>NC_083691.1:61609285-62872500 GCF_033118175.1 Dama dama | reverse complement strand
CACAGCATTTCTCATACAAGGACAAAGCAAAAATTGAATAATATCCTGGATGAAGTATGCGTCTCTCCTCACCTATCGATGATCTGCTGTATCTGCTGGGTTTATTCCTAGCGTGCTCACTCCTCTCTGTTGCTGAGGTAGAAAAAAAAAAAAAAAGAATCTGGAAGAAACCTACATGGTCCCCAAGCTCTCAGAAGGTGAGGAAGTTTCTTGTGGTCCTCTGTGCCAAGCTCTGGATACCCAGGAAGGAGACTGTGATAAGGCCTTCATCATGGAGTCCACATCAGAAATTTGTAGACACAGAAAGACAAAGCACTTACTAAGGAGCATGCTCACTGTTTTGAAATGGTTCACAAAGTTTCCAGGTGGATAAAAACCTGACCCAGTAAACCCACGCTTTTTAATGCATTTAGGGTTTGGCGCAAGGCTAATTGTGCCAGGAGATGGTTTCATTTTCAGTGTGTTCATCTCAATCCCAAACACCCTAACTCTTGCTTCCTCCCTTTCTTCCCTCCTGGTGGCCATAAGTTTTGTTCTATAAATCTGTAAATTTGTTTCTGTTTTGTAAATCAGTTCATTTGTATCATTTCTTTTTAGGTTCTGCATGTAAGTGCTATAATATGGTATTTCTCATTGTCTGACTTACTTCACTCAGTATGTACACACTGCTATATTAAAAGTGGATAATCAACAAGGACCTAGTGGCTCCCTGCATAGCTCAGTTGGTAAAGAATCTACCTGCAGTGCAGGAGAACCGGTTCGATTCCTGGGTCGGGAAGATCCCCTGGAGAAGGGATAGGCTACCACTCTCGTATTCTTGGGCTTCCCTTATGGTTTAGCTTGTAAAGAATCTGCCTGCAATGCGGGAGACCTGTGTTCGACCTGGGTTGAGAAGATCCCCTGGAGGAGGGAAAGGCTACCCACTCCAGTATTCTGGCCTGGAGAATTCCGTGGACTGTATGGTCCATGGGGTCACAAAGAGTCAGACACGATTGAGCGACTTTCACTTTCACTGTATAGCACAGGTAGCTCTGATGTATATTATATAATTTAAATGGGAAAAGAATTTGAGGAATAATAGATCCATGTGTGTGTATTACTGAATCACTTTGTTGTACACCTGAAACTCTCACCACACTGTAAATCAACTACACTCCAATATAAAATAAAAAGGTAAAATAATGAGTTTAATTTTCAACATTTTAGAAACTTTGTAAGTGCTGTGACTGTCAAATCTTTTTAGAAATACTTGCTGTCTTATTAAAATTTAATTGTTTGGCACCTTTGCAGATATTGAAGTTAAATAGGATCCTTACATGTATAATTCCAAATCTGACACAGAGTAGGTGCTCAATGTAAGCTGATTAACTAATTATATGTCTAAGCATGTAATGTGGTGAATCAAGGCAATTATCCCAATAAAGGAGTCTAATAAAATACAAGACAAATGTACCAACAAAATCTTTTAAACACACCATTAACATTGTTCTAATAGATGTTAAGACATCTTGCTTTTTATTTTCTTGACTTTTAAGGCTAGTTTACTTCAGTTTACCATTTGTTCATGTGTATCAACTTAGCCAAAATATTTATGATACCTGATCCCACCTAAGAGATTTTCTTGTCCTAACTTAAAATCATTTGTACTTCAGTTCATTCTTTAGTTGAAACAAATCTTCACCCAGTTTCTCAAATAATAAAAGATTACTAACTAAGATCTAGCCTAATGTTAACAGGAAAATGAGTTATGAATATGTCAATTACAGCTCTCCTAAGTTATCCATTAGCACCACTTTGAGTGTAAAGGCTTCTCTCTTTTTTTTTCTGTAAAAATTGCCTACCAGTTGTAAGAGGCCCATAGATAGTATTCTTGATAATGTATTCTTGTGTCATGAAAACACTGGCATTTCTTCTGCCTTCTGTGAATCGTGTCATAGCTGGCACATGAATTAATCAATAGAAACATTCTGTAACTATTAACAGCTTACTCTGGGGGCATTAAAGTCCTGGGAAAAGTAAAAAAAGAATTGTCCCCATTTGATTTTAAAGTAGCTCTGTTTGGTTCCTATCACACTGAACAAAGAAGGTATATTGCAAGATCACTGCTTTCAATGCTTAATTTTTTTTAAAATGAGATGAGTTTGAATAAACAAATAAATAAAAACAGTGGCAGTAGAATCTAAGGTTTTCTTCTGCCTGACCTACAGTATTTTGTTTCAGTATGGTATTCAGATGAATGATTTTAGGAAAGTCCTAAGAGTTTTCTCTATATTATTCAGTTCAGTTCGGTCACTCAGTTGTGTCCTACTCTTTGCGTCCCCATGGACTGCAGCACGCCAGGCTTCCCTGTCCATCACCAGCCCCCGGAGCTTACTCAAACTCATGTCCAGCGTGTTGGTGATTATGGCTCAGCTGGTAAAGAATCCACCTGCAATGTGGGATACCTGGGTTCAATCCCTGGGTTGGGACGATCCCCTAGAGAAGAGAAAGGCTATTCACTCCAGTATCCTGGCCTAGAGAATTCCATGGACTGTATAGTCCATGGGGTTGCAAGGAGCCGGACACGATTGAGAGACTTTCTATATTATTAGGTTGGTACAAACATAATTTCTATTGATGGGCAGGACTGTGTTCCCTCCCTGTTGCTTGACCTGAGGCCAAACTGTGGTGGAGGTAGCGAAGATAATGGTCACCTCCTTCAAAAGGTCCCATGCACGCACTTTTCCAGTGGTCATGTAAGGATGTGAGAGTTGGACTATAAAGAAAGCTGAGTGTAGAAGAATTGATGCTTTTGAACTGTGGTGTTGCAGAAGACTCTTGAGAGTTCCTTGGACAGCAAGGAGATCCAACCAGTCCATCCTAAAAGGAAATCAGTCCTGACTATTCATTGGAAGGACTGATGTTGAAGCTGAAACTCCAATACTTTCGCCACCTGTGGTGAAGAACCAACTCATTGGAAAAGACCCTGATGCTGGGAAAGATTGAAGGCAGGAGGAGAAGGGGATGACAGAGGGTGAGATGGTTGGGTGGCATCACCAACGCGATGGACATAAGTTTGAGTAAGCTCTGGGAGTTGGTGATGGACAGGGAAGCCTGGTGTGCTGCAGTCCATGGGGTCGCAGAGTCGGACACGACTGCGCGACTGAACTGAACTGAACAATGTAATTACAGTTTCAGATGTGAATTTTAAATCATTATAACTAGACTCAGCCACATCTTTATTAATCAAAACGGGAACAATTACAATCAACACATTTTGCCAACGAGAAATAAATTTGTTTTTTTCCTGTAGCATAAAAATCCATGCTTTGGGATTCGATGAACACTTGGAAAGCATTTTCTGCCTCCTGCTGGTTGTAGAAAAGTTTTCCCTACAAAAAGTTGTCAAGATGCTTGAAGAAGTGGTAGTTGGTTGGCAAAAGGTAGGTGAATATGGTGGATGAGGAAACATTTTGTAGCCCAAATCATTCCACTTTTGGTCAGACATTGTCATGGAGAAGAACTGGGCCCTTTCTGTTGACCAATACTAGCTGCAGGCATTGCAATTTTTGGTACATCTCATCAATTTGCTGAGCATACTTCTCAGATGTAATGGCTTCACTGGGATTCAGAAAGCTGTAGTGGATCAGATGGGCAGCAGACCACCAGTGACCATGACTTTTTGGCACACATTGGCTTTGGGAAGTGCCTCGGGGCTCCTTCTCAATCCAGCCACTGAGCTGGTCATCACTGGTTGTTGTATAAAATCCACTTTTCGTCCCATGTCACAATCTGATCGTGAAATGATTCATTGTTGTTGCATAGAATATAAGACAACACTTCAAAACAATTTTTTTTTTTTTAAATTTCCAGTCAGCTCATGAGGCACCCACTTATCTAGCTTTTTAACCATTCCAATTTGCTTCAAATGCTGGACGATTACTGTGGAATGGTTAACGTTGAGTTCTTCAGCAACTTTCTTTGTAATTTTAAGAGAAACAGCTTTGATGATCCTTTCCATTGGTCCTTATCAACTTCTGATGGCCAACCACTACATCCCTCAAGCTCAAGTATCTCATCTCCTTTGCAAGACTTCTTGAACCACCACTGCACTGTATGTTCATTAGCAGTTCTTGGCCAAATATACTGTTGATGTTGTAAGTTGTCTCCGCTGCTTTACAACCCATTTTGAACTCAAATAAGAAAATCACTCCAATTTGTTTTTTGTCTAACATCTTTTCTGTAGTCTAAAATAAACATGAAATAGACAGCAAGTAATAATTCATAGCAGAAAAGCATAAAGCGAGAAATGCACATTAAAATGATGTATAACATAACCACATTTATTTAAGAATGTATTCCGATACCAAATGACAGATTTCAACAATGAAAAACGTATTTACTTTTGCACCAACCTAATAGTAACCCTGACTTGCATTTATTACTAATATAATATACAAAAAGAAGGACCTACCTCTTATAAAAGTATTTACATCTTTCTTCTTCTTTTCTTTTTTTTTTTTTGCATCTTTCTTCTTTAATGATCAGGGTAAACATGAATTCTTCCAGAAAGAAAGGTATATGGGTTTGACTGGTAGGGAATGGCTGTGGAAAATTTGCTTCTATTTAACCAAACATAATTTTTTAGCCAACCTGAAAACAAATGCTTCATGATTTTTTCCCCCTAAATCATTCAATTCCTTCTGTTTGGAAGAGTTTTATTTAAAAGTCAAGCTCAGGAAATTCAGAGCTTTGAAGATAAATAGTTTCCATTTCCTTTGAGTAAGTTTAGAAAGTTTTTCTGGTTTTAAAATGAAGGTAAGAAAGAAAAAGCTCCCCACCAACAGGAAAGAAGTCCTTGGGCTAAATCAGTATCCATCCATTGCTTACCTGAAAACATAATGAAATACAGAAATTTATAAAGACAAAGGGACAATTTCCCCATCAGCCCACCGTTAACATTGCAAAGAACCTGTGCATTAAGCACATAGAGATTGTACCCTAGGGCAGGTTGCAGGTAACTTGGAATAAAAGTAGTTGCGTCTGTGGTCTCAGAAGATGGGCAAGTGCTCTTTTCTTTGGAAGATACTAATACTGATGCAGTAAGCATTTCCAGAGACGTTTTCCCAGAATGGAGTCCTTTGCTTTTTCCCCAATCATTCTCCTGCCTGTTCTTTGTGCTTGAAAAGAAGTGAACTGGTAGTATAAAAAATAGTGGATGGAAGATGGACAGAATCAGAAAAAAAGGGAAGTTTAGAGATGGACCCAGGAAAACATTCTCTTTCCTGACAAGTGCCTTCTGGAGACTGAGGGGATAATAATTCCTGGAAGTCTTGTTTATGAACTTGTGTGCCTCTCATTGACCCTTTTCTGTATTTTTCAGCTTCTCTAAAATAAGTTTTAAATTTTTAATTAAGTAGAAGTTTCCATTTTTTAAAGGCAAATGGTCTTTCAAGGCATTCCCTTTAACCCATGTTGATGAATAATATAGCTGGAAAGAAACTTAAAGATGACTTAACACAATATCTTCAAAGGATGTAGATAGGAATCAATTATCTTGACTTCAAGTTTTGAGCATTTTCATCTATCATTTAGCTACCTGTCTACCTACACATACAGATTTATATACACACATATGTAATTTTCTTGTGTGTATGTGTGAAAGTTTTAAGAACTATAATGTACACCAAGTTCTTTATCCTCAGTAATTCCTCACAAAGACAATAGTGTGCAGATGGTGAGTATTGTATTTGCTTCAGTCTAGATCCACAGCCTGTCCTTCTCCACCCAGCTCTGTTCTCAGTAAACTCCTTCAACTTCTCATTTGCAATGGGGTTCTGGCAATAGATGCATGGGCAGTACCTCTGTAAGACAGGAGGAAAATGAGTTAAAGCCCTTATTCCCCGACTGCCTTCTTACCAGGCCCAATGGCTCCCACCATGGTATACAATTATTCATCTAATCATTCTTTTAATAAGTAGATATCAAAGCTCAATCTGTTCCAGATGCTAGAAGCATGACAGAGACCAAAGTTGTGAGATCTCTGCTCACTCACACAGAATTCATTTAAAAAGTGGCCGTTTCCATTGTTTTTATTTTTAATCCGGAAATACTTCTTGAAGGGTTTTGTGATCCATCTTTTAGGGAAAGAGGCTTTTTCTTTTTTTAATAATTAGAAAAAGTGTCAAAAACAATCATTGTAAACGAAACTAGTAATTTGATATGTGTGTATGCATGCTAAGTCACTTCAGTCATGTCTGACTCTTTGCGACCCCATGGACTGTAGCCCGTAAGACTCCTCTGTCTACGGGATTTTCTAGGCAAGAATACTGGAGTGGGTTGCTGTGCCCACCTCCAGGAAACCTTCCTGACCTGGAGATCGAACTTGCATCTCTTACGTCTCCTGCATTGGCAGGTGTGTTCTTTACCACTAGTGCCACCTGGGAAGTCCATAATTTGATATATTCATGGCAAATAGGTTGTATAAACCAGGAAAATTGTTAAGTAAAAGAGATAAAGTAAAAGAATTTTAGTTACTATTCTATGGGTATTTGAGTTGCAGTGATGCCAAGTGAATTAATGAAATATTAAATATAGGCATGTAAGTGAAGACACTCTATTTCTTGTCATACTCTAAACTGTGCAGAGCACATGTGTTAAAGTAGGCTGTAAAGTGATTAAAACCTGCAGATGATCTTTGTTTAACACTTTCAGGTTGTTTTGATATAGGAAAGAAATTTATCATTCATCGAGAAACTTCTTTGAGTTATAGATTTACAATGAAGACTGGCTATACATAGTGATAAAACATCTGCTCCAGTCTAGTTAGATGCTCAGTCAATTTTGGGAAGAAATCAGTCAAGCCTATTGCTTGGTGGCATGTAGACAAAACTACCAAGTGATCGACTGAGTTTTTCACTTTTCAATGGGTTGTTTGGCATCGTGTAGACCCAGCCTATGATTATACTGCCATCTGTATTCTTTCTTACATCAGGCTTATTTCAGCCACAACTTATACATGCTGTTTTGAGAAGAACTCGTCAATATTTTGGTTTGTCTTTAGCTATAAGAGTGCCGTAGACAGTCTTGCGTGAACTTGGCTCTGCCTTGCTAATTCTCTGTCAGTTCTGGCAGCTATAGGAATTTAAGTTCATGATGGAGATATTTGGATTCCCCTCAAAATAAAAATATGTAAAATAAAATCTTAAAATAAGCTGCTTTTCTTTGACAAAAATACCCAAATTCCTAGAAATGGTCTGCCATGGTCTATATATATATAATATATATAGTATATATATATATATATATATATATATATATATATATAATTTTAATGTAAAACACAATACAAACAGGATAGTTAACAATTTTGAAGTTAACAATTGCTCATGTTATCATAGTTTCCAAACTGGATGAAGCAATTGAAGATATCATCCCTTTCCAATTTCAACTGTACATAAATGCTTTTTAAATTAAACTAGTGATGGTGGTAGGAATGTTCACTCAAAATTGGAAGATGAATTAAAATATCATGCGTATTTATCTTTCATAGTGCTATCACATCTTATAATGTTACAGCCACTATAGGGACCAGTTATTTCTTCTAAGGAGATAAGCTGACATAAAGAAAGTTTGAGCTTTGGTGGGAAATGAATCACCAAAGAGTTTCTGCATAATGATAAAATTGTTCTCTAGTTTCAACAGTCAGAGTGATATTGAAACATGTTCCTGTATAAATATACCTGACTCAAAATCCCATTTTTTTGTTTGTTTCTTTCATTAGTTAAAGTTAGGAGAAATGATATCAGAGAAAAGGAGGAGGAAATATATGTTCTTTATTTAGCCTAGGGATAAAACAGGCAGATTAAGGTTTTGTGGGTCCTAAAATGTGTATAATTGGGTGACCCTTTTCAAAAATATGTAAAATTACAAATAAAAAATTAAGTGCAAAGGTTGATGTTATTTAATTTATAAGAATATAATGTAATTTAGTTTAATTAGTATAGTGTTAGTCACTCAGTCATGTCCAATTCTCTGTGACCCCATGGACTGCAGCCTACCAGGCTCCTTTGTCCATGGAGTTCCCCAGGCAAGAATACTGGAGTGGGTTACCATGCCCTCTTCCAGGGGATCTTCCCGATCCAGGGATTGAACCTGGGTCTCCTGCACTGCAAGCAGATTCTTTACCATCTGAGCTACAGGGAAGCCCTTAGTTTAATTAATGTTACTTAAAATGAGAGGTCTTTATCTTTTGAAGAGTCATGTATTAATCAGGGACCCTAAACCCTGAACTTCATTAGCTTCACAACATAGCCAAGGGACTAACAGAATATACTAGCACAACAGCAAAGAGAAAAATTACCTGGAATTTGAGCCAAGAAAAACAATTTGTCATTAAAATATGATTTATGATATATCTTATATTTAAATATCTTTGGCTACCGACTATTCATAAATAACTCTTGTATGGGGTAATCTGAGTTTCTCTTTTCCTTTGTTCCAGTAAAATCTGAGTCAGCTGATTAACTTAATTATCTTTTGAAACAATTTAGAATCACTAATTAAAAACCCCTAAAACATTAGGAGTAGTGGGCATAATTAGGAGTATTACCAGAAGAAATACAGTGGCTCTAGAGGAGATGTAAGGTGGTAATTGAGGGTTGAGAGACCACAGATTTTTGTCTCACATGCCATCAGTATCTTCACATTACAGATAAGTAAAATAATGCTCAGAGAAGGGAGACAATTTGCCTAGCTCCACAGAAACCATGAATGGCAGAGGCAAGTTTAGAAGACACATATGTGGGCAGCCAATGCTGTACCATATTCATTACTTTTGAATCCATATCAAACCCAAATCTCCTGTTTGCTTCCCTGAGTTAGCCAAGCCAACTTGATTGTTGTAGTCAGCCATATTGCCACCTAGATTACAATTCTACATTCTAAGGAACTGCTTAGTGAATTGCCATGTCTTCTAATAGGTTAATGTGTATCAGTCAAATCTCATATAAGCCTTTTGAGAATATTATGGTATTAACACTACTTATTCTGACCGTTGAAACCGCTTGTAGCTGCATTGCATTTTGCCAGTTGTTAAGTAATGTCTTTAGCACAGATCCATGTACATGATTCTTTACTTTTAAAATATTTCTTTCAGTCATTTAAGTGATTTACTGAGACAAAGATGGTATGGGAGTTCTCGAAACTGTTTTTTTTTTTTTTTTTTTTCCCAGTAGTTTAACAGAGATCAATCATTAAACTAAAAAGACTGATTTATATATGAAAATACATAGCTTATGTATATCAATAGCATGACAAGAAAGTCAGTAGTTCTCAGAGGCCAAATACTAAGTGGAAGTAAGAACCCAAGAGGCAAGTAAAACAGTTAGTATAATCTGTGTCCTTAGGGGAATGATCAAACCTAGTTAAACTTGTTTCCTTTTGACAATTTCAAAGGTTACAGTACTCACAAATGAAAAATATGGCTTCTAAAGGTGATCCTCTCCATAAAGCTGGGACCCTAAAGAGTGATACTCTCAGTAAGTAGAACTATTACCTTTTCCCAATGGATCACCAAGATAAATTGCTCATCTTGAACCTTAACTAAAGGAAAAACCTCTTTGGGAATTCATACCACAAGCCAATCTTTACTGGCTGGGTTTGCAAATGGAATCCACAGTGCCTGGAAATGGTCAAATAAAATTCAAGTCAAGCATTAATTAAAGTAATGCTGGATTACTAGTTCCCCTAGTTACCTAGCCAAAGTAAATGCAAATATCTATCTAAAGGAGCCATTTCCATCCAATCCACAACAAATTGGCAGAAATGTGGCTCAGCTGGTAAAGAATCTACCTGCAGTGTGGGAGACCTGGGTTTGGAAGATCTTCTGGAGAAGGGAAAGGCTCCAGTACCCTGGCCTGGAGAATTCCACGGACTGTATAGTCCATGGGGTTGCAAAGAGTCACACATGACTGAGTGATTTTCACTTTCACAGGTTCAAAGAATATGAACTCAACTGCAAAAATTATAAAACACATAAAGCAACAGAAAACATGAGCAGAATTAATCTGACCTGAACTTCTTCCTATATTGGAAATATCATAAAAGAATATGTTTAGTATATTTAATAAATTAAAATAGAGGATAAAAATGAGTAAGAGAGAGGAGTTTATTTATTTTTTTTTCCTTTTTTTTTTATTATTATTATTATTTTTTTTCCAGTGGGTTTTGTCATACATTGATATGAATCAGCCATGGATTTACATGTATTCCCAATTCCGATCCCCCCTCCCACCTCCCTCTCCACCCGATTCCTCTGGGTCTTCCCAGTGCACCAGGCCGGAGCACTTGTCTCGTGCATCCCACCTGGGCTGGTGATCTGTTTCACCATAGATAGTATACATGCTGTTCTTTTGAAATATCCCACCCTCACATTCTCCCACAAAGTTCAAAAGTCTGTTCTGTATTTCTGTGTCTCTTTTTCTGTTTTGCATATAGGGTTATCGTTATCACCTTTCTAAATTCCATATACATGTGTCAGTATGCTGTAATGTTCTTTATCTTTCTGGCTTACTTCACTCTGTATAAGGGGCTCCAGCTTCATCCATCTCATTAGGACTGGTTCAAATGAATTCTTTTTAATGGCTGAGTAATATTCCATGGTGTATATGTACCACAGCTTCCTTATCCATTCATCTGCTGATGGGCATCTAGGTTGCTTCCATGTCCTGGCTATTATAAACAGTGCTGCGATGAACATTGGGGTGCACGTGTCTCTTTCAGATCTGGTTTCCTCAGTGTGTATGCCCAGAAGTGGGATTGCTGGGTCATATGGCAGTTCTATTTCCAGTTTTTTAAGGAATCTCCACACTGTTTTCCATAGCGGCTGTACTAGTTTGCATTCCCACCAACAGTGTAAGAGGGTTCCCTTTTCTCCACACCCTCTCCAGCATTTATTGCTTGTAGACTTTTGGATAGCAGCCATCCTGACTGGCGTGTAATGGTACCTCATTGTGGTTTTGATTTGCATTTCTCTAATAATGAGTGATGTTGAGCATCTTTTCATGTGTTTGTTAGCCATCTGTATGTCTTCTTTGGAGAAATGTCTGTTTAGTTCTTTGGCCCATTTTTTGATTGGGTCATTTATTTTTCTGGAATTGAGCTGCAGGAGTTGCTTGTATATTTTTGAGATTAATCCTTTGTCTGTTTCTTCATTTGCTATTATTTTCTCCCAATCTGAGGGCTGTCTTTTCACCTTACTTATAGTTTCCTTTGTCGTGCAAAAGCTTTTAAGTTTCATTAGGTCCCATTTGTTTAGTTTTGCTTTTATTTCCAATATTCTGGGAGGTGGGTCATAGAGGATCTTGCTGTGATTTATGTCAGAGAGTGTTTTGCCTATGTTCTCCTCCAGGAGTTTTATAGTTTCTGGTCTTACATTTAGATCTTTAATCCATTTTGAGTTTATTTTGGTGTATGGTGTTAGAAAGTGTTCTAGTTTCATTCTTTTACAAGTGGTTGACCAGTTTTCCCAGCACCACTTGTTAAAGAGGTTGTCTTTTTTCCATTGTATATCCTTGCCTCCTTTGTCAAAGATAAGGTGTCCATAGGTTCGTGGATTTATCTCTGGGCTTTCTATTCTGTTCCATTGATCTATATTTCTGTCTTTGTGCCAGTACCATACTATCTTGATGACTGTGGCTTTGTAGTAGAGTCTGAAGTCAGGCAGGTTGATTCCTCCAGTTCCATTCTTCTTTCTCAAGATTACTTTGGCTATTCGAGGTTTTTTGTATTTCCATACAAATTGTGAAATTCTTTGGTCTAGTTCTGTGAAAAATACCGTTGGTAGCTTGATAGGGATTGCATTGAATCTATAGATTACTTTGGCTAGAATAGCCATTTTGACAATATTGATTCTTCCAATCCATGAACACGGTATGTTTCTCCATCTGTTTGTGTCCTCTTTGATTTCTTTCATCAGTGTTTTATAGTTTTCTGTGTATAGGTCCTTTGTTTCTTTAGGTAGATATACTCCTAAGTATTTTATTCTTTTTGTTGCAATGGTGAATGGTATTGTTTCCTTAATTTCTCTTTCTGTTTTTTCATTGTTAGTATATAGGAATGAGTTTATTTAAAACAATGACCAAGAAAGTATAAAATTAACCAGGGATCAATGAAAGAAAAATATAATAATTGAAATGTAAAACTCGATACTTACTTCCAAAATCAAATTAGACACAGATAAAAAGAGAGTTAATAATCTGGAAAACATATCTGAAGAAATCATCTGAAATGTAGTACAGAAAAACAAAAATAACACATCATTGAGTTATTAGGAGACATGGAGGGGAGAGTCTAAGGCACATATATTTGGAAGTTTTATAAGAGAAGATAGAAGCAACATTTGAAGATAAAATAGCTAACAATTTTTCAGAACCAGTGAAAAATACTTATCCTTAGATTTACAAAATCCCAAATAGGACAAATTTTAGAAATCCACATTTAAGTAAATAATGCTAAAACTGGATATCAGCAAAGACAAAGAGAACATCTCAAAATGACACAGAAAAAATAAATTGTCTAAATAAGTATGATCGTTAAATTAATAGTTGACTTCTTATCAGTAGCAATGGAAGCCAGAGACAATAGAGTGTCTTCAGTGCCCTGAAAAAAAAAATGAACCTAGAATTCTATATTCAACAATATTTTATCAAGGGTAAGGGTAAAATAAGAAGGTTTCCATGTGAAAAGTCTGAGATGCAAGGAAGAATAATAATAAAAAATAATTAACATTTTGGGAAGTCTAAATAAATATTGACTATATAAAGCAATACTTAAACTTTTGTGTTTGTAAAAGAGAAAAATAAAATGAAATAAAAATCCATAAAGTAATAATGCATGAAAAGGGAAGGAGTTATCAGAGTTATAGTTTTCTAACATTTGTTCAGAAGGAGAGTGAAGATAATGATTAGCTTTAAAATTTTATATATCCATAGGCATGTTTAGATTCCTAATGTAATCACTAAAAGAAATAAAAGTTAAGTAGAAGGAAAAAATATAATCAGAGACTATATTTTATTCATTCAAAAGAAGAAAATAAGGGCAGCAAAAACAAACATAGAAAAGATGTGATCAATTTTTACTTCAAAATAGGATAGAAATAAACCCGAGTCCATCAATAATTATAATAAATCTAAATGGATTAAATGATACAATGAAAGACAAATAGATCTATGTAGTACATTAAAATGCAAAGAGGTTAAATATATAAGAATGCAAAAGGTATCCATCTAATACTATCCAAAACAAAGAAAAGGAGAAAGAAAAGAAAAAAGCTAGTGCACTTGACTAATATCAGACAGTATAGACATTAAGCTGAAGAGGATTACTAAGATTAAAGGAGATAACTAGGTAATGATGAATAATTCAATTACAATGGAAAATGAAAGAATTTTTAGATATTACACAACTATATAAAGCAACATTTTGTTCTCAAAAATATGTAAAACAAAAATTAAGATAAATACAAGTATAAGTGAATTCCTTATATTGGAACATTTAATTATACCTATCATTAATTAAGAAAAATAAATCAAGATATTGATTTGAGGGGCAATTTACAAGCTGGATCTAATGAATATATACAGAATATGTTTTTCTTTTCTTTTGTTTTTCTTTTCTTCTGTTCCTTCAAAACTTAGAGTGAATTTCAGATGTGTTATTATATCACCTCTATATAATTCTGCAAAAGTTTCTCAAAAACATGAACTTGTTTTTATATAATTATATGCTTCCCCAATGGCTCACCAGTAAAGAATCTGCCTACAGTGCAGGAGATGCAGGTTTGATCCCTGGGTCGGAAGATCCCCTGGAGGAGGAAATGGCAACACACCCCAGTATTCTTGCCTGGAAAATCCCATGGACAGAGAAGCCTGGTGGGCTACAGTCCATGGGGTCACAAAGAGTAGGACATTACTGAGCACACACTTGACCACATATATGTCTGATAAAATTATCAATAATTTATTGGTATCATCAAAATCCAGTCCACACTATTAAAATTACCCTGATTGTCTAAGAATGTTTCATACTTGGTTTACTAGAAATAAGATCAAAAGAGCTGTTTTTCTTTAGTCTCCTCTGTTTTTTCTTTAAGCCACTGACATTAAAGAAACTGGTCATTTCTAAAAGAGATGTCACATTCTGGATTTATCTGATCTCTTTACTGTGATGTTAATTAACTTGTTCCTCATTCCTTCTTTATTTTTTATAAATGGAATTTAAATCTAAGGGCTTGAATAGATTTCATCTCAGTTTGGAACTGGGGAGGGTGAAAGTCCTTAATATTGCATTACAACAAGATAGCAGCAAATCTGTTTGGTCTTCTGTTAGTAATCCAAAGATCAGTTGGTTCATGTGGTGAGTCCGTGATCCCTCCAGCCTTCATTCTCCATCAGCCCTTCTTCTAATGATCTTATCCATGTTGACCATTGTCTGAACCTAGTATTTCAGTAGATTTTGCAAAATAAAATCTGTTATTTTCAAGTACACGTAGAATATTTGTGAAAATTCAACACATTTTGCCATAAAGGAAGTATCAAAACATAAATGTATATTGAAAGTTGGTATCATGGAAGCTACCTTCTATCATCACTATGAAATTCAAATGGAATTAAAAGGTAGCTTGGAAAGTGTCAATACATTTCAACTCTTTTTCAGTCAACTTTAAACGTGATATGAGATATGAGAGGAAAGATTATGTCAATTTCAATTTCATTTTAAGCTAAAATTTAAAATTCCTAAACAAAATAATAGAACACTGACATCTAACAGGGTGTAACAAAATGAAATTCTCTCCAGAGGGAAAATTAATTAAATTAGAAATATCACATAATGTAGTTACCAACCTGAGAGATGAAAGGGCAAAAATAGCATGATTCTCTTAACAGAGTAAAATCCTTCAATAAATTAAACATATATTAATAGTTTTTATTTTAAAAAATTGTGAAAGAAAAGAGAAGGAGAAAAAGAATTTAGCAAAGTAGAAATAGAAAGAAATTGCATTAATCTGATGATTAGTAATCTACAAGACATAGTGCTTACCTATAGAACAGTTAAAACATTGGCTATAAAATGGTAAAAAATAGAAGGGTGCCTGCTCTCTCCAATTCCATTTGACATTATATTATAAATTTTAACTAGTTCAGTAAAGGAAAAAAATGTACAAGAGAGGCCACATGATATAATATTTAAGAGTATAGATTTTGGACCAGACTGCTGCTGCTGCTGCTGCTAAGTCACTTCAGTCGTGTCCGACTTTATGCGACCCCATAGACGGCAGCCCAGCGGGCTCTCCCGTCCCTGGGATTCTCCAGGCAAGAATACTGGAGTGGGTTGCCATTTCCTTCTGCAATGCATGAAAGTGAAAAGTGTAAGTGAAGTCGCTCAGTCATGTCCGACACTTAGTGACCCCATGGACTACAGCCTACCAGGCTCCTCCTTCCATGGCATCTTCCAGACAAGAGTACTGGAGTGGGTTGCCATTGCCTTCTCCTTTGGACCAGACCGCCTAGGTTTAAATCGATTCTATATTGCTTCTCCTCTCTGTGCTTCAGTTTCTAACCTATAAAATGGAGATAATAATACCTACCTCAGTAGAGGTTGTGAAAGTTAAATTAGTTACTATTTAAAAGTGCTTAAAGCAGTGCTTAGGAAATACTAAGTACTATACGTGTTAAGTAAAATGAATTGGAAAAAAATCCTATCATCATTTGTCAGAGATGACAAGATTGGCTGTATGGAAAACTCAATACAGTCCAGTCCAGTTCAGTTCAGTCGCTCAGTCCTGCCTGACTCTTTGCCATCCCATGAACTGCAGCACACCAGGCCTCCCTGTCCATCACCAACTCCTAGAGCCTACCCAAACTCATGTACATCACATCAGTGATGCCATCCAACCATCTCATCCTATGTCATCCCCTTCTCCTCCCACCTTCAATCTTCCCCAGCATCAGGGTCTTTTCAAATGAGTCAGTTCTTCACATCAGGTGGCCAAAGTATTGGAGTTTCAGCTTCAACATCAGTCCTCCCAATGAATATTCAGGACTGATCTCCTTTAGGATAGACTGGTTGGATCTCCTTGCAGTCCAAGGGACTCTCAAGAGTCTTCTCCAACACCACAGTTCAAAAGCATCAATTCTTATACACTCAGGTTTCTTTATAGTCCAACTCTCACATCCATACATGACTACTGGAAAAACCATAGCCTTGACTAGATGGACCTTTGTTGGCATGGACTGGAATGGGTGAATTTAACTCAGATGACCATTACATCTACTACTTCGGGCAAGAATCCCTTAGAAGAAGTGGAGTAGCCATCATAGTCAACAAAGGAGTCTGAAATGTAGTACTTGGATGCAATCTCAAAAACAACAGAATGATCTCTATTCATTTCCAAGGCAAACCATTCAGCATCACAGTAATCCATTACTGGTTTATGCCCCGACCCATAATGCTGAAGAAGCCGAAGTTGAATGGTTCTATGAAGACCTGCAAGACCTTCTAGAACTAACACCCAAAAAAGATGTCCTTTTCATTATAGGGGACTGGAATGCAAAAGTAGGAAGTCAAGAAACACCTGGAGTAACAGACAAATTTGGAAAGTCAATACAATATAGATTAATTTATCACCACTAATTCAATAGTAAAGCAGTTTTGTTAATACCAAATCAACATATAAAAATGAGTTATATTACTACATAACAATAACTAATGTTAGAAAGCATATTTTTAAAAAGATAACCTTTACAATGGCATTAAAGTTGAGTAAGGTGCCTGGTGAAAATTTTAACAAAATGTGCATATGCTACTTGTGGAAAAAGAAAATTTTGTTGAAATATGATAAAAAAATCTAAATAGAAATTTACCATGTTAATAGATAGGAAAATTCAGTAGTGTAAAGATGTTAATTTTTCCTAAATTGATCTACAGAATTGTGACTGTCATTTTTTTTCCGGTATGGCCACAGCTAGATTTCCTTTCTCATCTATTCTCCCTACAATGCCTTATTGTCATTTCTATCAAAGGAAGGTGAGGGCGGGACTCTGTGCTCATCTCCTTTCATTTAAGTTGTGGCAGAAACGATGATATCTTATACTGAGTCTAAGTCATAAATGTTGATGCAACATCTGCCTGAAACTCTTGCAACTCTTGTTTGTTCTAGAAATCTATTCCTTGTGTTGTGGGGAATTAGAGAAACAACACGGAGAAGAGGTGTGAGTAGTTATGGCCAACATTCCCAGCTGAGGTCCCAGCTGACATCCAGCTTCAACCTCCCAACTTGTGAATAACTGGTCTTAAGATGTGTCCAGTCTCCACTACACCAGACAAACCAAAATAAAGATCCCAAGAGAGAACTGGACAGCTGATCCTAGCTGACTCCCAGAACTATGACACATAAAAAACAAAAGGATTATTCTTTTATGCCACTTAGGTTAGGATAATTCATAACAAAATAACAAATACCTAGAACAACTTTTGCTGTTTAAAATTCCTATGATAAATTTTAACCTGTAAGTTAATTCTAAAGTGACAGATATTTCTGAACAAAGGAAAAAAAGAGTGAGGAGACTTTCCTTGTCAGACATCAAAAATTATTATAAAGGTATAGAAACTAAATATGTGATAGTGCCACACAGATAGACAAATTGCTTAATGGAACAGAAGAAAAATCTCAGCTATATAGGAAGCCCATATCAATAAGGCCCACGTTTGTAAACTAGCTTTCTGTATAAGAGACGGCATTGAAATCAACAGGGAAAGGATTAACTTTAATAACTGATTCTGGGGGTAAAAACAGTTATCTAATAAGGGTGCTTTATAAAATTTAGAAGATAATATAAAAGAAAAATTTGACCCATTTTTCCTGGTAGCATAATTTTTTAAACTTTTGGAAGTATGTAATTGTTGCAATATTTTAAGTCAAAAGGTAGAAATGTCCTAACACTCAAAAAAAGGATGTCTAATAACTCTGCATGCCAGTCACAATAATTAGCTCTTAAATCCAGAGTATCTTTCTTCAAAAGTTAAGTGGCCAAAGGCTGCTTATATTTTAGGTATATATGTGGAAGTGGTTTGTCATCATTCTCTCTAGACCTGCTAGGCTGGTGAAACACGGAGCGATGGAAGAATCTCCTCTCCCTCTCTCTCTGACCATCCCCTAAGTGATGTTCCATGAGATATTCCTAGGGTGCCCCTCATTCTTTTTGTGCTGTGCTTAGTCGCTCAGTCGTGTCCAACTCTTTGCGACCCCATGGACTGTAGTCCACCAGGTTCCTCTGTCCATGGGGATTCTCCGGGCAAGAATACTGGAATGGGTTGCCATGCCTTCCTCCAGGGGATCTTCCCAACCCAGGGATTGAACCCAGATCTCCCACATTGCAGGGGGATTCTTTACCATCTGAGTCACCAGGGAAGCCCGCCCCTCATTCTACAGAAACATAAAAACATTCCAATTGTAGAAAATGAGAAGACAATATGTGTTACTTATCTACTGAACTCTGTTACCATTTACAACTACTTGAATTACCTTTTTTTTTTTTTTTTTTGCCAGAATTAGTTGGATAAACGCCTTTATTTTCCATTTTGCTTAATCAGTGTAGACAGAGCCAGAGGGTTCCTCCGTCTCTGAATAGAGGCTTTTCCACTGCACAAACCACGCTAGTGCTCTTGATTGACATAACACAGCACTCTCGACCATTCGACTCCAGTGAATTGTCAGGCAAGAATGTCTGAAAGCAGAGTGACTGTTTAAGTACTTAAATGCACAGCAAATAACTGCTTGCCTGTTTTTCTTCACTGGTGCTGTCTCATGAAGCAGTGTATTATTATAGATAATCTACAATGAATAAAAGACAAAGCATTCCATAATCAAAATACACACACATTTGCCAAGTTGACTGAACCTGTGATTTTTCAAAATAAAGGATACAAATATTTATTTGAAAAATGATATAATTAAGAGGGACTCACTACAGAGCAGTAACTACACGTGCTATATAACTAAACTGTAGCACCAATGAACAGGTTTTCCCAGGAAGCACCTTTTGTCAATAAGATTAGTTAAACTCAAACTAGTGCCAAGAAAGCTCCTTCATGCTTCAACAGGACATGGTTTGCTTGAAGTAATGATGACTAGTTATGTGTAATTATCTGATTATCCAAAAAATTCAAAAAAAAAGGAACTTGCCTAAACAGCTTTGGTGTGCTCCATTATAGGGTTTCATTTAGACTCTGAATTATTTAACGTTTATGTAGTCCTGAGGCAAACTGCACAATTCAAAACCAATTAAAAGATTTACCCCAATCCATAACTTGTAAATTGGCACAATGTGGTTGGATACTCATTATTATTGGGATTTTTTTGGAAACTAGTAGAGGCTTCAAAAAATAATGAGTTTTTCCAGAAGGGGAGTAGTTTATAAATCATCAATCAATGAAAATGATTCATGAAATTATATCAATTTTAATATAAAACAACATAATTCTTATCTCTTGTGTAGGTAGACTTTTAAGATGTATGAGAAAGTGAATTGCTTATACTATGTAAATGAAAATAATCATTCAGTGTCTAGCACCATCTTGCAAATCAGGAAAAATATTTAGATGCATATGCAGAGACTTTTTAGTCATTCTTATTCTTCTGGTTTACTTGGAAACACCATGATTTAAACTAATATTATTTTCTATTCAACCAGCATAAATTAACTTTGCTTCTTGGAACAATTTATTTTGAATACCTCCCCAATGAGTTAAAATGCTAAAATTTTTCTTCCCAAGTGAGGTCTCTCTTCCTTATGGGAGATAACTTGATCTTCTTAATTACCAGGGGGTAAAAAAGGTGGTTATAACTTTTAAATTATTTCTATATTATTTAAATTTAAGATATATTTATACATGATACTGAGCTTGCATTGAATCATCTCCTTGAATTTACAACATTTTCGGTTGATAGAATTAGGAATGCTTTGGCCACAAGTAATATAAAATATTACTAACATGGGTTAGACAAATAGAGGCTTATTTTTCTCCTGTACTAAGAGGTTTAGAGATAAGCAGGCAGCTGATGACATTGGTCCCATGACTCAGACTTGCTGAAGCTGATGTCAGCTAAATTACTCCTGACCTTATCCTCATGGATCCACAATGACTCCCCAGATCTGACACTGTGTTCACGTAAAGCTAAGAAGGACTAGGGGAGACAGGTGACAGTACTGCCTACAGCTTTGTCAGAAAAGCAAAAGCTTTTCCCCAATCCACTCCTGCAGTAGAATTTCTTTCACTTCATCCAACAGGAATCTGTCACATGGCCACCTCTAACTTCAAGGAAAGCTGGGGAAATGAGTATTTTTCTTCATAGTAGAGATGGGAAAGGGAGAAAAAGAATGTCAGCTAAAAAAATGGTTTGTATATTAACATTATTTAATATCTCATTATAGGCAAGTAACTTAGTTGATTGCTTACACACATCTGAAAAGTGGAAATAGTATTTCCCTGTCTGTATCAAGGATTAACTGAGATGATATATAGGAAATTGCTCAATAAACCAAAAGAACTAATAGCGTAGATGGTCAATGCTGACATAACACAGCTTCACAGGTACTGCTGCCATGACTCCCTCAGGTAGTTTGCCTCCATTTAGCCCCCCTATTTCCAGAAATCCATTCTGCAGACCTTAAACACAGTTGTTCTACAGGTAATGGCATAAAGAAGTCTTAAGACATTCACAATAAGTGCAGAGGGAAAAGACAAAGAAAAAAAAAAGCAATTAGGCATAAGATATTACAAAGAAATGAAAATAAAGATGATTTAATGCAATTTATAATGTGAATCCTAGCTTTGAAAAACTCCATAAAAGGAAACATACAATTCTACAATCTAAAAGTAGAAATTTTCTCTGAAATTAAGGGAAAAGATGATTAAGTATATTTAAGGATATTATGTTCCAGAAAAAGTTTGATAAAATTTAGCTTGCTTAATATATTGAACTTCAAGTAATTTAGAAAATATTGTTAGTCATTGAGGCAAAAAAGCAAGTATACTATCATATTAAAAAAAATCATGCTGACCTCCAACTTCCTCAAGTAACATTTGGTTCCAGAAGGCCATAAGAAAATGCCTACAAAGTCCTACTGTTAAAATAATGTGTCCCAAAAAACTTATTATCCAGGTATCAAAACCAAAACCAGATATTCTTAAGCACAGACTGTCTAGGGAAGTACATTTGTGAACCTATCTTGGAATAAAGAACTATATGAAGGTGAATACCAGGCAACAGAGAAAAGAATTAAATAGCAGAAATTGAGAAATGATGGATATTAACTATATTTAAATATAAACTTCAGATAACCAATTGTGAAATTCAGTTTTGGGGACTGAGTTTGAGTGTTATACACCTTGGTAATGCAAAAATTGTACCAAGAGCAGAAACATCAAGAGATAGACAAAAGGAGAAGTAGACAGGGTTTTGCTTTTTGTTTCTTTGCATGTTTCTAAAAGAAAATCAAACCTTTCTAAACTTGAAGCTTATTCTAGAAACATAACTTCAAACATCTAGTATTTTTATAACATTTTATTTTAAAATGTAGAAGCATATATTTTAAAGTAACACAATATAAAAATATCTATTTAAGAACAGACTTGTGGTTGCCAAGGGAGAGGGAGGCTGATGGAGGGAGGATTGGGAGTTTGAAACTAGCAAATGCAAGCTATTATATGTAGCATGAATAAACAACAAGGTCCTACTGTATAGCACAGGGGAATATGTTCAATATCCTGTGATAAACCATAATGGAAATGAATATATATGCGTGTGTGTGTGTGAGTGTGTGCGTGTGCATATACGCTAAGTCACTTCAGTTGTGTCCGACCTTTTGTGACTATGGATGATGGAGCTGCCAGGCTCCTCTTCCCATGGGATTTTCCTGGCAGGACTACTGGAGTGGGTTGCCACGCCCTCCTCCCATGTATCTTCCTGACCCTGGGATCGAACCCACATCTATTAGGTCTCCTGCATTGGCAGGTGGGTTCTTTACCACTAGCGCCACCTGAGAAGCCCATGTGTATAACTAAATCACTTTACTGTAAAGTAGAAATTAACACAACACTGTTAATCAACTATACTTCAAAAAATAAAAAAAAGTAAAAGCCATTAAACACAAGGTTAAAAAATAAAATTATCTATTTGGAATTCAGTGTCTTTCATAGATAAGATATACTTATATACACATTTATTTATGTATACATTTTTTGCAAGTAAAATGCCCAGAGATGTTCATGTTCTTATTTCCAAAACTTTACATGTCAAGTGGAATCAGTTTGTAGATAGAATTATGGTTGCTGCTAATCAATTGACTTTTCTTTTTTTTTTTACTATTCAATCTTTTTTAAAATTTTTATTTATTCATTTATTTTTGGCTGTGTTGGGTCTTCATTGCTGTGTGCTAACTTTCTCTAGTTGCAGGAAGCAGGGGCTGCTCTCTAGTTGTGGTGCACAGGCTTCTCATTGCAATGCCTTCTCTTATTGTGGAGCATGGGCTGTAGAACACGGTCTCTACTTGTGGTACAAGGCTTGGTTACCCCACAGCATGTGGGATCTCCCCAGACCAGGGAGAGAACCTGAGTCCCCTGCATTGGCAGGTGGATTCTCAACCATCGGATCTCCAGGGAAGCCCTCAATCAACTTCAAATTAGAGAGACTGTCCTGGATTATCTGGTCATGCCCAAGGTAATCAATAAGGTCTTTAAAAATGAAAGAGGAAGGCAGAGGTCAAAATAACATGATTTGAGATCTCAGCTAGTCATTGCTGGTTTTAAAGGTGGAGAAATGGGGCCACAAACCAAGGAAAGTGAGCAGCATCTAGAAGCAGGAAAAGGCAAGAAAAACAAGTTCTTCTCTGTAACTTCCAGGAAGGAGGCTAACACCTTGATTTTAGCCTCTTGAGACTTCTACAGAACTGTCAGATCATAAAGTAATGTTGCTTTAAGCTGCTAAATTTGTGGCCATTGTTATAGCAACAATAAGAAGCTAATATGCATTTCAATCTGTTTATATGCAAATAGATATATAAAAACATTGTTCAATTAAAGTTAAGGATACTTCTAAAATGAAAGATAGGTAGTTTTACTTTGGGGGTGAGGGTGGGTCTTATCTCTGTCATCTTTTAATACCCAGACGGAAGTGTACTTTTGCATTCTAATTTAAGAAATGCTTAAAGTTGTACCACAAGTAAAAGTTGGAAGTAAAAGTTGGCATTAATTTCTCAATATCATTACTTCATGCTTTACAAATCCATTTGAAAACCATAGATAGACAAATGGTGGAAAATAATGGATTTGACAAATAGTTTATCCTGCTGTGGCTAGCAGGGCAGGGGAGGTAAGGTGTGTGCATGTGTACTAACTCGCTTCAGTCATGTCCGACTCTGTGCAGCCCTATGGACTATACCCCACCAGGCCCCTAGGCCATGGAATTCTCCAGGCAAGAATACTGGAATGGGTTGCCATGCCCTCCTCCAGGGGATCTGCCCGACCCAGGGATAGAACCCACTTCGCTTAGGTCTCCTGCATTTGGCACCACCTGGGAAGCCCTAGGAGAGGATAGTAACTATTATATATAGCTAAAACATTTGTCCCACATCACATGTATCTAAGAAAGGAAGACATTGGCTTGGTTGAATTTTGATAATTTTGTGATCTGTCAGACAATTACTTATTGAAAATTTCCAAATTAGGTTCCCCTTTTCCCTTGATGTCAGAAAAATTATTGACATTCTCTCCTTCTCCTGTTTCCACTCTCCTTTCCTCTCTCTGAAACATTTTAACTCTAAGACATTATATTGCTAGTGCTGTTAAGGTTACCTAGAAGTGAACATAGGGTATTTAGTTTTGTGAAGATATTTATTTTTGTGATGTTATTTTTTTAAAAAAGTGATAATAATAATAATAAGTGCTTGGGGAAAAAAAATCCCTTCCTGAACTTGTATCTCTTTTTTCTTTGATTGGTTTCTTCTGATTTGATCTCAATATGGATGGTGATTTCCCCGCCCAGGCTCTGACTCTAAGAAGTGAATGACATTTTTACATGTTCTTTTAGCAAAGAAAGTATTCAAAGAAGGGTAGTCCTACTTTTCTTGGGTAGTATACTGGATAGTTTGAATCATTATCACAGATTTCAAAGTCTAAGAGGATATATTAATTTGGATGAAAAACATATATACAGGGTTATATATATATATCATATATATATATAATATATATATGTAAAATGTGCAGGAGATAAAGGATAAAGGGCTGGATTTTCTTGGCTGGCAAAATATATTTTGTATAATTCCAGAGTTGAAATAAAGACAAATGAATGTCCCCATGGTATAATCACAAGGTTGAAAAGTCAGGGGACTTCAGTCTTCAAATTCTCTTTCAGCATAGTAAGTTTTTATGTTTTTTTTTTTTTATAATATCTTGGTTGGTGGATGAGTCAATGTTTAAATGGTCATTTATCATTTACTATATAAAAGAAAAGCTATTACCTGAAACTCATTTTTACCCTTGTAGGCAAACTGAAATAATCATTCTCAAGGACCTACAGATGTTTCTTAAAGAATGTCATAATTTTATCATTATTTTACTTAGGTTTTATTTACATATGAGCCAGTTTTTGAGAGCTGCACCCTGCAAGTTCTGGCTGTAAACAATGTCTACCAACTTCCTGCTGCAGCAAGTGAGGACAGGAAATTAGAATTTCCAGAAATCAACGTTATCTTTCAGACAGACCAAAGAACCAGATCAATGACATCAACCCAGCCATAAGTAGCCGTGACTCCCATCAGAGCCAAGCTGGATTAGTTTGGGGTATTTAGGTGATGGCAAACCACTTCAGTTTTCTTGCCTTGCGAACCCTGTGAACAGTATGAAAAGGCTTTTGCCTTCCAAGTATGACACTGAAAGATGAGCTCCCCAGGTCAGTAGGTGCCCAAAATGCTACTGGAGATCAGTGGAGAAATAACTCCAGAAAGAATGAAGAGACAGAGACAAAGCAAAAACAACACCCAGTTGTGGATGTGACTGGTGATGGAAGTAAAGTCTGATACTGTAAAGAGCAATATTACATAGGAACCTGGAGTGTTAGGTCCATGAATTAAGGTAAATTAGAACTGGTCAAACAGGAGATGGCAAGAGTAAACATCAACATTTTAGGAATCAGTGATCTAAAATGGACTGGAATGGGTGACTTTAACTCAGATGACCATTATATCTACTACTGTGGGCAAGAATCCCTTAGAAGAAATGGAGTAGCCATCCTAGTCAACAAATGAGTCCAAAATGCAGTACTTGGATGCAACCTTAAAAATGACAAAATGATCCCTGTTCATTTCCAAGGCAAACCATTCAATATCACAGTAATCTAAGTTTATGCCCTGACCAATAATGCTGAAGAAGCTGAAGTTGAATGGTTCTATGAAGACCTACAAGACCTTCTAGAACTAACACCCAAAAAAGATGTTCTCTTTATTAAAGGGGACTGGAATGTAAAAGTTGGAAGTCAAGAGCTACCTGGAGTAACAGGCAAATTTGGCCTTGGAGTAAAAAACAAAGCAGATCAAAGCCTAACCGAGTTTTGCCAAGAGAACACACTGGTCATAGCAAACACCCTCTTCCAACAACACAAGAGAAGACTCTACATATGGACTTCATCAGATGGTCTATACCAAAATCAGATTGATTTATATTCTTTGCATGGAGAAGCTGTATACAGTCAACAAAAACAAAACTGGGAGCAGACTGTGACTCAGATCATGAACTTCTTAGTGCCAAATTCAGACTTCGGTTGCAGAAAGTAGGGAAAATCACTAGAACCAATCAGGTATGACCTAAATCAAATCACTTACAATATACAGTGGAAGTGACAAATAGATTCAAGGGATTAGATCTGATAGACAGAGTGCCTGAAGAATATGGACAGAGGTTCATGACATTGTACAGGAGACAGGGATTAAGACCATCCCCAAGAAAAAGAAATGCAAAAAGGCAAAATGGCTGTCTGGGGAGGCCTTACAAATAGCTGTGAAAAGAGAAAAAGCTAAAGGCAAAGGAGAAAAGAAAAGAAAACCCATTTGAATGCAGAGTTCCAAAGAATAGCAAGGAGCGATAAGAGAGCCTTCCTCAGTGAGCAATGCAAAAAAATAGAGGAGAACAAAGAATGGGAAAGACTAGAGATGTCTTCAAGAAAATTAGAGATACCAAGGGAACATTTCATGCAAAGATGAGCACAATAAAGGACAGAAATGGTAGGGACCTAACAGAAGCAGAAGATATTAAGAAGAGGTGGCAAAAATACACAGAAGAACTATACAAAAAAGATATTCATGACCCAGATAATCACAATGGTGTGATCACTCACATAGAGCCAGACATCCTGGAAAGCAAAGTCAAATGGGCATTAGGAAGAATCGTTACATACAAAGCTAGTGGAGGTGATGGAATTCCAGTTGAGCTATTTCAAATCCTAAAAGATGATGCTGTGAAAGGGCTGCACTCAATATGCCAGCAAATCTGGAAAACTCAGCAGTGGCCACAGGACTGGAAAAGGTCAGTTTTCATTCCAATCCCAAAGAACGGCAATGCCAAAGAATGCTCAAACTACCACACAATTGCACTCATCTCACATGCTAGCAAAGTAATGCTCAAAATTCTCCAAGCCAGGCTTCATCAATACGTGAACCATGAAATTCCAGATGTTCAAGCTGGTTTTAGAAAAGTCAGAGGAACCAGAGATCAACTTGCCAACATCCGATGGATCATCTAAAAAGCAAGAGAGTTTCAGAAAAACATCTACTTTTGCTTTATTGACTCTGCCAAAACCTTTGACTTGACTGTGTTGATCAAAGCAAGCTGTGGAAAATTCTGAAAGAGATGGGAATACCAGACCACCTGACCTGCCTCCTGAGAAATCTGCATGTAGGTCAAGAAGCAACAGTTAGAACTGGACATGGAAAAACAGACTGGTTACAAATCAGGAAAGGAGTATGTCAAGGCTGAATATTGTTACCCTACTTATTTAACTTATATGCAGAATACATCATGAAAAATGCTGGGCTGGATGAAGCACAAGCTGAATCAAGATTGCCAAGAGAAATATCAATAACCTCCGAAATGCAGATGACACCACCCTTATGGCAGAAAATGCAGAAGAACTAAAGAGCCTCTTGATGAAAGTGAAACAGAAGAGTGAAAAATTATCCTAAAACTCAACATTCAGAAAACTAAGATCATGGCAACTGGTCTCATCATTTCATGGCAAATAGATGGGGAAACAATGGAAACAGTGACAGACTTTATTTTGGGGGGCTCCAAAATCACTGTAGAAGGTGACTGCAGCAATGAAATTAAAAGACACTTACTCTTTGGAAGAAAAGCTATGACCAATCTGGACAGCATATTAAAATGCAGAGACGTTACTTTACCAACAAAGATCTGTCTGGTCAAATCTATGGTTTTTCCAGTAGTCATGAATGGATGTGAGAGTTGAACTATAAAGAAAGCTGAGTGCTGAAGAATTGATGCTTCTGAATTGTGGTATTGGAGAAGACTCTTGAGAGTCCCTTGGACTGATCCAACAAGGAGATCCAAGGAGATCCAAGAAGTCAATCCTGAAGGAAATCAGTCCTGAATATTCATTGGGAGGACTGATGCTGAAGCTGAAATTCCAATACTTTGTCCACCTGATGCGAAGAACTGACTCATTGGAAGAGACTTTGATGCTGGGAAAGATTGAAAGCAGGAGCAGAAGGGGATGACAGAAGATGAGATGGTTGGATGGCATCAGCAATGTGATGTACATGAGTTTGGGTAGGCTCTGGGAGTTGGTGATGTACAGGGAGGCCTGGCATGCTGCAGTCCATGGGGTCGCAAAGAGTCAGACACAACTGAACAACTGAACTGTACTGAACGTGTCTCAAAGGGAGTTATTGCATTTATTCTCAGACTTGTCCTGCTTTTTTCAGACAATTCAAGAATTATCATTTCAAGTATTTAGACGTGAGTCTTGTAAACAGTTGCTTCCTTTTCTATTCAGGAAATGAAGTAATCTGTTCAGTGTAGAAAGCGAGAGTGATATACAAGGAAGCTGAACAGTGGCCATGGACATAGCTAAGAGTGACTTCCTTTAGAGTCTATAGAAGAGATAGGTTGGTGATTTAGATGGAGTAGAAATGCTCTAGAATCGCCTAGATTTGGTTGCAAGTCCTCCCTATGCTATTTAATAATTGAGTGGATACAAGGCATTACTGAACTTCTCTGGCCTTATTTTTGTTAATGTCATAAGCCTAGAAATAATCCTATCTTTATTAGAGAATAGCTGTGAGTTTAAAATAAAACATACATAAAAGGACTGCTGAACTAGCTGATGTGCCCTAGGAGCTCAATAAATTTTAATTCATTCCTGGTTAATCACTCTCAGATGGAAGAATTCCCTTTGGCTAGGTCAGAGCAACTTTCCCCTACAGATATACTTAAAATATAATCCTAGGCCAAACATAATTCAGAGCTACACTAAAGCAGGTGGAATGTGGATACAGGGCCTTGTTTTAGTCCCAGGTCCCCATCTCTCCTTTCTTCTTAGAACGCCTCTTGGATACCAGCTATGTATCAGTACCAAACTAGACACTTATATATTTCATCTTCTGTGGTCTTTATAACTGAAATGATGTCACAGTAGTTATTCCAAATTATCACAAAGGGGACCGAATTTCTGAGAAATCCACTAACTCAAAATTCACAGCCAATAGATATAATTCTCCCTTCAATTCTTGCCCCACTTTCCCATTCTGCCTCCGTCTAAGTTCTGTGATGCTGGCAAGGTTTCTGAGATATAGTTCCCACTAATCAGCCTGCGTGTTTACCATGACACACCAGTCAGCACCTGGACAAAAAGTAGAGCTTTAGGATTACTCTGCAGTCAGGGGACATTGTAGCTAAACGAACAATTTTGTGCTTCTCTCTGTTTGCTGGTTCATAGCGCTGCACTGGGTACCAGAGATACACTGACATAACATGCCAGACAGGGAGGAGATCCATCAACATGTATCAGACAGTCACAGGGAGGCACTGGGAGGCAGAGCTGGAACCTGGCCCAAGGGCTACTCTGAAAGTAATTGTTCCTGCAAGGCTAAGAAAGTGGGTTTAGATGCCCTACTCTGATGCTAGGAAAGATTGAGGGCAGGAGGAGAAGGGGACTGCAGAGGGTGAGACAGTGTGATGGCCTCACTGACTCAATGGACATGAGTTTGAGCAAACTCCAGGAGATGGTGAAGGACAGCGAAGCCTGGAATACTGCAGTCTATGGGATCGCAAAAAGTTGGACATGACTTAGTGACTGAATTGAACTGAACTGCCTCTGTGTACATGTTTGCTTTTCCACCACATTTTTTTAGGTTTCTAAGAAATATGACTGGGAGGACAAAGCTGACAAATTCATATCACTCACTGAAGCTCGATCTCGAATCTTGATCTGCTCACCCTCTCTCATCACCAGAGCTGTACAGTGTAGAAACTTCAGGATACATGTATTCCTTTCCTTTCAAGTCTAGAACTGAGTTAAGCCTAAACCTAATCAGCCTTTTTCTTTCTCCCAAGGCCCTTCTGTACCCCACAAAGTCCTCTTAAGTCTGTCGTTGTTATACAGGGAGAGGAAAAGAAAAGAGTTGTATTTAGACTATTTTACTCTTCTACTTTCCCCTCCAAAAGCTGAGGTCCTAGACTCCCACAGTTCCACAGTGAATTGATAATAGATCCTCTGTGAAGATAGAATAAGCATTAAATGTCCAGTGAGGACCCTTTTGTAGCAAAATACAAAAAACAAATAGCTGTACATTTAGAATCAATTGCTTGGGAAAAGAGAGAGTGGGAAAAGGTTAGATTAAATTAGTAATTTTAAGAAGCAAATTTATATTTTAATTATCAAAAAAAATCTGTGTGGATCTGAGAAACAGAGATCGTAATGCATCTACTTGAAAAACTACATCAGGCAAGTCATGTATGTGTGCATGGTTACTTGCTTCAGTCATATCTGACGTTTTCTGACCCTATGGACCATAGCCCACCAGGCTCTTCTGTCTATGGGATTCTCCAGACAAGAATACTGAAGTGGGTTTCATGCCCTCCTCTAGGGGATCTTCCTGACCCAGGGATCGAAACCTTATAAAGAAACCCAGGTCTCTTATGTCTCTACATTTGCAAGCAGGTTCTTTACCATTAGTACCACCTGGGAAGCCTCAGACAATTCTTAGTGCATTCAGTGGGATTTGTGGGCCCCTTGAACTCATTCTGCAGCATCCTCATACGGACAGCCTCAGCCACAGACTGACAATTCTGCTGTTAGTAATGAGGAGCTACTGAGAAGGATTGTGATATACAAAGTGATACATGAAGGAAAGTGACCAATAGATCACTGGAGACATAAAAGACTGACTACAGAGGGATTATTTGGTGATGACATTATTCTAAGAATGAAAATTTGGGGTTTAAACCTATGGGGGCGGTGGTCATAGAAACGAAATTTCTTTGACAAATATAAAGAATATGTAAGTTTTTTTTTTTTCTTTTTATTATTCTTTGTTATTTGAAAGTTGGAAAGAAATAGGAACACCAAATTGTCAAGTCCTAGTAATTGGGTACTTAGTGTGGTAAACAGTTGGCTTTGGGGGAAAGATGAAGTCAACCTTAGCTACCTTGAAGTAATGGTGGTTCATTTGTTGGGTGGGTGGGTAGGTGGGGATATGGAGAAGGCAGTTAAAAATCTATGATCGAGGTTCAAAAGAGAGGTCATGACCGTGAATAGAGGCTCTGGAGTCGTTTCTGTAGGAGAATAAATTGAAACCAGAAGCAATGAAAATATTAATACATGCTCTAAGAGAAATCATTCAGAGTTAGAACAGTTGAAGATGGATCTGAAGTGTACCAGACTCAACCAACATTTTCTGTAAAGGGCCAGAGAGTAGATATCTTAAGCTTTATGGGCCAAAATCCTCTGTTGCACCTACTTAACTGTGCCTTGTAGACCAAAAGCAGCACAGACAACAGGCAAAGCAGCTGACATGATTTATGTGTTCTGATAAAAATCTGTCACAAAAATTGCTGACTGGCTGGATTTTTCCATGAGCACAAGGACCACATTTGTTTGGCTCACTGCTGTGTCCCCAGAACCTAGCATAGCACCTCGATTATAGTTAGTCTTTAACAGACACTTGTTGAATTGATGAATGCTTTGGTAGAATGATTATGTCCATTCTTAGCTGCATTGGAGCAACACAAAAGTAAGAGAATTCTAAAAGTCATGAGGAAAGTCATGATTTTCTGACATAGACAAAAATCAAGAAAAGAGTGTGTCAAATTAGAACTGCCATATGACCCAGCAATCCCACTTCTGGGCATACACACTGAGGAAACCAGATCTGAAAGAGATACATGCACCCCAGTGTTCATCGCAGCACTATTTATAATAGCCAGGACATGGAAGCAACCTAGATGCCCATCAGCAGACGAATGGATAAGGAAGCTGTGGTACATATACACCATGGAATATTACTCAGCCATTAAAAAGAATTCATTTGAATCAGTTCTAATGAGATGGATGAAACTGAAGCCTATTATACAGAGTGAAGTAAGCCAGAAAGATAAACACCAATACAGTATACTAACGCATATATATGGAATTTAGGAAGATGGTAACGATAACCCTATATGCAAAACAGAAAAAGAGACACAGATGTACAGAACAGACTTTTGGACTCTTCGGAGAAGGCAAGGGTGGGATGTTTCAAGAGAACAGCATCGAAACATGTATATTATCTATGGTGAAACAGATCACTAGCCCAGGCTGGATGCATGAGACAAGTGCTCGGGCCTGGTGCACTGGGAAGACCCAGAGGAATCGGGTGGAGAGGGAGGTGGGAGGGGGGATCGGGATGGGGAATACATGTAAATCCATGGCTGATTCATGTTAATGTATGACAAAAACCACTACAATATTGTAAAGTAATTAGCCTCCAACTAATAAAAATAAATAAAAAATAAATAAATAAAATAGAATTCATAAAAAAAAGAAAGAAAGAAAGCTGAGCCCTGAAGAATTGATGCTTTTCAACCGTGGTGTTGGAGAAGACTCTTAAGAATCCCTTGGACAGCAAGGAGATCCAACCTGTCAATCCTAAAGGAAATCAGTCCTGAATATTCATTGGAAGGCTGATGCTGAAGCTGAAACTCCAATACTTTGGCCACCTGATGCAAAGAACTGACTCATTGGAAAAGACCCTGATGCTGGGAAAGATTGAAGGCGGGAGGAGAAGGGACGACAGAGGATGAGACGGTTGGATTGTATCACCGACTCAATGGACATGAGTTTGAGTAAACGCTGGGAGTTGCTGATGGACAGGGAGGCCTTGCATGCTGCAGTCCATGGGGTCAAAAGAGTCGGACACAACTGAGCGACTGAACTGACCTGAACTGAATATTGTTTCCTGTGCTATACAGTAGGACCTTGCTGTTTATCCATCCTGTATATAAAAATTTGCATCTGCTAATCCCAAACTCCCAATCCTTCCCTCCCCCACCTCCTAAACAATCATATATTTTTGACAAACAATTATTATAATGAGGAAAAGTTGTTTTCCCCTCAGATTTTTAGAACTTACAGTTTGTACCAATTATATTTTAATTTTCTTTCTAAATGCCTTAATGGATAAAACATGGAAATCATCAACAACTATGAAACAGTAGGCCTGTATACATAACTTGGGGAATTAATTTTATTATAGGTGAATTATAAAAATAAATATGTTTTGGTAGGTATCTCATTAGAAGCTCTCAGTGGCAAATGGGCAAACTCTTTCTTTTTTTAGAAAAAAATATTATTTTGAAAAAATTATTATTTAGAAGAGACTTTTAATAAAACGTTTTCTTTAAAAAAAAGAAATGTCTGGCAACAACGAGGACTCTGTAGAATATGAAGAATGAGGAGTTACAATGTTTTTGGCAATTAGTAACAAATATGAAGATAAGAATAAAAGATTTCAAGAATGTGATCAAAGAAAGGATATTTCCACACAAAATAACCTGGGTGGTAGAATGAAATTATCTTTATAAAGGAGTTTTCATGGTGTGACTTCAATAGTTGGGCTTCCCTACTGCCCTTAACATTTTAAGATTTTCAGTCAAAAAGATTTGATTTTAATTTAAAATCTGAAATTGGTGAATTAGGTTTGTATAATTCTAACATGATGATTTTGTGAACTATTTAAGGAGAATTAAACTTGTTTTTGACATTATGTAGATAAAATAACCAGCTTGTCTAATTTTGAGGAGTTGTGGTGAAATTTGTCAAGCATTTTCTTTTAGCTATTTTTTCCCTAAATTTATGAGCTTTTAACTTTTGTGAACTTCCAACTTCACTTTATAAAGTCAATGTTAAACATATGATTTAAACATTTTCTTATTATTAGTGTCCAGCATTTACTTATTCCTTTCAGATTATCCCACACAGAGCTTTTGGAATTACCTTTTGATGATTTCAAAGAAAATTTTCTTCTCTACACACTCTTATGCCAAGGTAAATTGATGGATTTCTAATGAATAAATTTCGGGAGGAAAATATCAGCATTTTTATACTTGAATTCAGAGTGTTTAATTCCCTCACCCTTAACTGTAGCCACCTGTCATTCTAAGTTTTTGTAACCATTTTTAACAATGGAAAATTATCATTTTTTGGGTATAGTGTGGATCACTTTGTTGCATTTGATACCTAGTATGTTTAGTTTGTTATGCCTATGCAAGTGGGAGAAAAACATCACCATAAACATGTCTAATCATGTCATTGAAGCTTTTCTTGGAATAATTGGAGTGTGATGATGGAGCAGGGAGAAAAGAGGGGATGGAAATTGAGGAAAAGGGTCTCAGCCTGAATTTTCCAAATTGGCTATTTATCTGGTTAATTCTTCATCTTTTCTCATCACCATGTCTGAATTGAGAAAATCTTCCTAATGATAATAAACTATGTCAAGAACAGATGGCTGATTTGATGTGATGAAAATAACTGTGTCAATTGAGGGTATTTTTTTTTCTTTACCCATTTTGCTTTTCATCACTCTGGGGTTGGTGGTTCATATATTTTTTTTTTTCTTTTAAAGAATTTACCCTCAGCCCAATATAATGTGGTGAACTTTTCCCCAAAAGCAGTTTGAACCCTTTTCTTTGAAAAAAAGGAGAAATGGCTTAAAAAGACACAATTATCACCTTTACCGCCTTTTCTACTTTAGCTAAGTTACTTTTGGAAGGATCAGTTTACAACAAATGTTTAATGTCAGGAATTTTGCAGTTTCATAGGCCCTGACAGCTTGGCATGAAAAGAGGTGGCATTATGTCAATTGTAAATGAGTATGCTATTTACATACTAATTAAACTTTGCACTAGTGGGGTGAAAGAATGTCATTTGGAGCACCCCACTTATTCTGTTTATAGCATTGTTGTCTATTTAAACAGTCTATTGTTTGGCATGTCACAGCCTCATCCCCTAAATGCCATTTTGTAACCTTGCACTGCTTTAAAAAATGCTACCCCACTACTTGGCAAATCAAACAAAATCAGTATATCTATAAGCAACGGGAATTCCCAACCCGTCTTTCCTCGCAATAGCACTGAGTCTGATGATATAGATGATAATAATGATGCTGATTCTGATGATAATAACAACTTTATCAATTGCTCCCTATGTGCTCATCTGGCATTTTGCTAAATGATTTTAAAATCTTAATTCACTTGATCTTCAAAGTAAGGTGGTTTTTGGTTATTACACCCCTTTTATACATGAGGAAGTTGAGGTTGCACAGTCCATGAGGACATCAGGATTCCAATGTCTGTGCTGTTATCCACTTTCTTCTTTGCTGATCATTGGTTCAGTTCAGTTCAGTCCCTCAGTCGTGTCCAGCTCTTTGCGACCCCATGGACCACAGCATGCCAGGCTTTCCTGTCCATCACCAACTCTCAGAGCTTGCTCAAACTCATGTCCATTGAGTCGGTGATGCCATCCAACCATCTCATCCTCTGTCGTCCCCTTCTGCTGCTGCCTTCAATGTTTCCCAGCATCAGGGTCTTTTCCAGTGAGTCACTGGTTCACAGTGACACAATACTGCTTTCTTCGCTGCTGTATCATCGGTCCCCAAAGTATCCCATGGTTCTTGAATGTGTCCAGGTTTACTGAAAATATGTCAATGGCAGGAATTTCACTTATTATCTCCATATATTTACTTAAGGGAAAAAAAGTGATTAACAGTAAAGAACATATGCATTTTCCAGTATGTTATATTTCTCTGGTGTATTTCTTGTTTACATTAGAAATCTATCACTAATCCAGGCTCACATTACATGCCTATTTCCCACTGCATTTCAGTTGCATTTTATCCTGTCTTGTACCAAAGCATGCTGCCCTAGTCTGTTGGTGATGTTAGAACATAGATTCCACATGTACTCTAGGAACCCAATTCAGGAATACTGATAATGTCTGTCAGTTTATGAAATAAAAAGTGATTAATAGCCTATTGAGCTATTTGATTCTCCTGCTTCACATCTGCAGGAGGTGGTTTATTGGATTTGGCTCAAGACGTTTTTTTCTCACTGGATGAGAAGCAGAATCAACATAAGAGCAAACTTGGGTGGGAGGTGGCTTCACAAGATTTACAGCACTAGAGAGTGGGACCAGAATTTTTTCTGCCTGGTTCTGTTCAAATGAGCTCACCATCCGTGTGGATATTTATACCCCGGTGTTGAGAGTACAGAGTTGGCATTCCTTGGCATTGTCAACAGGGTGCTGTTTTGTACTGCCTATTTCTTTGAAAATGGCAGACACAGAAAGCCTAGGTAATTGACATTGAAATAACTTGCCAAGAGATGGTTGAACATATGATCCTTTATAGCTTTTTCCTCACTACTTTCAACAATCTTCAAGGTTGAAATAATTCTACAATAGAGTCCAAAATCTCACAGAAGAGAAGAAAATATACTTTAGCTCTCCATCATTCCAACCACCATACCATATTTCATGAAATGTGACATAGTTTTGCTCCACAACCTGCCAAAGGAAAAAAAAATTTTTTTTTTTCTAAATTTTAGCTGATAACTCGAACGGTTCCAGAGATATCAACTTGTGAAAAGTCACAATTTTGTATTGTGCTGAGAAGCCACCTTCTAACACAGGGACTACCATCACTCTTTAATATCCAGCAGAGCCCCCTGCTGTGCCTTGTCAGTCACTAGCAACATCCAAGTCTTCCCGTAAAAGTAATTCACACTTTTTTCACAACGCTGTTGCTTTAATTACCACTGAAATCTGCTGATGCTCAGGCAGGCCTGGCAGGACCAAGGGAGGGTCAGAGCCACAAAAGAAGCAAATAGCTTTTTTCCCTCCTTACTTTATTATTAACAAACCATCTTTGATGGAAACGGTCCTAGTTCTGAGGCCTGGACTTAACTCTGGGTCCCTTGGCGTATTCATTATCAAAAGAGTCCACGGATGCCATTCAGAGAGAGAGACAGAGACAGAGAAATATTACAATCCTAATTAGAAGTTAGCAATTTTTGTAAAGAACAGACTTAGCTACTCAAAACTGACAAACAATGATGGCATTTCTCCTATAGCTTTCATTTTCTTCCAATGAACATAAATCTCTTACTGAACTGTCTTGCTGGACCAATGTCAATTTATCCACTTATTTACTGCAAATTTTTTTTTCAGGATTAGTTGACACAATAAATCATGTACCAAAGGAAACCACAGAACTGCCAAAATCTTACCAGTGCATAAAAGCTATACAAAAAGCCTCTGTTTTATAAATAATATGACAGCAATGTGATTGGCATAACATCTTATATGTCTAAGGCACCTTTCATTCCAATATCACAAAATAGCTCAATAAAACTGTCCCTGTGAGACCAGTTTTCACTGTCTCCTCCACATAGAAAATAAGGTTGCCTATCAGTAAACTTCATACTTTTAGGGAAGAAATAAGTAGGTCCATGATCTTAGGTAAATGACTTAAAAGAATGCTAAGCTTTCTCCTCACTCTAAAATTCCAAATTTAAAACACTGCAATTTAAAGTCACACTGCAGGATTTTCTAAGTACCCTCGAATAACGAATGTTACTATTGATTATCATTTGTCATTTACTGATTTATGATCTTATTTGTCAACACTGTGCAAGGTTAGATTTCACTGAAAGTGTGGTCTTGTGATCAATTAATTAATATAGCTCCTTTGGCTCCTATTGCAGACAAGTTGACTCCTATTCCAAGACTCCTCCAATTTGGTTGTGACCTTTTTGCATAGTTATCTTTACTCCCAACTATGTAAACCCTATGGTTCAATGGGTCTAAAATGGGATTGACCTTCAAAATTTTCTGGCAGGGGAAAACATTTAGTAACTTAGAACATCCTGGAAGTGGTGTATAGAAACTGTAGTGGGGTGTAGCGGGGTGTAGTAGGGTGTAGGGTATAGAATCTGTAGTAAGGTGTAGGGTTCGTGGAGTTTCAGATAATGTGTTGGGCTCGGACAGTTTCTTTGATCAATCTCTTCTACCGATTTCCTTACTTTCAATAGCTGTCTCCCAGCATCTTCTGTGGAAATTGTACTAATTTTTCAAGTCTCAGTTCTATAGCACCTACTTTGTAATAGTCTCTGCCTTCCCAAAACCCTGATAGTATTAAATACCTTCCCCTAAGACTTAAACCTTCTGTAAGATGCCATTACCTATGTTTTTCTCTTTATCTTTTCTCACATATTTATCTTATTAATGTATAAGCTTTTTCATCCAAGATGTAGGTTATAACATTTTTCTTTGAACCCACATTATATAAAAAGATGTATTCCAACTCTCTATGGAATGGATGCCTGAATTTAATTTTATGTAGCCTGTAAGACTGCAAACCAAGTGAAATGACTAACTCTTGTTCATATATTCATTTATATAACACACACACTGTGAAGCTTGCTGAATTGTTTAAAGGTGGCTGAGGCAATATGCATTCCTTCCCATGTGTTCTTCTTAGAATGTTGACCAATATGTTGAGGGATCCCCCACTGAGAGGTAGGGTCTATATTCTCTTACCTTAAACCTGAGAAGATATTTATAATTGCTTCAACTAAAAATAATATGATTCAGTGATTGTTTGTGACTTCTGGAGCTAGTCACTAAAAGGTGACAGAGCTCCTTCCTGGCTGTTTTTTTGGGGACCCAGATCTTGAGAGCCCAAAGTGACCTGGAAAGAATCTGGCTACCCTGGAACCTCCAGGCAGGAGAGACTACATGAAGGACTACTTGGTGATTAAAAGGAGCCCTGCTATGAACACTGGGATGCAGGTATCTATAAAACTGGTATAGATGATCTTTTTTTAATTTTGTTTTTAATTAGAGGATAATTGTTTTATAGTGTTGTGACCATTTCTGCTATACATCAACATGAATCAGCCATAAGTATACATATGTTCCCTCCCCCTTGAAACTGCCTCCTACCTCCCACCCCGTCCTACCCTTCTAGGTTGTCACAGAGCACCCAGTTGACCTCCCTTTGTTATTCAGCAACTTCCTGTTAGCTCTTTATTAATATTTTATACATAGTAATGTATCTATTTCAGCGCTACTCTGAATTCATCCCACTCTTTCCTACCCTCGTGTCGTGTCCATACGTCTGTTTTCTATGTCTGAGTCTCTATTCCTGCCCTGTAAATTGGTTCATCAGTACCATTTAGAAGCATGGTATAGATGATCTTATTTGCAAAGCAGAAATAGAGACACAGATGTAGAGAACAAATATATGGATGCCAAGGGGTAAAGGGAAGGTGGTGGGAGGAATTGGGAGATGGGGATTGACATGTAAATGCACTACTGATACTGTGTATAATATAGGTAACTAATGAGAACATACGTGAAGTACTGTGATGGCCTGAATTGGAAGGAAGTCTGAAAGGGAGGGGATCTATGTGTATGTATGGCTAATTCACCTCGATATACAGCAGGAGCCAATACAACATTGTAAAGCTATTATGCTCCAGTAAAACTAATTTTCAAAAAGAAACCCTGATGCTTTCAGTTCCCAGAAATTTTGTTGGGACCCCAAACACCGTGGAACAGAGAGGAGCCATCCCAAGTCCACCCTAATTCCCAATGCACAGAATTCTATGAACATGACATATGGCCATTTTATGCCACTATATTTGGGGATAATGGTTACTCAGAAGTAGTCATTGGAACACCTAATTCCACAGGTCCCAGAGCAAGACAAACCATATCTCTGCTCTTTTGAAGCTTGCAGTCAATGATAAGAAACCAAAAGTGATACACAAACAAGACAGAAACTTTTCATCTTGTTAAACTGTTCTGTTTTTTCTTCCAACAGCTTTATTGAGGCATACTTGATATACATTAAACTGCACGTATTTACAGTGTAAAATTTGATAAGTTTTGACATATATATGCACTTATTGAGTCGCCACCATAGTTAAGATAGCAAACATATCCTTCACCCCCCAAAATTGCTTGTGTTCCTTGGTAATCCTTCTTTCCTGCACTCAAGCAATCCCTGATCTGCTTTCTGTTTCATTAGGTTCATTTGCATTTTCTAGAATTTTATATAAATTAAAATCATATAGTATGCTCTCATTTTGTCTGATTTCTTTTACTTAGCACAGTTATTTTAAGATTTATCTACTCATTACTTATATCAATAGTTATTACTTTTTTCTTCCACTGGGTACTATGGAAATGGCAACCCACTCCAGGGTTCTTACGTGGAGAATCCCATGGGCAGAGGAGCCCGGCAGGCTACAGGCAATGGGGTCGCAAAGAGTCAGACATGATTGAGTGACGGAGCATGAACAGAGGATTCTATTGTATAGCTATACTGTACTGTATTTATCCATTTGTATTGCTTCTAGTTTTTAGCTGTTTGCTCTAAACATCATGTGGAAGTCTTTGTATGAAATCTACTTTAATTTTTCTTGAGTAAATACCTAGGAGTAAAGTGGTTTGTCCTTTGTACTGTAACCCATGAACTCTCTCAAGTTAGTAAGGTGGGGCCACCTTTGGGCTTATCTCATTTGTTTTCTGTTTCAGATATCACTCACTTTAGATACTTAATGTCTAATGCCTTAAAACTATATGTGTAATATTATACATGTAAATTCTTTATTTTTAGGTATTTCAGGTGGGATGGAAATAACATGGACCTTGTTACTCCACCTGGGTACTGTCTCCTTTAAATTCCTTCCAGGTTAAGGACTTAAGAGGCAGAAGAATATTTGCTCCTCTTTGTAGTTACTAAAAATTTGTTCTACAAATACAGTTGGGTATTTGTGTCATGAAGTAGAAGGCCTTGGGGTCTATCATAGTGTCTGGTTTTGACTCAGGTTCCTGCCATTTATTAGCTATGACTTTGGACAACTTAGCTTCTCCAAGCCTCAGTTCAGTTCAGTTCAGTCGCTCAGCCGTGTCCAACTCTTTGCGACCCCATGAATTGCAGCATGCCAGGCCTCCCTGTCCATCACCAACTCCTGGTGTCTACCCAAACCCATGTCCATCGAGTTGGTGATGCCATCCAGCCATCTCATCCTCTGTCATCCTCTTCTCCTCCTGCCCCCAATCCCTCCCAGCATCAGAGTCTTTTCCAATGAGTCAACTCTTCGCATGAGGTGGCCAAAGTATTGGCGTTTCAACTTCAACATCAGTCCTTCCAATGAACACCCAGGACTGATCTCCTTAAGGATGGACTGGTTGGATCTCCTTGTAGTCCAAGGGACTCTCAAGAGTCTTCTCCAACACCACAGTTCAAAAGCATCAATTCTTTGGCACTTAGCTTTCTTCACAGTCCAACTCTCACATCCATACATGACTACTGGAAAAACCATAGTCTTGACTAGACAAACCTTTGTTGGCAAAGTAATGTCTCTGCTTTTTAGTATGCTGTCTAGGTTGGTCATAACTTTCTTTCCAAGGAGTAAGTTCATTTTAATAATACTAATATCAACAATAACAATAATAAGAACAATGACAATAATAAAAATAATAATAACAATTTCATAAGGTTGGTATAAGATTAGAAGGGTATTCACTCATAGCTCAGAATGCAAAGAATCTGCCTCCAATGTGGGAGACCCGGATTTGATCCCTGGGTCAGGAAGATTCCCTGGAGAAGGGAATGGCTACCCCTTCAGTATTCTTGCCTGGAGAATTACATGGACAGAGGAGCCTGGTGGGCTACAGTCCATGGGTCCCAGAGTCAGACATGACTGAGCGATTAACGCTTTCACACTTTCAAGGTTAGGAGATAACTTGTTGTGAAAAATACCAAGCACAATGTCTGGAAAATCATAGACTCCCGATAAATCTTATTAGTTGTTATTAATAAAAACTTTGCAGCAGGTCTCAGAATGCTGAGAAATTGTGCCAAACCCTTGGATAAAAGGAACGTGGCAAATAGCTTTAATATCATTGTATGGAATACTTACAATAAAGGTGGTTCCTCACACATTGAATAACGGCTCTGGGTTTCATTCCCTTTTCCAAATCCCACCACTAGAGAATTGACATTCTGCAACCTTTACACACAAAAGCTTCAAGAAATTCAGTCAAATCATGTTAGGGATCTGGGAAAAGAACTTAAAGTTCGGTCAACAGAAATGATCCTCTAAGAGAAACTTGTTCTATCCACTAGGGCTGTGGGAGGGTGGGTGTGATGTGGAGCCTAATGCAATTTGAAGAGTGAGTTTGCAGAGGAAAGCTCTCCATTTTGAACTGGTTGAGAATTTTGTGATTGAGTGAGCTGTATATCCAGACAAGTAGGCTAATGTGGAGATCACGTTTCTTAGGTTAAATTTTCTGATGAATTTCAACCTTTATTTAGAACAGTATTGAATAGCTAGTTCAACTGTGTGTATGTGTGTGTGTGTGTGTGTGTGTGTGTGTGTGTGTGTGTTGTCAATGGAGAAATTAAGAACTGTCTCATTTTTTTCCTTCATTTTATAACAGTTTGAATTTTAGTGCATAAGCTGGTAAGGTATGGACTACAGAGACTGCATGAGAGTTTTAGCTGCCTGAAATTTAAAAAGATTAGCATTAAAAATCACAACTACTTTTCAAGAGCTCTTATTGAAAATTTGACTATGCCCTTTGCAGGGCCGCCACAAGCTGGAATGTGACTGGGGTTACCTGATGCTGTGCCAGCCAAGAGACTAGTGGAGCACCAAAGAGAGACTTTGGTGCCAAAGTGGTATATACGGGCTGTAGGAAAGTGTCGTTTGCACTTCTGTGTGTAATACTGTTTTCAGGCGCAATACTGTTTTAGGATCCAGGCAGAAGATGCCCCTGCCTTTCTCCCTGTGCTTTGCTGAGCTCACTCTGTTCCTCCTCCTTCAGGGGTCAAGTATCCAAAGTACCAAGGGACTTTCCCAACCAGCTCCCCAACAGCCGCCCGCTTCTAGGCCAAGTGGTGAATATACCAAGCCCCTAAATTCCTGCCTAAATGGCCCCAAGCCCACTTCTAGGACCTGTGTAGGCCTTTTCCCTTAGTCCATTCTCTTAGAAGTGGACCTTACTTGTGCTATACAACATCTTCCCATTAGATATCCATTTTATACGCTAGTATCAGTACAGGATGGCACGGGAAACTCCACTTCACGCACTGCGCTGAACCCCATGGACTGTAGCCCTCCAGGCTCCTCTGTCCATGGGGATTCTCCAGGCAAGAATACTGGAGTGGGTTGCCATGCCCTCCGCCAGGGGGTCTTCCCAACCCAGGGATTGAACCCAGGTCTCCCGCATTGCAGCTTTGCAGGGGGATTCTTTTACCCTCTGAGCCACCTTGAATGGGAAGGAAGTCCAAAAGAGAGGGGATATATGTGTGTGTGTGGCTGATTCATTTTTCGATACAGTGGAAACTAACACAACATTGTAACATGATTATAGTCAATAGAATTAATTTAAGGAAAAGAAAAAAAAAAGTGGACCTCACCTATGGCCTCTGCACCCCTGAGAGCTGGGTGTGCACTGAGCATGGGAAAAAAGGGAGACACATACATGTGAAGACCCTCTGAGTGCAGGGGTGAGGAGAGCAGGAGGCAGGTCAGCGGCTGGTGTAAGGTTTCCCTCTTTTGTCAATTCAGGTTTAGAACTCCAAGGAGCCCAAAGATTCTAAATTGACACTTGTACTTACTGGTCTTTATTACAGTGTATTAATCAAGATGTATTAATACAGTGTATTAATCAAGATTAATCAATAGAATCTATTTCAGCCAACTGTTTACTAGATTGACTTGTACTGTTAAAATATTTTGATATATTATATATGGACTTTGTCTTCCTCCAAACCCTTCAAATGTTAGTAGTAACTCTTGTTTTGTGACTTCATTCCAAATAGTCATGTCCTTCTTTCTCCTTCATGTACAGGCAAAGAGAGAGGGACAAAATACTGATGAATCAGCCAAATCCTTTTATCCTAAGGTGTCTGCTTTATGATCTGCTATCTAATTACCACTTCTGCAGCCTTTAGAGAAAATGTGATGAAGCGCTTTCCTCTTTGGCATCTTCAAAGGAGAGAGTCAGCAGTATGGTGTTTAAGTCTTAGAATGCTGGATCCCTAGTGAGTCTTAGTATCTCCTTTATCCTCCCCACAAACTGCTTGGAATTCTCCAGCTGGTGTGTGGGTACCAGTTTTTGATTTGCCCCTCTGAGAGGTCACATGATCTGAGCAATTTCTATCACTCTTTCCCACCATCTTCTTCTGCCAACTGCCTACTGTTCTTGTGCTCCAACCACCTACATCTGGTGAGACAGGAAGGGTTCCTCTCCACAAATGTGGACTGGCTTCTTTTCCACCTTGTGTGAACTTACACCTTCTTCAAGTTGTAGTGCAAGACTTCTATCTTCTTATAGAATCCCCTCTGATGTCATTGGGGAAAAGTAAGTTTGGACTCGCACAGAACTGGATTTCAGTTCAATGTTTTTTACATACTGACTACTGTAAGTCACCTCACATGGGTCACTCAATCTTTCAGAGCCTCAGTCTACTTAAACCTAAAGTAAACAGGTATAAGACAACATTTCTGCATGTCTGTTGGGACGATTCAGTGATGTAATTGCTGTAGAGGCCCTGGTGTACTTGACTCAGTCAATGCAGACCCTTCTTCCTGTGTGTGTCCATAATTTAAAAAAATATATATTTATTTATTTATTAGGCTGCACTGGATCTTAGTTGCAGCATGCAGGATCTCTCTTTCTCTTTTTTATTTTTTTAGTTGTGGCATGTGGGCTCTAGTTCCCCAACCAGGGACCCAACTGAGGCCCCCTGCGTTGGGAGCGCAGAGTCTGAGCCACTGAACCACCAGGGAAGCCCCTGTTCGTAACTTTTAAAACAAACGTCAGATAAGTTGGGACAACATAAAGACATGAGGCCATAAAAAAATCTAATACATTTGAGAAGGGGTTACCAGGTTTTTGTTTAGTTGCTAAGCCGTGTCCAACTCTTTTGCGACCCCAAGGATTGTAAACCGCCAGGCTCCTCTGTCCATGGGATTTCCCAGGCAAGAATACTGGAGTGGGTTGCCATTTTCTTCTCCAAGGGATCTTCCTTACCTGGGGATTGAACCCATGTCTCCTGCATTGAAGGTGGGTTCTTTACCACTGAGCCACCTACCAGTTTTTAGTGTCTGAATGTTAGAGTATATATGTCACAGAAGTAGACTGAAACCAAATTTGGAGTTGACATTTTAGATTAAATGAAGAAACCTGACCTATTGTGATTTCTTCGAATTCCTGAAGTGGGTCATAACTGAATCTTTGTGTCTTCTTTTGATATAACATAATTAAACCTCTTAGAACACCTCAGCTCATATATACATGGTGATAACATGTTATCAGGGGAAGCCTTGGAAATTTTCTTTCAACCATGCAACAGTTTAGTTACCAAAGCATGCTTGCCATCACAGCAGTGATAGGTTCTGAATAAATCAGCTATGTTCAGCTCAGCATTATACTTTGAATCCAAGGTGACTATTATATTCTTAATTCTCATTTCCCCTCAAACTGAACAAACTCTTTCATAAATTTTTCCTTGATCCTTGTGTTTCAAAATGGAAATTCCTACCAGTTTGGGATACTAATGCTGTAGCCACATACCAAGTTGGAGTTTATCCAGGGTGCATGTGCTCCTTGTGAAAAAGAAGAAGGGAAACCGCCAATCAAAAAACTAGTTGTCGCTTTGCAGGCAGAGACCAGACTGGTGATAATTGCTGGCATGGTTAGTGCTCCGCACAGTGCCCTGTATATAGATGCACTCTAAAAATGCTGTTGGGTCCAGTCAAATCTTCCATATTCCAGCTAAGAGCCCTCCTTTGAAGACATTTGCTTCAATCTAGAACTGGGAGAAAGGCAGCAGGATGGACAGTCTCCAATTAGCCAGAAGGTTTTAATCTACTTTGCAGAACTAATCGAATGGTTGTGCTTCCCCAGCGTTCAAGTGAATTGCACCCTAGCTGGAGGTTAAGGGACTAAACAATAGCAGCAGCAATTAAGTGGATGTAAATGAATGTGATAGGCTAATTCTCACAAGGAGGACATCAATGTGTCAGTGTCAATACACTGGTGCCTGCAATGAAAAAGGAATTGACTGGGATGAAGTTGATATGTAGCAATTTTGTCAGGATGTATAGGCTTCACTACTTGGGAAGTTCTTTGGATATAGGCGGGAAGAATAAAAATAAGTGATGACAATAGTCCTCTTCGATATATGCTCTTGTGGGAGGGTAAAAAGGAAAATGCCACATGTTCACATCAATACATTTAAGGTATTATACCTCATGGTGTACCTTAACTATGAAATAGATTGTTGGATATAGAATTGAGTAAAACATAAATCTGCTTACAATAAGGAGAAGGACATGTTCATGACCTGGGAAGCTGAGACTTCAAAAAAGGACAGACTGCTCTGGTTTATTTCATATTTGGAAATGGGGACTGATCAACTGTAAAGGTTTAGAGCTGCAGGGTTTCAGCAGAGCCTAGAAAGATAGAAGTTGTGGAGCAGTAGGGAAATTTGATTATTGCTTAGGTTCTGTTCTTCATCACTTTGATGATTTTAGGAAATTTCTACATGTGTAGAAGAGAGTGTGGGGTCTTGGAGGAAATATGAAATCTGTAAAAGTTTCTGTCAATTCTTTTTGATTAAAGTATCTACAAACATTCTGTGAGATGTTTGAGTGAAAAATATATGAATGCAATGAATATAGCCTGAATCCCTGTCTCCTGCTCCTGGTCATCCCAAAGCACCCCTGGAATCTGCTGAGTGAGGCCAAGTTCTGAGTCCACTCTTCCAGCAGGAGATGAGCCACCATCAACCTTTCCCCATAAATCTGCAGAGGGCATCCATGGGTATAACCAGCTCCCTGGGCCTTGATGGACCCGCTTACTGTCATAAAGCATAGGGCTTCCTTGGTGGCTCAGCAGTGAAGGATCTGCCTGCCGATGTGGGTTCGATCCCTGGGTCAGGAGGGTTCCCTGGAAAAGGAAGTGGCAACCCACTCCAGTATTCTTGCCTGGGAAATCCATAGGCAGTGGAGCCTGGAGGGCTACAGTCTATGGGATTGCAAAGAGCTGGACATGACCTAGTGACTGAACTACAGCAGCAACAACTGTTACAATATGTAGCCTACCAAAAATTAGAGGATGGAGGAGAAGAGTAGACCAGATACGTAAATGAAGAAAGATAATCACAATATAATACATGAGATAAAAAATCTTCTGTTGAAGACTCATTTCTCAGAAACAACTGAGTCATTATAATAAACCAAGGGAAATGGATCAGCATTTTTAGATTGATAGAGAGAATGATTGAGAGACTGAAAAACAAAGCAAAACATTTACTATCTGAAAAAGGAAGGTGAATGTGTATATATATATATATATATATATATATATATATACCTATTTATATAGTCTTTTATTGAAGAGTATGTTCAAAAGATTTTTCAAAAGCATGGTCAGAGAAATCAAAGTTTTGAGGGTTGATGAACCCCAATGAAGACCCAAATTACTTATACAATTTTGTTGTATAAACAATGAGTGAAGTGACTTGTAGTTTTGGACCTTAACTTTTATTACTTCATAAATTTGTTGAATAGAAAATGGTAAGTTCTTATTTCTGCCAGGATCAAACCTATAACTTTATCTATTTATAGAAATAAATGTTATTGGGAAAAGTTTGAACTGGAACAATTGAATCATAAGGAGCAAATACAAGTTCAAGTGCGGGTAAATTAGTAGCATAGCTGATTTAGATCATTCTCCCAGACCCATGGTTTTGTAGACAAAGCCTCAAAGACAGATGAAAACAATATGGATGACATTGTATTTAGCAGGTTTAGGTAAATACATTACAGATATTACAAACTAGTGATTTCTTTCCAGCAGAGCAAGAGATGATATGATGAGTAGCTAAGTTAGACTCTCATGGCTTAATGATTTAAATGGAGTCAGTCACTCTGGGGACATGAGATCTTTGAGGTTGTGATGCATCTGGACTGTAGGTTTACCAGGACCATTCTTATGAGCAGTAAAAGGGAAAACAGCAAAGCATTGTTAACAAGGCCCTGTAAAACAAGCAGCATGCTTTAAAAAGAAGGAAAGAAAATAGAGACATAAATTTAACTCCACTGAGGTGGAAGGTAATGTCTTAGACATACCTGGTGTCATGCAACAAATGTGGAATTCAAGGAAATATTAATCTATTTTTCTATTATTGGGGAAGATCCCCTGGAAAAGGGAAAGGCTACCCACTCCAGTATTCTGACCTGGAGAATTCCATGGACTGTATAGTCCATGGGGTCGCAAAGGGTAGGACAGGACTGAGCAACTTTCAGTTTCACACAGACATATTGTCACAGAAAGAATACATTCTTATCTATATAAATTAGGTAAAAATTTATCTGTGTTAGGCAAAAGGTAAGCTAGGAGGTGAGTTAGAACTAAAAAGTTTTGTGCCTTTCTTTTTTTTAAGTCAAAGAAATAACAGTCTAAATGATCAACTTGTAACCATGCTGCTGCTGAAATTACGAAAAAAGAAAGAATGGGATAGAAGCTATTTAAATGAATTTTGTTCTCTGACACTTGATAAGCAATAAAGAATATACTATTACATGTAGAGCATAACTATAATTAAAATAAAGTAATGAATACTGTAAATATGCTAAGAGAGTATACTTTAGGTGCACTCATCATACACACACACACAAAGGTGGTCACTATGTGAGGATCTGTTTATTAGCGTGATCACAGTCCTCATTTCACCATATGTATGCATATCAAACCATCATGTTGTACAAGTTAAATCTGTACAATTTTACTTAATAAACTCAAATAATAGAAAAGAACGTGGTATCTCTTTAATATACTTCTCTTAATTTCTTAACTTTAGAAACATCACCGGGGAGTCAGTAGGGACTGAAAAGGATATTAGAATATTATTAGAATAACATTTATTCTAATGTTATTGAAGGAGAAGGTGGTTCACTTACCTGAATTTATACAGTCATTGTGGATGGAAATCCACAGATGGAAACCAGGTTTCATAGCATCAAATTTGATTCTTAAAAAATATGTGGACACTCATATCTTTTGGCAAAAATGAAATAAAATGTTTCTCTTGCATGGCGATCAAACTCATGTGAACTATTTCCATTGTGCCTAGAACTACTCTACATACTTGATGTACATCATCCTATTTCAGTTGTAATAAGTCAATATGTTAAATATTATTATTCCCATTCTATAAATGAGTGAATTCTTCCTTGGAGAGGATAAGAGGCTTGCTAATGCTCTCCTAGCCCACAAGCAACTGGGGCTAGGATTCCAACAGGTGAACTAAAAAAAGTGTTATGAAATATACAATAGTAATTTACATACATTTTGAGACAGAAAACATTGCACTGAGTAATAGTGTTACCAGGAAATTTCTGCAAATTTTAAGATCATCAATATATAAATGGCTTCTTCACAGGGTTCTGGTCATTTGAAGTATTTTAGGTATTAAAGTGAAAATTTTGGTTGTGTCTGAAAATTGATCAGATACCTGAATTTTTCCCTCTTCTTGGGTCCAAATAACAATCCCTATGTTAATATGAGAAGAAGAAAGGAAGGAAGGAGATAGGGAGGGAGGAAGGGAGGAGAAAATAAGAGAAAAAGAGAGAAATAGAGAAAAAAGAAAATAAAAAAGAAAGATGCTTAGGGTAAAATCTGTAGCTATTGTAAATGTTTGAAGGCTATTTCTAAATGTGGATGCATATTGGTATACACACCAAGTATACACCATTGCTAGGCTACTGTAGTTTGACAGGTGATACCTTAGCCTCTTCTAGAACATACAACATTCTTTCTCAGATTCTCGGGATTCTGTGTCAACTGCTGCTGTGTACCAATCACTGACTTCTCTCTGTGTGATGTGAGACTAATGAGAAAAGACACATTGCTTTTTTGCCTCTTTGTATGGGGACTTCCCTGGTTGCTCAGATGGTAAAGAATCTGCCTGCAATGAGGGAGACCCACGTTCAACCCCTGGGTCAGGAAGATTCCCTGGAGAAGGGAATGACTACCCACTCCAGTATTCTTGCCTGGAGAATTTCATGGACAGAGGAGCCTGGTGGGCTGCAGTCCATGGAATTGCAAAGGGTCAGACCCAACTGAGTAACTAACACTTTCACTTTCACTTATAGAAGCCACCCAGCACATCTTCCCAATGGCCATTACCTTGACATTCACTCTGATACATGGAAAATATTTCAACATACAAGTAGGCATGCACAGGTTTGATAATAAGTTTGTATATCCCATGTACATGACATTGTCCAGTATGCATACTCCTTCAGGGTGAAATCTACAGAACTGTGTTTCTATAAGATTTTAAGTTGATAAATTCCATTGAAGTGAACTCAATCAAAAGTAGATTCTCTTTCTAAAGGAGCAACAAAATATTTCTAAGGCAACCCAAGTAACTTTTCAGTAATCCTGTATGGAAAGAAAAAGAAATGCAATCACAGTGTTTAATATCTTACTATACTAAAAGACAGTGAATACAATCATCCTGTATTCTGCTCTGACCTCCTGCCCCCATGATCTTTATTAGCTTTGTCCTGACAATCTGACCTTCCCAAGCTCTACCCAGTTCTGACAGCCACATAAAACTCACAAACAGATAGGGAACCAGTGTAGCCTTTTCAGATTTAGGATCATGTTCAAGCTTATGAATCAGATTTTTCTATGTGTGGACATGACAACTATGGAAAAACTGTAATTTAGGACATATTCTCTTTATCCTTTTATGTTGAATTTCACTTTAATGTGATGCAAATGACAGTAAGAAATACATTCAGTGAATGTTAAAGCCTTCCCATTAAAAATTCTGTATGCATTTTACATTCTAATTCATGTACAGTCAAAAACCCTGATAAAATCACAGTGCTGATTTGACTGCTGCACTTATCGTATTAATGAGGATACTTTATGCCTTTTGAAAATTGGGATATGGTCCATTATGTGATTGTAAATGATGTGATTGTATCACATAAATTTGTTATTCAATCCCACCCCTCCCTCCAGTCAGCTCTGTATATAAGAAGATTCATTGGTGAGCCAGAATTGAGGCTGGAAAACTGAACTGCAAATTAGACTTTTCTTTTGTCTTTATTTCCATTTATAGAAAAGAATATAATAGATACACATGTGTGTATATATTAGTGTCTATAAGTATATATATCTGCATTTTTCTTATTATTTTTTAAATATCCCTAAAAACCACGGGGAAAAACGTACAAAGGAAGTCAAGATGAAAAAAGAAAATAACCAGGTCTGCAGCTCCCTGAGACACATAGAGCTTCCCCCAACAGCCATGGCAATTCCCTCCACTTCTTAGCCAATTCTGGATTTCTATTGCTGGGAAATCTTCCCTTCTCTCATCTTAAAAGAACTGAAAGATTTGAGAGCAGTTCTTGTCCAAGCTTCCCTGATTTTGAGTTACATTTGCATCCTTTTAAATATGTACTTCTCTTGCTATTGATTTATTTTTCTGTCCTGCCTGCCTAATTAGTCATCCTTACCCCCAGGAACACCCAGTGGGGGTGATCTGAGAACACAGGAGTCCTTTGGCTTCCCTCTGCCCCTGGACCTTCTGTTTTTGAATATGAAGCACAGATGTCTACCTTGGGAAAGGTCAAACAACTATTTTTTTTCCTTCTGGCCATAAATAAAGACACAGACACCTAACCTGACATCAACATCTCTAAAGTCCCCACAGAACAAATTAGAACCCTGACTACAGAAGTGGCTTCAGAACTCTGATTAAAACAAAGGAGAGCTCCCCCCCTCCCACCCCCAGCCTGTGGTAGAGTAACTCCCATACCCTCAAAGGGCTGCACACTTAATTGTCCCTTACTGGCGCTCCCTTGTCTTATCTTGTGATTACCCGAGAGAAGCCCACAGACTGAGGTGCCTTCTTCTTGCCCAAGCCATGGCAGTTGTCAGTTGTTGCCTGTACTTCTGTGCTTCTTAAACACTATCTTTGCCTTGGGATTCCTGAGAGCTTGTAGGCTGGATCTTACTTTGTCTTTATCCTACAAAAAAAAATGTCTTCTGTTGCCTGGAACCTGGAGGCAGTGGTGAGATTCTTCACAATAGTGTGGAGTCCTTAGAGTTTGGAAATGCAAATATCCAAGTTCCTTACACCCACTTGGCAATCTTCCATTTCTAACTCTTGTTCTTGATTATCTTGGAACCTGACATTTAGGTTTTATCAAGCTCTGCATTTTCTCAGAGCTCAGCTATTATGGATGAAATTGACTTTTTTAGAAAAGAGATATATCTCTGTTATGCTATAACATCAAAAATATAATACCATGTTTTCCCTCCCCTAACCCCATGGGAGAGGAGAGATGCCATAGAAAATAATTTGCATAGAAGAATATAAATATTATTATAAATTTTATTTTTTAAATGACTTATGGGAACAGGTAAGGTGCTTGCTTAAGATATACCAAGTTCACAAGGGGTCTTTCATGATGGGAGGTAGGTTTTTTACCTTATTTCAGATTCATGACCAATAAGAACTTTATACAGTCTTCTGGACAAAGCTTGCTACATCCTAATCTCTGCAAATCCACTTTGTTCTATTCACTGCTCTCCTTATTAATCAGTTCTACAGAGCTGTACCCTTCTCAGTCCTGTTACACACACTGCATTTTTATGCTTCTGTTACCAAGTGGCCTTTTCTATATTTTTGCTTTATCTTGCATTCAATTACTCATAGCTTGGTCTGTAGAGTAGAATACCATCACTGCCTACATTTAGGCAACAGCACGTTGTCATCTTGTTCCATATATTTTACTTGTATCTCTTTTAGGAGGAAGCTCATTTTGAGGAATCTTGGCTCTGCCTTTGAGGAGGAATCATTTACCTTCTTTTATTCGGGTTGAAATTTGTCTTTTCACTCCCTTTGTTAACAAAAATAAAAATCTTATTTACGTCTCCTCAGATCCTATTAGTTAACTCAATTGCCTAATTGTTGTAGTTTTAATAAAGACCAAGTCATTTTCTTGCTTTCAATCATCACTGGTCTATTTTGTGGGTTCCATAATGCCACATTCATAAGTCTGCTTCCTTTCTTTGGGAAGCTTTTTCTGTTTCACACTGATGTACAGCCTCACATACATGGTCCATTTCCCTTTCGGGCATAGGAAATATGGCTAAACGACCCCCCCCCCCCCTGTGAAAGAGCCAAGAGGAAGATATTAGGCCTCCCACTATTGCTCATCACCTTGGACTCTATGTCTAAGGCTCAGGGCAGCTTAGCATACTCAGTTTTATATGAATTCACACTGATGTTTCTTGCTTCATCTTTTCCAGTGTCTTAAGAATTCTTTAGAATAAATTTCCCTGTGTAAAGATAGATCTCCCCTTTTCTCTTTTGACAATGCTGAGTAAATCAGGGTGTGGAATATTACCCATGCAAGCCACTCTTGGAGAGGTATTGCTGGCGGAAGCCACGCTGTTCATATGCTATTCTATACCCAACTGTGGATAATAACAGAATTGATTTTACCCGAGGAGAGACAGAGGAACCTCAGGGCTGCTTCCTGCCTTATTTTGTTCTCAGGTTATTCTGCTCTGAATGGTAAGATCTCTCACTAGAATAGTGGGTCACATTTAGCTTCTTTATGGCAAATCTCCTGTGGGGGAACTTCCGGCATTGGACTGTGAGGTATTACTATTCTCTCTGTGTGTGTATGTGTGTGATGAGGTGGTAACATGAATAAGCTTGTGTTTATAAGTCCCCGTAAATAATTTTTTAAATGATTCTATTAAGAAAATAAATTTTAAGCTAGAGACTAAAACTTGGCATTTAGATCCTCTGAAAGTTGGGTATGAAGAAGACTATTCCACAATAAATTGTTATATGACCACAAAGAAGTCAACCTTCATAAATCATAAGGACACTGATAAGAGCCACTATAAATCGAGTGCTTAGTACTACTTATGCATTTCCAATTGCTCCATGCATATTAATACACTAGATTCTTACAACAACCCCTCTAGGTATGTATTATTATTATGCCTATTATACAGTTGTAGAAAATGAGGCATAGAAAGAGGTTATTTTCTTTGTTCAAGCCATAGGTGCTAAGTGGCAGAGCCCAGATTCAAATCAGGTGGCATTGACTCCTGAGTCTCGACTCTTAAATACTGCCCTTTCCACCTCCTTGAGGGAACAATCTGCAACCTCTTACGTAGTGAGCATCTAGTCAGCAAGATGCTTTATGAATACCTTAAAAAAATTCTGATGAAATAATATATATAATTGTAATGATTTCTTTGTAATTCTTTCAACTCTCTTATCTCTTAATGTTAAAATAGCAAGCAAGTGGTCTTGAATCATGTAGAGAATTCAGGGGAGTTAACATTAATGGTTGTTGCTTTTAAAAAAATCCAAATCTGGTTTGTTTGTTATATGATTCCACACATGATTACTTTCAGTTTACATCTCTGTCTCACTTTTTACTTTCTGTGGATGCTCACTGATGCTTTTATGAGGATAAGAAGGCATAGACCCTTGAGTGGATCTCTGGAAGGTGCAGAGAGAGAATCAACAAGAAGTCTCAGTTTCTGCCTGTGCTTAAAATGTGCACTACCACACATGTGTCCCAGAGCTGATCCTCACAGTTAGGCATTCTTGAAGGAAGATAGTGAAAGTGTAAGGGTCTGCTCTCACACCAGCTTTCTGAGCTTTGTTAACATCAGATCAGATTCTGCCCCAGAGTTGCCATCAACGTGCTGGAGAATCCTGCATACATAAAGAATGAATTGGATGTCCTAGAATTTTGAAAGTTCAAGGAATATTCGATTTTATATATTATCTATTACGTTCTGAAGATAGATTGCTTCTAGGTTATATGAGATTAAGAAAAAAAAAAAAAAAAGAAAGTGAGATGACCCTTAAACACATGGAAATCTGCTTAAAATCAATCAGAACTGGGAATATAAATTACTACTATATTCAAACATATTTTAGGTTTATGAAACTGGCAAAAGTGAAATATTTGACAAAACACCCTGTTTAAGGCTTTGCAGAAACATATGCTCTCTTCATTGATGGTGGACAGTACAAATGGCACAAGCCCTTTTGTGGGGAACTTGGCAATATCTCATGAAATTAAATATGTACATACTCTTTTACTAAAAAAAAAAAAAAAAAAGAATAGGGAATGAAATGCTCTGTTGATCTTGCACAAGTATTGCTAATTGAATTGTATGAATAAGCATCAAATTGGTGGCCAGGAATTACAAATCAGTGCAAGTTAGCATCAATATCATAAACCTTTTGGGGGCCCCCAAAGAATTCTTTATCTCTGACTCTGGAGCCAATGAAGTCTTCACTATTCAAGCCATACATCAGATCAAGAATAAGTGGAGCCCCAAAGTCAAACCAGTCTATCAAAATAATTATCTTTAATTAATATAATTATTGATCATGTAGTAGAAGTCACTGTCTAAAGGATATAAGGCTTTTAGGATTTCAAGGGAATGCTTTACAACTTAATTATGTTTCCCTGGGAGATTAGAACATAATTCAATTTATTTTTCCCATGTGTTTCATCAATCATTGTGTGAATAGAAGGAATATCATAATCTCATTTCTATGTCAATTCCTGCAGAATTTACACAAGTCTTTTCAGTAGTATAGAGCTGATTATAGATCCTCCCACCTGGGATGATCCCCTACATCACTGTAGCATTGGTGCCACATTTCTGTTGGTTTTGTAGTATGTGGTGAGGTCAGCTGCAAAAGGCATGGGATTACTGTGTTCCAGCTTTAGGCATGGGATTACTATGTTCCAGCTTTCACAGCAAACCCAATTGAGGCCTATGTAACCCTTCCTTCTTAGTTGTGTCAGGAGCTGTGTTCTTCTCTGAGTCTTGATTTCCTTATCCAAGGAGGCAAAGGTTGTTTGGGCTTCCTTCCACTTGCAACGCTCTGGTCTTGCTTGCAGTTTAGCTTTCTGTGTTTACAGTCATGTGTCTCAAAGTTTAACATACTTAGGAATCACTGGGGATCCTGTTAAAATGCAGATTTTGATTCAGTAGGTCTAGGGCAGACCTGGGCTCCTGCTTTTCTAACAAGCTCGCAAGTGATGCTGGAGCTGCTTGTCTGTGAACCACACTCCTAGTAGCAAGGATCTCAGTGATGCACAGAGCAAAGGTGTGGGAAGGAAGCTCTTGTCTTCCTTTGGGAACACATCTATTTGCTCCCTCCCAGGGCTGTGATTCTCAGCTCTCTTCTGCAGAGCACTGAGTGTGCCTCCTCTTCTGAGTTCCACCAAGGAGAAATGGGATTTCAGGAAGATGGGGTGCATCCATATAGAGCACAAAAATTCCTTCTCCAGGAAGGAAACCACAGAGCTTATCAGGAAAGACGTGTGCCTCTAATGCCAGCCATCCCCAGCCTGCTGAACTATGAAATAAATGAGGTGGAGTTTAATTTTAGGGTCTACAAATTTGTAATGTGTTCATCATTCCTGTTGCCATTTTGCATGGCAGGCTGACGTTGACAGACATATTTTGTGAGGAGAGCTGTATCTGGTTTAACGAAACCCTTGCATCCTCTCCTCTCCTGTCCCTCCTCTAATCTCCATTCACAGCTATGAGAGAGAGAGAGATGCCATTCACAGTAGAGGTTTTCACAACTGAAAACGTGTATCCCTTTTGCTTTCCCAGGGGCAGGTTCTTTGGGGGAATTTTTCCAAGCGTGACTGCAGGCTGGTCTCCCAGCAGAGGGCGCACTGCCCCAGTGTCGTGGCCCCAGAGCCGTTCCCTCCATCTCTGGGGAGGACTGCCATCCCACTAGGCTGGCCAGGGCTGCAGGAGGATCAGAACTGGGCTCTCTCGGAAGAAAGGAGATGAAGAACATTTTAAGGGAGAAAATCAAATCAAATCATTTCAGATCTGAATCAGTGACTTTTAAAATCAAAGGTCTACCTCGCTGCTGTTAATGGACAGCTTGTCATAATTCTTAGCCCCTAGAAGACTAACTTTTCTTTCTCGGAACTTCCCTGAACCTTGCATTGTCCAGCATTTGTATCTTTCACTTTAATGAGTGCTAAATAAGAATGATATCAAGGATTTTAATAATTCTCACTGGACAGTTAATTAAGCAGTGAGAAGTCTTTAGAACTGCTACTCTTTCTACCTTTTACAGACAAGTGCTTCCGCAGATTCCAAGGAACGAGGTCACATTTATACATATATATAAAATGATGTGTGGGTTAGTAATTTTTCTCAGTAACAAATGACCTCCCTAACGAGCTGAAATAGTGAAATAAAAATCCACCTTTTTGTGGCCCACTTTTTCCTGAACTCTACTCTCCACTTTCCTCAAAATTCTTTGCACAGGAAATGAATTCCCTCTGCCTTTGGGGGGGCAGGGGGTGGGGGCTTGAATGTGTTGATCTCAAGTTTTCCAAGTTTTCTGCTCTTCTGTAAATCATACGGGCATGACCCAGCCCAGTCATTCATGACAAAATTCTTTTCTTTCTTTTTTTCTTTTTTAAAAACAGCTTCTGTTTTTCCTCATTTTTGATGGATCCTACCACAAACTTCAGCAAGAGTGAGTGCAGACGACCATAACATTACTCTCACATAGAGGGTATTTTATTAAGTCCAGCAGTTAAAAATGTACAAAGTTCCTTGTAATAATCCATTCATTCTGTTCTCGCCTGATTCTTGGAGTAAGCCTGCACAATTATTCAAATCCCAGCTTTTAGCTACAGCATACACCTCGCCATGGGGCTATGCCTCTGTAATCTTGCTTTGGTCTTGCATGTCAAATGGAATTAACTCCCATAAGAAATGTGTGCGAAGACAACCCAAAGTGTCTAATCCTGCTGCTGTCTTAAATTTCTGAAACTCTGAGCTGTCATCTTTTTTTATTGCTTTGTTGAAGTTCTCACTTATGCTTCAGTCCATCCAAAGCTGAAGTTTAGGAACATTTGCATTTTTATATATTTTTTTCAGTTATGCTCTCTCTTGGCCTTTTCACATGTTCTCTTTATAGCAGCAGGATTTTTTTTCTTCCTTCAAATTCCAAGACCATTTAATACACAGTGGAATTCAATGGGAAGTGAATTCACTGTTTTTCCTGAAAGTATACTCAAGTTGAAACATAGACAACTCTAGATTGTGAAGATTCACAAGTCAAATCCAAAGAGATATGAGTAAAGGGATGTGTGTGTGTGTGTGTGTGTCTTAGTATTATAGGAGAGAGAGGAGAGAAAAAATAATGATATCATTATTACTATACCTTAGCCACTCAACCTAGCTAATCACGAAAACTAATTCTGTCTCGATTGAATCTCAAATGGTATCATCTCCCTCATGAATAAAATGCTTGGTGAAATGAGCTTGGTTAGCCTACTTGCATGTGGTATCAAGAGTAGATTAGCTTGATGAGCAGTTTCAGGCTCTATTTTCCTTCTCTAGGGGGCCTCCTGTTTAAAAATATTGCCCTCTTCCTTCCTCACTATACTCTGAACTCTCTTTACAGTGTCCTGTGATTCTTAGACATGAAGAATCTGGAAAGACACTCAGTATCTGGAAGACAAAGCAACACTTAGGTATTTGTTGAATTCCTTAGAATGAGTAGCAACAGTTTATTCTGTTCTCTCTGGGTGACTTATCCTACTGCCTCAATTTACAAATTAAATCACTCAATCTGGATATGATAGCTGCCTAGGGTTTTTGTAAACTTCTCTCACACAGCCTGTGTGTTCAGTCTGATAATTACACATGGTTCATATTTTTAAATGACCAGTTATTCAGCACTGTGGGTTTTTCAAGGTGTCTTAACTAAGTGAGGTGTGGAAGGGTAAGACTGTAACTTGGTATGGTGGATATTTAATAAGTGGTAAACCACAACATTCTCCATTTGAAAGTTAATTAAGGCCACTAGATGACCGGGCTTGTGCAGAAAACATGTTCATGGTTTAGCTATGGAAACAGTCACAATAACACTGGGCTAAAAATAATGGCCTTAAGAGACATATTTACTGATCATTCCAGAACGTTTCTTGTTTTGTTTTTAAGTCACATTTTGGAGGAAATACTCATAGAACCAGCTCTTTTTGATACTTGAAAGTAGTACTTAGGCCAGGCTTGTAGAATTTAAGATGAAGAGTGACATCAGGGGACAGCTGGGTGACCAAATTGTGTTTGTAATGCTATGTGCAAGAATGTCTCTTACAAGATAATCAACTTTTGTATTCTCTTGAATCTCTTTGCCTAGTTAATAATGGCCTTTAATATCTGATGCAACTAGTTTGGGCACAAGATAACTCTCTAGTATTAAATAGCTTATTTTATCCAAATTGGGCTTGAGTTTGTAGAGGTGCTCTCCTATACTTATAGGCCAAATAATATGAATTGGGGCTTCCTGGGTGGCTCAGTAGAAAAGAATTCACTCGTCAATGCAGGAGACTCAGGAGATGCAAGTTCAATCCCTGCATCAGGAAGATCCTCTGGAGGAGGAAATGGCGACTCACTCCAATATTCTTGCCTGAAAAATTCCATGGACAGAGGAGCCTGGAGGGTTCAATATATGGGGTTGGAAAGAGTTGGACATGACTGGGCAACCAAGCAAACACAACTAATATGAATTATGCTTCTGTGGACTCATTGTTTCGTCATGACGAGAGTGGTAGAGTACGACAATATATTTTACTGTACAATGTGTAACTTTGGCTTACAGGATTGGAAAAGCACACAAATGTAAATGTCCTTTCTGCATCTGGATAGTGAAGTTACATTGTCTTATCACATATCTTCATGCTATTCTAGGATCCAGTGATATTTAGTGCAAGGGCAACAGGTGATAGCAGCGTAACAGGCAAATGTGATGAAGATGTAACCACGGTAAAGTGGTATCAAGGAGGCCACTGCATGATGCTGGGGCTCTATTGGACTGGCTGATTTCACGTTGTTTTTAATAGAACATTAATAATTCTGCTTGACATCTCTCTGTGACAGACATACTATAAACTTGGTCCATGGATTCTTCCACTTAATTATAAATTACCTCACTGCCCCTGGAGCATTTTGAAACTGGGTATTATAAGAATCTATGTCTTGACTTCCCACCCATCCACACTCTAGTGGGTCTCTAGGCACACCATGAGCAAAATTTTTAGCTCAAATGACACTTCCTCCTCAGCAGCACTTGGAGGAGAAAACTGGCACATGGGCAAATATTCTGGTCCTTTTCCAAAATCTCTGCCTCCTATCTTGCATATGCCATCGTTTCACCAAATAAAGTTCATATCACAGTCCAAGAGCCATAAAAATTCAAAACTGAAAACTACTAGTCACTTAGTTGTGCCCGACTCTTTGCAATTCCATGGACTGTGGCCCACCAGGCTCCTCTGTCCATGTAATTCTCCAGGCAGTAATACTGGAGTGGGTTACCATTTCCCTCTCCAGGGGATCTTCCCAACCCAGGGATCAAACCCAGGACTCCTGCTTTGCAGGCAGATTCTTTACCATCTGAGCCACCAGGAGTAGTGTTAGTCACTCAGTCATGCCTGACTCTTTGCGACCCCATGGACTGTAGCCCTCCAGACTCCTCTGTCCATAGAATTCTCCAGGCAAGCATACTGCAGTGGATTGCCATTCCCTTCTCCAGAGGATCTTCCCAACCTAGGATTGAACCTGGGTCTCCTGCATTGCAAGCAGATTCTTTACCATCTGAGCCACAGGGAAGATCTGAGCCACCGAGAAGGTATAAATATTCAGGTCTAGACTTAAAACACCTTGTTGTTTATCTGGCCATCTCTACATCAGAATAACCTAGACAAAATGGACCTGGCATTGTCATCCCTGCCATATCTCACTTATGGCTCTTTTTCGCCTGAGACAAGTGGACAAACATCATTTGAGTTGTTCAGGTACCATTTTTCTCATCGGTTACTTAAAATGAATGCCATTTTCGTTGGTTTATTCTTCCTCCTTCCCATTGTCGTTTTCATTTTTGTTATTTATTCTAATTTAATTTGAAATGCCTAGCATCTGACTGTAATTGGGTGAGGAGGCTCGGGAGACTTCCAGCAAGAGTGGGTCTCCTCAAAAGGGTCTTTGGGACACAACAGAATGAGCTTTTCTTTAGTATCCCAGAAATAACAAAACCGGGAGCGAGCAAGACTGCAGTGCCTGTGCTTTGAAGCAGCAGCAACTTAGTGAAACAGCCCGGTCCCTTGGGTGTGAACAGACCGCCCCTTGGCTCAGTCATCCTGCCATGGCCCTGGCTGCCGGCTCTATGGGCCAACAGAAACAAGCATAACAAAACCTACAGAGAAAGTGTCAACAGAAGCCTTCTCTAGGAGCACAGCTTTTGGAAATGGATTGGATTTGCTGTCCATACAAAGGCTCTGGGCAAGGTTTCATTGGCTGTGGCCCTGTACTCACCATCGTGACTTCTGTCCATGAGGTGGGACAGGCGGCTTACGAGGCACACATGATCTATTTCTTCCACGTTTCCTGTCTATCAAAGGAAGATTTGGGGAGAGGAATAAACTCTGGATTTTGCAGAGAATCACATGGGTTTAAAGTCCAGCTTTATAGCCTGAGAAAATGATTCTAACCCTCAGTTTCTTCCTTGATTAAACTGGGGATAGCAATGTTTCCCTCTCTAATTGTGGTGATCAAATGAAATACAGAGATGTGTTAACACTGAGAAGAGTATCACAGTGTTTATACCAGCGTAGCTTGGTGTGTGAAGCCACTGAAACCAAAGGTTTAATGTGCTTGAAAAATAGGGAAGCCCTCTAGAAATATAAGATATTACTATCATCTGTATTATTATTAGCATCACATATTTATTAGATCATTTTTTTCTATAACAGAAAAGGTTGGTGATCATCATCTCTAAGTTCAAGCCTCCATCTACCACCCTCAGACCTTTGCTCTTGCAAAAGACGAGACAGCTTATGTCTGCTCCCTTGCTTTGCAGAAATAGTGCAGAATAGCTCAGTAAGAGGTGATGGATGGCAGCATCCCCGGGGCCCTTCCTGCTGCAAATATTACATATAAGCAATTATCTTGGATATTTAATGCTCACGTGTTGTAAGTTTCCAGAGAGGGTTAAGAGAGAGTCAAAAGTTCCTGATGCTCTGTGGTTCAGTTCTTGCAAGAGAGAAGCATGATGAATTGAGAAATGGACAGCTCTAACCTGTCAGACCATAACCAGTGTCCAGCGATGTGATCTTTTCAGGGTGTGGAGATATTCGCTTTTCTGTAGTTATTCCTCAGATAGATTTTTGGTGAATACTTTTGCTTCATTCTGCCACAAAATTCTGCCTAAGACTTGTGTATATAAAGGGAGATAATGAGACTCCTTAGGAAATCGAGGGAAAGCAGAGGAGGAAGGAAGAGAAGTGATAAAAATCTATGGCCCAGGCATGTTTGTTCACTTTATCCCTAGCTTTTAACCCAGAGGCTGGCAAGGGCTGGCTTTGTTGAGCGTTGCATGATTGAAAGTAATTGTGAAAGACTGTGATCATGCCATTCTTTTTTTTTTTTTTTTTTTTAAGGTAACTCCCTTGAAAGTGAAAGTCGCTCAGTCATGTCTGACTCTTTGGGACCCCATGGTATGCACCACAGTGTCAAACAGAGTGAGCACCTGGTGCTTTTTTATGTTTCCAAAAAACTTGTCAGAATATTTGACCCTGATCCTTAAAGTAGAGGTCACCATGGACCACTGGGTAGAGTTTCTTGAGCTACTACACTCCAATAAAAGTTAATTTAAAAGATAAATAAATAAACCTTAAAGAAATAAAGTAGAGGGCCCTGGAGGTGTTGTAATGTCTAGATCATGGGCAGAATACAGTGGGACAAGTTACTGGCAGCCTGGGGCATAACCAAACCACTGAGACCTTTTCCATCTTTATGGGAGGAGGGTAGTGTTCTGAGGCCCAGACAGCAGCCTGAATTGCCTGGCATCCAGGAAGTTTCCCAGCTGCCTTTGCAACACACTTTGTGTGGGGAGTGGAGGAGCAGAAAGCAGAAGTTACTGAAGCTCTGTGAGCCTCTGCATCCTCATCTGTAAGATGGGCCAGAGCTTTCTGAGGCCCAGAATTGTGCAAAAGGAAGGAGAAAATGTAGGTTAAGCATGGTGACTGCAGCCATGAAATTAAAAGACACTTGCTTCTTAGAAGAAAAGCTATGACCAACCTAGACAGCATATTAAAAAGCAGAGACATTACTTTGCCAACAAAGTTCTGTCTAGTCAAAGCTATAGTTTTTCCAGTAGGCATGTATGATGTGAGAGTTGGACCATAAAGAGACCTGAGCACTGAAGAGCTGATGCTTTTGAACTGTCATTTTGGAGAAGACTCTTGAGAAGTCCCTTGGACTGCAACGAGATCAAACCAGTCCATCCTAAAGGAAACCAGTCCGGGATATTCATTGGAAGGACTGATGCTGAAGCTGAAACTCGAGTGCTTTGGCCATCTGATGTGAAGAGCTGACTCATTGGAAAAGACCCTGATGTTGGGAAAGATTGAGGGCAGGAGGAAAAGGGGATGACAGAGGATAAGATGGTTGGATGGCATCACCGACTCAATGGACATGAGTTTGAGCAAGCTCCAGGAGTTCGTGATGGTCAGGGAAGCCTGGCATGCTGCAGTCCATGGGGTTGCAAAGAGTTGGACATGACGGGGTGCCTGAACTGAGCTGAAGAATCATCCTAGCACCTGGCTCCTAGGAAGCACTCAACAAAAGGGAGCAGTTTTTCTTAGGAGGAAGTAGAAAACTCTTGTCTTTGGAGAGTACCTCTTCTCCCTCCCTGTCTCCTCCTTCTAGCTTTTGGGGCATTTCTGTAGTAATTGGCTGCTGGGGCTTGGCATCTATCTGTAGAGAAATATATTTTTTTGTGAAAGGGCTCTGAGGTGGTGATGAGAGGCATTTATCAGTGATCTAAAGCAACATAAGTTGCCTCTGGTGTTTATTGACTGTTTCTAGCTGGAGGCACAGAAATACACCAGCACTAAAGGGTGAGTTACTGTTGGTTGCTACTCACTGGACTAGCAGGGACTTGGTGAGCTCTTGGAGGACAGCGTGTCTTGCATCAATCAACAGTGACCCCTCTGGCTGAGTATGTACAGGCATAAAGAGGCTCCTAAATTAGCCTCTGTTCTCCTTAGCTGGATGGATGGAAGATGAAATGCCATCACTGGAGTGGGAGAAAATATGTGTGGTGCAGGACTGAGCTGTACCCTGGAAATTCAGGCTGATCTGTGCCTCCCAAAACAAATCTGAAATAATTTTTATCTATGGGCCTATTAAAAAAAATATATATATATATATATACACACTTAATAAGCTGACATCATGGGAGATGATGCAGGGAATGGAAGATGTGGGGATATAAGAGAATGGACAGAAGGAAGAATAATACCCAGAGCAATGTGTTTGAGGAATGAATTAAAATAGAGCAGGAGTGGCTTAGGACTAACCAACATTTTCCTGAAATGTGTATTGATGAGATGAACCCTGTTCTGGGCAGAGATGTGAGGCATAATATTAGGTCAGTTGATGAATCTTTGATACCATCTAGAAAAAATTCATATGTATATTGTTTAAAAACTTTTTTATTTTATACTGGAGTTTAGCTGATTAACAATATTGTCATAGTTTCAGGTGCGCAGCAGAGTGACTCAGCCATACATGTAATTTCATGTGTTTATTGACAATTTTATTGTGTATTAATGTACCTAAGCCTCATAAAGATCTGGCTGAACTCTACAAAAGCCAGGAATCCCCTAAAAGTTGCCCTTCCAGGATATGTTGGAGGCATCTTAAAAGTGATGCTCTTGTTTTTAAGAAATGTTTGCATCTACTCAGGGATTTCTTCTGCTCCCTTCTTACTCGTAATTTTTCATTTGGTCAAAAAAGGGAGAAAAGAGGACTCTCCAGGACTAAAGTGACTTAGCAGCAGCAGCAGCCAGGTAAAAACACATCTTTATGCCTCATACTTCCTAGGTTATCTATATGGTCCCACAGCCTTCATTTCAATGTCTGCTGGAGAACCATTAGCACTCAAAAAGACTGGTGAGAGAATGGTAAATCCAGGTAATAAATAACAGTAAATCCAACAATATTGCACTTGTTTCCTAGAAGGCGTCAGACCAGGACATTGAATCCTTTTCCAGATGGGTGTGTTGCAGAAGCCTGGGTCATGCCAGAGACTTCTGATGTAGAATGTGTGGATAATGCAATGCACCCCCTAACCTACTTCTGCCAAAGTGAATCCAGAAGGCCTGGTAGGCATCACACATACTTCAACTCTGCAGAGCTAAGAGAAATGTTTCTTTCTCTGGGTTTGCAGACTATCTCAGGATTATCTTCCTTGGGAGGACAGGTGTGAACCCCAGAGGCTTGTGGTGGTCTGGATATACTTGAGGATTACTTCTTAATTAATAATAACAGTGAGCATTAATGGGGCCTTAGTGAGGGCCAGTTGCTGTTGCACATACTTCACATATATTGATGCATTTAAATCTCTTGGTTGTATTATAATCCCCACTTATAATGAGGAATTTAAGGCAAAGAGAAGTGATGAAATGTCTTCGAGGTCATATAACTAACACATCAAAGTGAAAGTGTTAGTTGCTCAGTCATGTCTAACTCTTTGCAACCCCATGGACTGTTGCTGGCCAAGCTCCTCTGTCCATAGGATTCTTCAGGCAAGAATACTGGAGTGGGTAGCCATTCCCGTCTCCAGGGGATCTTTCCAACCCATAGATAAAATCTAGGACTCCTGCACTGCAGGCAGATTCTTTACCATCTGAGCCACCAGGGAAGCCATAACTAGCAAGTGGTGGGCCTGAAATCTGAATCCAGGTCCTCTGACTCCACATTCTGTGCTCCTAACCATTAAAGCCTACTTATTCTGCCATAACTGGGGAGTCTGGAAAGGGAAAATGAACCCTTTGCCAGCAAATTATATATATAAAAGGAACCATATAACCAAACAAAGAAATCCTCTTTTAATATTTATCTTTATTTATTTATTTGTCTGTGCCAGATCTTAGTTGCAGCACATGGGATCTTCAATCATCATTATGACATGAGAACTCTTAATTGCAGCAAGTGGGGTCTAATTCCCTGAACATGGATTGAACCTGGGCCCCCTGCATTGGAAGCACAGAATATTCACCACCGAACTACTAGGGAAGTCCCAAATTATATATATTTTTGTCTTCTAAGTCAATTCAAATTGGGAGTGCATTCTTAGAATTTCTCATTCTTCTGGGATCTCTGGGTCCTCCTTATCAAACAAATAAACAAACAAATGTAGAAACACTAGAGAGAGTTTCTAGATTTAAAGGAGCTTTTCCAATTAGGACTCACTTCTAGGACAGCCATTTACAATATAGATAGAGGAGGCACCCTGAGGGTTCCTACCAAGCAGACCCATGGCTCCCAGGTACTTGTGACTCTGTTGAAAGCAGTTCCTTGCTCTTAGGAGCAGCCAAGGATGCAGAAAAATGTCAACCTGAAGGGGTGTCTACATTACCACAGGCCTGGGATAATGTTATAAAATTGTGAGCATTCAAGGATGCCAGGCAGTGACTCCATTTGCTTCTATTTGCAAATTCATACAGGAGGGACCTTTGAAATTTATGTTATGTGAAGATACAACCTAGTTCCTCTTGTGTCTCTTCCTGCTCCCCACCTCCTCCTCTGCCTCCCACCACCATTACCACCATGCCTTTTTAAAGTCCTTTAAAGTTTTCAAAGTGCTTTCATATACATACTCCATGCTTTATGTCAGGTCAGGGCAAAATTTTATTGCATTTGGCCAAAGGCCATTTGAAACTTTAAGAGAAAAAAGGAGATACAACGTGATCTTTGAAATAAAGGGATTAAAATAGAGCAAAGTTAAAGTTAGAAAGGATTTATGAGTTAAAAAATTATATATATATATATATATAAATAAAAATTATATATGTAGTATACACTCACTATACATTATATATAAATAGAACTGACTGACCAAATACTGCACGTTTTAAAAACAGCTAGGATTTAGACAAAAAACAACTAGAAGATATTAAAAAATGATTTTAAAATTGCACCTATGCATCTTTGGTTTTAAACAGCTAAAACAGGCTCCTTGCCGAGAAATTGAAGGATGTGAAAGTGAAGAATCAAAACCATAAATATCCATAATATCATTTTGTAGATAAAAAAACATGATTAGGTTTCGAATACAATCTTCCAGTCTTATGTTACCCCCCCCACCCCCCCCCCCCCACACACACATACACACATACATACACTGGAGCTGCAAACTTTTTCATGCTACACTCAAATATGCAGAAAACAAATGCTGCCCTTTAATTTCTGGAAACTCTGATCTGGCCCGTGTAACTCCACTTCACTGAATGGTAAAAACAACTTACTATCCATTAGCAATACTTCAGTCACTTCTGGTTTGTAAGTCTCCTTTCATTTTAACATTCAGTGTAGTCCAAGTTACCATCGTTTATAAAGTCTTCTTTAAAAGACTTAATCGCTTTAGAAAAATGCTCACTTTAGAAAAATTGCCCCCATAGCCTCACTTTTCACTTTCTCAAGATGATGGCTTGGTGTCTGAGAGACAGGGCTGTAACTAGCACACACTTAGAATAAACCGTTTAGAAGCCACTCTTCTGAGATGACCAATGTCAAAAAGCTCCCTTCCTCCAGATCAAGGTGGCCTGCACCAGGGCACATGGTTCTCCAGGTGAGGGTGACTCCTTAGAATTCACATCTGGGCACAACAGTCCCAACCCTTAGGCACATCCTTGCCAAAGGGCCTGCTCTGTCTCCATGGAAGCAGAGGGATGGGGTGCTTGGGTCCCTGTCCTATGTCTGGCCCTGCAGGCCTCTGTAGCAAGATCTCTCCTCTGACGAGATGCTCTTTGCCCTGCAGGTATATCATCATCAGGTTTGGTTTGGAACCTGCTCTCCTATTGTTTGGCCAGTATCTCAGAAAGCCCTAGATGCCTCTGACTTGTCTCAGTTTTTGTTGATGCTTTTTGCATCTTTGCCACATCATATAACCAGCCCCTGTCCTAGAAAGTCCTCCCAGAGTGTCAGGTGAGGAGGCACCCTATCACAGTTCTTCATGCTGAGACTACTCTGCTCAACTAAGTTCCCCTTGAGTACTTTCTTGGGGAACATAAAGAAATTTCTGGGTCTTGCTTTTGTCACATGGGAACGGAGCATAATTTATAGAATATAAATTTTCTTCCTTCCTTTTTCTACCTAGGTGGCTCCACTGGGTTTATTTTATGTGGTCATCCCCCATCATACATCTAATTGAGATCATTCCAACTTCTACTTGAATTAGACCTGTTAATTCCTAGAAGGTCAAAGACACAATGAAAGTGATTTCAAGAAACTTTCGTAAAATTTACAAATTTACGGCATGTGTTCTGGATCTTGTCTCAAGCTCACACTTTTTCTTCATAAAGCCCTTAAGCCTCTGTGCAAGGGTTTTAGTGCCATATTTCCTGAGTCCAAAAGAGCTTTCAAGAGAACCATTTGATTCAGGGATTTGGACTTCTGCTAAGTTTATATTTGTTATCTAGAACAATGTTTGGTGGAAACCAACAGCAAGATATACTGAACAAATTGCAGCTGGTGATTTATATAGTTGGTTGAAAGTTTAAGCTTATGTACAAAGTTTTCACATATTTATTTTTTTAAAATAAGCAGCACTCTTTGCAATTGTTACAGAATTTGAACATTAGCCTTCTGTAACTTGTGCAAAGTGAAACAGCAGTTATCTTCAATGTTGAGAAGATAAGAGGTTTTCCTCCAGTTAATTAAAGGAGCAAGAATTATGGAACTTTATAGCCATTTAATTATGTCATTATGTAAGAGTTGGCCAGCAAGCTGGGGAGAAACTACAGTAAGCTACCCTGTAGATTGAGTCTGACCTTTCAGGGCTCTGCCAATGCTCTGACTGTGACTCACTGTATTTCTGAAAGACTGTAACTAGATTGGTACATTTGTTAAAAAGATATTTAGTAATTAAGTTTAAAATTACATCAGTACATAGTTTTCTAATGGATTTTTTTTTCCCTTCTGGTTATAAGTGCTAAATATGGAGAGTTGCCTCTGAATATTAAAACCTCAAAGAGAAAGTTTTCCCTCAGTCTGGGCATCAGCTCAGTCCTCTGCCTTCCTTGTATGGACACATGTCTATTAATCCTGCCTCTGTCTCTGTCTCTCAGGATTTTCATGTGTCAAGTGGGGAAAAGAAGTAACACTTTGGCAACACTAATTCTACCTGGTATTACAGACTTATTTATTTAGTTGTATGTACCAAGGCCTTTATTTTCACTCATTTAATCCCCACAGTAAGTCTATGAGGTAGGTTTAATCTACCTGTTTTATAAACGACGGAAACTGAGCCTGACAGGTATTAACTGACTTGTTATAGGTCCTATCACTAATGAGTTAGATTCTACCCAGGCATCCATGACTAAAAGGCTTCCCAGGTGGCACTAGCAGTGAAGCAACCACCTACCAATGCTAATGCAGGAGACATAAGAGATGTGGGTTCAATGCCTGGGTTGGGAAGATCCCCTGGAGAAGGAAATGGCAACCCAAGTATTCTTGCCTGGAAAATCCCATGGACTGGGCTACAGAACATAAGGTTGTAAAGAGTCAGACATGGCTGAAGCAACTTAGCACATCCATGGCTAAAAAATCATCCGCTTCTCTGGTCTGACCATCTACCTCCTTACCCTACCCTAACCTACCCTACCCTATCCAATTTATTATGAAGATCAAAAATATAAGCTATTTCAACTAGGCACATAATTTTCAAGGAACTTTTCCTCTACATGTACTTTCAGTTGTACTTTATTTCTTTGCACAATTGATAAAATACATGAAGGAAGATAATGGAAAATAACAATTACAAAATGGGCTGATGATTATTAAAAAATTAAAAGAAGTGGATGTAATCATGGCATATTTCTATTGGTACCATTCTTTGATTTGCCCTCAGTTCAGTTCAGTTCTGTCCAGTCGCTCAGTTGTGTCTGACACTTTGCGACCCCATGGACCACAGCATGCCAGACCTCCCTGTCTATCACCAACTCCCAGATTTACCCAAACTCATGTCAACTGAGTCGGTGATGCCATCCAATCATCTCATCCTCTGTCATCCCTTTCTCCTCCTGCCTTCAATCTTTCCCAGGATCAGGGTCTTTTCAAATGAGTCAGCTCTTCACATCAGGTGGCCAAAGTATTGGAGTTTCAGCTTCAAATCTGTCCTTCCATAGAATACCCAGGACTGATTTCCTTTAGGATGGACTGGTTGGGTCTGCTTGCAGTCCAAGGGACTCTCAAGAGTCTTCTTCAATACCACAGTTCAGAAGCATCAATTCTTTGGCACACAGCTTTCTTTATAGTCCAACTCTCACATCCATACATGACAACTGGAAAAACCATAGCCTTGACTAGATGGACCTTTGTTGGCAAAGTAATGTCTCTGCTTTTTAATATGCTGTCTAGGTTGGTCATGACTTTTCCTCCAAGGAGTAAGTGTCTTTTAATTACCTGGCTGCAGTCACCAACTGCAGTGATTTTGGACCCCCCCCCCCCCCACCGCCAAGTCAGACACTGTTTCCACTGTTTCCCCATCTATTTGCCATGAAGTGATGGGACCAGATGCCATGATCTTATTTTCTGAATGTTGAGCTTTAAGCCAACTTTTTCACTCTCCTCTTTCACTTTCATCAAGAGATTCTTCAGTTCTTCTTCACTTTCTGCAATAAGGGTGGTGTCATCTGCATATCTGAGGTTATTGATATTTCTCCCAGCAGTCTTGATTCCAGCTTGTGCTTCTTCCAACCCAGCATTTCTCATGATGTACTCTGCATATAAGTTAAATAAGCAGGGTGACAATATACAGCCTTGACCTACCCCTTTTCCTATTTAGAACCAGTCTGTTCTTCCATGTCCAGTTCTAACCATTGCATCCTGACCTGCATACAGGTTTCTCAAGAGGCAGGTCAGGTGGTCTGGTATTCCCATCTCTTTCAGAATTTTCCACAGTTTATTGTGATCCACCCAGTCAAAGGCTTTGGCATAGTCAATAAAGCAGAAATAGATGTTTTTCTGGAACTGTTTTGCTTTTTTGATGATCTAGCAGACGTTGGCAATTTGCTTTCTGGTTCCTCTGCCTTTTCTAAAACCAGCTTGAACATCTGGAAGTTCATGGTTCCTGTATTAATGAAGCCTGGCTTGGAGAATTTTGAGCGTTACTTTGCTAGCATATGAGATGAGTGCAATTGTGTGGTAGTCTGAGCATTCTTTGGCATTGCCTTTCTTTGGGATTGGAATGAAAACTGACCTTTTCCAGTCCTGTGGCCACTGCTGAGTTTTCCAGATTCTCTGGCATATTGAGTCCAGCACTTTCACAGCATCATCTTTTAGGATTTGAAATAGCTCAGCTGGCATTCTATCACTTCCACTAGCTTTGTTCATAGTGATTCTTCCTAAGGCCTACTTGACATCACATTCCAGGATGTCTGGCTCTAGATGAGTGATCACACCATCATGATTATCTGGGTCATAAAGATCTTTTTTGTACAGTTCTTTTGTGTATTCTTGCCACCTCTTCTTAATATATTCAGCTTCTGTTAGGTCCATACCATTTCTTTCCTTTATTGAGCCCATCTTTGTATGAAAGGGAGAAGGCAATGGCACCCCACTCCAGTGCACTTGCCTGGAAAATCCCATGGACGGAGGAGCCTGGTAGGCTGCAGTCTATCGGGTCGCTACGAGTGAGACACGACTGAGAGGCTTCACTTTCACTTTTCACTTTCACACATTGGAGAAGGAAATGGCAACCCACTCCAGTGTTCTTTTTTTTTTTTTTTCCCCTCTTTTTATTAGTTGGAGGCTAATTACCTCACAACACCTCAGTGGGTCCTGTCACACATCGACACGAATCAGCCATGGACCCACACGCATTCCCCATCCCGATCCCCGCTCCCACCTCCCTCTCCACCCGATTCCTCTGGGTCGTCCCAGTGCACCAGGCCCGAGCACTTGTCTCATGCATCCCACCTGGGCTGGTGATCTGTTTCACCATAGATAGTATACATGCTGTTCTTTGGAAATATCCCACCCTCACCTTCTCCCACAGAGTTCAAAAGTCTGTTCTGTATTTCTGTGTCTCTTTTTCTGTTTTGCATATAGGGTTATCGTTACCATCTTTCTAAATTCCATATATATGTGTTAGTATGCTGTAATGTTCTTTATCTTTCTGGCTTACTTCAATTCAGATCTGAAAGAGACACGTGCACCCCAATGTTCATCGCAGCACTGTTTATAATAGCCAGGACATGGAAGCAACCTAGATGCCCATCAGCAGATGAATGGATAAGGAAGCTGTGGTACATATACACCATGGAATATTACTCATCCAGTGTTCTTGCCTTGAGAATCCCAGGGACGGGGGAGCCTGGTGGGCTGCCGTCTATGGGGTCGCACAGGGTCGGACACGACTGAAGTGACTTAGCAGTTGCATGAAATGTTCCCTTAGTGTCTCTAAAGTGTCTTAGTGTCTCTGAAGTGAAGAGATTTCTAGTCTTTCCCATTCTATTGTTTTCCTCTATTTCTTTGCACTGATCACTGAGGAAGGCTTTCTTATCCCTCCTGGCTATTCTTTGGAACTCTGCATTCAAATGGATGTATCTTTCCTTTTCTCCTTTGCTTTTTGCTTCACTTCCTTTCACAGCTATTTGTAAGGCCTCCTCAGACAACCATTTTGCTTTTTTGCATTTCTTTTTCTTGGGGATGGTCTTGATCCCTGTCTCCTGTACAATGTCACGAATCTCCATCCACAGTTCATCAGGCACTCTGTCTATCGGATCTAGTCCCTTCAATCTATTTGTCACTTCCACTGTATAATCATAAGGGATTTGACTTAGGTCATACCTGAATGGTCTAGCGGTTTTCCCTACTATCTTCAGTTTAAGTCTGAATTTGGCAATAAGGAGTTCATGATTTGAGCCACAGTCAGCTCCCGGTCTTGTTTTTGCTAACTGTATAGAGCTTCTCCACCTTTGGCTGTAAATAATGTAATCAGTGTGATTTCGGTATTGACCATCTGGTGATGTCCATGTGTAGAGTCTTCTGTTGTGTTTGTGGAAGAGGGTGTTTCCTATGCCCAGTGCATTCTCTTGGCAAAACTCTGTTAGCCTTTGATCTGCTTTGTTTTATACTCCAAGGTCACATTTGCCTGTTACTCCAGGTAGCTCCTGACTTCCTACTTTTATATTCCAGTCCCCTATAATGAAAAAGACATCTTTTTTGGGTATTAGTTCTAAAAGGTCTTGTAGGTCTTCATAGAATCATTCAACTTCAGCCTTTTCAGCATTACTGCTTGGGGCATAGACTTGGATTACAGTGATATTGAATGGTTTGTCTTGGAAATGAGCAGAGATTATTCTTTTGTTTTTGAGACTGCATCCAAGTACTGCATTTTGGACTCTTGTTGACTACGATGGCTACTCCATTTCTTCTAAGGTATTTTTGCCCACAGTAGTAGATATAATGGTCATCTGAGTTAAAGTCGCTCATTCCAGTCCATTTTAGTTCACTGACCCCTAAAATGTGGACGTTCACTCTTACCATCTCCTGTTTGACCACTTCCAATTTGCCTTGATTCATGGACCTAACATTCCAGGTTCCTATGCAATACTGCTCTTTCTCACTGTATGCTATTTCATCAAGACAAGATATCTTGTCTCATCAATCAACCCACATGATTTTATTTTATTATTTTAGTTTCTATAAAGTTCTAAACTCTGATAATCCTTTGTCTCTTCACACCCTTACTGTGTAAGGCCAAATTTCATCCTGTTTTTTTCCTTTATTATATAATTTGGTCTTGTTTTTAAAATCCAGACTTTCTTCATTGGCTTTTTAATTTCTCTTTACTGACTCCAAGTGTCTTTTGAAAAAAAAGCACTTTTAACAAGTGGACAAACTGCTTCAATCAGTAGATTCTACCTTTTTCTTTCTCAGAATAGTTTCTTTTTTGTGTTTTCTTGTCATTTCATCACTTTTCTTGAGATTGTGGTAAAGGATAAATACCATATTCTGAGAAAGAGTCTTTGAAGGCTACAAACTCCTTTTTCCCTTTTCTAGAATACATATCTGTTTATCCATGTCATTTTCTCTCAGGGATATTTTGATATTTATTTTCCTATAGTGAACATAAGCATAAACAAAAGCATGTTTGGGGAAATTTCTCTCATATCGTTATCACCATTCTTTATCTCCTACTTCCACTTCAAGTTCCGTACTTCCTTGGTCCCTCAGTTTCACAGAGATGTCCTACCTTTGTGTTCTCAAGATGTACTGTTCAGTTGTAGCCCTTGAAAACAACACAATCAGATTATTTGCCTTTCTTTTCAAATAGACACCTTCGTAGCAAGAACTATGTCTTACTCAAATGTTTTACCCCTAGGATTTAGCACCTGAATCCTGTAGTAAATACTAAGGGCTGGGATGGAAAACAAACTGTTCAGTAGAAGTACTGCCTTAAATAAAGGTTGGGATGTTGGGGTTAAAGGAAAGCGTTGCTAAGGCAGAATAAAAAAGTAAAATGAGTTGCTTTGAACAATAGGAAAGGCTGAAAGACAAGTTTTGTTGAGGATATCTGCACAGTTCCTGGTTTTGTTGCTGTTTTTGTTTGTTTTGTTTTCTGTTTCTTTTTTTTTAACCTGTGTATAAAGAAGAGTACCATATTCTCCAAGGCTGACCCCAAAGGCACAACCAAGCTTCTCCAAAGTAAGATTTCAACAGAGTGAAGAAGTAACCAGAGGCCTGCATTATTTGTTGTCATTTAAATATCTTCCTAATTAAAGGAAAAGTAGGTTATAATTCATCTATGAGCTCTGAAAGTCAATATACTTAAGCTTACATGTACTGAGAACTCACTTTGTGCTGGAGCTACAGATACAAAGACAACTGGGACATTGTCTCATAATAATTCTCTTTTCTCAACCAATTTAACTATTCTAATCATGACAGCTGTCTCTATTAGCCATCCACAATACCACTCGAGGAGATCTCATACTTTCTTCTGAAGAACTCCAAAAGACTTCTTTTCCTATAAGTATTCTATTCTTTGCCCACTATGAATTATACCCAAATAGGGCTCCAATAGCTAATGTTGAATTGGTAATTTCTTGAAACATATTTTTCATTTAATCATTTCAGTTCAGTTCAGTCACTCAGTCGTGTCCGACTCTTTGCGACCCCATGAACCACAGCACACCAGGTCTCCCTGTTCATCACCAACTCCCAGAGTTTACCCAAACTCATGTCCATTGAGTCGGTGATGCCATCCAACCATCTCATCCTCTGTCATACCCTTCTCCTCCAACCCTCAATCTTTCCCAGCATCAGGGTCTTTTCAAATGAGTCAGCTCTTCACATCAGGTGGCCAAAGTATTGGAGTTCCAGCTTCAACATCAGTCCTTTCAATGAACACCCAGGAATGATCTCCTTTAGGATAGACTGGTTGGATCTCCTTGCAGTCCAAGGGACTCTCAAGAGTCTTCTCCAACACCACAGTTCAAAAGCATCAATTCTTCAGCACTCACCTTTCTTTATAGTCCAACTCTCACATCCATACACGACTACTGGAAAAACCATAGCCTTGACTAGACAGACCTTCGTTGACAAAGTAATGTTTCTGCTTTTTAATATGCTGTCTAGGTTGGTCATAAATTTCCTTCCAAGGAGTAAGCTTCTTTTGATTTCATGGCTGCAATCACGATCTGCAGTGATTTTGGAGCCCAAAAAGATAAAGTCACCCACTGTTTCCACTGTTTCCCCATCTATTTTCCATGAAGTGATGGGACCAGATGCCATGATCTTTGTTTTCTGAACATTGAGCTTCAAGCCAACTTTTTCACTCTCCTCTTTCACTTTCAAGAGGCTCTTTAGTTCTTCTTCACTTTCTGCCAAAAATGTGGTGTCATCTGCATATCTAAGGTTATTGATATTTCTCCCGACAATCTTGATTCCAGCTTGTGCTTCATCCAGCCCAGCATTTCTCATGATGCATTCTTCATATAAGTTAAATAAGCAGAGTGACAATATACAGCCTTGATGTACTCCTTTTCCTATTTGGAACCAGTCTGTTGTCCCATGTCCAGTTCTTTTTTTTTTTTTTTTTAATGTGTCTATTTCTGAACTCTTTATTTATTTTATTTTTTTTTTCAAGATGTTGAATTTTATTTATTTATTTATTTATTTTTTTTAAATCTTTTTTTTTTTTTTATTAGTTGGAGGCCAATCACTTCACAACATTTCAGTGGGTTTTGTCATACATTGATATGAATCAGCCATGGATTTACACGTATTCCCCATCCCGATCCCCGCTCCCACCTCCCTCTCCACCCGATTCCCCCGAGTCCTCCCAGTGCACCAGGCTGGAGCACTTGTCTCATGCATCCCACCTGGGCTGGTGATCTGTTTCACCATAGATAGTATACATGCTGTTCTTTTGAAATATCCCACCCTCACATTCTCCCACAGAGTTCAAAAGTCTGTTCTGTTCTAACTGTTGCTGCATACAGGTTTCTCAAGAGGTAGGTCAGGTGGTCTGTCTTTCTGTCTCTTTCAGAATTTTCCACAGTTCATTGTTATCCATAAAAATAAGTATTCTGCAATAAATATGTACCAAGAATATTTCTGTCCCCTGGAAAACATATATGAATAAGATGGGAAAAGTTTCTATGTTCATAGAGCTTACATTTCCATAGGGGCAGACAATAAGTAAACATGAAATCAGTCAGCATTTATCCTACAATAATTTTGTGAAACAAGCAACCCTATCATCTATCAACTGAAGAACCAAACATTGTTTTTTTTCATTAGCTGTTCTGTGGATCTGCTGGAAGGCACCTGATCTTAGCATGGTTCAGCTTGTGCTCAGTTGCTCAGTCATGTCCAACTCTTTGCGACCTCATAGACTATAGCTTTTGATGCTTTTGAAGAGAAGACTCTTGTGTGTCCCTTAGACTGCAAGGAGATCCAACCAGTCAATCCCAAAGGAAATCAGTCCTGAATATTCATTGGAAGGACTGACGCTGAAGCTGAAACTCCAATACTTTGTCCACCTGAGGTGAAGAACTGACTCACTGGGAAAGACCCTAATCTGGGAAAGATTGAAGGCAGGAGGATAAGGGGATGACAGAGAATGAGATGGTCGGATGGCATCACCAACTCTATGGCGATGAGTTTGAGCAAGCTCTGCGAGTTGGTGATGAACAGGGAAGCCTGGCGTGCTGCAGTCCATGGGGTTGCAAAGAGTCAGACATGACTAAGCAACTGAACTGAACTGTAGTCTGCCAGGCTCCTCTGTCCATGGAATTTTCCAGGCAAGAATACTGGAGTGTGTTTCCATTCCCTTCTCCAGAGGATCTTCCCAACCAAGAGATCAAACCCGTGTCTCTTGCATCTCCTGCATTGGCAGGTGGATTCTTTACCTCTAGTACCACCTGGGAAGCCCACGGTTCAGTTTATCTTGACTCAAAACTGTCAGCTGGGATCAGATCTTTCCCCCTTGTCTGTTTGGTTTCTTCCTGGACCAGCAGCTACCTGGGGCATGTTCTTCTTGTGGGGAATGGCAGGAATGCAAGAGAACAAGTTGGAGCATGGCAGCAAGTATAAAACTCTGCTTTAGTCACATTTAGTAATATTTCATTGTTGTTCAGTTGCTAAGTTGTGTCCAACTCTTTGTGACCATATGGACTGCAGCATGCCAGACTTCCCTGCCCTTCTCTATCTTCAGGAGCTTGCTCAAACTCATATCCATTGAGTTGGTAATGCCATCCAGCTATCTCATTCTCTGTTGCCCCCTTCTCCTCCCACCCTCAATTTTTCCCAGCATCAGGGTCTTTTTGAATGAATTGGCTCTTCACACCAGGTAGCCAAGTATTGGAGCTTCAGCTTCAACATCATTCCTTCCAATGAATATTCAGGGTTGATTTCCTTTAAGATTGATTGGTTTAATCTCCTTGCAGTCCAAGGGACTCTCAACCAACACAATTCACATGTCAAGCCTAACATGGATGGATCAGGGAAGTATTTTTCATTCATAATGGCAAGAACTGCAAGCTTTATAGCAAGATGTGTAAATGTATAGTTTTATGTATTTTTTAATGATTTATAATTAATTTTATTGAAAATAACAATTTACTCTATCTTCCCTCTTGATCAGGATCCTTCTGCATACTTTTTGCCATCCCAAGAAAATAAAAAATCTCTCTCAGTTTTGGCATCAGGTTCAAAGTCCAGGATCTCATGATTTAAATCAGGTATAGGTGGGATGCTCTGGATCTGAATATCTCTGAACTGAATCACATGTTATCTGCCTCCCACACATTTAACATATGATGTTGGAATAAGGACAGGATAAACAAATTAAAATAGTTCCATTCAACAAGGGAAAAAACTGAAAGAAACATAGAAATCACTGGTCTATAGCAAGAACCTGAAATTCTGCCAGGTTTCCCTACAAAGAGACTAGCATATACTTTGGCTAGTCCCTGGTTCCCCACCTGAGAGTTTGTCATTGATATACTGTAATACATGGGTCTTCACTCTGCCCTATGAATGCCTTCTTTGGCTTTTCTTATAAGTACTGGAAATATGTCCTTCTTGGTAGCTGAGTCGATTTTTCAACCTGCTTCCCACCTGTAATACCCAAACTACAGGTACACTTAGTACTTACTTTTTGTTTGTTTGTTTTGCCTCCTGCTGCTGCTGCTGCTGCTAAGTCACTTCAGTCGTGTCCGACTCTGTGCGACCCCATAGACGGCAGCCCACCAGGCTCCCCCGTCCCTGGGATTCTCCAGGAAAGAACACTGCAGTGGGTTGCCATTTCCTTCTCCAATGCATGAAAGTGAGAAGTGAAAGTGAAGTCACACAGTTGTGTCCGACTCTTAACGACCCCATGCCTCCTAGGTTATTGCAATAAATAAAATATTTTGTTACTACATAATATGGGTAGTTGTTTCTCCAGCCTCTTATTACAGTTTCTTTATAGTTTTCTTTCTCTTACCACATAATCCCAAACCAAATGATACATATTTTACAGGTTTTTGAGAGCAGACGCCCATCTCTGATATAATTTTTCTGTAAACTAGCAATTGGCACATTAATGATGAATGACAAGCCTCGTAATATGACCCAAATCTCAGAGGCTCAAATAACAAGTGTTCATTTTCTTGATAATGATTGAAACAGTAATACTGCAGGTCATCAGGGGACTTGGTTCTAGGTCTCTGATTAGGTTCAGTTTTCTTCTAGGAGTTTTTCATTCTTCTTCAAAAAGTGATTATTTATGACATATATTTCTTCTAGGGAATGGCAGGAGCACCAGGATGCAAGCAAGATACACAGGGTATATAAAGGCTCTGTTCTCAACATCAGCTAACTAAATGCCTGCCAACATATAGTCAACCAGAGCAAGTTGCATGGCTAAGCATGTGGCTAAGCGTTAACACCATGGGGTGAGGGTTATTTTCTACCCACAGTTACATGTCACCTGAGATGAATATTAGAGCAGGGAGGGAATCAAGAATTGAGAACTGTTCAGCTAGGACACATACTAAACACATCAACTTGTCCTTGTTGTTCAGTCATGTCCAACTCTTTGCCACCCCATGGACTGTAGCACGCCCAGCTTCCCCGTCCTAAACTATCTCTTGGATTTTGCTCAAACACATATTCATTGAATTGGTGATGACATCCAACCATCTCATCCTCTGTTGTCCCATTCTCCTCCTGCCTTCAATCTTGCCCAGCATCAGGGTCTTTTCCAATGAGTTGGCTCTTCACATCAGGCAGCTAAAGTGTTGGAGCTTCAGCTTTGGCATCAGTCCTTCCAAAGAATATTCAGGGTTGATTTCCTTTAAGATTGACTGCTTTGATTTCCTTGTGGTACAAGGGACTCTTAAGAACAACTCGTATAAATGCTGTGAAGAAACTAAAGCAGAGTTTTACTTAGAGGATGCCTGAAAAGCTATTAAGAGTAGTTACTTGGAGATGACATTTATACCAAGGCTGAATGACTTTCAGGCAAAAGGAGCAGACAGTGCAAAGACCCAGAAACAGAGATAAGCTCAGGGTGATGGAGGAACTAAAATAAAACCATAGGTGGGTGGTAGAAGATGAAATTGATGACATAGGCAGAGATTATTTAGACCTCTGTTATTATCACTGTTGGGCTTCCCAGATGGCACCAGTGGTAAAGAATCCATATGCCAATACAGGAGATGCAAGAGACGTGGGTTTGATCCCTGGCCGGGTGGGGAAGATCCCCTGGAGTAGAAAATAGGATGCCACTCCAGTATTCTGGCCTGGAAAATTCCATGGACAGAGGAACCTAGTGAGACTACATTTCATGGGGCCACAGAGTGGGACACGACTGAGCGACAGAACACATTATCACTGTTAGAGGCATTATCATATAACTGGATTTTCAGAGGATTGTTTACTAAATGTTGAAGAAATTTGTGTGTGTGTGTGTGTGTGTGTGTGTGTGTGTGTGTGTGTTCTACTGGTTGTCATGATAACCCATGAGTAGGGTAGCTGAAGTCAACCAGTCTGGAAAGTTTTATTCAGATTGAATTGCGTAATCCATTTTAAATAATTTACCTATTCACTCATTCTTATTGGAGTATTAGCCAACTAAGCTGTTTCAAAAGGAACACCTGAAAATGTAAGAACTCTCGACTAGAGACATACCAGCAAAAATACTCAAGAGGTAAAATGGTGGCCTCCGGAAATAGATGGCTTCTTAACAATTCCAGGTATTTCTTTTGCCCTGGGCTTCTGAGAACTAACTGCAGATATAAAGGAGTCGGTGCCTTCTTTTTCTGCTTAGTCTCACTCTTGGGAAAAACCTCTTATTCTCTGGCTCCCTAGAGGGTTTTCTAAATCTGAAACAGCAACATCCCTGATTGTTGATGATCTTTTCCCCAGAAGTCTTTGTGCTGGTCCTTTGGACAAGGACGTAACCCTGGGTGTAAACCTCAAAAGTGTAATTCACGCCCTCGGGAAGTTCATGATTCATCAGGGTGTCAACAAGTTCAAGTGGGGCACACTCATGACCACAGGCAGTGCACTCACATATAGAGTCACTCATACGTATCTCAAAATGAACCAGAAACACAGAGGTGCTGACCACTGAAATGCCCTAAGTCAACAGTCCCCAACCTTTTTGGCACCAGGGACTGGTTTCGGGGAAGATAATTTTTCCATGGACCAGGGAGCGGGGGTGGTTTCAGGATAATTCAAGCCCGTTGCATTTATTGTGTACTTTTTTCTATTATTATTATAGCAGCTCCACCTCAGATCATCAGGTATTAGATTCCAGATGTTAGGGACCCCTGCCCTAAATCATGAGATCTTGAACATCTTCTAAAAATGACCATTGATCTTGGTCCATTGTGAAAAACTTGATTAAATGTTGGCTTTTAATAAGCCATATTTTCTTTTGCCCTCATCTTTGTATAGACTTAAGGAGAAGAGGGGCTTTCTTGGGGGCTGAAACAGTAAAGAATCCACCTGCAATGTGGGAGACCTGGGTTCGACCCCTGTGTTGGGAATATCCTCTGAAGGAGGGCATGGCAACCCCCTCCAGTATTCTTGCTTGGAGAATCCTTATGGAGAGAGGAGCATGGCAGGCTACAGTCCGTGGGGCCGCAAAGAGTCAGACATGACTGAGCGACTAAGCACAGCACAGCACAGTAAAAGAGAGCTATTCTCTTTCCAACATGTGAAACCAGGAAATCCAAACCAGCCACCCAGAGGAGCGGGTCCTCTCCCTGGGTCACAATAACACCTCTACAGGTGTGCCCTTGACTTCTATTAAGAACGACCGGTGAAACAGGTGAAATCCACAGCTGTAAACTTACACTGCAGCATCTTTTAGCAAGAAAGGGACTGTGTCTAGTTGAATCAGAGTAGGCTGGCTGTTGGAGCTCAGAGGCAATCATGTGGTTTTTTTCGGGGGAAATAAATGCGACAATGTTTATCTCACACACATGTGTTTGTCTGAAGACTTCAAAGCAGTGGGCAGAGGGCAGTGAAGCATGACCCCTTGTCCCAGTGGCCGCACCTCTTCTTTTCAGGTGAGGCCCAGAGGAGGTCATCAGTGCCGAGGCAGTTGAGGCTCTGTTCAGCTCCTGTGCCACAAGGCAGGAAAGGAATCCTGCCAGGAGGAGGACTCGGGTCCTGGCTCCTAACCATCTCCGCTGGACTCCAGCCACCAGCACTGCCCAGAGAAGAGAGCACGCTGAAGAAAGCGTCCAGCCCCGGCGAGTGGCCGGTTACAAACCTATAGGACGGTTCAATCAAAGGCATTGCCTCACTCTGTCCTGCACCGCTACTGTCCCTTGGAACACATGCTGCTAGGAGACAAAGAGGACATGCATTTATTTTCAAGCGTAGGACTTTGGAACCACTTGGGAAGAATATTCTTGATTGAGAACCAAAACATTCCATGATGCTTAACAAACCTGCAAATTGAAAAATCAGCATCGGCCTGTGCAGCCGGGAGAAAGGAGAAGGACCTATACCCTGAAAAAAAATTTTTTTTTCCAAAATACCCCTTAAATGATATTTGTGTGCATTTGCAAAATCACCGCTTTCTGAATCGAAGTCTCAAGCTGTTTGCGTCTAAGAACATATGTTGTGCCGGTAGACAGCCTCCCAGCCTGCCGACGCCCCTGACATCCCCCGCCGCATCGCATAATGGCCAGTCCCGCGAAGAAGGCGCCGCCGCTCAGTCAATGCCCCTGTAATAATATTTTAAAATAAATGATATGCATCATTAAATCACCGAGGATGACTAACTCAATTTTAGAAAACCCACAACTCCAGCAATCATAGTTACAGCTCTGATTTGAATATTTCCACTTTCACCTGAGCAGCCAGTGGGAGCCAGTCAAGCAGATTCGCATCCGGGCTGTAGTCTCTGAGGAGCAGAAAGGAACCCGTGATTATGTAGTTACAGTAAGGTAGGCTTGATGCCTCCCGGTCCGCCTGGGCTTTTTTAGACTTCTCCTTCCTCCCTTCTTGCCTTCTTATTTACATATCACAGGCATCCTCTTTGTAAAGTTATTTTAAATAATTTATTAGATTGATCTTTTTAAAATTCTACCCTGGCTAAATGTCATAAGGAGAAGAGGTGGGGGGAGAAAAAAAGTCTTCTAAACTTATTTAAAGGTTTCTTCTGGAGTAGGCCAGTTACCTGCTTCACTGCTGATATTCTAAAAATACCTCCATGTCCGTACTATTATCCATTCTTCACGTCCAATTGCTCTGTTATGGTAATAGTCAGAAGCACACCATGCAGTAATTACTTACAGCTGACTGAAGAAAAGAATATTCAACTCCCCCACTGTTCCAGGAGAAGGTCTTTATGCTCTATTAACTCATTCCTGTTTATTAATACTCTACTGGTAATTCAGACTGCTGCCTCTTAGGTTTGTAATAGGAGGACTATTAAACAGCAATTACTGACCATATGGGTTGGCGAATATTTGTTGTTTTTTTTTGGTGGTGGGCTCTTCTTCCCCCACCTCCTTCCAACTGGTATTTTTTTTTTTTTTAAGAAGCCATATTACAACACTGTAAAAGTAACATCACATCTGCATGAAATTAACAAGTCTGGCAGTATTTCTGCCTTAGAAAATGTGAATTTATTCCCATATTATCATGGCTGATTTAGGAAAAAGAGGTCATGGGAGACATAGGGAAATGTGGGAGTTTGTTCACATGTGGGAAGACCCCTACTTTGAAAGAGATCCTGGCACTTGTCTTCCCTAAGTCACCTGGCAGGCTGCCTCTTACTGCCTTTGAGAGGGCACTCACCCACTCTCAGGCATCCTCCACTTTGGAAAAATAAGCATATTTTCTGAGAAACCCAAAGCTAATACCTTTTTCCCTTGTATGTTCCCCCAAGCGTTTGGAAGTGGTCACTTTAAAATTTAACATTTAGTCGATTCATCTCCCAAAAGCAGATATGTGAACCCTGGGAGTTGGCGAAAGGCTCCTCCTGGGAGAGGGTTGGCATGAGTAATGGGTTCAAGTGAGGCAGGCAGGTGGTAAACGATGATTATGGTGATAATAACATGTGCCTCTCTCCCAGGTAGTGAGCACTAAACACATGGCAAATACAAAGCACATTGAAATGGAGACGTGTCTTCGAGATAAATAGGAGATCAGGAGCCAGTTTCCACTGGAAGATGCTGGGTTGTGATCCAGAGCATGTAAGTCATTTGATCAGGAGCCTTCACCAAGGCGGAGGCTGGGAGCCTGGGCACCCTGACATAGCAGCTCTCCCTCCGGAGCAGCTGGTCCTCTCTCTGCCACTGGGACTTGTCTTCTCCCTTCTATGCTTTCCCATAAAGGGTGCTCCTCTGGGTCTACATCCTTTTAGCCCTTAAACAAACAGGACAAACCTCTGAGAACTCCAGCTGGCCCCAGTCTCACCCTTTCCAAACTATTACTACTAAGTAGATTTGGCATTTACCTGTGGTAGGGGTTTGCAGCTAATCTAACACTGTTCCTTTGTTACCTGCTGGTGTTGTGTGTGGAAGTCTCTTCTCTCAGACAGACTAAATCCTTGAAGACAAGGACTGCATCTTTTAAACTTTTTTCTCCCTGCACCTAGTTTGGAAATGGACGCTCAGTTGATGTTTAACTAGAGCCTGGAAGGATTTAATGGAAATATGTAAGGGAAAAAGGATATCAGACACTAAGTTTTCTTCCTCTAGGGATATGTATAAGCTACAGCTTCTGGGGTAAGTTTAGAAAGAAAAAACAGTAACAAAAATAAACAACAAAATGTCAAATCGCTGCCTCAAAGAGTAACAGTACTAAGTTAATGGAGAGAATATAATTGAATTGAATTGAATTGAATTACACCTGTTAAGACCCAAGATGTTTTACACAGTATGTCTAAGCAATAGAGAAAAGGGATTTATTTCCTTTACAACCTTTGGATGAATTAGAATCCTCAGTGATGTATGGCCTAGAGAGCCCTCAAGGGGAAGAGGGCCTCTCTCACTTCCTGTGGTGGGCAACTTCAATAATACAGACTGTTCCCCCGCAGGCTCAGACCTACCTGATTGGTGTGATTGGAAAGGCTCTGTGAAGCCCAGCCTACCTCAGGATGCCTCATAGATTGGAGAAAATGCAATGCAATTTTGTTTTTATTACTACTGTTTTTAAAGTAGAATTGTTTTTTGATTAAGCATATGCAGGATACTAAGGTAGATGCAAATAGAACAACTCTGATTGAAGTCAGGTTGGGGAGATGTGGATGCCTAATCTGATAATTCAGCTGATAAAACCATGGAAGTCCCTCTGAGAGATCCCAGTGTTCCTGGGAACACTATCTGAAAAGCATTTTTCTATTCCAACCCACTTTGGATACAAATGTATAGACTGAATACATAATCTCAAATCCACATGGTTAGCTGACAACAGACTAAGCTATGGAATCCAATCTTTTGGTTCCTTAGCCAAGATTTTGTTTGTTTTGATTTTTCAATATCGCCTACCTGTGTTAATGGATTAAATCCTTGCCACAGCAGGCCATTGATAATAGGTACCTATGTGACTTTGGAAGACTTGGTCATCTCGCCTCCTTTTAACACAAAACTGAGACAAGTTTAAAGTCTGATCAAGGACTTGACGAAGGAGGGATGGCCACTTGAGAATCTTAAATGACCACATAAATATGAGGTGGCGGTAGCTGATTTCAACTTAGCCATTCCTGCACCTCCATGGTTGAAGTCTTGGCAGTGGCTTCAGCTCAGCTTGGCTGTCCCGTGTGTGCCTGCTCTTGGACCATGTGTTTACGTTAATTTCAATCCTGCCCATGTTGAGAGGAGTTGCCACAGGGACTTACTGAGGGTGCTGGGAATTATGCTGCTCCTACTCACAACATGGTGTAGATTATGATATGGTCTTTTATAGCATTTAAAAAATTGGAGGGTGTCTATATTGCAGATTGTCCTTTCATTCTTTCACTAACAGAGGCAGCAGGATGTAGAAGAGAATTATGGTATGGGCACTCAAGGGATCCGTGTTCTCAACCAGATCTTTTCAACCATTAGCTGTGTGTTTGGGGGACATATTATTTAGCCTCTCTGCACCCCCATGCCCTCATCCATGAAATAATGCCCTCTGGCTCAGATTTGTTTCTGAAATGCATTTTACTTTACTGGGCCATTAAAAATTAATCTAATGCTCTCTATCTGATAACTCCGAGTTAAATTATATTAAAAACAAAACAAATGATTATAAACAGTCAGTTTTATGAATAAAATGCTTCTATATGCCAAGAGTTTTAAATTAGGCTCCATGACAAAAACATTTATGTCTGATATCAGAGAAAACTTGAGATAAGTCAGTAAGGATGGTATTAAGCCTTGTAAATATCATCCAACTGTGACTTGGAACTGTGGAACTGTCCCCATGAGTGAGAACATCTGGGCAGTCTGCTGGCTTAATTTCAGGCATTCCTTTATTCAGTACATACTTGCTTTGTTCCTTCCATATCTCATTATTATATTAATAAACATATATTCAGCCAATACCATTGAGTCATTCAATATAGGGCATTCAGTGCATCTTGAAGGTGGAACCTGCTACATATATAACAAAGTTTTCATTGTTAGTAATAATAGTATCAATAGAAAGATACATTCCTGACTTTGAAGATCTACTACTCTTATTCAGGAGTGAGAATGTGTATGGTAAAGAGATGGGCGACTTCATGTGACAGTACATGGATAGGGTCCAAGAGAAGGATACAGGCTATAAGGGACAGAAGTGAGGGGGTGTGGTTAGTTGTGTTAGAGTGAACAGAAAGTGTTGAGGGACGTCTTCCATTGTTCCTTGACACATGATAATATTAGCACAGGTGAAGAGGAGGAGAGGTCACTTTATGTAGAACAGTCTGTGAAAAGCATCGAATTAGATAAGATTAAGAGGTATATGAATTTTCTAAAGCTCCAGATCCATCTAGGCAGCAGGGTTTCTATGAGAGTGGGGCCAGGGATGGTATATCATCTTCCATTCTGGAAAAGTACTGACATTCAGGAGATGAGGTGTCCCTGATGGTTGAGTGACTAAGACTCCACCCTCCAAATGTAGGGGCCTCAGACGTTATCCCTGGTCAGGGAACTAGTTCTGCATGCTGCAACTAAGAGTTTACATGCTGCAACTAAAGTTCTCACATGCTGCAGCAAAAATGGAGGATCCCACATGTCACAACTAAGACTCTGCACAGCCAAATAAATAAGTAAATGTTAAAAAAAAAAAAAAAAAAGAGTCAGGGGAAGAATCTTAGCCTTTAGCTCACAGGCACAGAGGTCCTTTTATCCTTTTTCTTTATAAGCTGTTCTGCTCTGTGGAAATGTTTTACAATGGGTCTAAGAGAAAAGGAATAAAAAAAAGACTTCACAAAGCCACTTGGGGAGCAGGTGAGAAAGAGAGGCAATAAAGCAGGAAACATGATGGAGACATGGAGACAATGAAGTTTGAAAGGCAGGGAGAAGACTGAGACTCCGTTTCAGAGTTCAGTTCCTCTTGCTCCAGATACTGTGGGCTGGAAGGCAGTGTGGGGTGCCCAGGAGATGCCTGGAGGGGGATGCTGGAGAAAGAGAGCAGAATAAAAGGAAGAGACCAGGAGAAGTTAAAATGGAGACAGAAAATCAGACAAGAATGAAGGATGAGAGGAACAAAGAGCATGTGGTCAATGAAGTAGAAGACAAAGGAAATTAATCAAAATTATGATGTGGCAGGTTTGGAGTTCAACTCACAAATTCACAAAGTTCAACTCACAAATTTAACTATTCACAAGTAGTTAAAATATGTAACTATTTTATGCAAATTATTCCCCTTTCCTTTCATGCTAGCAATCTGCAGGAGGCAGAAATGTAATCTCTGTCACTGCAGCTTCCTTCCATTAAATCCCTAAGATTATCCCTCATTTCTGGGGCCTTCAATAGTACCAAGGCGATGGAGGTGGTGAGGGTGGGGGGGCAGGGCATCAGCCCTTGACTGGACATCCATCCACTGGGCCTTTGTCAATCCTGCCATAGTCACCAATCCATATAGATCCACTGAGGCACAGGCATTCAGGGCCTCCCAGGACCTCTTCTGGGTCCCTCTCCTTCCATGGAAAATCATGGTGTTTGTGTGATACTGGGGGTGAGGAAGTTCAATAGATTTGCTGTCTCCCTGGACAGGTCTTCTCTGCTCTGAGAAAGTTATGTCAGGATTTTTGTCCCTCTGCTCTTCCTGTAGCCCAGAGACCCAACCCCAGAGTAGGACCAACTTGTTACTGTTTTCTTCTCTTCTGCTCCAACTTTCCTCCTTCCCCCAAATGCAAGAAATTACAGATTGCCCTCTTAGCACATCTGTCCCTCTTATCTTCCCATCTCTGATGAGGCTGAATCATTTTATAGCTAGAAAAAGTGACACAGAGAGGCTATGACAGTTATTCAAGGTGGGCTTGTCAAAGGCACAATAGGTAAAAATAAAAATATAATAGCTTGGGGAGTTCCCTGGCAAGCCAGTGGTTAAGACTTAGGCTTTCACTGTCATGAACCTAAGTTCGATCCCTGGTCAGGGAACTAAGATCCCCCAAGCTGCACGGTGACTATCTTTTGTCCCTTCCTTCTTTTCTTTCTTCCTCCCTCCTCCCCTCTCCCCCCTCCCTTCCTTCTTTCTTTTCCTCTCTCTCTCCTCTCTCTCTTTCTTTCTTCTTTCCTCCCTCTCTCCAAAAGGACTTTTTATGTGCCAGGCAGTATACAAGTACTGGGTGTACCATACTGAACAAATTATACTTAAATGAACATATTAAAGCAATGAAACCTATTGCTTTCATGAATTGCCAGTTTAGTTGGGGAGGTAGACATCAAACATCACATATAGAGACTCATAGTTAAATTGTGGTCAGTAAAATGGGTCTCTAAGAAAGTAATAAGAAGGACCTAATTTAGACTATGCAATCCAGGAAGATCTTTCTGAGGAAGAGACATCTGAGCTGAGAACTCACACAAGGCTGAGAGTGTTTCAGGTATAGGGAATGGCTTACGCAAAGACTTGGCATGTTCATCGAGTTCAAAAACACACCTGTGAGTGAACTATCTGAAAGGGGCAAAATGAAACATAACGTGGCTGGAGGATGAGAGAGGACCAAAGTCTACAGGGCTTTATTGCAAAGTTAAGAAATTTGGATTTTATTATAAGTTTAACTGAAAACAAAATTTAAGCAGTGAGTGACATAATTTCATTAACATTTGAAAAATATTATTCTGGCTGCTTGTGAAAAATGGATTGAAGTGAGGAAGGATGGAAAAGAAGAGACCAATTGGGAGCTGGGGACTCTCTACGTACTCTTGGGGAGAGTGATGTGGGTTTGGAACAGGAGCCTAAAAGTGGGGTTGAAAGAAATGGAAGAATCAAGTCATAATATGGAAGAGTTGACAGATTACTGGATTTGAGATATTAGCAGGGACATTGTTCCCAAATTTCAGACAAGAATCATTCATTATTCTCTCTACTCTAGAAACCCTATTGAATCCCATTAAGATACAACTTCAGTTGTTATAATAGAAAACTATGTGAAATGACATTTTCTAGAATAGCAGATGTCAGTGCTTCAAGAATACATGGCTTTAAGATGACTATATATTTTTAAGGCATATAAATTAGATAAGTGGATAAAGCAGGAATCTGGTATAAGAAATGTGTTTACAACCCTTAAGCCTATTCTTGGATACCAATTAATAATACATTTTTACCAAACAATTCCCAAAATTGTTATTAATATTGATCATCAGACACTTTTAAATTTTCAACCATGTTTGTCTCTTGCCTGTATTTGATCCCAGTGATAAATAAGGTGGATTTCTTCCCACGCAATAGAAATAAATAGGGCTCTAGTAACTGATGACATCCACTATAGGTCAAATAACAATTCAGAGCTAGAGAAATGACTGGATCCTTCATCTTTGTAACAATCACTGAGATCTAGACAGAGAGAAGACCTGCCTAACAATCCTTCTCATGTGTTGATTCATTCCAGTCTAGGTTGTTTTCACTGAGAATTTAGAAAGGCAATCTGTAAACTGGGCCATGGGCCTTGGTGAGAATTTCTCAAAGGAGATAAGGCCCATGATGGGAGCCTATAGAGCAAGGATGAAAGTAGCTATCAGTATTTTACAGTAACTGCTGTCAGTCCAACATCCACACTCTTTTTAGGTCTTCCAGTTTTGGGCAGTTTGACACCCTAACAGAAGTTAGTTTAATTACCTTGGTAAATGACTTCATGTATGTTGTGGTTAGGCCTTCCCAGGTGGTGCTAGTGATAAAAAACCCTGTTTGCCAATGCAGGAGATGCAGCAGATGTGGGTTCAATCCCTGGGTCAGGAAGATCCCCTGGAGGAGGGCATGGCAACCCACTCCAGGATTCTTGCCTGGAGCATACCATGGACAGAGGACTCTGGCGATCTGCAGTCAATAGGGTCACAAAGTGTTAGACATGACTGAAGTGACTTAGCACGCACAGGTTATTGTTATGGTAAGTAGATCTACCAAACAAAACAAAGCTGAACAGAAACAATGTTGGAGCAGGTGTTCTTGCTCTGGAGAAAACCTCTTAGAGTGACATCACTCCGCCACTTTGTTTCTCTAATAATTATGTATTATTATACTTACTAGAGACATCGCTTTTTTTGAGGTATTGCTTTCCTTCTGTGTCACCTTTTATAACTTTCACATCTAATATTTTCCCCCTTTGAGAAATGCCACAGCAGAAGCAATTTATGTTTGCAGAGAATGAGCCAGAGAATATTAATCCTATTTTGAATAAAGCTCTTTCCTGTGTTTACTCAGAAATCAGCATAACACTTCGCAAGACATTCTTGATATAGATTGCTTTTTATTTGATTTTCTCAAGTCTAAAATGTTGCATTTTAGAGCTTATAGAAGATTAAAATGAAAACAAAAAAAAAAACATAATTGACAAATTTTTGAAAAATAATTAAAGCATTAAAATTTTTCAATTGAAAATTCTGAAAGGAAGAATATCTGCATTAAATGATGCTATGAACTTTAATAACAGATCAGATACAGAAGTTCATAGATCATGTGTTTTCACCCTGTGGAAAGAGCATTGATTCGAGGGAATGCTTTCCCCTCATCATACCAATGGGAGGAAGAAGGGTTCTATTTTCTAGGCATCTCATTTAGTAATGGAGAGGAAAAAGGATTCTATTTTCTAGGTATCTTATTTAGTAAAATTGAGCAAAGCTGGATTTAAAGCCTTTAATGAAGACAATAGAATTTGTTAAATAACCAACTAATATTCTGCTGAAAACCTGACAACTCTCCACTGGCCTCTCAGAGGCTATAAGTGGACTGTGGGTCTCATCCAACGTGCTTTTGATTTGGGTAATTCCAAGCCTACCCCATCTTCTTGCCACTTCAAGCAGCAATATCACGTTCAGGCAACCAACCGACACCTGGAGGAAGTGACTGTTCGATCTGCTGCTGGGAACGCACAGGAGACAGGATGTTAAAACTGAGCGGTCTCCTCAGAATTAGGGCATATGGTGCTCCTGCAGACTGGGCCCCACCCCCCCAACCTCCTGCCTCTGAGAAGACGCTTCACTTCTTTTCATTCCCTAAAGGCTGGATCCAGTCAGCTTGGATGTGACATGAGAAAACACTATAGATGCAGCCAGAGAAATAATGTTCTTTTCCTACGATGATTATTGCCAACACCTCATGTCAAAAATAAGTGAACTCATTTTCAGAGTTAATAAGGACTGATGGTAGAAGGGGAAGGAAGGTGGGACTCGGAAATGCTGTACTTCACACGTCTTCCTCTTCTGAAGCCTGGTTTGGGTGGGGTGGGCTGGCTCCATTTGAAAGGAAGCAGGCCAAAATGAGAGGTAGATAATAAAAAGAAACTTTACCAGGAAGTCTCCTCTATTGCTGATAGTTAATGTCATTGTTAGTGTCTAGTGTTGCCTCCGGAGAAGGCAATGGCACCCCACTCCAGTACCCTTGCCTGGAAAATCCCATGGATGGAGGAGCCTGGTAGGCTACAGTCCATGGGGTCGCTAAGAGTCGGACATGACTGAGAGATTTCACTTTCACTTTTCACTTTCACGCACTGGAGAAGGAAATGGCAACCCACTCCAGTGCTCTTGCCTGGAGAATCCCAGGGACGGCAGAGCCTGGTGGGCTGCGGTCTATGGGGTCGCACAGAGTCAGACACGACTGAAGCAACGCAGAAATAGCAGCAGCAGCAGCAGCAGCAGCAGCAGTGCTGCCTCTAGAAACATCCAATATACAAATTGTCATGGACACAGTCCCTTCAGAATTAGCCACTTTAAGGGAAATTTGAAATGTAGTGTGGATTTTGGGGGTGGGGAGAATACATACAATTAAATGGATAATTTGTCATTACCTGAGGCCCTTATTGGCATTGATAATGTTGCACAGGGGTCTAGCATTTAGAGAATAGGCTATATAAAAGTGGAGAACAAAAACACAGCAGTGAGTGTATCACATCCAAAGCCAATGTGATCACTGCTGCGTCTACTCAAATACAAACATTACTGTCTTTTACATGTGTCGGGCAATGCTCTAAGTCCCCTCTATGTATAAATTATTTAAGTCTTATAACAACGGGAGTTATTCCTATTTTATAGGAAGTGAAACTGAAGCACAGAAAGGCTAAGTAACTTGCTCATAGGAACATGGTACTCACCGGAGATCCAAAGCACATTATTATGACTCTTCACCATGATGACTACCCTGAATGTGTAATGAGAAGCCTACATAGCAAATAGGCCATACATGGTTAATTAGCTTACCTGTAGGGCATTGTTCTAAGGGTTGACAAATTGATGGCTTCAGAATAATTCCATTATAGAAACAGTTCGTGAATAAATTGTTGAACAAATAGTGATATAATGCCATGCTCATTGTAATATACATTATGTTTTAGTTCTATAGGACTTTATTGCCAAATGATATGTACTTTTTATTTCTTTTTTTCAAGAAAACCAATTGTACTCATGAACTATTGGGCATACAAGGCACTTTGGTCAGTGTATATTGATTTGAATAAAATTACGTTGAAGGATTGGGATCCTAGGTTTAAAACTGACTTGGCCAGCAGCTCTATGCCAATAAAATGGACAACTTGGATGAAATGGACAAATTCTTAGAAAAGTATAACTTTCCAAAACTGAACCAGGAAGAAATAGAAGATCTTAACAGACCCATCACAAGCAAGGAAATCGAAACTGTCATCAAAAATCTTCCAGCAAACAAAAGCCCAGGACCAGATGGCTTCACAGCTGAATTCTACCAAAAATTTAGAGAAGAGCTAACACCTATCTTACTCAAACTCTTCCAGAAAATTGCAGATGAAGGTAAGCTTCCAAACTCATTCTATGAGGCCACCATCACCCTAATTCCAAAACCAGACAAAGATACCACAAAAAAAGAAAACTACAGGCCAATATCACTGATGAACATAGATGCAAAAATCCTTAACAAAATTCTAGCAAACAGAATCCAACAACATATTAAAAAAATCATACACCATGACCAAGTGGGCTTTATCCCAGGAATGCAAGGATTCTTTAATATCCGCAAATCAATCAATGTAATACACCACATTAACAAATTGAAAGATAAAAACCATATGATTATCTCAATAGATGCAGAGAAAGCCTTTGACAAAATTCAACACTCATTTATGATTAAAACTCTCCAAAAAGCAGGAATAGAAGGAACATACCTCAACATAATAAAAGCTATATATGACAAACCCACAGCAAGCATCACCCTCAATGGTGAAAAATTGAAAGCATTTCCCCTGAAATCAGGAACAAGACAAGGGTGCCCACTCTCACCACTACTATTCAACATAGTGTTGGAAGTTTTGGCCACAGCAATCAGAGCAGAAAAAGAAATAAAAGGAATCCAGATAGGAAAAGAAGAAGTGAAACTCTCACTGTTTGCAGATGACATGATCCTCTACATAGAAAACCCTAAAGACTCTACTAGAAAATTACTAGAGCTAATCAATGAATATAGTAAAGTTGCAGGATATAAAATTAACACACAGAAATCCCTTGCATTCCTATATACTAACAATGAAAAAACAGAAAGAGAAATTAAGGAAACAATACCATTCACCATTGCAACAAAAAGAATAAAATACTTAGGAGTATATCTACCTAAAGAAACAAAAGACCTATACATAGAAAACTATAAAACACTGATGAAAGAAATCAAAGAGGACACAAACAGATGGAGAAACATACCGTGTTCATGGATTGGAAGAATCAATATTGTCAAAATGGCTATTCTAGCCAAAGTAATCTATAGATTCAATGCAATCCCTATCAAGCTACCAACGGTATTTTTCACAGAACTAGACCAAAGAATTTCACAATTTGTATGGAAACACAAAAAACCTCAAATAGCCAAAGTAATCTTGAGAAAGAAGAATGGAACTGGAGGAATCAACCTGCCTGACTTCAGACTCTACTACAAAGCCACAGTCATCAAGACAGTATGGTACTGGCACAAAGACAGAAATATAGATCAATGGAACAGAATAGAAAGCCCAGAGATAAATCCACGAACCTATGGACACCTTATCTTTGACAAAGGAGGCAAGGATATACAATGGAAAAAAGACAACCTCTTTAACAAGTGGTGCTGGGAAAACTGGTCAACCACTTGTAAAAGAATGAAACTAGAACACTTTCTAACACCATACACCAAAATAAACTCAAAATGGATTAAAGATCTAAATGTAAGACCAGAAACTATAAAACTCCTGGAGGAGAACATAGGCAAAACACTCTCTGACATAAATCACAGCAAGATCCTCTATGACCCACCTCCCAGAATATTGGAAATAAAAGCAAAACTAAACAAATGGGACCTAATGAAACTTAAAAGCTTTTGCACGACAAAGGAAACTATAAGTAAGGTGAAAAGACAGCCCTCAGATTGGGAGAAAATAATAGCAAATGAAGAAACAGACAAAGGATTAATCTCAAAAATATACAAGCAACTCCTGCAGCTCAATTCCAGAAAAATAAATGACCCAATCAAAAAATGGGCCAAAGAACTAAACAGACATTTCCCCAAAGAAGACATACAGATGGCTAACAAACACATGAAAAGATGCTCAACATCACTCATTATTAGAGAAATGCAAATCAAAACCACAATGAGGTACCATTACACGCCAGTCAGGATGGCTGCTATCCAAAAGTCTACAAGCAATAAATGCTGGAGAGGGTGTGGAGAAAAGGGAACCCTCTTACACTGTTGGTGGGAATGCAAACTAGTACAGCCGCTATGGAAAACAGTGTGGAGATTCCTTAAAAAACTGGAAATAGAACTGCCATATGACCCAGCAATCCCACTTCTGGGCATACACACTGAGGAAACCAGATCTGAAAGAGACACGTGCACCCCAATGTTCATCGCAGCACTGTTTATAATAGCCAGGACATGGAAGCAACCTAGATGCCCATCAGCAGATGAATGGATAAGGAAGCTGTGGTACATATACACCTTGGAATATTACTCAGCCGTTAAAAAGAATTCATTTGAACCAGTCCTAATGAGATGGATGAAGCTGGAGCCCCTTATACAGAGTGAAGTAAGCCAGAAAGATAAAGAACATTACAGCATACTGACACATGTATATGGAATTTAGAAAGGTGATAATGATAACCCTATATGCAGAACAGAAAAAGAGACACAGAAATACAGAACAGACTTTTGAACTCTATGGGAGAATGTGAGGGTGGGATATTTCAAAAGAACAGCATGTATACTATCTATGGTGAAACAGATCACCAGCCCAGGTGGGATGCATGAGACAAGTGCTCCGGCCTGGTGCACTGGGAGGACCCAGAGGAATCGGGTGGAGAGGGAGGTGGGAGGGGGGATCGGGATGGGGAATACGTGTAAATCCATGGCTGATTCATGTCAATGTATGACAAGACCCACTGAAATGTTGTGAAGTAATTAGCCCCCAACTAATAAAAAACAACAACAACAACAAAAAAAAACTGACTTGGATTTTTTTAAGGGGACCAGAAGTAATTCCTGTAATCTCTTTTATTCCATAATCTCTGTGTCTTATGCTGACAAATTTTGGTTAGGAATTGTACAAAATTCATTCTAAAAATATGGATGTTCTATTTTGCCAAAGGTATTACCTTATAACTATGTCTAAATTTCATTTGTCTTCTAGGAAACACAATAAAGAGAAGAGCCCAAGGATTTGAGAGGAGGTTTGGAGCATGGAGATGGAGGAATATCACTCTTAGGAGAAGTGAAGATGCTTCCTTCTCCCTGGTTCACCTGAGTGTACAGTGTCCAGTAAAAGTGATGAAGGGATGGTGCTTGTCAAGTATGCACATGCAGTGGCATCCTCACTTTTTGAACATCTACAGATGCTATTTTAGACGTTTTTTCAGCTCTCTCTTCACCATAGACACAGCTTGGTATACTTTGGCAGAACTTTTACCTATTACTTCACCGTCAAAGATGCTAAGGCCAAGGTCAGCAATGGTATAAATGGAATGAATGAAAGCAAATGAGTGCAATGAGAAGCATTTACCTAACCTCAGGAAGATAGACAAATAGATCTTTCCTAAATTGGTGGATAAGTATGGAACTATTCAATGGATCCTTATGTGATTGTTCCTTCCTAGTTTTAGTAAAATATTCCAGTTTGGGAGAAATTCCTTTCCTTGTCAATAAAATATAAAAAGAGGAAAATGTTAAAATATTTGCAGCCCTGTCTTTAGAATTTCATGCTAATTTTGCCTCTCTCTCTTCTCTTGATTATTTTTTTTTATGCAAAGCATTCTTGTATGTTTTTTTCATTGTAATTTTCATGAAGAAAGTATAGTGATTATCTAAGATAACCAGACAAGATCAAGGGGCACCTTTCTCTGTGAAGTGCTTCCAGACTTGTTTAGATGCAATGCTCTTGAAGGCAATAGGTATGGCTATTTTGTCTTTATTGATATCTGTGTACATATTAGGCATACAGTAATTTATCTGACTATATCAATTAATGAGCAAACAAGAATAGATGACAAAAGCAGATGTTTTTGTAAGGCTCTCAAAAATGATTTAGAGAATATTTTGGAATTCAAGTTAAAAAAATTCACTCAAATGAGATTTGGGGGGATTTCATGTGATTAACTCTTTACATTATCTTGTAGTAATTATACAGAAATCTCTATTTATGTAAACACAGTGAATGCATCATAACACTAGAATAAGTATACAAATACTGCATGTCAAATTAGGTTATAATCACTTTCAAGGGACGTGATTTCCTAGTTAAACAGATTCGTTTACATCTTGTGAAATAAAAAATAAGTGAAAATAACTATATAAAATCAGGCTTACAGCTGGACAGATCTTCTTGGCAATGGTCCAGGCACTGAGTGGGGAAAGCCCCTCCAGCTGAGGAATGTTCAGGACGCCCAGGGTGGCTTCATAGGCTCAGCCTGGAGAGGGGTCTTGGGCTGCTGTCCTGCCTATATCCTGTCCCTAGGTGCCTGTGGAGAAGATGAGCTGCCTTAACATTTAAGATAAGACTCTTGCTGTGACGGGTTTGGGATGGAATGGAAACTTGCTCAGTAGAGGAGAAAACAGAGGCAGCTCAATAATACATTCTCAGGTAAACAGCATAATAGAGTGAGTTGGGGACCCTCTAAACAAAAACCGAATAGGCGAAGCTAGCCCTGGAATCATAGGAGTTTAGAGTCAAGGTTTGTGTATCACAGATCATATGGTCCAATCTTTGTAATACTGATGGGGTAACTGGCCAAACAAAAGGCAAGGATCAGTACCAAGACTGAAACCCAGAATGTTTCCTCCCAAATCAGGTGCTTATTTATGACATAATTCAAGTTCATCTTATCAAGGGAAATCATTTTTCAAAAACTAATCATTTTGATAATGCATCTTTAAAAAGTACATTTTGCATTGTCCTAACATAGCCAACATTTCCCGCAATGTTTCTTTATGTTGATGGCAGAGGGCATAATTGTAAAGCTCAGTTATTACATGGCATCATCCAAATTGGGAAAGGAGTATGTCAAGGCTGTATATTGTCACCCTGCTTATTTAACTTATATGCAGAGTACATCATGCAAAATGCTGGGCTGGATGAAGCGCAAGCTGGAATCAAGGTTGCTGGGAGAAATATCAATAACCTCAGATATGCAGATGACACCACCCTTATGGCAGAAAGTGAAGAAGAAACTAAAGAGCCTCTTGATGAAAATGAAAGAGGAGAGTGGAAAAGTTGGCTTAAAGCTCAACATTCAGAAAACTAAGATCATGGCATCCAGTCCCATTACTTCATGGCATATAGATGAGGAAACAATGGAAACAGTGGATGACTATTTTGGGGGAGGCTCCAGAATCACTGCAGATGGTGACTGCAGCCATGAAATTAAAAGACGCTTACTCCTTGGGAGAAAAGCTATGACCAACCTAGACAGCATATTAAAAAGCCGAGACATTACCAACAAAGGTCCGTCTAGTGAAAGCTATGGTTTTTCCAGTAGTCATGTGTGGATGTGAGAGTTGGACCATAAAGAAAGCTGAGTGCCAAAGAATTGATGCTTTTGAACTGCGGTGTTGGAGAAGACTCTTGAGAGTCCCTTGGACTGCAAGGAGATCCAACCAGTCATTCCTAAATGAAATCAGTCCTGAATATTCATTGGAAGGACTGATGCTGAAGCTGAAACTCCAATACTTTGGCCACCTGAGGCGAAGAACTGACTCATTGGAAAAGACCCTGATGCTGGGAGGGATTAGGGGCAGGAGGAGAAGGGGAAAACAGAGGATGAGATGGTGTGGTGGCATCACTGACTTGATGTCCATGATTTTGAGTAGGCTCCAAGAGTTGGTGCTGGACAGGGAAGCCTGGCGTGTTTCAGTCTGTGGGGTCGCACAGAGTTGTACATGACTGAGTGACTGAACTGAACTGAGCTGATCATAATATGGTGTCATTCTCTGTGGCTAATTATGCAGAGAATTTTGCCTTTTGATAAGCTTTAGTAGGGCTTCCCTGGTGGCTCAGATCGTAAGCAGGCTGTGTTTGTTTATCTTCTCCCTCTGTCCCCACCATATTCATCTACTACTTATTGTTGTTGATTATAAGAATTCACTAAAACTGTAAGGATTCTGCTTGGATGTAGCTCCATGTTTCTGCTATTAAGTGTTTTGTTTGTGTGGTCTGGAGATTTTATATGTATATATATATATACACACACACACACACACACATATATATATATCATACTCATGTTTTGTTCAAAATACATGTTGAGCACTTACTCTGTGCCGTGACAGGCATACATTGGTTTCTGCCCATGTTCCATGGTTGAATTATCCTGAGCAGGGCTTGGCAAACTATGGCCTGGGAGCCAGATCTAGCCTACTGCCTGTTTTTGTCAATAGAGTTGTATTGGGGCACCATCATGCTTATTTATTTGCATATTGTCAATGGTTGTTTCTGTACCACAACAGCAGAGCTGAGTAGTTGTAATGAAGAAGATATGGCTCATAAAAACTAAAATATTTGCCATTTGTCTCTTAACACAAATGTTTCCAACCCATGATCTTGAGTGAACCCTCGATTTTCTAGCTGGCTTGGTAAGAGAGCCAAATAAAATAGATGACACTACATTGTAACTGGACTTTGCTGATGGTCCAGTGGCTAAGACTATGGGCTCCCAATACAGAGGGCCCAGGTTCAATCCCTGGTCAGGGAACTATATCCTGCATGCTGCAACTAAAGATACCATGTGCTACAACACATGCCACAACTAAAGATAAGGACCTAACAAAAGCAGGAGAGATTAGGAAGAGGTGTCAAGAATACACAGAAAAACTGTATAAGAAAAGTCATAATGACTCAGATAACCACGATGGTGTAGTTACTCACCTAGAGCTAGACATCCTTGAGTGTGAAGTCAAGTGGGTCTTAGGAATCATTACTATGAACAAAACTAATGGAGGTGATGAAATTTCAGCTAAGCCATTTAAAAATCCTAAAAGATGGTGTTGTTAAAGTATTGCACTCTATATGTCAGCACATTTGGAAAACTTAGCAGGGGCCATAGGATTGGAAAAGGTTGGTTTTCATTCCAATCCCAAAGAAGGGCAATGCCAAAGAATGTTCCAACTGCCATACAATTGCACTCATTTTACATGCCTGCAAGGTTATGCTCAAAGTCCTTCAAGCTATGTTTCAATAGTACTTGAACCAAGAACTTCCAGATGTCCAAGCTGGATTTAGAAAAGGCAGAGGAACCAGAGATCAAATTGCCAACATTTGTTGGATCACAGAGAAAGCAAGGGAATTCCAGAATAACATCTACTTCTGCTTCATCGACTATGCTAAAGTCTTTGACTATGTGTGTGTGCGTGTGTGTGATAGTCACTCAGTCGTGTCCTACTCCTTGCGACCCCATGGGATGCAGTCCACCAGGTGCCTCCGTCCATGGGATTCTCCAGGCAAGAATACTAGAGTGGGTTTCCATTTCCTTCTCCTGCTTTGACTGTGTGTATCACAACAAAACATGGAAAATTCTTAAAGAGATGAGAGTACCAAACCACCTTATCTGTCTCCTGAGAAACCTGTATGTGGGTTAAGAAGCAACAGTTAAAACTAGACATGAAACAAATGACTGGTTAAAACTGGGAAAGGAGTATGACAAGGCTGTATATTGTCACCCTGTTTATTTAACTTATATGCAGAGTATATCATGTGGAATACTGGGCTGGATGAGTTATAAGCTGGAATCTAGATTTTCCTGAGAAATGTCAACCTCAGATATGCAGATAATACCACTTTAATAGTAGAAAGTGAAGAGGACCTAAAGAGCCTTTGATGAGGATGAAAGAAGGGAATGAAAAGGCTGGCTTGAAACTCAACATTAAAAAACAACAACAACTAAGATCATGTCATCTGGTCCCATCACTTCATAGCAAATAGAAGGGACAAAAATTAGAATCAGTGACAGATTTTCTTTCCTTGGACTCAAAAATCACTGTGGACTGTGAGTGCAGCCATGAAATTCAAAGACGATTGCCCTTTGGAAGGAAAGCTGTGACCAACCTAAACAGTGTATTAAAAAGCAGAAACAAACAAACAAACAAACAAAGCAGAAACATCATCTTACCAACAAAAGTTTGTATAGTAAAAGCTATGGTTTTTCCTATAGTCAGGTAGGGGTGTGAGAGTTGTACCATAAAGAAGGCTGAGTGCTGAAGAATTGATGCTTTCAAACCATGGTGCTAAAGAAGACTCTTGAGAGTCTCTTGGGCTTCAAGGAGATCAAACCAGTCAATCTTAAAGGAACTCAACCCTGAATATTCATTAGAAGAACTGATGCTGAAGCTCCAATCCTTTGGTCACCCAATTAAAAATTGAAGGCAAAAGGAGTAGGGGGTGGCAGAGGATGAGATGGTTAGATAGCATCACTGACTCAGTGGACATGAATTTGAGTAAAATCCAGGAGATAGTGAAAGACAGAGGAGCGAGGTGTGGTGCAGTCCATGGGGGTCACAAAAAATTGGACAGGACTTAGCAACATTGAAGCTGCCCTGAGCACTGCTTAAATCCCAAGTGTTTGTGGCCACCAGTCACAACTATTGCAACAAACAATATCGAGAGAACCAGCAAAATCCTAGTTCTGAGAAAGACAAGGCTTCTCCAAATTTCTTTATATTATTTTCAAGCCCTGTTCCTGGAACCATCCCCAGTCTGTACTGATCCTACACACTTGCTGTAGCTTTTCCATTTCGGATTTACTGTTATTTCTTTTACCTCTTTTTTTTTTCCTCAGGAAAAAGGTAATTAGGCTATAAACAGAGGTCTGACAACTAATTTCAGTCAAGGCAAAATTAATACAAAGCAGGCAGATAACTTCTATCACGTGAAATTAAAATAGATACATTTTAATGACATTCTGAAAAATCCAAGTCTAATGTTTTTTCTTTGCTTCTCCCCACCTTCCCTGTGCTCATGGGATCCCATTCTGTGTAGGTAGTGACAGGTGCTAATTCAGGCAGACGACCAGCTCTCTGCTTTGCCGCCCTCAACAGCTCTTTCCTCCTATCCCCACTATTGATCTTTGGGTAGAAAGCTGCTTTTTTTCTTTCCTTCTAGGGGTCCCCCTATAGTGAAAAGACAGGACCTTCGAGGGCAAGGTAGTCACTGCCCACTGCTTGAATTTTCCAATTTTCATTGGCATTAATGAGAGCCTGTGTTCTGGGACTTCCCTGGCTATCCAGTGGTCAAGACTTTGCTTTCCAATGCAGAGTATGTGGGTTCCATCCGTGGTCAGGGAGCTAAGATTCCACATGCCTTGAGACAAAAACACATACAAAGGTAGCAGCACTGTAGCAACTTCAATAAAGATTTCTAAAAAGTGGTTCACATAAAGAAAAATCATTAAAAAAAAAAGAGAACTGATTGTTTAATCTATATCAAAGCTTCAAGATTCGATGGTTAGAGGAATCCTGGGTGTGGGTGTGCCTGTGTGCATGGATTTCTGGGCAGAGTTTTCAATGTTGCTGTGTTCTGTCACTGTAAGAACATATTAAATATGCAACTCCATGTCAGCTGCACCTTGAGATGCTATCTCCAAAATTATCACTTGCCTTCTGAAAACCATAACCCTAAAAATATTGATTGGTTAAAAGGCAGGATCTGAAGGAATGAGTCAGTGTCTCCGTGGATTATCCTAATCAAATAAGGAGAGTATTAACCTGGATACTCACTGATCTGCCAGTATTTGGTTTGAAATGTAGGCATCTCAAGTAAAGTTATGTGTTTCATTCTTTTGAATATTTCTCCCAGACATTTAAATACATTACCAGTAAGCCAGAACCAAGAAAAGCATAAAAAGCATTTTAGGGAATAAATTCAGCAAGTTTCCATTTGTACCAGATAGTAAAACTGTTGACATGCATTATGAGGCATGTGTATTTTTCAGCTCGTCAGGTTTCAGTCATGTGCTCAGGGTGGAATATTTCATCTGCCAGGGGTTGTGTAGAAAAGGTCTCAGACCATTTAGGTAGTGGTACTTCCTTTAAAATAGAGGTACCATGTTGTCAAGTCACCTGGCTCTGCTATTTAGGCGAATCGGAAGAAAAGCTGATTTCTTTAATTATGCTATTAATGTAACTTTGATGGAGGGTAGCAGCTAAATACAAGATGAAAGGATTGGTAAGGGCTTCTCTCCATCGAAGTGTTGAGCTTTATGCAATTTTATTTAGAGGCACTTCCATTATTAAGGAGGCTTTGAGTTGATCGTCTGTGTCTAGAATTAACTACAGTGGTGAAAACACAAATTGCAAACCAGCATGAAGTCACAAAGGGAAAGGAGGAAAGGGAAGAAGTAAAAGTCAGGGACTCAGATGTACTCTTCATTTTCCTCTAGGAAAAATAAGTATTGGACCAGCTGCCTGGAGTCCAGCATTAGTGGGAGCAAGCCTAATTATGGTTAGGCAGAGGGCCTAATGAGAAGTGCTACACACACAGCCTTCCTTTCTGTTTCCAGTGGCTTCTGTTTGTAGAGGAGTCTGAATTTTTGTTGGAGGCAAATGATTATGTTCCCTCTGCTTGATGTGCTAGAATAAAATATGGTTGTTGAGGAAAAGGAGGACCCAGACTGGAAAATCTCTTGGCTGCAGATTGTTTGTGCGAGCCATCGAGGAAGGATCCAATATAATATGGTTGGTAACACAGGGGAGGAGGTGGCGAGGGCTTGGAGCTTGCTAGGCCAGAGTCTTTGGAGTCTTTTGTGGACTCTCAGCTCTCCTCCCTCACCTGGAATCTTTAATCAGAACACTCTCAGGTTCTCCTTGCCCTTTTCCATGGAGGAGGCTACCACACATCCAAATTAAGCTTTTACCCTCACAAGAAAGTGGTAATGCTTTTCCCCTTTTCCTGATTTCTCGACTGATTTTTCTCAAGATTCGGTGTTCAGAAAAATATTTAAATTTCCCACACATGGCCAAGATGGAGTTTCCTGATGAAAACACTAATCACAAACTCTTGAAGAATAATTCTATGTATTCTGTTATGTACATCTTTGTGTTTCTCCTGGTGACATCAGGGCATATTTGTTGACCAGTCATTGTGAAATAAACCGTGAAGATATTTTGCTTTCATTCACTTATCCCTTTCAATTTGTCATGTGATTTCATGGCTATTAGCTCTTTTGATGTTAGAAGATAAGCCCACAGTGGAGCAAACTTTATTATTCACATTTTAGACATGAAGAAACATACTTCATTGCAAAGATTTGGCACAAGGTGGGTGGCTGGTAATCCCCAGATTCTTGGCTAGAACTCATGACTCAGTTTGAAACAATGCTGCTACGTTTCCTGTCTGCAACATCTTTAAAATCTTTATCCAAAGTGAAAAACTTAAATCCATGGCTGATTCATGTCAATGTATGGCAAAAACCACTACACTATTATAAAGTAATTAGCCTCCAACTAATAAAAATAAATGGAAAAAAAAAGTGAAAAACTTGCTTTCTATTGTTTTTTTTTACCTCTAGAGACCCCAAATCAGCATAAAACCAACTGAAATCCCGGAAGTATGTCTGAATTGCTGAAAATGGCTTGCTGGTGGCTCAGTTGGCAAAGACTTCACTTGCGATATAGGAAACTTGGGTTCAATCTCTAGATTGGGAAGACCCCCTGGAGGAGGAAATGGCAGTCCACTCCAGTATTCTTGCCCAGAGAATTCCATGGACAGAGGAGCCTGGCGGTCTACTGTCCATGGAGTCATAAAGAGTCGGATACGGGTATGCTAGGGCTGGTTTTGCTCATGAGAAGCAGTAAAGCCCATCTCTTCCTACCTTCATGTTCACTGGTACCATGTTGGTAACTTGAAATGGGCCATGAAAGGAGTGTTTACACCACAGAAATTGGCAAGCACTACAGATCAGGTGACTCAGTGGTAAAGAATCTGCCTTTAAGTGCAGGAGCTTCAGCAGATGCCCGTTTGGTCCCTGGGTTGGGAAGATCTCCTGGAGGAGGAAATGGCTACCCACTCTAGTATTCTTGCCTGGAAAATACCATGGACAGAGGAGCCTGGTGGGCTACAGTATATGGGATCCCAAGAGTTGGACATGACTGAGCACACACACAGATCAGAGAGTTAGTTTCCAGCTCTCAAGAGAGTTGGGGTCACACACTCGATCAGCACACTCCTGATTAGAAATCCGAGCATCTAGGCAAAAATCCTGCCGCTAGGTCTCTTGATGCTTAGAATGTGTTCCAATGTGCTTTATTTGGAAGACACCAAGTTTCTCTGGGACACCTTTTGAGTATATCCTTTTGCAATCCTTTGAAACTATATGTTGGAGAACATCAGAGTTATCTTCTCTGAAGGGAAAGTGATGTCTAAGAATAAAATAAGCTACTTGTTTAAGTCTATGGGTGTTTGTGAATATGTGAGTGTGCTTTAAATTACACATAATTTTAAACAACTGTGTAAAAAGAGTTTTAAAAGTTTAATGGTGCTGAACCAAGAAGAGGAATTAAAAATTGAAAAGAAGATACGAAACTATACCTTGTTTTTCTGCTTTAAAAAATAAGTTTCCCTCTCATCTGCAATTAAGATGCTGAGAATTTGCATAAAATGTGTAAAATTAGAGATAATTGAACTACAGTAGCTATAAAAGGGGCTCTTCCATTTAAAAAATAAATCAGATGTCCACTAAAAGGGTGTAAGAGCCATTCTCCCCCTTTCTCCTCCCTCTCTCATTTGGGTCTCTGGTATTTTTCACACTTTTATAGCTGATTTTTATTGCCAAACAATCCGTGGAGTTTGTGGCAGCTCTGAGACGACAGCTGGCCCAGGCAGGCCTGTTAACTCTGGCATGTTAAGGACCCTTCAGAAGATTTCAAATCCAGCCTCAGCACCCAGGTCAGGAGATCAAACCCAGGGAGACCTTAGCGAGGCTGCAGAGAGGGCTGAAAGAAAGGGGAACATGGGGAGTAAGGAAGACAAGAGAAGTACAGAAATGCCTGTAAACCAAACATCAATAGCTGTTTTTGTTTCCCTGAACCAGGGTTTCCCCTGGGAACCTCAAGTGTAAAAGGTTCAGTCTGGAAAGGAGATCACTGGTGAGCACAGTGGCCACAAATGATGGTCCCAGGCTGACGTTTCACTCTGAAGGACGCCCGTTTCACTCTAGGGCCTGGATATGTGATGATGGCCTGACCAATGGCCTGCTGCTTGTTTGCTGCCCTTCTGAGATGTTTAGAATCGGGAGTCTCAGCAGGTACTCTCATCCTTTTTTCTCATCTGTCCTCTTCCATGAAGACAGAAGCACTTCAAGGGTGGAGACTGTGCTTATAAGCAGAGCATGAGGGGTGAGAGGAGGTTTTGCAGTGCTAAATGTGATAAAGTGCCCAAATAGGGAAAATGTTGAATTCTCAGAAATGTGACAGTGCTCCCAAAAGTACACCAAGGGAAAAATGCCAGCTATAGTTCTATGTCTTCTGATACAGAGTAAAATTCAGTTTTTCACAAAATTTTAATAATAAGTAGAAACAAAAATAAGTGGTCTCTTAGAGTGAGAGCTCCCATACTAAGGCATTTTATCTGTGACCCTCAACATCTGCCCGCACTCTGCCTGTGTGTCATGAGATAGATCCCAGGGCATCTAGGAAGTGTGTTAGAGATGTATGCTGATTTGTTTGACATCCTGTATTCTCAGGAACCCATAGCCTTCGAGGTCAGTTCAGTGTGGTGAGCTCTTTCCCTGTTCTCTTCCTACTCAATCTACATTCCATCTCTTTAAAATAATAAAAGAAAGGACTTCTCTGGTGGTCTAGTGGTTAAGAATCAGCCAGCCAAAAGCAGGGGACATGGGTTCAATCCCTGATCTGGGAGGATCCCATGTGCTATGGAGCAACAAAGCCCATGCTCCAAAACTATTGAGCCTATGAGCTGTAGAGCCTGTGCTCCATAGCAAGAGAAGCCACTGCAAAGAGAAGCCCAGGCATCGCAAGTAGAGAGTAGCACCCACTCACTGCAACTAGAGAAGACCCTCATGCAGTAACAAAGACCCAGCACAGCCAAAGATACATGCATGCATACATATATGCATGCGTGATTAGTCGCTTAGTCATGTCTAACTTTTTGTGATCCTGTGAACTGTAGCCGACCAAGCTCCTTTGTCCATGGGATTCTCTAGGTAAGACTACTGGAGTGAGTTGCCATTCCATTCTCCAGGGGATCTTCCAGACCCAGGGACTGAACCCAGGTCTCCCGCGTTGTACTGCAGGCGGATGGATAGTTTACTGCTTGAGCCACCAGGGAAGTCCTACACACATGTATACAAACATACAAATATACATATTTAAAAAATAATCTTGATGAAAGAAAAATGTCCTGCAGTTTCCTTAGACTCCTATCCTCTCTTTGGAAGTAAGTACCTGATCTGACAATGCGGGATAAGGTTGACTGATTTAAAGTGTGACCCCAGCCTAGTAGCCTGCTTCCCATCAATTTGGTACATCCTGGACATGATGTCACAGTAGCCATTCTGCTGACATTTGAGACACAACTGAAAGTCAGTGGTAAATAACAGCACCAGGATACAAAAATTCTAAATCCCTGCATGTAACACTCCCCAGAGCATTGTCTCTTCCATTTTTCCGCCAGGCCAACCTGGGTGTGCTCCTCATTAGTGGTAGGTCTTTCTCTTTTATAGTTACTTACATCATAGAGAATCAACATAAATAGAACATTATTTCTATCTATTCTATATTCGACAAGAAGGTGTGCAACTAAAAATTGTTCATATTTAATAATGTCCATCCTAAAGGAGATCAGTCCTGGGTGTTCATTGGAAGGACTGATGTTGAAGCTGAAACTCCAATACTTTGGCCACCTGATGTGAAGAGCTGACTCATTAGAAAAGACCCTGATGCTGGGAAAGATTGAGGGCAGGAGGAGAAGGGGATGACAGAGGATGAGATGGTTGGATGGCATCACTGACTCAATGGACATGGGTTTGGGTGGACTCCAGGAGTTGGTGATGGACAGGGAGGCCTGGCGTGCTGTGGTTCATGGGGTCACAAAGAATCGGAGATGACTGAGCGACTGAACTGAGCTGATAACAATCATAATGAATAATGTATTTGATAGGTAATGATTCTTTATATAGCCTAACACAATGTTTCTAGCACACCAAAATGAAGAAGATCTGAAAGTGTTCTGTGGAGTTGCCTCTTGAAGAATGAGGGATGTAGAAGGGCATTTTAGATGGTGGGATGAGGATGAGATGCTATGAATGACATGTGGAAGTACTAAATTGACTCCTGTGGTGAGTGAGCTGAAATTCACATCACCGTTCTCCTCTTCATGCATGTGGAGACAAACATGCATGATGTCTCAGAGTCTTTCTCAACACAGTGTTTCAAGAAGCAGTTAATTGAGGTTGGCCAGAGCAGCAAGATCTCTTTTGCACTTTTGATATTTATCATAGAAAAGTATGGTAGATAATGCTGGTAACAGAAAGTGCAAGTTTCTGAATTTTTTTCTAGTTGGTGAGTAGAGTCTCTTGCAAACTTTGGGAAGGACGTGTGCCTTTATAGATACATCAGTTAGTAGCTTTCTTCCTTCTACTCCACCACTGGCTCTTCAGCCTGTTACATGGTTATGTAAAGATACAAAAGGAGCATTCATTAAGAGCTAGAAAAAGTGTAAAAGAAAGGAAGAGGAGTAAAATACATACCATCTGATCTTCAAAGTTTGTGCCAGTGAACTTCAGACTTGGGTTTCAATTTTCTAGCTCTCAGCAGTCAAAGAATATCCTTCACAAGCCCATACGACTAATATGGGTAACAAGGACAGGGCTCCAAGATGCTTGAGGGCTTTGGGGGGACACTCTAGCCCATTTTGAGGCCACCTTGCCTTCATCTTTTCACTCAGATTTCGCTTGTGTGATTATAGAATGTCCCTTCTCATAGGAAATGACCCTTTAGTGTCTCCCCTCCAAGTAACAAACTTTCATCTTAACCTGCTTTCTACTCAGTGTAAATTCTATAATTTTTTCAAGAGCCTTTTGTATAATATGGAAACTTCAAGCAGAGTACCCAAGGCATTTTCTTTCATCAACCTGCTTCTAATTTCATCAAAGCACTAAAAAGAAATCCATTTGGCTTTTTATTTGTCCAGTCCTCTTCTCACTCTCAAACGCATTCAAAAGCCACCTCTCGGATTTGAAGACGCCTCCGCGGAATTATGTAATTGGACCCACAATTGCTAGTTCTCCACACTCTTGCTCCCTCATATTACTGCAGAGCAGACTCCTGTTTTGTAGACCTTCCTTATTGTGTAAATGGCTGCATTATCACTGTGTACACATTAGGACAAGCAAATGGGCCCCCGAAGGCAAATAAGGGTTCAAATAACCCAGACAAGGTAGCCCAACTGAATTGAGGATTCACCCTTGTTACAACCTTATTGCTTTATGGCACATGAGCCAGTGGAAGGGACAGACTGCTTCAAGTGTGTTTCTACTGATCCTGCTGGCAAATCACAGCTTTATTACAGTAATGAGCCTGACCATATTTCTGTGCTTATGCATATTAGGCACCAAATGTATTTTCTGGCCTGCCAGCCTGTGGTAGTAACTAACACGAGCAATTTGTTCTGGGTTACAGTGTGTGTGCATGCATTAGGTATGAGCATGTTAGTTGCTCTGGGTTATAAAATACTACATGTTTCATCATGTGTATTTTTATATGCACAACTTAACTGTATGCAAAATAGCTTGGCAATTAACCAACACAACTTATTAGTTTACTACAAGATTATTGCATAAATAATGTGAATTGGGGGCAGCCACCATTTCAATTTAGCAATATTAAAAATGTCATAGGATTATTAAATATCTAAAGAAAAGGCTTTATTTTTTCCTTTATGGTATTAATGTTAAGGTTCTTATAAACATATCCTGATGTGCCTCTCAGTATCATTTCCATAAATAACCCTGAGTGACACTCTTTTTAGGAGGTTGTGTAAATTTAGACTATGAATTCCCCAGGACTTATTGTGAACTGACATTTGACCTTGGACCTCATTGGTTTCCAGGTAAATGGTCGCTATTATCATTTCTTCCTCAGGATCATATTTTATGTATGCCATTCATTGGATCCATGATTATTAAAAAGTAACATTGACATAATTCAGCTCACACACTACAAAACAATATGGTATGTTTTCTCTCTCTTTATATTGACCATTGGAACCATAAGGCTTGGTGCCATTCTCTGGGTTATATGGCTATATAAGAGGCATATTCATTCAGGCCTTGCTCTAGAAGAGTAGACCCATGGAAATATGTCCTCCTGAAATCTTAATTAAAATGAACTCTTTGTTCTACTGTCCTAGGAAATGAATAGACAAACTAACAAAAATAAATACATGGATAAATAATTAGAATAGGAGGGAAACCTCTGCCGAAGCAACTACTGTTCTTTCCACTTCCACACATATGGCTTATTTTAAGTTGTCAGAGAATTACTTTTTTTCCTCCATTCAGGTTGGATTTATGTAAATGACCACACAGGACAGGTGCCTTTATTTAGTCACTACCAAAGCCGGAATCGTGTCGTACAAGAGCTGATAACATGAAATAACATGAAATAAGTGGGCTTATCCCTTTGGAAGCTTGTTTTACAGTATGGGTATTTCTCTTTAGCAAATCCAGCTGCGTTTTTAAGTAATACGATAAAACAACATAAATGTCTTTGTGGCGAAAACTGATTGTTTCAGAAGGAACATGGCTGTTTTATTCTCGTCTTTTATCTCTTCTACAGTGAATTTTTGAAAACGTGAACAGCTCCCTGGCCTGTGTATATATATATAAAATAGGTTATTTGCTTATGAACCCCCACAATTCATGAGCTGAATAAAGGCAGACTGGGAGGAACCCCAAGTTGACAGCAGCAACACCCTGAATAAATACAAAACCAAGATGGAAATGTGCCTTTTGCAGCCCTGTCACAGATTAATACGGCTCATGATAGATACTTAGTTCTCTGACAGTTTCCCCTGCACCTTTGCTGGAAAGTTGATAGAAATTACTCCAGCTGAATGCTTAAAGCAGATGTTATCCCATTAATTAGCCCTGGACCCGGATACACTCGAGACTTTCCCATTTTCAGGCCGAAAGGAATTGGTCCCAGTGAGCGTGCTCTATATCCACATTTAGTATCATCTCATAAACAGCAGTGAAAACACAGCAGGCCCTTGATGAAGATACATGAGCTTATTTCTAATTTAAAGTTATGTTGCTTAACCTTAATGTAATTGGTCACCGGTGGCCAACTGTTTGTATAGTGTGTTGATGACCAAAGAGATGTAATAAATTATAAAACTCTCTGCTTAAATGGAGGGAACAACTGTTTTGTTAAAAGCCTTGCATGTAATAATGGTAAAATAATTATACCTCAGGCCAAATAACTGTGAAGCTGTTAATACCATAAGAGAGTTGTCCTCAGGATAACTCGGTTCATCCCCATTTAAAACAAGTACATGAACCTGGCTCTTGTATTTAGCCAAAGAGTAACTTGGAACGTTTAATTGCACAGCGATTCAAGTAAGCCGGTAAGTCATCCCATCTGGTAATGGGTAGTGGGGTGGTGGGGTGAATGAAAATAACCAATCACTACAGTTAACTAGAAAACAAAAAGCTCAAGTAATTCTATTCTGTTCATCAGCTCATACTGGCTGCCAGAAATATCTTTAGAAGGACTTGATTAGCGGGTAGAATAAGTGAGATAATAATAAAATAGGAAAGTAATTGACACAACTTTAATGTTTAATAATGAATACTACCCCAGGGGCAAAATAAAGAGAAACTGTCTTCTTTTCTGAGAGTGGGTTCTGACTTAAAATTTCTTAGGCCAAATATAGATAGCAATGATCTGAGGCTTGTGAACTACATTTCCAGGATTATAGTTAAAGTTATAAATCTAGTTAAAATGAAAGCACATGAGTAATTATACCCATTCCATAGGTTTTCTATATGTTTCTGTTGAAAATATTTCCCCCTTTCTCTGAAAGCCTCGTGATTTTAAAATGTGAGCATGAAATAAACATATCTGTGCTTCTGTCTGGATGTTCTTTTTTTCAGTCCTGGTTGGATTGTGTTAACTAACTTCTCTGAAACAAATAGGAAAAGTAAAGTTTTTGCTTTCCTCAAAAGATAGTCTTTTTCTCTAAATATTTGCATTCTGGGTTTGGATCATTTCCAGAAGGGTACTCACTTCAAAATAGAGAAAAAATATTTCTTTCCCTTCTCACTTTACTTTTCTTAGAAAGACCTTCCAATATTTTAAACTATTTATAGTACCTCTAGGTCATTATTCCCCCTGACTCTGCTGAAATACCCTGGGACGCTATTTACAGCTGACTTCTGAGTTACCTCACAGCATCACTTTACAAAACGGAGACTTCACCATGCGAAAGTCATTATTTTGTTTAACGCAACTTGCAATGGTAAGTTTTTTTTTTTTTTTAATTTGCCACTTTCATACACACACTGCTGTGACTGGCAGTATTAGTTACGAAAACCCCAGAAGCTCAGATGTGAAGATATGTGTCTCTCCAGAGTCAGTATGTCAGTATTATTTGAGGCTAAATTATAAAATCAAAGATGCTGATGAGAAAGTACCAGGCAAATAAACAGGCAAAAAAACATCCTATGGCATTCACTATTCTGCTTTATGGATAGCAACCTAGAGATTTCTAAGCCATCAGAGGACAGTGGGCCAACCCAGGAAGACCATGCTTATTGAAGCTATTAAAAAGAAGTTCCCAAGTTTGTATCGAGAATAGCTGTACTCTGAAAATAACTTCAGAGCTACCCTTCTTAATAGTAAAAATGACTCGGTTGCTGTTCCAACTAAAAATCAGTGTGGCTCACAATTTTAATAAGGAACATGAATCTGAAAACGTGTTTAGCATCAGGTTATATAAACACACCCTAATGAGATACCATAAAATCCATCACATTAAAGGCTGGTTTCCTGCAAGGTATATTAGCTAAAAATGCTCCATATATTAGGTCAGTATACAACAGTACACATAATAAAGCAGCTCTGTCAAGATAAGATGCATGCTTTGCCCCTTAAAACTGTTATGTTTTGCACATTTTATAAGGTTCCTTGAATACATGAATAAGATAAGTTATTTCCATCTCTTTCTTAAGCAATCTCAGAAATGGCTATGACCTGAAACTGGAATTCTTGTAAACACCCATCCGAAGAAAATGTGTGCAGCTCTGTCTTAAAGAGATGGTACATGTTTAATTATACCAACTTCTTCCAGCAGAATACTATTAACATGCACATTAGCATCATCTCATTGGTTCATCCTGCTGCTCCACCTTAGGGGCAGCAGTAGGAGCTAATCTTATTGCTCCCATGCGCATAATAATGAAATTTGGTCTTGTCTCAAGGCAGTGTTTTCTGGTCTAAAGTACAGCTCTTACTATTCTGGAAATTTTCTGACCGATTCATTGTGAAAGATAAAGAAATAAAATAAAATATAGTCCCAAACAACGATTATAAAGTACATTGTTTTACCTTGAGTATCGAATAGTGATTGAAGACACGAATGACTCCAGTAAAGACATGAGTAGAAACTAAATTCTTCGACAGCTAGCTATATCTTATACATTCAAGAAGCACATCCCACATATAAACCCTGACAATCACTGTATACCGAAAGTTCTGCTTCTGAACGCTATCTTCAGCTGTGTACCGGTGGGATAAAAAACAAACCCAAACCATAGAAAGACTCCTTTCTTCATTTCTTTTTCATCCATTTCCCAAGAAACAATGACAAGATCGCATAGAATATATAATACCCTTGCCTTTTTGCATGCAATGTTGGAAAGCTCTAATAAAAAAATATGCATATATTGCAGAGCACACACAAAAATACATGTGAATTCAAGGCTACTGAATTAAGGGAGGTTGTTCCAACATTTCCCCCACTGTACATTATTTGTATTCAAGGTTTTTGAAATGACATTGTAATCTGATGATGCACCAGCCTATTATATTGTCTAGCAGGACAAATATCCTTGCGTTTTCTCTGTAGAACTAACACAATTTTTCCATGTCAGAGGTGCATAATATCCTGGCGGTCATAAGGAATGATGCTATTAATCCTCTTGGGCAATCTCCAGGTCTGATTATTAGGGAAATAAATTTGCATGCTGCATATGAGCTAGGTGAATCACCGAGAGCACAAATTATATTTCCTGACAGCAAGTTAGAGAATGGAGCCGTGTCGCTTTTTTTATCTTTCCCCCCCTCTGAAAGCTATAGAATTTCAATTCATTACATGAGATTGGTTAGAATTCAAGTCTCTTTTTAAGTTGATATTAAGTTGAGTCTGTTATCTCTGCGAAGGCTGGTAGGTTTCCCCAGAGTATCCACCTAATCACTACTTAAAAAAATCGAAACGTATAGTTAGTGTCATGATTTAGGTACCACGGCTACTTTATTTATCAGCACAGAGTGAGATAATTTCAATTTGAGCCTCCATAGCCCTCATGAATTTAACTGACTTGAAAGCTTTTCACACCAACTCCATTCTTCCCTCCCCTTTTGTTGCATATTCTAATAATAGTTATTCTGGGCACCTTCCTTGCTGCCATGCCAAACATTGCACCGGGCTCCTTCCTCTCTCGCAGAGACCTGATTCCAGGCAAGCTTGTGCAAACAGCCTCCAGTTTCTCTCTCCACATTTGACCGCCTCCTCTTTGCCAGCAGTACTGCCAGGCATGTCTGCATTCAATATCCATGATGAATGTATTTTTATTATTTCCAGGGGTTGGCATCTGAGAAACCTTTTTGCATTATTAAATTTGAACAGGGAGAATGATAGCAAATAAGAGCATAATAAATTGCTTTATGTCCTAATGTATTAATTAAGCAGACATTTATTATAATGGTTGTTTTATAGACCTATTGTAAAAATGTATGATTGTGTGGCGATACTCCTAGCTGGAGCCACATACGGTAACTTGGGTAGATGGCTTGTGACGTTTGTGTGGTTGGAAAGGGTTCATCGGGTACAGGAAGCAGAGAACCCAGCTCAGATGTAAGTTTGGGGAGGCTAGTTCTGCTATAGCTATGGTATATCAGGGCAACAATCTTTTTATTAATATTGTGGTTGTGTAAAAATAAAAATATACATACCCAGTGCAATAAATACCTTATATAGTACAGTTTCATGGTTTATAAGGTATATTTACAGATGCATGCACCACAAAAGAGATAGCAGATTATAGAGAGTCCTTCAACTCAAAATGTATATTATTACTATTGTTCGAAACAGAAATAAGTGTATATTTCAGAATAGTAAGGATAATGCCAAATCCGAAAAGCAGACAATTTTGGAATATGTAAGAACTAAATATTTTAGATGATATATATTTATTCAGAGCAAACAAAGCGGCACAGCCCAGGGGTTTGCATCTTGGCCTTTTGATTACTTGAGCCACGGGTAATTGTTAGAAAAACAATTATTGCTTTATCTTGCTTCTTCACAGTGGGATAAGTGATTCATTTAATATTTTGCCAGCTAAGTAAATGAATAAATAAAAGATTCAAGAAAGTTCTTCTATCACTTTCTTTCCCATGCAGTCAATATGGTTTGGGTGCAGCCATTCTCAGAACAGAAATACCTTTGAATCACAGGTGTGCTCTGAAGGTACATGGCTTGGGATTTTGCATAATCAGGAAATATTCTTACATTAAGAAAAGGAAGTAGCAGTTGGAGAGAATGCAGAGAAAGTCCATAGGGAAGGTTACTAGAGTGATCTCAGGGACAATTACTTGTCCCTCATATGGGGGCTACTTTCGTCTTTAAAGAGTAGCTCTTTTCAGCACTGCGGACTTTAATTCCTGCCTAACACCAGACACTGAGGCTGACTATAGAGGTGGTTTGTAACTAGCCCAGAAAAGGACATGAGTTTAGATGCTGAAGATGCCTAAAACCAGTTATTGCAATGAAGCAAACCAAATCAACCCTAGTGCCATCCTCAGCGCCTATCTGCAAAGCAGGTATCAGAGTGACTGGCGAGAAGGAGAGATGGGGAAGGGATGAAGCTGAAACATATTGATCTCTGAGCACATACAAGAGTCTTTCCAACCATGGGAAAGAAATAAGCCATGCAAGGTGCATCCATGAACCAATAACCAAATGGCATGAAACCCAGAAAAATGTTGCCTCCCTTTGTGTGATCTGAAAACTGTCATTCAATTCCTTGAGAATATATTAGTTTGTCAAGTACCTTTATATTTAGAAGGTGATAAAATCTGAGTGATCTGAGTTTTCCGCTCTGGTACCAGTTGTTCAAATATTATGTATACATTAGAGAAAAAAAATGCCATTCCAAGTGGCAAGCATCCTGCTAGGCACCTTGTTTGTGCCATTTACTGTGGTCTGCACCATGGCGCCCTAGCCTTATATAGAGCCAAGGGGTATGGCTTTATTTCACATTCGAGGACATTTCACATCAAGGGCATTGAGGTCTAAGCAGTTAACTGAATGCCCAAGCTCACAGCTAGGAGGTGAGAGAGTTGGTATTCAGATAGTTTTGATGCCTAAAATTTCTTATTATTCTTGGGCCAATCATTCTGCTAGAGAGAGGGAGACAGATAAAGGTAGAGGTAGAGATACAAAGAAGGAGCGAGAGAGAGAAGCTAACAAAGGGGAGAGGTGTGAGGAAAAGAAAGAGATTGAGAGAAAGAGAGAGCCGAAGGAGAGAGAATATGAGTCGTAATGAAATGAGGGAGAAGGTAAATGTGAAATAAAATATTCCTCTATGTTTTCACAAAGAAAGAAAGAAAGTGAAGTTGCTCAGTCATGTCCGACTCTTTGCGACCCCATGGACTGTAACCTACCACGCTCCTCTGTCCATGGGATTTTCCAGGCAAGAGTACTGGAGTGGGTTGCCATTTCCTCCTCCAGGGGATCTTCCTGACCCAGGGATCCAACCTGGGTCTCCAGTGTTGTAGGCAGACGCTTTACCATCTGAGCCATGTCACTCCAAATGTGAGACTGGGTGCAGCAACTTTACACCCCCAAGAATCAGATGTAAACCATTTATTTGTTCTTGAGAATGAAAGGAAGAATCAAAGTTACGTGACTTCTGGTCATTACCTTTCTCAGAAGATTTCTCAGGGTAAAGAGTCTGTAAAGTCTCCAGTTTCTGGATTATGCTGTCTGGACCACGACAGAGATGTCTTGGTTAGATGCAAATTAAATCTTGATCCTTTCCTCGCTGTTATGGCCTAGAGAAAGCCATTTAATCTCTATGAGTGTTCGATTATTATTATTGTTATTGTTTTTATTAATATTATTATCCTTAATAGACTCCATTGTAAAAGTTCATGAAGCACGGTAAATACTCCCAGGTCTCTGGTCAAAATGCAAATGTGTATAGTCCAGACCATAAACCAGGCAGAATCCAATCCTCCCGTGTCATTATCTACCTGGCATAAAAACAGTGCACTGATTGGCTGGGCCCCAGACACTGAGCATAAAACCAAAAGCCACGAGTGGCCGTGATTAGCCTCCTGCACCATGACTGTGTGCAACTTCACAAGGCATTCCATTATAATTGCAATAATTTCCTCACCTTACATTTGTCCTGGCTAGCACAGTGAAGAAAAATTTTTACTTCAGTGCCTTCCTGTGAGTCCCATAGTTACTCCCAAGAGATAAATGATACTTTTATTGACATTTTCCAGATGTGGAAACTGAGTTTCAGAAATTTGGAATGATCTGCCAATGCCATCAATAACTAATAGATTAGGACTAAGAACTCAGGTTTTCAGCTTTTCTTGGTACTCTTTCAGGGACTGAGATTTTGGCTCTTGAATCTTAAGCTGAGATGTTTCAAAAAGAGAATGGAATATTTTCTACCAAATTATTCGACCAGAGAGCTTCCCCATTGGCTCAGGGGTAAAGAATCTTCCTGCAATGCAGGAGACACTTGGGTTCGATCCCTAGGTCAGGAAGATCCCTTGGAGGAGGAAATGACAACCCACTCCAGTATTCTTGCCTAGAGAATCCCATGGACAGAGAACCCTGGAAGGCTATAGTCTAAAGGTTCGCAAAGAGCTGGGCATGACAGAGAAACTGAACACATATACACATTTGGCCAGAGTAAGTAGCTAGAGAACACTATGCTTTACACAGGCTCTGAATCCACAAGGTAAGTTTACTGATTTTTAATATTCTTAATTTTTAAAATGTTTAATCTTAAATTAAAAATTAAATAATTAATTTAAATTTAAAAATATTTTAAAAATTTGCATGATTAAAACAACACTAATATCCCTTACATTTATTACATAGGGTTTGAATTTCAACCATCGCATGCTTGTCCTGAAAGCAAAGACTGGCTTCTCAGGATTTTGCCCAGGGCCCTGCCATCCACAGGGAGATGGCAGTCTACTGTTAGCTTCTGCGCAGTGACCTATCCTGACAAAAGAGAAATTTCACACAGCCCAAGCAACTGACAAAACAGCTCACCTTTCAGGGAATACGTAATATTTTCTGATAAGCAGCTTATGCTAGTTTTCTTAGCAAATAGCCCGGAAGCATTTCTGTCTGTGGCATTTCGAGACGTGATAAGTTGAAGGGAAGCCCTCTGACCATGCCAGAGTCAGGCAGGCCGTTTTTTGTTTAGGGGACAGGTCTTTGGAAAGATGTAAACATGTGGCAATTTGAAAATGATATAAAGTAATTGATCACAGAGACAGCCCAGAGCATGCATTGTTAACAGAAACACATGTCCCTGTTTATGGAGTTGTAAACAGAGGAGTGCGTGTTTATCCTATTTATTGTTGGAGGTGAAGGCCAACGCCTGGGGCAAGATTAGGTCGAACCCTTGTCACTTTTGCACATGGCCATGCATAAAAGCAATATTTTGTACACACATTGTGCACATGTAAAAATATATGTGCACATATTTTTGTAGCAGTATTTTCAATTGGATGTTCAAAGAACACAGTGCTAGAGGGTCCCATTCCGGGTTTCAGAGGCTCATCACGGAAACTTAATAAAGGGATGATACTTGTGCCTTTCCATGATGAGGAACTGAGGATCCGAAAAGCCTAGGAGCTGAGCTTTCTTTACATCTAGAAGCTAATTAACAGTAAGACTTATGATGTGAACTGAATCCTGACCCCAAAGCAGGGTGTCCACCATGCCACTCTCCTTCCAGAAGTGAAGACACCGAGGTGCATTTAGCGGAGCTGCTTGCCTATGAGTGCTTGCTATTGTGAAAACCTAGGGTGATGCCGTCAGACCACTCAAAGACAAGGGGTCATGGTCTCTAGTCTCTAATTATACACCAAAGATAACTTAAGGAGATGCTTTATCTCCCCACGTGTCTGAGCACCAAGGGCTCGGTCAGGTTCTGGTAAAAGATGAAGATAGTCTGGGGAGATTTCCAAGTGGCTTAGAGCCTTTGCATTGCAAAGAACAGTAGTGTGCCTACAGAGTTTGCTTTCATAAATTTGGTTGCAGGCTATTTTGAGGGAAAACACATCCCATCTTCCCTTTCCTTGCAGGTATTCGGAAGCTATTAGACCACATTTTAAAATGAATTGTGTGCACTGATGTTAAAGAAGGTTAGACTTTCTGAGCTGCCACCAGTGACATATGACAATAGTGACAGACAGTCAGAGGTATTCAAAATGAATTAATCAGAAAACACAGCCTACTTCAATGTGACGTTTAGAGGGAGGAGGAACAGCTACTTATTTACCAAAGAGATGTCACTGAACCATCTTTCTATCTGGAGATAGCCTATGGCTACATAATCCTTTCAAACCAGCTGTGGAGCGATACACTACGCTCATAGCCAGGTCTTTTAGGCCGGTTCTCTCTTGTTCTCTTCTCTCATTCCTCAAGCTGGCCTTGGTTATTTTATTTTTGGCAAGGTCACGAGATGAAGTGGGGGTTTTGGATACCTTCCACAGGGATTACAGGGGCACAGGGAGCCTTTGGAGATGGAAGTATTTCTTCTGATTGTTCTTAGAAGTGAACATACATAACGTCTAGCACCCTTGAAGGAAGAAATATGGTAATAACGGTGATAGTGGTACCTTAATTTTACGAATATGTAATGCTAATTATGTAAACAGTTGAGAACTCTGAAAACTCTTCATCGTTCATGTCAGACAATGGAAATATTATGCAGTCTAACTCGACATTATACAGTAATAATGTTATTTCACACAGGTTAGTTGACAAGCATGGGCCAATACTGTCTATCAAACGAAACTCTTGTGCCAGATTGTATCTTGGTGATAAGTAGAAGAAGAGCTACTCAGAGTCTGTTTATGTATTAATCAAGGCATCAGACTCAGGCCGCTCCTGTAGTTATGTTCTTTACTAAAAATTATGAAAAATTTCTGGATACCAGGTGTCTTAGTCAGTTCGAGTTGCCAAAACAAAATACCCTAGACTGGGTAGCTTAAACAACAGAAACTTATTTCTTATAATTCTGGAAGCTGGAAGTCTTAGAACAGGCCGCCAGGAAGATCATGCTCTGATGAGAACTCACTTCATGGTGTGCAGAGGGCCACACTCTTGTTAGACCCTTACTTGGCAGAGAGAAGGTGTGTGATAGAGCAAGCAATCTGATGTCTCTTCTTATAAAGACACTGATCCCTTCATGAGGAATCTACTCCTGACATCATCTCAATCTATACTCATTTCTTTTAGCTGGATATTTGCTGCTCACACTACCCCCAACTTCACCCCTCCTCTGTTCATGAAATCTTTATTTAAGCTTCAATTTAATTGTATTATAATGAGTTCTTGGAGTTGGTTCCTTTTTTTTTTTTTCCTAAGAGTTTAGGAAATCATCGTACTATGACTCCTCAAATTGTATATTCCCTTCACACTTAGACAAGTGAGGTGGATACTATGCAAATGTGTCATAAAGACAAGCCAGCTACTTTGCACCCAGGTACTGCTTCAAAGGTGGCTCAGTGTTAAAGAATCTCCATGCCAAAGCAGAAGATGCAAAAGATGTGGGTTTGATACCTGGAGAAGAAAATGGCAACCCACTCCAGTATTCTTTCCTGGAAAATCCCATCGACAGAAGAGCCTGGTGAGCTACAGTCCGTGGCGTCACAAAGAGTCAGACATGACTGAGTGAGCATGTGCAGTTAGACTTGATGAAGACTTGTGAAATGGTTATAACACTTGTCCCAAAGACAAGGACTTTGCTTCTAGAACATATCCAAAATAATATGCACATTTTCATGAAAATCCATGGGAAATTCCTCCTTTCTACCTACTACTTAACAGACTCATTTATTTTTTTTTAACATTCCACAATAGTCATAGTTGTTAAAAAGTATTCAACTCTCAGTGTCAGAAAGCTCTAGGGTTCCAATTTGAAATTAAACATATAGTAGCAACATCTTTTGGATAATTGAGAGCAGCATCAGTGATTTTCTTCATGGAACTGGGAATATTTCAGATGAGTTGTTGAACTAGAAATGCTTGCAGTCCTTAGGTGATACATGTCTAGATGGAAATCAAAGGTGAAATTCTTTTTTCTTTTAAGAAGCAGTGAAAAACCTGAGGGGTTTATACCACTGAAGAAAGAGATTATTGAGTAATTACCAGCCAAAACTGACTTGTTAAGAGCTTGGTGAAACTTAGAGGCTGAGTCTACATAGCAAAAAGTGAAGAGGATATTTGGTAATTATTATTTAATTTGAGCCATCTTTGCCGAGAGGTCCTTTTACAATTAATTAGTCTTCATTTAAACATAATTTCATAAGTGGACCCCCAAGTATCACCTCAGGAGAAAAACACAGTACCAATAATGTTACTATATCAAGAAATATCATAATGGGATCTCCGACATAGCACAAATAATTATCCATAACCAAACAAAGCAGTCCTTAATGTGCAGAATATCAGTCTTATATTTCTCTCCCTTTCACTCACTGCAGCCCCTCTCTCAAAAGAAAGATAGAAACATTTCCAAGTGCTATATAGAAAAAGTAACTGTGTAAAATGTTTCAATTAATATAGATTAACTTTGCTGTGTGACTTGAGCTTAGAAAATGCTGTTAAGTAAACTTCTCAAAGCTTTGTCAAGGAATTTCTTTTGCAGGTTTGTGGTATAAAGAACACCTGGTTTGAAGATGACACCAGATGGGAGCATAATGTATACTCACTTCATCAGTTCTCTCCTCGTATTTTAATTCTGTTTAGTTCCACTTCAACTACCTGTACGGTACACATGTAGGAGACACCTATGCTGATGCAGGCACTGTGCTTTCTAGGTAATGAGCTTCTACTTTACAAGTAGGAACCAAATCTTCATAGATTTTATATTTCTGGTGCCCAGCAATAATGTTCAAATGTAAATGTGCCTGGTTTGGGGAACACAGTATAGACTAGGATTGAACATCAGTGTTAGTGTAATAGGACAGGACACATAATCATGGAGGATCTTGAATAGTCGACTCTCAAGCAATAATGATACAGAAACCAGAGAGTGATCCTGTGTAAAAACTTTAATCCATATAACATCCATGCCATTATGCCATTGCAACTTGGCAATTTTGTTTCTGAAGGGAGTAAGAGAGTAAATATTTTCTGCTTTGTAGTCTCTGCAGCCCTTATAGCTAGGAAAGCAGCCCCAGACAATATATAAGCAAAAGGACTGACTAGGCTGGATGTAGCCAGTGGGCCCTAGTTTGGTGACTTCTGATCTGGTTCGATGCCTGCTATTTTTCAAATCTTCTCACAAAAGAATATTTGGATGAAGTCTTTGGAATGGCAAGAGCAGTCCTTAATGAACAGTGGCATTAGTGTTTTTGATCACCCATACTATATATGGATCAAGAAAAATAAATGACACTATAACTCTGAATTTACTGCCTGTATTTGTAATGCTCAAGTTGAATTATAGGGATATGGATGGAGAGGTGAGTGAATCCTGCAACAATACTACTGAAAATAATGTTCAAGCGAAAAAACTGAATTTCAGTGACCCAGTAATTTAAAGTCAAAATATCAAGAAACCATTCGGTTCTCCTGAAGAGTTCGGCACCTACTTCAGGATGACAACTCCACATCAAGACCAAGACAAAGTGAGCCGTTGGTCCATGCCAAGCTTCCTCAAGCATGAAGACTTGGGTAACATGAGGCGCTGCTCACAGTCTGAACTGAGCCTGCTGTCATCCTTGTTTGGCTATAAAGGAATCTAAACCCTGGATTGTATCCAGCCTCGGAAACAATCCAATCACTGACAAGAATTTTTCAGAGTGCGGTTGTGGCCCTCAGAGTCAGTTGTAAACAAACATCTGGAACTTCCACCTCCTTCCAAATACCATTACAGTCTTTGTCACATTTGAAAAGACAATGATGATGATAATAAAGACCCAGCAGTTAATTGGCCATGGCCCTTCAGGTGACTGTTCCTCTGCTTCCTCTCCTCCACTGGCACCCTGAATATCCCTGCTGCCCAGACGTGATCTTCCTTCCTGCAGGGGTTTTTGAGTGTTTGAATGGTAGATCACACACCTTTAAGGCTGTTATTTTCAAGTTTTAATAATATTTTGCAACTCACTTCCTGTTTCTCAGCTGCCAACCTTGCCAAAAGCATTCCCTGTCAGGTACTAATTTGGGTGACGTGACGACCACTTGATCTAAATTTTTGGTGGGTAATTACTGAGTCAGAAGTGAGTAATTTTTTGATATCCAGTGGCAGTCAGAAAGGTGGGTATTTTACTACCCACTCATTAGAGATTCTCTAGTAGTGAAATGCCCTGAATTTTGATCTGTTTGCAGACAGAAGGAAAATCTGACTGCTCAAACAAAAAGTAACTTTCTGCTTATTTTGGCAGCACTTGTAGGTTGTATTGAAGTTTTTTATTATAAACTCACTCCAGTGTTTCATTGTACCTGCAATATTAATTTTGTATTGATCAGAGTTTCATAAAATGACTTTCTTCTTTTTATAAATTACAGAGATCTTATATTTAACTTGGAAAATTGTTGAAAATATTTCAATTATTATGGATTTAAGAAATACCAGAAGTCCTCTGGGGCAAATCCTAGTACTTGAGAATAAAGAGCATTGCTGGAAGTGCCAGTCTTTTTTATGTAATGCTTTGGATGGATACCTTTCAGGTTTGTGCAATTGTTTATTTTATTTTTCTATCAGAAGAAATAAACAATAGAGATATTTTTGGTGAGAAATGAAACTGATCACTTAACCTTGAAACAAGTTCAAGTACCCACTTATCTAAATCAGTAAAGCTAAAATTTTTGTTTTGTTTGAAATTTTTGTTTCTATTTTCAGTGGAAGATATCAACACATTCCTTAACTACAAACAGAAAGTTGAACTAACATTACAGATCTTTTTTCCTTTTGTAATATCCTAAGATAAAATTGTAATTTTTCACTATAGTTAGTTGAATGCATAATATAGAATCACTTCTTTATAATATAGTTTCATTATATATATAGTTTATAATTTACATATCATATATATAGTTTATAATATAGTTTAATTATTCAGGATTCTGTGCCTAAAAGCAAGTTTAAAAGTGAAAAATTATTATTTAATTGATTTAATGAAATTATTTTAAAAATACTGAATTCAAATAACTCTGTATTAGTTTCTTGTGGCTGCTGAAACAAATTAACACAATCTGAGTGGGTTAAAGTAATGTAAATTTGTTATATTATAGTTCCAGAGGTCAAAAGCCCAAAATCTATGTTACTGGACCTAAATCACTATGTCAGTATGGCTATGCTCCCTCTAGAGGCTCTAGGGGAAAATCTCTTGCCTAACTCTTCAACTTCTTGTGGTTGCCTGCATTCCTTGGCTTGTGGCTGCATCACTCCAATTTCTGCCTCCACTGTCATACTGACCTATGCATGTATGTGTGTGTGTGTGTTTAATCCCTTATAAGTTTACATGTGACTGCCTCTAGGGTTCACCTGGACAATCTAAAGTAATCTCCCTATTTCATAAAGACCCTTAACTTAAAACATATCTGCAAAGCCTACCCCTCCTTACTTGAAGCATCTATAGCTAAAAATACCAGAGTGGAGTTTCATCATTACAGTTTTGTCATACAATTCTATAGGGCTTGGACTGCAAGTAGTAAAGAAATGACTCATTTGAGAAACTTTAGTTCCTCTCAGTTACTCATGTAAGACTTGTACCTCTACCTATTTCTGAAGAGGTTCAAGGTAATTAATCAATAAGCATAAGGAAATATTAGATATTTAGAAGTGAAAATAACAACTTATATTTCACAATAAACAAATATTTTTCTGAGTATTTAAGCATTGTAACAAAACCAAACCTCTATGGGTTAGATGCTTGTATATCCATTATGAACATGAAAAAATCTGATGTACAGAGAGATCAAATAAACAGATGGAAGTTGGCAAAGTAGAGATTCAAATCCAGGAAACTGGTTTAGAACCCAAGGTTTTAACCCAATGCTATAGTCTACCTGCCAACCTTACTTCCTTCTATAGCTTCTATCCTAATTTTCCATTAGTCAGGATTTTCTCTCTACCCTGCTCCTACTTTTAAATCCATACTTATTTTCGAAGCATGCTTTACATTTCTCTTTCTTTAACAAGCTCTATTATTCTCAGTTGGAAATGAGTTTTATTTTTGCCTAACCCTTGCAAAGATTGTGCTTCAATTAGGATATAGATGATATTCTTTTGTAGCATCACCATACAATTAGCATTTGTGGTTGGTTAAAAACTGTACCCCTGCCCAGACATCCAAATCTTATTCCCTGGATCATCTGAATTATCTTGTATGACAAAAAATAAAATAAACTAAATAGGCTTGACATGGCTAGGTTCTCTACTTACTTAGGGTCTCACTGAGCTCAGATCAAGGTTCAGTTCTCATCTGGAATTATAGGTCCTCTTCCAAGCTTGTGACTGTTGGGAGAATTAGTTTCGTTGAGTTTGTTGGACTGGGATCCACATTTTCATTTTCCTTGCTGGTCACTCTCAGCTGATTTCACTCTGCTGAGGCATATGCACATTTTAAATCATGACCAGTGCTGCCAAATTGATTTCCATAAATTTTATTGTTTCTACAACAATTTTAATTCCCACCTGCAGTGTAGAGGAATCCCCATTTCCATATATCCTCACCAAGACTTGATACTGATCAAAGACTTTATTCTTTTAATTCTATGTGTGAAGATGATATCTTGCTATGGCTTAGGAATTATTCTTTGATAATACTAAAACTTGAGGAGTTCTACAAATGTTTGGATTTGGAGTAACTAACAAGATATTGGACTGTGCATTCTCTGTAGTGTGAAAACGTGGACTTCATGTAAAGTGGTTTGATTTCATGAATACTAACCTCTTCACTCTTTATTTAGGATCTAAGAAGGACCCATTTCTCTTGATATTCTTTTTTTATGTCTTTGGGTCTTCTTTGAAGTCGTCAACATCTTGGAAGTTCTTAACCAGGAGACAGGAAGAAAGAGAGCAGTGGAGAATGATAAATTAGAAAAATTAATAATAAAATACATCATACTGACCTCTGTCCCCAGATGAATCTGATACTATTAACTATCAGTTGTGCTCATGTGTATACATAAGGGGCTTTGTAAGCATAGGAGCAAGCCCAGAGCCATGGGTTAAAACTCATAGAATGAGAAGAACTCTCTCTTTTTAACATGGATTGGAGTCAACATTGTGTGGTCCAATATGAACATACATTTTGCTATCTTCTACTAGTAAAACTCTTTCAGTGAATATGAAATTAATGGGGAAAATATTGATTTTGGTTGTTAATTTGCTTTCAAAAATTGAGCTCCTGCAATCTTGGTAGACTAAGTCTAAGACATATCTGTTTATCCATTTATTCCTATTAAAATGGCACTTCTAGAAAATATTATCTGGTATTAATCTGGTGAATAGTGTTATAAATGTCAGAGTTTATGTTTATTATACTTATTAAACTGGTCCTGATATCTCATAAAAATAAAATAAATGGCAGGGTTAGAAATTGAATACTTTGTATAATTCTTCAAATCTTTAATATTCTGTTTATTAAGTTTTTATTGAAATACAATACAAGGAGGACAGAGTGAGTGAGTGGAGTTGCAGAGCCACATAGCAACTGAGCTCCTGCAGTCCTAGGAGAAAAATTATCATGCCTCTATTTCTTTTATGAAAATCTCTTGGACTTCCAGAGTCTCTTCATTCCTGGAAACTGGCTTTTCAGAGCTAGTAGAGAGAAGTCACCTTTGCCTTTAGAAAGTGCTTTTGTTCAAGGAAAGGGGCAGACTTAGAAAGTTTCCACTCAATCAGGCCTGATTGCATTTTACCATTGTCGTCTTTACACAGGGAACTATCCAACCTCCGTACTGGGTGCAGAAGGAGCAACGAAACCAACCACAACGGAGACTTAGAGACACACATAGTCAGAGATACCCTCTTGGGGAATTCTTGGGGGAAATAGAGATACTGAATTTGTACTGTTATTTCTTCACCTGATAATAATAATGCTAAGCATAGGCTAAGCCTCTTGCCATGCATCATCTGGGGGACAATGAGTAGCTACACTGAAATTAGGATTAGCGCCTGAAGGAGAAAACGCATGGAAGTTCAGTTGAATGGAAGTTTAGATTGTGAATGGGAAATAAGAAAGTAGAAGCCGGCTGTTCAAACTTGGGAGTAACTTTCACTGTCAGAGAATCAAGCTCTTCTGTGAATCCCTTAACTTCTTTGCATCTGCTTTCACAACTGGAGAGTGTGACTACCAATGATTTAAAAAAAAAAAAAAAATTTCCCTGGCCAGACTTCTGTGGTGATACAGTAGGTAAGAATCTACCTGCCAATGCAGGGGAAAGTGGTTCCATCCCTGGTCTGGGAAGATTCCACCTGCCATGGAGCAACTAAGCCCATGAGCCACAAATACTGATCCTGCCTGCTGCAGCTACTGAAGCCCATGTGCCTAGATCCTGTGCTACACAACAGGAGGAGCCACTGCAATGAGAAGCCCATGCACCGCAAGGAAGAGTAGCCCCTGCTCACCACAACTAGGGAAAACCGCACATGGCAACAAAGACTCAGCCCAGCCAAAAATAAATAAATTTAGAAAATTCCCCTTGCCTGTCAAAATAAGAAAACTAATTATGATGAATCATTTCGAGACTTTCCAAAGTAAACCAAGATATTATTAGAGCAATACCAAAGTATTTTATATGCACCTGAAATCTGAATGGTCACATTTCATGTTCTCTCTCTAACCTATATGTCAATTCTGACCTTGAAACAGGAATAAAAAGAAGAATAGGTATAGGAGATAATTGCCTCCATAGGACAGATTGAGAAATTGTAGAAATACCTCTCAGGCCTATGACTGGGTATAGAGATCACAGAATCATGTCTACATAAGCAGTAATTGAAACCATATAATTTTTTTCCTAAGAGAAAGAACACAGAGATGGAGCAGTTAAAGATGGATTGAGAGTCTGAGCAGTCAGCAAACTTTTGTGTGTAAAGGGCTGGACAGTGAATATTTTAGGCTTGCCAACCATACAGTCTCTGTAGCAAATACACTATTCTGCCTTTGCAGCACAAAAGCAACCGTAGACAATGCAGAAACAAAGGAGTGTGGTTGTGTTCTAGAAAATTTTATTTGGCGAAACGGGTGGCAAACAGGACTTGGCTCGTGGGCACTGCTTTGATGACTTGCTCTAGAGCACAAGCCTTTTGAGGACAAGGGCTCTATTCTCCTCATTGTGTGTCCCCGGTAATCCAGGTGACTGATACAAGGTAGAGGCATAATTAAGTTTCATGGAATGAATAGTGTACTATCACTTCGTTCACTCATGCATATTCAATTTTGTGTACAGATTCTGCTTTGATACTTTTCATGTGGGTCCCTAAAACGTACCAGGCACTGGGATACCTTACCTGACAGCTGAAACTGTTTTCCTTCTTGGCCTGTCCTTTTCTAACCTCAGCTTACATATTCTTTCCTAGTTGCTCCTGTGGAGTTGCTTATTTTGGCAATTAGAAATTGCTCAGAAGGGATTGAAAGTGGAATAAGCAGAAGTGAGAAAAACCAAGGGCATTTTATGGATTTGCATGTTCAATGTATTTATTTTACTGAAATCACCCTGTAAGTGAGACATGATTCCCTACAGCGCATTCTCTATAATACCAAATCTTCATCATGCTCCTTGAAAAAAACATTCCTTTGTCAAAACAGCTTGGGAAAAGCATATTCATTCTGTCCATTGGAGAGTCGATCACCAAACGCACAGGGTTCTACGGTAATGAATCAGAGGAATCAGGGAATGTGTGTTTGACCAGCTCATGCAACAGCAAGTGTGATTCGGGGCCTGTTCCCGCAGAGCCCTGTGAAGATGTGAGAGCACTGTGCTGGGGCCGGGCATATCTGGATGGACTGAGGGGCCGTGTTCCTCTACAGGCATCTGCTGCTCTGTTGCTCTCACTTTACGTGGGGCAAGCCTGAGAACAGGCTTGCTGTACCAGCTAATCTGTACCAAGACTGCCTAGCTAGTCTTCAGTGACGAGAACTGGGCTCAGACATCTAGCAGTCTGAACTTGGACACCAGACATTTGGAGGATTGCTGGAAATTCTAGTTGGCTGGTGTCTGGAGACTTAAGGATTGATTTTGGAAACCTGTATCTCACTGCAACTGCTGCTGGGAGGAGAAGGAGCTTCTGAACTTACAGGGGGAGTGGTGGCTGCCCCTACGGAGAAAGTTGGAGCCACTGTCTCTGTGAGCTAATTTTAGTCATCGCAGGTAAAGGCTGTTTTCCAGTTGTATTTGGCCATGGAGATCCACCCTGCCCCCTTTTGGTATGTGTGCGTGTTATCTTGTTTTGCAAACCACCAATTAATAGCATATGGGACCAGTGCTTCATGGAGCATGCTTTGAAAACATTCTATTAACTGTTGTGATAGACTGACTTTTTAAATGGCCACAAATGTTCACACCTCCCTGTATCCACACCCTTGGTGATGTGAGTCTGTGGTTTCTTCCAGTGAAAGGCGAGGTCTCTTTCCTCTACCCTTGAATTGGGTCTAATGCTGTGAGTTGCTTTTGCTGATGGAATTCAGGGCAGGTGATGATGTGTCAGAGCTGAGGCTAAACCTCAAGAGGACTTGGACTTCCACTCACTCTCTCAGACCCCAGTGAATGAGCTTGGGCTAGCCTGGGTGCTGATGGGGCACCAGTCACCCCTGTTGTCCTTGTCAAAAAGCAGCCAACCATCACACAAATAGTGAGGGTGTCCTAGACCAGCCCTCAGCCGACCCCTAAATATATCCTGACCTCAACCAGATACCAGAACTGACCTCAACCCTTGGCTGGTAAGAGGGTGCCCAGGTGAGACCAAAACTACCCAGCTAATCTGTAGATTTGTGGGCAATAAGAAGTGTTTCATGTTTCAGGATGCTGAGTTTGGTGTCCTGGTAGCTCTGGTCTCTTTCTCTGACACCGTAATTGCCACTGACAGAGCTACTAATTTGTGGCTTTTTTATATTCCATTTCTCATTCATGAAATCAAGACCAAGCAGTGACTTTATTGAAAGAGAAAATTGGATTGTACACAGAAAAAAAATAATTGATGAAGGATATCCCACCAAGAATATATGTGTTAACAAAGGATGATTGTAGATGTATTGTTTTCACTCAACATGGACAACCTTGTACAGTCATAGCCCAATGATATAAAATTTGTGTGTGTGTGTGTGTGTGTGTGTGTGTGTGTGTAGGGGGAATCTCAGTGTTATAGAAGAGTGTATACAGGGAACTATTTTTCTTCCATACAGCCTTCCCTACTGACTGAATCCACCAGGTATCAGATGAAATAACTTGCAATCATAGGATGCTTCTGAAGGTTTCTTCCCATCCTGAATTTTTTGATAAACTGTTTTACTGTTTTCTTGTCTGGAAATAATAGTGAGTAATAGTGTGAATTTTTTTTTCTCTTGACTTAAGCTTAGAAGGTAGAGGAAGAATCTTCTCAAATAGCTAGAAAGGTAAGAACAGTAAAATGACACAGAAATACTCCCCTTCCCCCACTCCAAGTTTCTGTCCAAGGGGAAAATACCAAAGCGCAGAGGTCTCTCTCCTCTCAGAAAAGCATTCATGGGTAAACAAATTGGTGCCATCTTCCCTCTGCCCTGAGAAGCTGTGAGCACAGCGTGGGGAGAAAGGATCCATCTTCCGGGCCAACAGAACAACTGCGAAGCTGCTCACAGAAATCAGAGGCTCATTGGACCAGTGGAATTCCCACACCACACACTTGAGGCACTTGACTAGTGCTGTTTGTTGGGATGCAGCCAGCTAATTGAATTTAAATTAATGATGTACATTTCTTTTAGTTTAAGTTGCTAAACTGTATTTTCATGTTTGATAGTCATTTGCTAAATCTTGGGAAAACATTGCATGTATAATAACATGCTTGAATCCCCTGTAGCATTAAAAAAAAAAAAAAAACTAACCAGTTATATATGATTTACTCATTTGAAACACATCTGTATTTTAAAGAAACATTAGTATCATCAGGAGAGGGATTGGGCTGGTGATTTAAATTCTGATTCAGATATTATTTAAGAAGACTATGCCAGAAACAAAAGATACACTTCTGTCTTTCTCAAAATGGGGAGACTTTGGCTCACTTTCAAAGAGAAAAATAAGAGATGTTGAGAAATAATTTTTTCATGAAATAATAACTATTTTTTAAAATTTAATAAGACAGAATTACTTTTGCTTTTCTTTAGCTCCCTGAACTCTAAACAGCAAAGGTAAAAAAATAATTTACTCCTAGCTAACTAATTTGAAAAACTAAATATGTAATCTTTTCAAGGCATAAATGACTTGACTCTTTGCACTCTGCTAATTTGGAAAAAATGCATAAGGTTGCAAAAAATTAATGAAGAGCATTTAAAGCAGATTTCTTGAATTTTTTCTCATTATTTGTATCTATAGTAAGTTTATCACAAAATAAACATAGACAAGATGCTTTAGTTGGGTTTATATTGTCTATGAGTACACTCTTTCTTTACATATAATATTGCAGTGGAAATAACACTGAGACAAGATTCAGAAGACACAGATTTTGATTCCATCTCAAGAACTTAGGAGTCAGGAAAACTCTCGTTAGTTCTTCAACATCTCTATTAGGTGGTTGCCTCATGTATTAAGTGATTATACTAATATTAGGATGAAATATATAATATTGACAGTATTTGGCTGCTTTTGACCAAAGAAAATGATGATTTTGTATGGTTCAAGCTGTTACTATTCTGTCTTATATGGTTACAACATGAAATAATGTTTTCTAACATTTTGGAATGTGCTGGTCTCTCAGTTGTGTCCAACTCTTTGTGACCCCATGGACTGTAGCCCTCCAGGCTCCTCTGCCCATGGGATTCTCCAGGCAAGAATACTGGAGTGAGTTGACATGCCCTTCTCATTTCCCCTCTACATGAAGTAATTTCTTTTAACAGTTTGCAATACTATTAAAATATATGTAAATGTAAGATTTCTATTGTCCTAACATAAGTGTGCATGTGTTCAAACCCAGGATAACCATTTGGTGCAGCTGTAATAATAACTGATGCAGAGCGACAGACTTTGATTTGCCCAGGATGCAAAAAGGACTGAGGAAGCTGGGTGGTACAAACCATCTTTTATGATTGCTCATTTCTTCTCCATTGAGATGGGTAAAATTTGGCCATTACACTAAAAAAATAAAGTGTGAGCTAGAGACTGAATGAAAAGCACAGGAATAATTGCCTATTCTATCTGCAAATCTTTACCTAGCAGGGACACTGACTTCTCTGACTTGAATGATCTGTAGCCATCATCTGATGCATAGCATTCAAAACATGGTCCAAATGTGTCTTTCCTTCAAAGTATTTAAACACTAGATTCTGGCTCTAAAGCAAGCCATCCTGGGTATTCGCAAGTAACCAGGTTGGAGCCTTGTGTCATTCAATCCCCCTTGGGCCAGGCACAAACACTTTGTCTCCTCTGCTCTTTATTGCACGGCATCTTCTTACAACCCACTCCCCACTCCCTCCATCCACAGCCTGTCCTGATGAACCCTGAAGCTTCTATTTGCTGCTTAGCTGTGCTAGTCTCAGTCCAACCACAACTAAGTCTTTGAGTTAAGTTCTGGCAGAAGTAGTCAGCCCATCTGCAGAGAAAGACTCACAAGAGAGGCACCATGAAATACATTTATGGGGTCCAGTGGTCTCAGGAAGAGTGAATGAGTTATCTTCCTTTCTTACAATTGTGTTCTCTTGTGAGACCTAACTTTACTGCCTAACCTAAGATGCTGCGAACTAGTGCATGATCTTCTCATTTTTACTTTAATTGGTTTGTACAATTGGTCTGTTTGTGTTTTACAAACATGAACTCATGTTTAGGGTACATGCCTGTTCCAGGGACACCACTCTTGAACAGACTTTTGGCTTGTTTATGAGTCACTAGACACAACTGTTTGGATTTATATCTTTCTATTTTATGTATGTTACATGAACATATACAGGTTTTTAGTGCAACTTATTTATCAGATTTATAGTCAGTGACTTTTTTTTCTGTAATCAAAATCAAATTCATACCAACTTTTAAAAGAAAAAGAAAGGATTTACAATCATCAACATTATTCAAAGGGCTGTGCTATTGTACTGGATAGTCTACTTCCAAAGAGGACTTCCAAGAGCCCTTTAGTCACTGTAGTGTTGTTGGAATATTTGCATGGCATCCTATGCTGCCTATTGCTGAAGGAGAAGCTCTCAATGGACACAATAAAGAAAAGGCCACATTTCTGAGGTGTACCTTGATACCACATGCTTTGTGATCAACATACTATCATAAAATTGTAGGTGGTATTAACACTTTTTCCACTGTGAACCCCATATCAGTGCTATTTAATGATGGAGACTGAGAATTGTGACTCTCAGTAGCTTAAAATAAATCAGCATAAACATAAAGCAAAAAAATAAAATAAAGAAAAGATTTGTCTTCAGTCTAGCTGCTTCCTGATGGTATAAACAGACCAACAGGCAGCAATGAGTGCTCTGAATCTGTTTGGACAGAGCCTCTTACAGACCTATTTTCTGTTAACTGTGGCATGGACGCCCTTTTGTATTTCACAAGCAAGAGAAGTCCTTACGTTGTAGTCTCGTCGAAGGACAAAAGTGACAGTGCACTCCAGGAGATATTTCTTGTTTAAACAAGTAACAAGAAGATTATTTGAAAGGTAACAGCCAGGTTATGTACCCCATAAAAGTACGAATGATTTACAAATATTTAACAAGGAAAAAACTAATTATGCTGCTCCTGTCACAGAGAGGCCAGACTCAGAAATGGTATAATCAATATGGGAATGTTAGCTGTAATACAGTCTGTCAGCTTTTTAACCAACCAAAAAAAAAAAAAAAAAATCAGAAAGTCTATAAACAAAGTTGAGCCCTCTCTTCCAGCCCAGTGACTTTTATGTATCTGGTTGCATGCCTTTCACATGTAAGATATCTGAACATCCAGAAGCTATTTCCAGGGCCATTTGGGAGGGCCCATTTGGCCTGAGTTAAACTGGAATTCTCAGAAAACTGGGTGGCTTCACAATGGGTCGCTGTGCAGAAAATGTAATGTTTTTTTCTATGGGCCCTAGTTAGTATTTCTTAGAACATCTGTCTTTTCCCACCAAATTAACAGAAATTTGACTCTACAATGCGCTCAGGAAGCTGTTTTCCTAGGAGGTGAGTATGTATGAAGACATTTCCATTGTTGTATATTTTGCATGGTATCATATAGCTATATAAATATATTGATAAAGATGTGTTAATGGTATTTCAGGGCCCAGGGAAATTGCCTGGTAGAGAAACATCACTCTAAAATATTATACAAAAAGTGGTTCTCAAAATAATGTGAATAAGGGAGGAATCATATAAAAGTTGGGAGAAGGCAACGGCACCCCACTCCAGTACTCTTGCCTGGAAAATCCCATGGATAGAGGAGCCTGGTAGGCTGCGGTCCATGGGGTCGCTAAGAGTCGGACACGACTGAGCAACTTCACTTTCACTTTTCACTTTCATGCATTGGAGAAGGAAATGGCAACCCACTCCAGTATTCTTGCCTGGAGAATCCCAGGGACGGGGGATCCTGGTGGGCTGCCATCTATGGGGTCGCACAGAGTCAGACGTGACTGAAGCGTCTTAGCAGTAGCAGCAGCAGCAGCAGCATGTAAAAGTCACGAGTGTGGCTGGAGAGTCGACTCTATGAGTTCAGTTCCCAGCTCTGGCCAGCTATTTCGTAGTTATGACCTTGGCTAAGACTGATGTGCTACAAATTTTTCATCTGAGAAACGCAGCCGACAATGGGAGTCATTTTATATGGTTATGGCAAAAAAAGAAATAATACATGAAAAGTGTGTAAAACAGTCTCTGAAAAATTGAAAGCTGTGTCTGATGTTTTGTGACCCCACAGATTGTAGTCTAGTAGGCTCCTTTCTCCATGGAGTTCTCCAGGCAAGAATACTGGAGTGGGCAAACATTTTCTCCTCCAGGGGATCTTCCTGACCCAGCTACTGAACCAAAGTCTCCTGGATTGCAGGCAGATTCTTTATCATCTGAGCCACCAGGGAAGCCCCTCGCATATAGTAAATAATAAATATTAGCTTACTAGTATCATACCAAAGTATTTACTACTTGCAACTCATGCCATCTTAGCTTTGCTAACTTCTGGAACAAACAGGCTTACAATCACAGTAATGGCTCCAATTTTTCTGAAATTTGCTGAACCTTTGGGAATAAAGGACTCTGCAAGAGGCACACACAAGTCCCTCTCTCCCAGCCTTCCATCAATACTTCCTGGCTTTCCTGGGCTGCTTCACATAAGCTCATGAATTGTCTTATATTTTTCTTGTTGATATTGGCTTGAGTTAAAGCCCCTTGGTAGTTCTTTGCTATTGCATCTGCAGCCAAGATTGATAAGAATACTGAGGGCAGTGCCAGGGGCCCTGCCTCCCTCCTGCTACATCCAAAGTTATCAACCTACTCACTATTTGGGAGCACCCTGGTGAAAATGTGTCTCTCCTCTATTCCATGGCACATTTTATCACCAGCTCAGCGAAACAGTCAGTGTGGTAGCCCCTTTGCTTGCAGTTCCTTCAAAAAAACAAAATTTCAACTTTTGCTTATAGCACCATCCACAAGGAACCAAGTATGCATGGATAAGGTCAAAATAAGGACTAATATCTAACATAAATATGATCCTTTCCTCTCCAGCTCAGGATTTCTCCTAGGCAAAGGTACAAAAGAGCACTTTCCCAGCCAATTTTCTTAGAAAATTCATTCCTAGAGACCTTGAACCATATCCCAATTCTGAAGAACTTGTCCATGCACATCTGAATATCAGCTTAGGCTCAACAAAGCTTCCCTTCTGTGTGATGTAAATGGCATGAAATTTTTCTATTTCCCAGCAGAGTTTTACCCTGTAGTTTGAGGAACATGGTTTGACCCACAGCAAATATAACCCATGTGATGGCTATGACAGCAAGGTTCTCTGTGCTACTTGTTCAGAGATGGCACTCCACATAAAGTTCTCAGAGTTGGGCCGCCCCTGATTTGTAGCTTTGTTTCAGTAGTTTGGGTTGGTTACCACATTTTACATCGTAGTAACTTTACTTTATGGCTACTGTCACAACAAAGCAAAGCAGCTATTATCTCATAACAAACTAAAGCTACATTTCTAAACCACTGCATCTAACCAAACTACAGCACTGTAACACCTAATTTACAGTTTATTCCAATTGCCTGGACATGAGGAGCATAAAATAAAAATAAAAAATATACATATATATCCGATTTCATTGGCTCATCTGGGCCAAGTGCTTTGAAGTCTGGGAGGATGGCTATAAAACAGCCGAGGTTCCGTGTGGCCCACAAGACCTCTATTTAGAGCTGGGCAGCTGAGTACACGTTGGAACTGACTTAAAAGTGTGCACATGGTAGGTTGACATCACACTTGGGTTCTCACACCTCAGTCCAGCCAAGCTGGAGGCCTGTGCCTCGACGTTTATGCAGAGCTGTATTTGCTGAGTTACAGGCACTCCTGAGTAAGGGATTCTTAAAGTTCCTTGGAAAGTGAAAGATTCTCAAAGATAATCCAGCTGGTCAACCTGTCAAGGATTTGGAGGGATGATGGGAGAAAGCACAAGTGTAAAAGCAGAAAGACAGGGTAGGTTCCTTTTGACCTTACAGAAGCACACTGTTTTGTTTGCAGTGAAGAGTGTGGCTCTGGTTAATGTTATGGATGAACTACCCTAAAAAGGAGATCAAACCAGTCAATATTAAGGGAAGTCAACCCTGAGTACTCATTGGAAGGACTGAGGCTGAAGCTGAAGCTCCAGTATTTTGGTCACCTGTTGCAAACTGCCAACTCATTGGAAAATCTCTGATGCTGGGCAAGACTGAGGGCAAAAAGAGAAGAAGATGTCATGCGATGAGAAGGTTGGATGGCATCACTTAATGCAATGGACATGACGTTGGGCAAACTTTGGGAGATGGTGAGGGACAGGGAGGCCTGGCACGCTGCAGCCCATGGGGTCACAAAGAATAGGTTATGACAGGGTGAATGAAAAACAGCACCCTAAAAATAAGCAAAAGAAAGGCTGATATCTGTTCTCCTCTCATAGATTCTTGCACAAGGGCATACAGATTTCAAAATGGCCTAACCACCCCTCTCTTATCTGACATGAATCTTCCCTTCAAGGGCCACTCTCTTCCAAAAGAAAATGTGTAAGAAGTTCCCGACGAGGGGCTGAATGTGGCTGTCGGTCCCTCCCCTCTCCTTCAGTACCTCAGCCTACACACTGTCCGTAGTCCGTATATCATAGGGTGGCCTTGCACTCAGCAGTCTGTGTGAAAAGTATTTGGCAAATGGAATAGGTAAAGCATAATATAGTGTCAAGAGAATGGGAGAAACTTAGAGTGAGTCCAGGTTTCTGGTGGTCATGGGTGTGATTTATTAAAGACCAAGGAACTGGTAGAGATTTGTGAGCTCTGCCAGTTCAATTAGCTACTTTGTATAACCATTTAACTCTCTTTACCATTTGTCACTTTAGCATCATCTCCATTCAGTGCTACCCATATGCTGCATGCAGCTTAGCCTGGTAGTTCCACAGGTTAACTGCTAGTAAGTGCCATTACGACCACAGGGGCAGGGCTTCAAGACGGGACTCAGGTTTCAGGCTCTTGAAGGCTTCCCTCTGGTCGTCCCCTGACTGCCGTCCTCCACACCAGGTGAAGGGCATTCCTGGTGGCAGGGTGAGCCCAAGCAGAGACTCCGCCCTCATTTCCTGACCAGGTTGTACATTTCTCAAGCCTGCTTCCAAGGCCAGCACAAAATCCCTGGGATTCCATCATCCTGTGGAGGGACTGTGCTGCTGAAATGGCAGATGTGGTCTTCAGAAGTGGTCAGTGGAAGCCAAGGGGTGGCTGTTCACAGGGAAAATATGTGAAAAAATTGGCTTCGGGTATGCAGGTGTTGATGGCCATATAAATGTGGTATGGCACAGTATGACACCCATGTGGGAAATGAGGCTGCTGTCTGTGAGAAGTGCAAGATGTAGGGACTGAAAACCAGCTTTCTCTGCACCTTCAAGTTCCAATAGAGCATTCCGAGGACTCCAAACGTTCTAATTTTAGAAGCTGAATTTCCAGATTATTGAAAATCTATATTCGCCAAGGTAGGGAAACAGAATACATCTTTCTAATGGTTGTTAGCTTGATATAATTTATTACTTAGATCTATGATATGTATATTCTTGACCTCAGGTCTGATGGGGGCAGATCTGAAAAGCACTTTATGATCTGATTATCCCAAGCTCACCTCCTAATTGGGGCCATGAAGGCTCCCAATTTGAACACTGCAGCGCTCTACCACAAATTGGCATTTCAGTGGGTCTGAGACACAGAAAGAGAAATGCCACAGAGTCAGGAAGTTAGACAGCAGCTTTGGAGGAAACTGGTTCTTTTCTCCTAAGTTACTCTGATCTCTCAGTAACTCAGGCTTAGCCCAACTGTCTTTGAGCTTAATCTATCCTCTCTGATCACATCATGCTAATTTTTCTTCTCTCCTTTGAAAGAATAACATGCCATTATTTGATTTTGTTTGTCTCACCCCACCCTACCTCCTGGGTGTTGTACTGAATTTCTTTGTATTTTCGTAAACTGTAATAGTCCTCCACATTCTGTCCATCATTTTAAGGGTTAGAATGTTTTATTTTCTGCAGTTTTTAGTAATGTCTGTATTTCTCAAACTTAAATGATTGCTTTGACTGTTTATTCTCATCATCTCACCTGCTTTTTCCCACCACTCCTCTTCCTATCTTCCTGCTCTGTTTCCTCAATCATGTATGGCAGAGAGCAGTGCATATGGACATGTCAGAACCACTTGGTATCATCAAAGTACAGAGCATGGAGAAGTAGCTACAAGCTTTAAGGGGAGCTAGTGAGAAACCTATGGAAGCAGATGAGCTGAGAGCATGAAAGTCTACAGCCCTGGGTTTAGGAGCCTACAAGGCTACTCATGGAGGAAAAGGAAATGCTGTTTGCTGGGAAAAGGAATGAATAAGAGATGATGTGGAGGTGAAGCCAAAAGAAAAGCTTAGGGAGTCCGTGAGGGAGGATAACGATGTGTGCTAAGTCACTTCAACTGTCTCTGACTCTGCAACCCTATGGACTATAGCCCACCAGGCTCCTTGGTCCGACCTTATAGCTGGGTTTCTGTGGAGATTCACTGAGTTGCAGAATCAACCCTTCCTTTTCTGCATGTGTCTTCAGATGCTACAATGAAATGGAAGTGAATGATCATTGCAGGAACAACTCTTTCATTCCATACTTATTGAAAAGCATCTCCCTACCCACCTGGTATGTCTACGAATAAGTAGGAGACAATCCCTTCTCTTGAGATGCTTATCATGTTCCTGGGGCACCAACATTCACACCAACATTTGCAACATGAGGGTGACATAAGCTGGAGCTAGCTGTCTTCTCAGAACAGGCAAAGGATAAATCCCAATTTCATGTCTGATATAGTGCTTGTCATCTGTCCCACAGGGAGATGGTAGGATATCTCTTTTCTGCTCAGCCAGGCCAACACACATAAATATAAGGGCAGTTTTCACTCTGCTGCGGCACCTTAGCCCAGCCACTGCCCTTCTATTTCCCCAGATCTCAGTCCTCTCTGCCTGGGCACTTACTGAATTAGGTTCTCCGGTTCTCACTGTCAAGCCCAAACTCTTGGTGCTGCTTGTAAGAGAGAGTGACAATGTTGCTTTTTCTTTGTTTTGTATAAAGCATTCCACCAATACAACATGCTTTTTTCTCCTATTCAACTTGGAAATCCTGATTTTTTAATATAAATTTATTTTAACTGGAGGCTAATTACTTTACAATATTGTAGTGGTTTTGCCATACATTGACATGAATCCGCCGCAGGTGTACATGTGTTCCCCATTCTGAACCCCCCCTCCCACCACCCTCCCCATCCCATCCCTCTGGGTCATCCCAGTGGACCAGCCCTGAGCACCCTGTCGCATGCATCGAAGTCGGACTGGTGATCCATCTCACATATGATAATATACATGTTTCAAAGCCATTCTCCCAAATCATCCCACCCTCATCCTCTCCCACAGAGTCCAAAAGACTGTTCTATACATCTGTGTCTCTTTTGCTGTCTCGCATATAGGGTTCTCATTACCATCTTTCTAAATCCCATATATATGCATTAGTATACTGTACTGGTGTTTTTCTTTCTGGCTTGGGAATTCTGATTTTTTTTTTTTTTTTTTACCTAGCCATGAACCGTAGTATTCTTGCCTGGAGAATCCCACTATAACCCTGTGGGCTATAGTCCATGGGGTTGCAAAGAGTCAGACACAACTGAGCAACTAATACACACACACACACACACACACACACAAACATAAGCCATAAGCTGTATGTGGTTTGGGCATATTAAGCACATTTTCTTGGGTTTTAAGAAAACCAAGTCGTAGCAAAGTTAAGAACTCTCAAGTTAAGATAGACTTTGCAGAATTTGTTTCCATCGCTGTATCAAATCATTCTTTTGGAATAAATGGTGCTATAGACACTGCTCTGTATTTGGAGCATATAATTTAGCCCCCATATTACAATGCAGGGTGGGTCAAAGTTTTTGTCTTTGAAGGGCTGTCTTGTAGGGAAAGCCTAGACTTTCTGAAAATAGTGCAAGTTCAAAACCAGGTCTACTATTTCCAGTTGTATGACTTTAAGTTTCTATTTGAACACTTTTCTAGTTTTATTGAGATATAAGGGACACATAGCATTGTGTAAGTTTAAGGTGTAGAAAGTGTTAATTTGATACATTTATATGCTGCAAAATCATAGCATTGGCTACAACCTCCATCCTGTCACATAGTTACTATTTCTTGTTTGTGGTGAGAACATTTAAAATCTACTCTCTTAGCAACATTCAAGTGTATGATGCACTATTATTAGCTACACTCACCATGCTGCACATTATATCCCAAATTTGTTCATCTTATTGTAACCGGAAGTTTGTACCCTTTGACCAATATATTCCCATTTCCTCACCTCCCACCCCTAACTTTGGTAACCAGCCTGTATTCTTTGTTGCGCTTAGTTTGCCTTTTTTAGATTTTACACATAAGTGAAACATACAATATCTTAAATTTTTTTTTTACAATTCAGTGATTTTTTTCCCTTAGATTTGTAAAACATTTTTTCCTGTTATACCCATACATGTAACTTTTCTTTTTCAAATTCTTTTCCCATTTATGTTGTTCCTAAGATCATACGATATCTTTCGCTGCCTGACATTTCACTTAGCCTAATGCCCTTAAGATTTATCTAAGTTGTAACAAATGGTAGGATTTTCTTCTTTCTCATAGCTTAATAATATTCTTGTGTGTGTGTGTGTGTGTGTGTGTGTGTGTGTGTGTGTGTATCACATTGTCTTTTTCCATTCATTCATTGACAGACACTTAGGTTGTTTCCCTGCCTTGGCTACTGTGAGTAATTACAGAATTTCAGCTTCCAAGGACTCTGATGTAGGGTGGCATCAGGAAGCTGCTAGTAGGACTGGAGGCTTGCCTGGGTTGTGCCTCCCAACTTGAAAAAAATCCTCTACTAAGCTAATAGAGCCAGTGAGATGGGTTTGTCACTTTCCTTACTACAGTACTGCCTACTTGGAGATAGCTGGGCTGATTTATAGTGTGAAAACTGTACAAGGATGTCAGCTTGGCATTTTTTTTTTTTCTGATTTACAGCATCCTTTGTAGGTTGATCTGCCCCCATGACTACCTGGTCCTGCCCTTTGTCTGGCCCTGCCTCCAAGGTAAACCCTGGCACCCACCACAGGTTGAGGGGGTCTCTCCCATCTCCGTGTCTTGGTCCCTGACTGTGTTCAGCCTGAGACTGTCTCTTCTTGCTGTGGGCAGCCACGAGTTCCTCAAGTCTTAGTGCCTGTCACTGTAACTTGATTGTCAACTACATGCCTTTCCCTATTTCTATTTCTCATGGTGCCTAGCTAACTAAATATTTGTCAGTTTCATTTTTTGACATAATTTATTTTGGGTACTTTATGTACAAGCACCAGGACTTAAGTTTATGCCTGTGGAGTATTTTGCAATGTGCAAATACATTTTTACAGCACGGCTAAAGAGAAACTAAGAATGCTCATATCAGCATAGAGCTGAAATTTAGCCTCAAGGCATGAATGGGTATAACGAAGGATATTTGCAGCGGCTCTCTCTTTTCTGTTTTTTGTTTTTTGTTTTTTTTTTTGAGGGAAATAAAATCCCCATATTTGTTAAAATCAAATTAAGCTGCCTCAATTGCTCTTATCCCCTGACCAGTTTGCCAGCTCCTGCTTGGCCACTGGCCCTGGGCACGCCATCTCTGGGCTTGGTCACTCTGCTGCCCATCCTGTCTTTTGGCCAGCTCTTCTCACTGGCACGCAGAGGGCAGCAAATTCCCAAAGTCTGGCCCACAGTGAGTGGCGGTAGCTGTCAGAAGTTGGATGACAGAGTTGATTTCCTGTAAGTTTTCATTTTCATTATGCAAACAGATGCAGTTCTAACTGCAGGGTTGCAGCCCATCGGAATCTAGACTAACCTATTATGTGTCTTTCCTAAAAATTAAAATCACATGGAGGTAGGGAGTGGGGATATGCAGAAATACCTCTTGCCCTTCCTGGTTATGGATGATGTCTGTGGCCAGGGTAACCCATGACCCAGTCTCCCCTGGCTTTGCCAGCATCTTGCAGCACTCCCTGATGACCTGCCTTTCCTTGGATATGACACACCTCACATCCATCTCATGCCCGGGTGGCTCATCTCCAGCCTCTTCTAAAGTAGTGCTACCTACTCTGTTGGCATGGGATATGCTGTCACAATCCCACTGGATCTCAAGTCAAAGGCCTTCTAAATTCCTTCTGAAGAGGACAAGGCGACTCCTGGATCTCTTCCATGCCACACAGCATATGAGCCCGGCCCATGAAAGAGGAGTTGGAGGACTTCTCTCTGCATAACCATGCTGGGAAGTCAAACTTAACTATGATACAGATGCATTAGGGGTTGGTAAGGTAGGGTTAGGATAGAAGGATGTGGGTGGAAGAGAACTACCAAGGGAAGGTCTGTTTTAGAGTCTCACTTGGAATCTGGATAGAATTCCCTTTTCCTTACAATAATTCCTACACTTTTCTAACACATCTTCCCTCTCCAAATGCAGCCCACAAAGAAGCCATCAAGACTCATGACATGTAATGACTTTCCTTTCCTCCACATGTCATCTTTCTCTTTCTGCCATTCTCCAGTGGTAGAAGAAGTGGACTCCCTGACCCCGTTTTTGACCCTTTCTTTTCTCTCTGGATTCCTTAATTTAAACCATTAGGTCTGGTTCTGTAAATACAACTCTCAATCTCATGTCTTGCTAAAGATGTCAAGAAGTCTCAATTTTATGCCTTGGGGCACAGTACCACAGCGCAGTCTAGAAGAAGAAAACATGTAAAGGAAATGCATTTTTAAGGGGAGAATTAAAATGCATAAAGGTATCTACAAAAATACTATTACAGACTGATTCTAGATCACTTAGCTTGTGGTGTGAGACTGATAGATTGTACCCTGTTTTGGTCCAAACTGGCTCCAGAATGAGTTAGGATGGAGCCTGTCCATGGAATGCATCCCTGCTCTGGGTGAATCAGACCCCAGAGAAGACCACAGGTGGCAAAGGCTTGGTATGGTAAAAATGCCAGTATTTACCATCATTGTTTGAAAAAGGCTCAGGATAAGCATTTTGCATAATTACCTCATTTCATTTTATTACCCCGTGAAGAGGGTTCAATTATTTACTTGCATTTTAAAATACTTTTATTTATTTATTTATTTTTGCTGGGTCTTTCTTGGTGCATGAGCTTTTCCCTAGTTGTGGTGCACAGGCTTCTCAGAGCGCTGGCTTCTCTTGTTGCGGATCACAGACTCTAGGGCATGCAGGCTGCAGTAGGTGTGGCTTGTGGGCTCAATAATTGTGGCTCTCAGGCTCTAGAGCACAGGCTCAATTGTGGTACACAAGCTTAGTTGCTCTGTGGGCATGTGGGATAGTCCCAGATCAGGGATCAAATCCATGTCTACTGCATTGGCAGGCAGATTCTTTACCACTGATCCATCAAGGAAGCCCCTTAATTCACATTTTAAAGATAAGATTAAGTATCTTGTCCAGTCAGGGAAGTTAAGTGATAGAGCATAACTCCAATGCCTGTTCACTTAACTATTCCATTTTATTTCATCTAGAGAATATAGGAAGATCTCACAGACAGAGTGGGGAAAGGAAAGAAAACTCATGAAAACTGAGTATCTATGGGCCAAGTCCTACTTAAGAAATCATTTTATAAGATCCTCAGAATCCTAGAAAAAAGGTTTATCTACTAGCCCTCTTCGTTGTTGTTATTGTTTAGTTGTTAAGTCATGTCTGACTCTTTGCGACCCCATGAACTGTAGCCTGCCAGGCTTCTCTGTCCATGGAATTTCCCAGGCAAGAGTACTGGAGAGGTGCCCTTTGTTTCTCCATGGGACCTTCCCAACCCAGGGATTGAACCTGCATCTCCTACTTGGCAGGCAGATTCTTTACCACTGAGCCACCTGGGAAATCCTATTAAACCGCTTTACAGATGAGGAAACTAAAGACTAGTGAAATTAAGAAACTTGTTCAATATCATATGATTCAGCAATTCTGCTTCTATGTTGGTATCTAAGGGAATTGAAATTAGGATCTCATAGAGTTATCTGCAACCCCATGTTCATTGCAGTGTTACTCACAATACAGATATCTGGGTACACCTTACCTGGATCAAGACTTTACCAAGTAGGAGTAACTAGTGCTATGCAATCACAAATAATGGAGGAAACTTTGACATGAAAAGCAATTCCAATGAAATTAAACTGTTATGTCACATGCAGTTTATGTAATGAAGTTATGGGGAAAAGTGTACATATTTTATTATTTGAAATTTGTTTTCTTTTTATCCATGGTGACTACTTGTCTAAGTCTACCCCTGAATATAAGTTGAATTGAGCTGGGTTGTTAAACAAAAGGCAATGTCTGAAACTGCAAATACTCAAGACAACTCTAAGACAAGAGAAGTGAATCCCTGACAGGGAGGACTCATCCTGCATGGACTTCCATCCCTAGTATGTGAAATTTGGGATTTTTCACAGTTTAGTGCTTGTTAGGCTCATTTACCAACCAGAGAATCCCTAATTAATACTCTGTCTTCTTCAGTAAGCATGTACCCACCCACCTCCAAATCCAGCAACTTAGCTTTCCTGTACATTTTGGCCTGACTCTGGCCTGGAAATGTGGGGATGAAAGGTAGAAACTGTGAAGTCAGACAAGCTTGAGCTTGGATTCTGGCTTCATCCATTACTGGATGTGAGCCTTAGGCAAATTTGTTCCTCCTTCCTAGAAAGTCCTCAGTCTCCTCATTTTAAAAATGGGAATCATATCAATGACCATGCAGAAATGCTGTATTGATTGAGATAAAACAATGCAGAATGTACCCCTCGGAAGAACTCAATGAAAGGTCAGCACTGTTCCAGCTTTGTCTTTCTCATTACAAAACTGGCAAAGAACAGCTATGTCCATTCCTTCTGCCACTATAGTTTTGAGCATAACAGGTCTGCCTCTGATACCTTTTCGGGTGGTCATTTTCTTGGCACATCTTGACATTGTCTGGTCTGATAATTTTCTGACCTCTTTATCCCAGAAAACTCACTAAAATGTGACTAGAGATGGGTTTTCATGACCTGTGGATAGTTGCCAAGGTAGGAAGTCTACTTTGCACAAGTTTTCTACACTTAAGAGATCCATGGTGTGTTTCAACTTTGCCTGTCCATTATGCTTGTCCATCTCACTTCTTTGAATAAAATCTCTTCTTTTTAGCTATGAGATTGGTTTGACACAAGCCTCACCATTCACAAGACTCTATACCTTTGGCAGCTATACTTAATTCAAGATACAGTCAAATGACCGAAGCTAGACGAGTTGATACCCTGGGAGAAAAATGCTGTTGATTCCTCTGAAGTTATTAAGCTACTTCTTTTTAATGTGGTGTTGCCAGAAGCCATTTCTTTACCAAATGAAGAGAATGTTGCTATTAGTATTAAGGGTTAGCAACACCTGAAGGCTGACTAGGTGCAAACATTTTAAGAATGTTCTAAGAATTTTATTTGTATGATCTCAATCCTCAGAATGATGGTGACTGTAGCCTTGAAATTGGAAGCCGCTTGCTCCTTGGAAGAAAAGCTATGACAAACTTAGTGTATTAAAAAGCAGAGACATTACCTGCCAACCAAGGTTCATGCAGTCAAAGCTATGGTTTTTCCAGTAGTCATGTAAGGATGAGAGAGTTGAAGCATAAAGAAGGCTGAGTGCCAAAAAACTGTGGTGATGGAGAAGACTCTTGAGAGTCCCTTGGATTGCAAGGAAATCAAATCAGTCCATCCTAAAGGAAATCAGCCCTGTACATTCATTGGAAGCACTGATGCTGAAGCTCAAGCTCCAATACTTTGGGGACCTGATGTGAAGAGCCAAGACACTGGAAAAGACCCTGATGCTGGGAAAGATTGAAGGCAGGAGGAGAAGGGGATGACAGAGGACAAGATGGTTGGATGGCATCACTGACTCAATGGACACAAGTTTGAGCATTCTCCAGAAAATGGTGAAGGACATGGAAACCTGATATGCTGCAGTCCATAGGGTCACAAAGAGTTGGACATTCCGGAGGGACTGAACAACAACAACAAATCCTCAGAATATCCTTATTTTGTAGATAATGCTATAATCATCATTAGAGCGATAAGTAAATTCAAGTACCAAGACTGAAATAAATTGCTCAAGTTCACACAGCCAGAAAGTGACAGAATTTGAACCTATACAGTATATGTTATTAATCTCTAAGCCAGTGGTTCTCAACTGGTGACAGTGTTTTCCTCCATGGGAACTTTACCAATGTCTGGAGACATCTGTGGTTGTTGAACTCAAGCAGAAGGCAATACTGGTACCTATGGTGCAGAGGCTGAAGAAACTGCTAAACATCTTAATATACACAGAACAGGCCCCCCTGGGAAAGAATGAGCTGCCCCAAAATGTGAATAGTACCAAGTTTGAGGATCCCGGTTTTAGATCATTCAGATTCCCAAGTCCTGGTAGACGGAAGAGAGAAATGCAGAAACTGTGCTAGTGCTGGTCCCTCAGTTCACAATATGGAAAGTTCACCTCAGCACCCTGGTAGCTCATATGGTAAAGAGTCCACCTGCAATCTGGGAGACGTGGGATTGATCTCTGGGTAGGGAAGATCCTCTAAAAGGAAAAGGCTACCCAGTCCAGTATTCTTCCCTGGGGAGTTTCATGGACAGATGAGCCTGGCAGGTTACAGTCCATGGGGTTGCAAGGAGTCAGACACGACTGAGCGACTTTCACTTGTTCACGTCAGCCCCTTCCAGCCACCTCACCGAAGGGGTCTTTTATGCTGAGTAAAGTTTGAGTGAGCTATTCTTACAGGTTGCAGTCAGGAGACCCCTGACATATACATATGCAGACCTCATTTTTAATTCTACTCCAGTCATATAAGTTTGATATGATTTCCATGTGTGTTGTTGACTGTTCACCTCAGACCATCAGGACTATAGTGACTGTTTTCTCTCAACATATCAAGATGCTTAATTAGCATTTTTGGGAAAACGTGATAGTAATGAACCATACTATCCTGGGTTGGGAAGATTTCCCTGGAGAAGGAAATGGCAACCCACTCCAGTATTCTTGCCTGGAAAATTCCATGGACAGAGAAGCCTCACAGGCTGCAGTCCATGGAGTCACAAAGAGTTGGACACTATTGAGCGACTACCACACACACACAATGAACCATAAGACATCACATGTATCACATGACTCAGGGTGGAAAGGATCCTCAACAGTTTTTTTCTACCTTTAATTTAGAAATTATGATTCACTGAGAGATAGTTTCTTAAACATTTAAGCTTAGAGGTAAATGTGCACTCAATGTATCTGCTCCAAAAACCATCTTTACGTTCTAATTTTACTTTCTTCTGTTTGCACTCACGTTGGAATTCTTTGTGTGTAAACATTCTAAGAAGACATCAATAATTTTGTGTCTTTTTGCCTGAAGATCAACAAACTACTTTCTTATTTTAGTTACAGTCAAATGACTACCAACAGCTAGTAACAACTAGAAAGCTGGGGAAAAAAATCTACCTGTAACACTTAACACATCTACAAATACAGGAAAGGTGGAATAGACCTGAGAAATAGCCAAGAGGCTCCCATTTCTGTGTATTTCACAGCAACCATAATATATGGGAGGTTAGTATTTATTTAAAACTCTCAAACTTATGGAATTCTGCTTTGTGATGGGCATGCCACTTGCTTATACAATGAGGCATACATTTTACCACTTAACAATAATAAATCTCATAGGTAAATTCTTTTGTGATATGTTTGTTTCTTGGCTTTTTACCAAGTCTGCTCCTCCATAAAGAGATGCCTTAAATTATTTAATAAATCCTTGAGTAAACCAAATTTTAAATAACTAATTCAATTATATTGAAATTTTTAGATGATCTTAATTATTTTCTGTGGAAACTGTTGCTTTAAAAATTTTTCAGTTGTCCACTAAAGCATCTTTTTTAAATTATTAAGGCTTTTAATCTGATTAAAATAAATCAGCTTGTAGGATCTCTGCTTTATAATGGAGACACCAGATAATTCTCAAATAGACTTCTTTCAGGGGGCTGCAGAGAAGATGAAAAGATAAAAATTACCTGAATTTACCCCAATGAGACTAATACAGTTGACATCAAGACATTAAAATCAGAAAGTACTCACCAGTGTCAACCATCAGATATTTTCTCTCTTTGTTTTATTTATATTTCAATTACATGCAAAAATTTTCCTCTGTTAAAACAACTTTGAAAAACATGTTGTCTCCCATCTTCTTTAAACTTTGCCAGTACAGACTGTAAAATTCACTGTCTTATACTGTTTCATGTGAATATATCATTTTGTTCCAATTACATAAATTTGAGGGATTATCTTAAATTTAGCAAAATTCTTTCTATGCATTCCATAAACATCTGCTGGATAAGTTGAGAGGCAACATGATAGAGTGGAAAAGTATAGGTAGAGGGTTTAGTCATGTTTATTAGTAGTGTACACTGAAAAAATAAATATCTGAGTTTCAGTTTCTCCCATCTTTAGTAAAACACTAATGTTTCTGGCCATGGCAGATTAACTGGTACCAGACTTACTAGGACTCCAAACAACTGGTAAACTGGGCAAAATAAATGAAATAGCTGTTTTCAGATGCTGGATGACAGGCGGTGCTGTGGAATTTCCATGGGCTTTCCATGGAAATCCGGTCCTATGGGATTCTCCAGGCCAGAATACTGGAGTGGGTACCCTTTCCCTTCTTCAGGGGATCTTCCCAACCCAAGGATTGAACCCAGGTCTCTCATTGCAGGTGGATTCTTTACCAGTAGAGCCACAAGGGAAGCCTAATAATACTGGAGTGGGTAGCCTATCCCTTCTCCAGGGGATTTGCTGACCGAGGAATCGAACCGAGGTCTCCTGCATTGCAGGTGGATTTTTTACCAACTGAGCTGTCAGGGAAGCCCTGAAAAAGGAAACCAATGAGGTAAGCCATCCAATCACCTTGGTTTTCAATCTGGAGGCATGTAATGAACCAAAGAAGGAAATGGTCATATCACTGATATGAGGAGACAGATCTTGGAATGCTGAGAGGTTGAGGTGGCTAGAATTTGTGATGCAGAGCAATATAGAGGAACAATGCAAGAAAGAGCTATCAGGATCTATTAGGGGTCTTTATGAATCTCTGGTTGAAAAAAGCAGAGGGAAACTTCATAAGGCTCAGCAAAGGAGAAACACAGGGATGCTGCAAGCTGAACAGGCCCCTGAGTTCACAGAGGCCTGGAAGACATCCATGTTCACACATACCTGTTTGCAGAGAAAGGAAGCCAACAGAAGGAAAGAAAGTGATGATACCATTGAACATTGTAAATTCATTAAATATATTAATATTGAGACAATATTATAAAAAGCACTAAGCCAATATAGCTGACAACTTAGATGAAATAAAAGTTGTTTGAAAGACAGAAATTACCAAAACTAACACTAGAATAAATAGAAAATATAAATAGCTATATGTGTTAAACGAATTGATAATTTAAAATTACTCTCAAAATAAAAATTCCCAGGCCACATAGCTTCAACTGGTGAATTCTATCAATCGTTTAAGAAAAAGGCAACACCAATTTTACACAAACTCTTTGAGACATTAGAGGAGGAAATAACATTTCCCAACACAATTTATGAAGCTGTTATTACCATGACACCAAAACAAGACAAAGACATTGTGGGGGAAAAAGGTATAGCTCAATATCCCTCAAGAGTATAGATGCAAAACTGAACAAAATGCTAGCAAATAAAAGCCAGCATTTATATATGAAATGTGTATACACACACGATGACCAAGAGGGTTTTATTCCCAAAGTGCAAGGCTACTTGAACATTCACTAAGCAATTCACAAAATCACCATACTACCAGAATAAATGAGGGAATCTGTGTGTGTGTTTGTGATAATCATAATATGTATTAAAAAAAAGTTAACCAAATTCAACATCCATTTATGATACAGTCAGCAAACTAGCAATAGAAGGGAATTTCCTCAAACTGAGAAAGGACACATTTCAGAAAACCTGCATGACTAAGGCTCATTTTCAAGCACTCAGACTTTGATGGACCCGCTGACTTACCTCCCAAGATCACCTTCTATTGCTGGATGTGTGCGCTTATCCAACAGGGGCCCCATTTTTGTGTGAGCATGACTTTTTGGTCTGCTCAGACTTGCCGTCAGTGAAACTTTGTAGAGTATATCTATGACATGGATTATTTTTAAAGTTGCCTGTATTAATAGTCATTACTCTCACATTGATTTTTCATATTTTCCAATAATCCATAATTTCTTTGAATACATGTCACACAACTCCTCTACCTTTATCCCCAAACATTTTATTTATAGAGACTACACATCTAATAAGTACTTTGTTACTGATTATGTTGCTATTGTTGTAGCCAATAGCATCACATAAGTTAGCATTTTTGATAATTGCGGGCAAAGATTACAACACTGTTATATCAACCTTTCCATGGGTTTAAAGTGCATGTATTCCTATCATGGATGTTTTGAAAAGGACAGCAGTTGAAGTACTTATGGTAAAGACTCATCACTATCAAAGTGTGAATTTCAATAACAGAAACGTCAACCCGTGATGTGTATCAAGGAACAAATATTTCCACTCAGAGATGTTTTCAAGAAAGAAACATGGGTAATTAAGTAATATATAAATTATTAATAATGTGAGCTTGATGCACATTAGTGTCTTCTCAGTAATTTTTTTTTTTGCCTTTTTTTTTTTTTCTTGCCTCAGTAATTTTTAAATGTTGCTAACTTTCAACAGTCTCCCAAAATATCTGAAAGCAATCACTTAAACATGTCCTCTCTAGAAGACAAATACAGGAACACATTTATATTTGGTTTTCATTTTCTTTAGTGTATTGTTGAAAAGTGATATTCATATCCATTAGACAAAAGGAGCTGGAATTGTAGCAGTTATATATAACACATCAACACCTGCTTGCTTCTTCTCATTAAAAATGTGATATGTACTGAGATCTGGTTGCATTTGAAAGGGTGAAAATGCATATCAAAAACAAATCAAAGATTTTGTAAAAGAGCAATGGTGCAAACCTCTGAGAGTATCACTTCTTGAGGACGATGTATTGAAATCTGTCCTTTCTATGAATTTTCATGTGCTGTCTCTTTAATTGGTGAAGTCTCCCTCTCCTAACCTGATGGGTTTTTAATGGATGTGATGGTGATAAGGTGTAGGGCTTTCATATATGTGACTTTCCAGTAGAAGGTGAATAATGAGAGTATTCAACAAACACCTTTTTGACTGCCACATCTTATTCCACATCACTGTGGAATTTACTTAGAGGACACTTGGACTGTGTTGGCATCTCAAATTTCTAAAAGACTCAATGTTTCCAAGCACTCAAAACTTATCTGAGGTTTTCAGGATAGGGTAGCTAGAATAAATAAACCCGTTCCAAGAAGCATGAACTTGTTTTCATGATGACAAGAGTTTCCAAAGAGAGTTTAAAAGTCTTTGCTGTCTTTCACTTGACACAAGGAGACCTGGATTAATGATCAATGATATAGGTTACTCATGGCACATTATCATGCCTGATCTATGTTTTGTCATATCAGAAAAAAATTTCATCAATGTGAATTGCTTATACGTTGTTTTCTTTGACAATTATTTTCCAAACATGATGAGGGCATCTATGACTTGGTTATATTTAATATCATTCTTAGAAGGGTGTTCTTACCTTAGCTACTTATCCTGCCTTATATTTCTCAATAATAAAAATATTTATTTTTGCTAGTTTACTTCATCTCATTTATTAGGCACAAGAAGATAAGTCAGCTAAAATTTGCTTAAGAAACAGAAACGTAAAAATGACACAAGAAAGATTTTGTATTTGAATAAATTACAGGCTAACTACTGTAACAACCAACCTCAAATCTGAATGACTTAACACAATAAAATTGGATTTTGGAAATGTAAAAGTGAAGAGAAGTCCGCTTATTCATTCAGGAGCAAGGTTCCTTCCACATTGTGGCTTTACCACCTTCTAGATCCTAGGAGACTTCTCTATTCGCCTGGTACATAAGGAAAGAGGTAGGATAAGGATCAGCAGGGGATTTTTCACAGGCTGGGAATTTGCCAGAGATCAGTTGTAATGCTTTTGAACTGTGGTGCTGGAGAAGACTCTTTAGAGTCCCTTGGACAGCAAGGAGATAAAACCAGTCAATCCTAAAGGAAACCAACCCTGAATATTCATTGGAAGGACTGATGCTGAAGCTGAGGCTCCAATATTTTGGCCACCAGATGTGAAGAGCTGGCTCATTGGAAAAGATCCTGATGCTGGGAAAGATTGAGGACAGGAGGAGAAGGAGGCAACAGGATGAGATGGTTGGATGACATCATCGACTCAGTGCACATGAGTTTGAGCAAACTCCAGGAGATAGTGAAGGATAGGGAAGCATGGCCTGCTGCAGTCCATGGGGTCACAAATAGTCAGACAGGACTTAGTGACTGAACAACAAGTTGTAATGATGGTTCCAGCTTAACTGCAAGAGAAGTTGACAAATGCAGCCTAACTGTGTGACCAGAAGGGAGAGTGGAACTGTTTTCTGGACAACTGATAGTAAGTGTTACATGAACTGGCATGTTGGTTTCAGAAATACAACATGAAACTTAAGGACTCAGATGAAAATCCAAAGCTATCATTGGAGCCTTTAAAAATATTTTTTTAGCTGTGCTGGGTCTTTGTTGTTGTGTGTGGGCATTCTCTAGTTGTAGCAAGCAGGGACTACTCTCTAGCTGTGGTGCATGGGCTTCTCATGGCAGAAGCGTATCTTGTTGTGGAGCATACAGGCTCAGTAGTTGTGGGGAATGGGCTTAGTTGCCCCACGGCATGTGGAATCTTCCAGGACCTGTATCATCTGCATAGGCAGGTGGATTCTCAACCACTGGACCACCAGGGAAGTCTTTCTGTGAAAAATTGTTTAGGATGTTTATGCATTAAACAACTTGGCCAGAGAGATGCCATGAGGTCTTCTTTGATGAAAGAATCACAAGATACAGGGGCATATCTTCACTCTCATCATCCATTGTCTCTTCGATTGGCCACTGATTGGCAGGCACCTTTGCTGAGTTCCTGAGCTCCCAGGCTTAAGGCAATATTAGTCTTGAGTGTGAAGTTATATATCTCTTAAGCCAAGATTCCCAGAGGCTTGTCATGTAATTAAAACATTTCCAAAATAGCCATCATGTTATATTCATAGTAATAAGTAAGGCTGTACCAGAGGCTATAGAGATGTGGGGAAAAAATAGGGGTCATTCTCCTTTAAATAAAATGTGGCAGATTTTCTACTAAAAATGAAATTTTTTTGAAATAATAGGTAAGCTCTCCTTGTTATTCATAAACATCTTATTTATGCATCTTCACTGTTGTGATAAATTAGCTGGGTTTGTTTTATATTTCCCTACAGTTTACTTTAAATAATCCTTCACAGTCGTTCACCACAAGACCACATAAGGTTCTTTTTTTAATACCCAGAATGCTGAAATAGCATTTTGAGCACAGACTGTAATGCATAACAAGTGTATTATTTCTTCTTAGGAATGCCAAGCAAAAACTTATTCTTCTCATATTGTCTGTTTTCAGTTTTATTCTTTAAAGTCACTCTGTATTTTAAAAGGTAACAGTCTTTGGCCTTACAACCGCAAATTGCCCCAAATTTCCTTTCCCTAACTCCCCATCAGCCACAGTATAGCATAACCAGACCCTGAATTTCACAGACATACAGTACTGACCCTTTAAACGAGAATGTAAATGTAGAACATGGTTCACACTTTCTTTTGTATAACCATCTCCTTAGTTCTTTCACCACCCGAACTGAACCTATTCCACCTTCCTACTCATTCCACCCACCTGCTTCATCCAGGCCTTGAGTTCTGATGTCAGTGACAAAGTGTGACTTTTAAAATTTCTAAGTCAGAACACTGGTTTCCAAATTTAACACACCATCAACCATCCCAAATGCATCCAACCCACCACCAATATTGCTGCATATTTGCCCAGCTACAGACCATTAGCATACATGATGCACCTGTTAATGAAGACATATTTGACCTATTTGAAACTTACTTTAGGTGCATCTTGTGTTGCAGACCTGGTTGATACTGAGGAGCATGACAAATATAAAAGTGCTTACTCATCTTTTCTTTTTTTTCCCCTCATTTATTTTTATTAGTTGGAGGCTAATCATCTTACAATATTGTAGTGGTTTTTGTAACACACTGACATGAATCAGCCATGGATTTACATGTATTCCCCATCCCGATCCCCCCTCCCACCTCCCTTTCCACCCGATTCCTCTGGGTCTTCCCAGTGCACCAGGCCTGAGCACTTGTCTCATGCATCCAGCCTGGGCTGGTGATCTGTTTCACCCTAGATAATATGCATGTTTCGATGCTGTTATATGTTGTGAAAAGTTGGAGAGAATTTTATGAAATTATTCACTCAAAAGCATTTTGAGTACCAATTCAGTGGAGTCAACAAGATGACCAGAATGAGGACCTAACTTGGTGAAGTTCATGGCCAAGTGGTAAGAGACGATCACATTAGGACTGGAAATGGGGTGTGGTAAACCTAGGGCATAGGTCCAGAGCACGATACACTTCCACCTTTCTCTACTATCCCCTCTGGCACAAATGGCATTCCACTTTAAAATCTGAAAACTCTACTCAACCTGTATTGCACATTTGAACATATTTATTCATTCCTCACCCTTCCAGAATGAAACAGTACCTCCTTTGTACTAACAGTAACCTTTCTGTGTTTTCTATGAGTATTATCATGTTATATCATAATCATTTATTTACATACTTTTCTTTCCTATGTGAGTCCTTAGCCTAGGATCATTGATTTTTACTCAATTTCATCTCACTGGTATATAGCACAGTACCTAGAAAAGAACATATTTAAATATAAAGTTTTTTGAATTGAATAAATTCTTTTAGGAAACACCAGGACATATTTATAGATGAAATTATCTTCAGGAAGGAAAGAGGGAGAAATATACCCAAGGCATAATAACAGTGTGTCCAGAGGCACAAATACATGGGAAATAGGATTGGAGCAGAGTTAGGGACAAGAACTCAATGTTTCAGTTCTTCCGAAACATGTGGTAGGGGGTGGGAAGGAGCTATGGGAGTATAGAAAATGAGATTGCTGAGGAAAATCAAGAAGATAATAAAGATGTTCATAAAGCAACATTCTGATAAAAAATGTAATTCAAAGTACTGGTCCCTACATTTTTTATGAGACAGTGAGAATAAACACATAGGTTATACTTTCCTGGTGGCTCAGTGGTAAAGACTCTGCCTCTCAATGCAGGAGATGTGGGCTTGATCCCTGGGTGGGGAAGGTCTCATGGGGGAGGAAATGGCAACCCACTTCAGTATTCTTGTTCAGAGAATCCCATGGAGCGGAGCCTGGTAGTTACAGTCCATGGGGTCGCAAAGAATTACACATGACTTAGCGACTGAGCAATACACATGCACAAATGCTACTACTATTTTGGGGTCATTGAAACACCTAATATTCATCCAAGTAATAGAAAGAAAAAAAAAAATCTTGTTTGTTTTACTCTCACCTCATTGATCACTCAGAGTCATGGAAACTCATGATGTCACCTTTGGTTTCAGGGTAAATCTAGTGAACTAGTTTAATATATTCCGTTAAAGGAGAAGAGGTCAGACAGAAATCAAGACACCAGTTGCATCCAGGCAGTCACTCAGGATAGAATCCTTCAGTCAATAATTTTTAGAGCCTCAATCATCTTTGGCTTTAGATCTATTATATTGCTGTGTTCCTATGATTCTTTTGGTTTCCCTTAGAGGAAGCTCCTTGGCTCAGGTGCCATTCATTTCCTTAAGTATGTTTTCACATTGTCTACCAGTCATCAGTTAATAAATATTTACTTGGTGCTAAGTTGTCATCATTTAATAAATATTTCCTGAAGATACAAGTAAAGTGCATCTGAACTAAAAGAAAGGAGACAGATCACACATATTAAATCATTTTTTCAGAAGGTATGGCTGGGTATGAAAGCAGAAAGACACTAAAATCGGAAACTTAAGACTGTTTTCCATTTAAGCCTCACTTCCCTTCACCTCCTGCTGTGTATCTATTTTTTTTCATAACTTTATGTAAACTTTTCCTGAGACCAGTAATTGTTTATCCCTGTACTATATCTTAGACTGAGATCTTTTATAAGCTAGAAATTTTCTCTGAGGCAAGAATGGTTTTGCAAAAATTAAACAGAATATCATTCCATGCAGGGGTTCCTGGGTATAGAAAACATGGAATGTTCTTTGCTGAGACTTTTATGTTTTCTTCCAAAAGTTCCTTTCATTATAGAACTCATTATTTTAGAGGTTTTCAAGTAAATTCATTGGGGGTCATGAGACTGAGGGAGGAATGCAAGCCAGGTTTCTCATTATGATGTCTAAATTTTTGTAGAGAGAATTAGTCTCTATACATTACAGAACCATGCAGTAAATTCATGAATTCAATGAAAAATAATTCAAAACAATGAGTGTATTCATTCAGCAAATCTTTGAAAGCCAACTTAATGTTGTAAATATACACATGGTTTGTATTAAATAAATATTTAGTGATTGTGGTTGAGAAATAGGGAAAGTGGCAGAGAAATTTAGTGGATTTTCCTATAAGAACAGAAAATAATAGATGGGAAAAGGAGAAAGGAAAATGGTTTTGTTTGTGCTAGACTTTGAGTGGTTCTGAATTATAGGACTTTATTAGGAACCCTGAGAAAACCTTGAGAAAAAAGACTGACATAGTTAAGTAAAGGGAGAAATGATCTTTATTCACCCAATTTAGGCTGAAATAAGTGGGAAGAGGCTTTAAATTATGAATTTTGCAGCAACAAAACTGACTGAGGCAGTTTCTTAAAGCCCCAGAGAAATTATTATGGTTTTCATCTTCAGGTCGACATTGGCTTTGAATACCAGCCTTAGAGTTTGAAGTCTCCTCTCTGTACTCCTGTTCCCCCCTCTAGCCATCCAGTGTTGGAAACCTTTTTATTTCAGAGACCAATTGAGTAAGTCTGCCAAAGAGAAAGTTTTTCACTAGATTCACTTCTCTATTTTCTTTCTGACGCAGAAAGTTGAAGCCAGACCTCTGGCCAATAAGAGGGCATTGACAAATCCCTACCCTGGCCAGCACATGAAATATTTATACTCAGAGAGAGCTAGACTAAGTAGTCAATAGAGTATTTTGCAGCACAGAAGCCAAACACTTTGCTAAAAGAGCAGAGCATGTTCAGAAAAGTTCCTCTTTATAGACCAAAAACCGAACAAACATTTCCATAGCAAAAGACTGCTTACCATTCTTTTGACTGGCACAGGGAATAGGCCTTCTTAAGTCAGCTCGCGTGATTGGAGTGAAGGACACTTTGGTTTTTTTTAAAGTTATTTATTTGCTTACTTATTTTTGCCATTATCAAAGACGTCCATTTCTGGATGGAAGGGAGAGGTTTCAAATAGGCGAGAATTTCCTTCCTAGAGAATGAAGCCAGAAAGCCCTTGACCCAGATGGTGGCCTTGGGTGGGAGTTTGGAGCGCAGCCTCTCGTTTCACCGCCTCGGCTTTATTTGGAATCTTGGAAAGAGGAGACAAGCTTTGATGCTGAAGATGCTCAAAGGAAAGCAAAGGACAAGAGGAAAAGCACAGCGAGCATAGCACCGCTGACCCCGGACAAGGCTCTGCCGGTCTTCGTGGCCCGGTCTCGTCCATGGCCGCTCCATCAGCAGCGAGGGGGCAGAGAGGCCCGTCCTTTCACTTGAAAGCAGAGGGTGAGCCGAGCAGACGGTTCAGAGGGTCATTAGAAAGCATCAAAGGAGGCAGCCTCATGATGGTAATAAGACGGCTGTGAGGAAATAAAGTGGGCATTGATCTGCACTATCGAGTGTGACATTTTAACCGAAGCTAAAAGCCAAGAGCAAATCTAGCCCTCTTATTCATCTGCCTGCCTGTTTTAGTAAATTGTCTTCCCCCTCCCCCTAAACCACTGGCCTCAGAGGTCACTTCATATTAGCTGGCTTGTTAATACCAAGGCAATCAATACTTAATCAACAAGTAATGGGATTTTGCAGTCATCCTGTATGATCTTTCAATAAAGCCCCGAATCCATCTCAGCCCATTCCAAGCCTGACGAAAGGTGTGCGGTTGCCGCAGACCCTGGATTTGATGGTCTGATGCTCTTCGGCTGATCTGCATCTTATTAAGACACCAGGCAGCCACTGTCCTTCACCCCTTTGTTTCCTGATCCCCACAGAGCACAGCATGGCACAGAATCCAGGCATCTGAGATTTTACATGCATCAGTAAGAAAATTCAGATTTCTTTACTGGATAGGGTTCAGGACTCTTTGGTAGCATTATGCAGTTAAAAAACTGAATACCTGAAGGACTGGATAGAGGAGGGGAGCCATAAACAGGGGAATTTTTTAAAAAGGAAAAATGGCTGATTTAATATGTGAAATTAGGCCAGGGAGCTGTAATCCCCACATGTCCCAATTATTGAACTCTGGGCTGCCCGAGTTTTTCTCAGAATGGACTCAATGAATGATGAGGGGAGGGACACACGGCAGAGACTTGTCCAGGGTCAGCAGTGCCACACTCACTGCGCTTTTCCTCTGGATAACCAAGGGGGCTCCAAAAGAGTCACCTGCATCCCAATGTGTAGGGAGAAACTGGTTCTGTGACATGGGACTTAGTTTTAAATACTCCCTTGGTATCCTGATAATAGTGCTCTGTCTACCTGTAATACTACAATAACCTTTTGGAGATGTTTAAAAGGGTCTTAAAAAAAGAGAGGAGGAGCCTCCCAAAAAAGGCCTTGCTACAGTCCTCACAGAAACCCTCAAAGCAGGTTTCTTTTGGTAAATTATCCACTTGCCATTGTCTCACATTTAGACTTTTAGACAGTGGATCTCGACAGTATATGACTCAGAGTCAATTCATGCTAATAAAGGTCAGTGAGTGTTGAATAAAACTAGAATGCTGATTTATTAACATAACTTTTAAGCAAACAACCTATCAGACAAATGGGGCAGACGCACGGTCTCGCCAGCATAGCCTCTCTTATCAGAAAAGAAGCTGCGTTATTAGACAATTGATTGGCAATCGCAGAATTAGATAAAAAGGAATTAGGAGATGATATAATGGCACCCATTCCAGTATGCTTGCTTAGAGAATTCCCATGGACAGAGGAGCTTGGCAGGCTAGTCCATAGGGTTGCAAATAGGTCGACATGACTAAGCGACTACCACTTTTGCATTCACTTTTCATAAACACTTAATACAACACCACACTATGTTTTCATAAACACTAATACAACATCTAGCTCTGTGATACCTGCAACTGCACCATCAGCTATGCCTACTCTTCGGCATTTATGACCAAACTTAACCGTATCTGTGAATGCCCCATCCATTACACACATTTCATGACAACCTAATAAATAGATATTATCAATATTTGCATTGTAGAGATGAATAGAATAAGACTTAGAAAGCATTCAAATTGTTTGCCTAAGGTCATACAGGTCACACATAGGAGAGCAAATTCCTGAACCCACACAAGCTACCCCTGGAACTGTGATAAAACCCACTAAGCCATATTGCCTCCTCTCTGCTCTTCACCAGCTACAGGACTTTGAACATGGCTCTTAAAATCTTTATGCCTTCAGTTCTCTAATTGTTAAAGTGGGAATAAGCACCAGGCCTGTCTTCTTGTATTGACAATTAAATGACTTATGCAATTAAAGCCCTTAGCCTAGAGTTTGGTTTACAGTAAACATTCGCTAATATTGGTTATATTATGATGTCATTGTAGCATTATCATACTGTATTGGTTTGCTCTATTGTTTTCCCTGCTCCACTCTGCTTGTGTGGACTCTGCCAACATTTCCCATTGGAATTCTTCTTTGTTTTAGGCAAAGGCTGATCACCCACTCCCCCACATGGCGCAGATTTCCTTCAGCTTTGTTTGTGACCTCAGTCACAAAATAGCACATTCTGGAGACATAGGAGTTATTGCATCCTTTTTGGTTAATATCTTATTTCCTGGAGGTAAAACCAGTTTCCAGGTACTCTAATGGAAGCTGTGAGTAGCAGGGTGCTTAGCTAAGAAATTTTATGGTTTTTCCTTTGTCTTGCCTGGAGCTTCTATGAGGGAGCGCAACATCAAAAATCTATTTTCAGGAAAGTCACCAGATTTGCATTAAAAATAATTTTGAGAATCCTAGCAGTTAGGGTAAAAAGAGAAATGAAAATATACTGTTTCCTTTATCTGACTCAATTTAACAGTTTTCAAGACAGAGGAAAAATATTGCTTAATACTATACTTTTAATAGTTCATTCCATTTAAAAAATACAGATATTTTTTGAAAGAAACAATATGAAAGAAACAATACAGGTTCACCTTTTAAAATTCAAAATTTACAGAAAGCTCCAAACTAAAAAGACAAAGTTTGAAGTAATATATCTCCTCAGTTAATCTTGACTTTAGCCATTTGTACTTTCCATCATCCACTTGGTTAGACTGAACTTCCTTAAGTATTGTGTTTATCAGGTCACACAACTACTAAATAACTTTCAATAGCTATCCAATAATTACTCCATGAAGCTCAGACCCTTTCTTTTTGTAGCCCACTGCTGCCCCACCCCTACTTTTCCAGCATGTTTTCTACAGCTCCCCTGAGCAAAATTTTGTATAAGTAAAAGTTGTGCTTACCTACTTTGGTACCTATCTTCCAGGTGATATTAAGAAATGTCACCCTGCCCCTTACTAAACCATACCTAACTTTAAGGTCTTTCCTTCATGAAATGAGTCCTGAAACTTCAGTCATTTTGCTTGTACTCATCTCTGAACCTCTTTAGCACTTACACTCTAGACTGCATAATTGGCCTAATTATATTGTCTCATATTTTCTGCTGTTTCCTGCATATACATCTTATCTCCCCTATTAGATCACAATTTCCTTTTGGAAGAACCTAATCTTAGACTATCAAGTTTGTATGAAAGCATTAAGTGCAGGGTAGGATTTTACTATATACTTGTTGATTTAAAAGATTGTGTTTAGACAATTTGTTATTATAGTAATAATATGAAAACATTATTATTGTTATCATCATTATTAAGCACCATAATAATACACCTTTTATTACTGTAATATATGTACACGTGCATGCATGCTGAGTTGCTTCAGTAATGTTTGACTTTTTACAACCCTATGGACTGTAGCCCACCAAGCTCCACTGTCTATAGGATTCTCCAGGCCAGAATACTGGAGTGAGTTTCCATGCCCTCTTCCAGGGTATCTTCCCAACCCAAGATAAAACCCACATCTCTGATGTCTCCTACAATGGCAGGTGGGTTCTTTACCTTTAGTGCCACCAAGGAAGCCCATAATACATATACATATTATATATATATATATATAAAATCATAATAATTGATAAATTATTTACCAATCAACCTACCTACATACATTTTTTATTCATTCTTCAAAAAGTGATCTCGGCTAGGCATTTTTACCTTCACTGTAGAGCTCAGAAATCTGAGTTTCTAAAAGCTTAAGCAATTTGGCCCAGTTTGCAGAACTGGGAAATGGTGGACTTGGAATTTGAGAGCATACTTACCTGATTCTTATTTACGTGAATAACATCACATGAACCATTCTTGAAAGCGTTTTCTTTTAAAAATGTTTTTGATCTGTAAATTGCCTCCTGATCTCCAGCTTTGAAACTGACCAAAAGAACTTTCTTTGAATGACAGAAATTCTATTTTCACTCTCATTACACACAATGTTATTGCCCCAGTCGACTTGGGCTCTCTTCCCTCCAGCCAATAGCATATTTCTTCACCTGAACAATTCCTTCTAAAACTCAGGAGAATATTTTTCTCTTTCTATTTTCCAGTCTTTCTTTCATTTTATAGAACTGAATATTCAGGTCAAATCCTTAGAAAACTCTTCAGAAGGAACACTTCTTGTACTATCACTCATTCTTGGACCATGACTCACTCTTCTTTTGGGAAGCAGAAGGATTCACACGATAACAGATAAGCGACTTTGAACCAGATCCCTGAAATTCCTAGAGGGACCTCTCAAAAAGGTGGCAGTTGTTTTGGCTTTACTATTGTTCAGAATTGCCAAAAGTGTGTGCGTATCTTTTGGGAAAGAGATTCTGGTAGAGCTGCCTGGGTTCTATTGAAATATCTCTTTTAAAAATTAATAAACCTTATTCTTAGAGCAGTTTTATGTTCATAGCAAAACTGGGAGGAGGGTACAGAGAGTTCCCCTATTCACCCCACTAGCACATATACACAGCCTCCCCTATTATTGGGACTTCTGGGGTGGAGCTAGTGGTAAAGAACCTGCCTGACAGTGCTGGAGATGCAGGAGAAGTGGGTTCAATCCCTGGGTCAGAAAGATCTCCTGGAGGAGGGCATGACAACCCACTCCAGTATTCTTGCCTAGAGAATCCCATGGACAGGGGGAGCCTGGTGAGCAACAGTCCATAGGGTCGCAGAGTCAGACATGACTGAAGTGATTTAGCACACCCCCATCATCAATGTTTCACATCAAAGAAAGCAGCATCTCTGGGCTATATATTCCTCATTCCAACACCGCTCCCCCCCCCCCCCCCCCCCCCCCGCCGAGCCACTGTCCACCTCTCTCCACTCTGCTCTGGGCAGGAAAATGAGATGTATGAGCTGTTTCCCCATACTCCTTACTCTCTAGCTTACAGTTGCTTCTGGCTAGTGGAGAGCACCAGCAGATCTAAAGGAAAAATGAGAGTTGAGCGGGTGTTTTTTCCTTCAGCCCCATTCTGCTGGGTCCCAATACTGGAGACACAGCTCCTGATAGACAGCTTTCTCCCCAGCTGTGGCCAGCCTCTCTGGGTTCCATCACCATTTCCTCCCCTTGTCCATCCTGGTGTAGGAGTGGTAATTAATCCCAACCATTGCCAGCCCCAAAGTACTACACAAAACTTTAGATTTTCCCTATCCTTGCTTTTTTAATTGTCCCTTTATTAAACTCTCCTTAATTACCCCCATTTTATTGAGCTTTCACTTACTTTATCTAATACTATGTATAATACCAAAATAATGAGAAGGAACGAATGCCTAAAGACTCTTAAAATCTAAATAAAACCTTAAAATTTGGACAGCTTCCTGAATGAAAAAAAAAAAAAGTTGTACTCTATTTTTGATTTACCTTCTAACTTGAGAGAACTCTTTTAAGTGAGCTCTAAGTAGGCTGTATGTTTATATTTTGGAAGGGGATGGTGGTAAACTTAGAAATTAGGATGAACATCATATGTGAAAATAAATGATGCTGTGAATGGCATACTTCTCAAGTGATTATGATAAAGTCCCAACTCTTAATTTGGATAAATTGCTAACAACCCAGCTTAGCACACCCATTTGCAGTAATCATTATTTTGCTGACTTGGCTCTATGTCTGGCTTGCATTTCAATAGTGAATGCAAAGCCTATAAGCATTTTAGGGCTTTCTTGCTAAACATCTCCCTTTTCCCAAGGAACCCAACCCAGAATCAGAATATCCCAATGCCTGCGTTGTGTTTCTAGTTGAACATTTAGGACTTTCAAAGTATGGTTTAACTCTTAAATGCTATCAAGGGTCTCTTTAATCTGTTGCTGAAGCTGGCTATAAAACTCAAAAGACTTCATTTTGAAAGTGAAACCATTAGCCAACTGCCTTCTTGACATAATGAATCATATTCAGATGGAGCACTTAACCCCAGCCTGCACTCACTCCTTGCTTTGTCACCATGTGCACAAGGCAAGAATGTGAACAAGCGTGTGCATCAAATGAGTCTAGTCAATCATTACCTGAATGTCCTGAATGTTTTTCTGAGGACCAGGCAAATTAGCAAGCTGCATTATAATGATTTTTTCCTCCATTAGCCACTCCTGTGAGTTAGGAAATTTCACCAGCCATCAGCCACTACTTAGGTCTATTACTTACCAATCAGCTTCAGTGTTTTCGAACAAGTCACTTAACCTCTCAGAGCTTCTGTTTCCTTATCTATAAAGTAAAATAAAGGTTAAAATTATTTTCCTCACTGAAAATGGTCAAGCCAGACCCCTTCAAATGTTTGTGGGCTCCCTTTCTCCATTGTGATATTATTTCAGTACTTTTTGGATGAGGGTTTGGGGTTTACCAGAGCATCTATTTCCCACATGCAGGCTTCTTAGATGGCGCTAGTGATAAGGAACCCACCTACCAATGCAGGAGATGTAAAGACAGAGGTTCAGTCCCTGGGTTGGGAAGATCCCCTGGAGAAAGGTATGGCAACCCACGCTGGTTTTCTTGCCTGGAGAATCCCATGGACAGAGGAGCCTGGTGAACTACAGTCCATAAAAAGTCAGACACACCTGAAGTGACTTAGTGTGCACACACACATATTTACATGCCTGGACATCTCCCAGTGGTTGGAAGAAAAGAGTTATATATTCCAAACATAGATACTCAGTTCCCAAAACACAATACCCACCTCTGCTCTCTAGAAACCAAACTCATCTGCTGGCTTAATATCAACTTGACCTTCTGAGTCCATATCCATGTTCCAGGCCAGCTTTGACTTTATTTTCAGCTGAGTTGTCTATTTTTCTTTGATGTGACAGTTTATAAAGCAAACTTGAAGGGACTCTTAAATTGGTCTGGGCAGTGTTGTTTTAGCAGGGGCCTTGAACTTCAATGAAAGAAGGCCAATCATACATTCTGCATGTATTTCACCAAAGATGACAGTCCGTAGCTAATGCCTCAGAGCCTGCATTCCAGAGACACCTTTTAACTGAGTGCAACTCAGCTGGAGAGAAGGGCAAGAAGAGGGAAATGAACATCTGGCAAGGCCAAGAGTGTTATGAGTTGTATCCAATACCAGGCATGTCCTGATTAAATATTTCATGCTTTCCCCAGCCAGACATCACCTAACTATAAGCTGTTCTCTTCAGCAGGGATAAATTCACCTTTATGGCAGGACATATTAGCATGGGGTTATAGCGGCAAGTTCAAGAAGCTTCATGAGAAGTTTGTTTTTATCTGTTTATGTGATCCACCTCCCCTTTTCTCAGCCCTCTCTCTCCTCTTTTCCTTTCTCTCTCTCTTCCTCACTGTCTCAACCCACCCCTATCCTACACTGACAAATAGATTTCATCCATAAGGATCAGGATCAGGCTGAAAATATTTCTCCTTCCAACTCCCAATGTCCACTCTAGCCACAGGATGAAGGTAGCTGCAAGTTGGTTCCTTGATCTGGGACCTTCCAGCATTGGCCTGGACCCTGGCTAGACAACAGACACTGTACTGTATGTCTGCAACTTTGGCATTTTTTTTTTCTTCTGGAGACTTCTTAACTTTGCTGCCAGGTGAATAGGCTTCATGGTTGCTGTATTTTTTGGGTGGATTGTTCATTTTTAATGTATAGTCTTCTTAAACCTAATGCTTTTTTACCTTAAATTTTATTTTGTCAGATTATATTGCTATGACCTTCATTTTTGTTACTATTTACCCTGTTTACCTTTTCTTTCTCCCCTCTGTCTTTAACTTTTCATTGTGACTGATTTGGAAGATCGCAGTCAAGTAACATATAGCTTCATCCATTTAACCCGCTTTAAGAATCTGTCTCTTGATGTAGAATTTATGTACTTACTGTGTGTTTGCACATACTGTTTGCTTTTAGTGTGATTACTGCATGTTTTGGGTTATTTATACCATCAAATATTGTTCTTGCTATTTATCATACTTTTCTTCTTCACTTCAATCTTCTTTCAAAGTAAAGAAGTCCTTTCCATTCCTCTCCAATCTTCATCATGTACTCTTTTATCCTATGATGATTTGGAATATATGCATTGCATTTCACTTAATGAGTGCCATTAATTTTTAAACATACTTTCATGACTATAATTTTAAAAATACATCTATAGCAAGTCAACTTTTAAAATTTTTGCCCTAAATACTAAAATAATTTTAGCACAATTTAACTACCAATTAAGCATCCCACTTGTCTTGATTTTATTATCTAGAGTCAGAATTTAACTTACATTAACCTAAAAATGAGAGTTTAAGAAAGTAATAAATAAGTGTGTGTGTGTGCTTAGTCGCTCAGTTGTGTCCGACGCTTTGCCACCCCATGGACTCTAGCCCACCAGGCTTCCCTGACCATGGAATTCTTCAGGAAAAAATACTGCAGTGGGTTGCCATTCCCTTCTCTGGAGGATCTTCCCAAACCAGGACAGAACCCAGGTCTCCTGCATTGCAGGCAGATTCTTTACTATCTGAGCCACCAGAGATGCCCACAGCAATCAATATAGACTTAAATTATCCTGTTACGTCAATCAATCTTTGTACTTTTCACAGTTAATTTCCCCCCAAAACCTTTCTTATATTTTATCTTATTTTAGATTTGATTTCATTTTTCCATAAGCATATGTTTAAATGCTCTTTTAATAAAGGCCTATGTGGGAAAAAGCATGCTTACTTTTTGTACATCTAAAAATGTATTTATCTGTTTTATTTTTGAATGATAGTATAGCTAAGCATAAAATTCTAGGGTTTAACAATTAATTTCTCTGAATTAATTGAAAAATTAAGAATTCACTATATTCTGGCCTCAACAGTTGCTAATAAAAACCTACTGCCAAAAACCTGCCATCTCCTCTGGGTAACATGTCTTTCTTTTGGGGAAGTTTAAGATTTGCTTATTTACTTATTCATGCATTTAAAATAGAGGATATAGGTTGAAGCATGAAATCATGGCTTCATCTTGAATGCAAGCATCTTTTTAAAAATAAGGTATTCTTTTAAAATGCTAATTGTTAAAAATACAGATGAGCAGTTTTTTCTTAAAATTTTTTCTTACAAATGTTAATAAAGTATTCCAATTTTTAAGAGATAGCCATCTACATCACACTTTTGAATGAGTTCATAGAACCAACATCTAGGCTTTAGCTATAGGTACTCACTGAAACTTCAGGGAAATCACACGAACATTTTCCAGCTTCACTTTTATTATATTCTGGGAAATTCTTAAGAGCATGAGGAAAGAATGATGATATATTCATCTCATATTTTGAGGAAGTGGATGGTTGGAATATTGAGTAAATAATGAAGGACTGAATGTACAAATATATGAGTAAATGAATGGTTGCTCATATGAGCAAGAAGATTGTTACAAGTTGCTCCCTACCCTTCACCCACCCATCTCCCCATCATGTGTTTGGAAGCAAGGCTGCTCTTAAGATCCTTAGGCTTCCAATCATCAACATGTCCTAGTGTAGTGCCAAAAGAGAAAACTAAAGTATTTGAAGCATCCTATTTTATAAAGAGTAACTCTATTGCTGACTCTCAGATTTCTCTCAGGTCCTGGGATCATTTAAAGGATCATCAGATTTTAAGAATAAGTAATTTTATATTTTTTCTGGATAGAAGAGTAAGTCCTCTCACATCTTTGTTTACACATATTAGAAAGGTGTGTAGGGCAGTATGGGTGTGTTTGCACACACACATGTGCACACATCAAGCATGTTATTCAGACTAACTTCAAGAATCTCTGCATGAAGTTCATGCATGACTGAGGCACAGGGAACCTATCCCTTGTTGGCAGTCAGTAATAGCTAACAGGGTCAGTATTCCTGACGAGGGACTGGTATACCATGTTCTGAAGGTGCAACATGAGATGAATAAAAGTCTTGCTTGGGTTTATTAGATCTTCAATAGAAAAGACCTTCTTTCTTGACTAGAAAATACACCCTTATATCTAGTCATGTTTTTTGTAACTAAGAAGACCAGGAAAGAGATTGTATATCATTTGAAACTCATCTCTCATACCAGAAAATAATTTAATGCTCATCATCCACTGAAGGTTGGCCGGTAAAGGCTAACACATGATTTGAAAATCACTGTTAAGATAAAACAGTCAAATTTAATTTCTATCCATTAGAAATGTCTAATAAGTAGTCATAAATCTTAAATTGAGAGGACTCTCAAGAGACTATTTCCCTGTGTCTCATAGTCATGCAGGTAAAATGCTATTATTCTCCATTTCAACTACCATTATTTAATAACACTGTGTTTCAGGCATTGTGCTAGGCTCTGGAGCACAGAACACAAACCCTACTTCCTAACAACTTTAGGTTCAACATTTTACAGATGAGGAATCTGATATGCTTCATGTGTTGAAAAGAATCTTGCCCAAACACAGATAGCCAATCTATGATAGAGAAAATGATAGAACTGATGCTTCTTGCAAATAAATAGCCTACAACTGCTTTGTGCATGTGTGCTCAGTTGCTTCAGCCATGTCTGACTCTTTGCAACCCCATGGACAGTAGCCCACCAGGCTCCTCTGTCCATGGGATTCTCCAGGCAAGAAGACTGCAGTGGGTGGCCATGCCCTCCTCCAGGGGATCTTCCTGATCCAGGATACAAACCTGTGTCTCCTGTATTGTAGGCAGATTCTTTAATGCTGAGCCACCAGGGAAGCTTCACAACTGCTTTATACAAACAAATAATACTTATATTAACTGACATTAGTATAAGAAAGCTTTTAAATGGAGTTTTAAGACATTAAAATAAAAGTAATCTAAATGTTCACCTATTGTGTATGTATCATGTATTGGAATAGCAATAGTTTTTAACATTGAAATAGCCCTGTTTATGTTCCAGATATGTTCTTACTTCCTTATATTTATTAAATAACTTGCTTCTCATAGCAACCTGATGTAATAGGCTTATTAAACCCATGTTATGGAGGAAAAAACCCTAAAGCACTAAGTTTATAAGTAATTTGTCCCAAATAAAAGATCTCATCATTGACAGAAGAGTATCTAATATCCTGGCTCTTAATGACTCTGTTGTCTAGATGCAGGAAGGTGATCATTGATGTTACAAAGTCAAAGTTCTTTAAGATCATGAATGCAAAATAAACTCTTCTGTGCTACATGCTCCCTGTTTTCAAGAATTCTTTGAGAAATCTGTTTTAAATTCCTACTAATTAGAAGACCTTGTTTCTTGACTATGTCTCCCCCAAAAGTTTATATTTGAGTGTACTAGTTCCCATTTCTCTTTAAAAATGTATACCTTTTTAAGCATTTAATGTTCTTACATTCCATTTCTACATTTAGTTATTCATAAATTTCTTGTTGAACTTATAGATTTCTAAGTACCTTATAATACTACACAGTCCTCCAGATCCTAACATTAGATTACCTCTGGATTAGAAGCATTTTAAAAACAGAGATGTATTATTTGTTCTATATTTTAAAGATATCCATGTCTTAGTATTTATTTACCCATATTATGTTTCTCTGAAATAAAATTAATAATTTTCACCTTGGTTTTCCATACTTTGTAATGATTCCACCAGGAAAGGGATGGGCTCATAAATCTACAATAAAATAGAAACATTTCACCAGGGAAATATTTTATTTCCTTTTTTATCTCCCATAGTCATATCTCTCATCAAAATGAACTTCACACTTCACCTGCCTATTCCCTGCAACTCCTGTAACAAAGAAAGGGAAGGAGAGAAAGGAAAAAAGGAAGGGAGGGTGGAAGGTAGGGAGTGAGGGAGGAAGGAAGGAAAAAAGATGGGAGAAAGGAAGAAAGGAAAGGAGGGAGGAAGGAAGGAAGAAGGAAGAAATTCTTTGGGAGATATGCAAGTGTCACATCAAGCTCTAGATTGTGCTTTTGGTCCTGAAAACTGAAATTTATGATAGCATATACTCTCTGTGGTTGCAGTTTAAAAATAGAAACATATTTTCAATTTCTCAAAGAAGAATGTAGATTCTTTCTGACAATGCAGTAACACTGGCATTTAGATCCTACATAACTCAGTGCCCAATACATAGTAGGAAGTCAATGTTCTCTGGCTGGTTTGCTTGGTATACTACCATTGGCAATAAGTCATTACGCGGAAGAGCTAATATTTGCTCTTAGCCTGTGGATATCACTGCAGCATTAGCAGCATCAAGAATCTTGGTCTTCAGTCTCTGGTTATACTTAAGGTTGGCTTTGAGACATTATCAGCTCATATATTCTATCTGAATAGTTAAACCATTGTGTATATAGAAAGAAACTGCTATATATCCTACTGCAACATGAAAGGGAACACTCAAATTTTTATTTAAAAATGATTAGCTTTATATACAAAATTTGGAAAACACATGTATCAAAAAGCAAGCATTAGAAAAAAAAAAAAAAAAAGCAAGCATTTGTGCCTCATCATGAAGAACTTAGTAGTAAATTTCTTTGGAAAATTGAGTGTTAAATTTGGGAAATACATGCATCAAAAAGCAACCATTTGTGCCTCATTATGAAGAACTCAGTGGTAAATTTCTTGGGAAAATTGAGTATGATACAAAATTAAAAGTGTGTTCTTTAGGAGAACCACAAATGTAGGGAAGGCCACTGTGGACAGAGACTACTAGTTATCCCTCAATAAGTAGGCTCCCCCTTTTTTATACTTAAAAGTTCAAATTCGTTTCCATTTCTGGGCTGGCCAAATAAACTTCTACTAGCTGACCTTCTCACAGATAACAACTATAAACTACCGACAAAATAGACAATGACTCAAAGGCACTGGAGATTGAACAAAGCAGGTGGATGCTGAAGGGAGATACATTATGAGAAGAGAAAGTCAAGTTGATTTGCCAATTTTTATGGCTCTTAGAGTGAGGGCATGCCACAGCTGCACTGAGTAAAGCACTTAAAACTCTAATAGGAAACCTACAGACTTTCTGCCATAAAGGGGCAGAGGGAAGAGTTTGAGGCAAATGCAGTGACTGAAGTGTAGGAGTCCCTCTGAGAAAAGAGGGAAACAAAGAGAATAAACTTCAATTTCTGTGCATAAACTCTGCCCAGACCTCTGGCTCTGCTCTGAACCATGCATGGGCAGAATAGAATCCAGCAAAATATTAAAGAACTGGAGTTGGATTTGACCTACAACTCAAGAGACAAAATTCTTGGTTTGAATCCCACCAACTTATTTTTCTCCAAAACAAACAAAAAATCATCTCTCTGGAGGAATATAAGGGAATCCAATGTCTTCATAACAAAATACAATGTTCAGAAATATTTATAAATACTTCAAAATTTTTTGACATGCAAAGATCCAGGAAAATAATACCCCCTCTTAAGATAGAAGACAATCCATGAAAACCAACCTTTTGATGGCCAGGATGCTGGAACAGACAATGACAATTATGCACAATGAGGTAGAGAACAATATGCTTATAATTAATGAAAAGATAGAGTATCTCAGCAGAGATATTAAAACTTAAAAAGGAACCATATAGAAGTTGTAGAGCTAAAAAACTATGGTATATAAAATAAAAATGTAACCCATGGGCTTAATAGAAGAATGGAGACAACCAAGGAGAGCTGAATGTGCAGACAGGTCAACAGAAATTATTCAGCCTGAGAAACAAAGAGAATAAAAAATTTAAGAAGTAACCAGACTCAGGGGCAGGTAATGTAATAACAAAAGGTCAAATATATATGCAATTGAGTCCTAGGAGAAAGGAATGGGCTAGAAAAACTATTTATAGAAATAATGGGTGAAAAGTTCCAAAGTTGGGCAAAGTTACAAACTTTCAGACTCAAAACCTTAAGGAATCACAAACAGAATAAGTATGAAAAAAAAACTGTCCATAGGTACATCAAAATCAAACCATGGAAAACCAAAGATAAGTCATCTTGGACTGTGAAAAAGGTTAGCATCCTTGATACGCAAAGTGCCACCAGTAGTAAAGAATCTGCCTGCAATGAAGGAGACATAAGAGATGTGGGTTTGATCCTTGGGTCAGAAAGATCCTCTGGAGGAGGAAATAGCAATCCGGTCCAGAATTCTTGCCTAGGAAATCCCATGGACAGAGGAGACTGGCAGGCTATGGTCCATGGGTTTGCAAAGAGCTGGACACAACTGTGAGCATGCACACACACCCGCAAGGTGAGAGCTGGAAAGGAACATGGATTTTCTTCAACACAGAGTACTATTCTGGCTTCCAGAATGGTACTTGTGATGGTACGTAAGATGACCTTATGAAATTCCGGCCCCAGAATGCTGGACAGAAATGGATTTATATCTTTTTAGCTGGAAAAAAATGAAATTTTAATCTGTTGCTTTTGATCCTCTGATCATGCAGCTAAGCCTGTATCAACATCAATACAGTTTGTATCTACCTTAAAACATCTTGAATCAGTGTCAGGGCATACTACACACAGGGCAGAAAGCAAAACATAAACTCAGAAGTCTGAAAAAGGAGTAATTAGAATTTTTTTAAAAATTCAACTTTTAATAAGCTATGAGTTTATTAGAGGAATCAAAGTGCTCTTTGCTTTGGCATTTTTCACAAGCTTAATGTGAGTAATGCTTTGTTCAATAGCTCAGAGAAGTTTTCAATCAATTGGCTTCAAAAAACAACAAAGAAAGAAATTCATAAACATAATTCAAGAGGCCTACCAATATTTTCCATTTTCCTCCCGTCCTGGTATCATTATACATTAAAGCCAGTGCTCATTCACCATTTCTCAGTTGTTCTCATCTAACTTCTCTCCAAGGTCTAGGCTTGCCCTGCAATTTTCTTGGGCCTCTATCTCTTTTGACTAGACAAGAAAGTCTCCATTATGTCAGCATGTATTGGATGAGGCTTGGTTCTTCACTCTGTTGGTGCAGAACTGTCATTCCCTCATGGGACAGTAAATCATCACATGTTCTTCTGCACGTCTGAGTGGACTGGCCTCATCCTCACAAAGTTTTCAACTCCGCTCCCAACTCTCTCCGGGGTTGAGATAGTTCCCATTTAATGATATTGCCTTGTGGGGGATCAGGTACCTCTTGTGTATGTTTTTAGTATGTGTTTTTTAAAGAATATAAATGACCCAATATTTTTCTAAACATTAACAAAGACACCTTTATGTAGCTCAATCTAAAGTTTGTCTATACACTGTCTAATATATAGATGTATATATAGCTCTATTTCTATGTTAGACAAAGTGTTTAGAAAACAAACTATTCGTTTAAAGCAAGACCTTAAAGTAAAACACTTCATTAGGCTGCTTTAGTTGGCTGACTATCTATTGGTGAATGTTTCTCCAGGTTTATCATTCTTGTTAGTTGCCTCTATTAAGGATGGCCTGCCAGCTCTCACATGGCTCTCACATGGCTTCTTTGCCAGCAGCTTTCAATGCTCTTGTGATCAATACTTTAGAGCTAAACATCAGGCCAATTTGGTATCCGGGTTTTCCCACTAAACAGTGCTGCCCAACCAATACCTCCTGTGAACATGTGTGTGAGGAAGCAGGCCTTTTCTCTCTGAGTCTATTTAGCACTTGATTCCAATTTAAATTAAACACAAACAAGAAGATGGAAGCCACCCAGCTTCCTTCATTCCCATACTTGTATTGTGACCAAGCAGGGATATTTGGGCACTTTGCAAGCTGTAGCATCTTCTCTCCTGTGTTACCTCTATAAAATCACTATGACCCAGTTTCTGTGGCCTTCTCAAACTCAGAGCTCTGGCTGACCTCAAGAGTCATCACATTTGTGTTAAGGCACTCTGCTTTTCAACCCATGCTTATTGTTTTGGTCAACAAGTAGCACTACGTTTAAAGGATCAATCACTTTTAAAAAAATAAATATCGAGTTAACTTAATGTATTTTGGACAAGTAAAGAACAGGTCTTTATCCTTATATCCTTTATCCTTCCTTGTATAGCATAGGGAATTCTACTCAATACTCTGTAATGGCCTATATATGAAAACAATCTAAAAATGAGTGGATACGTGTATGTGCGTAACTGATTCATTTTGCTGTACCCATGAAAGGAACACAACATTGTAAATCAAATATACGCCAATAAAAATTAAATAAAAAGAACGGGTCTTCATCAATAGGTGACTAATCTCATGAGATTTTTGTTCTGGAAATTTCTTAGGCCATTTCGTAGAACAAGCTTGTAACCTGGTTACTGAAGATGCATGACTGAAAATTAAAAGCAGAGACTAAATTGCTAAAGGGAAATACAGAATATGCACGAGTCTTCTGATAGGAGGCTCTGGTAAAATAAGTGCATGTACAAGGTACCTGGGTTATTCTAGGTGTAGAGCAGAACCCAGTACAGAGGAATTTATCAGAAAAAATTGCTGTTCTAAAATCTAAGAGCAGAGCAAACAAGGTGGTATCAGGAAGGGACTTTAGCAGTAGCAAGGAGTGGCCATTTGGATCCTGTAAGAAGGTCTATAGAGACCATACACAACTTTGTTCCTAAGACTTCTTCCACCACTCAGGAGTCACTACAGATGGGGGTTTCAGATGACCAGTGCTTAGAAATATGATGATTACCTATCAGAACAAAGTCAGACTTAATACAAGAGAGACTTGATGTCGAGTCCCAGAAAGCGGAATGGATACTTCTTGACAACTTCATTCCTGTAGTGTGTACTCGACCAAGAACTTGGTAATAGTGAGTCTACAATCTGAATCCAAGATGACGCCTGGAGGAACAAGATGTCTACACACAAGGTTTGATGGACATCTTCACAACAATCTTGGTCAGAATATTTCTGAAGGCCATTATGTATGCACAATAGATAGGAAGGATGAAAATTTGTTCTCATTAGCCTTATGTGAAACTTGTGATGACTTTGCTTCTGATCTTTTCTTCAAATCTTTATTGTAAAGGCAAGTAGTTACTAAGTTTCTACTACTCCATGCAATAAAGTGTTTTAAGAGCTGAGGGTGATACAACTATATACAGTGGTCTCCTCTAGTTAAAGGTATAAAATACATATGAAATAGACAATTAACCACATTGAATGCATGTTCAACTCTTTGTGACCCTAGGAACTGTAGCTTGCCAGGCTCCTCTGACCATGGGATTCTCCAGGAAAGAATACAGGAGTGGGTTGCTGCGCCCTCCATCCCGACCCATGGGTTGAACCCACATCTCCTGCATTACAGGTGGATTCATTACCCCTGAGCCACCGGGGAAGCCTGTTAACCACATTGTGAGATTTAAAAGTAAGTTTCAAATAAGATATCCAGATTAATCCTATTAGAATTTCAAAGAAAGAACCCTTTTGAGCCCAGGTGGACATGGGCAGAGACGGCTAAAGAAGTAACTTGTGTCTCAAAGGAGCAACAGGAACTTCAATGTTGAAGATTAGGAGAGATATTCCCTTAAAGGCAAGGGATGTAACTGTTATTGTTACAGGTTGAATTGTTCCCCACCCCCAATAAAATTCTTTCGTTTAAGTCCTAACTCCCAGTTCCTCAGAATGTGACTTTATTTGGAAATAAAGTTGTGAGAGATGCAATTGGTTTAGATGGAGTCATATTGGAGTAGAATGGACACCTAATCCAATATGGCTGGTGTCATATTATAAAATGTGAAATTTGACTACAGACATACAGCCATAGAAAAAATACAATGTAAAAATTGGAGTTAGGCTGTTATAGGGCAAGGATGCAAGGAGAGAGTCCTGGAACAGATCCTTTCCTAGTGCTTTCAAAGGGAGCCTGGCCCTGCCAACATCTTCATCTCAGACGTTTAGGCTCCAGAATTGTGAGACAATAAACTCATGTTATTTAAGCCACTCAGTCTGTGGTACAGCAGCCATAGGAAACCAATTCAATGATCAGAAACACAGAGGAAAGAAGGTACAGGGTGGATTCTGGGAAATGCTAAGTCAATAGACACTACTTTTAAAGAGATGGGGGTACCAGGCCCACCTTTCTTGTCTTCCTATGTCTCCTTGACATACAAGGATGTATATTGTCATCCTGCTTATTTAACTTCTATGCAGAGTACATCATGTAACCTGCTGGGCTGGGTAAATCAAAAGCTGGAATAAAGATTGCCAGGAGAAATATCAATAACCTCAGATATGCAGATAATACCACTCATATGGTAGACAGTGAAAAGGAACTAAAGAGCCTCTTGATGAGGATGGAAGAAGAGAGTGAAAAAATTGGCTTAAAACTGAATATTCAAAAAGCTAAGATCATGGCATATGGTTCCATCACTTCATGGCACATAGAAGGGCAAAATGTGGAAGCAGTGACATTTTATTTTCTTGGGTTCCAAAGTCAATGCAGATGATGACTGTAGCCATGAAATTGAAAGATGCTTGCTCCTTGGAAGGAAAGCTATTACAAACCTGGACAGTGTATTAAAAAGCAGAGACATTACTTTGCCAACAAAAGTCCATATAGTCAAAGCCATGGTTTTTCCAGTAGCCATGTATGGATATGAGAGTTGGACCATAAAGAAGGCTGAGTGCAAAAGAATTGATGCTTTTAGATTATGATGCTGGAGAAAATGCTTGAGAGTCTCTTGGACTGCAAGGAGATCAAACCAGTCAATCCTAAAAGTAGTTAATGCTGAATATTCATTGGAAGGACTGATGCTTAAGCTGAAGTTCCAGTACTTTGGCTACCTGATGTGAACAGCCGGTTCATTGGAAAAGACCCTGATCCTGGGAAAGATTGAAGGCAAGAGAAGGAGCGGCAGAAGATGAGTTGGTTAGATAGCATCAGTGACTCAATGGACAAGAATTTGAGCAAACTCTGGGAGATAGTGGAGGACAGAGTAGCCTGGCATGCTGCAGTCCATGGGGTCGTAAAGAATTGGACACAACTTAGAGACTGAACAATAACAACATAGATACTACTAACATCTAACATTTTCAGAATGCTTATCCTGTGCTTCATGTGCATTTTTCATTTGATCTTCACACCCACTCTGTAAGGTAAGCTCTACTATCATCCCGTTTTATGGATAGGAGACAAAATTTCAGACTGGTTAAGGATTGTCAAAGGCCACACGGCCAGAAAAGTAGAGAGCTTACTAAGAGAGATGTTTAAAGAGATGAGGAGCCGAAGTGGGACAGGGTGTTATGCATCTTTCAATCTTTGTCATTGATACATTTCTCTGTACCAGACACAAATCATAGACTAACAAAAATACCTGCTGAGGAAAATATAGCAAGCATGTTTCATACGTAGAAAAGACCAATAAAATGGTGCTGAAATTCTCTCATCTTAGCAATGAGAACTAACATGCAAAAGAAATTACAAATTTATACCAGGACAAATCAATAGTGTGGAGTTATCACTAGGGACCATGCCTGTGACTCTCAGCCCGGTGTCTCTTCACACCATCACTTACCTGTATAAACAGTGGTGACCAAGGAGGCCCCTGGGCCACGTCCTCAGTCTCCTCAGGCTTTCCTTTTAAGGGAGATCAGCAGAGTTACCACTGGCTGGAACCGCGCCCCCCACCCTGCCCCCACGCCCCACCACGTCCAGATAGGAGATTTGCAATTGGTGGTGCCCTACTGTGGATTTTACACCCACTCTGTGTTTGGACAGAAAGAAAAATGATACCTCTTCTCTGAATTGACACATCATTCTTTCCCAAGCATGCAAAGTGCTCTTGCCAGCCCCTCTTGGTAAATATTTACCTTGAATCATCACAGGCCTGAAACATCAGCTGTCCAGAGAAAACAGGATGGTGATTTTGGACATTTGGAATCTGGAACCTGTGATGAATAGAAATACAACCTTGTATGCTGTCAGAGGCTCTGGCCTGCCAAGGGAAAATGTACTTTATACAGCCACAAGCTTGACCTTCGAGAGCCTTAAAAGGCCTCACATACTCAAAGGTGCATTACTGGGCCTTACACTAATTCATCATGATAGCTAAAGTGGTCTGTGTAAACCACAGGAGATCTGAGTCCCCTGGGCATCCAGGAGTCAGCATTAATTGCTTCGAGTTTAGCATAGGGAACCATAAGTGAACATAGGGTAAAGACTATTTGCATATTGCTTGCAATAAAGCTTAGAAATGGTTCCAGATGTCCCAGCTAAAACCTTCTCCCCAAAAGTTTATCCCAGGCTGGGAGCCAGCCCAGGCCAATCTAATAGAAGTTCTACTCAGCCTCTCTCTTCTGAATTTTGAGTCAGAGTTTGCAGGTTGCAACAAAAATCCTCAAGGCAAATTTTTATTCTGAGCAGGCTGAATATAATTTATTAATTCACTTTTGAAATAACAATTGCAGTTGGGAGGGATCAGCTGAACGCCTTAATTACATTAGAAAATATGCCTCACTGTTGTCTGCCCCCACCCAGGGTACAGAACACATAATTATCATAATTTTCAAATTGTATCATTATTATTTGAAAAATCTGATGGACAGCAGACTCTATCGACTTAGCTACTTTGAAGCAGTGGCCGAGACACATTTGAACCTTCGAATAAGATGATTCCCCCACTTGCTTATTAAGGCTCTGAAATGGTTGAGCATCTACCGGCTGTTTCCAGTCTCAGATACTATTTGTCCAACAGAACTGGCTTCCCGGCCCCTCTCTCCTTTGTGCCGAGAGGGAAATGCTCAGGTGTGCTGTTGCCAGAGTGATTAGGCCAGCCGGGAAGTCTCCTTGGACAGGAGGTTGGAAAGCCTCTGGGATCACGGCCTCTCATCCTTGTTAAATGACTGTGAGTGCGTGTGTGTCTGTGTGCGTGCTGCCACATGCACACCTGCCTAGAGGGAAGATGTTTGTTTTCATTTTTAAAGGCCCAGAGTGTTTTTAAAGAGAAAGTGGAACATTTCCAGATATGAAGTTGGGGGTCTGTGTTAAGCAGCCAGGGTGCCAGGCGGACAGCCTAACTGTGATCATTGGCTTTGTTATCAACTCCCCGCGTCTTTAGAGTGCCTCTGTCTCCCAGTTTCTATCAGACACCACAGGCCACACAGACCCTCCCTCTGCTTCTTTGGGTGGCTGTGATGTTTATCAGACTAATGAGTTCAGTTCTCAGGTCAGCGCTAAAGTGGCGAGTGTAGCCGCCCTCTGCCCTGGGTTTTTCTTCTACCTATGGATTATCTGCCTTCCGTTTGCCAAGCCTCCTCATTCCAAGTTTCTTTGATCCTTAGATATTAAGGAGACTAGAGGCTGAATTAAACCCTTTTTAATAATTCAAACTCTCTGCTCAAGTGAATCCCTTTAGAAAAAACAAAACAACATTAAAAAAAATAAAAGCAACAAAAAGGAATAGGAAAGATTGGTTTAGTTTGACGATAAACCATCATTTTCGTGAAAACTCTTCTATCCCAGAAAAGTAACCAATGATTTTCTGAATAGAGGGCAGGAGAGGAGAAGCACACTGGGTTTGAACCAAGTGACCTGGAGCCGAGTCCTGGTGCAGCCAGTCTCTGGGGCCAAGACCTGGTGAGCGAGGGCCACGCTGTGCACCCTGGCTTCTATCTCCTCACAGGTAAATTCAGAGGCACCCAGAGAGTACCTCTGGGTTCTTTTACTCAAAGGACTTCTCTGAGGATCCTATAATACAGCTCATGTTGGTGTTGCTTGAGATCGTTTGAAGTGCTCTGAAAATTCAAGATGCATTATCAGAACTGACTCAGAGCCTTGAACACAGTAGGAACCGAATAAACACTTCTTGAAGTGAGTAGACTCCCTATTTTCCATTTGAGAATAAGAAACAACATGGATGCTTCACTATCCCCTGAAATGACCCAGTTCCTGCCTACATAGTCCCTGAGTGCCTGCACTCAGGTTCTCTTAGTGAAAAGAATTTTAAAGGCAAATCTATCCCAATCTCTCTGAGAAAGAAAGCATTTTATTCTCACCCAAGGACAGAGACAAAACATGTTTATGTGGAGCAAATGATGACATTTTAGAGTCAGGAAAGTCTAAGAATGAAGGAGCCTAAGAGAAATTAATGTTCAGCTTTATTGTCCCCACTTCATTTTCAGAAAAAGAAATCAAAGTTTCAGTGACTTTCTTGAATTGTTTGGCTTTGTCAAGCAGCCAAGGAAGGTCTCTGATTCCCTACTGATTCCCGCGCCCCACCTTTCGCTGCTCCTCTGTAAAGTGTAACTTCAGGAAACTGTCCTTTCCTAAACATCTTGCTTTACAGAGGAGGGGGATTCCTAGGTGGCGCTAGTGGTAAAGAGCCCACCTGCCAATGCAGGAGAGGCAAAATTTAATCCCTGGGTCGGGAAGATCCCCTGGGAGAGGAAATGGCAACCACTCCAGTATTCTTGCCTGGGAAATCCCACGGAGAGAGGAGCCTGCTGGAGCAAACAGTTGAACTGAGAAATAGTGCTCACACACACACACACACACACACACAAGGAGAAGCATGAAGTTCACATGGCCCTCTGCCGAGTCTGAATGAGGAGCAGCTACAGTTGCCTGGAAAGACAGAGGAAAGCTCTTTTCTCCAGGCTCTAGCAGCCCCCTGATGACCCATGGTGGACAGCTGTTTTTTTTTGAGAAGCAGCTGTATAAAACTTTGCTTCATAGCTGCTCTGTTCGTTTCTAAGGCTGTATTTGACAAAGCACTTGCTACTTCAGTGGTCTCTGGTGGAGATGACCAGAGGCAAAGATGCTGTGCTCAGAAAAAAATGCTCCTGCCCAGCTTCTCCTCACTGGGAGCACCCACTTCTCTTTTCAGGTAACAGGCAAATACCGTTGTGTGCCTGCTGCTCCTCCCAGCATTCACCTTGGTTTGCTTCACCCAAGTGGATAAGTCAGGCTTCTCCTCAGGTTAAGAAGGAAAAAGGTTTCTTTCTTTAGTTTTCTTGGTTGAGATGTATGAGACCTGACAAGGAAGCATACAGACCAAGGAAAGAAGTTTAAGAACCAAAGCATCTTTAGGTCTTCCTCAACAAAAGCAAGCTCCCCTGTAAACAAGCAAAGACCATGTGAGGCTGAAGCATTCCTCCTTTCTATCCAGTGGTTTATTGACTCAGCTCTCTGATACCTATGGGAAAAAAAGATTAAAGTGTTCCCTGAAAAACATGTTACCTCCAAACACTATTATTTCAGAGGTCAGAGCCTATCCACTCGGGCAAACATCCTGGATAACTGAAAGGAAGAGGGAAAAATGGGCCATGTCGCCCCAGGAGTAGAAGCAATAAAATGCCTTGGTATCCTAAATCTGAACATACTGTGGTCTACTATTGGTTTTAAAAATTAAAGAGTATCCACCTAGCACTTACACTATTTTCCAGCACTTCAGTACATGGGGAGATACCTGTTCACAGTTCCCTGGATGGGAGAGTGTCAAGAGGAGAGCTGGAAAGACTGTGTTTCAGCTCTTCCCATAAACACCTCTTCCTCCTCCTCTCTACTTCCAAACTTCTCTAGGACAATTGTCCTATTCCTTAACCCATCTAAATGGCATTACTGGTAGTGAAAACATCTTGATTATCAAAATATGAAAAATTGTTGCACATTGAGATGAGCCCCACTGTTTGGAACGTAGCATTAAGAAGAAAGCCCATTCTTCCTGGGGAGTGTTGAAATCAGCCCGAGAGGCTTGCACATCCTCTGGTCTTGCAGTCTAGTTTCCTCCGTCTCCACCACTGTAGGATTTCTGTCTTTCCAATAAACACATCCCTTTGGCCCCTCTCCCCTTTAGATCTTATTGTAGATACCGGTTTCAAATGGATTTTATCTGTTGGAGATTGAGTGGAACATCATAGTGCCTTGAATGAATTCTTTGGTCAACAAAGAGGATGTCAGAACTGACCCCATAAGGTATAAAGAAAAAGTGGAAGATAAGAAAGACCTCAGTGAAGTAGCCAGAGAACATGCCAAGGTGAATCAGTCAAGCAGGAGATTGAGCGATGCCACCTCTGGCAGCCTTTGGGGCAGTGGTGAACAGGACACAGGTCAGCAGAGGCTCAGTACCTGGCAAGACCAACAGTGCTCACTCCCTGTGGCTTATCCTGAAACTGAAGAGTTGCCGTTTTGCTCATTTGCTTTTAAAAAATTCTTCCCCTCCCTTGTCTTCAATGTTTACTGTCAACAGCCCTCCTCCTCCTCCCACTCTTCTCCCAACTTTGGAAAGGTGTAAAAGAGGTACCATATGTGAACTCCCTCTGCTGACATGTTTCAAAAAGACCTTGTCAACTGGTACTAATTGTTGTGACTGCAAACTTTCATTCATCCTGGGTGCTGCTGCAGACTTTGTTTGCTTTCGCATTCTGGGCCAATCCCATATTCCCATGTTGTTTCATCGCCATTAAGGAGACTTCAGCTTCCAGAGCCTTCTTCACCATCACAACAGCCTTTCTATCCATCTTTCAGCTTATAGCCCTCGATTTGTAAAGTTCAGAGTAACTTTAGCTCGGGCTACGTGCAACCCGTTTCCCCCCTCTGCCAGGAGAGCCCAGGCATCACCTTGACTCCTTTATTCATGGTAGAAGCTGTTGAGCAGCATATTCATTTTGGGTGGGCTGTGTTTAGGAACTCAGGGCACATCATTCACAAGTTATCTCTGTTGATATGCGCATTGTTGACCCTCACCTCACAAGGCCACCAATCAAGCCTACAACTTTCTTTCTCCAACAAAACCCCTGTGATCTGATGGACTCACTGGGCAATATTAAAACCTGAGGAGGGAAGTCGAAAGGGAGGCTTTATGAAAGCGACTTCAGAACACTATCCAATTATTAGTATGCTTTTTCATAATACTGACGGTTTCACATTTTATTGAGAGAGAGAATTTTTCCCTGGCTCTCTTGGGAATGATTTTATTGAAAGCATCAGAATGAAGAAGATGGCTGCATCATTTCTGCAGTGCCAGGGGTCAGAATCTTTGACTGGTTTGGTGTAATGTGCACATATAAAATTTCACTCACTGCTTATTTATTGCCTTTTATTTAATATATAATCTGGCTAGATCTACTTTTGTTTCTTTACGTTTACTGCTTTCCTCCATTTTATTCTTCCTTTGGCTGATTTAATATGTATATATTAAATTATATATGTGTGTATATATATATATATATATACATATATATTCTATATTCTTTGATCAGAAGTCTTACTTGAAAGAACACTCTGCTTTTGCTCTTTTACATAGTAAGTCCAGTGGTAGGGGAAGAAATGTGAATCTAGCCATAGGAGAGCACTTTATTGGTGATAGTCATTTATTTTAGAACACTGTTGTTCCTTCAAAAGTAAATGCTTGCTCCTTTCCTTACCTCTCTTTCATTTCTCTGTATTACATCCCCATCCAACTAAAAATCATTCTCACTCCACAGTCACCAGAAAGTACTTTAAAATACAATAGACTTTTTTGAGTTGAATTACTAAAATTCACAAAACCAAATCCAAGAGCTAAGTTTCTAAGCAAAGCTTTCTGACTAAAAGCTTCTAATCAAAGGGATGCGACCCAAAGAGACAAATGGAAAATGATCATTTTTATTTATGAGGGTCCAATAACTTTTAAAATATGGGACATCTTGATAAAGCTGGCTTAGAGGATGATGTCACGATCTGAACCAAAATGGTTTCTTCTTATATCTCCCCTATGAAATAATGCTTAACTGACTCGTGTTGAAGGATTGACCTATAGGTTGCTAATCTGTTCAGCAGCCTATTTTAGAAAGATCAAAAAACATTGTCTAAATAAAACAGAAATGTATTTATCTCCCACTAAAGAACTCTAAAAGGAGGCAATCTAGGGCTCGTGGGGTATCTCCACCAAGTCATCAAGAACCTAGATTCCTCCAAGGTTGTGACTTTGCTTTACCAATGTGATGAGCCTATATCTACCTGTGATGCAACAGAGTGTACTCCCTCACTCCTTAAAGATATTTTTCCAATATTCCATGTAACACTCCTACTTCCATCTCTGTGGCCAAAATTTATACAATGGCTATACTGACCTGTGAAGGAAGCTTGGTCACTAATCTTTTAATATTGGATCCAATAAGCATGAGGATTCTGATTTCTAAAGAAAGGTAGGAAGAACATTGAGAGGTACCTAGAAGTCACAACAAAACTTGGCTGTGAAAGGATTATTTCTACAATCTAAATCTAATCTTGTCTTCTTTCTGTTTTCTCCCCATCACCTATAATATAAAAGCCAGTCTTAGAATAATGATGTGTAAGTAGAATGACCATATAATTTATCACCTAAAGTATGATATCCTTGAGAATAGAAAGTATACAAGGACCACAGGAGTACAACTAACTGTCCCAGGCAAATCAGGATGAATGAACCGAGTCCAAACCACCTTTCAGAGCTCATCTCCCTCTGCTTCTCCAATAGTATTTCATTTTGTATCTATAAAAATAATTAAAATTTCCCCAAACACAACATGATTCTCTACACATCGTGACTCTGGTCCAGAATTCCCACGCCAATTTTATACCTCCCACTTCCTACCCCAGATCAGCTGTTATCCTGAGAAATCTCCCCCAATCAATCTCTCTCAATTTTCTGAAACTTGATCACTTTCTTTTCTATGTTTTTGTCCATTGACTTCACTGGCAGAATGGGCAACAACCAGAGTCATCAACATTTATTTATTGCTCACACTTTATGACCAACTCCAGTTGGCTGAAAGGCTCTTCTTGGTAGTTTATTGTAGGCTGACTGATGGTACAGTGAATTTGAAGTTAGTATCCAAGTATCTGTGTCTGAAAGGACCAGCCAAGCCAGAAATAAAAAGGTAGGAAGTGAGCTACAAGAAAGAGATTGGGATCATCATCCTATTTCTCAACCCAGATATACAGTATAGGTCAATATTTCAGGGCTTATAGGATAAATGAACATAGATCAGAGATAAAAGTTGGCTGAATTCTGCACTGGTATCTAACACCCTGCCAGGTACATGAAGACAAGGTTTGGTAGATAAGCACAGAGCAAAGGAGAAAGAAAGTAAAAGTGTGAGAGAGAGAGAAGACATCCTTGAAAATCCTTCAGATGGAGAGTTGTTGTTGTTGTTCAGTTGCTCAGTTTTGTCTGACTCTTTGAAACCCTGTGGATTGCAGCATGCCAGGCTTCCCCATCCTTCATTCAGATGATGGGAGCAAATGAGATACCTAATCTAACAGAAGGTGCGTGCATGCTTACGTGCTAAGTCGCTTTCATTATATCTGACTCATTGTGACCCCATGGACTGTAGCCTGCTAGGTTCCTCTGTCCACGGGATTCTCCAGGCAAGTATACTGAAGAGGGTTGTCATACCCTCCTCCAGGGGACCTTCCCGATCCAGGGATCGAACCTTTATCTCTTATGTCTCCTGCCTTGGCAGGCAGGTTCTTTACCCCCAGTGCCACCTGGGAAGCCCAGGAGTCATCCTGCCCATAACTGAGGAATGGTTGGTTATTGTCAATAAAATTAAGTCCATCCTTCCTACCCATGTTTTCCTGCAGGCTTGCCACATCTCTTCTTACCTGGGTCATCAGAGATGCAGTTGCCACCTGCTGAAGAGCTGAGTAAGTAAATGAGAACTGAATGCCCTTTTCACAGCAAGTTGAGAACGATATCACATCTAATAGTGTACCCTTGCATGACTAGGTCTGGGTCAGTAAGCAAGCTATCTTCTTAACTCTTAATAAAGTATGATAGGGAGGGCTTTGGTAGGAAAACATTCTGCAAAGCAGAGCCATTCTAATTAAAACTCATCGCGGTGCATGTCACCCTCAGGGAATGACAACTATTAATAACAATGGCAATAGCATACAAAATCCTGTAGAGTATATGAGCTAGGGGCCGCCATATGGTTTTCAATGGCTTCTCATCACACCACCCAAAATGTTGTTCAGGGCCAAATATGTAAAACATTTGGCTCAAGGGGTGTAGAAAATGCTCCAGTGATGCGTTTGCTGTTCAGTCACCAGGCAGCCACTGGTGTCACCGGCCAATCATGGCCAAGGCCAAGGGTGAGATGGCCCCAGCCACATGGCAAAGAGATGGACTGAGAAACAAGAAAAAGACATGGAAGCAAAGACCTTGAAAGAAAATAACACTGAGCTCCACTCTAAGCCTGAATTTATGAAAACATTGGGCCAGCACAAAATAAAATGGCAGCGTCATTACTCGTAGGAGCCTCACTATCCAGCACTATTATTCCAATTTCGAACACTTGAATGAAATGTGGTATAACTGAGTTTCCGAGCTTCCACATCAGGCAACATCAATTGCCATTTTTGGAAATGATGGTGGTGGGGAAGGATATTCATTTTTCTTTTTAATGTTTTGAAGTTGCCACACTCTCTGGGCTACTTGTACATGAGAAGGGCCATGGGACTTCTGGGAGGGTCTAAAGTGCAAGTGGCTGAGCCCATGGAGAGAGATGGTGAGTGGATGAGAGAGGTGCCAATGTGGCAGAGGAGGCAGGATAATAGTGGGTCCTCTGACATGCCTTTCTAAGTCTCTCTTTCCATGTTTTTCTTCCCTATTAGAGAGTGGGGTTCCCCCTTCCTCTGGCTTTCCTTCCCTCCATTTTGCATATAGTGACTGGGATCTTGTCCAGCTTTGGTATTTTTTTCTTCCCTTGGACTTAAAAACATGACACCTATGTTTGTGAAGCAGAAAAACTGCTGTCTTGAAAACAAAGCCTATTCCTTAAAAAGCAAGTAACTCCTCCCCCAGTATGTCACTGTGGATACACATGCCTTTGAGTGTGCTGTTTGCCTCAATTCTTTTTCCAGTTTGTGGGTGCAGGGAGAGTAAAGAGAGAAATTTGGGGAATTTTTAAGCATCTTTGTATTTTCCAGTTATGCCAACATAAAGGAAGCGAAGTTGTGCTTTTCTTCCCTTAATGTTTGTGTGTGTGTGTGTGTGTGTGTGTGTGTGTGTGTGCATTTAGTCACTCAGTCATGTCCAACTCTTTGCAGCACCATGGACCATAGCCCACCAGGCTCCTCTGTCCATGGGATTCTCCAGACAAGAACACTGGAGTAGATAGCCTTTCCCTTTTCCAGGGGATCGTCTCAACCCAGGGATTGAACCCAGGTCTCCTGCATTGCAGGTGGATTCTTTACGATCTGAGTCACCAGGGAAGCCCCAATGTGTGTGTCTATATGTTTGAAAATTGTCTTTAAAGCAAAAAACAATATGAGTTTTAGACTCTCCTCCAAGCAGTGCAAGGAGTTGGAAAAGTGAGGAGCAGAGGAATGTTCAGAACACAATTCCCTGTGGTCTAAAATACTTTCCTTCCCCATCACTGAGTGTCTCCTTCCCTCAATTAGTCTTAATGGAAGAAAATAAATACAATTTGCAATGTAATCTAGAATCTTTGCTCCAAAAGTCCCTATGCCAAGTGAAAACTGGCAAATACAGTTTAAGCAAATGTTTTCCAAAAATAGTTCTTATATTATCAGGTTTTTTCATGCCCAGATGAGGAATCAGAGACTCCTTCTATATGACGTTATATCATCATATGAAACTAAAACAAATATGCAACTGTTATGTTATGACCTTCTCTACAAAACTATAATATTTATCCCTAAGCATATAGCCAAGTGGGAAATAAGAGACTGGCACTGATTCTAAAAAAAAAAAAAAAAGGAAATGCTTTTTTTTCACCCAACTCCATGTGTCATATTATCAAGTGTGGGGAAATCTTAGAGTGTTGCTAACACAAGCACTGTGGTTTGTAAGAGAATAGTTAAGTGACCTCATTTTTATTTCATATAGAAGGTTGAATTGATTAATGTGGTGGTCTTGGGAGATCCACTTCCTTTCCCTCACTTCTCATCTGTAAGATGGGCTAATATATTCTTCTCTCCATACCCACCAATGTCCTGAGAAGAAACTCACAGTAGAATCACTAATTCATCACACATTCATTATTCAATACGTGGAAGTGTACCAGGCACTCACTAAGGGGCTAGTTACGTATGGGAAAGCATCACCAGTCTTGACATTGCTAAGACTTCCCTTCCTCAGAGTGACTTCTCTAAAAGCACGCTTGATTGCATTTGTTCTCTCAGCTATGAAAGGTGGGAACACCAGATTGTCCCAACCTCCAACTCCTAAGGGTACAGGAAACAGACACAGACTGTCTCCCACCTCTTTCTGTGTGGATAATGGCCTTGGATGCAGTAGATACTGGGCTGACGTGTAGAACCAGACAGTCATTTCTGACAATGTGTTTCTGTCTTTGTCACTAACTACTGGAGAAACAGGCCCCAGGCTCTTCAGGGGGCTGCTGTGAATTCCTTTTGCCTTCTGTGAGGCCAACCCACAGAGGCGATAGGGACTGTGAGAATGTTATTGTAACTTCTTAATTCAAAACATGACTAGAAAGAGACTTCCTGGGATGAGGCTGGAGGAAACCAGGCTGCTCAGCTGGGATGAATTACTGGAAGTGCCGGGTTGGTTTTGCCCCCTAGTGGTTACCGGCTTAGGGACCCCCATGAGCTAAATAGTTTTCAGCACCAGGAGGATACTCACCACTGAGTGAAGGAGGCACTTGTGTGGACCAGAAGGACATCACATGGAGTCAGCACATGGCCTGACCTCAGCTCTCATGACCCCAGTCCCCAGACTTGCAAATTGAAAATGAAGGACTAGATCACAAAGAAATCTTTCTTTTGCTGTTTTTTAAATTTAGTTTTTAATTGAAGGATAATTGCTTTACAGAATTTTTTTTTTGTTTTTGGTCAAACCTCAACATGAATCAGTCATAGGTATACATACACCCCCTCCCTTTTGAACCTCCCTCCCATCTCCCTCCCATCCCACCCCTCTAGGTTGATACAAGCCCCCGTTTGAGTTTCCTGAGCCAAACAGCAAATTCCTGTTGGCTATCTATTTTACATATGGTAATGTAAGTTTCCATGTTACTATTTCCATACATCTCACCCTCTCCTCCCCTCTCCCCATGTCCATAAATCTATTCTCTATGTCTGTTTCTCCACTGCTGCTCTGTAAATAAATTCTTCAGTACCCTTTTTCTAGAGTCCGTATATGTGCGTTAGAATACGATATTTATCTTTCTCTTTCTGACTCACTTCACTGTGTATACTAGGTTCTAGATGCATCCACCTCATCAGAATGGACTCAAATGCATTCCTTTTTGTGGCTGAGTAATATGCCATTCTGAACATGTACCACAACTTCTTTATCCGTTCATCTGTCAATGGACATCTAGTTTGCTTCCATTTTCTAGCTATTGTAAACAATGCTGCAATGAACAATGGGATACAAGTGTCTTTTTCAGCCCTGGTTTCCTCAGGGTATAGCCTAGGAGTGGGATTGCTGGGTCATATGGTGGTTTTATTACTAGTTTTTAAGGAATCTCTATACGATCTTACATAGTGTTGGTATCAATTGACATTCCCACCAACAGCGCAAGAGCATTCCCTTTTCTCCACACTCTCTCCAACATTTATTTTTGGTAGACTTTTTGATGATGGCCATTCTGACCAATGTGATGTGATATCTTATTGTGGTTTTGATTTGCATTTCTCTAATAATGAGAGATGTTGAGCATCTTCTCATGTGTTTATTAGCCATCTGTATGTCTTCTTTGGAGAAATGTCTGTTTAGGTCTTTTCCCACTTTTTGGTTGAGCTGTTTGTTTTTCTAGCATTGAGTTGTATGAGCTGCTTGTGTATTTTGGAAATTAATCCTTTGTCAGTTGTTTCATTTGCTATTATTTTCTCCCATTCTGAGGGTTGTCTTTTCACCTTGCTTATAGTTCCCTTTGCTGTGCAAAAGCTTTTAAGTTTAATCAGGTCCTACTTGTTTACTTTTGTTTTTATTTCCCTTACTCTAGGAGGTGGGTCATAGAGGATCTGGCTTTGATTTATGTCCTCCAGTGTTCTGCCTATGTTTTCCTCTCAGAGATTTACAGTTTCTGGTCTTACATTTAGGTCTTTAGTCCATTTTGAGTTTATCTTTGTGTGTGGTGTTAGGAAGTGTTCTAATTTCATTCTTTTACATGTAGCTGTCCTGTTTCCTAGCACCATTTATTGAAGAGACTCTCTTTGTCCCATTGTATATTCTTGCCTCCTTTGTCAAAAATAAGGTACCCATAGGTGCATGGGTTTATTTCTGGGATTTCTATCTTGTTCCATTGGTCTATATTTCTGGTTTTGTGCCAGTACCATATTGTCTTGATGACTGTAGGTTTGTAGTATAATCTGAAGTCAGGAAGGGTGATTCCTCCAGCTCCATTCTTCTTTCTTCAGATGGCTTTGGCTATTCAAGGTCTATTGTGTTTCCATATGAATTGTGAAACTTTTTGTTCTAGTTCTGTGAAATATGCCATTCATAATTTGATAGGGATTGCACTGAATCTGTAGATTGCATTTGGTAGTATAGTCATTTTCACGAATTTGATTCTTCCTACCCAGGTACATGGAATATCTCTCCATCTGTTTATGTCATCTTTGATTTCTTTCATCAGTGTCTTATAATTTTCTGTGTACAGTTCTTTTGTCTCCTTAGGTAAGTTTATTCCTAGATAATTAATTCTATTTGTGGCAGTTGTGAATGGGATTGATTCCTTAATTTCTCTTTCTGTTTTTTCATTGTTAATATATAGAAATGCAAGTGATTTCTGTGTATTGCACTTGTATCCTGCAACTTTGCTAAATTCACTGATTAGCTGTAGTAATTTTCCGATACTATCTTTAGGGTTTTCTATGTACAGTATCATGTCATCTGCAAACAGTGAGAGCTTTACTTCTTTTCTGATCTGGATTCCTTTTATTTCTTTTTCTTCTCTGATTGCTATAGCTAGGACTTCCAGAGCTATGTTGAATAATAATGGTGAAAGTGGACACCCTTGTCTTATTCCTGATCTTAGGGGGAATGCTTTCAGTTTTTCACCATTGAGAATAATGTTTGCTGTAGGCTTATCATACCTGGCCTTTACTATGTTGAGGTAGGTTCCTTCTATGCCCATTTTTTGAAGAGTTTTAATTATAAATGGGTGCTTAATTTTGTCAAAGGCTTTTTCTGCATCTATTGAGATGATGATATGTTTCTTTAACTTTCAGTTTGTTAATATGGTGTATCACATTGATTGATTTGTGTCTATTGAAGAATCCTTGCATTCCTGGAATAAACCCAGCTTGATAATGGTGCATATTCTGTTTGATAAAAACTTTGTTGAGGATTTTTGCATCTGTGTTCATCAGTGATATTGGCCTGTAGTTTTCTTTTTCTGTGTTGTCTTTGTCTAGTTTTGGTATCAGGGTGATTGTGGATGAGTTTGAAAGTGTTCCCTCCTTTGCAATTTTTTGAAAGAGTTTTAGAATAATAGGCATGAACTCTTCCCTAAATGTTTGATAGAATTCTCCTGTGAAGCCATCTGGTTCTGGGCTTTTGTTTTTGGGAGATTTTTGATCACAGCTTCAATTTCAGTGTTTGTAATTGGGCTGTTAATAATTTCTATTTCTTCCTGTTTCAGTCTTAGAAAATTGAACTTTTCTAAAAACCTATCCATTTCTTCCAGGCTATCCATTTTATTGCCATAGAGTTGTTAATAATATTCTTTTATAATCCTTTTGTCTGTTGCAACCTCTCCTTTTTCACTTCTAATTTTGTTGATTTGATTCTTCTCTCCTTTTTCTTGATGAGCCTAGCTAAAGGTTTGTCAATTTTGTTTATCTTCTCAAAGAACCAGCTTTTAGTTTTATTAATCTTTACTATTGTTCCTTTCATTTCTTTTTCAATTATTTCTTCTCAGATCTTTATGATTTATTTCCTTCTACTGATTTTTTTTTTTTTTTGTTCTACTTTTCCCAGTTGTTTTAGGTATAAAGTTAGGTTGTCTATTTGATGTTTTTCTTGTTTCTTGAGGTAGAATTGTATTGCTATAAACTTCCCTCTTAGGACTGCTTTTGCTGCATCCCATAGGTTTTGAGTTGTTGTGTTTTCATTGTCATTTGTTTCTAGAAATTTTTTTATTTCCCTTTTGATTTCTTCAGGAACCTGTTGGTTATTTAGAAACATAATGCTTACTCTCTGTGTGTTTGTGTTTCTTACAGTGTTTTTCTTGTGATTGATATATAGTCTCATAGTGTTGTGGTCGCAGACTATGCTTGACATGATTTTAATTTTCTTAAATTTACTGAGGTTTGATTTGAGACCCAAGATGTGGTCTCTCCTGGAGAATGTTTCATGTGCACTGGAGAAGAAGGTGTATTCTTCTGCATTTAGATGGAATGTCCTGAAGATATCAAAGAGATCCATCTCATCTAATGTATCATTTAAGACTTGTGTTTCCTTATTAATTTTCTGTTTTGATGATCTGTCCATTGGTGTGAGTGAGGTGTTAAAGTCTCCTACTATTATTGTGTTCCTGACAATTTCTCCTTTTATGTCTGTTAGTGTTTGTCTTATGTATTGAGGCGCTCCTATGTTGGGTGCATAGATATTTATAATTGGTGTGTCTTCCTCTTGGATTGATCCCTTAATCATTATGTAGTGTCCTTCCTTATCTCTTATAATCTTTATTTTAAGGTCTATTTTGTCTGATATGAGAAATGCTACTCCAGCTTTGTTTTGCCCCCCATTTGCATGGAATATATTTTTCCATCCTCTCACTTTCAGTCTATATGTATCTTTAAGTCTGAAGTGGGTTTCCTGTAGACAGCACATATATGAGTCTTGTTTTGTATCCATTCAGCCAGTCTGTGTCTTTTGGTTGCAGCATTTAATCCACGTACATTTAAAGTAATTATTGGTGTATATGTTCCTATTGCCATTTTCTTAATTGTTTGGGGTTGATTTTGTAGATCTTTTTTCTTCTCTCGTATTTCTTGACTATATAAGTCCCTTTAACATTTGTTATAAAGCTGGGTTGGTGGTCCTGAAGTCTCTTAACTTTCGCCTGTCTGAAAAGCTTTTTATTTCTCCATCGATTTTGAATGAGATCCTTGCTGGGTACAGTAATTTTGGTTGTAGATTTTTCCCTTTCAGTACTTTAAATATATACTGTCATTCCCTTCTGGCCTGCAGAGTTTCTGCTGAAAGATCAGCTGTTAGGCGTATGGGGTTTCTCTTGTATGTTACCTGTTGCCTCTCCCTTGTTGCTTTTAATATTTTTTCTTTGTGTTTAGTCTTTGTTAGTTTGATTAGTATGTGTTTTGGCATGTTTCTCCTTGGGTTTATCCTGTATGGGACTCTATGTGCCTCTTGGACTTGATTGACTATTTCCTTTCCCATGATGGGGAAATTTTCAACTATAATCTCTTTTCTTCAATTTTCTCATATCCTTTCTTTTTCTCTTCTTCTTCTGGGACCCCTAAAATTCAAATGTTAGTGTGTTTGATATTGTCCCAGATGTCTCTGAGACTATCCTCAGTTCTTTGCATGCTTTTTACTTTATTCTGCTCTTCAGAAGTTATTTCTACCATTTTATCTTCCAGCTCACTGCTTCATTCTTCTGCTTCAGATATTCTGCTATTGATTCCTTCTAGAGTATTTTTAATTTCAGTAATTGTATTGTTTGTCTCTGTATGTTTATTCTTTAATTCTTCTAGGTCTTTGTTAATTGATTCTTGCATTTTATCCATTTTGCTTTTAAGGTTTTTGATCATCTTTGCTATCATTATTCTGAATTCTTTTTCCTGCAGTTTGCCTATTTCCTCTTCATTCATTTGGACTTCTGTGTTTCTAGTTTTTTCCTTCATTTGTGAAGTACTTCTTTCCCTTTTAATTATTTTTTTTTAACTTATTGTGTTTGAAGTCTCTTTTTCCCAGGCTTCAAGGTTGAATTCTTTCTTCCTTTTGGTTTCCGCCCTCCTAAGTTCAGTCCAGTGGTTTGTGTAAGCTTCCTATAGGGTGAGATTTGTGCTGAGTTTTTGTTTGTCTGTTTGTTTTTCCTCTGGTGAGCAAGGCTGAGTGAGGTGGTAATCCTGTCTGCTAATGATTGGGTTTGTATTTTTGTTTCGTTTCTTGTTTAGATGAGGTGTCCTGCACAGTGTGCTATTGGTGGTTGGGTGATGCTGGGTCTTATATTCAGTGGTTTCCTTTGTGTGAGTTCTCACTGTTGATATCCCCTAGGGTTAGTTCTCTGGTAGTCTAGGGTCTTGGAGTCTGTATTCCCACTCCAAAGGCTCCGGGCTTGATCTCTGGTCAGGAACAAAGATTCCACAAGTGGTTTGTTATGGTATTAAGTGAGATTAAAACAAATATCCAAAAACAAGAAACCAAAGACGAACCCCAAGCAAATGGCAGTTACAAAATCAGGCAAATAATAACTAAAGTATTGAAATATACACATATACATATACACTCATGAGCAAAGTCAAAACAGTCCAACAAAAATAGAGGACAATAGACTGACCTGACGAACAAAGGAAATAAAAAATTATATTTACCAGTTAAGAACAAAAGTAGCTAAAGCACAAACTGGAAAACAAGCTAAAGCAAGGTCCCAAGGGGGAAATAAAGCAATGAAAACAAAACTAACAAATATGTTAAGAGGAAAGGAAAGAAAGAAAAGAAAGAAAGAATAGATATGCAAAATTAAATAGAGGTAGGTGAGGAGGATTCATATACATTAAAGATTAACTGCAAGGGGAAAAGAGCAGTAGGAAAGGCAAACAAAGCAATAAATGTAGAAAAATATAATAGGTTTAAAAAATTTTAAAGTAAAATTATAAAAAAGAGGAGAAAAAAAAAAAAGAAGAAAGAGAAAAGGAAAAAAGGAAAACTCCACAGAACTGCAAAGGCACAATGTAGAGGCAGAGGTTTATAGCAACAATAAAAAGTATGACTGAATATACACACATACATACATATACACCCATAAGCAAAATCAAAACAGTCCAACAAAAATAATGTACAATAGATAGACCCAGCAAACAAAGGTAACCAAAACTATGTCTATCAGAACAAAACTGACTAAAGCACAAACTGGAAAACAAAACTAAAGCAAGGTGCCAATTGGGGAATAAAGCAATGAAAATAAAGCGAACAAATATTTTGAGACTAAAGGAATGAAAGAAAAGAAATAAAGAATAGATATGTGAAATTTAATAGAGGTAGATAAAAAAGATTTATGTATATTAAATATTAACTGTAAGGGGAAAAGAACAGTAGGAAAGGCAAACAGAGGAATAAATGTAGAAAAAAATAATAATAGTTTTAAAAAATTAAAAGAAGAGAAAAAAATTATAAAAAAGCTCCCCAGAACTGCAAAAGCCCAACATAGAGGCAGAGGTTTATAACAACAGTAAAAAATGTGACTGAGAAAAAAAAGAAAAGAAAAAACTCAAAAGCTTAATTAGATTTCATAGTGCCAATGAAATCAACAGCTACAACAGAGTGGGGGAAAGTTCAAAAGAATCTGCAGAACTAGTCAAAACATAAGAATAATAAATGTTTTTTGTGAGTCACTGCTGTCAGAGTCCTTTCCCTTGCTGGGAGTCACAGTCCACTTCACCTCCCTAGGATGCCCTCTAACACTTTGCTGATCTCTGGACCTGCTGTGGGGGCAGCTCAGATTCTAATCTGGTCCTACTCCTTTCTGTTCTGGCCTCCAATGTCCACAGCTATCAGAGCTAGTGCGTTTTGTTTTGTGGGAGCTCTCAGTGACCTTTATATATTCCATAGACACAGTCTGCCTAGCTGATCTTGTGGATTTAATCTGCAGCTTGCACAGCTGGTGGGAAGGTTTTGGGTCTTCTTTCTTAGTCACACTGCCCCCTGAGTTTCGATTGTGATTTTATTTCCACTTCTGCATGTGAATCATCCACTGGGGTTTGCTCCTGAGGCTGCCCTGGAGGACTTGGGTCTGCCCCTGTGAGGGCCAGGTGTGGAGGTGGTGCAGCTGCTTGGGTCGCAGGGGCTCTGGCAGCACCAGGTACTCAGGGGAGTTGGCGGCTGGGGCAGCAGGAAATATAGAGCTCTAGAAGGGTATGGCAATGAGTATTGGCCAATACGCTCCAGTGTTCTTGCCTGGAGAAGCCCCCTCCCTGACAGAGAAGCCTGGCAGGCCACAGTCTACGGGGTCACAAAGAGTCGGGCACCACCAAAGTGACCCTGTGCACATAGACGCAGGACTTTTTTGCCCGTGGCAGCTCCGCCCCAGGGAGAGTTGAGTGTGAAGGTGGCGCAGCTGCTTGGCTTGTGGGGATCCTGGAAGCATCACCTGTGCAGGGACACGGACTGCCTCCACCGCAGGAGTTATGGCCCTATCGGAGTCTTTTTTTGAGCCTCTTGTAGCTGGCAATCAGAAGACCTCTTTGGCCAGTCTTTCTCCGTAGCTCCACCCATACAGGCACATAGAGGGCTCCCGTGCCTGGGGTGCTTCTCTGCTGTTCTGCACATCAGGCACATAGAGGGGCCCCCTGGCTGGGGTCCTACTCTGTAGTTCAGTGCATCAGTCACTTAAAGGAGCGCCCTGGGTGGGGGCCTACTCTAGTTCAGTGCGTGCGTCAGGCGTTTGATGGGCCAGCCTCTCTATTGTTCAGCTGCTGATGCTGGTGTGTGGGAAGAGAGAGGCTGTGGTGATGGCTCCATCCCTTACACATGACTCAGCAATATTGCCTTGCTTCCATGGCTGCTTGACTTTCCTCCACAGGCATTTCCCACCACAATCTCCTCCCTCACACGCCCTCGATTCGTCTCTCTGCAGTCAACAGCAACCCTCGCCCAGGGATTGCTCCACAATCCCTAAACTCCAGCTCCCAGCCACTGCGCCGTCTGGGGCTTGTACGGATGCGGCAAGGACTGTCTGATTCTCATTCCATTTAGGCTGCCACAGATTAGCTGTTTCACTCTCAGCCTTAAATATTTCTCCTCTGACTCAGATAATTGCCCCAATATGGGGATTGGACCCCTGCATCAGTTCTCCCACCTACCAAGGGCAGGTCCAGTCCTACTAATACTCCTGTTTTTCCCCCTAGTTGCTTCATTCTACTGAGTTTTTGTGGGTCTATATATTCTTTTCTGCTAGTCAGGTACTCCTGTCCACTCTCAGTTGGTGTTCTGCATGCACTTCTGTGTCTGAAGGTGTATTCTTGATATATCCGTGGAGAGAGATACTCCATGTCCACCTACTCTTCTGCCATCTTTTTCTCCTCCCTTTCTTTCACTTTTATTAATAGATGACTCCAGTAACATAACCTGTGGCACCATGATTCCCATCATATGTTTCCTGAGGGCAATAGAGGCAGAGTGTTAGGTATTAATGGTCTCTCATCTACGGGCCAGCAATATCTATGTGGTAGGCTTCCCAGGTAACGCTAACAGTAAAAAAACCTGCCTGCCAAAGCAGGAGACATAAGAGACACAGGTTCAATCCCAGGCTCAGAAAGATTCCCTGGAGGAGGGCATGGCAACCCACTCCAGTATTCTTGCCTGGTGAATCCCATGGACAGAGGAGCCCAGCGGGCTATAGTCCGTAGAGTCACAAAGAGACACGACTAAAGTGACTTAGCATGCATGCATGCAATATTAAGTGAGAGAAAGGTAGAAAGCTTATTTCTCAAGGCATTTGGGATAAAGGCAGCCCAAGAGAATGAACCTGTGGTGACTTTGGAAACAAAATTTCTTTCTTTCATGGAAATTCTTGGTGCTTCCTTTGAATACCCTAAAAGTGAGCAAGGAGGAGAAACAGCAGGGCAGACAATCTATTTCTAAGCCCCCAGTGGAATTAACTTAGAGATGATATCAAATTCACATGAACTGGAAGATGTGCCCCGTTGAACTTGTCCTTTCTCACCTCCCAGTAGCATATGGATCAGGAATTACAGAAAGGGACCCACTCTAACTCAGAAAGGGATAAGACCACCCCCAACTGCCACAACACAGAGGCAGGAGGAAGTCGACTTATATGTTTATGGAGTGAGATATAATTGCTTTGAATTGCTGGACTGTTGACCATGGCATCCAGTCCCATCACTTCATGACAAATAGGTGGGGAAACAATGGAAACTGTGACAGACTTTATTTTCTTGGGTTCCAGAACCACTGCAGATGGTGACTGCAGCCATGAAATTAGAAGATGCTTTATTCTTGGAAGAGATGCTGTGACCAACCTAGACAGCATATTAAAAAGCAGAGACATTACTTTGCCGACAAAGGTCAGTCTAGTTAAAGCTATGGTTTTCCCAGTAGTCATGTATGGATATGAGAGGTGGACTATAAAGAGAGCTGAGCACCCAAGAATTGATGATTTTGAACTGTGGTGTTGGAGAAGGCTCTTGGGAGTCCCTTGGACTGCAAGGAGATCCAACCAGTCCATCCTAAAGGAGATCAGTCCTGAATATTCATTGGAAAGACTGATGCTGAAGCTGAAGCTCTAACACTCTGCTACCTGATGCAAAGAACTGACTCTTTGGAAAAGACCCCGATGCTGGGAAAGATTGAAGGCAGGAGGAGAAGGGGTCGACAGAGGATGAGATGGTTGGATGGCATCACCAACCTGATGGACATCCGTTTGAGCAAGCAAGCTCTGGGTGTCATGGACAGGGAAGCCTGGCATGCTGCAGTCCATGGGGTCACAAAGAGTCAGACATGACTGAGCGACTGAACTGAACTGACCATCTAATCTCTGTGTAAGAATGAAATCCCCTCAATGTGTGCAGCTTGCTCACTGAATCTCACAATGCTGCAAAACATGTGAACATGCTTTTTATTTTTTTCTTCCTGTGTCAACTTTTTAGGCTTTCTGATGCATTCCACTACAGTAGAGGAATAATTCTCCATAGCATCTGTACAATTTAAAGGTCAAGCTGCAGACATGCATTTTTCTGGCTGGTGTTTCCAACTCAGTGACTCCTTACCATTTCTTCTTATCATCCGGCCTAAAGAGAAATAAAGAGTGTGCTCTTTTCTGGCGCTGGACCAGGTTTGCATGAAACTAAAGGTATCATTTCATCAATGCCGATCAGATTGAGAGGATGAAATGGATTGGGGGTACATTATTCAAAAGAGGGTTAGAGTTAATTTTTCAGGCCAGGAAAGGGACCCTGGGTCACAGAATAATTTCAGGTAACTAGCAAAAAATGGATTACACAGTTCAGTTAGAAGTGGCAGGAAAAAAATAAACCCATAAACTCCTTTACTAAAATCTGTTTGTCTGGCTAGAGTGAAAATGGAGACAATTAAATCATTTTCAGCAAATTATTGGTGCGATATATGTATTTTTTTTCCTTTCAAGAAAGGGAAACTAAAGGATGGTTGTGGCCTTTTGTTGTAGATAGCTTTTCAGAGCAGTGTAACATAAACAGATTATCTGCAGTGTTTATTCAGTGTGAAAAAACAGTTCCAAGAGCCCCAGGTGCTTGCCAAGATCATAATTGTACCTTCTTAAATACTTTCATTACTTGGAAGTACAATAAGCGAGGCTAGGACACATGCTTTCCATTTTCTTGTCAACAAAACACCTCCAAGAAATTAAGCTCTATTTTCTCCAGAAAATTTCTCTAGAACTGTTCAGGGTATTTGAAAAGGAAAGGAAGGAAGGACTTTGGTTTAATTTCTTTATGACTTTGAAAAGAAGCAAAGTTAAATCTCCCCTCCAAAAAGAAAAGAATAAAGGTGGTGGCTCAAATGTGTGGTACAAGTTTGTCACACAACTAGAGTATTCCACCCAAGATGGTTTCTGGTTGGTTCAGCGTGGATGCAAGAGTGCAGAGCGTTCAGGAAACATGACTGGATTCACACATGGTAGATTGGAAGGAGCTGAGCCACTCTAGGGGGGTGAGGGGTGCAAGGAAACCACAGGATAAAGTTTAGAGTGTATAATATCTGGGAAAGCTCAATGAACAGGGTCCCTTCCACAGGAGCTTGCCTGGTCATAATGTGAAAGGGGATCCAACTCTGCTGGTGTGTTTTTGCTACTGACTTGTTTTTAATTTGTTAAAATTAAAAAAAAATTATTGAATTTGTTACACTATTGTTTTATGTTTTAATTTTTTGACCCTGAGGCATGTGGGATCTCAGCTCCCTGACCAGGAATCAAACCTGCATCCCTTGCAATTGGAAGGCAAGTCTTAAACACTAGACAGCCAGGAAAGTCCCATGCTGGTGGAGTTTACTAACTTTGGAATAATCGATAAGCTGTTCACGCACCCAGTCTCAGGGTAAAGTGTCCAGTTGGCCTCTGTGCCCCCAACCTCAGAGGAGGCTTCATTCATAAGAGCTTCTCTCTGCCCTCCTCCTAACCTGTCCTTTCCCCTTCCACCTTCGGTCTCTGTATTTTCACCAGCTTCCTCATCCTGCTTCAATCCTCTGACAGTTGCTTGAATATATGTAAACATTTACCTTCATGGAGCCCCTACTACATTTTTATTAGCTTGATTGTCATGTGATAGTGTTGAAAGTCCCCCTAGTTCTGAAGGAGACTGAAAAGATACAGAAATCAGAAACAATGCAAGTCAAAAATTCAACAAAATTTCCATATCTCCGTTCCTCTCTTTGATCAGATGCACCTCAAAACCACTGCTTGGAGGGATACGCTGGCTTTGAGAGAATGTGAGAAAGAGACAGAGGGAGGGAGAGACAGTCTGTGTGTGCCTGTGTAGGAACTGAAATAACTGGAACTTGTCTAATTAAAATGGTCAATTAATTAGAATTTTTCTACACCTGAATTTTAGGAAAAATGAAAAGGAAGTGGGGAATTCACAATATTAAACTCCTCTGACAGACTTCTACATGCGTTATTTGGGTTAATTTTCACATTCACCCTGCCAGGTGGTTTTTTCTAAGTCCATTTTACCAACAAGGAAACTGAAACTCAAAGAGTTTAAAACAGAGTCCAGCAAATAATGGCTCACAGCCAAACCTGCCTGATTTTGTAAGAAAGTTGTATTAGAACTCAGTGCTATACTATTTACAGTCACCAGGACATGGAAGCAATTTAGATGTCCATCAACAGACGAATGGATAAAAAAGTTATACAATAAAATATTACCCACCCATAAAAAGGAATGAATCTGAATCACTTGAACTGAGCTGGATAAAACTAGAGCCTGTTACACAGAATGAAGAAAGTCAGATAGAGAAAAGCAAATATTGTATATTAAGGCATATACATGGAATCTAGAAAAATGGTACTGATGAACCTATTTGCAGGGAAGGAGAAGAGACACAAACATAGAGAACGGACTTGTGGACACAGTGTGGGGAGGAGAGGGTGGAACCAATTGAGGGAATAATATGGAAACATATGCATTACTGTGTGTAGAATAGATAACTAGGGGGAAGTTGCTCTACAACATGAAGAGCTCAACCTGGTGCTCTGTGACAGCCTTAGAGGGTGGGATCAGGGGAGGGACAGAGGTTCAAGACAGATGGGACACATGTATCCTTATGGCTGATTCATGTTGTTGGATGGCAGAAACCAACACAACACTGTAAAACAATTATCTTCCAATTAAAAAAAAAAAAGAACTCAGTGTTACTTGTAAGTTTGGGTACCTCCTTCATGCTAACACAGGATAATTGGGTAATTGCTCCAGAGACAGACTGGCCTAGAAAGCCATAGTGATGATCTGGAGTTGTACTGAAAAAGTTTGTCAACCTCTTGTTTCAATAGAATCACTGTTGTCACCAAATGATATGTGATATAGAGGAGTTGACCTTTAACCTTTACCTTTCTGCTTCCAGACCCCAGTGAATTTTGAGACAACAGGCAAAAAAATACAGTGATATCAGGATTCCTTATTGTTGAACCATAATTGCAAATAACTATTTTATTTATAAAAAAGAAAAACTACACTGGAAAGCTCTGAGGTCAACTTTAGAATTAATGCGATCTTTTCAATTCCTAAGTCTGTCCTGGAATTCAGGGATTCTGATGAAGGCAAAAATTGGGTCAGGGCAGTGCTTTTCAAACTTTAATGTGCACACAAACTACCCAGATTTTCTTGTTAAAATGCAGATTTTGATTCAGTGGTTCTGGGCTGGTGCTGAGAACTTGCATTCATAACAAATTCTCAGCTAATGATTATGCCACTGGTCCTGACATCATACCCTGAATGGAAAGGGTTAATACACGAATGTCAAAATTCTCAACCAGAAGGTTTTTTGGGTCAAACATAAATGACTCAGAAAAATCAAATAACCTCTACATTTCCCCATAATCATTGGCTTAGGAGTCATTTGATGAAAAGTGACAGATTCAGGTTAGTCTACGTCACTGGTTCTCAACGTGTAGTCCCAGGATAGAGCAGCATCAGCAACCTTTAGTCACACCTGTGTCCTATGTTCTGACAGCCCTTCCAGGTGATTCTGTTATACCAACCCCTTCTGGTGATTCTGATGTGTGCTAAAGCTTGGGAACCACTGGTCTATGCTATGGATAATTAATCAGGGTTTGTTTGTTGGTTTATTCTCTGAACATCCTGTAAATCTGTTTAATATGTTCAATCTTTGTTTATATAGAGTACATCAGCAGAGGAGGAATATATTGAAGTGAGGAGAAACACATTCTGACATGGTTGCAGGCCTTCTCCTGGAGAAGGGTACAGATATTCCCTAGCATGGCTATTTTTTGACATTAGTTGACATTCCCATAGCAAATGCTCTTGTTTGGTAAGTAAAGTCTGCTATATGCCTGCCCCACATTCATCTAAGAGGAAATGTGGCCCTGATGCATCTCAGGAAAAGACCAGGGTGGGCAGGGGAAGGTGCTTTTGATCTTTTGGACTTCTTGTTCAGTGTCTTATTGTTCATTCTTCTAGGACCACGGTGCTGTCTTATAGATAACTCTCTGAGGATTTTAAAAAATGATCGCTTCATGGAATTAGGAGAAAAGCCTTATCATACAAGTCAGACACTCAGGCACATATCACATGTGTCACCTGAGGTGACCTCAGATCATTGGTGAAGCTTTCGGCCACACACTTACCACTTTGGGAATCAATAGGTCTGTTTGCATCCTCCCCTCGCCCTGGCTTTTCCCCATGTTGATTCCATTGTGAGTGATGCTGGGCCACTGAGGGCTGGTGTGCACAGCCATAGAGTGTGGGGACTCTAATGCCTGTGGAATGAGCCTTTGACCAACGGTATATGCAGAAGCTGGCAGATCAATCTACATGCACACTAGTCAAGTGCTGTGAGACACAGTGTCACAGAGCATCCTTTAAGGATCAAGGGGATGACAGGGACATGAGTCCAGCAGCAGCCAGCTTGGCAGGGCCACCGTCTTTCCCCTCTCAAACCCCCTTTCCCCTCACTTTGCTTTCCTGGATTTTCAGTTTCTAAGCAAACCAAAGCGCATTCACCGTTGCCTAGGGTCTGCTTCCTCTGAAACTCAGGTGAAGGTGCAGATTATACAAGGACAGAGATCGGAAACTACTTTGTTGACTCATCTCACATCATCATCAGTGGACATTCTAGCTTGTGGAGGACATTTGAAAAAATGGCCTGGGCTCTTAGGTGATGGCAATCAGATTCCTTAGGGTGGATGCAAAGAGCTCTTTGGGCATGGAGGGTTGGTAGGGTTGTGGCAAAATACAAAAGTTACTCAAACATGGCCACTGTATGAGGGGAAAAGTCCACACTACTGCCTGAGCTTCAGAAACACCTTCAGAGGAAGGCCCCAACCCTTGCCCAGAATCTATGTTATGCTAAGTACTTTACAGCTCCAAGTAGGATTCTGATGGGCAAGTAGGGCTGCAAATCATTTTGCACAAAAATACACATTGGAGAGAACAGATGTTGTTCTGAATATACGGCTATTTCCCTTAATTGTCTCAGGACCTTGGATAAGTGATTTACGTTTTGTGAACATCAGTTTCCTCATCTCTAAAATGGGGATGATGGGAACATCAATGTCAAAGAATAGTGATGCTTCAATTAGCTCATCAAGCACCTGGTACAAAGTATGTGCTCAGCAATGGTTATTTCCCGGCCCCACTCCCTCCTTTCTTTTCAAAGTTCCCACACTGAGCGCATGCTGAGTCCTCTCTAGCCATACTCGGCCACATGAACCACTGTTGCTCATACCTGGCTCTTCATCTTACATCCTTCCTTCCTTGCTGCCCCACTTAATTTTGTAGTTCTCTCTCCACCACTGAACTTTCTGGTACTCATTGTCTTGTCCACTAAACTTGGATTCCTTTAGGCTCCTTGTTGTAACTTTGCATATCCTGAGTTACCTTCTGAGGAGATCACGCTGCTTGGAGGAAAGCACCGTGACCCAGACTTCCCAAGATGCTTCAGAGGTCAGGTTGGCACTTCCAGCGTTGCTTGCTAGTTTTGGTTGGAGTGGCTATATTTCTTTTCCTGGAGAAAATTGAGTGAGTATGAGAAAAACGCTACCAATTACCTACTCCCAGCCTCCAATCCTGAATCCAGCCAAACTGCTTAACAACAGAAAAGTGTCTGTTTTTCCCAGTTTGGTTTAATGATTTTCCTGTAGATCCACATCTCTTTCTATCACAAAGAAATCACTTTATCCTGCTGGGTAATTAATACAAATGTACAGTATGGCAAACACATTCCTGTAGACTGCTTATTTTGCTGGTAAATTACAGGAAATCCTATACAGTACACCTGGGACACCCTGCAGTTTGAAATTAGAATATAAAGTGCCTCCCCATTCCTCCTACTTGGCCAGGATACTGGTCTGATTGTGAAAATCTTTCTAGTTAGACATGTAATAAACTGGGATGATGGCAAATTCATTTACTTCCCTTTAGCTGAAAATTAATAAAGATTTTAATTCAAAGCATAAAAAAAAACCTCACCACCCTGTTTACAGCCCCCTGAGTTACAAGAGGGGATGTGATATGGTGTTGGCTCCTAGTTGTGAATTCATTCAGAAAACATATGCCACATACAAATTTGTAACCAAATCCTTAGAGTTTAAGGTATTTGCCAGTAAAACTCCTTGGCCAAGCTTTAGTTCTGCGTGATGTCACTTCTATATGAGCCCTGTGATAGCATTAAACTGGTCACAGCTGTTTCTGATTGAAGCACTAGAGCCCTCTTACAGGCAGGCTGTACCTCCTCCCCACCCCTTCCCTCCTTCGTCCAGAGTGGCTTTCTTTAACAAAAGGACTCCTTTATGAACATGGTCAGTGAGCTTTCGCTGGTTATTCTCACAGTAAGTTTGTAGTGACTTGGTTTGACCTTGGAATGGTTTTATATACCCACCATGTGGGGAGCGTATGAGGCGTGTGCGCGCACACACAGTCCGGTCCGGAAAGGCGTTCTTCTTGATAATTGATGTGTAAATCTTCCCTAGGCCCGTGTACTGAAGTACAGAGCAAACACCTTGGCGTATTCGTTTCTAGAAAGAACAGTCCAGTCCAGGGCAGACAGCCTTCAAGAAATACCAAACCTCATCTCTTCTTGGAAGGAGAGGGGTGTCATCCAGGTGGGTGGTGTACACTTAACTGAAATTTACTCCACCTTTCTGCTCCCTGCTGCTGCTGCTGCTAAGTCACTTCAGTCGTGTTTGACTCTCTGCGACCCGGTAGATGGCAGCCCACCAGGCTCCCCCATCCCTGGGATTCTCCAGGCAAGAACACTGGAGTGGGTTGCCATTTCCTTCTCCAATGCATGAAAGTGAAAGTGAAGTCACTCAGTCGTGTCCGACTCGTAGTGACCCCATGGACTGCCGCCTACCAGGCTCCTCCATTCATGGGATTTTCCAGGCAAGAGTACTGGAGTGGGGTGCCATTGCCTTCTCCTGCTGCTCCCTAGTATATCCTAATTCAACAGGGGTCCATAGAGTGTTTCTTAAAGGGCCAGATAATAAATAGACTAGGCTTCAGGCCACATACTCTGTCACAGCTACACACTTCTGCCATGGTAGTGGGAAGAAACTGCCATGGATAATTCACAAGTGTCTGCTGCTGCTGCTAAGTCGCTTCAGTCGTGTCCGACTCTGTGAGACCCCATGGACTGCAGCCCCCCAGGCTCCTCCATTCATAAGTGTCTAACAAAGACTTATTTACAAAAATGGTGTGGTTTGGCCCATTGGCCTAGTTCGTCTTCTGGCCCTGCTCTGCTCCGAGTGTGGTGGCTGGGTTCCAGTTCGAAACTGTTCAGAAGTGTTCCACGACACGCTAAGTGCAGACACTGAAGGGAATGCTTAGCCACTTTTAAAGCAATTTGATGCTGCCATAGCAGTTGAGTGCATGAGCAGTGCTTTTCTTTCCCTGAAGGAGCAGACCAGTTTTGAGGCTGTTGACCTTATGTTGGAGTTATTGCAGTTGGTGAAGCCATGTGCCAATCATGCCCAGTAGGACACATAGAAGATCATGATGGATATAAAAAGAAAAGAAAGTAAAAGTGATAGATGGGTTGTTTCCTGCAGAAAGAGAGGCTGTTCTCACAGGCACCAAGAGGGATTCAGTTTTCCAATCCCACCATCTTGCTCCACTAGCGTCTCTTGGGAAGGGGGTTGGAGAGCAGTCTCTACTCTGCCTGCTTGAGACCATGCCACACAGAATCTCCATCTGCCTTGGAGGTCTTTTAGAAACAAGGATGCTGTGCTTCTGTCTCTGCGAAGGGAGCCCAGCAGCATCAGTTTCTGATGTATCATGGGGAAGATTAGATTTTTTTTTTTCTATTTTGGTCTTGTGGGGAAAATTATTGGTCAGCGCAGACGCACAGCGAATGGTGAAGGATGTGTGAATGGATGAACTTGGAGAAAAAGAGCGTCTTGCTGCTTGAAACCACCCTGTGTTCTGTTTTGTCTCTCTTCTTGCTCTCCATCCAACTTCCCTCCAGTAAAGCCACCTTGCCAGCCAGGCCTCTTTTATAGGGTGCTATTCACAGGGTTGGCCTCATAGTTTGTAAACACATAGAAACTTATCTGGGATCTAAGGTTGAAGTCTTCAAAACCCAAAGAAAACTTTGGAAACTTATGGTTGTTAAGGAAAAGTATCAAATGCCAATTTTTGATGGGTTGGGAGCATTTTAAGATACTAGTGCCACTGGACTCCAATCCTTAAAAGCCATGATGTCACTGTAGAGGAATATGATGTCAGGCTATAAAAAGATCAGAGAGCTTTTGAAAAATTCCTAGGCCATGTTGGGAAGTTTATATGCAATGCTGAACAGAAAATACAGTGTTCTTTTTCTTCTTCCCTCCACCTCCTTCACAAGTACCCCTGCCAAGAGCATGAAGGTGAGGCAAGCACTGCCCGGGAATATAGCTGGCTTTTATTACTAGAACTTGTTCATTCTTTAAGAGTTGCAGTAAAACTTTTTTAAAAAGTTCCTTGACTTAACTACTACACGAAGTATTAAATGGTCAGCATACCTTTTAGAACTAGCACTTATGTTTACTTTCCATGAAGTGGGAAAGCTGATTTTCTTTGTTTTGGCTCATAGTTCTGGATAACATGACAATTATTTGCGTATTTTAACTTAAGACTCTGGAATTCTTGTCCTAGCTCTCATTAAAGACATTGTGTTTCTCTCTGCCTCCCTCTCCAAGGACTCAGTACTAATAATGTTTTTTAAATAATTTATATTGATACACTTTCAAAGACGATGATCTCACATTCTGATGGTAAACTATTGGGTAAATCATCTGTCAAGAATGATTAAGGGCCCTGATAAACTGATTTATGAGGAAAGATTAAAAGAATTAATGTGCAGTGCTTGGCTAAGCAGAGACCAGGGGGAAGCTGATAGGCATCTGCTAAAATCAGGAAGGCATGGGGCTGGAGGAGAGGGGAAAATTATCTCACCTGAAGTTGGGCTCTAACTGAGAGTGATGAGAAGAAATTCAGAAAAGGAGAATGTGAGATGGGTATCATGGAAGTCTTTCCAACATCAAGATCCATTAGATGGTGGGCTCAGCTCTCAGAATTGGGGAAGGCCTCTCCGTTCCTCTGAAACATGAACAGTTGGCTGGGGAGCAGCTCTCTTTTGTTCAGTTCTTTGTTTCAGAGGGTGGTCATTCTGATGCCTCAAATATTCGCAAAATAATGTATAATAATAGCAAAGAAAACAAATAAGGAATTTGAGTGGCTGGTGAGCCTGGAGCCCACACCTATTGATTCTCCCAGTCCTCTTATTAAGAGATTATCCCCTTTCCAAGTATCCCAAAGCCCAGTAGATACACAGTGAGTTAAGTTACAAAAGTAAATAATAAATATAAAGGAAAAGGAAGAAAATACCCACTTTTCATACTGATTTGGGAGACATAAAGTACTCTGAACATTATTAGTGAAAGAAATCCCACTGACAAAAAATAAACAATGTTAACAAGTCAGTGTATATCATTTTGTACTATCATTTATGCATTCAATTGGAAAAGACCCTGATGCTGTGAAAGATTGAAGGCAAAAGAAGAGAGTGGTACGGGATGAAATGGTTGGATAGCATCACCGATTCAATGGACATGAACTTGGTCAAACTCTGGGAGATAGTGAGGGACAGGGAGACCTGGCATGATGCAGTCCATGGGTCACAAAGACTCAGACATGACTTAGCGACTGAACAACAGCAATGCATTCAATAATTTTTACTACTCTTGTCTTAAATAACTTCAAATTTGGGGCACATATTGGGTTAGGCAAAAAATTCATTTGGGTTTTCCCATAAGATGTTGCAGAAAAATATGAACAAACTTTTTGGCCAACCCAATGCTTTCTACCACACTGCACGTTTGGTTACTCCAAGCACAAGCAGAGTGTGATGCTAAGGCTCAGATGGTTTTGTTACCCCAACTAAGCAGAGCTCTTGGTAAATGGTGGGGTTGTAACTGACCCACCGTGTAAATCTGGGCCAGATTCTGTTTACCTTATTTGCATATGAGAGAGGTGAGGCTGCAAGATTTTAAAATAACATTTCTTTGGATATTTATCATTTTCTTCTTTTTTTTCTGCCCACTGAGTACAAATAGGGAATTATAAAGGGCAGATGGGGCTACGAAAGTGAGAGATTAAAAGAGAATGATAGTGAAGGGAAGAAAAAAGAACAGAGAGAGGAAATAAAACTGATTTCACGGGATTTACAATCTGGTTAATAATCCTCTCAAATCCCTAAGTTTCATATGTATTTTCCCTCTGAAACACAGTATCAGCATAAGGCTAATATTAATTTGAATGTCTCTTAGCAGCAGATAAAATATCCTAAAATTGTGATGTTATTTAAACAAGGTCAAGAGAGAGAAGGGCTCACAGTGATATGACAAGTCACTTTGAGAAAAATAAGATTACGTAGGTGAGAAAAGATCATATCCAGTTAGAAAAGAAACTAAATTTTCTGAATTTTGTATTGCTGCCCATGCAAATAAAAAGCTCAGAGAACACCATGGTGAGGGCTAATACCTGGCAAATTTCCACTGACCTATATATGAAAACAAACACATTTTCTGATATACTGATTTTTTCCAGCATGAATTCAAACCTCTGCTATTACAAATGAAACTAGTTGATCTCCTTAAAAGTCATTATGTGTATTTTAGTTACCAGATATTTAAGTACATTGTTGAAATGTTAAACTTTCAAAGAAAACCTTGGTATCCTGAAGACATAACCTAAAAGTTCTTTTTTAGACTTCCATAAAATGTTGGAAACAGTATCTAAATTGAAAATGCTATGTTCCTTTACCCAATATATTTTCCCCTCATGTTGTGTGGAATACGTAATCGGTCATCAAAGAGAATGCCAAGCTGTACTTCATTTTTGTGTGTTAATACTAATCGAAATGGAGAAAGTAGCCCTGCTCCCCTCCCTCATCAGCTCCAGCTGACTTTTTTGCATCTCTCCTCCACATATACATGCCTGTAATGAAAGAAAACCAAAAATAGACTTGAATCTTGTCTCCAGTTTTTCTGGGTTTTCAATTTTGTTTTCCTCTGCTGTTTGTCACTTTTGTGGATGTTTTGTGGGTAAGAATGTGTGTGTGTGGTTTAATTATATGAAAATTATACTGGGGTTTCAGTAACCAATGGCTTTGAAAATTAACTGAATTATGAAAGCTGAAATGTTGCTCATAGCATCAGTTAATGACAAGGTCGCCGCCACTGTCATATTCAAAAGAAATGTCACACTTGAATGGGGCTGAGACGGCTGTGTTGTCCCAGGGTCCCAGGTAGAGACAATGAAACAAGGGCTCCTAGCGTACTGTTTCATCCCATATTTGAATCTAATGCATTCTTCTTTCAGTTCACTTTGGTTCTGCTGGGTTCCCATAACATATGGAGTCCCAAGGTATTCTGCTCTAACATGGAAGCTTTTGGGGCTGGGAATAACAGATCATGAATAGATTGGAAATTCTCTCTAAATGCCCCCGTGGGTGGTTGATGTAAAGGCTCATTGTGTATTGCTTCTATCTTTTACAAAAATCAAATATGTCTAGAATTATTTGAGTCCAACAGGCTCTATTAGGGATCTGAATGCCAGCATACCCCATACGCTACCACATAAATGATGACAGATGTATGCCCCTAGTATCTCCTCCTATCTCCCCAGCTCTGGGCAACTGTAGTTAATTGAAAACGAGGAAAGAGGAAATTGAGTTTGGGATGGAGTCAGTTGGAGATGAAGGGAAATCTAAATAAAAGACTTTGATGTTAAACCTGTCCCAAACCAGTTGGCAGAGTTGACATAAGTACTACGCGGGGGCTGAAAGAGCAATGATTCTGCAGAGCAATGAGCCAGAGGAGGAACATGACTGACGGGTGGCTTAACCCCCGGGGAGATGAAGTGCATATCAGCTTCTTTGGACTCCAGTGAACCCCAAGAATCAGAATATGGGGTTTCAGCACAGCAGGATGCAGGTGGCTGTCCTGTCACCCCAAATATTACCACCTCCTCCTCATCCAGCAGAAATACATTGAATCCACTATTGTACGTACATTGTTTGTTTCCTCTCCCTTTCTCCCAGAAGAGTTACCTAAGACATAAGCCTGGAATACATAAACGTGACTATACTTTTCTTCTTTCAGTTTCTCTCTTTCCCACCTGGAGTCCAGATTCAATGCATCACTTTTAAGGGTCTTCAAAGGAAAAAAAAAAAAAAAAGACTAACAGCTACTGTTATCCTGTCAGTGTGCTAAGTCCTTTACTTATAACATCTAATTTAATCACAATAGCCCAGTGAGGTTAATAACACCCAGATTTTAGAGATGAGAAAATCAAAACTTGGAGAGGAAAAGGAAGCAGCCAAAGACCCGCCAGTTAGAAAGCAACTCAACCTGATATGGTCACACGTCTGTCAGAAGCCAGAGTGTACATGAGCCCACTTGCAAGCCTCTTGTAAGCAAATGGGGTCCACAGCTAGCATAACCTCAATCGCTGCTCTGCCCAAGACAGAACTACGTGATACTTGTGTCCCAGTTTCCCACTCACTTGACATCTGCCCTGGTCAAGGGTTTCCTGGTTGGCTGATGTGGTCATGATCCACAGACACAGCTCTGTGCTTAGTCACTCAGTTATGTCCGACTCTTTCTGACCCTTTGGACTGTAGCCCAGCAGGCTCCTCTGTCCATGAAATTTTTCAGGCAAGCATACCCGAATGGGTTGCCATTTCCTTTTCCAAGGATCTTCCCAACCCAGGCATCGAACCCGCATCTCCTGCGTCTCCTGCATTGCAGATGGGTTCTTTACCCACTGAGCCATTAGTGAAGACCCTCACAGGTGTACTGACCAGGCTTACTTCACTGTGGTTCCAGTAGATGGAATAGAGCTTCAGCTGTCACCCCAGGTGCCCAGGGCAGTAACAGCAGCAGTCAGGAAGGTGGGATCTCTGTCCCAGGCTGAGTGCTGAGTGCCCTCAAGACAGTAGGAGGTGTGTAACGTCTTTCTCTTCTCCCTGTGTTTATTACCTCAACTTCTCTAGAAATCAGGGAAGGTAAAAGAAGGGAGCAGGGAACCTTTAGTTGAAAATTAATCAATAATTCTGTCTAATTAGGTAACTAAACAGTGCATTGCAATTTTCTCTGATTATTCATCCTGAAACAATAACAAGCTGGGGAAGGACATTACTCAATGTTTATAGTTAGCAGAATGAAAGAAGTTGCAAGGAACATTTTTGCAACTCAATCTAAGGGAGAAAAATGTATAGACCACTAAAGAAGATTGGTCTCAACCTTTGGGCGTGAAATAAGAAAAGCATGGGATATATATATTGCTGAAGAAATGTAACTCCAGGAAAGAAAGGAAAAAAATATTGACCAGAAATTTCATAAGTCTAATTCTGATGATGCCAGTGTCACGGTAATCCTGCAGATATGAGAGACCCTCTAGGACAATCATCTCCTGTGTCCCAGAGACATAGGAGGCTTTGATCTAGTGGTCCCACTGCTCAACAAAAGACCTCCTCCAAGTTTACCACTTTAAGGAGTGAGAGAAAGGCAAGGCTGCCCCCTTACTCAGCGTGGAAGTGAAATGCGTCACTTCCTCTCACAGTTCATTGGTCAAAATTTGTCATGTGGTCTTGTCTAATTGCCAGAGTGCTGAGAACTAGTCATCCATGTGCTAAAATATTAGTAAACCTATTTAATACCTATTACACATTCTAAAAAGGACTTCCCTGGTGGCTCAGATGGTAAAGCGTCTGTCTACAATGCGGGAGACCTGGGTTTGATCCCTGGGTTGGGAAGATTCCCTGGAGAAGGGAATGGCAACCCGCTCCAGTACTCTTGCCTAGTAAATCCCACGGACAATGAGCCTGGTGCAGGCTAGCATTGTTATCTTTGATTTTATTGCAGATGAGGAAACTGAGGCTTAAAAAATAAGTAACTTGTCCAAGACCACACAACATTGTTGTTGTTCAGTCACTAAGTCATGTGTTACTCTTTGTGACCCCATAGACTGCAGCACATAAGTCTTCCCTGTCCTTCACTATCGCACAGAGCTTGCTCAAACTCATGTCCATTGAGTCAATGATGCCATCCAACCATCTCATTCTCTGTTACCCTCTTCTCCTGGACTCAATCTTTCCCAGAGTCAGGGTTTTTTTCCAATGAGTCGGCTCTTTGCGTCAGGTGGCCAAAGTATCGCACACACACAACATAGCCAAACTTTTAAGCCAGACTCTACCTCTCTATTTCTTGGTATCACCAGATCTCATTTGGACCATGGGACCTGTGTAACAAGCTCCTTTATACGCATCTCCACTTCCCGCCCCCCTCCCCCACCCATGAAGGAACTGTTTAGAGAAGAGACCAAAAAATCTCATAGAGGGAATAGTTTCTCCAATCCTTTTCCTCCTTTGTAGGCTGTGCCTCCTTTGCTTTTCACCAACACTTAATGCACATTGACCTTAAAAGAGAGAAGAAAAATATCTCCTCCCCCGCCCCCCCCCCCCCCACAACAAGCACAGACTAGTGATACCCTTCTGCTGTTTTGCAGAATAGAGAGAAAACAATGGGTCTCTGTATAGAGAGTTCTAAGTCTTTTATCTTTCTACAGATTCAACCACAGTATTGATTCTTTATTGACCTAAACTGTCCTAAGCATAGCTGTGGTTTTTTCTCATATAGTGTATGGGAGAGTTAAGGCAGATACTACTTTAATATTGATTTTTGTGAAAAAGGTGCAGGAAAGAGGGCAATTTGTGTCTGCAGTAGCTCTTCACTATAAAAGATACCATTGTTAGGAGCTTATAGCATTATATCAAGGGTCTTAATCTGTAGCAATTTTTTTTTACAACTTAGAAATAGGCTTGGGCAAATGTGTTATTGGTGTTAATGATATTTTGAAGTGAAGCAAATTTGTCAGCCTTTCTAAGTAAACTGCTCAACTTAACTATTTGAGGACTTGACAGGTTGACTCTGAGTGTGCAGAAATCCTACAGTTTATTTATTTATTTGAAAGTCCTTTGGAAAGAACATTTTGTGATATAAACAATGACAACAATGTTGTTTAGTGTGTCTTTGAGAAATGAGAATTATTGTCTAGGGTTGAAATAAGCTATACATCTCTCCCTATGAGAACAGATCTTCTTATTTTAAAAATCACAGTATTCTTGGTTCTGGAGTTTTGTGTTTGAGGAGACAGGAGGGGGAAAAAATCACTCAAGAGAAGGCAATTTTATTGGCCAGAGTAGAATAACCATTGGACTTGTGGGTAGAGTTTTCATATTTTTGAATGAATAAGTATTTTTAGAAACAGATTCTGTTGTATGATACAAAAGCTTCTGAAAATGTTTCAAAAAAGCCCCAAGAGATGATGGCTTTTCTGAATCTGACCAGCTTAATTTGTTTTATTTTTAGCAAGTGCACTAAAAATGGGCATTACTCTCTAAGGCTAGAGAGTTTTTCAGGCACTACAATGTGGTTTTATTGAGGTTATTTTCTTCCCTTCACATGGGAACAGCCAAAACATCAGTGAGAAATATTTATTATGTATCTCCTGCACACAGAACATTCCCGAGAACACTGGCCATAGAAGAATACAAGACAGTGATGATTTAGAGCCATGACCCCAGGTAACCATGACCAGTGATGAGTATTTTATTCCAAGGCGCTAAGCTCTTGGCGGGTGTGGCAAGACTCCAGTTAACTTATTTTTAAAATCTTAAAGGGTAGGGTCCTCCCTCAGCCATCAGTTAAATGTTATATGACAGCTCCCAAGGTTAGAAAGATCTAGTACTTCTCAAGATGCTGCAAACTACCATCCTTATAGGCGTCTATACACTGTTTAATGATATTAAAATGATGACTTCCGTTGATGAATGCTGTATAAGGGAGCTTTAGCACTCTTGCTACTGGGCAAAATTCATCTCTTGGGTCTGATTCTTGCAGGCAGATGCCAAGATGTATCAAATATTCAAATTATCACTTCCTTGTAACACCTGGTTTGTGTTTAAAACCCCAAGAAATTCCAAAATAACACCTGCTCTTCAGATCATTAGTTGATATTTTAAACATTTTTCTTTTATCTAATGCTGTTGTTTAGAAATGTATAGTATTGGGACTCCAGTGGGCTGCATTCTATATATTAAAATATCTTAGTGCCTCTATAGGTTATATGAGAAGTCCAGAACAGGGACCATTCCAGAAGGAACAGAAGGACTGGTGATTTGATAACCCCCTTAATCATCTTTTCTTTCTTCCATTCCATTTTAAATCCTATATTGAGTTACCTGACAAAATTTTTAAGTGTGCAAAAAAAAAAATATGTCCCATATTGATTGACTCTTTGACAAAAGAGTAAATTATCCTTACAGTTCATAAATATATTGCATAGCAAACACATGCCCAGACACCACAGACACATACGCACATATAGATACACACTCCCTCACACATTATGCCACTTGAAAGCTGAACAGCCTTGAAAATAAACATAGGCTCATGGGCCAGGCTCTTAAAGAAATCAGACACTAAGATACAGTAAGTTTTTATATCCTTTTCTGCTACCCACAATTCTCTTTTTAAAAAGCATTCACTAAAAATTCCTACTTTGGGGGAACTTGGACTGTCAAGTTGAGGAAAGTAAAAGCCAAATCTCATGGCTTCAGTGATAAGGTGAGCTGAAAGCACAGCATGGCCAGCTGGGGAGTTTCCATCTTTGTTGAGTTTCCGAGCATAGGAAGTGAGGGGAAGGCTGATGGAACCAATACAAGTTTTTGGTATGTCTTGTTCAAATGAAGTCTAACTGTGATCTCAGTGAACAAATGGTGTGCCTTTTCCCCCAAAAGTTTGGACAGCAGTGGAATAACTGGAGCCTGAGAATCAGTGACAAGAGGCTGTCACCAGGAACCAAAAACATCATAAAATTTGAGCTCAGGGATATTCAGGCTTGCATGCTTCCTTTAAAAAAACCCATGTTCCTCCACTGCATATATTCTTGTTTTAGATATAAACATTTAATAGCAGCATCATGATATTAAATAGAAGTAACTTTTTTGGGGGCAAATATCTGCGTTTGATGTTAAGAAAGCTCTTTAAATGAAGACAAGAACACTGTTCTGAGAGCCAAAGATAATTTTAAAAAGAGAAAGTTTATACCAAACTCATTTATGAATTTAGATGATTAAATAAAATATTGGTAAAACAGGGTACACCATTACCAGGTGAGATTTATTCTAAAAATGTAGGGTGTTTAAGGTTTTTTCAGTGTACTATATTTTATCACATTAATAGAAAAATCAGAATCATCATAATAGATGACAGTAAGACATTCAGTAAAATTTAAAATTCACTCACTGCGTATATTCTTAACAATACCCATCGAGGGAATGGGCACAAGAGATGAAGAGTAGTCTTGCCTCTTACAGTACATTTTGAAATCTTAGGAAGCATTATTGGTTATCACAATGATATTGGCTAAGGCTTCTAGGTAATGCAAAATGAACTCCCCTCTCTCCTACAAAACTTAAAAATTACCTGCAACAACTTTCTGTAAGTCTGCAACTAATCCCACCTAGAACAAATTCTACTTTAACACTTAGATGTTTGGTACAGTTTCAACATACACTGACTTTTTCCAGAGTGTTACCACCCTGTAAGTCAAAGGAGAGCATACTTTGTTTCACTGGGGGTGATGCCAGGGATTTGTTTATCATTTTGGACAGTCACATCACTGACCAGCCTATGGTGTTGGATTCACTGCTTAATCCACCTATGCTATTCTGTCTGCATTTATAGCTATTTGACATGCACAGTGACTCTATATAATTTCAAACATTTGACTGCCTTATGATAACATATAACAAAATATGTTTTAGGAAAGAAGTATTGAGTTTGATAGCATTGGGAACTACTGAAAATACATACATACATATATTAAAAGAGTTCAGCTTATCCATATACTATCTTAGTTCTGAATAGTCACCTTTAATCTTTTTCCTCATACTTGATTACTTCTAATTTCTGACTTGACTCTCTTTTTCATTCTTTAGGCACTCAACACCCTTTTCCTGGCCACAACCTGGCTACCGTGCCCTAGTCAACCTTACATAAACTTCTTTCTCAAATGAACCCAACTGTGGTACCAACATCAGTTTGTCTCTACCCTAGAGCTAGAGGAAACAGTGATGCTAGGATTCAACTTGCTCATTTGAAGACAGCTACACTCAGAGTTTGTTTAAGACTTGTCAAAGTTTGTACTGTTTTCATAAAGAACATGAGGCAAATAAAATTGTGCCCTGAGAACTAATTCTTCCAATTTCCACATAAGGATTGGAGCCCTGTTCAGCAAAGTTACCTTCAAGAGACTTAATGGCTCCTAGGCTTATAAGACTGTACTGTGATATGATTGACATCTTCTTTTTCCAGAAATGCTAATAAGCATAATCGAAAGCTTTGTAGAAGAAATGTTGACAGTAATCTTCCAAGTTCCATCTAGGACTGAGGAAGTATAGGCTGTTAGGCTTTGAATGTTCAAGTCCTATGAGCAAGATTATCTCTATTAGAGACGGATGAGTCTAGCTAAGCCTCATGCTTCTAACCTCTAGTTCACCTCATTAACTTCCTTGCTCTGAATCCATGCTTACCATGGTTAGATTTGGTTCTCTACGGAGAAAATAGGATGGTTACATGGGCAACATTTAGGTTGTCTCATCATTTTTATTGTAAATAAATACATTGGCAATCTTTAAAATTAAAAAAAAATAAATTTCTGCTTGTGGTCTGGCTTTTTCAAGTAGCTTGACTGCAGATTACAGAGAGGGAATGTACTAATCATGCTGGTGCAATGACTTCTCTTCCAAGCAACTAGTATTTTCCACTACATTAACATTCTGTTTTTACTCACCAGTTTCTCTAGGGTTAATTTATATCTAGTTGGTTGGCCAAAAAGGTCGTTTGAGTTTTCCATACCAACTTATGGAAAAATCCAACCCAATACGGGTGCTTGCTAGTTAGGCTTCTGATCCTGCAGATCTGAGACAGGTGGTATGAACAGAAATTTCCCCCCAGGATGTAAACTCCATGTGGGCAGGGATCACTGTTTTTTTTTATTCACTACTTTATTCCCAGCACCTAAGAACATAGGCGTATATTTTGCATGGATGCATATTTCTCTGGAGGAGAGAGAGACGTCTAGCTATTCCTCAGGGGGATGCTCCATCCCCACCCCCACAGTGTCACCACTGGTGCCAGTCACACCTATTTCCCCATCGTTGTTAACACACCTTGGACTAGGTGTCCTGACTTTGTCTTTCCTTCCCTTAATGAGACCATAGCATCAACAGGAAAGGGAGTGAATATCCCCAGGCAGGCTTGTTCAGATTCAGAAATGATAAACAAGGATAGGGCTGAAATGAGTACTTTGTGTGTGTATGATTTGTCTTCTGGCAGAACTGAAGAATGAGAGGAAAGGAAGAAAAGCAAAGATATTAACAGAAGTTTTCTCTTTTAGTCATAGTACTTCTATTACCTTTCATATTGTATTTAGCAGGTAAAAACATGAATCATTTAGGCTGAACTTTATGAAATTAAAATTTAGGAAGGAAGATAAAAGGTTCCAGTTTGATTTGGTAATATATCATCTTCAACAAAATGGTGGGAACCTGGAATAATGACTATGGCTTGAGGAAGGAATGAGAGAATAGATCATTTTTCCTGGAAAATTGAGTCTGAAGGAAAGGAGAGAAGGCTCCCCAGGTTGTTCTAGTGGTAAAGAACCCACTTGCCAATACAGGAGACGTAAGAGACAGGATCCAGGATCCAGGGTTCGCTCCCTGGATCCGGAAGATCCCATGGAGGAAGGCATGGCAACCTACTCCAGTATTCTTGGCTGGAGAATCCCATGGACAGAGGAGCCTGGAGAGCTACAGTCCATGGGGTTGCAAAGAGTCGGACATGACTGAGCAAGTTTAGCATGCACATAGCTAGAGGAAAGCTTATAGTCAAAAGAGGCTTATATTTGTTTTTAAGATAGGACATACTTGAGTACATTTGAGCCTCTAGTCTAGACAAAGAGCCATTAGAGAGTTTCAGACTGATGATACTGTGGAAAGGGACTAATTGATGAATTAAGATTCTGAATGAGATGGTAGAGGAGAATATCCAGAATGAAGACTCTTCCCAAAGAACCAAGAGGTGATTTCTGAAGACACTTTCAGCTTCTGTTATAAATTAGAAATCTCACAAGAACTCTCTTGCGAATAGAGATCTTTGACAATATTGCAAAGAAGTTCATACAGTAGCTCTGAAGATACCTAGAGTTCAATCTAAAGTTATTACATAACCTCTCCCAGATACACAGCTGACTCCTACTTGAATTAGTTCATGATACCTACAGAACTAATAGAGGCAAAATGATACTCTTCTTACTTCTTTAGAACAACCTTATAAGCAGAATTGTTTTATAATAAGTTACTCTCTTGACATCAGTCCATTGCACCATGGTGCTTCTGTTTGCTGCAGTATGGTGAAAAGAAAGTCCTTTAACTTGGTTGAAAAAGGGTACGAGCATCATGATGGATGAGCCTCTGCATGCAGAATAATCAGAGATCCCATATAAAACTAACAGAAATCAGAAATGACACGCGGGTGAGTCTCTCAGGTAAGTCCTTAACAATTTGAATATATAACCACTTAAATTCCTTTTTTTTTTTAAGTGACAGATTCTCAATACTTATATGTCAAGGATGGGATGAAGGAAGAGTTCAAACATGTCTACTCAGTGAACATCTCCAATCTGAATATAAATATACAAATACAGGGATGCAAATGCCAATCATCACATAGAAAACTCTCATCAATTCACTCCAGCCAGCTTTTCTGTAAACAAGTTCTCTAACACAGCATCAAAACAAACATTGGCAGACCTTTAGTTTATGGAGACAGTTATAGCAATAGTCCTCATCCTCAGCATACGTGACTTTCCGTTAATAGAAATCTACAGAAGACTCACTTTGAAAAATCACTTGCCTTCATTCTTTAATGATATAATTGCTAGCACAAGCATGGACATTTCTACCCACAAAATATATTTCACTCACCTACAAGGATAATATTTTTTGAAATTTGAGTAAAAATAGCTTGCTAAAAATAAGTTATTTTGCCTTTATTTTTTAAATTACAAATATTGTTTTACCATATCAATTAATGAAAATAGAGTAAATCTAGGTAAACAAAAATGCCCATAATCCTAACATTCAGAGGCCTAAGATATCTCATTTCCTTCCAGTTTCTTTTCCATGAATTTTGTACATTGTTGATATTATGTTACATAGCAATTTAGTGTTCTGATTTTCTCATATAACATGACAGCATTTCTCTTATTATTCCAATTTTTTTCAGAAACATATTTAACAAATGTGAAAGAACCCATTGCATATATTAGACTGAATTATACAAAACTGCTTGTTACTTAACCTTTTTATTTTTAGACCTCTTTAATTGGCAATTCATAGAGTTCAGCTTATGTATAAAAGGATTTACCTATCATTTCTCTATTAATGTGATGGATGATTTGGTTGTTTCTTGTTTATTTTTCATTATTAAAAGCATATGAAATGAGTGTCTTTTTGCATACATCTTTATTAACATATCTGACAATTTCCATAGACTAGATTCCTAGTAGTGGTGTAATTTAAATGAGAATAAACATCTTTATGGTGTTTTAACTTTTACTAGAAAAGTCCTTTCTAAAATATTGAGCAGGGACTTCCCTGGTGGTCCAGTGGCTAAGACTCCAAGCTCCCAATGAAGGGGGCCAGGGTTCAGTCCCTGGTCAGGGAACTAGATCCCACGTGCCACAGCTAAGACCCAGTGCAGACAAATAATAAATAAATAAAATTATTAAAAAAAAAAAAAATAAAATAAAATATTGAGCAAAATTAACTCCAATCAACAAAGTATGAGAAAACCTGTTTATCTACATGCTATCAACACTGAACTTTTTATTCCTTCATTTTATTGGTAAAATGTAATAGAAATACAAACAAACAAACAAAAAACAGAACCAAATAAAAGCCTAGCAACTTGTTTACATTTGCCTTTCTTCTTTAATAGTCAAATACAATATTTCTCCATGTTTGTTAGTCATTCGAATTTCCCCTTTGGGTAATTGCCTTCCCCTTGACTTTGCTTATTTTGTTTTGATGGCTTAGAATTTTCTCTCAAGTTTGTTGTATTTGCAGCCTTTTCCCTCTAGTTGTTTGCCTTTGATTTTTTTTTTTAATTTGACATAACAAAAAGTTTTATATCTTTTGGTTGACACAAAAATGATATTTCAAATCAATTTTCAGAAGTTATATATGCATAGCTCTAAGTTCCATTAAAAACAAAATTATGGATGTATCTTTATAGCCACAGTGTTGGATTGCAATAATAACGCTGTCATATAACATGATGGTGGAGAAGGCAATGGCACTCCACTCCAGTACTCTTGCCTGGAAAATCCCATGGATGGAGGAGCCTGGTAGGCTACAGTCCATGGGGTCTCAAAGATTCAGACACGACTGAGCGACTTCACTTTCACTTTTCACTTTCATGCATGGAGAAGGAAATGGCAACCCACTCCAGTGTTCTTGCCTGGAGAATCCCAGGGACAGGGGAGCCTGGTGGGCTGCCGTCTATGGGGTCGCACAGAGTCAGACACGACTGACGCGACTTAGCAGCAGCAGCAGCGGCAGCATAGCAGGATGGAAAAGCTGGAGCTCCAATACTTTGGCCATCTGATGTGAAGAACCGACTCATTGGAAAAGACCCTGATGCTGGGAAAGATTGAAGGCAGGAGTAGAAGGAGACGACAGAGGATGAGATGGTTGGATGGCATCACCAACTCAATGGACATGAGTTTGAGCAAGCTCCGGGAGTTGGTGATGGACAGGGAAGCCTGGACTCCTGCGGTCCATGGGGTTGCAAAAAGCTGGACACAACTGAATGACTGAACTGAATGGAAATGAAGAGCATAATAGACAATATCATGGGTTTGGATAACAAAAAAAGAAAAACACAAATTCAACTTAGTCATTTATTTGCTTGTTGACATTGGACAAATTTCTTAATCTCACTAAATCTCAATTTCCATAAGTATAAAATGAATGATAAAATAATATGTAATTTGATGGAATGTTGGGACTTCCCTGGCTTTCCAGTGGTTAAAACTCAGAACTTCCACTGCAGGGGGCACAGGTTCAGTCCCTGGTCAGAGAACTAAGATCTTGCAGGCTGCATGGTACAATAAATAAATAAATAAAGAATATCATGAGAGTTAAGATGATACATGCAGAACACATATCTCAGTGTCCAGTGTATAGTAACCATTCAGTGATTGACTTACATTTTTTAAAAGTATATATTTTATGAGCCTTATTCTTCTCATATGACTTATCTGGATCCTTCAGGAATTATATCTCTCTATATAATGAAGGAACCAATACAAGATTTTCTAAACCTTAACTTTCATTGAACAGTAGATTATTATTTTGGATAGAGTAGGCAAATAGGTATGACCAGTATCCCTCAATATCATACCATTACCATCTTGTGGAAATAAATAATGTAATTGACAAAAAGATTAAAAAGTAAATTAATTTATTATGGAATTTTTTGTGTTCCCTTTTCATAATACCACACTACCTTATTTCTGCTTCACTATAATTTAGTTAGGAACAGCTGCATTATTGTAGTAACATTAACAGTTTATTGATTCCTAAATACTGTGTATGCCGGTTGCTGTTTCAACACTTTACATGTATGATCTCCTCAAATCCTCATAACAATCCCATGAGGTCGATAACTATGACCCCTGTTTTATTAGAGAGGAAATATTTGTGGAAAGCTTTACACTGGCAACCTATAGTAGTTTACTACGGCTACTGTAACAGGGTTTCACAGACTGGATGACTTAAACAACAGAAATTTATCTATGCACAGTTCTGGAGGGTAGAAGTCTGAGATCAAGGTGCCAACAAGGTTGATTTCTTTTACAGCCTCTCTCCTAGCTTGTAGATGTTTGCCTTCTCCCTGTGTCTTCACATGGCCTTCCGTCTGCATGCTGCTGCCGCCATTACCTTCTCCGCTCTCTGCATGCATCCCTGTCCAAATACCCTCTTCCTGTAAGGACACCATTACTATTGGATTAGAGCCCATGCTTACGACCTCAATTAACTTACTTCTCTAAAGACTCCATCTTCAAATGGGAGACATTTGGAGGGACTGGGGCTGGGTCCTCAACATATGATTTATAGGAGATACAACCCAGCCCATAACACTGTCCAAACTAACAACTTCATATCCAGGAGTCAAACATGGACACTCAGTCTCTACACCCATATATTCTTCCTTTTAAACTTTTTATTTTAAAAAATTTCAGACTTATAGGAAAGTTACAAAAATTGTACAAAGACTTTCCATATATTCTTCCCACAGAGTCTCCTATGTTAACATTTCACCGCATTTGTTTTATCCTTCTCTCTAAATGTCACCATACAATTTATCAAAATTAAGAAATTATCATTAACACAATACTGTTAATCTAACACTTAGACCTAAAGACAATATCATCAATTATCCCACTATTGTCCTGTGTAAAGAAAGAAAAGTCAAGTTTTCTTATGGTCCAAGAGCCAGTGTTTTATTTGTTGTTCTTGTTTTTCATAACCCTAAAATTTTCAAGCGTACAGGCCTAATATTCTCTAAAACGTTCCTTAATTTAAATTTGCTAATATTTCTTGGTAATTAGATTCAGGTCATGCATTTTGACAGGAATTCCATGAAGAAATATCATCTTATTCTCATGCATCTTATTAGAAGACCCATGGTATTGATTTGTTTCCTTACTTGTGATACGAACTTAGATCATTTGTTAAGATACTATCTGCTAGATTTTCATCTACTATAAATCACTATTTTCCACTTCCAAAATTACTAAATGTTTTGTTGGGAGATAATTTAAGACAATACAGATATCCTGTTTCTCACCATAATTTTACCAAATAATTTAGCATCTACTGATATTTTTGCCTAAAATAATTATTATACTGACTTTTTAAAAATTATATAATTTCCTCTTTATCTGTGAATCACAGTTCTACTGTTTAGAAGAAATTTTCCCCACCTCATTTATTTTTTAACTTACTTATACCATTTTATGCTCCTAGATTAATTTTTTATTCAATGGTGAATAATCTCTTACTGCCATTATTTACCTTGTTGTTCAAATTGTTCCAGGATGGTCAGTAATGGCCACCTCAAGTTGCTTCTATATCCTTTTGACAAGTCCCTATTGTTCCTTCAACATTTGCTTAATTTGTAGCACAAAAGATGTTCCAAGATCATCTTGTATTCTGTTTCAGTCCTAGAGTTATCTGTCTCTTCAAGGAGTCAGGTTTTCATTTTCTGGAGAACAGGAACTGGGTTCTAGGTGTTTTCACTGTTTCTGAAATGTAATCAGTTCTAAGCTTACTTGACAGAGAACTAGAAAATACGTGTTAATGTTCATGTTTTAATACTGATTACCTATTATCTTTCTATCTATTTACCTATCTCTAAATTGATTCTGTGCATGTAAACGTGTGAGAAATGGTCCTGACTTTACAGTCCTTCAAAATCTAGGTTTAATAAGATTTAACCTCCTTTGGTTGAAACTGCTCAACTTTAATTTCCAGCAGGCTCAGCATGCCCATCTGATTTTTGATTCTGGAGTTTAATACTATATAGTGATATCACAAGTCTAGGATTAGGAGAACAAGAAAGTTAAGTAATATTCCAAATAAACCACATAGAAAATTATCAGAAAACCTGAGAGAATTATGACCTTTTCACTTCATAGGTTTATAAAGTACCTTAATCAAACCTTAAGGTTTCAGAATTACTGATTCCCTAGAGGCATAGACAGCTGAAGAATAGTTTCAGGAATACTCAATTTTGTCATAGATCTGGCATCCATAGAGCTCTGTGCACTGGATTAGGGGACTACATCCATTCATTTTTATATTGTCTAAGGCTGCTTTTCCACTATAATGGCAGATATGAGTAGTTGTTACAGACTCTAGGGCTTGCAGAACTTAGAATATTTACTATCTGGTCCTTTGCTTGAAAAGGTTTGCCCATTCCTAGATCATTTTGACCCCTGATGTTGGTAATTTCTTGCCATATATGTGTACTTATGTATATGTGTACACACACACACCACTGTAAGACAATACTATTAAGAGATATTTTACATATGAGTGCTGGCTGAGGGGGAAAAGTCCTGCCAATGGTTGACACCATATAACATCGATGTAATTGCATTGGCATGAAGGCCTCTTCCTAAATTTCAAAACATGCTATACCAAACAGTTCATCAAATTAATCTGCCTATCCATTCTTTATGGCATGCAACCTCTTTGATAACTGTACAAATAAATGTAACCTCCACATTTGGCAGCTTGTGTCAATTTTGTATGACTTGTCAGTTTGGCTTTTGTTCATATTTTTAAAAATATGTCTGCATTTCTCATTAATTGTTTTGAGGTCTACAAAGAAGGGGAGACATTCTTTGGAAAGACTATGGATAAAATACCAAGTTAAAAGCCATGTGGAATGGTGTGATGTCTGCTGGTAGTGCCAAATTACTGCATGGTTGATCCACTAGCCAAAGTCAATAAGACTGCTAAAGCAATCCAAATCTTCCTTCATTCCACCCCTAATCAGACATGTAGAGATATGGATACCAGCAATATGCACTGAACCCTGGTTTCATCTTACTTATTTTGGCTAATCAAAGAAGAAACTCTTGACTGTTGACTTGTTTTTGTTTACAGTCTCTGAGCTTCTCTGACTCCAGTGTGTGGAGGGCCTTCTGAATATGCTATGGGTACCTTTCAGTTGTTTGTCTGGAATCAAAATACTCTGGGTCAGAATCTTTCCTTTGTTTTCTGATGACTCAGGCTGCTACTTATTTTGTGCCCCTATCAAGTGTATTGTTTTTATATCCACTTCTACCTGCCATAAAGCACTATCAAGGGGCTGTCGGCTAAGCCTTTTGTCTTGGAGATGGTAAGGAGGACACAGACAAACACAGACACCAGTGTTAACTCTTAGATTGTTTGAAAGCACCTCCTCTAGGCATGCCTGAGATTCAGGTTTAGAAACTGACTAAAGTTTAGTTTTACAATGTAAGAGTTTTTAATCTGTCTTTTGGTCATTTCCCAAGATTCATGAGTTTCTTAGATGAAACTTCTTTTCCTCGTATTGTAAAATGATTAATGCTGTAGGACTGCAGCTTTTTAAAAGAGGTAATTATTTTATTTTAATTTTTACTGGAGTATAGTTGACTTACAATGTTGGGTTAGTTTCAGGTGTATTGCAAAGTGAATCAGATATACATACACACACATATGTGTGTGTATATGTATATGTATACACACACATACATATATCCATTCTTTTTTTAGATTCATTTCTCAAATAGGTCATGCAGAGTACTGAGGAGAGTTTCTGTGCTGTATAATAGGTCCTTGCTAGTTATCTATTTCATATGCAGTAGTGTGTATATGTAGTAGTGTTCTTGCCTGGAGAATCCCAGGGACGGGGGAGCCTGGTGGGCTGCCGTCTATGGGGTCGCACAGAGTTGGACACGACTGAAGCGACTTAGCAGCAGCAGCAATGTGTAAATGTCAATCCCAGTCTCCCAATTTATCCCCCTTCCCCACCTTTCCCTACTGGTAATCATAGCTTTTAAAGAACTAAGAGTAACTATTGCAAGAAACTTGAAAGTTAAGAATGTTACTTTTCTTATAGAATAACAGAGGCAGTATTTCAAATCTATTTTAGCATTTAGCTCTCATTTTAATATCAACGATATTGCTATTTGCCCATGCACGATTTGAGGCCCGTGAGCCTCAGTACAAAATGCACATCATTCATATTACGCATTTGTCTCTATCTGAAAACTCCTGTAGTGCTGAGTGGCACTTAACACTCACGGCCCTCCCATTCCCATATTATACTTAATACCCTTAATCACATTCAATAATGAAATCTCTTCTAAAAAGTGTTCTTTTATCTCAGAGTTGTGACATCTTTGCTCCACTAAATCTAATCCAAAACTCGTGGGGCCAGATATTTTTCAGGATTCAGAGTATTTTGGAGTATAGAGAGATGTATAGTGAACATTACCCCACCACCAGTGGGATCTGGGCCAACTCCCTTTAATAAAGCATATCAGCATTTCTTCCATGAATCATACAAATATTCCCAGTGGGATAGATAAAAGCTATAAATAGGCTCAGATCAATTCAGCTAAGGTTGCACCATTGCTACCAAACCTGTTCAGGTTTTGCTGTCAAAGTATTTTTAAAATTTTTAGATTTGACACATTGCACATAGGGGATTGTTGATATACAGGAAGGATGAGCAAAATTTTTCTATGAAAAGCCAGATGGTAAATAATTTAGGCTTTTCAGGCTATACTGCCTCTGTCTCAACCACCACTCAGCTGTTTGACCCTTAGAAATTACACACCTGGGTGTGGCTGTGTTCTCATAAAATTATTTACAAAATAGATTAATGCCCAGATTTGGCCTGTGGGTCAGAGTTTGCCAACCTCTGATCTATAGTCTTCCTTGTTTTAAATTCTCTACCCTGAGTGTCAAATCTACCAACTAGTTTGCAATAATCTCTTTGAATGAGCATTTTGGGAATGGGAAAACTTTAAGGAGAAGAGATCTCTGCTACTTGTCCCACCCATGTTGTTACCTCCTCTTAATTTCACAACCCCAAAGTGTATACAAAAATAGTACTTAGACCAAGAATAGTACTTAGTACTGAGATCTGTGTGAACTCTGGAAGTTAACCAGTCACTGACTTTATTGTTTCTGAGATGTTAACATTTGAAAACAAGGAGTGGCTAGAACCTAGAGATGCCAATGATGGTCCTGTTAGTGATTTTAAGGAAAAAACAAAAACATAATTTATTCAGGCTCAACTTTAACTTCTGCTATTCTGTGACTGAAAATATAGATTGGACATTTGTTCTTTGGATTCTTCTTGCTTAGTTTTGTATTTATTTAATTATAAATGAGAGAAAAGTGAATGGCTGGACTAAAGTAGATGATGTTTACTATGTGCAAGTTGTTCATGGGAATTTTAGTTTTTCTCTGCTCAATATGGAGCCAGACTTTGATGGGTCAGATTTAAAGGGCACCTTTGAATGGGCTTGTTCTTTTAGTGGGTGTTGTTTGTATTTCTGACCAAGGGAGAAAATAGAGAACAGAGTAGTATCCCCTATGGATGCTGAGAAATTCCCAGGATGCTGAGAAATTATGAGTTCTCAGTAAATTATTGATGGATTATGTGAATGAGATTCCATTTAAGAGACCTGACAATACCTTTAGAAAATTGGAGGAAATGTTCTTAATGAATTTTCAGCCATGAAGACCTGATTTTTAGCCTGACTGCATGAAACGGATAATTGAAATGACCAAAAATGACCCTGACATTTTTGCCAATTATCAGCTAGGCTGAGTAGGGGCCCAGACTAGATATGTCACATGTTTAGGCATCATTTCCTAGCCTGCTGTATCTGGTTTCTTGATAATTCCTCACCTCCTACTGAGGAACTGCCTCCATAATCGGTTTTAGGATTATCTGGCCCAGCTTTATGTGGTTTGAGGGGCACTGACCTTTTTCTCTTTGTAGTTAAAACCTTTCCAGACCTGACCTTAAGTCTTTAGGGTGCTGTTCTTCAGAATTTTCTTGTGTACCTTGAAGATATTTTTTCACAGTGCTTCTTACATGGCTTCATATGCTGGTGTTGCTGCTAGATGATGGAATCCTTGAGAGTGGGAATAAGATTACTGAATGTCTGTAATCTCAGCATCTTCTCTCATATCTGATGTATGAGACACTAGGCTTTGGATTGAATAAACAAATATTCATTAATATGTGAACATATTGTAATGGCTGTTGAAAGTTAATGTAGATCAAGGCAATGAGAAACAATATTGGCATTTCTGTTGGAAACAGTAGTAGAAAAAAGAAGACTAGACTGGATGGACAAACTTTGTTGCTTTAAACAGATTTAACTTGACCAACTGTAAGGGCATCTACAAAAAGAAAAAATGCTGATGGTAATAGTTTCTGCTTAACTTCCCCTGGATTTAACGTGATCATTAACCGATTTGGTTGTCTTGAAAGACAATGAATTACATCATCCATTTCTCTTTAAGGATTTTTAATTTAGCTTATGAAGAAAGAAATTGAGATTAGAAATTACTTGTTAAGGTATGAAGAGAAGCTTGGTTTAGGATGACCAAGCACAAATAAAGACAAACATCTTTAAATCCTGCAATCATTGGTTGAAAGAGCATTGTCTATGAAGATCCTACAGATGTATATTGCATATATACCATTTCTCTTCTAGTCCAAATGTGTTATAGAAACAATCCCCACCTCCCTTCCATCCCATCTGGAAGTGAGCGCCATGGAGTAAGCAGACAGTGACATCAACCCAGCTGCTATCATTGTGCAATGAATGAAGCAGTCCCTCAAAAAAACTCTGAATGGGTTGCCAATTTTTATTCTGTTTAAGGCAGGCAGTAATTTCAGTTTTCAATTCCACTAAGTAATAATAGTTATTAATTAGTAAATTAGGCCACTGGGTTCTGGAGGTGAGTTAACAGGATGATTAAAAAGGAGAAAGTGAAAATTCACAGATAATGCTCAGGTTTCATAGAAGCCTGCCACGATTGAGAGTTTATGTTTGTACATCTCTTCAAAATGGATTGCTGCACTTAAGAGCAACTTGCATTGCCTACAGTGCTGTCTGCTCAGTAATTGCAGCAAAGTGAGGTGCTGCACCATACATTGTCATAAAGATGTCAAGAAATGAAAGGAGATGGTTGAGGGCTCAGTTTCTCATACTTACATTTTAAATCTGGGGCATTAAAGCCAGGGAGAATTCCTGAGGTTTTTCCCCCTGCACACCAACAAAGAGCTTCAATGTTTCTTGAGTAAAGGCTCTGACATCATCCCTAGGAGGATTTCTGGACTCCAGGTAGGTCTAATTCATTTTGGAGTCTAATTTTTTGAGCTTCATATTTCAAACATGATAGCCTACATGGAGGTTTGTGGATTGTGTTTAAAAGTACTTTCCATAGTTGTATCTGGATAATAAAATCTCTGAAATATCATTGAAACTCCTTAAGGACTTGAAAGGCTAAAACTAAAGTTTATTTTGCAAGGTTCTAGATGGCAAAAATGCAGGTAATGTATCTTAAGGCTGTTGGAGTATATTCCTGATACTAAAAGAAATAGTTGAAGGTGGAAATATCGATCAAACTTATCCTTAAGATTGAAAATTGTAGCTTTTTGTTGATGTTTAATGTGATTTAAAAAAAAAATGAATGGAGGCAAACCAGATCTATGTATAAATATAGATTATACTTATACTGGCAAATGAGTTAGATCATTAAAACAGATCACAGACTCCTCTTTTTAGCATGTATTTTATTTAGATGAAATATTGATCCAATTTACTTTTCTTATGTAGAAATAAGCATTACTTGAGACTGTAAGACAAATTTCCCAATCTAATTTTTCTTTCCATCTGAACACACTCTCCCTGCCTTATCAGTATTTTTGTTACCTCCATAGAAATTCATGTTTCAAGGTTTTTACTCATTTTTTTCTTTTCTTTCTACTTTTCATTTTGTCTTTTCTTAATATTTACCTTTAAAGTCACCATGAAGTACAAGAAAGAGTAGTTTTTAGTCTGATAAACAGTAGGTCAAATCCTTAACTCCACTACTCACTAGTTATTTTTACCTTGAGAAAATTGATCAACCTCTCTGAGTTTCTGTTTCCTCATCTGTGATGTGGGGAATTACATTAATATAATACCTACCTTGCATTGTGGTTTCAAGTTTGCCATCATGCAAAAATGCTTGTTCTTGGACTAAAGAAAGGAAAATAACCTTAGAACTGGTTAGTTGGCATATAGACAAAATCTTTTGTACTTGTGTTACACTGGATTAATTAAGACATAGTCATTTAAGAGGTAATAGACAGTACAACAGACTTAGTACCTATAAACACTGAGATTGAGTATTTAACTGTGATAGTTGTGCAAAACTTAATATATGAAAGTTCCTTTCCCACCTTCCTGACCCTATTGTCATCTCAGACCTCTAGCCTACACTTATCTATCTCTAGTTTCCAAAAAGAGTGTAAATTTCCATATTTTATCATGTGGCTCCATTCCACTGTTTTCTTTTTAACTTTAATGTATTAGGAAATCTCATCTGTCACAAGAATGAATGTCAGGCCTATCCACTGCGTTTTGTTATTAGAAGCCCTCATTTAATTTTGAGTCTATAATGTAAAAATGTATACCTCTTAATTTCTATTGGTGGAAGATTAAGCATAGTTTTAGAAAAATGTTAAAAACACACTGGAAAGAGAGGAAGAAAGGATTAATAGTGTTAAACAGACACAGAGTTTCAAATAAGATTTGAAATAAGATCAAGGTCATCAATGTTCATTGCAAAACATCAACCTAATCATCTCCTTAAATAACCTACCAACCAACCAATAAAATAAACAAAACCCAGAATGATCTGTGAGGGCGATCAAGCAATTAGGTCTAATATTTGAAATATCAACACATTTTTCATCAATTGACTAAGAAAGACAAATGTCTCTGTCTGTATCTAAGGATGTGACATGTAAGGTCCTAGGGAGCTCATCCAAGGCTGAAAGGGAAGTTCAGCAAAGAAGCAGACTAGATTGGAAAAGCATTTGAAAGTTAAGATGCTCTCCAGGAACTTCTGCTTCAGTCATTGCTATCATTGAACTTTTCTGCCTTTAAGGGTTTGTAATATCTAAATTCAAATTATTCCATATCTAAGGCTACTCAGTGATTTTTTTTTTTTCAACCAGCAGCACAATGCAGTTTTCTTTTTCCTGTCACCTTAAATCATCACCTATGACACAGCACTGCGCAGGGAGCACAAGCCTGGAGCTCTCATTCAAGGTCACCTCAAACCCTCCATGGTGAGACATTTTGAATGACTTAGAATTATTTTAACTAGATACGTTTGTTACTGTCAGACTCCAATCCACATGGTTCATGGAGGCTCAATTTCTTTTCTATATTAATAGCTTATTGAGCAAACATACTATGCCAGACTACACACACATGTATTTTCTCAATTTTTTTTTCTTCAGTGAACTCAGTTATCTTGAAAACTCAATGAAAAATGTTTCTGTTATCTTTGCCTGTTTGCATTTCAAAAATTGTAAGAATGCATTGATTTTTGAGACAATTATTGGGGCTTATAGAACTTATCCTCCTGCTTGGATATGTCTTTTAGAATTAAAGCCTTCATTAGATGTCCCAAGGGAAGTTTTCATATTCCAGGACAGAAAAGAGATACCATGGGTTATGGAAATGGCTCTGTCAAATGTGATGTAAAATACTGGTGAAAATTGACAATTGCAGTCGAACATTTGAAGGTGTGACCTGTATGAGATTATCTATAAAACATTTGGGAAACCTATTAAGCTACATTTTTTCAAAATTTCTTTACATATCATGGCTTATATTTGGTACTTAATTGTACATCCATTAAGCTATTGCACCAAGTAGAATACATACTCAGCCTCTCCCAGGAACAATGGGCAAAACAAAGACATTCTGAGGCATTTAGCTTGTAACTGATAAAATAAGTCTTACATAGAAGAAACAATTAGAAAATTGTTGAACCACAGAGTGAGTGACTGATCAGCATTGGAAGAGAGAGATCAGTGTGGGATGTTAAGAGTAGATGATGACTTCTTGGAGGAGAAAAAATTTAAGGGTTGGTATCTAAACAGAGAGAAAAAGGAGGTTGGGTACATTTCACTGTGGGAAAATAGCATGAACAGAAGTCTAGAAATAAAAATGGACAGTGCAAGCCAGCTTAATTGAGAAGGAAGTGAGAATTGAGAAATGTAAGAATAATTTGTCCATGGGGGTTGCAAAGAGTCAGACACGACTGAGTGGCTGAGCCCGCATGCACACCCACAAGAATAATTTGAACCAAGTAAGAAAAAAAAACAAAACAATTTCTAGAAGGTCTTGTAAATCTGGCAGTGAAATTTGAGACTGATACAATGGATAATAAAAATCTTGTCCAAACTGCTTTTAGGAGTGATGTAGCATATATGACAGTGGTGGTTTTGTAATGTTATTACACTATGATAGCATATGCCAATGGCACTGGGATTCTAAGGTGTCTGGTTTTGAGTAACTATACAGAAACTCAGAGAAAACATACATAAAAGGATTGTGGAATTCTCGTTATCCTTTGGGAAATTTTGGGAAAATGGTAATTGTACAAGAAAATAGGAAATAGGTGAATGTTCTGAGGACAAAAAATTAGGAAATGTGCATTATGGAAACATGTTAGTAAGTATCATATCTATATCTTAGAAGTTTCAGAATTAATTTTTAAATTTGCATCTTATGAAAAATAATTTTTAAGAAAGTTATCAGTGTTGAAGCCTTCACTGGTTCACTAAAAGTAAGTGATCACAGGTAAGAGATATTTTAATTTTTTATAGCAATTCTGTGCCACTAGGTGTTAACCTTGTGTTGTAGGAAAGGGTCTGATACATGGTAGCAGCTTAATAAAAGAATGTTGTGCCATGGCTTAATTATATAAGTCAGAGGAACAGATTTTTTCAAATCGAAATTTTTCAAGGTTTCTGATTATATTCTATGGGGAAAAGACAAAGACAGTTTTACAGTTAGGTTGGCCCACTCCTTGTTGACTAGCCATAGTATTTTTGTGATTATATTAATTACAATTGGGAATGTTACATTTAGTGCCAAGAAACAGGCTGCATTCTTGGTCCTGTCTCCCCAACATTTCTATTAAGGCTTTCCATGTTGCAAAAAAAATGGAATGTATATTACATTTGTATGGGTGACACCAAGTTGAAAGGTTGACAGATTCAGGATAAAAAAAAGATTTAAACAGGCTAGAGTAATACCCATCCCCAGCCCCCAAATAGTTACATCCATAACTTGAATCAAGGAGTGTGACTGGACTGCAAGAACAAAGAGAAAAGAGAACAGAGAGAATGTTAGTGGAGGCATAAAGAACAGCCCAGGAATTTGCCCCTCAAGACAGGGACTAGACCAAGAGACAAGTCTGGGTTCACACAAAAAAGAGGAAGGCCTCTGGGGAAAAGAGGCCCCAGTTAATTACGTCACAACTTCTCTCTCTTCCCAGAAGTGAAGGTGGAGAACACACAGTTGGCCTTTATTAAACTGGCACTGTGACTTGTTGCCATAATGTCCCTTTTAGTCCCTGTTCATTTATTAAGTGGAGTTACTCTCCACTCAGAGTTGATTACTATATAAATAATTGAAGCTCCCCCAATGTGATGATTAAGAGAAGGCAGCTCTCACAGGGACCCCTTCCCATTAGCCACAGGAAGGCAGAAGACATGCTCTGATTGAATATAAATGTGAACAGTTTGCAATCACTCTTTTTCTGTCCCTCTCTGGACAAGGATTGGTTCCAGGCCACCCTTCAGCAGGAGAATGTCTGGTCATGATGGTCTAAGGAAACTTGTCTTTCTCTGGTGGGGTAGTGTAGGCTTATCCTCAGACGTTAAGTTCCTGACTGATATCCCATACTTACCTTAAGAGGCAGGGAGAAGGCGAGGGTGGGATGTTTCAAGAGAACAGCATTGAAACATGTATATTATCTATAGTGAAACAGGTCACCAGCCCAGGTTGGATGTATGAGACAAGTGCTCGGGCCTGGTGCACTGGGAAGACCCAGAGGGATTGGGTAGAGAGGGAGGGGGGAGGGGGGATCGGGATGGGGAATACTTGTAAATCCATGGCTGATTCATGTCAATGTATGACAAGACCCACTGCGGTATTGTAAAGTGATTAGCCTCCAACTAATAAAAATAAATGAAAAAAAAAAAAAAAAAAAAAGAGGCAGGTAGTTGATTCGAATACTCTTGATTCTCCTGTAGTAGCCCTTCTTGTCATTTTGGGGATTTTTCCCCAAAACATACTTTTCTTCTAATTCCTTTTAGGTGTTCTGAGTCATATAGTAATTATGACCCATCTATACCTGTCCTTGAGAAACATCTCAGGCCTCTGCTCAGGTATTCATTCATTTATACCAAGTCTATCCATCTTCTCTCTCTAACTCTCTCTTTGAGTTTTATGAGGTAGATAGTTATCTAATGAAAAGAAATGAATCAGTGAAATTCACCACTCCCCTTCCCCCCACCCAGCTATCCCACCATTCTCCACTTTAGGGGACAAATGATGCACCTCTGTGTAACAGGACCTTTCTTTACACAGCCTTAAAGAGGATGGCCTTGATACCCTAGCACCTTAATAAACTATGTGGTGGGGTGGAGGGTAGGTGTGGCAGCTTCTAGAACAAGTCTGGCACATGGTGAGTACTCAGCAAATATTTACAAAATAATTGAATACCAATTCCCATTCTATTTCATCTCTGTAGCAGTATGAACTGTGACTAATTACTTCACTAGTTTTCCTAACAATCACTCACACCAAGATATGTATTTTTTTTTTTAATAAAAACAAAGCTGTCTCATAAGAGAGTTAATAGGACTTTTATCCGGCCAGTGTTGAAACAATGATGTAGAAATAATTTTTCTAAAAATATTTGACTATTTTCTGAGCAGAACTTGAATTTCAAGAGCTACAAAACACTCTGGAGGGATGGTCTCCTTTCCTTGCCCCTAACAGATTGCGTGTTAAGGCTTCCAAACCAACCCACTGGTCCAATAAGAGAAGTCATTTACAAGGCTCAATTTTGTGTCAGTTACCTCACAAGGTGCTTTACATACACTATTGATTTCATCTTTAAAATAATCCAATTAGGTAGCTATTATTTTCATCTTGAGGGATGAGAAAACAGGTTTATAAATATAATGTCCCAAGTCACAAAGCTGGGTAAGCAACAGAGCAGAGGTTACAAACAAGTGGTCTGACATTTTGATCTTTCCAGGAGAGCAGTGGATCTGAGCCAGGGTGTCTGGATTCAGTCCTGGCTCCGCCACTTACCATCTGTGAATTTAGTCAGTTCAAATAACCCCAATGCACTTCAATTTCACCATGAGAAAAAATGTGGAAGGTAACGTATTTATTCATAGGGTTATCCTAGGATTCAATTACTTGGTTCATGTAAAATATTTAGACTAATGCTTGGAACATAGTAAGCACTTAATATATCTTAAAGATTATTATTCAAATTTATGTAGAACTAGCACTCAGTATCTTGTAATTTAGCAATTAATAGTTTAATAATTCTTTGTTTTATTCTCTGTGGTGTTATATCAGGAATTAGATGACTTCATGAAGGAGTCACTTAATAAATTGTAAACTCCTTAAGGACTGAGTCCTTTGTGCACTTTCAAAAACTAGAGGATTACTCAGTGAATATTAGACACACAATTAATACTTCTGAATAGGGATTTAAAAACATAAATGATTCAATCTACCATCCTCCTCAAACAATGCCTTTCTTACATTCAGTTAGAATTTTTAGTTTACCACGTGATTCTCAGACTTAAAAAGAAGAATTTCCATAATCACAACTACAAAGTAGGTACTTGTATTCCCTACATCACAGATAGGAAAGTTAAGCTTCAGGATGGCCACCAGATTAACAAGCTGAGATTTGCTTTTCTTTCATAGGCTTCCCTGATGGCTCAGCAGCTAAAGAATCCACCAGCAATGTAGGAGACATAGAAGACATGGGTTTTGTCCCTGGGTTGGAAAGATCGTATGAAGGAAATTGCAACCCATTCAGGTATTCTTGCCCCCAAAAATTATGGCTACAAAGAGTTGGATATAACTGAGCATGCACAAACATAATAAGAAATGCAGAGCTTAGGGATAACTGGCATTGTCTTTGTGACTTGACAAAGTTAGATTTGTCTTTGCTGTCATTTTCTTGACTTTTCCTTCATGGTCACAATGTCACAGCTCTTCTTCTGTCCAGGATCTTAACATTTAAGGCAGTAGAATGGGAAAGTTTATATAAGCCTCATTGTTCATTGTCTTTTTATATGAAGGAAGAAAAGTTTCTCTAGTGGCTTCCTAACTTTCTAGAAAATTCTTTTCGTGTGTCTTGGGCAGCCCCTCATTGCTGGGAAGATGGTGGTAGGGAAACTATGACTTTCTCACCTTTTGAGTGAGCAGTAGCATGGAAAAACTTCCAGTAGCTTCTGGTAGTTTCTGCCAATAATCATTTTTAATACTATTACTGCTACCTTTACTATTCCTACTTCTGGTGTTACTACTGAAGATTTTACCCTAATGGATGTTGTAGATTCATTTGCTGTCCCTTTTAGTTCATCAAAAAATGAGAAGATGTTTTCCAGCACTGAGGAAGGTAAGTTGGTATTTGAAGGTGAAAATAAGCATCCTCCACCCTGCTTTGACAGAAGACATGAATAACTGACATCCAGGGCCTTGAAAACACTTCCCTCCTAAGTCTGTATTCAGTCAGGAGCCAAGTGAGTCATAGCTTCTGTGGTTATGAACTACTGGTAATGTGATCATTGGAATCAGCCCCAGTTTGAAATAAGCAGCTCAGATGAAGCTTGTGAGAATTTCTAAAAGATTTAGTTCGATTTAAGTGGACCTTGAAGAGTGCTTAAGAGGGAGAAGTCTCCTCAGGTGGTGCTAGTGGTGAAGAACCTGCCTGCCAATGCAGGAGACATAGGAGACCCTTGTCTCAGGAAGATCCCCTGGAGGAGGGTTTGGCAACCCACTCCAGGGATCTTGACTGGAGAATCCTGTAGACAGAGGAGCCTGGCAGGTTACAGTTCATAGGATTGCAAAGAGATGGGCGTGACTGAAGGGATTGAGCACATGTGCAGGTGGGCCTTGAACAGTGCTTGAGGGGAAAGATGGAATCAGTATGAACAGATGTGAGGCATTACCAAGTCACAGGTCTTTCACTCTGAAGTGGCTTCTGGGAAAGTTAGCAAAGCCTCTGGGGCCATTCTCATGAAATATAAATGCATTCCCAACTTCAACCCTGGAGGCAGGACCCTACAAGTACAGAGGATGGAAATGAATTAAAATCTTTGTGTTTCACAAATAAAACAAACTTACATAGATGAATTGGGTCTAACTACATTAGCATTTATTCAAAGGATGGACTTGAGATCGCTTCTCTCATCCATCAGCCATTTTTCCTCACAAAGCCTTCTTGCCCCTCTCATGTTTCCAGAAAGTTGATGACATGGATGTGGTATGTTTGGGTAAGTAAAGAATCCAGGGCACAGGAAAACTCTGGAGGTTGAGGCAAAGAGGGTCCAATGGAATTGAATCGACTCTGGTTTCTATCCGGAGAAGGCAAAGGCAGCCCACTCCAGTACTTTTGGCTGGAAAATCCCAAGGACAGAGGAGCCTGGAAGGCTGCAGTCCATGGGGTGGCTAAGAGTCGGACACCGCTGAACGACTTCACTTTCACTTTTCACTTTCATGCACTGGAGAAGGAAATGGCAACCCACTCCAGTGTTCTTGCCTGGAGAATCCTGGGGACAGCAGAGCCTGGGGCTGCCATCTATGGGGTCGCACAGAGTCGGACACGACTGAAGCGACTTAGCAGCAACAGCAGCAGTTGGTTCCTATCCAAGATGGCACAAGCAGGCAGCTCAAATGACTTTGAATCTAATGTCCCCTAGGAATTCTGCAGCAACTCTAGCATTTGTGTCCCAACTCTTGCAATTTGGGGTATTAGATGTTAAGCTGCATATAAAAACTTGGCAAGTAAAGGTAACTTATCTATTTATTGACTATTTGGGAATGGGAAGAAAGGAAGGAAACACACACAATGACCCTATTATTTGGAAAGTTAGACAGCCACTGGTGGGTGTGCTTGTTTCACAGCCTAGTGCTAGCACATCTAGCTGAGCTGGATTCACTAGATTTCACTTACTTCTGAAAGTATTTGCAAATGTTTGGCACTTTGGGAAATGACTTTTGGCCAATTACATTTTTTCTTTAACATAAAGTGAGAGAAAGAGAAGGAGGTAGAAGAGGAAGAAGGAAGGAAAGAAAGAAAGGTTTTTAAATCAGAGGTAGGTGAAAGGGAACTTAATTTGATTTGTTGCTTCATAGATACTTAACTCATTACAATGGGTTAGTGAGGTTCTGTGGACATGCCTTTTTCCAAGAGAGCAGGCCCGCTGTGACAGGACGATGGTTCAGGATATTGGTCCCAAAGCTAAGATTCACAAAGTTTGGCTGAAGGCATAAACCGCTTCTCTTCTGCTCATCATCAGGCAGTTACACCGCATGCAGTCGGCCATTTTGCTGCCTCCAAACACCTCGTACAGCCATCTTATAAATGCTGCTGCTTTGTTGAAACACCGGCAGAGTTTCTTGGCTTATGAACACCATTGGATCACACAACAGGAGTCAGGAGGTTCATCTGCCGCTTGGCAAAACAGGTGAGGATGAACTGAGCACTGGATTGCCCCTTCCCTGAGTGTGGCAGTCCTCTGGGTGAGCGCACCTCCCTGCCCTGGACATAAGGAAGTGAGAACCGGCAACTTGAAGCATGGTCTATCAGACAGCTAAAGAGTCTGTCACTAGTAGACTAGTTACTAGTTTTACTAGTCTTCCCCTTAATCTTGTTGACGCTACCTCTAGACATTGTTCTTCTTCCTCCTTGATTTTCTTCCTCAGAATACTTACTATTCATTCCAGAACAATTTAATTCTAAGTCAAAAGTATCTCTGTGATTTTGGCAGAGGTAAAGGGAAGAAAGGGCTTCCCCGGTGGCTCAGCTGGTAAAGAATCCACCTGCCAGTGTAGGAGACTTACCCAGGTTCAGTCCCTGGGTCCAGAAGATCCCCTGGAGGAGGAAATGGCAACCCACTCCAGTATTCTTGCCTGGAAAATTCCATGGACAGAAGAGCCTGGTGGTCAACAATCCATGAGGTGGCAAAGAGTTGGACATGACTGAGCATAGCACGTGCACACACACACACATGAAGGTAATAAAACACAAAGTTGGAAATAAACATGGTGCTTGTGTCCTAAAGAGACATTGCCAGGAGCAGTGGTTATTAAGTTTTTGACCTCAGGATTCTTTTACATTCTTAAAAATTTCTGGAACTTCCCTGGTAGTCCAGCTGCTAAACTCCCATACTCCCAATGCAGGGGATTTGGGTTGGCTCCCTGGTTAGGGAACTAGATTCCACATGCTTCAACTAAAGATCCCATGAACTGCAATCCCAGGACCTGGTACAGCCAAACAGATGAATATATTAACTGAACAACAAAAAAATAAATAAATAAAAAGGCAAATTCTTAAGAGGAGAAGCCTTTAAAAACAATCAGTGAGGACTTCACAGAACTTTTATTTGTTGCTTCACACATGCATGCTTAGTTTCTCAGTCATGTCTGACTCTGCAACCCCATGGACTACAGGCCTCCAGATTCCTCTGTCCATGGGATTCTTCAGGCAAGAATACTGAAGTTGGTTGCCATTCCCTTCTCTAGGGGATCTTCCCAACCCAGGGATCAAACCCAGGTCTCCTGCATTGCAAGTGGATTTTTATTGTCTGAGCCACCAGAGAAGCCCTGATTTACATATATATTCATATATATGTATATGTAGGCATGTATATATCTGTATACTCATAGCTTTATCTATGTCTCTTTCTCAATATTTATCAGTAAGTAGAATGGGAAAATTTAAGCATGCATTATTGCAAAATAAGACCACAAAATATTAAAATCCCTTGCATTTTCAGATGATGAGAGAGATATTTCCAAAGAAAGTTAATTTTTGGGCTTCAAAATAATGATTTCTTGGATTATATTAAGGCTCACCAATGCTATAGCTAGGCTAAACAAAGATGGTTAGTAAGAGCACAGACATAGTGAGAAAAAAAAAAAAAAACTGAGTTAATCTCTGAAAACTCACATTTTTAAAATAGATTTTATTTTTTAGATCAGTTTTAGATTCACAGCAAAATTAAAAGGAAGGAAAAGAGATTTCCTATACACCCCTGGTTCTTACATGTTCATAGTCTCTCTCATTATAAATGTCTCCCATCTGAGTGATACATTTGCTATAATTAATAAATTTAAATTGACATGTGTAAGTTATAGTTAATCAGCATAATAGATGTAAAAATGTTTGTCATAATTAATATAAACAGCATTAAGATATATGGATTGGCTAGAAACACTCTACAGTATGTTTGCCCTTTCATGAACAGGGTATAGAGTATAATCTTAGCCTACAGGATCTAAGGCCTTCAACCATTGTAATGGGGGTACTACCACATCCATACAATAGTCTCTGACTGGAGGATTTTTGTTGTCTCCCTTCAGCTAGAATCTGCCTGCAATGTGAGAGACCTAGGTTCAATCCCTGGGTTGGGAAGATCCCCTGGAGAAGGGAAAGGCTACCCATTCCAGTATTCTGACCTGGAGAATTCCTTGGGGTCACAAAGAGCTGGACATGACTGAGTGACTTTTACTTTCACTTTTCAGCTAGAAATATAACTGGATCCTGCCAAGCAACAGATGCCTCACCTGCACCTAGTGATCCTTGCCAGCAACAATATAAAGGGGACCATAGTCCTTCAGTTTATAACACACATTGAATGATTGAATTCCTGTGCCTACTTGCTGATATTAATAAATGTTCAACTGGTTTGTGACTGGCTTTCACTGTAACACACCATCTGTATCATACCACCCTGGAGGATGAAGAAAGCATCGGTTTTCTAGGGCTGTCCAAACAAAATACCACAGACTGGGGGGCTTAAATAACAGAAATCTATTTCCCCACAGGTTTGGAGGCTAGAAGTCCAAGATGAAGGTGTTGGCAGAGATGTTTTCTCCTGTGGCCTCTCTTCTTGGCTTGAAGGTGGATGCTGTCTTTCTGTGTCCTCACATGGTCTTTACTCTTTGTATGCATGCTCCTGGTTTCCAGAGAGGAGCTTCCCAGGTGCCCTTTCAAGGAAGGACTTGCCTCCCGCTGCAGAGAATACGGTGAGGAGACTGCCTCCAGCTCTGAGCTCCTTAAGCACTGGCTCAACTGGTAAGACCAACTTTCTAGATGTCCTGCCTGTCTGGTGGCAGCTCACATCAGTGGCTGAATGAGGTGGGGGTGCCAAGACTTGGCCATTTTGGTCCAGCCTGAATACACTGATGGACTTCCCATGTGGCTCAGTGGTAAAGAATCTGCCTACAGTGCATGAGACACAAGAGATGTGGGTTGGATCCCTGGATTGGGAAGATCCCCTGGAGGGGGAAATGACAACCTACTCCAGTTCTCTTGCCTGGGAAATCCCAGGGACAAAGGAGCCTGGTGGGCTACAGTCATGGGGTTGCAAAGAGTTGGACTCGACTGACTGACTGACTGAGCACACACACACAGGAACACCAATAGACAAGTTTCTCTCCAGAGCCCCTTCCAGGGGGGCCAGGGATTTGTTGGATGTGTAGAGCAGTTAGACTTCTTTCTCTGCCCAGTTCTGCTTCCACCCCATTCTTTGATCCCTAGCAAACATCTTACACTCTACCTTTCTTTGTTCAAGGTCTGCTTTTGGAGACCATCACCTGTGGCAGCCTCTCTTCCTATTTGATCATCTTATTTATCTTTCCCACATTTGCTGAAGCAGTAGAGTGAGAATCTCTGGTTTTATTCTTCTTGTTTAGCTGCGATCATATCTCACTCTTTGTGACCCCATGGACTGTAACCTGCCAGGCTCCTCTGTCCATGGGATTCTCCAGGTAAGAATACTGAAGTTGATTGCCACGCCCTCCTCCAGGGAATCTTAATGACCTAGGGATGGAACCTGTCTCCTGCGGCTCTTGCATTGCAGGCAGATTCTTTACCATTGAGTCACCAGGGAAGCTTAGCCATCAAATTGATAGCTAGTTTGCACAAATTTTTTTAATGTACATGACTTTCACATGTAATGTTCTTTTTCATATTTCTTCCATCAACATACACAGAGGAGTGAGGCACATTTCCTGTTGGCAGAAAGCCAGTGTTCTTTGATAGGCCAGTGACACCTGACTCAAGGGCACTAGGGACGTTGTATGGATTATGAAGGATTTTACCCAAGACATGAAAGGGCACGATCTAAGCTAGAGTCTACCTCCTGTTCCTGAATCATGGTCAAAGAAGAACAAAATTCTGAGACAATTGTAAGGGAAGATAGGAAGTAAGTTGAGGGGAATGTGGCAGATCATTTTTTTCCTCCACCTTCCCAGGAGAAAAGGAGCAATGAAATTCAAGCAACAGGAGACTTGTTTATGATGACAAAGTAGCCTCTGAAGAAAAGTGCCAGTATATTTATTTGAGCAAAAGAAACATTTTCTTTCCATGGATATTTATTCCCATGTTGTTCACCTACTGCAAGACTCCCGTCTGTTTTCAAGGCATTGCCACCATTCAGTATTACCACAGGTATGAATCTCTCATGCATGTGGGCTGAATCCTTTTTAAGGCCAGGGCAATCTGACACATATGAGGAAGTAACATGCGTTTTACATGAGGCTTAAATTCCTATGAAGGAATGAATGGCTTTGTCCTTGATCTGCTCACTGAACTCTTTTTAATATTAATGTGCTACTTAAAAATGCATCATTTGCCTCCAAAGCGGCTCTGTGGGCGGCATTAGAGCCCATGGGCAGGCTACAGGGCCTAGAGTGAAGCTGCTGATTGCTATTTATCACACCCGACTGCTGACTCCCAAGGATGAAAACTTTAAACACAACTTGGCAGGGAAGAGAGGTTTCCATCTATTCCCTGGCGTTGAAACTCTTAAGATTAGCGTGACCTAAGCCACCTCATTCTTGGAAAGATTCTAATATAATAACACTTTTTTTAAAGGTCGAAACTTCAGATTCCTTTCATTAGCTGCATTGCATGTGTCTCCAAGTAGAATACAACTTTGTGGTTTCTTTTCAAACCATCATAACTGTGTTTTGTAGCAGGCTCAAAAGACTCTTTTTGTATCTACAGAGGCAACATACTGAAAGACACGATTCCAGCCAAATTTACAGACTACTTCTATTCCCACCATCCTTCCTTGCTGCTGGAAAATATAGGATTAGGCGAGAGCCAGACAGATGCTGTAACTACTGTTGGAAAGAAATATAGATTTTAGGTGGGAAGCTGTAGACACCAAGATAGATCCACGAAAATGTGAGCTCAGTGGCTGAGCTTTAACTCAGCAGAAATATTTGTTCTATTTAGTGTTTGTTATCCTCATATGGTAAATCTTAGAGAAAACAGTGCTAGCGAAAGTGAAACCAGAGTTTTGTTATGAAAATGAGCGTTTTAAGACTGATGATGTGTTATGAGTCCCATATAATTGCCTGACGGGGGCAGAGCTAATCTGTTGCAGCATCAGGCTGAGGCTAGATGCTGGGTTCAACACAATTGGATCTGTTATTTTCCCCCGAATATTCTCATAGTTATGTTTGGAATGTTTCCAAGTTATTCTAACATAAAGAGTGGCCAAGAAATCATGTTGTCTTATTAAGAGAAACTTTTCTGAAAGAAACAGACAAAATCAGTTTAGGAATAGAACATACTTCTTCTTTCTTGTGTTCAGAGACTAAAGTAAGCAGACTTTTTCCTCCCAAAATTAGCAAGATGGCCCAACCTACTTCAGAGGAGGGCTGTTGTTCATTCATTAATTTATTCAGTCATTTGTGGATAAAGCACTTATTAAACCTGCATTACAGAATCTGAGATTTTAACACTGAGATTTAACACTGAGATTGAGTTCCTTAAAGTGTCCCGTGGCTTGTGTTAAACATCCGGGGGTTGATTAATCGCTCCATTATTTACTCCTGCCTAAACCCATGACCTTTCTATATGACCTTAGAGTAGTCTCCCACACTCACTGAGTCCATCCTTGTGGTTTCTTTTGGCCAAAGGGATAAGCATAAATATAAAACAAACAGAGGTTTGAGAAGGCTAGTGGGATTAGACTTGCTCATTCTTTTTTTCCCCAATTTTATTGAGGGAAACTCAACAAAATATACTTGTATATATTTAAATTATGCTACATGATGATTTGTTATGCATATACATTATGGAATGATCAAGATAATCAAGACATCCATCATTTTACATAGTTAACTCGTGTGTGAGGTAAGAATGTTTAAGACCTACTCTCAGCAACTTCCAAGTATACAAACCATATTACTAAATATAGCCAACATACTGCACATTAGACAGACAGAACTTATTCTTCTCACACTGAAAGTCTGTCCTCTTTGATTTTCCCTTTCCCCTAGCTCCTGACAACCATCAACCTATCTCTGTTTTTATGAAATTACCTTTAATATATATTTTTTTAGATTCCACAATATGAGTGATAGCATGTAGCATTTGTCTTTCTCTATATGGCTCATTTCATTTATCATAATACCCTCTAGGTTCATTTGTGTTGCTTCAAATGGCAGGATTTTCTTCTTATGTTTTTTCCATTATATATTCTTAGCTATTGTGAATAATGGAAGTACATATATCTCTTTGATATCCTTTTCCCCTGCTTTGGATATATGTCAGGAAGTGGGATTGCTAGACCATGAGGTAGTTCTGTTTTTAATTTTATGAGAAACTTCTATACTCTTTTTCATAATAGTTGTACCAATTTACACTACCACCAACAGTAAATAAGGGTTTCCCTTTCACCATATCCTCATCAAAATTTGTTATCTCTTGTCTTCTAGATAATAGCTATCCTAACAGGTGTGAGGTGGTTTTAGTTTTAATTTGCATTTCTATAATGGTTATTGAGGACCCTTTATGTATTTATTGGCCATTTATATGTCTTCTTTGAAAAAATTTCTATTCAGGTTCTTTGTCCATTTTTAATTTGATCATTTGCTTTTTTTCTAATTGAGTTGTAGAAGAATATTCTATGCTTTTGATATTAGCTTAGCAGGTATATGGTTTGCAGATTTTTGTTCCCATTTTGTAGGTTTCATTTCCAATTTATTAATTGTTTCCTTTGCTTGATGTAGTCACTTGTTTATTTCAGCTGTTGTTGCTGTGCTTCTGTTGTCTTCTCCAAGAAATCAAAATTTAACCAAGGAGGTGAATGACCTAAAAAACTGAAAACTTTAAGATGTTGATAAAGGAAATTGAAAAATATGCAAATAAATGGAAAAATAACCCACATTCTTTGATTGGAAGAATTAAGATTATGAAAAATGTACTGCTCAAAGTGATATACAGATGAGAGTCAATGCAATCTCTATTAAAACTCCAAGGGAATTTTCATATAAGCACAGCAAAACTATCCTAGAATTTGTATGAAACTATAAAAGGTTCCAAATAGCCAAAGCACTTTTGAGAAAAAAGAACAAATCTGGAGGCATCACATTTTCTGATTTCAAAGTATATTACAAAGCGATGGTAATTAAAACAGTGTGGTACTAGAATTTTAAAAAGCCACATAGAATAGAGGGCCTAAAAATAAACCCGTGCATATATGGTCAATTGATTTTTGACAGGACTCCAGGAACACACAAAGGGGAAAGGATAGTCTCTTCAATAAATTGTGTTGGGAAAATGGATATCCACATGCAAACTAATGAAACTGGACTCTTTTCTTACACCACTCACAAAAATTAACGTGAAATGAATTAAAGACTTGAATTTAAGTCCTGAAACCATAAAACTCCTAGAAAAAAATATAGGAAAAAGTCTTCTTGGCATGGGACTTGCTTATTCTTGCATTCTGTCATCAGCAAGAGAACATGCCTGCCCTTCTGCTGGATGATGAGAGGCATATGAAATAGAGACACGTCGCTCCAGACATCCATGCTGAGAAGATCCTAGATGAATCAATAGCCAGCTTTCCCCTGGATATGCAAGAGTGATCTGCCAACATCAGAACTATTCAACTGATCCACAGATCTTTGCATATGCACAAGTGAATAAAATAAGATCAGTCGTGTCTTGTCCTGTTAAAAATATGTCATACCATCCAATTTCTCATGTATGGAATACTGGCATACCTTGGAGATATTGTAAGTTTGATTCTGGACCACTACGATAAAGCAAATATCACAATAAAGAGACTCATATGAATCTTTTGGTTTCCCAGTGCATATAAAAGTTATGTTCACACTTTATTGTAGTCTATTAAGCATGCAATGGCATTGCATCAAGAAAAATAAGGTACATGCCTTAATTAAAAAAATATATATAGTTAAAACAACTCTAACCATCATCTGAGCCTTCGGTATGTTGCAGTAGTAACATCAAAGAATACTGATCATAGATCACCATAACAAATATAATAATGATGAAACGGTTTTAAATATTGCAATATTAGGCCCACTTGAATCCATTACCATCTGATCTTAATTTGACTAATTACATCTATAGAGATCCTATTTCCAAACAAGATCACATTCTGAAATACTAGTGGATATGAGTTTTGGGGGCCACTGTTCAACCCAGGGCAGACAACAAAATCAAGACAACATACAGCCATCTTTCTGTCTTGTCTAGAAATAGCAAGGAAGCCAGTCAATATTTCTTAAGTGCCCTGAATTTTCTGAAGCATAACTTATTAGATGGGAGAGCCAAGGGTAGTGTTGTTGGATATAAAACTTGCCCCTAGTTTGCTTTCTGTCTTTGTTGTCTTTTTCCCTTCTCCCATTAAAATTTAATATTGTGGGAAACATCATTCAATGTTTAAGTTGATGGGAAAAAAACCAAAAACATATTTAGCAAAAGATAGATATTTGCTGCTTATTATATCTCAAAATAACAGCCAAAGCAAAGTTTTAGTGAGAACACATGTAACAGATGCTTTACTCATTTCTTCAATTCATCATGTTATATTAATTTTATTATCAAAGAATTTGCCAGATTATGGAGAGAAGATAGACAGAGGAAATACTGGACTAAAAGAGCTAACTTAAAAGATGAAAAAAATCTTTTCATATATGTATATATATATATATATATATATATACACATGGGCTTCCTCTGTGCCTCAGCAGTAAAAGAATCCACCTGCAATGCAGGAGACATGGGAGACACAGGTTTGATCCCTGAGTCAGGAAGATTCCTTGTGGTAGGAAAGGGAAACCCACTCCAGTATTCTTACTGGGACAATCCTATGGACAGAGGAGCCTGGTGGGCTATAGTCCATGGAGTCGCAAAGAGTTGGACATGACTGAGGAACTGAGCATGCATGCATATATATGTGTGTGTATATCTATATATGCACATGTAAATACACACACACACACACACACACACACACACACACACACACACACACACTCTATTTGGTTATTTGATAGAAAGTAATATGTACCAAATATGTCTGCTTCCATTCCACCTTGTCCAGAAATTGAGTCCTGAGTTAGATGCTCAGATTCACCACTGTATGACCATGATTTATTAACCTTTCTAGATATCTGAAATGGGGATAACTATACTTCTAGTCATCTCTCAAACACGGTGGGAGGATTAAATATGATAATGGAAATGAAAGGACTTTAAATTGTAAAAGAAAAATAGTATCATGAATACAAAAACTTCTATTTGTTTCACTTGAAGACAAAATGAATATTCTTGGCAAAGTCTAAGATTTATCATCTCCTCCAGCTCTGTTACAGGAGCAGTCACTATTTATTGAGCAGTTGCTATAAACACTCTGTGAGTTGCTTTCTATAAATTATTCCTGATGCTCAAATGACTCTGAAAATAGACTTCATTATCCCTATTTGACAGAAAAGTAGTTGAAGAGGAAAACGACTGAACTCTATGTGGTCACTAAAACGTGAGCCTCAAAGTCACACAACTTGCAAATGGCAGGGCCAGGGTTCTCTACCAAAATTAAGTTAGTTTTCCTTTCTTTCCCCACCACAAAGATTCTCCTGGGATTTTTCATACACACACACACACACACACACACACACACACACGGACACACATACACGCACACACAAATGTTCATCTGCATTGCCCTTTCTCTCTCTCATACTATGGGTGTTGAGCAAATTAGGCATTTGGCTTAAAAAAAATCAATCTCAACCATTATTAGATGGCACTCAGGCTTAATCAAAAAGAATTGCTTGGGGATTCCCTGGTGGTCTAGTGGTTGAGAGTCTGCCTGCCAGTGCAGGGGACACAGGTTCAATCCCTGGTCAGGGAAGATTCCACATGCCACAGAGCAACTAAGCCTATGAGCCACAATTACTGCAGCCCGCTTGCCTAGAGTTTGTGCTCCTAAACAAGAGAAGCCACCACAATGAGAAGCCCAAACACTGCTACAAACAGTGACCCCTGCTCAGTGCAACTAGAGAAAGTCTTTGCAGCAATGGAGATCCAGTGCAGTCAAAAATAAAGAAATCAATTTAAAAAAAAAAAAGAATTGTTTGGAAGAATATTTTAATTTTTATCTGGTTATTAGTGGGCTTTTAGTTTCTGTGCCTCTGTGCAGATGGGAATTAAAATGAACCAACAGTATTCTCTGTGCAGTTTTGCAGATCTAAGTGCAACCATTTTCCCACTTAATCCTCTGCTTAGGGCTGGTGTTCTGTGATAGTAAACCAGGGTTTTCCACTTGCTTCTCTGTTCCAGTCCAGCTGAGAGCAAGACCACTGAGGAACAACTTGAACCCTGCCAAGTTCACCTGTCACTCCTCTGTCGAGAATGAAGCGTGACGATCTAAGTCCGCACAGAAGATGGAGTTCAGAAAGATAGCATTGATTTATAACTACTTTTTAACCTTTCCTTTAAATTAGTCTGTTTTGCTAATGTTTTATAATATATATAATTTATTAGCACAGTTATAGGCATATTGGAAGTGGGTACTCAAAAATATTTTACTGATAGGGGATATGATAAAAAAAAAGTTTGGAAACCAGAACAATTGAGACATTTAGCCCATCATTGGCTTGTTTCTGAGTTTTTAGAATCCCTGGTATGATTTTCTTCATAGCCTCTGTGAGGGCAACAGTTCTTTGAGGAAGTATGATGAGAGTGACAATAACATTTCATTTTTTCCCAACTGACCACATCTCAGGATTTACCCACGAAACTGAACTATTGTGCTTGTGTTAAACATCCCATTCTTCATGGCTCACCCCAGTTGCAGCTGTGCAAGTGGGTGTATCTAAATGATAGGAAGAACGGAGAACCATCAAAAAGCAGCTCAGCTTTAACTCCTACGGCAACCAGAATCACTGTGCAGAATCCCAGAAGCCCGGAGCCCGACAATAACCAGATAACACCGAAAAATTCACTCAAGCAATTATTTTTGATTAAGCTTATATGGTACCTAATAAAGATTGAGATGAATTTATTTAAACCAAATGACTAATTGTTAATGCTCACTTTTCTAGTTAGTGACCATTGTGACTCGTCTTGTGACCCTAAGTCACCTTGGATTCACCTTAATTTCCTAAACAGGCATGCATATTCTGTTCATTATGCAGGAACCTCATTTTGCAATGGTGAGCACTGTCTCACCTCCTCTTGACTTTTGTTAATCTGACAGCCACACAGTCCTGTCTTGGGGAATATTGCAACGCATCTCCAATTCAATAGCATTTCTGTGGTCGAGGGGCTTTATGTAATTACAGAAGTTCTGTAGTTGATTTGAATGTTATATCCCTGTTGTGGAATTATGTTTGGACTTTATCCTAAAGGACTGGGAAGGGATTGTGTTTGTTTTGTTTGAACATTTCTTATCACAGAACTATGCTGGAGACAAGCCCCAATGACACAAACATTCAAACAGCACCTTCAGATGTAATATTGATTTATAAAACAACAGTGCACAGCTGCCAAGCTTCACTCTCGAATACAGAAGGTCTTCAATTCCCAACAAATTACTGGCATTTCTACCAATTTACAAATTAGTGTTTCCTCGAATATCACAGAGTTCTTAATATTCCAGTCACCTTCTTCTCTAGCCTTCCTTCTTGAAATCTGTGTGTGGGGAGGAGGGGGGAGGGAAAAAATGGAGCATTTATAAAATTGGAGTTAAAAAAATCTAGATCAACTTTTATCCTTAGGCAAATTATGCACAGAGTTAAATTAAACCACTATATGTACTTGTAGATGGAAGAATCAGAGGTGGAGGAGGGGTCAGAGACACGGAGATCAAAGTTTCTGTTCTTTGAACAAAATCTCTTTGAAAAGCCCCCATGCCACCTATTCTGCTTGTTAATGTTTTGACTGGGAGTGTCTAGTGGTGTCATCAGCAGCAGAATATTTTTAATACCATATACATATATTTTAAAATTTTCTGTGTGCAGCTAGTTTTACTTAGCAAAGCACCAGATCCTTTGCCAGCTCTGTTACATGTCTCTTAAGGGAATATTTTTGTTAATTGCAAATATTTGATTGACAAACATAGGATGCAATTAGTAGTCAGGCACAGTAGGAATGTGCAGTGAACTGGATCCCTGAACCAAAGGATCTCAACTCTCTCAGCTTGATCTGAAATCGACTAGAGCATTTCAGCCATATGTTTGCCTCAAACTTCTTCTTTTCTATGAATGCTGCTCATTTACCCAAACTAGTTTCTTTTCAGGTTGGTTCACCAAGGGAGCTAATTCCTCTATGATCAAGTCAAATAAAAAAATTCTTCAGTTTTCAGTCTAGTGGGGCTATTTGACCATGGCGGTAACAATTAATGTGGACAAGATTATAAACACAGGTTGTTTCTTTCCAAAGCACTGGATGAAAAAAATTTTTTTGAACCTCTTTTGAATTCAGACGTTTTCTTTTTAGTAACTGTTTAAAACAACCTGGCACCATCTGATTATCTTTATCAATTACATTTTGTTTCTACATACCCACAGCAAGATAAGATTTCTGTTCTATCTTACTGCATTATGTGAAATAGATTTCTGTTTTTAAAATATACCAGTCATTTTTAAAGATTTTCTTTATGTAACAAATCAGCTGGAAGTACTAGAGTCTGATATTATCATATATGCTGTAACTCCCTCTTCCTCGGAGAATGAATTAAAACTCACAGAATTGGGGGAGGGGGAGAGAACCTCAAAGCCTTAAATACTGGCCTTAAAAGTCTTAAGAGAACTCGAGCTGTTTTCCTGCTTATACAGTATAAAAAGCATAAAGTTGGAAAACAAAAAAATTATTAAGTCAAACTGGCTTTCTGGCACTAAAACAACCAGATGTCAATTTTTTTTTCACCAATTCATGCAATTCACGTTATTTGGGAGGAAGAGATATACAATGTGAATTGCTCTCTCTAAATGATAAGCAAATAGATATCAACATTGTGGATAAAGAGATAAGAAATCTCTCAAGGCAGTAGGACAGCGTACTGAATGCTTAGGAACATCTTGCAAGCACGAGGCAGATGATGTGGGGCCTTCAATGAAGATGGGGAACCTGAAACCCAGGGAGATTTTAAATTAGTTCAAGGACACACTGGCAGTGTTCGGTGATATGGAAATATAGGGCAGGAATCCTGACATGCAGCCCATGAAACTAGAATGCTTGTCAAGTCTGTCAATTATCATGTGCCACGTTCCAAATAAAGCCTTAAAGACAGGCATTTTAAGGCTGCAAGGCACTACTGCGGTTCATCTTGACCATCCTTCTTCCTCTAGAAAAGCTGCGATTAATTTTTTAAGAGTAGCTGTCTGCCCCAAACATACAAATAAATGGTGTTCTTTGCACTTAGAATATAAATAAAGCCATGGAAGTGCAAAGCAAGAATCTGGACAAATAAAAAGCAATCTCCTGTTCTCTTGCTCTTCCCTTTTCCCCCTCTTGGAATGATTGTCCCAAGCTCAGTGCCCCATGAAAAATATTGGGGATGATTCTGGTTTACTGGTTACAGCGTGGACACAGCAGGCCCACTGGTTGCCTATTATATGCCCTGTTACTATTAGTCAAGTCAGTGACTAAACTGATCACATCAGCCAGACAATTCAGAGTTCCCTGACTCAAGTAAGCTCAGTGTTTGTCTGGATGCTACAGATCCTGGAGTCAGACAAACTTAGATGTGGGAGGAATCAGAAAGGAAATCCACCCATTCAACACATGAGGCATCAGAGGGATCTGGAGATTGCTTTGAAAAATTGGGAGTGATTGCCAAATGCTAACTCCAAATGGTTTGGTGTTTATAGCCCCATTGTTCAGGAAGGGCAGGATAAATGAAGGCAAACAGGAATCCATTGAAGTGGTTACACAGGCAGACTTGGCTGATTGGGTGACAATTTATGAGATGGATATTTTGTGAGTAGGGGTGGGGTGGCTGGTAAGGGAAAGGGGATGGACGCTTTTTAGATTAGAACAGGATTACACCTCAGGTGGTGTGCCCATAATCAGAAGCTTTCTGAAAGAAAATCAGATAAGACCCCTGGTAGGATTGCCACTTTGGTAAGGCACTATTTACCTCTGTCCTAGCTCCAGGGAAGACCTCTTGCCCTCAGAGAACCAGGTCTTTGCAAAGTTTTCTCATTTCTCCCAGTTAGCAGTTTATTTGCAGATGTCCTGGTCTCTATAGGAGTTTTATGTGCAGGGACCCTTCTCTTTCTTTACAAACATCTATTTCTTAGCTGGGGCTGTCTGCCACTCTACCAGAGGGTCTCAGATTTAAGCCTATGTCAGAATCACCTTCAAGGCCTGTTTACATGTAGATCACTGGGCCTTGCCCGCCTCCCCGACCCCTGCTGAGCTTCCAATTCAGGAGGCTTGGGGTGGGGGCCTAGAATTTTCGTTCTCAACAAGTTCACAGATGCTCTGATGCTGCTAGTCCTGGGACCACACTTGGAGAACCACTGCTCTCTACAGAAAAGCAATGTTCCATGTATGTTATTGACAAAAATATTCTTAACTTCAGCTGCATAGAAATAGATAACAAGAGTTAGAGAATCAAATAGCTCTTAGCATATACTGACTGCTCAATAAATACCTTTGATTCATTGTGTTGAGGCGTCACGTTACCTTGTATTTACCTGTATCAGTCCCAAACCACAATGTATGGATTTGAACAGGTTTCAAAACATTTTTCTTTTGACCATAACCAGGCTGGATTCAGAATTCTCAGGTGGCACTAGTGGTAAAGTACTTGCCTGCAATGTGGAAGATGTGGGTTCAATCCTTGAATTGGGAAGATCCCCTGGAGAAGGAAATGGCAACCCACTCCAGTATTCTTGCCTAGAGAATCCCAGGGACAGAGTAGCCTCGTGGGCTAGAGTCCATGGGGTCGTAAAGAGTCAGACATGACTGAGGGCTAGCACACACAGAGGATAGATTCAAGTTCCATTTGTGGCATTTTCTATCTTTGTGAAATCGGTCAACTTTTTCATTATCATTATCATTTTTAAAGTTTAGCTTCCTCAGTAGTAAAGTTGGAGGAAATGGGAATATTGTTAGGATTAAATATAATAACTACTATTACAGTTTTTCTGAGCATTGTGACAGAGGACAAAAATGTTCCTTTTAATTATTTAACTATTGGTGAAAATAATTTTTCTGTAAGTAACAGAAACCAATAGAGGCATTCTTTAAAACATGAAGCACATCTTAAATTATGACTCAATATCCAATTCTCTAAGTGCAGAAAATCTACATACAGCCTGTATACCAGTGTGAGTCCAATGTGGGAAAGAGCATAGAAATTCTCAGTACTAAAAATTTTTTTATTAGAACACTTGAAGTAATTAATCAGTTTGTTTTAATTTATGAGGAATCACTAAATGGTTTAATGGGCTAGCACATAACGAATAAATAATGGAAAACCTTCAAAACTAGTGCACTAAGTGGCCCAGATGTTCATTAGCTGTTTAGAAGCATTCACACCTGTGGCTTGGTATTAAAAAGCAAAGACTATTTCATGTACCTTGTTAGTTTTCTTTCAGAAATATTTTTTTTTAACTTTGAAAAGCAAAAGTATAAAAAAATCAAAACAGATTTATGGTAGGTTTTACATTTTTTTTATTCTTTGGGTCAGATGTTTAAACCTGTGGCTCTTTATATAAATACAAAAAAGGGACTCATTTTCTAAATGAGTTCTTATCATTGAATGAAACTGGAAGTATAAGTAGATCCCGCAATTGTAAATAAAATATATTAATTATGTATTTATTTAATTTATTTTAAAAACATATACTTGTGGTTCTTACTGTTCCAAGCATTATTTAAAGTGTTTTATAAATATGAACTCATTTAATTGTCAAAATAAATCTATATATATATAGATAAATTTCATCTCCGTTGAACAGTTGAGGAAAGTACAGCACGAACAAATTAAGAAAACTGCCCAAAGTCACATAGCTAGTAAATTTGGTAGTAAATATTCAAAACCAGGCAATCTGGTTTTGAGTCCCTGCTCACAGAGCACTACCTTCCAATCACCCCCCATGTGATCAACACCGTGCTGGTTGATACAGAGAGTAAGTGATTCTGCCTTCATAGAATTTACAACCTCACTGGGATTAAGAATGCTGCAAGAATTCATTAAGTGACAAGTGCCAAATTTATGGTGTATAGATAGAGGCCACAAACTGGGGAACCATAGATCATACATGGCTTGTGGATATGCTTTATTTGGCTCATATAATATTTTGAAATTTTTGAAATAATGGTTTAAAATGGAAAAATTTATATTAATATTCCAGATTTTCAGCTGTTAAAGAAAAAAAAAAAAAAAAAAAAAACAGTTTAGAAGTACTGAGCCCAAATTCCTTCATCAACAATCATGTGGTGCTAAATTCTCTTCTGTTTGCTTCGGTACCTGGCAGCCATTCACGTAAGACATCCACACATGTGCATTTTTATCAGATGTACATCACTCACTGATGTTGCTCACTTAGCCCTTAAGTTGACCCCCATATATATGGAGAGAGTATATGTCCTGAGAAAGGGGTATGGAGAGTCCTGGAGTATTTGTGAAATCCCTGTGAAACAAAATGTTATCTGTCCTGAATTTCAAAAGAGGAAGGCAGGTGCTTGTAACAAGACTGTGGTGAGCCATCTGATTCTTTCTGATACCTAGAGTGTATCCAAACAAAATAACTCTTCTAAATTCAACCAAATATTGAGTCGACATTACAGTTTCTGACACCCATTTTTGTGATGAATACCATTTAACTAGAATGAAAATATTCTTGCTGGAGCAGTGAATATTGTTTCTTCATTGAAGTATAGTTAATCTCACTTCTCTTAACTAGGAATAAAGCTCCTTCTAAAATACATACTTCAGCAGAAGATCTAAATAGACATTTCTCCAAAGAAGGTATACAGATAGCCAACAGGCACATGAAAAGATGTTCAACATCATTGATTGTTAGAGAAAGGCAAATCAAAACCGCAATGAGCTACTACCTTGCACCAATCAGAATGGCCATCATCAAAAAGTCTACAAATACATTCTGGAGAGGTTGTGGAGAAAAGGGAACCCTGTTCCCAGTGGTGGGAATACTGTTGGTGGGAATGTGAGTTGATGGAAAACTGTACGGAGGTTCCTTAAAAAACTAGGAATAGAACTACCATGTAATCCAGCAATACCCCTCCTGGGCATATATCTAGAAAATACTTGAAAAGACACATGAACCCTAATGTTCACAACAGTATTATTTACAATAGCCAAGACAGGGAAGCAAACTAAGTGTCCATTTACAGATGAATGGATAAAGATGTGGGACATATATACAATGGAATATTATTCAACCATAAAAAGAAAGAGTGCCATTTGCAGCAATATTGGTGGACCTAGTGATTATCATATTAAGTGAAGTAAATCAGACAGGAAAAGACAAATATCATGCAATACCACTTATACGTGGAATAAAAAAGATGATACAAACGACCTTACTTACAAATCAGAAATAGTCTCACAGATAGAGAAAACAAACGTATGGTTACCAAGGGGGAAGGCAGGGAAGGGATTAATTAGGAGTTTGAGATTAAAACATGCACATGACTATATATAAATAGATAAATAATAAGGACCTACTGTATAGCACAGGGAACTATACACAATATCTTGCAATAACTTATAATGGAAAAGTATATGTATATATATTCTTTATAACTATAAAACTGAATCACTTTGCTGTATCCCTGAAAATAGCACAACATTGAAAATCAACTATGTTTCAATAAAAATTAAGAAAATAAAATACGCACCATGGGAAGACAGGAATCTATCTGTTCTGATCAGAACAATGTTTCTAGAACCTAATACTGTGCCTGGAATATTGTAAGAATTCAATAAAAGAGAGAGAGAAAAACCACAGCATCTGATGGATCATTTCCCTCAAAGCCTTCTCCCTCACTGCTGAGTGTGAGTAATAATGACTGTTGACTACATTCAAGAATAGTACAAGAATTTATCAGGAATTGCAAGACTGTATAAACTCCTTCCATGTTTAATAAAGGTCAAATTTGTAACTTGTTTTAAAAATCAAGCAGAACCACTATTTCTCAAGTTGTGGTCCCTAGAATGCCCACATTCAGATGGAGCACTTGCTGGAAATGTAGACTTCCATCACCCACTCCAGATCTAATGGCGCAGAGAAACTGTCATTCATGCATGCCGAGTAAGTTCTTTACACACTAGACTCTGCAGATCAAATGTTTATAGACCTACTATTCAGTAATGGAGAGGACTTAGCAGCCTGTTTTAAACCTAAAATCACAAGATTCACATAGTCCAGTTCAATTTTTCTGAAGTGGAAATCATACAATGGGTTTTGAATAGATGTTAAATCAGTCTGTCACTTCCTGATTAAGCTGTTTTTACCTGGCTGGTAAGTGCTTTGTTTTATAGGCATAGGTGCTACTGTTTATCTACCCAAGTGTCATTAACATCCTTCAGATCCAGGGCTACTGAACTGGTTGCTTTAGTTACTCATTTGTTATTTAAATTAGTTTTATTTAACTAGAATGCACACTTTGCTACAGAAGTTGCAAATTTGTGTTTTGGTTGGCTGATTCTAATGGCTTAAAAATAAATTTGCATGCCTTTATGGGCATTCTCTGCAGAGTTTGGCCAAAGATTCCATCACTTCCCATTATATTTCAGCAGGCTTTTTCCACACATAGGCATAACTCTACTCAACACAGCATCCTAAATCTAACCTCCGCTTGACTACTGCTCTACGTCATCATTATTATCTCTCACCTAAATGATTGTTATAATCTAATTATTGGTCTTTCTGTTTCCCTCTTGCCACCTTAACTCTATATTCCTCATAAAACAGACAGATGATCCTGTAAGAAGAGTTCATCAACCTCTCATAGCTTCACGTCTCACTGGAATAAAATCTAATATTCTTATCACAGAATTCACTAATGCAATGTTGTGAAATATGTATAGCTCTCCATTTACTGGATATATGGTAAAACTATGACTCCTTCTCACCAAAGTTTCTTCTTCCTACCTCCACCATCACTGAGTGTCAACTAATCTGGCCAATGAGTTGTTTGAGGAAGTAATGTGTCACTTCTACTCTGGGACATTAATTGCTAATAGGAGACCCTTCAGAGATTTTTTCCCCCTGCCACCATGATCAGTAATGCTCCTGATAGTGGCTGCTCTGTCCCACTGGTTCTCAGGACAAGGCTGACGTGCTGCAGAACCTCTAACATAACTGAAGGAGATGTGGTGTGAGCCAGAAATAAACCTTAGATGTCTTCAGCCCTAGATACTTGGGGATTGCTTGTTATCACAGCATGATCCTGCACAACCTGACTGTTAGTCTGACTCTTACCTAGGAGGTCCTAAATGACCTCACTAGCACCTACATCTCTGACCTCTTGTCCCACCTCTTTCCTCCACTCTTACTCTTATCTGGTATACTTGCTGTCCTAGAGCATACCACCTTTATTCCCAACCCAGGGCCTTTGCATTCTGTAAAATGCTTTATGGCTGCATCTTTACTCCTCACTTCAACCAGATCCTTGGTCAAAAGTCTCCTTCTTACAGAAGATGTCCATGACTATATGTCTAAAGGAGTGTCCCTTGCTACCCTTTCTAGTCCCACCCCTTTCACTTTTTTCTGTACCTTAAACAGTTCTTCTTTATCATTTGCCTTTCTGTCTCTAAAGCAAAAGTATAAACTCTTGGAGATCAGAGATATTATTTTGCTCACAGATGCTTTCCCCAAACCTTGAGCAATGCCTGGAGTAGAGTAGATGATTGCTAAATATTAATATTTTTTTAAAGAATGAGTTTATTTAGGCATATCTCCTAACTATCAGTTCCCTCCTCTAAAAGTATAAATTAATAGCTACTTCAACCTACTCCACAAGCTTATGTTATACTTTTAAAAGTAAACAGCATAATGTGTTTTGGTTTCTCACCACAGTGATAGGTTAATTCACTTAATTATTCCTGTCCGAGGTGTTGGGGGGAAGAGCCTGGTGGGCTACAGTCCATGGGGTCGCAAAGAGTCAAGAGTCCGCACCACTGAGTGACTAAGCACAGCTCACAGCAAAGTGTTAAAAGGAAACATCCTGACAAATGAAGCATTTGGGCTAGTGGGTTTGACTTTCTTAGTTCCTCAGGTATTTTACAGCCTCAATCTTGTTTCTTACGTTGAAATAATTTCAGAAGGAACTAACATTCTTTGGAAAGCTGCAGGGGAAGTTGAAATCCTTCATTCTTCTCAAAAGAGGACCTGTTTATCACTTATCTTGAAGGCACTGGCAGAGTTTTGCTTTGTCATACAAAGTTTATTGATTCTTTTGTAGCAGCCTTGTTTGAAAATTAATTTGGAATTTAAGCAATGACCTCTTTGAGAAATAGTCAACATTAATTTTTTTATGCTGAGCCTTCTGAGCGTTTAGTAATGGGGTATGAGTCACATTGAAATAGAAGCTTCATTTTCCACTCTGAATTTTACACAATATGATTTTACCTATAAAAGACAGCACATCTCAGTAAACTCAGGAAATATAAATTTATAATTTCCCTCTTCTTAGAGTCGGCCATACAATACAATTACCATAAGAAGATTGCTTTAAACATGCAATTATAAATATGGCATGATTCTATAAATTATCTGTAATTTATTTATAAATCTTCTGCAAGGGCTAATGTTTAACACATGCACATATTTTTTTTATATTCCCTTTCCCTTCAGTACTGTCATATCATTAGATAAATATACTTAATGAGGGTTTATTATGGAAATAAAATAATCTAAACAGTATTGTATGGTCTACTGTATTATGAAAGAGCTATTTAAAAAGCCTATTAAAGTTTCTGCTTGGGCTTGTTCAAGTTCATATGAGTGAGGAATGATAACCTAGAAGAAAATTCCTATTTTGATTATTCAATCAAATACACTCTCTTGTATTATTCAATCAAATCAGCTCTTTTCTCTTTCTGCTACTCTTTGTCCCTAAGTCACAGTAAGATAAAGCTATAAGTCAAGAGAATAATTTCTTCTTCACAACACTGTCAGAGGTTTTAAAAAAACTGAGTCAGGAGTCAACATTTTCATGCACTAGAAAAGTAGAAAAAAAAATTTCTTATCAAAAGCTGCTCTAGTTTCTAAGAATCAGTTTTTGTTTTGTTTTGTTTTTTTAAAGAACGATGTTAGAATTTGTAGTTAGATTTTGCAAGTTGTATATGTCACAGGCACATTAGACATGGTATTGTAATCAAGGTGGTATTCTTTAACCTTGCTGACAATGGGGTATTTCAATTTTCATTCCTAAAATGGGATTCCCCCAATGAGGCAGAGGACCATTTATGACATTTTTGGATCACAGAAATGGCTTACATACCCAATCCCAATCTATTTGACATAGTTTACCTACCCTACCAAGCTTTCCAAATAAAACAAACATCAATCAAACTAACCCCATGATTTGAGTTCTGGGGTCTTATCCTAAACATCACTATATCCTTAGCACCTAAGTGCACCTTTCACCTACCAGCTGCTAATTGAGATAATGCATACAGAGAGGCATAAGAGTGACTTACCATCAGAAAGACACTAAAACAAACGTGAAGGAGGACTCATAACTGTTTTGTAGAAACCCTACCATATGTATGTACCTACATACACAAATAGAGATGTCAGTGACAGAGAAAGGAACAGGCAATGTTGGAAATGTAGCATTATAACATAACGGTGCTTCTACATGTCTAATTCACAAGGCATCTAATACAATGACAGCATCTATACTGTGTTTTTTCCATTTATTTTCCACATAGTCTTTTAAGGACAACCTATGACAATGATCTTCAAGAAAATTCTCTCCTTTTTATAAAAATCTTTTTAAAGCAAATATTGTATTACTGCCCCTGAAATAAAATCTTACTCAAAATTTTAACCACCTCAACATATAAACACAGATAAAAGCACAAGTGGAAGACCCATTCTACTGGTTTCTCCTTACTCACCACATATGGTAGCCTCCATGGTAGTGCCCAAGGCCATTACAGAGGACTCTAGGGCCCTAGTTAGAAAAGCAGTGACTCAGATACACAAGAAATGGGTAGCTTTCAACGGTACCTGACAGATGTATTTATATCAGTGCTGCATGCACTAAACAGATAATGGCATAAATATTACACATGTATATAGTTTGCAATATATAAACTTACTGTTTCAAGTTTAATATGAATATACACATCTCCAGATCTATACAAAAACATTATTCTTAAACTGGCTGGTAAAGACAAATGAAAAAAATAGAAATCGTAATTTGGTTCCATATTGTGATTGTCTAAAACAAGGGGTGATGTATTTTCCTTCTATTGGACATATTTTCAGAATCATGCATTAAATCATACATACATATATGTATATGTATATATATATGTGTATATATATATATATATATATATATATATATATACCCTGTGTCATTTATAACAGTGCTACAAATAACTAGGATTATGCTCATTAGCAAACATTGCTTCTTTTCTGAAGGGGATGCCAGGCAGACATAGCTGAAAGGAAAGTCTTTTTTAGATAGAAGAGACAAACCTGGAAATAGGAATCTATATGTTGGTCCTGTGACTATTTAATGCAGTGTTTCGTAAGAGAGAGAGAAAGAAAGATCGTGCTTTGTGTGACATCTTACAAGCACCACAAAGAAATCTGATGTTCGTCTTAACCAGACACAGCTATGATTTTGCCATCTAGTTTCTCAGAAATATTCATTGTATCAGAAGAACTTTCCACGCTAAGGGCCAAATGTGACAGAAGGAAGGAAGGAAAAAATCAACCAGACAGTTCTTTTTAAAAAAAATCCTTTATCTCACCACTAAGTTTGGACAAGTAACTGACAAGAAGGAAAGAGGGCTTTGCATAAGGAATTAAAACTTAGTTGTTAAGTTGCCCTACAATTTTCTTCGATCCCCATCTTACCCCATTTTCTCATCTGTGTTGCTTGTGTTGTTGTGCTTGCAGTTGTTTTTCTTATGGATAATTTTTGCCTCTAAATACTGAGAAAGAATAATCAGGTGCTTGAGGAGTGGTGTCTCTGTTCATCTCCCCACACGTGATCGCTTTCTGTCTGGTGCTTTGTCATGGTGCCTCCAGAGCAGACTTCCTCTGCTTCCTTTGTTATCCTTGCCTGATAAATAAACAGCGCAAAATTACCGAACTTATTATGGTAATCGAGAAAAGGAAACGATCTCTGAGCCTGCCCCCCATCTATTACTCTGCCGCGGCAAAAGTTGGCAAAACCTGTGCTAAACCTCAGTTGCTACTGTAACATCAGCCCCTCTCCTGCACCCTCTTTTATTCCTGCAGCCCCCCCACCCTCTGTGATGACTGTTTTCTGTCCATCTTGAGCTGGGTGTCAGTTCATTTAGATTTACATCAAGTAGTAAATTAAAATAATCACTCAGCAAACACTCTGAGCTCAGTTTTCCCTTTCAGTCAGGAGTTGCACGAGCTGCTTGAAGCATTCAAGCAGAAAATATTGCTGTCTAGATATTTGTCCTCTGGGTGATAAAGGAGGCATTGTCTTGGGACCCACTCAGGCCTCCGAGCCGCTCGTTGCTGTGCATCACAGCTGTGAAGTGTGCTTTGTTATGTGTCTGAGGACTCGGGTTCAAGACCTTGTTTTTCTTGAAATACCAGACTGATCAGAGCTGCATATGTTCGGGGGAAAGCAGGGGTCGGTGGTTCTCTGTCCACATTTTTACTAGATTATTCTTGGACAGAACTCTGGGAAAATACTCTGCAGCCTGAACCATCCCAAGAGTTTTGCTTTGTTTTAATTCATTTTCTTTCTTTCTCTTTTTTGTATCTCTCTTTCTTTTCTTTTTTTTTTTTTTTTTTTCTTTTCATCCTTCAGATTCTGCTTGGTTGCAGTGCTAGAAAATGCTAGAGTTCATCTGCATAAGTCAGAAACAAAGGCTTACAGCACTGCTCTGAACCCAGTGCCATGATGCACCAAGTTATAAACCCGTTTCTTTGTGTTCTCATTACTGTACATCTACCTGCCTGTTTAGAAAGCAAAATGTGGAGTTCAGTCACCTGGGATGAAATATAGAATAGGCTAAAGACATTTTTCTCCGTTTGTAAACAATCAGTGGAATTTGAAACAAGAAGTTGATAAAGGCAAATGAATCAGTTTTTGCTTGGAATGAGAACCTTTTTTTAAAGGAAAGATAAAAATTATCTTTTGAAACTCTCTAAGCCATTGTATTTTTATTACAGCATTTTTGCAGGTAGGTTATTGCTATCAGTGTTTGAAAGAGTGAAATATTTGTTGCTTTAAGTAGTGAAAGAAAAATATCAAATGATAAGGGGTGTGGTGGTAGGCAGCTAAATGAAAATTAGAATCTTGAGTCAGTTCTCTGAATTTTTCCAAATAGTTCCTCATGCTTGGCTAATCGACTGCTGTTATCAATTTTCGGCCAGATATTTGACATTGGGTTGCATTTGTATCTAAGCCAAGGTATCTATTGCAAATGTGATATTTGATACATTCCTCATGTCTATGTTATGGCTAAATATATACCTCCAATTATAAAATTCTCTATTCACACATGGAAAATGAAGTCCCAAAATAAGCAAAAAATCAATGTGAAAGAAATGGGATAGACACATATATTTACATACACGTACATATGGTCACACACTTGATTTCCTTATGAATGAATGATTTCATATTCTTGAATTAAAATGCATTGCATTTTGGGGTGTTTTCACTCAGGGGCAACTGAAGCTGTGGCTGCAAATCTCACCCCTTGGACAGTATGAATCTTCCCAGTAAGGCTATATCTTCAAGACCCAGAGGTGTCCTTCCACTGGCAATACTAAGTCCTCAAATGGTGCCAAAGCGTGTGAAAATAAATGGAAAGCATCACCACCACAGAGTAAAATTATATATCATTTCAGTCATATATTATGGTTCATGATGTTTTGTGTCTGGCAAGTACCAATTTAGTTCAGAAATATAGGCTAAAAGAACCAAACCAGCATCTTTACTTCTGATTTTCTTGGTCTGCAATCAGAGAAGCTTATGTGATGACCTGCTTTAATGGGCTATAGTCCATGGGGTTGCAAAAGTTGGACACGACTGAGCAACTAACGCTTTCACTTTAACCCATGATAGTTGCGTAATGTTGAGCAAGTTACCTAACTACTCTGGGGATTCAGTTCTTCTACCTGTACAATGGGAATATTCTCAATATGCCCTCATTTGGCTGTTTATATTATTTCATGCTTGATGCACATTTAGTACTTAGAACAGTGTCTGGCACATAGCAAATATTCAACAAATATTTCATTAATGATAGTGATGGTGGAAATAATGATGAGAATCCTCATGATAAGAGTTATCTTAAATCCAGGAATTACAATTTGGGTTGCAGTTTTGTTCCGTTTTTCTAGGGGTCATGTACATATACATCAGAATTAGGTTGTCCTGTACTAGAATCTCCATTCAGTCATTTACTAACTGCACGCACGGGCAGAGAAAATGGCAACCCACTCCAGTATTCTTGCCTGGGAAATCCCATGGACAGAGGAGCCTGGTGGGCTATAGTCCACAGGGTCACAAGAGTCAGACACAACTGAACAACTGAACCCTACAGGTCCTTACATGCATGGGCAAATTACTTAACTCCTCTAGGTTTTATTTTCTATGTGATAATGATAGCCTCATAGAACTATTCTAAATATGAAAATAGATGCTGCACGTAAGTTGGTTAGAATAGTACGTGACCAAACAGGGCTGCCCCTAAGGCATGTCATACCTCAGGTTCAAAAAAAGAAAACTCTTTCTAGAGAAAGACAAATATCATATATTAACTCACATGTATGGAACCTAGAAAGATGGTAGCGACAACCCTACCTGCAGGGCAGCACAGGAGACACAGACAGAAAGAACAAACACTTATAGACTCAGTGGGAGGAGGAAAGTTTGGGATGATTTGGGAGAATAGCTTTGAAGCATACACATTACCATATGTAAAACAGAGAGCCACAGTGGTAGTTTGATATATGACTCAGGCACCCAAAGTCAGCGCTCTGTGACAACCTGGAGGGATGGGGTGGGGAAGGAGGTGGGAGGGGGTTGCAGATGGAGAGGAAAATGCATGCATACGGTCAGTTCATACCGATGAATGGCAAAAACCTTCACAATATGGTAAAGTTATTAGCCTTCAATTAAAAATAAATTTAAACAATCTTTTCCTATATAATCATTTAAATAGCATTATAAAATTCAAGAACCAATCATCTAAAATTTAGAAAACTGGATAGAGAAGAAAGCGTAAGTTTTTTTTTCTAGTGTAATTGATATACATGAAAATCATTCAATGTCCAAGCACCACTTCTTCCTGTTCAGGTACAGATACTTCTCTTCATATTCTTCTTTCTTTATTTACTATTTCTGACAAAAATCAGAACTCTCACAATGAGAAAAAGGGCATAATGCTGTTATTACTTACAATGTCATGAGTCTTTGGAATCTGTATCTGTGAAATAATATTGATCTTCTTGTGTCTGCAGTTCCCTTGTACCATTTTTTAAGTGCTGATTATAACAGCCCTTAAGTCACCTCATCAACCACTGTATTGCCCATAAATACTGGTTTCCAGTAGTTATCTCAGAGGCTTAACAGAAACAACCTCTGTTGACAACCACAGGTGTAAGTCTTGCCTAAAGTATGCAAGAAGATGTGAAGAATAATTTGTTTCCTGATTATGTTAGTTTTACAGTTCAGAAGTCCATGGTGTGCATGGAGAGCAACACATAGTCCATCCATGTTTTCTCTTGAACTAATTAGGCTGTCATCATGGCATTCCTTGAATGTGATCTCTATCAAGGTTGTTTGCCCTCCACACACCTCCACAGGTGGGGAGGGTAAACAAAGGATAAGAGATTAAGCAAGAATGGTTCTATTCGCATGAGAAATGTCTGCCCTTGGATCAGCCTGGCTTAAACCTACCTAGGCGATTTGACGTAACGTGAAAAAAGCAATTAATCAGAACATTAATGGGAAGGACCTATTGGCACTGTGGAGCAATGATCTTTGAAGTCTTCAGAGGAGATAGTTGTGACCACCTGGAGGACTGTCTGGTACATGGCACAGAGTGTGTGGAAGGGATGATCTGACTTCTCAGAATGCTGACAACAGTGTCACTCGGGGAAAATGACATCTGTACCCTCATCACCCTTAGCTACTGCAGACTGAAGGTGGTACTGTGGTTGATCTGTTAAATCTCATGGACAGATGAGATTTAATGCATTGTTACACATACGGCTCGAACCAAAGGTTGGCACAGAACTGTTGTATCCTCCTGTGTCTGACTTCAGCATCACATCATTCAGACGTGACACGCCAAAAAAAAACCAAACAAACAAAAAAAAAAAACTGCACTGACCAGTAGGAGAAATTCATTTTACCAGTTCACCCTCCTGGCAGTGGCTGGCTGTGTGGTCCCAGGGCAGACAAGAATGACCCGGGAGCTTCTGGGGCATCCAGTTGATCCCATGATTGCAGGGAATGTCATAGCCCCACCAAGGAGAGAAACAAGTCAAGACTTAGAAGGATCCCGATTTGGGCTCAGGTAAACCCGCTAAAATAGCCAGAGAGAGACCAGCAAAAATGTGAGGAAATCACCCTGTGGCTGGAATGGGATTTTCTCCTTGGGTAGGGCAGGAAAAGGGGAGGGAGAAATGGGTATAGAAAGGAGAGGCAACAGCCTCAGTGAAGAACAGAGAAGTATGAAGGACCTAGTTGTTGAAAAAAATTCAGGGAGTAAGCTATGGGCTTTTCCAAGGGGTTGTTGGAGGCGCTGAAGTAGATGCAGACAGAGACTAGAGATCAACTTGAAATGTTAGGTTGAGGCCAGGTTTTGAAGAACTTTGAGTACAAATGATATCTCTATAAGTTTTAGGGAGCTATTTAATACTAGGATCTGGGCATTAGAAACCCTATTTCAGGTTCAAAGGAAGAAGAGTGGATTGTTGAAAGATTTTCAAGCAAGAGTGATCCCTGTTTCCTAAATATGCTGGTAAAACTTTATAGGTTAGATAACCATGGGAGAGGCCAGAGAAGAAGGTGAATTAAGGGGCTATGTACTTCCTTCAGGGAAGAGATGAACACCTCAATTAGAAGAACAGAATGAGAAAGGAGAGGAGGGCACCCATGATTCTTAAGGGTTAAGGTCAGCAGACTTTGAGGACTAATCAGATGGAGGTTGGAGGAATAGACTGGCCATTTGGTGTTACAATAACTAAGAGACTTATTCACTCAGTCCACGACATTTTATTGAGTGTGTGCCCTCCCTGGGCAGGAAGTGCAAGAGGAGCAGCAAGTCTGGACTCTCAGAGGGTGAAAACCATCTATATGTCACATATGCAGAAACTGTCAGGCCTCTCTTAGTAGTGGTGGGTTCTAGAGCCCAGGGATCTGTATTATTAACAATTACCCTTGGTAACACTTTTCATCAGCTTTCTTGGTGGCTCAGACTGTAAAGAGTCTGCCTGCAATGCAGAGACCCGGGTCAGGAAAATACCCTGGAGAAGAAAATGGCAATCAACTCTGGTATTCTTGCCTGGAAAATCCCATGGACAGAGGAGCCTAGCAGGCTATAGTCCATGGGGTTGCGAAAAATCAGACATGACTGAACAACTAATGCACACACAGCACTTTTCATCAGTACCATTTAGGAAACACTGTGTGAAATAATGCATTTGATTTTGGATCGGAGAAGATAACCTATATATAGAGAAATTACATAAATGCATATGCAGTGGATTCTACTACACTTCCACGGGCATCAGAGGCAGAAGAGGTTAAGATGAGATATGCTATACTACGCTATGAGGAAAAGAAACAGAAGTTAAAACTATAAGAAGCAAACTCTTCAGAGAACACCTCTCTCGACCTGAGAAATGGAACTTGAAACCTCTGCCAATAGAAATTTCTCCTTTGCTGACTGAAAGATTGGCTCCCATCCAAATCCAGCTGCAGGCTTTAGGATCAATTATGGTGATTGACAGGCTTCACTGATGGCTCAGCAGGAGATGTGGGTTCCATCCCCGGGTTGGGAAGATTCCCTGGAGAAGGAAGTGGCAACCCACTCCAGTATTCTTGCCTGGGAAATCCCATGGACAGAGGATCCTTGTGGGCTATAGTCTATGGGGTCCTGAAGAGTTGGACATGATTGAGCTACTGAGCACACACCTGTCTTGAAGCCCACATTTTATTTATCTGTTGCTCCACTGGAAAGCCAGCACCAAGGAAGGTAAAGGACTTTCTGGTTGAGGGGTGGAAAAGAGAGAGATGGGGCTTTTTGTTCACTGTATCACTCTTCGTCCTCATCAGAACTGTGAAGGAGGTGGAATTTGATTTTGGTGCACTCCTTAAGCAGAATGCTTGTTATGTAGGCAGTCCCCAATCACTGTGAAACGTGGCATCAGCATACTACGCTGCATAGGCTAGAATTCCATGTACCTCATGGTTCCTTGTTTCTACATCTAAGATCTAGCTTTCTTCCACAGCCCCATTTATCTTTTTTTCTCCAAAAGGCACCACTGTTCTAATCTTCTACTGGATTTTTGTCAAAGTTTCAGTGCATTGTAGTGTATTAGTGTTTTATCTGACCCAGGTAATGTACACTTAAATAAAAGACTTTTGCAAAGAGTGTCTTAAACTAAAGGGATGACTTAATGATGAAATTTCAGGTGAAAGGAAATATTTTGTGTAGATGGGGAGAAACGAATTAGCCAGGAAACCAGAGGATGAATGAAATTTAGGGAACACTTCTTTTTATAATTAAAATTTTAACTATAAATTACAAATATGAATTCTAATAATAACAATGTCTTTATGAACAATTTAGGACATTTAAATGAGATAACATATATAAAGCCCCAGCTGCAGGAATTGGAACTCAATAAATACCAATTTTTCCTTACACCCTTATCTCCATCTGGGTTGGTGAGAGTTACCCTGTGATCACCTGCTGTGTATTCTTCCCAGGGTATACAGCTAAAAAGTAGATTTAATTCCAAAGAGAGAATAATGTCAAGAAGGAACTGAGTGTTAAGTCTTACAGCTGGGGAAATTATACACACACACACACACACACACACACACATACACACACACACACAATATCATTTAATATTGGCAAACAGTCCTATAAAGAAGTTATAAAAATTCTGTCAAAGTGGTTGCTGTACGGTATAATTATGATTGTATGATGGGGATTCTGAAACAGTCATCTCTGGAGGGACGCCAAGCTGTTTCTATGATAATTAATCAACTTAGTGGCCTTTAGAAACAAAAAGCCTAGCTTGACTTACATTTTGATATCTAGAGAACCTTAAATTTTTGGAACTTTTCAACTTGCTGGAACCCTGTTTTGCCTTTCTCTATGTGAAATATATGATGAAGTAAGTGCTCGACTTGTAGAGAAGGGATGCTATGATATTGCTGTGACTGCTCAGATGCCTCTTTCCCTCTTTAACTTTCTGTTTCTCTGGAGTTTTCTGAATAGTGGAGGCTTGTCAAAGAACCATGTGCTGGCGGAAGAAAGTTAAGCTACCATGCCTTTGTATTCAACATTGGCTCAAAGTGAATGCATATACTCTGCATTGGAAATGCCGTCAATGGCATTCTGGCCGTTTGTACGTACTCAAATCACTAACCTTGCCAAAGAATAAGTTTTCGAGCTTCCTTTTCAGAGGTTCTGTCTCTGATATTTCAGAAGCATTCAATTATAATTCTGCTGCTTCCTTTTATGTGGCAGTCATGGGTTGTCAGCAAGGATAGAATTAACAGAGGCACGTGAAGTGTGCTACGGCGTCTCATGCCTAAGGATCTGTATTTCTTTTGTTCATTGTGACAAATGACAGCCTTAAAGATATTTGTCCTGATTCCTTACTGTCCCTATGCAGGTAAAACCTTCCATTGAAGTCAAGCAAGCTTCATTGAAGTTAATGGGAAGTAATAACCTTGAAGGGAAGGGAGAACTAGGGTGATTAATTTTAATTAGCCAAACGTAAACAAGCATGTGTCTACAAGCGGTGACAGGAAAGTGGATGTTTGTAACTCCTAACTTAGCTTTAGGGGTCTAAGTAAGGCAATTTTCTAGAGAATCAGAACTATTTCAACCCAGAAATGTAAGACTATCCATGAAGAATAAAATCCATTCTCCATAGGTGTATCTCTGAGATATTCCTTCAAAACATTAATTCAACAAAAAGGTACTAATACATGATCACATGCCAAACACCTTCCAGGCCCTGGAGGTAGAAAGAAGAGGACAAGTAGCTGCCCATATGGAGTAATCATTCAGTCTATGGAAATAGCACAGTGAACAATTCTGTGACAAGTTATTAATTTGTATCTCTACCAATCATTTATTCATTTATTGATTTATTCAAGAAATATTTAACAGATGCCTTCTAAGTTTTGTGTTTGTTTGTTTGTTTTTTACACTGTTCTTATAACAAGAATGTGCAAAGTACTATTGGAATTCAGTGGAATAGGAATTTGATTTGGAATGGGAGGTTGAGTTATAATCATGTAAAGCTTCTCAGAGACAGTGCCATTTGACCTCAGCTTTACATGAATAATGTTTAGTTAGGCAAAGAAACTCAACATTAAAAAAACTAAGATCATGGCATTCAGTTCCATCACTTTATGGGAAATAGAAGGGAAAAAAGTGAAGATGGCAACAGATTTTATTTTCTTGGGCTCCAAAATCACTGTGGACAATGACTGCAGCCATGAAATTAATAGACACTTGCTCCTTGGAAGGAAAGCTGTGAAAAAACTAGATAGTGTGTTCAAAACCAGAGCAATCACTTTGCCGACAAAGGTATACAGTCAAAGTTATGTTTTTTTCAGTAGTTATGTATGGATGTGAGAGTTGGACTGTAAAGAAGGCAGAGTACCAAAGAATTGATGCTTTTGAATTGCAGTGCTGGAGAAGGACCTTGAGAGTCCCTTGGACTGCAAGAACAAACTAGTCAATCCTAAAGAAAATCAGTCCTGAATATTCATTGGAAGGACTGATGCTGAAGTTGTAGCTTCAAAACTTTGGCCACTTGATGTGAAGAGCCAGCTCATTGGGAAAGACCCTGATGCTGGGAAATATTGAAGGCAAAAAGAGAAGGGGGTAGCAGAGGGTGAGATGGTTAGATAACATCATTGACTCAAAGGACATGAATTTGAGCAAACTCTAGGTGATAGTGGAGGACAGAGGAGCCTGGAATACTGCAACCCATGGGGTCACAAAGAGTTGGACACAACTTAGTGACTGAAAAAGGAAAATAAAAAGGAAAACATGGGATATAAAAATTATACAAGGAGAGGTATGAAGCACAGAACCTCAGGGCATGTTCAAGAAAAAATAAGAACTACGCGAGGGCTCTGGTATGGAAACTGCAGACTACAGTCCTCTAGCCAAATCTAGATTCCCATATATTTTTGTACAGTCCATGAGGTAAGAATATTCCTAACATTTTTTAAAAGCTGAAAAAATTCAAAAGAACCCTCTTTCATGATGTGTGAAAATTATGAGCAATTCAAATTTCAGTTTGTATAAATGAAATTCTATTGGAACACAGCAACTCAACACAATGACAACATTTATTCCATGTTGTATATGGCTGCCTTTGCTCTACCCAGCAGAGTGAGATGGTACCTGCAAGACTGTATGATCCACAAGCCCCAAATATTTGCTATCCAGCCCTTTGTTGACAAAGTTCACCAGCACCAACTCTAGTATATAAGGCAGAGACAGATTGAGACCAAATTGTGATAAAATGTCAATAGTATTTCAATGAATTTAGACTTTTTCTTCTGAAAACTGGCGAATAAAAAAGCTTAAGGTTTGTTTTTATGTTATAAAAATAACATTGTGATGACTTTGACATTCGTTAAATTGATAGAACTTTCCATTCACACATAAGTGCCCCATGATCACAGAAGCATGATCAGGATACCTAACAAATGTCTACAGTTCCTAAAGATAATTAAGAGATAGCTCAGATGTGTCAAGGCTTATAGGTCAAAGAGAAAAAAAAATGAGTTTTATGTTTATAAAATCTCCAAAGTGACTATTTGGCAGAGAATTTCCTATGGAAGGAAGTCAGACATGTACTTAATTTATGGTGTAGTGACTAAAGACTGAAAAAAGATTGTCATGTGATTAAAGCTATTTTTCCAATGTTTTTGAACAAAAAGAATACCTCCTTTCAGTTCAGTTCAGTTGCTCAGTCGTGTCTGACTCTTTGTGGTCCCATGTACTGCAGCATGCCAGACTTCCCTGTCCATCACCAACTCCTGGAGCTTGCTCAAACTCATGTCCATTGAGTCAGTGATGCCATCCAACCATCTCACCCTCTGTCATCCCCTTCTCCTCCTGCCTTCAGTCTTTCCCAGCATCGGGGTCTTTTCTAAGGAGTCAGTTCTTTGCATCAAGTGGCCAAAGGACTGGAGTTTCAGCTTCAGCATCAGTCCTTCCAATGACTATTCAGGACTGATTTCCTTTAGGATTGATAGGTTTGATCTCCTTACAGTCCAAGGGACTCTCAAGAGTCTTCTCCAACACCACAGTTCAAAAGCATCAGTTCTTCAGTGCTCAGCTTTCCTTACAGTCCAACTCTCACATCCATACATGACTACTGGAAAAACCATAGCTTTGACTAGAAGGACCTTTTTTGGCAAAGTAATGTCTCTGCTTTGTAATATGCTGTCTAGGTTGGTAATAGCTTTTCTTCCAAGGAGCAAATGTCTTTTAATTTCATGGCTGCAGTCACCATCTGTGGTGATTTTGGAGCCCCCAAAAATAAACTCTCTCACTGTTTCTATTATTTCCCCATCCATATGTCATGAAGTGATGGGACTGGATGCCATGATCTTAGTTTTCTGAATGTTGAATGTTAAGCCAACTTTTTCACTCTCCTCTTTCACTTTCATCAAGAGGCTCTTTAGTTCTTCTTTGCTTTCTGCCATAAGGGTGGTGTCATCTACTTATTGATATTATTGGTATTTTTCCAAGAAATCTTGATTCCAGCTTCTGCTTCATCCAGCCCAGCATTTTGCATGATGTACACTGTATTTAGTTTAAGCAAGCAGGGTGACAATATACAGTCTTGACATTCTCCTTTACCAATCTGGAACCAGTTTGTTGTTCCATGTCTGGTTCTAACTGTCGCTTCTTGACGTGTACACAGATTTCTCAGGAGAGACGTAAGGTAGTCTGGTATTCTCATCTCTTTAAGAATTGTCCACAATTTGTTGTGATCCACACAGTCAAATGCTTTGGCATAGTCAATAAAGGGGAAGTAGATGTTTTTCTGATATTCTCTTGTTCTTTCAGTGATCCAACAGATGTTGGCAACTTGATCTCTCATTCTCTGCCTTTTCTAAACCCAGTTTTAACATCTGGAATTTCATGGTTCATGTACTATTGAAGCCTGGCTTGGAGAATTTTGAGCATTACCTTGCTAGTATGTGAGATGAGTGCAACTGTGCGGTAGTTTGAGTGCCAACATTCTTTGGCATTGCCTTTCTTTGGGATTGGAATGAAAACTGAGCTTTCCCAGTCCTGTGGCCATTGCTATGTTTTCCAAATTTGCCAGTGTATTGCCTGCAGCACTTCAATGACATCACCTTTTAGGATTTGAAATAGCTCAATTGGAATTCCATTACTTCCACTAGCTTTGTTTGTTCATAATGATGCTTCCCAAGGCCCTCTTGACCACATTCCAGGATGTCTGACTCTAGGTGAGTGATCACACCGTTGTGCTTATCTGGGTCATGAAGATCTTTTTTGTATAGTTTTTCTGTGTATTTTTGCCACCTCTTCTTAATGGCTTCTGCTTCTGTTAGGTCCATATCATTTCTGTCCTTTATTGTGCCCATCTTTGCATGAAATGTTCCCTTGGTATCTCTAATTTTCTTGAAGAGATCTCTCTCTATCCTATTGTTTCCTCCAGTTCTTTGCATTGATCGCTGAGGAAGGCTTTCTTATCTCTCCATGCTTTTCTTTGTAACTTTGCACTCAAATGGATATATCTTTCCTTTTCTCCTTTGCCTTTAGCTGCTTTACTATTCTCAGCAATTTGTAAGGCCTCCTCAGACAACCATTTTGCCTTTTTGCATTTCTTTTTCTTGGGGATGGTTTTGATCAGTGCCTCCTTTACAATGTCACGAACCTCCATCCATAGTTCTTCACACACTCTATCAGATCTAATCCCTTGAATCTATTTGTCACTTCCACTGTATAATCATAAGGGATTTGATTTAGGTCATATTTGAATGGTCTAGTGGTTTTCCCTACTTTCTTCAATTTAATTCTGAATTTGGCAATAAGGAGCTCATGATCTGAGGCACAGTCAGCTCCTGGTCTTATTTTTGCTGACTGTTTATAGCTTGCCCATCCTTGTCTGCAAAAAATATAGTCAATCTCATTTTGGTATTTTCTATCTGGTGATGTCCATGTGTAGAGTCTTCTCTTAAGTTGTTGGAAGAAGGTATTTGCTATGACCAGTGTGTTTTTTTACTTTCTTTCATGTCAAAAAAAGTCACAGGCCATTTTGCATGAAAACAGTTAAATGTGTGTAAGAAAATGAATAATGAAATCACACATTTAAATTTAATTTACAAAACATAAACAGACTCAGACACAGAAAACAAACTTTGCTTTAGCAAAGGTAAATGGGAGAGAGGGATAATTTAGGAGGTGGGATTAGCATTTATACATTAGTATATGTAAAATAGATGACAACCAAGGACCTGGTGGCTCAGTGGTGAAGAACCAGCCTGCCAATGCAGTAGACAAGGTTAGATCCCTGGGTCTGGAAGATCTCCTGGAGGAGGAAATGACAACCCACTCCAGTATTCTTGGTGGGAAAAAAATCCCATGGCAGGCTGTAGTCCATGGGGTCGCAAAGAGCCAGACATTTAAGCTACTAAGCACACACCACACACACACATGACTTTGCTGTATAATTGAAACTAACATAACATTGTAAATCAACTATACTTGAATTGAAAAAAAATTAAGATGCATTTGTAGACACAAAAATAGTAGTATAAATGTGTAAATCCATGGCTGATTCATATCAATGTATGACAAAACCCACTGAAATGTTGTGAAGTAATTAGCCTCCAACTAATAAAAAAATTAAAAAAAAATAGTAGTATAAATATATGTAAACTTTATTTAATCTTTTGAATACTACTAGTCCATGTGATCGGAGAAGGCAATGGCACCCCACTCCAGTACTCTTGCCTGGAAAATCCCGTGGACGGAGGAGCCTGGTAGGCTGCAGTCCATGGGGTCGCACAGAGTTGGACATGACTGAAGTGACTTAGCAGTAGCAGCAGCAGTCCATGTGATTTCAGGGATCTCACAAAACCATGGGGACTCAAATGTTTATGGTAAAAAGGCAGGAAGTCAACTGGCATATATAATTCCATGGAATAACTTTGACTGAACTGCTTAATAAATGAGATGTTTTAATATTGTGCTTGTGTAATCCTATAGCCATCAAATTTTTTAAAAAGCCAAAGAAAACATTTGGTTAAACATAGTATCAAAAGCAAACAATTTGGTTGACCATGTACTTTGCAGTTTTTAGACCTGATTGGCTGATTCCTTCCAACAGCTAATCCCTTCAGTATTTAATTGATATGTCCTCAAAAAAACAAAAGAAGTTTAGGCTAAAAAAATTCAACCACACCATTTGGGTTCTAATTCTAACCTCTTAACTTACCCTTTAGATAAATTCTAAAATTGATTTAGAGTTCAGTTGCAGAACAGACCAATAATACTATCTTTTGTAATTAAATCAAAAGTAGATAGCTTGTTCCTAACAGTTTAGGAACTACCTGGAAAATGACGGATGAAATGCATCTTGGCAGCAGGCTGATAAACTGATGATATTGTCAAAGTTAATCATGCCACAGGAGTCCTCAATCACACAATTAAAAAGCAACCACTGAAAATACAATACTCTGGCTTTCTCTTTAGAAAACTCAGCTGAATCTTGCTGAAAAATGCATCCAGTGAGTCCTTTAAGATTTTGACTGAGGGGTGATCTGGAGGTCAGCTTTGAGGTCAACAATAGGACAATGTAGTGAAACTTCCATTTCATTGTCAATCAGGCATTTGAATGAAGTTCTTTTTTTTATAGGCAGAGTAAGAATGAAAGGCCAGTAAGGATACCCTTGGTTGTCAATTACTGCGTGTTTTGTGTCTTGAGTTACTGGCCCTAGAACCTGAAGAACTCTTTCTATTTGTTAATAAATGACCCAAGATTCTTATTTTAACCCCAGAATTCATAGTAAACTTCAGTTTTACTATTTTTGTTTTAGTTATGATTACTACTCCCAATGTCATTCTGTTTATGTAATGCTTTTGACATTTTTATTACCATCACCTCTAATCTTCTTTGATTTTTCACAATAGTCTTGTATCAGTATTATCCACGTGACACATGAAAAACATACTTGGTCATTTATTTTAAAGACTGAAGTCAGACATTTTGCTATTTTAATGAGGAAAATTTTTGAGAGTTCAAGAAAATTCAAACTATTCTTCTTAATTACATCTCCCCCACTACACAGTCTATAGCCAAATCAAACATATTCATATTTGGTTAGGTCATGCATCTATCTGAACACCATACTCCCAGCTGGACATTAAGCCAAAGATGGACTCTTAACAGTTTGGTTGGTTAGTAGCCAATTTAGCCCAAAGAAGTTGATATAGTTTATAACTAGTCAAGTGAATTTCAGATACTACAGAACTAAGAACCTGAACCAAACACATCAAATTAAAAATTCAACAATTATCCATTAGCATCTCTTTATGGACAAGGTATTGTGTTAGGCCATGAAAGACTGATAATAAATAAGATAGTGCTTTTATTTTCAAGATGTTTTACAAACTCTTTGAAAGAAATGTATTAATTTATTAAAGCTCATGTAGAACTTTGTCACTGAAACATCATTCTAATGTAAGCATTTTCAGGAAAGATAAAAGTAATTACTACATTCAAAGTTGAATGGAGTCTACATGATAAATATGTAGTTATAATATTCTCTAAGTTAAAGGATCCAGGATTTGATCATAAAAGACTCATGGACCCCCAAAAAGAGATCTAAATATAATATGTGTAAAAAATTCAAGACAATACGGTGTGTGGGGAAATTAACAAATTAACATGATGGCGCCAGTCAGGCTCTCTCACCCCATGCTCTCACGCCCTCTCACCCCATGTTCTATAAACAATGACTTTGCATGGTTATGTTACAGCTGAGATTACTTATAGCTCTGTGCATTACATCATGAGGTACTTGTTTGGTCATGGGTTACTTTGTACAGTATGCCAGTATAAGCTTCACTTGGAAAAGCCAAGAAGGGTTGTGTGCATGTACATTATGTCTGCTGCTATGGCTGCAGTGCCAGCCAGAAGAGAATAAATGTGTCTGCAGTTCCTATGGCTCCTCGCATTTTCTTCCAGGCTCTTAGCTCAGCACCTTGCCTAGCATAGATTCAGTGAAGAGTGCGCACGGTGAGATACAGTGAGACAATTGGTGCTGTGAGCAGGATTAGCAATACACGGTAGAATGAGGACAAATTTTTCAAACAGAATACCTGGATCTAATTCTGTTTTTGCCAGGAACTACTTTCATCTTTTGATCTTGAGTAAGTTACTTAACTAATTATCTTTAAAATGGTGATGGAGTTGGGATAGGTACTGAACTAAAGCTGCTTTCACCTTAATCCTTCATTACCTTAAAAATATATTGAATTACTATTAATTACTAAGTATTACCAGATCTATGTATACACTAGTCCCACTCATGATAAATGACAAATCCACCAGTCACTTTCCACTGTAGAAAGCACAGTGTAAAATTTTCCTAAGAGTGTGGCTTGGTTTCTTTAGACTTTCTGAGAGTTCTTTTTTATTTTGGTAACAGGTATGAATGACTGGTTTTCATTATCACACAGATTAGAATGTTCTTGTTCAGTCACTCAGTTATGTCTGACTCTTTGCGACTCCATGGACTGCAGCACGCCAGGGTTCCCTGTCCTTCACAATCTCCCAGAGCTTGCTCAAACTCATGTCCATTGAGTCAGTGATGCCATCCAACCATCTCATCTTCTGTTGTCCCCTTCTCCTCCTGCCTTCAATTTTTCCCAGTATCAGGATCTTTTCTAATGAATCGGCTCTTTGCACCAGGTAGACAAAGTATTGGAGCTCAGCATCAGTCCTTCTAATGAAATTCAGGATTGATTTTCTTTAGGATTGACTGGTTTGAGCTCCTTGCAGTCCAAGGAACTCTCAAGAGTTATCCAACACCACAACTCAAAAGCATCAATTCTTTTGCATTCAGCCTTCTGAACACCTTCAGAATTTAGAATAGATGATACTAGAAATGTTGAAAACCAAAGAAGGGTGGAGAAGTGTAGAGAAATGAAGCTTATAGAAAGACTTTATTTTTCAATTCGTAATGAGATCATTTTAGCCACTTTATTGGGCCTTTTTCATTAAGCTCTTCAATCAGTAACAAATGCATATGTTCTCATGGAAAGTTTCCTGTTAAGAGAAAACCCACCACATTATTTCATTGAATTGGAAGTATAAAAATAGATAACTGTTCAATAAACTAAAACACTATCCTAACAAATATTTACTAAAGATCCATAAAGTATTACATTATTATCTAAGATGGCTAATAAGGATTTTCAACTTTGCTCAGCTTAGTTCTTTGTTGGAGGCAAAATGGTCATGAAATATCAAGAGCTCTAATTCTTGGAGCTTGAAGGAGTTTTTATCTCAATTGCTTTTGAACAGTATTAGGCATACCTATCCAGAGGAACCAAGGTGGAGGATCTTTCAAGGATTGACTACTATTGGGGCCCCAACTAATAATTCCTACTGTGATACACTTCAATGCCAGTCCACAACAAGAAGCTGAGATTGGATTTAGAGCCAATGTAAGCTCTAAATGGAGTTTAACTGTGAAACAAAACACCTGTCTTTCATCCCAAGCTAAATTGACAAGCAATAATTTAGTTGTCTAAACTGAGAGCTTTCAGGATTCCCGACTGCATAATGTCAAAAGACAATGTATGAAGTTGCATTTGGAAGGTTCAAAGGTAGAATGCCATGTAGGCAAACACATTAAATAACTGGTCTTTTCCTCTCTCTGTCTAACTCTTTCTTCTGTTCTCTCTCCTTTCCTTTGCTACTTCTCCTATGTGTGTAAGGGGTGCAGAGTGGTGGGATGGTGAGAGGGGTGGGCTAGGGTAGAAAGGTTGTAACTAACTATAGAACTTGGATGTGTGTGAAACAAAGGAAATCCTAAATCTAAAAAGCAATTTTTCTTTCTTCTGCTTTCCGCTAGGTGAGCATTTTCGATGATCAGCTGAACTAATCAGAGATTAAAATAGCAGAAAAGCAATAAAGAATCTTTGGGCCCTTCAAAAAAAAAGAGTATTTGGATGAGATTACTAAATTCCTTCACAGCTGCTTATATAAATGTAAAATAATAAAGCCAGGATTTTGTAGTAACTTTTCCCATACCAATTATTCAGATTCCTCTACCTTCCATGTCGGCTTTATTTGTTAAAAATCTGAATATCTGGCATCAGAGCATCCAAATTTAGACACCTACACTTGAGTAAATTTCACATTTCTCCCACAGAAATTTTAGGATAAGTAGCAAAAATAACTACTGGAGAAGGAAATGGCAACCCACTCCAGTATTCTTGCCTGGAGAATCCCAGGGATGGGGGAGCCTGGTGGGCTGCCGTCTATGGAGTCGCACAGAGTCGGACACGACTGAAGTGACTTAGCAGCAGCAGCAGCAAAAAATAACTATAGCCTTTGTTTCCTACAAACTGAGGCCACATATGCACACCCTAAGCATTTTCTGTTTTGTTTTGCAGGTTCACCTATTATTTCTTCTTCTGTCCTCTTTTCCAGACAGCAAATAAAAGAAGCAGGGTTGATTAGCAAAATGTAACAGACGCTACAAAAGTTGTCAGTTTTCTGCAGAGATAGCTGATTGGACTCTGCCAGCTGTCAATTAGCATTTCCATGTTTTGTTGATGAAGTGGTATTTACTTTTCTGGACTTCCATTGGCTAAGATGTTTGGTGTAATGAATGCTGAACTGAGCCTAGATAATTTTTCAAATCATAGCTTGGGGCTTAATAGCCCTTTAAATGAATTGTATAAACAAGATAGCTGTTAATTCTTAATCAATGTATCATTAATCATCAAATAGTATTAAAAAATAGAAACTGTCCTTAAAAAGCTCAATAAACTCTATTCAACTTACTGAATTATCCATTCAGGGGCTGTTTTCTCATTCAGAAAGTGTTAAGATTTTAACAGATTTCTAATTGAAAATACATATTTCTGTGGGCTAGTAACTGGGATATATATATATATCTCATATGTGTCTCATGTGGTGGTTTAGTTGCTCAGTCGTGTCTGACTCTGTGTTCCATGGACTGTAGTCCACCAGGCTCCTCTGTCCATGGGCTCCTCCAAGCAAGAATACTGGAGTAGGTTGCCATCTCCTTCTCCAGGGGGATTTTCCCCACCCAAGGATTGAACTCGGGTCTCCTGCATTGCAGGCAGATTCTTTACCCACATTTGTCTTCATAAGTTAACATGGCCTCAAGAAATTAGTTAACTACTATAGCTTTAAATCTGTATTCGTTAATAAAATTGGAAAATATATCCCACAGTTGAATCCCATGTGTCTTTAGATTGCCAGCAAGCATTGCACCAACCTCATGTTTGGAAATTAGGTGTGGCAAAACATGGAAATTATGTGTAAGCTTTTCTGTCCTGTAACATGCATGCAGCAATTTAAAATCTCATCTACAATTGCATACACTCAACCTTTGGGAAGCAGTCTAATGATTCTAGCTTACCCCATCTTTTTCACTGGACTATAATTCTGCCTCACACGTTCATGTGATCCTAGCATAGCATCTGGCATTTGTGCATGTTTAGTCTCTCCGTCATGTCCGATTCTTTGCAACTCCATGGACTGTAGCCTGCCAGGCTCCTCTGTCCATTGGACTTTTTCCAGGCAAGAATATTAGAGTGGGCTGCCATTTCCTCTTCCAGGGCATCCTTCTGACCCAGGGATCAAACCAGTCTCCTCTGTCTCTTGCACTGAAGGCAGACTCTTTATTGCTGAGTCATTTGTTTCATAAATGAACAAGTGAAGGATGAGGTTGTAAAGTGATGTCAAGGTATAAACACTTTTGTCAGTATTAGGCTGTGTTTTTTGTACCTTTTTTAACTTATGTAACCCTTATAAAAATGTTGATAGGTGGTATCATTCTCATATATATTATTTATTTTGATGTGAATTTACCTGCAAATAGATATTTAATATTATACATGAAATTAAGTTAAAATTATATATATATAATGATATTTAATATACCATGACCATATTTTTAGAATTCAAATAATGACAAAAAGCTTACAATGATAGATGTTTTTCTCTCTGAGGCCATTTTCTCCAAGGGAGTATTCTTCATTCTCTTTTCTGGACATATTATGATGCCTGGATGCCTAGAGTGAGTGACAAATTCAACCTGTGGCTTCAGAATGGAGGTAACAGTAAGAAGTATGTCAAAGTATGGGGCTTCCCAAGTGGTTCAGTGGTAAAGAATCTGCCTGCCAATGCAGGAAATACAGGAAATGCAGGTGCAATCCCTGGGTCAGGAAGATTCCCCTGGAGGAAGAAATGGCAACCCACTCCAGTATTCTTGCCTGGAAAAACCCCATGGACAGAAGAGTCTGGAAGGTTACAGTCCATGGGGTCTCGAAGAGTCAGAAACAGCTGAGCACAGAGGCCTGTTGAAGGATAAATGAGATTTAACCAGCTGAATGCAGATAGGACAATATTGTAAGTAAAGGAGAAGCAAGTAGAAGGTTTGGAACTGGAAGTTGTTGTCATATTTGTGTAGCTGAGAGTGTAAGGTGCCTGTGTGTGTTTGAGTAAATGGAGGAATATAGGCATCAGGAAGCTGGAAATAAAAGCTTGTACTGTGCATAAGGGACTTACATTGCTACGCTGATGAATCTGCATTTTATCATGTATTTAGAAAGACAAGTGAAAGTTTAAGGAGACATCAAGTGTGTATTTTAGAAAGACATGGCGACCTTATTGAAGATGGACTGGGGAGGAAAGGAAGCAGGGTTCAGCCAGCTTGTTCAGAGTCTATTGTGGTCATCCATACAAGAAGCAATGAAGACCTGAATTACAACTATATACTTATTGTGGTCACTGTTAATGCCCTGCCCAAGAGCCCAATTTTTACTTTCATCTGTAATGAAATTCCAGTTGTGTTTGCACATTCACTTCTCGGTGAGGCACCCCCATCCTACATATGGGAATAAATCCTGATTAGTCTAAGACATTTGTGGAAAATCCACTTAACTTGCTACTGACTGACTAAGGGTATATCATGGGATATAAGTTGAACAATGGGATGCAAAGAGAATTTTGCTAGGAGTTTTTGAAAAAATGTTTCTTTCCTTTTATAAAGAGGTACTGGGCTGGACAGCTCCTTCCACTGATTATTTTCATGCTCAGATAAGATGCTGCAAAACATCTGACCACATGGAAAAGCAGAAAGAAAGAACCTGGGCTTTTTATGACATTGTTGAGTTGCTGAGTTGATTCTTATTTTCCCATTGAAAGAAATAATAATTTTTCATTTATCCAATAGGTACAGCTTTTACCCACCTCCTCTCTCTGCTACTGCTGCAAAAAACACCATGTGTTTAGGAAGTTTACCACATACCAAGCACTATCTAAGACAGCTACTGAACAAAGTGAATTCCACTGTCATCCCTGTTCCACAGATGTGGACATAAGTTCAGTGAGGTTAAGTCATTTTCTGAAGGTCACACAGCCACTGAAGCATAGGGTCAGGCAAACTTTGAATCCACACTTACAGCCAGACTATGAACTTTTAACCTCAATGTCACATTGCCTCTCAAGATAATAGTCAAGGATGGCAGGGTGGAATTTTGAAAAATATATGAGGTTATATTTATATGTGTAAGCTTAGGGACTTGACGTATCAGATAGCAGACAAGCTATAAAAGATAAATACAAGAATTTCTTTTAATTGAGATGAACACTGTTAAGATAAACTGAGGCTTGGACTTAGGGCAGAGTTTTGGGGTTAGGAATTAGACATAAAATGTAGCTGAGTTTGGGACCTGTTAAAAGAATAGCATCTGGAATATGTTGAATAGGCTTTTGGCAATGTGAGAACAGGATTTTAGTTACTATTGCATTGCCTTGTCTGGGGGAAGGGGGTTGCTTAGCATATGTTTGTGTAATAAAAGCAATTAATACATAAATCATCTTTGAGTATGTATATAAGCTGCTCTTTCCCCTACTTTCAACTTCTACCACCTCACTCAGATGGATATATAATCAAAGGTTAATGTAAGAAGCAAAGTGAAGTGAAGTCGCTCAGTTGTGTCCGACTTAGCACCTTCCTAATATGAACTTTTCAGACTTACAAGTATACATGAAAGTGAAAGTGAAGTCGCTCAGTCATGTCTGACTCTTTGTGACCCCATGGACTGTAGCCTACCAGGCTCCTCCGTCCATGAGATTCTCCAGGCAAGAATACTGGAGGGGGTTACCATTTCCTTCTCCAGGGGGATCTTCCCGACCCAGGGATCGAACCTGGGTCTCCCTCATTGGAGGCAGACGCTTTAACCTCTGAGCCACCAGGGAAGGCCTAAGGGAGAATGTAAACTATCTCCACTGTAGCATGCTTAGTCTTATGTTCATGTAGCAATATATAGTGAAGATGAAATCCTTTCTTTCCAAAAGACTCATTGGTTATATTTCTTAACTGTTCAATTTCAAAGACAAATTCTAAGTCAAATACACATCATAAATATTTTCATCCTTTTGCTGGTATTTTCGGTTATCTAACTAGCAATTAGATCATCCCACAAGGTAGCTTTTCAAGTGCTCTGTGTATTTGTTTCCCTGAAAGTGTTAACAGCAAGGGTCAGCAGCCCTATAATGGTTTTGGAATGACAACCGAGTGACAACATATGGCACTGAGGCCTCTCTTGCCATCCGTGTGGTTGAGGTGCATGTGGCAGAGATACCAGTGACACAACCAGGCACTGTGCTCTTGGACAGGAAAGTGTTTTCTTTTGATGAGCTATTTTTTCTTGCAGTTATTACTGCAAAATGAAATTGAGGGAGAAATAGCTTGTTGTAGCAGTGAGACATTTACCGAAGACTTAAGGGTGACATAGTGAGAATCAACTGCTGAAAATAAAACAAAATCTTGTCAGCCAGCTGCTTTGCCCATTTACTAATTTATTCCAGTTATTTATTCCTGCACTATTTATGGATTACCTCCAAGGTGCCAGGCATGCTACTTATGCACGTATTTGTTTCTACAGCTAGATTGAAAACAACTCGAAGACAGGGAGAGTTTGTAGGTCAGTTTTACATCCTCAAGGCAAAGGTGGGATAGGTTTTTGAACTGAAGGGAACTACACAAGACCAAGGTAACAGGATATCAGAAGGAAACATGGTCCATGGGATTCCAGTCTTGCAATGTACAACAGTCTTCATGGATATGGCCCCTTGGTTGAACAACTTTGATGAACTTGGTTTTCAGTGGTGTTCACAGTTTATTCAGGTAATCAGTCAATACATGACATCCAACCACTGATGTGACAGTCATTTCATTGATTTATTTTAAAGACACCAGGTACCTTTGTGATAAGAAAGACCTTTATTTAAATCCTGACTGTACCGCTTTCAACTGAACATCTATGGTTGCACCAGTTATTACTTTTAAGCTTTACTTCTTATCTTTTAAAATAGTGATTGAAGAGGAGGAGCCAAGATGGCGGAGGAGTAGGACGGGGAGACCACTTTCTCTCCTACAAATTCATCAAAAGAATAACTGAACACAGAGCAAACTTCGCAAAACAACTTCTGATCGCTAGCTGAGGTCATCAGGCGCCCAGAAAAGCAGCCCATTGTCTTCGAAAGGAGGTAGGACAAAATATAAAAGATAAAAAGTGAGACAAAAGAGCTAAGGACGGAGATCCGTCCCGGGAGCTCTTAGGCGGCATTGCTTGGGGTAGGGTCCGGGCCTGAGTGCCCTGAGGACAATCGGAGGGAGCTTCTGTGAGTTGCCAACATGAACTGTGGGAGACCAAAAGAGAGAGAGTAAATTAACCGGCGCGAACACACTGCCGGCCGTTCGCAGAACAAAGAGACCGAGAGGGCCCAGAGAGGAGCTCGCAGGCTGCGGACCGGCCCAGCCCCGCTGGAGGCAGGAGGCAGGAGGCAGGGGGGAGGGGAAGGTCGCGGCGAGACACAGGGCGCAGGCACCCAACCGGCGCGGGCGCGGACTGGGGCTGGGGACGCGGAGGGCAGAAGGCGCGCGCACCCGACTGGAGCCAGAGGAAACTGGGACTGGGTCCGCGGAAGGGAGGGGGCGCGCCACACCTGGGGAGAGTGCGCCCACCGAGCCCCTGGCTGCCTGGACCGCTCTGACGGGGAAGGCACTGAGAGCGGGCGCAGCTTTTCGTTCCGCGCTTTTGTGGAACACGCGAGGGCTGGAACCTCGCGCAGCGCGGGGCGCGCTCCATATAGAACAGCCGGGAGCCTGAGCAGCGCAGAGGAGAGAGCAGCGTCCGCCCCTCCCCGCAGCGCCAGCCTGTCCCCGCGGCGCAAGCCTGTCCCCACAGCGCCAGCCTCTCCCCGCAGAGCGACGGAACTAGCTACCTGAATAAGAGTCCACCTCCGCCCGCCTGTGTCAGGGCGGAAATGAGGCTCTGAAGAGACCGGCAAACAGAAGCCAAATAAACAAAGGGAACCGCTTCAGAAGGGACTGGTGCAACAGATTAAAATACCTCTAGGAAACATTGACTACACCGGAGGAGCCTGTAGATATCGAGAAGCGTAAGCTGGAACGAGGAGCTATCTGAAACTGAGCCGAACCCACACTGACCGCAACAGCTCCAGAGAAACTCCTAGATATAATTTTACTTTTTTCTCTTTTTTTTCTTTTTTTTCTTTTTTTCTTTTTTTTCTTTTTTACTTTTTATTTTTTTTTTCTCTTTTATTTTCCTTTAAAATCCCCTATTACTCCCCCATTACTCCGTAACTTTCATTTCCATAGACTTTTATGATTTTTTAATTAGGGGGAAAAAAAAATTTTTTTTTCTTTCTTTCTTTTTTTTCTTTTTTTTCTCTTTCTTTCTTTTTTCTTTCTTTTTTTTTTCTTTCCTTTTTCTCTTCTATTTTCTATTTTTCTTTTTCTCTTATTTCTTTTAAAGTCCTCTAGTACTCCTCTACTACTCCTTAATTTTCATTTTCAATACACTATAACCTTACAAAAAAAAAAAGAAGAGAAGCCCTATTTTTAAACCGAAGATTATTCTCTCCCAATCTTGACTCTCTGTTTTCTACCTCAGAACACCTCTATTTCCTCCTTTCCCCTTCTCTTCCCAATCCAATTCTGTGAATCTTTGTAGGTGACTGGGCTACGGAGAACACTCTGGGAACAGACAGCTGCGTAGATCTGTCTCTCTCCTCTTGAGTCCCCCTTTTTCTCCTCCTGTTCATCTCTATCTCCCTCCTCCCTCTCCTCTTCTTCATGTGACTCTGTGACCCTCTCTGGGTGTCCCTAACGGGGGAGAATCTTTTAGCCATTAACCTAGAAGTTTTCTTATCAGGGCTGTATAGTTGGAGAAGTCCTGAGACTACAGGAAGAATAAAACTGAAATCCAGAGGCAGGAGACTTAAGCCCAAAACCTGAGAACACCAGAAAACTCCTGACTACAAGGAACTTTAAGTAATAAGTGACTGTCCAAAAGCCTCCATACCTACACTGAAACCAACCACCACCCAAGAGCCAATAAGTTTTAGAGCAAGACATACCACGCAAATTCTCCAGCAACACAGGAACATAGCCCTGAACATCAACATACAGGCTGCTCAAGGTCACACCTAACACATAGACCCATCTCAAAACTCATTACTGGGCACTCCATTGCTCTCCAAAGAGAAGAAATCAAGTTCCATGCACCAGAACACTGACGCAAGCTTCCCTAACCAGGAAATCTCGACAAGCCAATCGTCTAACCCCACCCACTGGGTTAATCCTCCACAACAAAAAGGAACCACAGACCTCCAGAATACAGAAAGCCCACTCCAGATACAGCAATCTAAACAAGATGAAAAGGCAAAGAAATACCCAACAGGTAAAGGAACATGAAAAATGCCCACCAAGTCAAACAAAAGAGGAGAAGATAGGGAATCTACCTGAAAAAGAATTTAGAATAATGATAATAAAAATGATCCAAAATCTTGAAAACAAAATGGAGTTACAGATAAATAGCCTGGAAACAAAGATTGAAAAGATTCAAGAACTGTTTAATAAAGACCTAGAAGAAATAAAAAAGAGTCAATTACAAATGAATAATGCAATGAATGAGATCAAAAACACTTTGGAGGGAACCAAGAGTAGAATAACGGAGGCAGAAGATAGGATAAGTGAGGTAGAAGATAAAATGGTGGAAATAAATGAAGCAGAGAGGAAAAAAGAAAAAAGGATCAAAAGAAATGAGGACAACCTCAGGGACCTCTGGGACACTGTGAAACGCCCCAACATTCGAATCATAGGAGTTCCAGAAGAAGAAGACAAAAAGAAAGGCCATGAGAAAATACTCGAGGAGATAATAGCTGAAAACTTCCCTAAAATGGGGAAGGAAACAGCCACCCAAATCCAAGAAACCCAGAGAGTCCCAAACAGGATAAACCCAAGGCGAAACACCCCAAGACACATATTAATCAAATTAACAAAGATCAAACACAAAGAACAAATATTAAAAGCAGCAAGGGAAAAACAACAAATAACACACAAAGGGATTCCCATAAGGATAACAGCTGATCTATCAATAGAAACCCTCCAGGCCAGAAGGGAATGGCAGGACGTACTGAAAGTAATGAAAGAGAATAACCTACAACCTAGATTACTGTATCCAGCAAGGATCTCATTCAGATATGAAGGAGAATTCAAAAGCTTTACAGACAAGCAAAAGCTGAGAGAATTCAGCACCACCAAACCAGCTCTTCAACAAATGCTAAAGGATCTTCTCTAGACAGGAAATGCAGAAAGGTTGTATAAACGTGAACCCAAAACAACAAAGTAAATGGCAACGGGACCACACTTATCAATAATTACCCTAAATGTAAATGGGTTGAATGCCCCAACCAAAAGACAAAGATTGGCTGAATGGATACAAAAACAAGACCCCTATATATGCTGTCTACAAGAGACCCACCTCAAAACAAGAGACACATACAGACTAAAAGTGAAGGGCTGGAAAAAAATATTTCATGCAAACGGAGACCAAAAGAAAGCAGGAGTCGCAATACTCATATCAGATAAAATAGACTTTCAAATAAAGGATGTGAAAAGAGACAAAGAAGGACACTACATAATGATCAAAGGATCACTCAAAGAAGAAGATATAACAATTATAAATATATATGCACCCAACATAGGAGCACCGCAATATGTACGGCAAACGCTAACGAGTATGAAAGAGGAAATTAATAGTAACACAATAATAGTGGGAGACTTTAATACCCCACTCACAACTATGGATAGATCAATTAAACAGAAAATTAACAAGGAAACACAAACCTTAAATGACACAATGGACCAGCTAGACCTAATTGATATCTATAGGACATTTCACCCCAAAACAATCAACTTCACCTTTTTCTCAAGTGCACACGGAACATTCTCCAGAATAGATCACATTCTGGGCCATAAATCTGGTCTTGGAAAATTCAAAAAAATTGAAATCATTCCAGTCATCTTTTCTGACCACAGTGCAGTAAGATTAGATCTCAATTACAGGAAAAAAATTGTTAAAACTTCAAACATATGGAGGCTAAATAACACGCTTCTTAATAACCAACAAATCATAGAAGAAATCAAAAAAGAAATCAAAATATGTATAGAAATGAATGAAAATGAAAACACAACAACCCAAAACCTATGGGACACTGTAAAAGCAGTGCTAAGGGGAAGGTTCATAGCATTACAGGCTTACATCAAGAAACAAGAAAAAAAACCAAATAAATAACCTAACTCTACACCTAAAGCAATTAGAGAAGGAAGAAATGAAGAACCCCAGAGTTAGCAGAAGGAAAGAAATCTTAAAAATCAGGGCAGAAATAAATGCAAAAAGAAACTAAAGAGACCATAGCAAAAATCAACAAAGCTAAAAGCTGGTTTTTTGAAAAAATAAACAAAATTGACAAACCATTAGCAAGACTCATTAAGAAACAAAGAGAGAAAAACCAAATTAACAAAATTAGAAATGAAAATGGAGAGATCACAACAAACAACACTGAAATACAAAGGATCATAAGAGACTACTACCAGCAGCTCTATGCCAATAAAATGGACAACTTGGATGAAATGGACAAATTCTTAGAAAAGTACACTTTCCAAAACTGAACCAGGAAGAAATAGAAGATCTTAACAGACCCATCACAAGCAAGGAAATCGAAACTGTCATCAAAAATCTTCCAGCAAACAAAAGCCCAGGACCAGATGGCTTCACAGCTGAATTCTACCAAAAATTTAGAGAAGAGCTAACACCTATCTTACTCAAACTCTTCCAGAAAATTGCAGAAGAAGGTAAGCTTCCAAACTCATTCTATGAGGCCACCATCACCCTAATTCCAAAACCAGACAAAGATACCACAAAAAAAGAAAACTACAGGCCAATATCACTGATGAACATAGATGCAAAAATCCTTAACAAAATTCTAGCAAACAGAATCCAACAACATATTAAAAAAATCATACACCATGACCAAGTGGGCTTTATCCCAGGGATGCAAGGATTCTTTAATATCTGCAAATCAATCAATGTAATACACCACATTAACAAATTGAAAGATAAAAACCATATGATTATCTCAATAGATGCAGAGAAAGCCTTTGACAAAATTCAACACTCATTTATGATTAAAACTCTCCAGAAAGCAGGAATAGAAGGAACATACCTCAACATAATAAAAGCTATATATGACAAACCCACAGCAAGCATCACCCTCAATGGTGAAAAATTGAAGGCATTTCCCCTGAAATCAGGAACAAGACAAGGGTGCCCACTCTCACCACTACTATTCAACATAGTGTTGGAAGTTCTGGCCACAGCAATCAGAGCAGAAAAAGAAGTAAAAGGAATCCAGATAGGAAAAGAAGAAGTGAAACTCTCACTGTTTGCAGATGACATGATCCTCTACATAGAAAACCCTAAAGACTCTACTAGAAAATTACTAGAGCTAATCAATGAATATAGTAAAGTTGCAGGATATAAAATTAACACACAGAAATCCCTTGCATTCCTATATACTAACAATGAAAAAACAGAAAGAGAAATTAAGGAAACAATACCATTCACCATTGCAACAAAAAGAATAAAATACTTAGGAGTATATCTACCTAAAGAAACAAAAGACCTATACATAGAAAACTATAAAACACTGATGAAAGAAATCAAAGAGGACACAAACAGATGGAGAAACATACCGTGTTCATGGATTGGAAGAATTAATATTGTCAAAATGGCTATTCTACCCAAAGCAGTCTATAGATTCAATGCAATCCCTATCAAGCTACCAACGGTATTTTTCACAGAACTAGACCAAAGAATTTCACAATTTGTATGGAAATACAAAAAACCTCGAATAGCCAAAGTAATCTTGAGAAAGAAGAATGGAACTGGAGGAATCAACCTGCCTGACTTCAGACTCTACTACAAAGCCACAGTCATCAAGACAGTATGGTACTGGCACAAAGACAGAAATATAGATCAATGGAACAGAATAGAAAGCTCAGAGATAAATCCACGAACCTATGGACACCTTATCTTTGACAAAGGAGGCAAGGATATACAATGGAAAAAAGACAACCTCTTTAACAAGTGGTGCTGGGGAAACTGGTCAACCACTTGTAAAAGAATGAAACTAGAACACTTTCTAACACCATACACAAAAATAAACTCAAAATGGATTAAAGATCTAAATGTAAGACCAGAAACTATAAAACTCCTATAGGAGAACATAGGCAAAACACTCTCCGACATAAATCACAGCAAGATCCTCTATGACCCACCTCCCAGAATATTGGAAATAAAAGCAAAACTAAACAAATGGGACCTAATGAAACTTAAAAGCTTTTGCACTACAAAGGAAACTATAAGTAAGGTGAAAAGACAGCCCTCAGAGTGGGAGAAAATAATAGCAAATGAAGAAACAGACAAAGGATTAATCTCAAAAATATACAAGCAACTCCTGCAGCTCAATTCCAGAAAAATAAATGACCCAATCAAAAAATGGGCCAAAGAACTAAACAGACATTTCTCCAAAGAAGACATACAGATGGCTAACAAACACATGAAAAGATGCTCAACATCACTCATTATCAGAGAAATGCAAATCAAAACCACAGTGAGGTACCATTACACGCCAGTCAGGATGGCTGCTATCCAAAAGACTACAAGCAATAAATGCTGGAGAGGGTGTGGAGAAAAGGGAACCCTCTTACACTGTTGGTGGGAATGCAAACTAGTACAGCCGCTATGGAAAACAGTGTGGAGATTTCTTAAAAAACTGGAAATAGAACTGCCATATGACCCAGCAATCCCACTTCTGGGCATACACACTGAGGAAACCAGATCTGAAAGAGGCATGTGCACCCCAATGTTCATTGCAGCACTGTTTATAATAGCCAGGACATGGAAGCAACCTAGATGCCCATCAGCAGATGAATGGATAAGGAAGCTGTGGTACATATACACCATGGAATATTACTCAGCCATTAAAAAGAATTCATTTGAACCAGTCCTAATGAGATGGATGAAGCTGGAGCTCCTTATACAGAGTGAAGTAAGCCAGAAAGATAAAGAACATTACAGCATACTGACACATATATATGGAATTTAGAAAGATGGTAATGATAACCCTATATGCAAAACAGAAAAAGAGACACAGAAATACAAAACAGACTTTTGGACTCTGTGGGAGAATGTGAGGGTGGGATATTTCAAAAGAACAGCATGTATATTATCTATGGTCAAACAGTTCACCAGCGCAGGTGGGATGCATGACACAAGTGCTTGGGCCTGGTGCACTGGGAAGACCCGGGGGAATCGGGTGGAGAGGGAGGTGGGAGTGGGGATCGGGATGGGGAATACGTGTAAATCCATGGCTGATTCATATCAATGTATGACAAAACCCACTGAAATGTTGTAAAGTGATTGGCCTCCAACTAATAAAAAAATAAAATTAAATTAAAAAAAAATAAATAAAATAGTGATTGATATAAAAACCACATAAAGTGATACTCAAATCAAATAGTAAATATAAGATGCTAAGCATGACATGGAGTACAGGGTAGGTACTCAACTAAAGCTAATGCATGTAATTAGTTCTTTTTGTGATAATGTTGTTGTAATCGAATCTAAACATTGCCTGTGTAGTATTTGACCGGGGATTCCTGGTGGCAGCTTACTTTTGTTTTCCTTTTACCTTAGAATGTACAGGCAGTTAGCTATTACCAGTGCTGTGGCATATCATCATTGTTTCTCAGCCATTCCTCCAAACCAGAAAGTACTCTGCAAAAAAAAGCTGAAAATTATTGATTAGTACCAGTAAATCCTGGGTGATGAGCTACCTTTGGTGGATACAACATTTGCTCTGTTCCACAATCACAGGCAAATCCAGTAGCTCTATGCCTTAGTTAGGGAAATATTCAATGGCAAAAAAGTGAGCAAAGAAAACCTAGCAGCAGACTTAGATAGTGCAAGTTTAGTGCAGTGACTCAGAAATGTCAAAATGGGCACAGGCATTGACTGTATCTCTTTGTTCTCTGTTATCTTCTGTCTATTGGCTTTGGGGCTTGCCTATTTTAGGTCCTATTTTCGGACCAGAAGATGGCTGCTACAGCTCCAAGTCTTGCCTCTGCTTTCCAGAGGGAAGCTGGCAAAGGTCCTGTCCTTTTGAAGGTTTGTGTTTTTTGCTCCAGGAGTATTGTCTTCCTCAGCAGACCTCCAGCTTTACCTCGTAGGCCAGAAGTGAATCAGTCATATGCCCATCTTTAGATCATTTGCTGGCAAAGTTAATGATATTTCAATGACTAATTAGATCAAGAAGATAGACAGGGACATATCTAGTTTTCACCTCCTCTCTGAACTCACAGGGAAGAAAAGCAACAAATATCTATTGGGAAGGGAACAGGGCCTTCCACACACTATTTGTATTTTGGGAGAAATTGTATTTGATTAAAATGAAGGACAATTGGGGCATTTGCATTACAAACAGGGTGACCTTTGGCAAGGTACAGAGCTCCTCGAACTTTACTGTGAAATGGGGAAAATAATATCCATCTGAATGTTTGAAAGCTTCCGGCCCAGTCCCTGGTTGCTAGCAGCTTCCCAATAACTGTTGACCTCACTGTGAGCTGTTGACTGAATTTACTGCAAAACTCAGTTTCTTTATCAGCAATATGGGTATGATAATAATGAGTTAATCCTTGCAAACTGGGCAACCTAGCTTCAAAATGGGCTCAGTAATTGTTGATCACGACAATGGAAGACAATAAAGATGATGTAGATCGCTCAGTCTATTTGGGTAAGGTTCTTTGAGAATATGTATATATATGTATGTATATGAGTGGTCTTGCTCAGCTACTTCAGTCTTTACCATCTGGGCAAGCCTCCAGGGAAGCCCATACATATATATGGTGACTAGGTGGGTAAAGAATTTGCTTGCAATCCAGGAGATGCAGGAGAAATGGGTTTGATCCCTGAGTCAAAGATCCCCTGGAGAAGAACATGACAACCCACTCCAGTATTCTTGCCTGGAGAATCCTAAGGATAGAGGAGCCTGGCAGGCTACAGTCCATGGGGCCACAAAGAGTTGGACAGGACTGAATGACCAACACACACACACACACACACACACACACACACACACAGACATATACACAAATAGGATGAAAATATTCACATTCTTGAAGCTCAACTCTAAAAGGGAGATTCATTTGGGCCTTGAGGGACCCTCTATCATTGAGAATTTCTTCATTTAAATTCAAAAGGAGCACTGATGGTAGGTAGTCCTTAATTGTATTAGCTCCTATCAGCTAACACTTTAAAAACAATGAGTGAGAAGTATCTTGAGTCTTTCTGTATTTATTTACTGGTTTAGTAGGGACAGATAGGAAATACCCTTTTTTCCCCTCCCTCTTTCTCTGCCTCTAGATAAAAAAAAAAAAAAAAAAAAAAAAAAATTATTTACAGTTCTTGTCAAACAGACACCTCCAAATCCAATTTCTCTCTTAGGATTTTAAAAAGTTGTTTCAGTATGGCCAGCAGGACTGGCTTTTGCCTCAGGCTAGACAAGCCCACCCAGGAATTGTCACGGGTTAAGCTCTGGACTGCAAACCCTTCCCAGGGAGAATTCAGAAAGGAGGGGTAAAAGTCTTGGCCTCCTTTGGAGGCTCTGAGAATTCTTCTCCTCTCACTTTGCAGGAAGCTCTGGAGAGTGTTTTGTTTCCTGCTTTACCCCTGCTCTCCCTTTCCTCACCTCCTAATGTTGCAGGAAGGGGGCCCCTTCCAGGACCCGAAACTGGGCTCTTGTCTAACACTCGGAAATGAATTGTCCGAGGAGACACATGTGCTGACAAAGCAAGAGATTTTATTGGGAGAGGGCTCCCGGGTGGAGAGCAGGAGGGTAAGGGAACCCAGGAGAACAGCTCTGTCACATGGCTTGCAGTCTCAGGTTTTATGGTGATGGGATTAGTTTCCAGGTAGTCTTTGGCCAGTCATTCTAATTCAGAGTCTTTCCTGGTGGCGCATGCATGGCTCAGCCAAGATGGATGCTAGCGAGAGGGATTCTGGGAAGTGGACGGACACGCGGTGTCTCCTTTTGACCTTTCCCGAACTCTTCCAGTTGGTGGTGGCTTATTAGTTCCATATTCCTTATCAGGATCTCCTGTCATAAAACAACTCATGCAAATGGTTACTATGGTGCCTGGCCAGGGTGGGCGGTTTCAATCAGTGTGCTTCCCCTAACACTAACAATTATACCATGTTTTAAATATTCCAAATGAAAAGGCCTTTCTCATTCCTCTTAGGGAGATAGGTTATCTTGCCTTCTTCATGCTTAGTGAACAATTTCTTTAAGTAAAATCCAAGAATCGGGAGAGATCCCTCAAACTCTAAGACTTCTAAAATAAGAAGAACCAGATGGGGTAAAAAAAAAAAAAGTAGCAAAAAAATTGTACTAGTTGGGCTTGCTAATGTCCTACATCTCCTTGTCTTGTGGCCCCTACTTTATTTTCTTTACTACTCATCCCTCTCCAAGCCTACAACCCAAAGTCAATTGAGTATGTCATTTTCATCATAGAAAAGTCCCTCTCAAACCCTGTAGTTTTGCTTCTTGACTGAAACTACTTTAGTTCAGATATGAAGACAACCATTGTAGCAGCCTCACCCCCAACCACCACCAGCATCACTCTGCTGTCCAGAGACTGCATCCTGTTAGAAGGCATTGTCCTGCGGGGGCAAACAGGTTATTTCCCTCCTGCAATCCTTCAGCAGCTCCTCACTGCCTGTACAGTTAAGCCCAAGTTCCTGAGCTCTGTATGTAGGGTACAATATAATATAGATATGGCACTATTCTGCTTCTCTTATTATGCTCATATCCTTCTTTTTCTCCATCTGTGATATTGCAATTTATAAAAAGATGCATATATTTGGTCTTTATCCCCATTTCCGGCACAGAGCTCCTAAGATCCTTGGAATTTCCTAAATGATAAGAAGGATAAAGGTGTTTTTTGATATTCATGACAAACCATACCTGAGCTGATGTTAATGTGAGGACTCCTGGAAGGACCTAAATGGGGGTCATTTGCCAAGGAGTCACAGGATTAGAAGGTTGGAACTTTTAGCCCCACCCCCCAGATCTCTGAGGTGAAGATTGAGTTCAGTCACTAATGACCAGTGATTTAATCAATCATGCCTATCATGAGAGTACCTTGGACTGCAAAGAGATCCAACCAGCCCATCCTAAAGGAGTTAGGTCCTGGGTGTTCATTGGAAGGACTGATGCTGAAGCTGAAACTCCAATACTTTGGCCACCTCATGTGAAGAGTTGACCCATTGGAAAAGACCCTGATGCTGGGAGGGATTGGGGGCAGGAGGAGAAGGGGATGACAGAGGATAAGATGGCTAGATGGCATCACCGACTCGATGGACATGAGTTTGAGTAAACTCCGGGAGTTTGTGATGGACAGGGAGGCCTGGTGTGCTGCAATTCATGGGGTCGCAAAGAGTCGGACACGACTGAGAGACTGAACTGAACTGAACTGAACTGATGTAATGAAACCTCCATAAAAACCAAAAGGTAGGGTTTTTTTTTTTTTTTTTTTTAACACTTTCAGGTTGGGGAACATGGAGATGTTGGGAGATTGGGTTGCTTGGAGAGCCTAAGGAAGCTCCATGTCCCTTTCTTCATACCTATCCTGTGCTTCTTTTCTATCTTGCTCTTTCTGAGTTATGTCATTTTCTAATAACCAGTAATCTAGTAAGTGAACTGTTTTCCTGGGTTCTGTGAGCCACTCTGACAAATTAATGGAGCTCCGGGGGAGGGGTATGGGAACCTCCAGCCTACAGCCATTTGGTTAGAAGATAGGCGACAACCTGGACTTGCAGTTTGCTTTTGAAATACATGTATGTTTTGGGGGACGGAGGTGGCAGTGAGTAGGGTGCAGTCTTGTGGGAATAACTGAGTCAAATTGTAGGACATCCAGCGATGACACAGAATTGCTTGATGCAAAAACATCACATATCTGGTGTCAGAGTGTGGTAGGGTAGTAGAGGAGAGTGATGACAAAGGAGAGACAGACAGGAATGTGTTTTTCCCTGACACCATCTTATTCCTGGCTGCTGGCATGCTCGTCTGTCTTAATGCTTCCTTCCATTAGAATTGAGGGCTGGAGGAGAAGGGGGCAACCGAAAATGAGATGGTTGGATAACATCGCTGACTCAATGGCCATGAGTTTGAGCAAACTCTGAGAGAAAGTGAACAGGGAAGCCTAACATGCTGCAGTCCATGGGGTTACAAAGAGTTGGACACAACTTAGTGACTGAATAACAAACAGGACAGCCCTTAGCCCAAGGCCTAGGCACCTGCTTGTTCATCTGTCAGAACCCACACGGCTCCGTTGGCCTCTTGCTTCTGTGTATATGCTCAGTCTCTCAGTTGTAGTGTCTCTCCGACTCTACACCCATGGGGTGTAGCCTGTCAGGCTTCTCTGCCCATGGGATTTCCCAGGCAAAAATATTGGAATGGCTTTCCATTTCTTCCTCCAGGGGATCTTCCTGACCCAGGGATTGAACCTGCATCTCCTGCTTTGGCAGGCAGATTCTTTACCACTAGCGCCACCTGGGACACTCTTACTTCTAGTTCTCACTAACTCAATTTGAGAGTTATTCTGGGCTCTTCTCTTAATTTAACACGCCACACCCAACATGTCAGGAAATGAGAACATTTCCTCCAAAACATGTCCAGAATCTGAACTCCTCTCAGCACCTGGTCTTAGGCACCATCACTTCTGACCTAGATTATTGCAAAATTTGCCTAACAAGTCTCCCCACTTCCAGATTTGTCTTCTAAAGTCTCTTTTCAGTACAATAGCCAGAGCAAAGCTTTAACAGTGTTAGATCATGCCACTGCTCTATTCCTCTCCTAAAGGGCTCTAATGGCTCCTTATCCACACTTTTGAGTGAAATCCAGAGATTTCATTAGTGGCCTCCCGCTCTCCCCTTGCTCACCCCATCACCCCAGCCACACTAACCTCCTCAATGTTACTTCAACGGCCTAATCTCTCTCCAACTACCTTAGAACTAGCCTATTGTCTGCTTCCTCCCCAATTCCATCCTTCTTCACACACACCCCAAATCTGCTTTCTTCCCTCCAGCATCTCCTTCCACTGTTTGATCTAAAGTCTCCTTCTCAATGAGCCTGGCCTGATGATCTCATTTAAAATTGCAACTCTGTTCCTGCCCCACATTCCTGATCCCCTTACCCTACTGAACCCTACTGGTGTTCCTGTTTCCATAACACTTGTGTAACTACTTGTTTTCTATACTTGCTGTTTGTTGCTATCTCCTTACCTCCCACCTTTCATGCCCTCAACCTTGGGAGACTATAAACATTTTGAGGTTGAAGATCTCTGTGTGGATCTACTGAAGGATTGTCAGAAAAGATTATCTATTCATTTATTTATCTATACATGCTTCTATGATGATTACCACATGCCAAACAACTTATTTAACCTAGTAGCACACCCATAAAAATGTTCTTTTGTTATATTCAGTATACAGGTGAGGAAACCAAGGTATGCATGCATGCTTAGTCACTTCAGTAGTGTCTGACTTTTTGCGACCTGTGGAATGTAGACCACCAGGCTCTGTCCTCGGGGATTCTCCAGGCAAGAATGCTGAATTGGGTTGCCATGCCCTCCTCCAGGGGATCATCCTTACCCGGGGATCAAACCTACATAGAGATGTATGTTTCCTGCATTGGCAGGTGGGTCCTTTACCCCTAGTGCCACCTGGGAAGCCTGGAAACCAAGCCGTGTAGAGGTAAACATTCTGTCAGGACACATAGCCAGCCAGTGGCACAGCCAGGATCCAAACACAGGCAGGCAGGCTCCTGAGTTCTTGCTCTTCACTACTGCATCATTTGGCCACTTATGATGCTATGCTGAATAAATTAATCAATGGCTGTTTTCAGACTCAGCTCCAATTCTAAACAGCTAAAGCTCTATTCACTACTCTTTTCTTTCTCAGGAAGAATTAGTTGCTCTGTCTTAGTACTTACCATATGATATTGTAATGCCCCTCCACTGTAGGCTGTAAATTCCTGGAGAGAGAGGATCTAGCTTAGAATTGATCCACTGAAGAACACCCATCAACATTTGCGGGTCCAATTGGAGTTGAAAGAGAACAGTCATGAATTGTTGGCAGAGTTGAATGTTGAAGACTACAAGGTATCCAAAATACTCCAAATGTTACTATTAGCCATTTGGAAAGATAGAATGTTACCGGTACTAAAAAAATAATCTTTCTTTGGTTGACAGACTATTTTTTAAACAGACATCCTGAACACATTTTTATCACATTTATGGTCTTGAAGTCAAGTTCATTGAAACTTGGATACACGTAAATAATGGCATTATCACTGATTAAAGAGATAAAATGGGGAAAAAAGAGTAAATCTCTCCAATAGGACACACCTTAAAACTTCTTTTTCTTTTTTGTATGTCTTTAGCCATATTAGGTATGTATTTGATATTGTAAAGAAACATAATCAGCAGGGCCTAAACATGAAATGTACCATGCTGACTCTTTTTTTTTTTTTTTCTTTCACATTTTCAGCTACCCAAGGCACTTTGCTGGGCACCGTGAGGAATACAGAGAAGGTTATGAGACTATATTTAAGCAGATAGTCCTTATGGTCCTTTAATGGGGAAGGTGGAATAATAGGCATTGAATAGAGGAAATTTTAATAATAATATCAATAACAAACTAACAATAGTTGTCATGGCAATAATAACAGTTCAAAACTCTTCTGATTTATCAGGCATTGTGCTAAAAGGATTCATACATTTTTTTCCATTTAATTTTCACAGTGATCCAACAAAGAGCCTATTAGTGTCCCCATTTTATAGAGGAAAAGACTGAGGTTCTACAGAACTTAAGCAATATAAATAGCCACACAGTTTGTGCCAGAACTGGAAATTGACCCCAAATCTATTGAACAGTAGAGTCTACATTCCAGGATTAAATCTAATAATGGAATATTCAAGAGCTGGAGGGGGAGAAGAATAGTTTCTAGGTCATCCAATATATCTAAGATCTAGGCATTGATAACAGCTATGAAGGGAATTAGTAGAAATACTCTGTGATTTTTATTATTAATTATATGTTCATGGTGGTGATAATGTTGAAATAGTAAACCAGGGTTTCTTATATATTTACCTTTATGAAGGAAAGGTGTTTAGTGTCATAGCTGTAGATTATCCTTTTAGATTCTTTTTTATTCTTTCTCTCCAGCTTTTCTTCTTTCCTTCCCTTTTGCTGTCTGATATTGATGTATCACAGTTCCATATCAGATCAAAAGCATATGGGATTTTGAACTTATTGACACTGTTCTGTTAAAAATTACATTTAGAAGCATGTTAAAAGGTCACTTCTCTGGTTACTTATTTCTTGACACTTTGCAAGCACAGACTGTAGCCTTGGTTCATTAGTCAAGGATATTAACAGCCAGGGTTCGGCTTTCTGAGGTCACATGATACAGCCCAGGCCCACACATATTTCTAAGGCTTGTTAGAGTCTTTATTCTTTAAGAATTTCCCATTAATCTCTGCCCAAGAAGTGCAATAATAGGTTAGTTAGTCATCAGATACAAATCAGAAGCATTTCTAGAAGTATCTTTAATAGGATTCATTAGTTCTGCACTTATGTTTTAAGGGAATAAAGGTGGGGGAGGCAAATGCCCCCTCTTCAACACAGAACCTTTTCCAGCTTCAAGAGCATCTCATTTGGGAACCATTGAAATTAAGACACTGAGAATGTGCCAAATGATATGCAGACGATGTGCTTTCCTGTGGAAATGAGGGCTCCTACAATCCTGATTTTTTTTTCCCCCCACATAGAGGCATCATCTTTGATCATTATCAGATTTTACAACTCATTGTTCCCTTCCAGTCCTCAGGGTGAGAGGATCACGTAAATGGACAGGCAAACACTTGGATTATAGGAAGCATCCGATATTAATAATGGCAATAAAAAATGTTTACCTACCTTGGATAGACTGTGTGTATAGATAGGATTTGTGTGTGTTTGTGCATGTGTGTGTGTACCCCCCCACTCAGAAAGGAAATATCAGAAAATCATGAAATGCATTATAGAGTTTTGTATGCAATATTAGTCCATTTCTTGGCGGAAACCCAAATCTATTGTGGCGAGAAAGTAATAGATGAACTAACTAGGGACTCAGACATACTGGCTAGTGTCCAAGAAACATTAAAAAATTGAGTACTGAACATAACAAGTAGGATGGTGCATGCAAATTTAGATGTCTTATTGAAAACAGCACATTTATTAATATATTAGACTTGTAGACGTGAGGGTATTTTAATACCTACTCAGAAATTACCCATGGGTCAGCTTCACAGAAATATCACTTGCCTAAGTGTGAGTTTACAGAAAGGGTGCCAGGGATGAGTGATCATGGCTGGACTATTCTAAAGAAAACTAGGAAATAGGCAAAATATGTTATTATCATGATCAAGGCATCATCTTTCTTCTTAATTAACTCAGTACTAATTTGTTGAATGCCTACTATGTGCCAGGCCCTATTCTAAGATGCTGGGAATATACCCATATTAAAAAAAAAAAATATATATATATATATTATCACCCAGGAACTTTTTTTAAAAGCCAGAGTTTATTAAAATAGAGTTTATATACAGTTAAATTTATCTTTTTTAAAGGTACAGTTTGATGAATTTTGATAAAAGTATACAGGCATATAAACACCATCACAACTAATGTAAAGAACATTTCTGCCTTCCCAGAAAGTTTCTTATTGATCTTTTGTAGTCAAAGTCCTGTTCTGATCCCCATCCCCAGGTAACCATTAATCTAATTTCTGACTCTCTAGTTTTACCTTTTCCAAATGATACATAAATAGAATCATACAAATTATAACCCTTTGAGTTTGGCTTCTTTCACTTAGCATGATGTTTTCAGATTTATCCTGTTTCATGTATGACAAGTGCATATCTTTTAAATTGCAGAGTAGTGTTCCATTTGTTTATATACTTATTAGTTGATAGATTTCTGTATTGTTTCCAGTTTTGATGATTTTGAGCAAAGCCACTACAACTATTTGTGTATAGGTATTGTCCATTGTGTGGGTGTATATTTTCACTTCTCTTACATAAATATCTAAGACTGTAATCACTCGGTCATATAGTAAGTGTATATATAGCTTCAAAAGAAACTGCCAAATAATTTCAAAGTGATTGTACCATATTGTTTTCCCACCACAATGTATGACACTTTTAGTTGATCAACATTCTTTTTTTTTTAATTTTGTTGTTTTCTGTCAAACCTCAACACAAATCAACCAGTAAGCACTGAGTGTCATTAGTCATTTTCAACTTAAGTCATTCTAATAGTTGGGTAATGGTATTTCATTATGGTTTATATCTGCATTTCACTAATGGGTAATCATGTTGAACTTCTTTGCACCCATTTCTCTTCAGTAAATTGTCTATTTAAATCTGTTCTCCTTTTTTGTGATATTGGTTTTTAAAGCTGTTTTGTGAATGCAAATATTCAGTTTCTTCATCTGTTAAAGGGAGAGCATGCCTAACTTGCTGTACTTTCATGAAAGTAAATGAAATATTGTACATAAAAATATTTAACATAGTTCCTAATATATTGTAGACAAATAACTATTACCCTATTACTGTTATTGTCAGACACAATCTCTATCCTAAGGTGCTTGAAGAGTGAAAGCAAAAGTGAAAGTTGCTCAGTTGTGTCTGACTCTTTGAGACCCCATGGACTATATAGTCCATGGGATTCTCCAGGCCAGAATATTGGACTGGGTGGCCTTTCCTTTCTCCAGAGCAACTTTCCAACCCAGGGATTGAACCAAGGTCTCCTGCATTGAAGGTGGATTCTTTACCAGCTGAGCTAAGATGCTTACCATCTAGTTAAGACCAATGACTTTCACTTTCTTCTAGGTAACATCCCACCTCATCCTATTCATAGTCTCACCCAATCTCATCAATATCTGATATAGGATAAAATACTACATAATAACTAACATATAGCACGTCATCATTGCTTAAAGATAGAAATGTCATCTAAAACTTGGAAGAGTGGGGCCATGTTGGTCAAATGACAGGTTGATTGGTTGACATGTTGGTGGACTTGTCTTCTGGTGCAATGACAGTTGACTAAATTGTTTGACTCTCAATTAAGTTCCGTTCACTCAGTCGTGTCTGACTCTTTGTGACCTCGTGGATTGCAGCACACCACGCCTCCTTGTCCAGCACCAACTCCTGGAGTTCACTCAAACTTATGTCCATTGTGTTGGTGATGCCATCCAACCATCTCACCCTCTGTTGTCCCCTTCTCCTCCTGCCTTCAATCTTTCCCAGAATCAGGGTCTTTTCAAATGAGTCAGTTCTTCGCATCAGGTGGCCAAAGTATTAAAGCTTCAGCTTCAGCATCAGTCCTTCTAATGAATATTCAGGACTGATTTCCTTTAGGATGAACTGGCTGGATCTCCTTACAGTCCAAGGGACTCTCAAGAGTCTTCTCCAACACCACAGTTCAAAAGCATCAATTCTTTGGCACTCAGCTTTCTTTACAGTCCAACTCTCACATCCATACATGACTACTGGAAAAACCATAGCTTTGACTAGATGGACCTTTGTTGGCAAAGTAATGTCTCTGCTTTTTAATATGCTGTCTAGGTTGATCGTAACTTTTCTTCCAAGGAGCAAGCGTCTTTTAATTTCATGGCTGCTGTCACCATCTGCAGTGATTTTGGAGCCTAACAAAATAAAGTCTGTCACTGTTTCCACTGTTTCCCCATCTATTTGCCATGAAGTGATGGGACCAGATGCCATGATCTTAGCTTTCTGAATGTTGAGTTTTAAGCCAACTTTTTCACTCTCCTCTTTCACTTTCATCAAGAGGCTCTTTAGTTCTTCACTTTCTGCCGTAAGTGTGGTGTCATCTGCATATCTGAGATTATTGATATTTCTCCAGGCAATCTTGATTCCAGTTTGTGCTTCATCCAGCCCAGCATTTCTCATGATGTACTTTGCATATAAGTTAAATAAGCAGGATGACAATATACAGCCTTGACATACTCCTTTCCCTATTTGGAAACAGTCTGTTTTTCCATGTGCAGTTCTAACTGTTGCTTCCTGATCTGCATACAGGTTTCTCAAGAGGCAGGTCAGGGGATCTGCTATTCCCATCTCTCTAAGAGTTTTCCAGACTTTGTTGTGATCCACACAGTCAAAGTCTTTGGCATAGTCAATAAAACAGAAATATATGTTTTTCTGGAACTCTCTTGCTTTTTTGATGATCCAGCAGATATTGGCAATTTGTTCTCTGGTTCTTTTGCCTTTTCTAAATCCAACTTGAACAACTGGAAGTTCTCGGTTCACATACTATTGAAGCCTGGCTTGGAGGATTTTGAGCGTTATTTTACTAGCATGTGAGATGAGTGGAATTGTGTGGAACTTTGATCATTTTTTGGCATTGCCTTTCTTTGGGACTGGAATGAAAACTGACTTTTTCCAGTTCTGTAGGCACTGCTGAGTTTTCCAAATTTGCTGGCATATTGAGTGCAACACTTTCACAACATCATCTTTCAGGATTTGAAATAGCTCAACTGGAATTCCATCACCTGCACTAGCTTTGTTCGTAGTGATGCTTCCTAAGGCTCACATGGCTTCGCATTCCAGGATGTCTGGCTCTAGGTTGGTGATCACCCCATAGTGATTATCTGGGTCATGAGGATCTTTTTTGTACAGTTCTTCTGTGTATTCTTGCTGCCTCTTCTTAAATATTTTCTGCTTCTGTTAGGTCCATACCATTTCTATTCTTTATTGTGCCCACCTTTGCATAAAATATTCCCTTGGTATCTCTAGAAGAGATCTTTAGTCTTTCCCATTCTATTGTTTCCCTCTATTTCTTTCTATTGATTGCTAAGGAAGGCTTTCTTATCTCTCCTTGATGTTCTTTGGAACTCTGCATTCAAATGGGTATATCTTTCCTTTTCTTCTTTGCCTTTCACTTCTCTTCTACTCACAGCTATTTGTAAGGCCTCCTCAGACAGTCATTTTTGACTCTCAACCCTACAGAAGCAATTGCCTTTAAAGGCCGCATGCTGAGAAGGCAGAGCCCAATGCTTTTCTAGGCTTCTTGAGGAGGGCCACGGAGACTAAGGCAAGGTAATTTCATTTCTCTGAAATTTATAAGACTAGGATGAAAATGGAAGCCCTATTCACCACTAAATAGGGGGAGAATGTTTCATTCCTTTAGTGATTAGCAGATGTAAATTATAAAAATAAGGTAATGCCATTTTAAAACTATTAGGCAAAAGCTGAAATTCTAATAACATCAAGGATCTTGACCACGTAAGAATAGGATTAAAACCATTTTGAGAGAAATTTGGCAATAATGAGAGACATTGAAGATGTTCATTTCCCATCACCCAGCAATGTGACTTCTATTTGTCTGTGTGTGTCACTCAGTCATGTTGGACTCTTTGCGACCCCATGGCCTGTAGCCCACCAGGCTCTTCTGTCCATGGAATTTCCCAGGCAAGAATACTGGAGTGGGTTGCTAGTCCATTCTCCAGGGATTTTTTCCCAAGCCAGGGATTCAACCTAGATCTCCTGCATTGCAGGCAGATTCTTTAGCATCTAAGCCACCATGGTGGTCACTGTGTGTTTACTCTAGAGAAATATTCTCATACTATAAGGAGAAATGTTCAACAGTGTTCATTGCAGTGTTATTAACATGCAAAATTATTCACTTTTTTTTTTACTCCTAATCTATATCTATATAAGCAACCTCTAATCTCTAATTAGACCTTTAGCTCTTCCTTTTGCTAGGAATTACTAGCAAAAAAACTTTTTACAGAAAATATGACACAGTGCTGTGATGAACTGGTATTCTTGTCTGTTATATGTTGGGAGTGTTGGAATCACACAGAGGTATTTCTACTACCTGAGTAAATTCAGGAAGGTGCACAAGACAATCTGCACTCTACAGGTAAATATGAAAAGAGCCTGCAGAAAGACTTTAAGGAGCAAATTGGGAAATTTAGATAATTTCTTGCTGAAGTGCTTAATATCTGGTAATATGAGTACTTGAAATGTCTTTGAGATGCCAGTTGGGAGAGGAAAAAATTTCATTTTCTAAAGTAAAACCTTGATTCACTAGAGTCCTCAAATGGGAAGTCTGCACCCTCTGGTTTCTTCTCAGAAAGGGGGAAATAATCATACCATAAGTTCATATTAAGTACAATTTAAAATATAAATTAAAATACCTCCATAAACATCTTCTGCACCTTTTATACTTCCACAAGGAGTATTAGATGATTATTGATATTTAGTGATTTAAGAGTAAGCTTGAGGTCTTAGAAGTACCTTAAAGATAAAAAAAAGATTTGGTTTTGCTCAAAGTACTGTCTAATGATGAAGGGGAATCAAGCTTTTGAAAAAATGATTTTAAACAATTCTAGATTTGGGAGTATAAGTTAAGTTACTAAGAAAATGTATGTGTTTAACTCATATCCATTTAGCAGAACTTCAAAAATTTAATTTTTTTAAAAATGTGCACCGAAGACAAGGTTATCAAACTAATGCTACACATGTTAGGACAAAAATACACTGAAATATTGTTACCAAAAAGAGGGAAATGAACATATTGCTTCACTCAATAATTCTACTCCTATGGCAAAAAATGGGCAAGATGTATTCTTCAAAGATGTTTATTGCAATTTTACATTAAATATCAAAACATTATAGAGAGTGTGTGCGTGCATGCATGTGTGTGTGTGCATGTGTGTGTGTGTGCATGTGTGCACGTGCTCAGTCATGTCTGACTCTTTGCGACTCCATGGACTGTAGCTTGTCAGGCTCCTCTGTTCATGGGATTTCCTAGGCAAGAAAACCAGCATGGGTTGCCATTTCCTCCTCCAAGGGATCTTCCCAACCCAGGGACCAAAACCTCATCTTCTGTGTCTCTTACATTGGCAGGCAGATTCTTTACCACTGTGCCACCTGGGAAGCCCTAAAAAGAATATAGTATCTACAAAATGGAGCTGATTGAGTTACTGCCAATCCAATTATTTGAATACTCAGCTCCTATTTAATATGACAGATTGGAAACAATGTATCAACAAAAATGAAAAGCATACTATATATAAAAATACTATTTCTATACTATGATCATACTTATGCCAAATTTATGAGTTTCTATGGACGGGAATTTGAAGGAAGATGGCAAATAGCATTTGTTTTGTTGACATTTGTGGGTCATACATGAAATTTTTAACAGTTTATTACTTTCACTTTTATCCTGTTATTTTAAAAGAGAGACACTTAACACTTCATTCCTTAAGTATACTGATTTATTTAGAGCTATGCCTCACTCCTGTAGACAATGGTTAACATTGACATGAATTTTCTGAAGACATTTAAATGAAAAGAAATCCACATTCTTTGCAAAGTAGCAACAGTTTTCCAACATAAATCACATCTCTTTTTTTCCCAAAAAGAAGGAATATTTTCCTTCTTTTCCTCTGGGCTCCAGAAGAAGGGATCACCTACATAGGAAGTGTCTGCAGTAACTTATTCCCCTACTGCTTCAGCTAAGCTTTCCCTGAGTTTGTATAATCAGAACACCCTTAAAAAACCAAATAAATAAAAATCAGCAAAAGTGGACTTCCGAGCTGGAAGAGTTTTCTTAAGCTCTCATGGCTCTAATTGTTACATGCAAATTGTTCAATAAATAACATTGGCCATAAAAAGAAAAGATATTAATTAAGAAAAGGATTTAGGCTGACTCAGTCTCATACATGAGACAAAAGGTTAAGTAAATGCCAAGGCCGCTGTGCCTCTTCAAACAATGAATATTAGTTTTAGAATCATTAATGTCTGCTTAGAAAACAGAGTCATATTGGAGACTTGTATGCCAAAATAACCAAGGCTGGAGCTGTTTCTTTTCAATATGAAGCAAAATTATTCTACAATTGAGGGCTAAATGTATGCAATTAAGAGTGCTAGGTAAGACAACAGGGACCGGCATTTTTAATATGTAGCCAAATTGAGATCATGTTTTTCCCTGAGTATTGTAACTTCAGCCATTAATATGTATCAGTAAGGTTGTCTGGATTGACTTTGGTGAGGAAAAGCAGGGTTGACTGGTTGTGGGAAGCCATTCCAATCTCTGAAGTGGTTGCATTGCAGCACAGTCCCAGAGCAGGTCGTTAAGGGACAGCAGTAAGGACTTGGTTGGACTAGCTGTCTGCGCATGGCTATGCATGCTTCCTCTAAGAGCACAAATATGTAGGCATCTTCAGAGCAAGATATTTTGCAGATTCACCTCAATATCCCCAAATGGTTGAGCCTTTGATAGTTCCTGTGACAATCTGAAAATTCTGCAAGTTAACTTTATTTTGCAGTGAATTTTTTTTTTTTAAACTAGGGCTATTCTTTAACCACTTTCTACCGTCTTGCCAGGTAGGTACTTTTGTTGAAATTAAAGTGAGTGGGAAGGAGAGCTTTTAGCACCCATTGTTTTGGTGTAGAGTTTATAAATAAAACTTATATTTCTATTTTTATTGTTTTCCATACACCTTGTGGATTCCAATGCCTCTGTTAAGCCAAAAGTCTCTTAATATTAATACTTCCAAACACAGGCATAAATTATTAATATTTACACATCTTGGGAAGTGAAGTATGACAATTCAAATTCTAAAATTTAGAGGGATTTTTCTGTGGTAATTTATTTTATAATTATTGCTAAGGTTGATTTGTATGGAAAATATATTTAGTATGTAATGTAAAGATTACCCTTAAATTCCTGCCATGTGAAATATGTGTGGTATTGAAAATAATTGGGCTTCAACAAATGCCTTTTGCCTCAACTCCTATTTTGCTGAATGTCTAAACATAGGTATTTTTTTTTTTTTTCTTTTTTAATAAAACATAGGTATTTAAAACACAGTTCCATCCATTCTATCTCATGCATATATCTTTGTGATTTTGGCTTCAGAAATCAGATTTTTGTTTAGCTAAACTTGGAAAATAAAATCCTGTAATTCCAGTCTGATCCCAAAATGGATCCTGAAGTACACTTTGAGTTTGGATGATTTCTGGGGCAACAAATCTGGATGGAATGTGATGTGAAAGGTGAAGCAGGGGTATTGGTTAGGTGTCAGCTCCCCACCTGTTTGATAGAGCAAATTCAGTAAGTAATTTTACCAGGTCCTGCCCTTGTTTCTTCACTTTGAAAATTAGATAATACAACCTGCCTTCATTCTACCCTGCTAGTACTTTTCTCAGCTCACAGGAATATATTATGAGATTGAAGAAAATGTATAAGGAAACAGAGCAACAGTAAAAGAGTCAGTTGGTAGAGATAAAATAATTTAATGTGAGGTGGTGTAAACATCTTTAAAGTATGATAAAATTTCAGAGCATTGTTAGTTTTTATTCTCTAAATAGACAATCATGAATTTGATAGAGGCTATTTCTTTTTCTCATTATAAAGCTCTCACTGAATGCTTAACTCAATTACTATAATTTCAAATACAAGAAACATATATATAAAACATTATGTATACAGTGCATATGTATGTTACATATGTGTGTATTATATATGTAATATGTATGCATATGAATATTCAGTGTGTATATATATACACTTTAGATATGTGTGTTTATTTATATATATGCATATGTGTATGTATGTGTGTGCACTTATACAAATAACTACACACATGGATAGAAAGTGAAGTCCCATGCTGTGTATATGTATGAATGCATGTGCGTATGTTTGTGTGTGTGTGTGTACACATTGCAGACACTATAGGACTAATGAGAAGATTCTTTTCTTTGAAGATGTCTCCAGAGGTAGCTGGCAAACCAAGAATCTCTGTCATGGACAGGACAGCCCAACACCAAGATTTTTTTCTTAAACTCCTCTGGGTTGAAATTCAAAACAAATTGTGCCTGTACTGAATTATCTTTGCAAAAACTGCAGCAGGGAGGTAGACCTGGCTTTGGAGGTGATAGATGGTGGGAATCTTGCATCTGATATTGACCTTGCTCATCAGGTCCTGAGCCCTTGATAGAGACAAGGGTGTAAAAAGTGAAGTCTCCTGTCGGTTTTCCTCTATGCTGTAAGGTGTGAGAGGCTTTATGTGAATATGGCTGAATAAACAGAAAGGTAACATAACAGGATGGGTGAAGGGAGTGACACAGAATCGGAATAAGCAAGTGAAGTGCAGAGAGGAAAAAATAAAAATGAAGATCGTACGTATGTAGACTGAGATAAACAACAGAAGCACAGAAGGTGACAGATGCAGAGGCAGAAACAAACAAACAAAACTAGGGACCCCAATTAAGGAGACAAATGGGATAAAGCATAAAAATATAGAAAAAGTGGGAACTGAGCCAAAGTTAGAGACTGTGAACTAGGGTGGGGAAGGGAAATACAGAAAGCCAGGAGTGACTGGCTTAAGGTAAGATAAGCATATAGAAACCATAGCAAGTGAGAAAGTAATAAAGACAAAGGGAGCTCTGAGAGTGGACTGGAGAGTCTGGAGTATCTGCAAAGTCATACACAAAGGCACAGAGGCATAGTGAAAGGAGGGGAAAGAGAAGCGACCTGAAGAATAAGACATTCTATTTTTAAAACACAGGCAAAATAATTGTATTAGAAGCCCCCTTTCCCAGGAAAGCACAGGTGTCCAGAATGGGGTGGAGGCGAGGGGAACAAAATTATGGATGTCATATTTCCCTCTCTTTAGGAGAAGTGAAAAACACTTAAACATTAAATACCTGTGTAATACACAGGAATCAAGTATTGAGCAGAAGTACTAAACATGTGGTAGGGACGGTTAGTGTTACAGGAGTCTGGAAGCAAAGAAGGCCGAGAAACACTGGTAAAATTTTGATTTAGAAAGACTTAAACCAGGGCTCAAAGGAGAAGCAATTTTCCACAGTAGTTGAGAACTGTAGAGATGGCTGTCTATTCTTGTTCCCTCTAAACCTATAGGTAGATTTGACCTTAGTTAGGGAAGTTTGGGGGCTCTGACCACCATCACATATAATGCCTTACATTGCTCTTCTTGGACCTGGGCCAACATGAGAAGATGCCACTTCAACCCCAAATGTGTCCCTTTTAGCATTAAGGGCAATAATGTTACTTCCTTCATCTGGTTAATCCATCCTGTTCTACACTAAAACATCTTCATCCATAAATCATCTATATATTCTTCTAGGCCTAAGCCAAACAACATCTGCTGCTCCTCTAACTAAATGAAATTAAAGTGTCGCAGTTAAAGTTTCTGGGGCCACCACCTGAATATGGAAGACCACAAATAGTTGCTAGTTTCCAATTCTCTGGAAGATACAGAGGGTTGGACCACTAAGTCTTTGTTTCATCTTTCTCCAATTTGAAAAAGGTTGGAAAACTAAAACTATGTCCCCAGTTTACCTTGCAGTTAGAATTCAACATAAATTAAATGCAGTCAAATCTATGAGATTTAGGAGGGTAGAGGTGAAGCCATGAAAACACTAGGCATTGCTTGTCCATTTTCCAGTTTTCCTGAATATGTTGACAGGCATTGAGGTGTTTACAGTGGTGCCTCCTTGACCCCAGTTCCTTTCTTAGCTCTACAGGCAGCTTTAGAGGGTATAACTGCTCTACAGAACCCAAGTCATTCTCAGAAATATCCTGAAAGCTCAGTGTAGAACCTAGCTTTGACTCTTCTACTATATTTTAAGAACTCAGTTTCCTGTATTAAATTCTGCTTAAATTAATTTGATTATCTTCTCTTTCCTTGCTGATAAAATAAATTCTGATACAAACAGCTATAGAAGTTTAGAAACTCACTTGTAAGCTGGTGATAATATACTGCTCTACACCATAGTTAATTACACATGGCTACGTGTGTTCTCTTGCCTATGGTGCTATACATCATGCCATATAGGACAGAACCAAAAGTACAAGGCAGGATAGCCACAAAAATGGATTAAATGACTGCATTCAGTTTCCCAAATAGGGTCCCAGGCAACATGAAAATTACCTAAACTCTTTAGTTCTTGTCCCTCTCCTGGATCACTCGTTCTCTACTCTTCAACCAATAATTTGATAGGGGAACTAAATATACTGACACATCATACCATTTCCAATCTGCTTTTTAAAGTTTGGGTGGGGTTGAGGGAGGAGAAGCCTTGGTTTGTGTGTGTTTATGGGTTTTCTATTACCCTGAGATCTTCATTCCAATGACCACAGTTACCTGAAAATGGGATTTCATATATCAGTTTGCTGGGGGAGAAGCCTTTATGGTGATATGAAATAGGTAAGCAAGAATCAGGCTGATAATTTGATAGTAGTGCCTACACTTGAAGTAATAAGATGATGCCAAAGGATTTTATTATTGTTGGCCATTTCTGCAAATCTCATCATAATTTCTATAATTAAACATGTTTGTAGTTAAAATATAAGACAGTTAATAGGAGATCATAAGCTTGAATTTTGTAAGCTGCTTCTACCCACAAGCCTTGGGAGTTTTGAGACATTTTAGCTATTTTGTGATGCAGTTATTATCCTCTTCAGGCTTCAACTCACAAATATCGGGTTCATTTTTGGTTTTTTTACCCAATTTGCAAATTATCTAGCTCTTAATCATTATCAATTAGCAAAGAAAGCAGCTAAATATTTTTGTTAGTATTAATTTCCTTTCCCTGTATTACACAATCCTAATCCATTCCAAGTACTTGCCTAAGAAATGTAAAAATAATGAACACTGAGAAAGTAAAAAACAAAACAAAAAACCACGGATATTGATTCATTGTTGGAGACCAGCCCTAATCTAAAACAAAAACAGGACACATCATAGTGTATAAAAATGCCACTCCTCGGTCTTATATATGATTTTTGAAATGTATGACTAAGAAATATTTTTCAGACCCTTCCATTCCACTGCCTCCCACTTAGTCCCACTCTGCAGAAGTCCACATGTCATTATGTTCCAACATTTAAACAGCTGTCTGGCAAAGACATATTTGGCTTTCCCCCAAATGCCCATATGTCCATGTCATGCAGATGCAGATGTTACTGGAAGAAGGTGTGTCATGCATTAAATGCCTGGATGGTCTAAGTATGTGGACATGTGCTCTTGATGGCACTGTTACTTAACTGGGTTCTTCTTTAGCTCAGACCTAATTTCCAGTCCTGTCCTTTAGTGAGGGTAGTACTGAAATGCACAAGTGTCACCTCCATTCATTCAGTGAGAAGCTACCATATTTATAATTATGGAAAAGTAAACTATCAGGAGGAAGCAACCGTCTCCAGTTGCCTTGTGTTTCCCTCAGAAAGGGGCTGAGCCCGTAGAAAGGAAGCCAGACTTTTAACCAAGAGGGTCCTACACCCTACACGGTGAAATGAAATACACATTTCACTCCTTAATTCATTCTTTTACTTTCTGTGTGCTAAACACGAGGATTATTGACATGAAGAAGTATGATCCCAGCCTTCAAGAGCTCACAGTCTCCTGAGGGAAACAAACACATCAAGATATCTGCCCTGCTCAGGGGTACTTCCGGCCTCACAGGCACCCGCAGTGCACTCTGGGAGGATCGAGCAGGTGCAACCGGAAGAGAAGCCTTGAACATGTTCTCAGTAAATACGTGAACTTCTCTCAAAATGTGTTGCAGTGGCAGTGGAGGACAAGTTGATGTCATTATATTCCTTTTAGAGAGGGGAGGAAAAAAAAAAAAAAAACTGGAAGTAAACTTTTCCACAGCCATCATACAGAGCTGAGATTAGAACCGTTTCTGAAGGCACAGTGACTCAGCCCAACAAAATAGATGTGCTGTTCCAAGCATTGCTTGGCAAAACGCCCTCCTTGCCATGAGTAGAAAAGATGCTACATCTTGTTTCATATTCAGAATATGTTATATAACCCAGTTGGAATTCACTGAAACTATGTTCTCATTTCATTCCAGACCCTTTAGGGGCACCTGGAAATGAACTGTGGGCAACAGACCACCTGTTTCTGTATTTATAGTTTCTTTTCCAAAGGCATTTCTTCCTCTTAACACCCCTCTTTGTGTTAAGGTAGATACCATTTCCTGTCATGCAAAAGCAAAAGGTTAGAATCAACTGTGAGTCTTTTCTTTATTCCTCCTACTCCTATCTACTCATAACCTAAGGTTTACTCATTCTTTCTGAGTGTCACACACCCAGAAATACACTTATCCTCTTTGCTATCCCCTGCCCCACCATTCACATAACATGACACACCACCTCCTAATTCTGCCCATGGCACCCTTCCTACCTGCCCATCAGCTGTCCTGATTTACACTGTCTGATTTGTCTTCCTACATTTCTCCTGTCATCAATGAATCATCAACCTCATGCCAAAACCTTAAACACTCTCTTCGTACAAGAAATACTCTTAGCCCAATCCCTATCCGCTTTCAGGACTCATGTTCATTGGTCTCCTTCTCAATTCCTGACCCAGTCATTTTCTCGTTCTTGTCCATTCACCGGGAGTTCCGAGTTCCGTTGTGGATCATGCCACTGGCCTTTCCTGGATTACTTTACATATGTGTGTGTGTGCTCAGTCATATCAGTTGTGTCTGACTCTGTGATTCTATGGACTGTAGCCCGCCGGTCTCCTCAGTCCGTGGAATTCTCCAGGCAAGAATACTGGGGTGGGTTGTCATGCCTTTCTCCAGGGGACCATCCAGACCCAGAGATTGAACCAGTATATCTTGCATTACTGGCAGATCCTTTACAGTCTGAGCCACCAGGGAAGCCCTGGATTACTTTATATCTACTACAAAATCCCACTCTTTGACTCTGCCTCAGCCTCTGGAAATCTTTCCTGATTGCTAATTACATTTTCCTACTACTGTGAGCTCTCAAATGCCTTATAAGCCATACCCTTAATGTGGACTTCACCTTAGCAAGCTTGATTGGGAAATGCTGTCTCATTACACCTATGCATCAGACATTCCTGCTGCTGCTGCTGCTGCGGCTAAGTCACTTCAGTCGTGTCCGACTCTGTGCGACCCATAGATGGCAGCCCACCAGGCTCCCCTGTCCCTGGGATTCTCCAGGCAAGAACACTGGAGTGGGTTGCCATTTCCTTCTCCAATGCATGAAAGTGAAAAGTGAAAGTGAAGTCACTCAGTCGTGTCTGACTCTTAACGACCCCATGGACTGCAGCCCACAAGGCTCCTCCATCCATGGGATTTTCCAGGCAAGAGTACTAGAGTGGGGTGCCATTGCCTTCTCCATCAGACATTCCTACTGAGGGCTTAATGTATGCAAGTCATTGTGACAAATGTCTTCCTTATTTCATCTTAATAAAATCTTGCAAATGTCTCATCAATAAGATAATAAATAAATAAATCCCTGTAGGACTTAGAGCCACACAGCTAGCTAGCATTCTATCTGGACTGGGAGCTCAGGTCTGTCAGACTGTAGGTCCATACAGTTTCCCTTGTGATCTTATACAAAAAGTTCTTTGATTTAAAAAAAAAAATAAATACTATGCCTAGGATCTCTTTAGAACTCACTAGCCATTGAAAGTGAAAGTGAAAGTGAAAGTCACTCAGTCATGAACAACTCTTTGTGACCCCATGGACTATACAGTCCATGGAATTCTCCAGGCCAGAATACTGGAGTGGGTAGTCTTTCCCTTCTCCAGGGGATCTTCCCAACCCAGGGATCGAACCCAGGTCTCTCCCACTGCGGGTGGATTCTTTACCAGCTGAACCACAGGAAAGCCCAAGAGTACTGGAGTAGGTAGCCTATCCCTTCTCCAGGGGATCTTCCCAACCCAGGAATTGAACCAGGGCCTCCTGCATTGCAGGCAGATTCTTTACCAACTGAACTATCAGGGAAGCCCATTAATATAAGACAAATCCATAATGGATATATATTACTTAATTGTTTCACTTTAAGGGTGTTCTGTAACCTCAATTTTGAGAAAGAATAACTGGAGTTTAAGCCAACTATAGGCTTTATAGGATCAGGCTTCCTTGGTGGCTCAGCTGGTAAAGAATCCGCCTGCAATGCAGGAGACCTGGGTTTGATCCCTAGGTTGGGAAGATACCCTAGAGAAGGGAACAGCTACCAACTCTAGTATTTTGGCCTGGAAAATTCCATGGACTCTACAGTCCATGAGGTCGTGGAGTTGGACACGACTGAGCAACTTTCACCTTCACTATACAGGCTCTAAATGTCTAGTTACATTTCGAGTCTCAAGAAGTATACACCTGAATCCAACCCCAATAGAAGTGTATGACTGCAGATTTGGCCACTGTTGGGAGAGGGAAGATCTTAAAAATCACTCCTGTAAGTGAGTAAACAGAAGGTTGAATGTGTCTCCTAGACCTTTCCTCCTTGCCATTAGATTTGAGGTTATGATGTTTAAACATATCCTTCAGTTTATGCTTTGACATAGAGGATAATGACGTCAAATTTGTGAATTTATATAGAACTGCTCTTTGTAAACTGGTCCTCTGGGAAAACCTTCTGTCATTTATCTCCAATGCAATTAGGCCATCCCAAGTGGCCCCAATGAGAAGTGGTGACCAGTTATATTGTCATTGTGCTAGAGAGAGCGGAAAATCCATCTTGAGACAAATCTCCTTCGTATGTAGAAAATTCTTCATTATACCAGATCAGAAATAGGAGCATCAAGCATCTGAGGTTCCTCAAAACACTGAGGAGAGATATGACTTGCTTTGAGTTCAAAAAGTTGGTATCTGCATAGCCAGTGATTAAGGAAATTTTTTGTAAAACTCAGAGGTTCTGTGAAGATTTTGGCTACTAAGAATATCAGTCTCTTCGAGGAAAAATAACTAGAGTTAGGTTAAAGAATAATATTTGCATCTTCACTGTGGGTGCATGAAGCTATACACCACTAGAGTTAGCTAATATTATGCAGGCTTTGAAAAGAGACGTTTTGTGACTAGGACAACCTAGGGAGAATAAAAAGTCTGATTTGATGAGAAGCCTCTGGTAAAATTAGAACCTGTTTCTATGCTTATTTCATAGAAAATAGAAAGTAATGAAAATTGAAAGAGTGGCAGAGGAATCTTGCAAAAATCTTGACAAGATGGCAATCTAGAATTCAATAGAGCTGATTTTGTCTTTCTCTATGGTTTCATCAATTTTTTCTCATCCTTCCCATTTCTTTTTCTTTCTTTCTCTCTCAAATAGAGACACATTTCTCAGTATATTCATTTTATGCATAAAAACAATATTTTCAGAGTGTGTATAAGCTTTTAAAGAAGAGACTCTTGCATTGAACAACAGGGAGACTATGCTCATCAACAACCCCTCAACAAACATTTATATTCTGGTGTGAACTCTTAACTAAAGGAGAAGAGTAAGGTTCTATAGAGAGGGAAAGTGGTTGATTATAGGCAAGATTCAAGGACTAGGCTGTCAGATGGCACTTGTCTGGATATCATGATTTAGAAATGGTTTGTTATATCAAGAGCCAGTTAAAACACCTGGACACCAGCATTTTTACATGGGGGGTAAAACAGAAGCTGAAACCAGAGCACAAAGCATGACTGAAGTGTGTTACCCACAGAGGACAGTTAATATCAATGTCAGGAGACATGGAATTAACCAATTTGAATCAGCACAGCATTCATTAATTGCCTCGATCTAACGGGTGCCGTACTCTGCTTCACAGGCTTCAGAGTGTAAATACAGACAGGATCAGATTCAGTAGACCAAGGCAGTCAAAGTTGGGGTTCAAAAGAAGAAATCAAGAGAGGAAAGTGAAGTCTTAATCCCAGGTCCTTCAGAAAAACACTTGTAAATTGCTATTGAATCAACCACAATATGAAGTGGTCTGCTTATTTCAGAGGACCAGTGTTTGATCCCTGGGCATGTTTGGGACAGGCCAGGGGTTCAGTCTGATTCTGCAAGCTAGGAGCAACTCAGGTCAGTGAGGACCTTTTCTCTTGCTGCCCAGTTTAACATAAGAGAAGAAATAGTATCATGGAAGTGGGTGGGACTTCTCATAGAGGTGTTGTAAGTGGTAGTGGTAATTATACACATGAAGCATGGAGTACACTTCCTGGTGAATAATAAAGTACTCAGATATTCTGAATATGTGTCGCTGTCAAAGGACAATCTGCTTTACGTTAATCCCTTGGGCCCCTATTTTAGTCTCCATCCCTAATTCTTCTTCATTGTGCCCTTATGCTATATGGATTTTGTTTTCATAGCAACACAAATACACACACACACACACACACACACATGGCTTTGCATGTGAAGTTAGATGATATTTTTAAGTTAATGTTTTATTCTTTTCATGGTCATAAATGTGCTAGGAAGAGCAGGCCCTGATGAAACACTTGTGTTCTGGAAGAAAGCCTTAATGTTCCAATTACTTCTTTTTCCACTCTCAGGGTAGTTTGTTAGAATACCCTGTTTCCCATGTGGTCTGTGTATTGGCATAGTTTCTTGGAGTCCATCTGATGCTTTCTCACACAGCCTGGGAGTCTTGTGCATGAGCCCATGGAAGCTGTAACAGGTCCTGAGATTCTATCACAGGTCAGTTTTTTTGGCCACAGTGTAAGCACCTCTGTGTCCAGCTAGAAGAATGAGTAGTTCATTGAAATTGTTAACTACAGATGTATTTTCCACCTATGGGCTACCATGCAACTTCTTGCCTAGAAGTACAATTAATATCTCCTTATAGATGTGTAGAATAGACCTCTCAATCATCATTTGTCTTCAAGATGAACTTTTTTTTTTTTTGAAAATTGTGATGCTGATTCAGAGACACTCTTCTGTGTCATCTTTGGCATGATATTTAACCTCTTTCAGCCATAGTGTTCTCATCTATAATACTGGCAAAATAGCACCTTCCTAATATGAACTTTTTCAGACTTACAAGTATACATGAAAATGAAAGTGAAGTCGCTCAGTCATGTCTGACTCTTTGTGACCCCATGGACTGTAGCCTACCAGGTTCCTTCGTCCATGGAATTTTCCAGGCAAGAATACTGGAGTGGGTTGCCATTTCCTTCTCCAGGAGATCTTCCCAGCCCAGGGATTGGATCTGGGTCTCCTGCATTGTAGGCAGACACTTTACCATCTGAGCCACCAGGGAAGTCTACATAAGTTGTCTTAAAAATCAAGGGATCTAAGGGTTACAAGACCAGTAAGTGGGGAAAAAATAGTTTTCAACATCTATGTGCTGGGAAAACTCAATATCCACATGAAAAGGAATGAACTTGGATCCTTATCTAATACCACATAAAAAATTAACTCAAAATGGGTCAGAAACTAAAGTGTAAGACCAAAAATCTATAAAAGTCTTAGATATAAATACACAGCAACATTTCATGACATCATTGGTTTTGGCAATTATTTCTTGCATATGATATGAAAAGCACAAGCAACAGAAGAACAGACAAACTGAATTCCCTGAAATTTTAAAAATTTTGTGTGTCAAAACACTATCAGGAGAATAAGAATTAAATCCACAGAGTGGAGGAAAATTTTGCAAACCATATGTCTGATGAAGAGTAATATCCAGAATATAAAGAGAATCCCTAAAACTCAATAACAAAAAACAGCCCAGTTCTTAAATGAGCAAAGCACTCAAAGACATTTCTCCAAAGAAGATATATAAATCACTAATAAGCACATGAAAAGATTCTCAACCTAACTGATCATTAGGAAATGCAAATCAAAACTACTTCCCTGGCAGTTCAGTAGTTAAATCTTAACCCTCCAATGCAGGGGGCACAGGTTTGATCCCTGGTCAGGGAGCTAAGATCCCACATTCCCTGAGGCCAAAACATAAAAAAGAAGCAATATTGTATACTATAATAAATTCAATAAAGACTTTGAAAATGGTCCACATCAAAACAATCTTAAAAAAAAACACAGAACAGACTTTTGGACTCTATGGGAGAAGGCGAGGGTGGGATGATCTGAGAGAACAGCATCGAAACATGTATATTATCAAGTGTGAAACAGATCGCCAGCCCAGGTTGGATGCATGAGACAAGTGCTCGGGGCTGGTGCACTGGGATGACCCAGAGGGATGGGATGGGGAGGGAGGTGGGAGCGGGGATCAGGATGGAGAACACATGTAAATCCATGGCTGATTCATGTCCATGTATGGCAAAAACCAATACAATATTGTAAAGTAATTAGCCTCCAACTAATAAAAATAAATGGAAAAAAAAAAGTTGAAAGAAAAAAGTAAAAAAACAAAACAAAACAAAACACAGAGATACCAAATCACATTCATATGGTTACTATCAAAAAAATAGAAAAACAAAACATGTGTTGACTAGGATGTGAAAAAATTAGAACCCTTGAACACTGTTGGTAGGATTGTAAAATGGTGCAGTTGCTGTGGGGAAAAAAAAGGTATAGCAGTTCCTCAAAAAATTAAAAATAAAATTACCATGTGAACGAGCAATTCTGCTTCTGGGCCTGCACCCCACAGAATTGTAAGTAGGGCCTTGAATAGATATTTGTACACACATGTTCATAGCAGCATTAATAATAGCTAAGATGTGGAAGCAATCAAAGTGTCCATCAATGGAAGAAAGGATAAGCAAATTGTTTTATGCATATGTAGTTGAATATTATTCAGTCTTATAAAAGGAAGGGAATTCTGACATATGCTTCAACATGAAAGAAATTTACAGACCTGCTAAGTGAAATAAGCTAGTCACAAAAAAGACAAATTTGCATGTTTCCACTCTTATATGAGGTCTTAAAGTAGCCAAAATAAAAGGCATAGAAAGTAGAATGATGGTTGCCAGTGGTTGGGAGGAGGGAATGGAAAGTTATTATTTAATAAACAGGGAATTTCAGTTTTACAAGATGAAAAGAGTTTTGGAGATGGATGGTGGTGATGATAGTACAAATTGTAAATGTACTTAATACCACTGAACTTTACACTGAGAAATTGTTAAGATAACTTTTGTGTTACCACAAAAATTTTAACCCCAGCAGATCCATGAAATAGCAAGTCACCTCAGAATAAACTGGGGACTTGGGGATTGACTGGATGCATGAGTTTGAGTCTAAGAACTTTGTAGAAGAGAATCCCTTGGTCTTCGGTGGCTACTTGAGTGATCATTGTCCTATGTCTTATGTTACCTAGAAAACCAAGACATACAGCATTTTAGGCTCTGTGGAAGGTATATAATTAGCATAGCTCTTGTCCTCAGTGAGGTTGTAGTTCAGTTGAGGAGAGAAAAATCATACTTCCTTTCTTAGTCCCCTTCAGCTCTTCTGTCTTGTTTAGCTGCCTTAAAGAAAGCCTCATGCCTTGCAAAGTTTGACCTATTTTTCATAGGAAGAAGCCTGCAGACCAGAGGCAGCAACTATTAGTCTTGCTAAAATTTCTCATATAATGGAGGAAATTTTAGAGTGTGAAGTAAAACACATCCCAAGCTAAATTGGGAGCCCCAAAGCAAGCCCATGTAAAAGCGCATCCTTTAGGGTTGAGTTCTGAGTCTCCCAGACTGACTCACCAAATAGAACTTACCCTAAAGTGAAGCCTCCTTTCTTTTCCAGTAATCAACTTTAAAAATCTTCCATTTTCCCCCTCTTGTTTCCGTACTACTTAAAACTCTGATCTCCAAAGCTTTGTTGAGGCTCTGGAAAAATTGGAGGTCAATAACTTAGGGACCCAGTGTCTAGTGCTTCTTTCTTTGATTCTCTGTAAGTAAAAAGCAGGAAATTTACCTGTAGGAAAGTCAGCACCAAGAACATTGCTATGGGTGCTTCTTTTCACATCCTTTAAAAGGAGGGACTTCACAGCATTATATGGCAAGCTTCAGAGAAATCAAAGGCAAATGGGTATACAAACTATGGAGGTTCTAATTATTGGGGGTCTCTGATTTTGAGAGCTCAAGCCTAGATTAATAAAAAAAGTGGAGCATTTGTGGAATCAGCAGATAGTTTGGATAGGGAGAGGAATGGGGGCTGGGAAATATGCTTTTTCTATTGCCAGATCCACAGCTTTTTCTAATTTAGTGATCCAGTTATGTTAACTTTCAGTGGATTTCATTTCCCACCACACCACTTCTTTTCTTTCCCTTCTCTCCCCCTTCTTTCTTGCTCTTCAGGTTGCTTCTGTCTGTAACACCAACAATAATCACTGTAGTATTGTTGGCGTAGGCAGTTTTGAAGAGTCAGAAGTGTGCTGTAATTGAAGAGTTCATTACCAAGATCAGTTGGTTCCCTGATTACAGTGGCAAGGTGAAATATTTATCCTTACCAAAAAGCTCCCCCACAACCATTTCCGAAGTCACCCACTTTTCACTCTTCTTTTTTTTTCATTCGAACCCCAATGAGCTTGTCAGCAAAATTAAAGGTATGTCATTCACATCGTGCCTGCATTGCAAGGACTATAAACCTGCCAACCTCTTTGATGAAATAAAAGAGTTTTATTTATGATTCATGTAGGAATATGAGGTTATTTTTATTCCGTCAGTACACTAATAATCACACGAGGGCTCGGGAAATGAGGAGCCCAACTGACAGGGAAGGTTCTGATAAAGGGGAGCCCTCTAGGGTGTTTGCCCCTCTTTGTAATCTCCTTTCTAGTGTGAGGTTATGAGCATGGCAGAGTGTGAGCCAGATATAAGGCTTGGCTGCAGGAACAAAGACAGTTGCAATCCATCAGGACTTGGGTTGCCATTCGATGAAGGGGAGGAAGAAAAAAAAAAAAAAAACGCAGTCCCTTCAACGAAAAAAAGTTTTGCTCCGGCCTCAGGTTAGCAATTTGGAGCCTCCCCAGTTTCCTGTGATGTCTCCAGTTCAAAAGACAGCCAATCTTCCAGTCTGCACTCCTACTGGGCATTCTAGCCAAAGTTAAAAAAAAAAATAATAGTATAAAAAGATGAGTAAAAGAAAGAGAAAGGAAGAAAAGCCAATTGGCCAGATTCCTTCCATAATCATTAACCATTTGTTCCTGCCACCCAATGTCCTTGGTTAAGGTGATCTGACTTAAAGGCAAACAAATGTGGCTGAGTCTATTTCAAAGGACACCCTTTTCTTCTGATTTCAAACACTCCCATAATTTGGGGTCCCTTTCATCTTTGTTCCTGCTCTAGGAAGTGCTTGGAAGTTATTTTAATTCAAGTTGGGGGTAAATTCTCATTCCTGCCCAGTCCTCCCATTGAGATGACCTCAAGCAATTCTGAATAAAAAGTTATCACTGCATGAATTGGGCAGCATTAAGACCTGTGATTTGTGCAACAGTGACATCTTGGCAGAGAAACACAAAGGCCTACAATCTACTGACGTTGAAGTGCAAGGAAGTTCACTGGAGGAAGGAAAATAATACTAATCCTTTATTCAATAGACAGTGAGTAAAATGAGGTGCTTTTTTTTTTTTTTTAAGGTTAAGTAAGTGAAAATTAATAGAGGAGGAAATGGCAACCTACTCTAGTACTCTTGCCTGGAGAATCCCATGGACAGAGAAGCCTGGTGGGCTACAGTCCATACAGTCGCTAAGAGTCGAACATGACTGAAGTGACTTAGCACACATGTGTGGAAGTGAAAAGTAAATTTAAAATGGCAGTATCTGTTCAAATGAGGCAGGGTTGGTTATCTAAAGGGACCCACTGAAGAGTCATTTTAATGGCAAAGTGCCAACTGGTGTTATCTGCATGTGTTTATGTAAATATATATGTGTGTGTCATTCTAGGGAAGTCACACCAGCAGGGACACTGGTTTGAAAATTAAGGGTCCTGGCTGTTCCTTCAGAACTGAGATTTCAGTTCTCCAGGGTTTGTCTTCCTCATACTACAGGACAGGGCACCTATTCCAAGGATTTGATTGCAGTTGTCGAAACATGGTTTGTGAGATAACGAAACATTCTTCCAATTACCTGGAAGTATTGTTTCCAGAAGTAAAACTTTGACTGTACCTCAAAGTAACTACAGCTTGGGCTATACTTCCTGCGAGAAGGCATAAACAATGTTTCAGCCCAGGAGGTCTGCTTGGGCACTTGGGACAAGTGATTGAAGTTTCACCTGTCACCCTGCACTATTAAGAAAATCAGAGAAAAATGCTTTTCTTGGGAACTGTCTAGTTAAAATCATTAATCTCTTCAGGGAGCCAATTTTTTCTTTCAGTTTCAATGCATAAGCTAATAAGGGAACCCTTAGTTTAAGAGAAGTGGCATGTTTGAAAGCAGCCTTTGCCGGAAGCCCAGGAATCCCATACATTATTCTAGTCTTTGTTCCATGGCTCAACTTCCGTGTGGGCTTTAGCAAATGGCATAACATCTGTGTGTGCCTTAAGGTCAACGTCTTTAGAACATGATTTTCCTAGCCTCTTGATTGACTGCTTAAATGACAAATGGGTGTGAGTATTTGGGACAGGATAAAGCTTGATACAGGCTTCCCTGGTGGCTCAGATGGTAAAGAATCCACCTGCAATGTGGGAGACCTGGGTTTGATCCCTGGGTTGGGAAGATCCCCTGGAGGAGGGCATAGCAATCCACTCCAGTATTCTTGCCTGGAGAATTCCCATGAACAGAGGTGCCTGGCAGGCTACAGTCCAGGGGATTGCAGAGTCGGACACGACTGAGTGACAAAGCGCACACACACATACAAAGCTTGGTAGGTACAGAGTCAAGCTGTTTCAAGTGTGAAATTCTAGTTCAAAAACGGGCTCTATCATAGTTTGTGCCATCCAGTCTTACATCTGGGTTCTAGAAAGTGTTCCTCGTCTAAAGATAGAAGCTGTCATTTCTCTTGTTGACTTTGGATGGGAAAAAACTATGAATGACGGAGCCCAGATGGGCAACTATTACATACACTGTGCCACTCCCCCCAACAGATTTTATTACAAAAAACAGCTGCCACGTGGTCACTGTCAGAACAAAGTGGGAGAATTCCTGAGCCCCCAAATATTGTAGAATTATCTAGTTCATGGCATCCAGAGATTCCAGGTCAGTTCAGTTTAGTTCAATCACTAAGTCGTGTCCGACTCTTTGCGACCCCATGGACTGCAACACGCCAGGCCTCCCTGTCCATCACCAACTCCTGGAGTTTACTCAAACTCATGTCCATTGAGTCAGTAATGCCATGGCCTTCTTTATTTTTATTGAAATTACACAGAAATGATGTCTCCTCCCTCTTGGTAGCACCAGATAACTGACAAAAACAGTTGCTATGGAAGTATTTAAGAAATCACAGCACTTCTCCAGTCCCAAAGAGTGATCTTTAAATGCAGCCTCTTTCACCCTGGATGAGAAAATACTGAGCTGTCTGAGGAAGTGGTCCTGCACCTTCATTCCCACAGCCAGAAAGTACACCTGCCCCAGTGCCAGGAGGTACAGAAGGTAACTTCTCCATCAGCCCTAGATTTCATTTTCCTGGAGCAGGGAGGTTCATTACACTCCCTTTATCAGCAGTGAGGTTTACAGCTGAATCCATAAGAGATATCCTTGCGAAACATGAGCTGAGAGAGAGGCACTGCGTCTCACCATTAATAAGCCCTCTTCTGGGATCCGGCATTAGCGAGATTCAGCGGATCATGGAGCACAGGGGTATCATTTTTACATGATTACTCTAAATTCTTAAACCAGAGGCTTAAGAGAGAGGCTTCTTACAAAAGCAGCCGTGGGAATTGTTGAGTGATTGGTACAACACTTGCAGTGGGTTAAGCCACTTCAGGGTAGCTCCACTTGTGGGGCTTACAACCAGGTATTTAGCAACCTGCTTTATGAAAGAAGGGGTGAGGGAGCAGGAAGAAGGAAAGGGATGTCATGAGGTAAGGGGAAAGATTCACTCTGTTCGCCTTGGTGGGGTCCCTCCTCATTCACAGCACCCGCAGCCCTGGTGAGCCCCGCTCCTGCCCCTGCTATATTTTCCTGGCTTCTCACCAGTTCCAAGTTTGGAATTATCTGCTTTTAGATCACTAATGTCACTGCTTGTCTTTAAAGAGGCTGACACTTGTCTCCATAAATTCACCTTCTTCCTTCTCTGAAAAATGAGAGGCCGGGTTAGACTGACTGATGCAGACAACCAGGAACCTGCCCTCTTGGCACAGACTGATATTTTCTAAAATAACATTGATCTGCCGAAAAGAAAGACCCGATGCTATTTCTTTTATTGGTCCCGATACCAATGACTCCTGAAATCTACAGAGAAAACCTTCCCTGAGCTGCTATGCTAAGTGTGCTGGGTGGTACTCTGCCAGACCTCTCTGTCTGGGCACCGACTGGAGTTTGATTCCATCAGCTCAGGTCAGGGGCTACCAGCCTCCAAATAGAAGAAGCCAACACTCAAAACAAGGGCATTTTCTCAGAGGAAATGCGATGTATCTTTCTGCTTTGCCTCTGAATGTGGGAAGTCCTGAGGGTAGGACCAAAGTCTCATCACACCTTCAGTATTTGAGCCCTAAAGATGCATCTTGTATCTTGCAGGTGATTATTTGAAGCCTCATGTCGCCCTTCATCAGAGTGGGCTTTGTGCTATTCTCTCATTGTTTCGAAGTTGGGTCACCTCCCACATTGAGAGACTAAGCGGTTGAAGGGTCCAGACTGTGCTGTACACATCTTTTGAACACGTGGTGGCTTCTAGCACAGCCCTGGCCATATTTGACGTACTAAAAACAGACTGTTTTCAATGGAAATGCAATTTGTATTTTAGACTCCTTCTCCTGAAGCCTCTGACACTTATTTAAAAAGTGTTTTCAAAATGTTTACATCTATCTGAGGTCTAGTTATCTATACTGTTATGGACTGAATCGTAACCTCCCCAAAATTAGAAACTGAAGCCTTAGCTCCAATGTGACTGTCTTCAGAGATAAGGCCTTTAAGGGGGAAGATAAGGTTAAGGAGGCCATAAGGGTGGAAATCCAATCCAAGAGGACAGGAGCCTTTGCTGGAATCCCAGGAATCCTGTACATTATTCTAGTCCTTGTTCCACAGCTCAAATTCTGTGTGGGCTTTAGCAAGTGGCCTAACATCTGTGTGCGCCTCAGTGTCAGCATGTCTAGAACAAGTTTCTCCTAGCTTCTTGACTAAGTGACAAATGAGATACTGGGTGTGAGTATCTTAAGAAGAGGAAGAGACACCAGAAATCATTCTGGGCACAATCTCAGGGGAAATGCCCGAGGAGGATATAACAAGAAGCTGGTTTTCTGCAAGCCAGGAAGACAGACCTCCGCAGAAACCAACCCTGCTGGTACCTTGATCTCGAACTTCTATTCTCCAGAACTGTGGGAAGATACACTTCTGTTGTTTAAGCCACCCAGTCTATGATATCTTGTTATGGCAGCCCAAGCAGACTCACGCACACACCTACCCATTTTACAAAGGATTCAGAGAGACGAGTGGTCACACTGTGACAAAGCCAGGGTCAAAACGCGCATCTGCTCTCACAATGTGCTCACTTCACTCTCGTTGCAGTTGAGGAGTGTGGAAAATACTGGGAGGGAATGGAAGGGCATTGAAGTCTACAAACGAAATCTTGGCATTAAACCATACTGGGTTGCTTTTGTTATCTGCTTCTTTGCGTGTCGATTGATGTGAGATACAACAGCCTTTGGAAACCTACTGACCTGCAGATAGTGGGAAGGGATGACTGGTAGCTTCTTCTAGAAGTCATATACCTTAGCAAGTCTCAAAATCAGTTGCAAGAGAAAGTTTTCCATGAGCTCGTGTAAGGAAGCACTGTCTAAAGAGATATTTTGTTCTGTTTCTCCCAGGTCATGCATGTGTATATTCAGATTGCTGTTCAGAACTTTTCTCTCATAAAAATAAGGGGATTGATTGACAGCTGTTAGGACAACAGACTGACAATTTGGAAAATAAAATTAACCTTTAGATCAAAGATGGATTAAAGATATATGCATAAAAATAAGCTATAAATATACTGGAAGAAAATTTAAGTCAGTATTGATATAATTTTGAAGTAGAAGTCTTTCCACATGTGAAGTTGAACACAAATTCCAAAATAAAATATATTTTTTACCTCATAAAAATTGATATCTGTATAACAACAAACCAAATTATTAATAGTTAAAAATCATAAACACAATGTTTCAAGAAATGTATTTGAAATACATAGCAATAAAGAGTTAATACACTTAATATGTGAACAGTTCTTCCTAGTTAATAAGACAAACATTGCAAGAATACAGTGGGCATAAGCAATTTCTAAAACAGAAACTTCAAATGGCAAGCATATAGTTAAAAAAGTTCATCTTCTCTATGAGTCAAATAAATGCACAGCATATAGTTAAAAATGTTCATCATCTCTATGAGTCAAATAAATGCACAATTAAAAAATAAAATATTTTTATATCAGAACATATGGGTAATAGTTTTCTAATTATAGTATCTGGGTTGGCAAGAGTATGTCTCCTCACTCGTATAACGTGCTACTGAGAGGGCAAATCAAGAAACATTTTTGGGGGGACATTTTTCAACTTATCAAAAGCTTTAAAATCTATTACACTTTAACTTGACAATTCCACCACTAGAAATTTGTACTAATGAAAAATTGAACAAATAAGCATATACACAGGAATGTTCATCAAGATTGTTTATAAGGGTAGAAGTCTTTGGGAAAAGCTAAACATTCATCACTAAAGCACTGACTAAATAGTCATACATATGGCTAATGGAATAGCCATTAAAATGATAATGAAGATGGTATGGATCTGCCAACATGCAAATGTATTGATGTATGATGATGTATTGATAAGTGAACAAAACAACCTATAAATTATATCTGTGTGTGCCTATATATATATGTGCTGTGCTTAGTCGCTCAGGTGTGCCCGACTCGTGTGACCCCATATAATGTAGTCCATGGGAGTCTCCAGGCATGAATACTGGAGTGGGCTGCCATTTCCTCCTCCAGCCCAACTCTTTTAGGACCCCATAGTCTGTAGCCCTCTGGGTTCCTCTGTCCATGGAATTTTATAGGCAAGAATACTGGAGTGGGTTGCCATTCCCTTTTCATATACATATATATATATACATACATATGTATATGTGTATATATATAATATGTGTGTATACAGAATTTCTGGAAGAATACACAACCAAGGCTAATAGTTTACTATGAGTTATCTCTGGGTATCAGTTCCAATTATGCTATTTAATTTTTCTTTTTATTCTTCCAAATTTCCTAATTTTCTAGTACTAATCCTGCTTTTCTCACACAAAAAAACAGCCACAACAAAAAGGATGAGACAAAAGAACAGAAGATATAATAGGAGAAATACTTTTTGAAGTGGAAGCAATGAGAGAATTCTTACTCTACGGGCTGCTCTCAGTGTTTCTAAAACTGTGGTCTGAGCATCAGAACCATTGGGAGGCCTTGTTAGAAGTGTAAATTCCAGAGTCCTACTCAGACTTATTAAATCTGGATCTCTGGGACAAAGCCTGAGTATCTAACCATTTAACAAGCTCCCCAGGTGGTTTTTATGTACTATAAGGTTTGAGGACTATAGCTGCAGAAATCACCTAGATCCTTTAAGTCTCAGAGTTACTGAATAACGGTCAGTTTGCCCTGAGTGGCAATCACATGCTAAGTGGCTTCTGGTGGCTTCCTTATCTGTGCAATGATGGCTGGATGTTCACTAAGCCCAGGTGGTGCCGCTCAGGGTATCCTGGATACAAGGAGAAAAGCTCCTCTTCTATCTTGCACTGATCCGTGCTTTCTCTAGACCTTCTCCTTCCATGATTTGTGGACCACAGAAATCCCTGATCTCTAAGTCTCTGCAAGTATCAAATGTCTCAGGGTACTTTCAAGTAATGATAAAGTAGACTTTATTCTTTGGGATAGAGCTCCAAGGGCTGGAGAAGAAAGAGGCCACTTAGGAACCTGCTCAAGGAGGCAGAGTTGGAGTGGAGTGAAGAGAGGCATCCAAAGAGACTGAAGTCCTCCCCACGCTGAGGTTCTGTTAGAGTGGATTGAGGGAAAGAGGAGCAAAGGTTCTTTTTAAAATCAGCCAGTTTTCCGGGGGTGTGAGATGCCAAAACTAAGTTTTCCATAAGTTTAAGCACAGGCTCAGCATCTGTCAGCCCTCCAAACTCTGATGATAAAATGATACCCAAAGGGTGTGGTTGCTCCCAAATGCCACAGCAAGTGCGTCAGTCCACGTCTGGCATTTAATTGCTTTCCTAAATTACCAGCAGGTGGTGCAAGAGTTTCCAAGTCCATGAACTTGCCCTTCACAGGGCTCCTGCTCCAGGGGAGTCTGTCAATAGCCTACCCCTCCTTCCTGTGAGTTCCTCTCTAATCTGTACATGGCTCCTCGGTACTCAACTAATCACAAGGGAACAAGAAGAAGCATCTTTAAAAGGCATTTTGTACCTTTTAAAATGTGTTAAATATAAATGTAGAATCAAAGAAACATGCATTAATTATAGAACTGTGTTAAGGAAAAGAGGGGGAAAAATCCCATTACTAGCAAACCCAGCAGAAACACATAGCTTCCTCCTGTTAGCAAAAGAAAAATGAAGAACTTTAACAGAAACCTTTAGGATTTAATGCTTTTACCTACTATCACTAAGAAGTGTGTTAACAGGAGTTTGGGAAGGGGTTTGGTGTGGGAGAGGGGATTAAATTAGCCCAACTGGAAAAATCTAAAGGAATGAGAGAACCTGAAAATGGCCACTGTCTGCATTGCATTGGTAGTTTTCCTGGTTATGTAAGTGAGGGGCATTTTCTGACTGGGAACTTCCAAAAGTGTTGTTTTGGAATATTTCAGGCCAAGGAAGAGTGGGAAAAGACTTTTAAAAAGTGTCAGGCAGTTAGAGGGAAATCCAGCAGTGGCTAGGTCTGCGCTAAGAAAGAGCTGGAAGCATAAAAGACTCGTGAGACAAATACCAACATTCTCTAGCTGAGAAGGAGACTTTGACAAAGTCTCAGGTTAGGGAAGCTGTGGGGTTTCTGGATCTTAGCATCTAGATCTAGGAGAGCACAGAGTTAGAAGGAGAATGGTGGAGCTAGGACTCAATGTTCACACATCGCATACAAGAATTCAGGTGTGGAGGAGATAATTTGCACCATTTCACAATTTCAGTTCATGGATTCAAATGGTAAATCATAAGGACTTGAGATTCATGCAGTTGAGAACACTGGTATCTCTCCAAGCCTGAAAATGACACTAGGATCTTGGAACAAACAGAATTCTGAAGGAAAAAGATAGTTTAGCTCTTGTGGCAGAATATAGTTCACACGAAATGAATCTGCTTTTTCTGGTGGTCTTTCCTCTTTCAGGGACCTTTTTCACAGATCCTTTCCAGAACTACCTTAATGGTTCTGAAATTGCTAACTACTCTAGAAAACTCATCTATCAAGACTCTGATCAAGACATTAATATGCTGGGCAACTTTGGGCAAGCTATTGAAACTATATGAGCCATTATATTTTGAGGCTACAAATGTAGAGTCTCCCACTCATCATGAAAAATTTGATGTTACTCTGAAAACAATGCTTAAAAGGAATATACCATATATAAATATGGAGAGGGGCATGAAATCAATTTTATTATGTGGATTTGCTGAATCACATACATAAGCCTGTTTGAAAATGCAACTGGAACATTGTTCACCGCTTGAAATTAGGGCTTGTTGTGACAATTCAGGATAGGCCGGTTGTCACTAAAGATGACTGTGGGCACATAATGAAGTGAAATGCGCTAGTTGATAGGTAGATGGAAGTGACGTATGACAGCTAATGAGACAATAGAATGTATAATTGGAAAATGTACTACCCTGGTAACTGAATTATATCACCATCCATAATTAAGGGACCAAGATTTTACATCAATAGTGAGTCTTCCAACATAGTTCCTGCATAAATACAGTGACAGAGGTAGGAGCCCAGTAAAATGCTGACAAACACATGCTAAAAGAACAAACAAAAGCGTAGATAAAAGGCTACTTTCTTGTAAAAAATGACTTTATTTTCCTAATGTTCTCTCCAAAGAGTAGTCTCTGGTTTCATTTGACATTTTTACCTTTTTCCTTACAGGGAGAGGTATTTCTCCTCCTCAAAATACTGAATGTTCCTTGAGAATATTTCTCCTCTATAAGCACAAATCAACGTCTAACAAATGACACACTTTGCTTATTTTATTTCCTGTCTCTTCCCACTAGAGTGTAAATCACAGGAAGCAAAGATCTTTACATATTTTCTCATCGCTGTGTCTCTAGTGCCAAAAACAGTGTCAGATACATAGTATGTGCTCAATAAATAATTTTTACACTATCTCTCTAAATCTTTAAACTTAAGAATTTACATGAAAAGAATAAGATTTCTGCCTCAAAGCTATATTGAAACAACCTCCTCCTTCTTTTTTCTGCCCCCATAAACTGGGCTGCTCTTGACCAGCTACCTCATTCTCACTATCTAAAGTTATGTTGTACTCATTGCAATTCACTCAAACACCTTTCTCAAATGTGACTTATAAGGTCAAGGGGTCTTTTTGTGGTCAATACCCTATGTAACCTCTCTACCACATATAATTCTGATGATTGCTGCCTCCCTCTTGAAATTTCCTTTATTTCTTGTTCTCTGGCTCTGCATTATCTTGTTTCTTTCCTATTTCTTCAAAGGATCTCTTCCCCATCTCCATAAGCCAAATTGTGTGCATTTAATGAGTTGCATGTGTGGTGGGGTGGAAGTGGTGGAGTTTGCTCTCCTTTTTATGTCTCCCAGTTTTCTTTCTTCAAAATTCTGCTTCCTCTACCATTGGATACAATAAAAAGGGATGTAAATAGACAGACAGACAGATTTAGTTTTCCACCACTTTTGTTACCTGTTTAGAAGGATATGACTGATAGATAGTTGATTGTTCATATGAAAGTGTACCATTGATTGACTGTAGCCCTTGTAGTATTTGTACTGTTTAATAAGAGTATTAAGATACTTGATATCTCACTTTTTTTTTAAATCTCTTGCCAATTCTAGAGCAGAATCCAAACATTGTTAAAGTGATGCACCCAAACTCTCACAGTTACTAAATAGTAGGAAAAAGTCTTTGTTTGAGCATATAAAACTGTTGTCCCATTAAACATTCAAATTAATGTACTTTCCTAGTTCTGACAACCTGTTCAATAGTACACCTTCTGATTACGGTGGCCCCTTTATAGATCTGCCTATAGGAAGAGGACGGGTCATTCAAGCCAATAGAAGTAATCCTTTTTGTGTGTGACATCTATGGCTCTCACTGAAAACTGAGAATTCTATTTTCTTCATCAGATTCTGTGATCTTAGATCATACAACCCTCTCCCTAAGGGACAGATGCATTCTTTAAGTGCTAATGATATAAACATTTAAAGCCACAAGGGTGAATATCAGATTTTAGAACTGTGGTGACTTTCCAAAATAAGAAGGAATTTACAATGCTTCTTGATAATGCAAATTAACAAAGCCAACAAGCATCATCATCTCTAGATTTTCACAACTAAGATCAATAATTGTGCAGATTTAATAGGACATGATTAGAAATTAACAAAGTGTATTTTGCATAACATATAACTGAGAAGATTAAAATCTATTCTGGGTTTTAGATTAACTTATTGCTTCATAATGGAGTAGGGAATGGCAACCCACTCCAGTATTCTTGCCTGGAAATTTCTATGGAGGAGCCTGGTGGGCTATAGTCCATGGGGTCACAAAAAGTTGGACTGAACTTCAGAGTACTGAGCACATTGCCTAAAGGATGGGCTTCCCAGGTAGTGCAATGGTAAAGAATTCACCTGCCAATGCAGGAGATGCAAGAGATGCAGGTCTGATCCTAGGTCAGGAAGATCTCATGGAGAAGGAAATGGAAACCCACTCCAGTATTCTTGACTGGAAAATTCCACGGACAGAGGAGCCTGGCCAGCTACAGTCCATGGGGTCACAAAGAGTCAGACACAATGGAGCACAAGCATGATTGCTTAAAGGACCCCTTTAATGATAAGTTTTCTGAGGTGTATATATATATATATGTACATATATATATAATTAATATGTTAGTAAATTATGTTTTTAATTATAAATATTTGTTTTTAATAAAAATATGTTCCCTGAATCCCTGCTAGGTCACAGTCATCTCTGAAGCCTTTCACTGAGATAGTCACTAAATTTCAGCACACACAGGCATCATGTGGGAAAAAGAATTTCTTGATACCCATAATATATATATTTTCAAACAAAGCATGTCACCAGAATACAATCCCCAGACTGCTGTGAACTACTTGATGAGGACTTATGTATTCTTATAATTCATTAAAACCATGCTAGCTCTTTTGGTGCTGATCCAAACGGAGTAAACTTACTATTCCTATCACTCCTACGGATTGCAAGCAAAAGTTCTAGACAGTATTTGGTGTCACATCCAAGAAATCATCATGAGACTTGTATCTAGGAGATTTTCACCATACATTTTTTTTTTTTCTAGGAGTTTTACAGTTTCAAGACTTACATGTGCCTTTAATACAGTTTGAGTCCATTTTTGTGTGTATTGTAAAATATGGTTCCAATTTCAATCTTTGTATCTGGATATCCAGTTTTCTCAATATCATTTATTAAAAAGATTATCCTTTCCGCATTATGTATTCTTGATGCCCTTGTTGAAAATTAGTTGATCATGTGTGCTTTGCTTTATTTCTGGACTCTCTATTTTGTTCTACTGGTCTATATGGGAGAAGGAAATGGAAACTCACCCTAGTATTCTTGCCTGGGAAATCCCATGGACAGAGGAGCCTGGCAGGCTACAGTCCATGGGATGGTGAAAGAGTTGAACACAACTTAGCAACTAACAACAACCACAAAATGTATCCATACAAATATCATCCTGTTTTGATTACAGTAGCTTTGTGGTTTATAATTTGAAATAAGAAGGTGTGATACCCTCAATTCTATTCTTTCTTAAGATTGTTTTGAATGTTTGGGACCTTCTGTGGTTCCACACTAATTTTATAATTGCTTTTCCTATTTCCATGAAATTACCATTTAAATTTTGAAAGGGATTTCTTTGTTGTTGTTGTTCAGGCACTAAGTTGTGTTCAGCTATTTGTGACCACATAAACTGGAGCATGTCAGGCTTCCCTGTCCTTCACTATCTCCCTGAGTTTGATTAAACCCATGTCCATTGAGTCAGTGATGCTATCTGACCATTTCATCCTCTGGACCACCCCACTGCCTCTTGCCCTTACCCTTTTCAGCATCAGGGCCTTTTCCAGTGAGTCAGCTCTTTGCATTGGGTAGCCAAAGTATTGGAGCTTCAGCTTCAGCATCAGTCCTGCATATGTATATTCAGGGTAGATTTCCTTTAGGATTGATTGGCTTGATCTCCTTTCAGTCCAAGGGACTCTTAAAAGTCTTCTCCAGCACTACCGTTCAAAAGCATCAGTTCTTTGGTGCTCAGTCTTCTTTTGGTCCAACTCTCACATCCATACATGACTACTGGAAAAATCATAGCTTTGAGTATATGAACCTTTGTCAACAAAGTAGTGTCTCTGCTTTTTAATATGTTGTCTAGGCTGGTCATAGCTTTCCTTCCAAGAAGCAAGCTTTTTTATATTTCCTAGCTATAGTCAGCATCCACTGTAATTTTGGAGCCCAAGAAAATAAAATCTGTCATTGTTTCCACTTTTTCCACATCTATTTGCCATGAAGTAATGGGACCAGAGGCCATTATCTTCATTTTTTGAAAGTTGAGTTTTAAGCCAGCTTTTTCACTCTCCTTTTTCACCATTATCAAGAGGCTCTTTAGTTCCTGTTTGATTTCTGCCATTAAAATGGTATCATCTGCATATCTGAGGCTGTTGATATTTCTCCTAGTAATCTTGATTCCAGCTTGTGCTTCATTCAGCCTGGCATTTCATTTGAGGAACTCTGCATATATCTTAAATAAGCAGGGTGACAATATACAGCTTTGACGTACTCCTTTCCCAATTTGGAACCAGTCCATTGTTCCATGTCTGGTTCTAACTGTTGCTTCTTGACCTGAATATAGATTTCTCAGGAGGCAGGTATGGTGGTCTGATATTCCCATCTCTTGAAGAATTTTCCACAGTTTGTTGTGATCCACATAGTGAAAGGCTTTAGCATAGTCAACGAAGCTGTAGTAGATGTTTTAGATCTGCATATTAGTTTGCTAGTATTTTATTGAAAATTTTTGCATACATGTTCATCAGATATATTGGCCTGTAGTATTCTTTTCTGGCAGTATCTTTGTCTGGCATTGGAATCAGTAAAATGCTTGTCTTACAAAATTAATTTAAAAGTATTCTTTCTATTCCTATTCTTTGGAAGAGTTTAAGAGGATTGGAATTAATTCTTCTTTGAATGTTTGTTAGAATACACCAATAAAGCCATCTGATTCTGGGCATTTCTTTGTTGGGAATTTTTTTGAAATTATTTTACTTCAATCTTCATTTTTAAGATTGGTTTATTGAGATTTTCTATTTCTTTTTCATTCGATCTTGGCAAGTTGTATGTTTCTAGAAATTTATCCATTTCATCTAGTTATTTATCCAATTTGTTCATAAATAATTATTTATAATAGTCCATTATGATCCTTTTTATTTCTGAGATGCCTGTCATAGTGTCTCCCTTTTCATTTCAGGTTTTATTTAAATCTTCTTTCTTTTTTCTTAGTTAATCCAGCTAAGGGTTTGTAGATTGTTTTATATTTTTAATAAACTCTAAGTTTTGTTGATTTTTTCTGTCTTTTCTATTCATTTTTTATTTATTTCAGTTCTGTTATTTATTATTTTCTTTCTTCTGCTAACAGCAGGTTTAGATTTTCTTCTTTTTCTGGTTCCTGAGATGTATAGTTGGGTTGTTTGTCTTTCTTCCTTTTTATGTAAGCTTTCTCCAAGGGAGCATTTTTTTAAAAAACAATATGAGAATAATTTTCTATCATCCCTTCCACTTCCAGATATTAAGAAACAAGTAGAAAGTATGAAATGAGATCGGACAATCCTCTGTTTAGAACAGCACTTTAATGACTCTAAATACGCTAAACCTGGAAATAAAGATTTGGTGCCTATAGAGACAGCAACTTGTAAGACTGGTCATTCAAAACGGGAGTTGAGAAAAAGCCCCATTCAAAGAGAATTTGGACATAAATCCTCAATATCAAGGTATGGGGAGCACCTGAGGTTGATTGTTTAATGGCCACAAATACTTCCAAATCTGTTGTGTGCAACTCTTTGCAAGGTGACATTGGCATGCCTCCTATCCGCAGTTAGAATCTATTTCTCTATCCCTTTGAATCTGAGTTGGCTTTCTGACTTGCTTTGTCCAATAAAATATGGCAGAAACCACTTTGTGTAAGTTTTGGAACTTTGAGTGCATGCACATTCCATGTTCAACATATTGGAACATTGCCTTGAGAATGTCACAGAGTCTTGCCTACTGGAGGATAAGAAGCCTACTGGAAGAGAATAAAGATGCTTTAGACAATAGTCAGGACCAACATATTAGTGAATCCTTATTAGAATTTTCAACCCATATGCAATTCAGCTATATGCAATTATATGAGTGGATCTAGGCTAAAACCAGAAGGGCAGCCATTCATTGAATTCACTGAGAAACAACTGTTTCCCAAAATTAATATGAAAAACAGCTAACTGGTGTTTCAAAACACTTACTTTGGCAGTTCTTTGTTATACTGCAAAAGACAATTGATAAATCACAGTAAAACAGAAATATTTAAATTTTTTGAGGTGAACAAAAAAATGCAAAAGCCCACATGTGATCTCTGAAACTCTATTTCCTAAACACTGAAGGCTTAGATATTGGATATTGAATATAATCTGGATAATCAAATAGAAGAAATAAAGATGATACAGGCAGGGTAAGAAAGAATGAGCACAGGCAAGAAAGACAAGGAAATAAAAATGATCCTTCTTTCACTTATTTTTCTTTTCAGAATAAGTAGTTCTGTGTCCCTCTCTAAATCTTTCAAGATTTTCTTCTATTGGGGATACACTTAATGTGTTCATCTAGAGGAGTAGAAATAGATTGTAAATTCTTAGGGGAAGGAAAATAAAAAAGGAAACAAACACTCAGTGAGCATTTACTTATAACAGGAACTTGTTATTGATTAATATCATTGAATCATCACAACATCCCTGTGCCACATATATATTTCCTTATTTCACAGAAGAAGAAACTACAGCTCAGGGAGATTAAGTCGCTCTCTCAAGTTCACTGAGCTAGTAAGTGGTATTGCTTTATTTGTTTCTGTTCCAAAACCCATACCATTTCTACATCCACATGCTAGCTCCCAGACTCTATTGTAGTATTCATTTTGCTATCAGCAATGCTTAAGTTTATTTCCTAGAACAATCTAGGTACTCAAAAGGCTCTCTTTGAGGATATTCAGGGGAATAAATCTCACATGACAGGAATTTCATTAATCTTTACTCTAGTGTTATTAACATAAATAGTTCTTTGTACACAACTTGCTTCCTTTATGTGTTCATTAACTCACAACTGAGACATGCATTAATTCATTTAACAAATAGGTACTGAGCACCTCATAAGTTCAGCTTTCTGGGCACTAGAAACCCAGTAATGAGAGGACACACATGTGTGCACACACACACACACACACACACACATGCACAGTCATAATCTCATAGGTTCTGACTACCTAATGATGAGTTTTGGTCACTTCTGCATCTTCTCCAGAGATATGGTGGGTGGTAGAATAAGTTCTTTACATCACTAGCTAAGTTGGCTTCTCAATTGTTTCTCTTCTTAGCCTCCAGATAACACAATGAAGGTAAATAACATAATAATATAATGATACACATTTCTTTGATCCTCCTCAGTAAGGAACAATGGAGTGCCCCTTTCCAGGATTTGACCCCTTGTTTACCTTTAGTGGTTACAATGGTTAGAAAAGATATTTGCTACCTGTGGAGAACTTACATTTAGTCTGGTTATAATGGTTTTAACATAATCTTAAAAACGGCAATTATTCTATCACACGTATCAAAGCCCCTGGCACTTTAACTTAATTGAAATGTGCATCTAAGTCAGACCACAGTCTCCTGAAGTTTCTATGGCAAATTTGTCAAAAGTTGGAGAGTGTCATTTATTCCCAGCTGTTTCTAAGGTTCACAACTTTCATCCCCCCATACGTTGTCTGAGATTCTTGGCTGAGAGAGCTGTTTGTTTCTTTATTTAGCAAAAACTAGCACAGCTCTGCTTAGCAGAGGGACAAGCTGGAATTTGCAAGTCTCTGTGATATCACTCAGGCAATTGCCAACTTGTCACAGGTGTACACAACAAGAGCAGTGGGAAGGAGAAATCTATGGACTAGCGTGGACCTGGATGCTGGGGCTCCATCTAACATATCCCACACTTGTTCCTGCATCTGTTAGGGAAAATCAGCTTTTAGTGATGGGCAGAGGTGAGGGGTACAGGTCCTACTTGCAGCTTATAAGACGTTCTGAGTCAGCAGTTATAAGCAGAGCTGTTGACAGAATGCTGCCTGATCATTAAGCCACAAAGAAAGGAATGGCCAGAATAACATGGAAAAGAAAGAAATACAAAACAGTGAGTTTTCTGAGAAGTAGAGAATAAACTGAGAGATTAGTTTTATTTTTAAAAGCTGCTGAGTTGGTCTCACTTCTTTGCTAAGTCTCTTGATTTTTTTCCCCCAGAAGACTTGAATACCTGACCTGAAAAGTATTCAGGGGGAAATGCTGAGGCTCAGCATACCGACAGGTGGACAGGTAGGTGGCTGAACAGGTACGGCATTTTGGTCTCAGGTCAGCTTTATATGGGACTTAATTGAATAATATCACCTCTCACTTTTTTTTTTCTTCCCCCTCATTGATCAAGCTGCTTTTGAGAAAAGTGATACTTTGCATATCTGGCTAAGTGCTGTTAACAGCCTCTGCCTGTGGTTTGTTAAAATTAAAAAAAAAAAAAAAAAAAAAAGTGTGATCTTGCCGGAGAAGTAATTTGCTTCTCTCCAACCAATGATGGCTTGTACTTTATGCAAATTGGTATCTAGGGACAACAAATCCCATTTAATACATATGCATAGTTCATAAAAAAAACGACGTGAGAGAAAGAGGAAAAAAAGATAAAGCAACCGAGTCAGCAAAAGAACAGGTTCCGAGGAAATTTATTGTCCCAAATTGGACATTTGTAACAGATGATGTGAACAAGTGTTAACTTTGTTTTCAGCAGCTCTTCACGTACATTCACTAGACATCACACAGATTATGTTTTAAGGATCTGAACTGTAATAAAAAAAAGTGTCTATGGGCTTTAGAGTGTTGTGTTCCATATGGTTAGGGAAGTACGGAGTTATTGCGACAAGCATCTTGTGAAGCTCATTACGCGCGGTGGTGTTAGATGCGAATTGCCGCGCATAGCTATAGGGTAAGTACATGACATCCCACAGTCAGCAGATAGCAACTGGAAATGAAAGATATGAAGAACAGAGTACAGCTTCAGGGAACATGTTAGACACAACATCTGCTGGTATCAGAACACTGCATTATCAGATCATTGTGGCCATGAATTTTTTATAAAGATACTTGTTTCCCCCCCAAATTGCAACTTTGAAAGTGACATTTTGTACAAAAAGTTTTTGATTGAAGTGTGATGTCAGGAGGAAGTCCAGTGAAGCGATTCATTGCGGATAGAACCCACACTGGCCGCCCAAGAAAACTCCTTTCTGCAAATGAGGACGATGCCTACTCACAAAAATCCATGCTGTAGTGTGTGTACACGGGAATGCATAAGCAAGAAAGTTTTCTAAACAGAAACATGATGGAGGTGCTTTGGCCTTTCTTACCACTCAGTGTAGGGAATGGTCCATATTCTAGACAACCATTTAACCTTCTCTTTCCTTATGTAGACAGAGTGTCGGTTACCAGCTCCCATTAAGCAAGGAGGTCATATTCCATCCACTCCCCTCCTGTGCTCTGCTTGTTAATGGCAGCCATTAACAAGCCATTCCTGTCCCAAGAAATCTTGCCATTTCTGCTCTTGTAAGATATCCCCTCATTTCAGGAATCATGCATAGATGAAAAACTAGCCAAGTTCTGATCTTCAGGAGTAGTGTGTACATTAGTGCCCCTAGCCCTAGGAAGAGGGTAAGGTGATGGCCTGAAGGGAAGGAATGAGTGAGTAGATGGTGCTCGCCTTGAAAAGAGTCAAAGGTCCTGATACTTCGGTCCCATTACAGGATGTCACGTATTTCATCTTGGGAGATAACAATGTACTTCTAAAGCATTATGGCTCATGGAAGAACCAGACCATCTACATTCATGCTTCTGTTAATGTAGCTCTGGGAAAAGGCATAATTTCACTGATTCAGACTACCCAGGTTATGGGGTAGAGGGATAAACATATTTCTCTTCAAAAGCTAATACAAAAGAGGGAACAGAATTCAGACAAGTGGTCAGTCCCTGGAATGGACTCTGAAGAACCGAGAGGATGCCTTTTTCTCCACTGTGCAAACTATATTCAATTTAACATTTTTTTTTTTTTTTTTTTCAGTAAACCACTGGGTTCCTCTGAAATCCTGTTAAGAGTAGTGACACTGGGTGAGATTAGTGAGAGGTTGAGAAACTCTCAAAGTCAAAATATATTCATAGGCATAGATATGCAAGAATATGTGTAGAGTAATTGGCAATAGTTCCAGATATGGGAGAAATACGTAAAAGGTACTCATGAGTGAGTAAACACCAACTACAGAGTCTGATACTTCAGTTTCACCTCTGAGCTGTTTGCTCATCATCCTGTCACTTTTTCCCTTTCTCTTTTCTTCTTGTTTCTTTTTTTACTTCTTCATTTTTTTAAACCAAATTTTAGGTAGGAAAGAGGGTTCCTCTTTCCTTCATCATTCCTGTGCTGCATTTCTTTATGGAAGAGAGAAAAGCTATGACCAACCTAGACAGTATATTAAAAACCAGAGACATTACTTTGCCCACAAAGGTCCATCTGGTCAAAGCTATGGTTTTTCCAGTAGTCATGTATGGATGTGAGAGCTGGACCATAAAGAAAGCTGAGTGCCAAAGAATTGATGCTTTTGAACTGTGGTGTTGGAGAAGAATCTTGAGAGTCCCTTGGACTGCAAGGAGATCCAACCAGTCCATCCTAAAGGAGATCAGTCCTGGGTGTTCATTGGAAGGACTGATGCTGAAGCTGCAACTCTAATGCTTTGGCCACCTGATACAAAGAACTGACTCATTGGAAAAGACCCTGATGCTGGGTGATATTGAAGGCAGGAGATGAAGGGGACGACCAAGGATGAGATGACTGGATGGCATTACTGACTCAATGGACATGACTTTGAGCAGGCTCTGGAAGTTGGTGATGGACAGGGAATCCTGGTGTGCTGCAGTCCTGGTCGCCAAGAGTCGAACATGACTGAACTGAACTGAACTGATTTATACACAAAAATACCCTCTGGGAAAAGGATTTATTCTCTACTATTCTCTGTGAGAGTTTGAATGAACCATCAATAAACACAGGAGGGCCTGAAAAATCATTTGTTCATTGATCCACCAAATATTTCTTGAGTACTAATTACCATGAATGACCCTTCTGCTGAAAACAATTAAACTGTTGTATATCTATAATCATTTTGAAAAATATTTACAAGCAGCAAATTAGTAAGTAAAATTCAGAAGAAAGGAAGAACAAGAGAGTTAAGTAACCCTGAATCTCTCTTTGTCTTGAGAACATTTGCTCCTCTAAGTAAATTTGGCTTTTGCTTTCTTGATCTTTGAGGGAATGGGGAAAGCAAAGTCTAGGGGTCACCCAAAGTGGGAAATCTAATATGAGACATTCCTGCATAGAACCAATCCCTCTGAGGGCCACATAATCAATGTAACACAAAGCACAAGTAAACACATCCCAGTAAAAAGCCCATTGTTGGCCCGAAATCCTTGCAAAAAGAAGGCAAGTAAAATTGCATCTCTGGAAACTACATAGGATGGAAGAGGGATATTTCCTACTAAAAGTCCTAACTACAAACCAGTTATAACATGATTATGTCAGTCAACATTCATATTCATGCAATATTGTACACACACACACACACACACACACACACACACACACTATGCATGCACAGAGGCACGAGGACTTTGGTAAAAATTCTAGGCCAGTGGCAGAAACAGGACAGTTTTCTCTAACAGAATGCATCTTTCATATAGGCCTCCAAGACCTCCTTACAAATAAACTATTAAGAAATATGTACAAAAGACACAAGGAAATAAGATACCATAAGTGAGAATCATTAAAATTTTTGGACAATGTAACCAGGTAAAGTCTTCAAGAAGTAAATCAGATCGAATGTAAAATAAAGTTTTGTAATAAAAATCTAAGAAAGAAAATAGGAGACTGAAATTATTGGAAAGGTAAAGATTATAAAAATATAAAAGCATATTTGAACAAGAAACAAAGTGAACTGCTAGAAAATAGCTCAATGGATCAATTTAAAATTTGATTAGATATTAATATAAAGAAAAAGTTTGTGAGCTGGAAGCTATAGCTGAATAGAAGCAAAGAGATGCAAAGCATTTAAAAAGTTAAATCAAAATGAGGGAGAAAAAAGGTCTAAAATATGCCTAATTAACAAGAGGGAAGGGGGCTCAAGCAATATTTAAAACTATAGTGTTTTAGAATTTTCCAGAAAATATTTTCAAAGTTCTCATATTCATGACCTAGATGAATCCTAGCCAGAAAAATATGTACCACTTACATGAAACTCAGCAGCACAAAACATAAATATATTAAAATACCAAGAGAAACATGAGAACCTTCAATGGTTTAATGAACTGACAGCTAACTTCTCAACAGTGGCAATGAAAGCCAGAATACAGTGTGACAATATCTTCAGTGTGCTCAGAGAAAATAACTTTTAACCATGATTTTATGCTAATCAAAATAATTTTCATTTTTTTAGCTTTGAGATATAATTGACATATAATGTTGTATAAGTTTAAAATATGCAATGTGGTGATTTGATATATGTGTATATTGTGAAATGATTGCTGCATTTAAGTTAGTTAACACATCCATTACCTTACCTAGTTACAATTTTTGTGTACATGTTGAGAACTTTTGAGATGTACTCTCTGAGCAACTTTCATATATATGTATCACAGTATTGTTACCCATAGTCACTGTGCTGTACATTATATCCCCAGAACCTATTTATATAATAAGTAGAAGTTTGTACTTTCACTCATTCTTCCACCATGCTCCTCTGGTGCCTGACAACCACCAATCTACTCTTTCTATGAGCTGAGATTTTTAGATTCCATGTGTAAGTGAGATCGTATAGTATTTGTCTTTCTCTGTCTGACTTATTACACATATATAACACATTTTCTTTATCCATTCATCCACTGATAGACATATGAGCTGTTTCCTTGTCTTAGCTATTGAAATAATGTTGTAATTGAACATGGAGTTACAGATATCTCTTCATGATAGTGATTTCAGTTCAGTTCAGTCACTCAGTCTATAGTGATTCAATTTCCTTCAAATATGTAATTCCAGAAATGAAATCACTAGATCATGTTATAGTTCTATGTTTAATTTTTTGAGGAATCTCTATGCTGTTTTCCATTATGGCTGCACCAATTTACATTTCCACCAAATGTTATTTCCATTTTAAGGTATTATCAACCAATTTCTATTTCAGTAAACTTTTTCTCTAGGAATGTTAAATTTTATAGATATCTTTTAGAATCTCTAGGGTGGGTGACCATATAGTTTTTATTATTTATTAATTTGACAAATTATATGAATAGATTTTTTGATATGAAAGACTGTTTTCCTAACATAAGATCCATTTAGTTATACAGTATTCTGTTTGAATTTTATTCTGCAGTCTTTACTGTGAGATTTTATTTAGGATCTTTGCATTAATATTCATGAGATATTGGTTTGGAGTTTCCTTTTTACATGAAATCATTTTCAGCTTTTGCTATTAATGTTATATTCAATACATATGAAGAATGTGGAAATATTGGAGTTACCCACTCCTGAAAGCTTTTACTTGTGAACATGTCTAGACTTGGTACTTTATGGAGAGCAATAACGTGAGAACTATGTGGCTTGGACAAATGTGGAAAGAAGACAGACTTCTCATTTTGTTTTTTAACAGCTTTGTTGAGCTAAAATGTACATGTATATATCATAATGTTAACTCACTTCCTGTGTGCAATTCAATTCAACATTTAGAGTTGTGCAACCACCATCGTAATCTAATTGTAGGATATTTTCATTATTCTCTCCCCTTCAAAAAGCTCAAACCAATTAGTAGTCACTACTCCATTTCACCTTTCACCCCTACAACCAGTCCCGGACAACCACTTCTCTAATTTCTGTCTCTTTAGATTTGCTTATTCTGGACATTAAAAAAAAAAATGTTTCATACAACATGTAGTGTTTCCTTCATAGCATAATGCTTTTGAGGCTTGTCCATGTTGTAGCCTTTATCAGTACTTCATTTCTTAATATTCCAAATTATATCACTGTATAGATATGTCACATTATTTTTTACCCATTCAGTAGTTGATAGGCATTTGAATTGTTTCTACTTGTTTCCACTTTTGACTATCATGAGTAATGTTACTATAAATATTTGTGTACAAACTTTTTGTGGATGTATGTTTTCAATTTTCCTTAGGTATACACTTAGGCATATATAGAGAATTTGTAAGCCTTGGTGGACATTCAGTTGGAAAATTTAAACTTGAGATACCCTGGGGAAGGGCTAAATAAATGGGAGCTATTTAATATCAAAAAGTTTTTGACAATACATAGGAAGACATCAGATGGATTACCTGGGCTATATTGTAACTCTATGTTTAACTTTCTGAGGAATTCCTGAACTGTTTTCCAAAGCAGCTGCACCATTTCGTATTCCCTTTTGTATTCAGCAGTGTTTGAGGGTTTTCCAAATTCCCCGTGTCTTCATCAATACTTGTTGTTGTTCATCATTTTGATTACATCCATTCTGATGGATATGAAGTAGTATCTCAATGTAGATTTGATTTGCCATTTCCTTAATAACTAATGATGTTGAGCATTTCTTCAAGTGTTTATTAGCCATTCATATATCTTCTTTGGAAATAGTCATTTAATTCAACATCATAATGGTTTACTCCTATATTTCTTCTAAAAGCTTTATAGTTTTAACTCATTTTCTTTCTATGATCCATTTTGAGTTAATTTTTATGTAATGATGTGACATAGTGGTTAAAATTTATTCTTTTGCAAATTTACCCAGAGTTATTCATTTGTCCCAGATATAAACTTTGGAAATTTTGTTTATATTTAACTCTGTAAATGTATTCAGAAAAATACTTGGATAAGTTAAGAGAAAAGAGGAAAATCCTTCACAAAACAAAATAGAGAATGTCATTATCATAGGAGAATAGGTATGACATGTTTTTCCAGGAGTAGATGTCATTTTATTTTTTCAAATTCCCCAAACTATCCATTACAAGAATAGTTATGTGATAAGGTAATTTTTGAAAATAGCTCACAATATGTACAATAGGATATCCTGAAATCATTAATAAAGGAGATGTTTATACATAAACAAACAAGGAAATGCTCCAGAATACATTGTGGTAAAAGTTGCAGAGAAGTGTTTATATCATGCATATGTCAGTGTGAAAATTATATAATACATGTATACAGAAATGTATACATTTCTGTAAGGACTTATATTGAATAATCGTTATAAAACTAGCAAAGTGCATGACCTGGATAGAATAATAGATGACTGGGGAGTTGAGAGAGGTGAAAACTTGTTTTACTCAATGCCATTTTGCACTTTGTGGATTGGAAAAATGCATATGCCTTGCATAGTTAAAACTTAATAAAAATTAATAAACTTGATAGATGCGTCCCACTCTGCGTCCCCATGGCCTGTAGCCTGCCGGGCTCCTCTGTCCAAGGAATCTTTCAGACAAGAAATAGTACTGGAGTGGGCTGCCATTTCCTTCTCCAGGGGATTGATCCTGCATCTCTTGCATCTCCTAACTTGCAGGTGGATTCTTTACCACTGCACCACCTGGGAAGCCCCCAAATTGGCTTATTAGCTTATTTAATTTTAATAGGGAACATCTTTCTCAAAGTTTTCTCTGAGTTATTGATTATAGAACTCTAAAATATTTCATATATACAAATAATTCAGAAAAAGTTATCAATGCAAATTCCTTGAGCATCCTAACACTGCAGCCAGAACCCACTCAGTATTGAACAAAACTCAAAAAACACCCAAAGAGATCACATACTCTTCTTAAAGGGAACTTGATGCGTCAGCACACACTTGTTCACAAATCTCAGAACATTCAAACAGAAACCTCACCTTGTATTTTGAGAGAGGTACAATTTTACAAGCCAAGGAGTCCTGAATCATCTTCTTCAAAAAAACAATAAATAAAGTTATGGATTTTATTTACTTCCTTGAAGGGAATATATGGACATTTGGGAAAGCATTTTCTAGCATTCTTTTGAGGCTAATGCCAGAGAGCAAAACCATTTATCCCCAGTACTATGAGTTACATCTAATACTGTCTCTTTTAGCCAGCTGAGCTAATGGACCCACTGATCTGATCTAACACGGCAGCCTCTAATGCTCTCAAACTAGTTTACAAATGCTGTCTAAATGTTCTCTCAAACATGGCTGTTTTCCAAGATGTCCCTGTTACTCCAAAAGAAAGAATGTGTGTATATATATATGTATACACACGCACATTACACACGCACACACACACACACATACATAGACATATCTTTATGTGTTTATTACAATGTCTTGATTGCCCCAGACATTTTAATCTGTCTCATGTATTGTACACTTGAGAACCACTATTTTTAGTCTGAATTTTATTTTAAAGTTTACAAATTTTAAAGATAAAAGCTTGATGTGAATGAAGAATGTTTGGCTGTATTCTTACATCCTGTTACCAATTTGCTCCAGTCAACATATAAATATGTGTGTGTGTGTGTATAAAACAGTCGATATTTAACAGCAAATGACTAATTCCTTTCAATCAGAAGCCTGAGCTCTTCAAGTACAGGGTGTGAGAACTTAGGCAGTTAGTTTTCAAGAACCAAAGAAATTTACAAATGCAGTTACCTGTTGCTAAATCCCATGATTGGGAACAAAGAGAGGACTTCTTTATATATTATTCACCCTACTGCTGAGTATGTCCATCTAAAGCTGTGACTGATGATGTCACCAAAACAAAGGAGTGCATTTAGTCTAATAAGCCAACTTGAAGAGACATTGAAAGGTTGAAATTATGTATGGCAGAAGACAATTATGCAAACCAAATGATTAATTAATAATGAGATCCATCATGGGCAAAACAGAAAGGATCACAAAAGCCTTGTGATTTACTCTGTGTGTGTCCATATATGCTTTCAGTGTATATATTTTGGGATATAAATGATATATGCACGGTGTGAGTGCCATGGCTTCTGAATCTATGAGCTCATGACTGAGCTCATGACTCATTCATCCACTGGGTGGATAAATATCTAGAATGTAAGGATTGTTTCTTAAGAGATAGAATTCATTGCCTGGTGCCTGAAGCCATATGGTTTTCTTATTGGGGGAAAAATGGAATTTAATTGATTTGCAATCTATATTCCCTTATTTTCAAATATAACTAGTTGCTTTATACTGGCCTAATTTAATTTTTTGATATATTAAATCAAATGTAGAAGTGCATACATTTCTTCATGTGTGTAAGGCAATACTCATATATCAACATCAATGTAAATGCATAAACTAACAAAATACTATTCGCTGTACTTTTGAATGTTTCCCAGTCTTTGAATGAACAACTGATTTTAACCAGCAAGTTACATTTGTTTCCAAATTTTTTAGATCACAGTGGTTTTCAAACTATGTTTCATAAAACACACATGCTTAATATGACTTCTCTTTCTTCTTCTCCCCTCTTCTTAACTGTGATAAAGCGTGGGAGGTAAAGGGAACAAGGAGACAGAGCTCCAGCCCAGAGAGCTACAGCCTTTGGTGGGGAGGAGGTATGAGGGTTTATTTTATGTCTCTGTTTAAGCAAAAATGTTCTATGGTTATAAGCCATTTTTAAACTACTCTTAAGAAAAAATATGAAACAAAACTAAAGTTAGTTTCTTAACTCATACAAGAAATGAAAAAATAACAAACAAAACTTATTCTACAGAAGTACAGGAAAGAAATCTTTAGATAATTTTTAAAATATTTTTCAGTCACTGAAATAAAGCCTATATCAGAAAAAAATGGCAGACATAAGAGTATATTAAACTTCTACACATACAAAATAACATTTAAAAATTGTAAATGTTAAAAGTAAAACCTTTTAGATGTTAAAGGTGGAAATATTTTAACATTCATTAACAGACAACATATTATTATTAATAGCTACAATAAATAAAGACCTCTTTAATATGTATTCAAGAACAAGTAACTAGATTTAAAACAGCAAAAGTTATTAACAGGAAATTCACCAGAGAATGAAATCACACTTCCTGATCTAAAAATATTACAAAGCTACAATGATGAAAACAGTACAATATTGGCACCAAAATAGAGACACAGACCAGTGGAAAAGGATATAGAGCCTGGAAACAAACCCACACTTATATGATCAGCTGATCTCAACAAAGGTGCTGAAAAGATACATAAGGAAAGAACAGTGTCATCAGCCAATGGTGCTGGGAAAACTGGATATCCATATGCAAAGAGGCAACACTCTACCCCTTTTACCAAAAAATCATTTTGAAATGCAGTAAGACTTAACAAAAAGATCTGAATCTATAAAACTCCTGGAAGAAAACATAAAGAAAAAACTCCTTGACATTGGTCTTGGACATTATTTCTTGGCTATAACACCAAAAGCACAGATAATAAAAGCAAAAATAGACAGGTGAAACTACACCAAACTAAAACCCTGCAGATCAAAAGAAACAATCAAAAGGGTCAAAAGACAGCCTACAGAGTCAAAGAAAATATTTACAAACCACCTATCTAAAAAGGAGGTTTTGTATTTTTCTGTCCAAAATTTATAAGAAACTTCTACAACTTAAAATCAAACAAACAAAATCTAATTTAAAAATGAGCACAGGATTTGAATATATATTTCTCCAAAGAAGACAAACACAAGGCCAGCATGTATACAAAAAGATATAGAAATCATCAGAGAAATGAGAATTAAAAGCACAGTGAGGTACCATCCCCAACCTGTTAGGATGACCATTGTCAAAAACAAAACAAAATGCAATAAATTTTCATAAGGATGTAGAGAAAAAGGAACCCTTGTGTATTGTTGGTGGAATGCAAAATGATGAGGAACCTGTGGAAAACAATGTTGAGTTTCCTAAAAAACTCATAAATATACTATAATGTGTGTGTAGTCGCTCAGTAGTATCTGACTCTTTGCAACCCCATGAACTGTAGCCCACGAGGCTCCTCTGTCCATGGGATTCTCCAGGCAAGAATACTGGAATGGAAAAAAAAAAAAAAAAAGAATACTGGAATGGGTAGCCATTTCCTTCTCCAGGGGATCTTCCCAACCCAGGGATCGAACCCAGGTTTCCTGCATTGAAGTCAGATTCTTTACCACCTGAGTCACCAGGGAAGCCTCATTTGTTATATAGAAGTAGATAAATAATACATGATGTTTTATGGTAACATTGTTTGTAATAGTGAAAAATCAGAAAAAATTTAAATTTCTATCAATAAGTATATGGTTGAATAAATTGTGATTAATCTATACTATGAGATATTATGTAATTATTAAATTAATAAGGTAGCTCTTTATCTTCTAAAATGAAATATCTTTAGGAAGAATTACATAATAAAGCTATCAAAATAAGTATTGCATTAATATTGATAGTAAAATACATTTTTATATTTATAGTTTACATATACATATATATGTATCTATATTTTTCTGTCTGTATCTGTAAAACTACAGATATCTGTATTTTTATGTGCTTTTGGAAATCTTTATAAAAGAGGGGGTTGGACTGAAGGAAGTAGCAAGGAGATTTAATTTTATGCACTTCTACATATTTGGAATTTTTTAATAACAAACATGTTTTATGTATCTGTGTTTCCTCATATGACTTCATTTTAAAATTTAAACTAATGAAAAATAAATGAAGTACTGTACTTTAAGAGCATTCATTGTTGATATTAACTAATTACCAAGCTGTAAAAGACAAGGAAATAAAGTAAAAATGCATAGTTTAATTAACTTTTTGGCTTTGAAAAAGCAAGTGAAATGACTGTTAGTTTTGATTATAAGCCAGGTAGTTTTATGCATTCCTACAGTTACTGCTTACCTGTCTGTCAAATGGGACTGTGGATCTCAAGAGGTGACCTTGGGAAAAAAAGGATGACTTGGCTCAAATACACCACTAAAACTGGACAAAGTTCAGAATCCATACCAAATGCCAGATGGACTACGGGTCGATACTGACATCCTCATGTACAAAGGACAGCACATTAAAGAAGGGGATGAAATAGATGTCTACCTGTGGGAGCTATTGATTGGGTTTAATGCTAGGGCTTTCATCCTGTTATGCTGCATGTAATATGCTGAGGATTTCAGAAAAAAATAATGCATGGGCTGTCCCAAGTACTAGAGGTCAAAAGGGAGTGGATAATAGAATTTGAATAAAAAGGAAAAATTGATTAGCTGATAGTGATTATTAGGCAAGGTTACAGAAGGCAATGTTACAACTAGCAAAGCATTGCTAAAGGACACTCAGCTCTTAATACAAAGCCACCTGAATCAACCTGAAGTATAACATACGAAGATTCAAGTGACCGAGGCAAATTTTAATTAGGATTACAAACATTACTTTGCAAAACATGGCTTAAGTTTTCTTGAGAGTGTTTATGTAAAACTTTATGTTTTTCTTTCCAAGGTTTCTTACAAAGAGGTCTTAAAAAAATTCTTTTATTCCAGTTTATAGATTTTCCTTATTTTAATGTTCTCCTCTCTAGTGTAAGCATATTATAAATGGAATTAACTACATTACAAATGCTTTTAATCTGATTTTACTGGTTCCTAGGGCTGGGAATCGGGTGGAGAGGGAGGTGGGAGGGGGGATCGGGATGGGGAATACGTGTAAATCTATGGCTGATTCATATCAATGTACGACAAAACCCACTGAAATGTTGTGAAGTAATTAGCCTCCAACTAATAAAAAAAAATAATAAAAAAAAGATAAACACAGTTATATAGAAACTAAATTACATATTTAAATAAACACATTTATCCATGTGCCTTATTCATTATCCCAACTAACCATAGCAGAAAGGCCAGGCTATACCTCTTCAAAAATAAAGTAGCTTGAAAACAGTTTCTCTGAACACTGGAATTTTCTTGATGAATGAACTGGCAAGAAGAGCTCATGATTTGATGTATTCTTTGTTTATACTTCCTGAATTTTAGGCTGGGGCTATATATTTTGGGGGCACTACATACATTTTTATGACTAATCATATGTAAGAAATAATTGACATTTTTTTAATTCACTTAAATCAATTGCTGAGCAATCATGTTGGTTGCTGCAGTCGATTTGATCTGGTAATTCAAGACAAGTGAAATATTAATACATACTGGGTGCTGTTGACTGAAAGTCCTCTGTCTACGGCCATAACTTTGGACCTGGTGACACATGAAGAAAGAAATGGTAGAGCTTAAGCTGAGAATTTTTAAAGAAATGATTAAAAGGAGAGGATGGCATAGCCCAAAATGTGAGAACCAGCTCCTAAAATCACAGTGGAGTTCTGCCTCAACTTAACCTTTTCTTATATTTACTTTGGAGTAGTTCCAAATTCTGTGCTATGTCATTCATAAATCATCTCATCATGAATGGACTTTCCCTCTTCCAATTATCTATTAAATATCCTCATCAACTCAGACACACCAGTGACCTGCCCTGACCACATCTTTGTGAGGGATCCTGTTTGTCTCCTTCCCTCTAAATCAGTGTTTCCTGAGCTATTCAATAGGCAGCAACTCTTTTCTTGGTCATTGTCCTTCTTGTTACTTTGGATCATTATTTACCTTTTGTGCTATCATTGACTTTTTTTACATTACCTCAAGTACATGAGATGCTTTTGGAGTGCAACTGATTCTGCTCTTGTCTTTTCTTGCTTTTTTTGCCCATCCCCACTTCCCTACCACTGAGCCTGTCACAGTGCCTTAGACTAGGAAATCCTCATCATGTATTTATCGTTCTATAATTTTAAAACCTTGGTATAGTTGCACCCTTTGAGAACTTCACAACTTTGTTGAGGCAGGACTTTATTTGCACCTCAAAAACGTTTTATTACTATTATAAAGGCAAAGGGGAAATATGTTTAATTAACATGTATGGATGTGAGAGTTGGACTGTGAAGAAAGCTGAGCACCCAAAATATTGATGCTGTTGAACTGTGGTGTTGGAGAAGACTCTTGAGAGTCCCTTGGACTGCAAGGAAATCCAACCAGTCCATCCTAAAGGAGATCAGTCCTGGGTGTTCATTGGAAAGACTGATGCTGAAGCTGAAATTCCAATACTTTGGCCACCTGATGCGAAGAGCTGACTCATTGGAAAAGACCCTGATGCTGGGAGGGATTGGGGGCAGGAGGAGAAGGGGACGACAGAGGATGAGATGGCTAGATGGCATCACCGACTCAATGGACATGAATTTGAGTAAACTCCGGGAGTTTGTGATGGACAGGGAGGCCTGACGTGCTGCGATTCATGGGGTCGCAAAGAGTCGGACACGACTGAGCGACTGAACTGAACTGAACTGAACAGTAATTAAATTTTCATAATACTATTTAATCTTCTTCATATGCTTATGAAGAGATGGGTATTATTATTTTTTTTCTACTACAGATGAGGAAACCAGGCTGAGACAGGTCAAGCAATTTGCCTAAAGTTGAAATGATTCTAAGTGGTTAGGCTGATTCAAACCTAGGTTAGTAGCCTCTGGGCCATTTCAACAATAAATAACTTTAGAGAGACAGCATTAACATCCTGCAAAGTAGGACGACCACTGAGGGACTGAGGAGTGATGAAAGCATATAGAAATGGGTCATGAATCAGGAAAGGCTTCCAGAATGAGGGAAAAGAAAACAGAGGAAAAGAGGGGGAATGCAGAACTGAAAAACAGAGGATCCAGTAAGTGGAGCAAAGTAGTAAAGAAAAGAAAAAACATTTGCCATTAAGTCTGTAGAAATATTTACAGTTGGTTTCCAGTTTCCTCATATTTTCTATCTAGCCAAACAGCAATAAAGGTGTGTGGTTATATAATATATCATAACATATATATTAAATTACTTGGAATAAGATTTCTGATTTGATAACACTTGGTATAAAAATAACAATTATTACTCTTCATTTGTCTAGCTTTGAGAGTGTACACAGCACAGTATAATAAGTAAAATTTATCAAAGAGGGGACAAAATTGGTGCCCCAAGGGCTTTGCTAAATAGAGGCTCAAGTGGAAACTGTGTGACACTGAAAGCCAGGGCACTGCATTTGCCATACATAAAGAATCGTCTTCTCTCTCCAGCTGCTGTTGAAGATGGGGAGGTCTACTTTAAGTGGAATTTTTCTTTTATGGGAATACATAGAGATTTACATGTTTGTCTTTTAGAAAGATGTTAACTGGGGTCTTTTTCTAACGTTACGTACCCAACATTATTACATGTAAAAAATCCTAAAACACAAAAACTGTCTTTTGTGTAGTAGGCAATATTCAATCATGATCCACGGAGACTCAAAATCAGGAACAAAGTGGGGATGGGCAACTTTCTCCTTGGGCACCCAGGAACACAAGTTTGGGGCTCCATAACAATTAAATGCATTAGTTACAGTGTATCCATCTGTGCTAATAAATATAGACACAAAAATGCCCTGGTTAGGCATCATGGCTCTGATATCCAGAAGATAACAGAGAGACAGCAACTGAGCTCAAATCAGAGCACAGGCTCTCAATCACAGATAGTGAACTTTTATACTGAAAATGAGTTTAATAAACTTGGTTTCATACTTTCCTAGCTCCAGTGATTTAGCAGTAGCAAATGAGAATTACAAAGAGAAGGCAGAGAGCTGGACGGCAAGGGAAAAGATTGAATCTCTGAAAACTGTGGCCAGGACGTGATGAGGGCAAGAACAGACAGACCTACAACTTAGTGGTTCCTGAGGACATCCATATTTGCATCGGGTTGTAACCCAGAGCAGAGTAACAAACTCTGTAACCCAGAGTTTGTGCTTGTTTCGGCTGCTATATTTTATATGTTATTCATAGTAAAATAATTATATTTTAATTAAAAAAGAATGTTGATACTGCAAAAACAAACACTGAATCAACTACTCCAATTGAAAGAAAAAATATAATTGGAAAAAATAGAAAACTCATGATGAAGGATAAAGCAATAACTGGACTAATGCCTAAATAGCCACTATTAATCATTATGAAAATTTAAGGCATATGTAAAAGAAAAATTCTTAAATTGAGACATAACACAAAACACTAATGATCAATCAGGGGGAAAAATCAGGTTATTTCAAATAATTTATGAGAGGGACATAGTTAGAGAGAAAGTAAACTAAAGTCATGTTAAAGTTAAACATTGGTTTAACATTGAGTAAGTATTTATTGACCCACTTTTATGTCTCAGAACCTACACTAGCTGCTAGCTGTGCTGTGCTCAATCTTATCCAACTCTGTGACTGCATGGACTGCAGCCCACAGGCTTCTCTGTCTATGTGATTTCCCAGGTAGGAATACTGGAGTGGGTGCTTTTTCCTATGCCAGGGGATCTTGCTAACCCAGGGATCAAACCTGCATCTCCTACTTTGGCAGGCAAATTTTTTACCACTGCTCCACCTGGGAAGCACTTTACTAGCTGCTACTTCAGTTCAGTTCAGTTGCTCAGTCATGTCCGACTCTTTGTGGCCCCATGGATTGAAGCACACCAGGCTTCCCTGTCCATCACCAACTCCTGGAGCTTGCTCAAACTCATGTCCATTGAGTTGGTGATGCCATCCAACCATCTCATCCTCTGCCGTCCCCTTCTCCTCCTGCCTTCAATCTTTCCAAGAATCAGGGTCTTTTCCAATGAGTCAGTTCTTTGCATCAGGTGGCCAAAGTATTGGAATTTCAGCTTCAGCATCAGTCCTTCCAATGAGTATTCAGGACTGATTTTCTTTAGGATGGACTGGTTGGATCTCTGTGCAGTCCAAGGGACTCTCAAGAGTCTTCTCTGACACCACAGTTCAAAAGTATCAATTCTTCAGCATTCAACTTTCTTTATAGTCTGACTCTCACATCCATACATGACTACTGGAAAAACCATAGCTTTGACTAGATGGACCTTTGTGGGCAAAGTAATGTATCTGGTTTTTAATATGCTGTCTAGGCTGGTCATAGCTTTTCTTCCAAGGAGTGAGCATCTTTTAATTTCATGGCTGCAGTGAACATCTGCAGCAACTTTTGAGCCCCCCAAAATAACGTCTGTTACTTATTTCCCCATCTATTTGCCATGAAGTAATGGGACCAGATGCCATGATCTTAGTTTTCTGAATATTGAGTTTTAAGCCAACTTTTTCACTCTCCTCTTTCATTTTCATCAAGAGGCTCTTTAGTTCTTCTTCAGTTTCTGCCATACTAGCTGCTAAGGCTTTAGCAAAAAAAAAAAAAAGGGGGGGGGCAAGCTAACTTATCTGTAAATTACAATCCAGCATATAAACAGAAAATAAATATGGGTACAAATATATAATATAATTTCTGGTTGTGATCCATGCAACAAAGAATAAACAGGGTAAGAGGGTCAGGGGATGGTCAACGGGAGGGATTGCTACTACTTCAGATATGGTGTTCTTGGAAAAAGATGAAAGAGTCTTGGAGCTCAGTCAGTAAAGAGTTTGCCTGCAATGCAGGGGATGCAGATTCAATTGATGGGTCAGGAAGATCCCCTCAAGAAGGAAATGGCAACCCACTTCAGTATTCTTGCCTGCCTGGAGAATCCCACAGACAGAGGAGCCTGGCAGGCCCCAGTCCATGGGGTTGCAAGAGTCAGACATGACCTGAAAACAATAAGATCATTTAGAGGAACAGCCTTCCAGGAAAATGCTAGGTGAATGCAAAGGCCCTCGTGCAGCATTGGCTTTGGTATATTTGAGAAACAGTAAGAAACAGGAAGCCTTTCCCTGATGGCTCAGCATTAAAGAATCAGCCTGCTATGCAGGAGACATGAGTCAGATCCCTGCATTGGGAAGCTCCCTGAAGAAAGAAATGACAAGTCACTCTAGTATTCTTGCCTGGGAAATCCTATGCACAGAGGAACCTGGCAGGTGACAGTCCAGGGGGTTACAAAAGAATCAGACACAACTTAGCAACTAAACCACTACCTCAAGGAACAGGAGCGAGAAAAGGTAGATGAATCTGAAGACACAGGCAGTATTCTAGAGGAACAGAAGCTAGTGTTGTGCTGGATGTGGAATCAAAGAATTTAGGAGCCCCCCACCCACTCTCTCCCTAATACTCTGACTTTGAGACACTTGGGTAAATGGTAGAGTCAATTACTGTGATGGGCAAGCTGGAAAAGATGCAAATGTGTGAGGGAGTTGAGAGTAAAGAGGCAATAGGAGTTAGCAGATGATCCTGCTGGAGATCTGGAGAGTTTAGACTGAAGATCAAAGATTAGGATCCATCAGAATACAGATGGTACAAAGCTAGGGGATTGACTAAGGGCGCCCAGGCAGTGGGAGTAGACACAGAAGACAGGAGGTCCAAAGACTGGCTCCATGCTTGCATTTATAAATGGGCCAGAAGGAGTACACAGAGGAGTAAGGGCTTGAACTCTTGGACTCTTTCTTGGACAAGAAAGCCACAGAGGGTGGAGTCCTGAAAGTGGGGGAAAAAAAAAGAGGAAAATCTCAAGGGTGAGTATGTAATTGAGTAACCTACTAAGAGGTCAGATAAATCAGATGAACACTGAGAACTCACCATTAGATATGATGATCAGTGGATCGTTCACAACCTAGGTGAACTTATAGATTTACATACAATTTAAATTCTTGACAATGATAGAGAAATGCACAAAGTTAAAGCAAACTCCCTGGTGGCTCAGGTGTTAAAGAATCAGTTTGCAAGGCAGGAGACTCGGGTTCTATCCCTGAGTTGGGAAGATCCCCTGGAAAAGGGAATGGCAACCCCCTTCAGTATACTTGCCTGGAGAATTTCATGGACAGAGAAGCCTGGCTGGCTACAGTCCAGGGGTTCACAAGAGTCAGACAGGACTGAGTGACTAACACTTTCACTACTACTTTTTTCCCAAAGCAAACTCCTGATATAATAATATGCCAGAGAGGGATCAATTCTTCTACCCCAGCCTCCCTGGCCCCCACCCCTGCCTGGGGACCCCTGTTTCTGAAGGAGCCATATCTTTTGATAGAGTCGGGCACAGAGCAACAGGATGGAGCCATTCATTTTTTTTTAATTTATTTTTTTATTGAAGGATAATTGCTTTACAGAATTTTGTTGTTTTCTATCAAACCTCAACATGAATCAGCCATAAGTAAACATATATCCCCTCCCATTTGAACCTCCCTTCCATCTCCCTCCCCATCCCACCCCTTTAGGTTGATACAGAGCCCCTGTTTGACTTTCATGAGCCATCCAGCAAATTCCTGTTGGCTATCTATTTTACATATGGTAACGTAAGTTTCCATGTTACTTTTTCCTTACATCTCACCATCTCCTCCCCTCTCCCCATGTCCATAAGTGTGTTCTCTATGTCTGTTTCTCCACTGCTGCCCTGTAAATAAGTTCTTCAGAACCATTTTTCTAGATTCCGTATATGTGTGTTATAATACAATAATTATCTTTCTCTTTCTGACTCACTTCATTGTGTATAATAGGTTCTAGGTTCATCCACATCATCAGAATTGACTCAAACGCATTCCTTTTTATGGCTGAATAATATTCCATTCTGTATATGTACCACAACTTCTTTATCCATTCATCTATCAATGGATATCTAGGTTGCTTCCATGTTCTAGCTACTGTAAATAGTGCTGCAATGAACAATGGGATAGATATGTCTTTTTCAACCCTGATTTCCTCAGGGTATATGCCTAGGAGTGGGATTTCTGGGTCATATGGTAGTTTTATTCCTAGTTTTTTTTAAGGAATCTCCATACTGTCTCCCATAGTGTCTGTATCAGTTTACATGTCCACCAACAGAACATGAGCATTCCCTTTTCTCCACATCCTCTCCAGCATTTATTGTTTGTAGACTTTTTGATGATGGCCATTCTGACCAGTATGAGGTGATAGCTCATTGTGGTTTTGGTTTGCATTTCTCTAATAATGAGAGATATTGAGCACATTTTCATGTGTTTGTTAGCCATCAGTATGTCTTCTTTGGAGAAATGTCTGTTTAAGTCTTTTCCCCACATTTTGAATGGGTTGTTTGTTTTTCTGGCATTGAGTTCTATGAGCTACTTGTATATTTTGAAAATTGATCCTTTGTCAGTTGTTTCATTTGCTATTATTTTCTCCCATTCTGAGGGTTGTCTTTTCACCTTGTTTATAGTTTCTTTAGCTATGCAAAAGCTTTTAAGTTTAATCAGGTCCCACTTGTTTACTTTCGTTTTTATTTTGGTTACTCTAGGAGGTGGGTCATAGAGGATCATGCTTTGATTTATGTCATCGAGTGTTCTGCCTATGTTTTCCTCTAAGAGTTTTATAGTTTCTGGTCTTACATTTAGGTCTTTAATCCTTTTGAGTTTATCTTGCATATGGTTTTAGAAAGTGTTCTACTTTAATTCTTTTACATGTAGCTGTCCAGTTTCCCAGCACCATTTATTGAAGAGGCTGTCTTTGCCACATTGTATATTCTTGCCTCCTTTGTCAAAAATAAGGTACCCATAGGTGCATGGGTTTATTTCTGGGCTTTTTATCTTATTCCATTGGTCTATATTTCTGTTTTTGTGCTAGTATCATACTGTCTTGATGACTGTAGCTTTGTAGTATAATCTGAAGTCAGGAAAGTTGATTCCTCCATTCTTCTTTCTCAAGACTGCTTTGGCTATTCAGGGTCTTTTGTGTTTCCATATGAATTGTGAAATTTTTTTTTTCTAGTTCTGTGAAAAATGCCATTGATAATTTGATACAGATTGCATTGAATCAGCAGATTGCATTTGATAATATAATCATTTTCACAAATTTGATTCTTCCTACCCAGGAACATGGAATATCTCTCCATCTGTTTATGTCATCTTTGATTTCTTTCATCAGTGTCTTATAATTTTCTGTGTACAGTTTTTTGTCTCCTTAGGTAAGTTTATTCCTGGATATTTAATTACTTTGTTGCAATGGTGGATGGGGTTGATTCCTTAATTTCTCTTTCTGATTTTTCATTGTTAGTATATAGAAATGCAAGTGATTTCTGTGTATTGATTTTGTATCCTGAAACCTTGCTAAATTCACTGATTAGCTCTAGTAATTTTCTGATACTATCTTTAGGGTTTTCTATGTACAGTATCATTTCATCTGCAAACAGTGAGAGCTTTACTTCTTCTTTTTTGATCTGGATTCCTTTTATTTCTTTTTCTTCTCTGATTGCTGTAGCTAGGACTTCCAGAACTATGTTGAATAATAGTGGCAAAAATGGACACCCTTGTCTTGTTCCTGATCTTAGGGGGAATGCTTTCAATTTTTCACAATTGAGAATAATGTTTGCTGTAGGCTTACCATATATGGCCTTTACCATGTTGAGGTAAGTTCCTTCTATGCCCATTTTTTGAAGAGTTTTAATCATAAATGAGTGCTGAATTTTGTCAAAGGCTTTTTCTGCATCTACTGAGATGATGATATATTTTTTTATCTTTCAATTTGTTAATATGGTGTATCACATTGATTGATTTGTGTCTATTGAAGAATCCTTGCATTCCTGGAATAAAACCAACTTGATAATGGTGTATAAGCTTTTGGATGTGTTGCTGAATTCTGTTTGATAAAATTTTCTTGAGGGTTTTGCATCTATGTTCATCAGTGATATTGGTCTGTAGTTTGCTTTTTTTGCATTGTCTTTGGCTTTGGTATGAGGGTGATGGTGGCCTTGTAGAATGAGTTTGGAGTGTTCCTTTCTCTGCAATTTTAGAGTAATCTTGAGAAAGAAGAATGGAACTGGAGGAATCAACCTGCCTGACTTCAGACTATACTACAAAGCCACAGTCATCAAGACAGTATGGTACTAGCACAAAGACAGAAATATAGATCAATGGAACAGAATAGAAAGCTCAGAGATAAATCCACGCACCTATGGACATCTTATCTTTGACAAAGGAGGCAAGGATATACAATGGAAAAAAGACAACCTCTTTAACAAGTGGTGCTGGGAAAACTGGTCAACCACTTGTAAAAGAATGAAACTAGAACACTGTCTAACACCATACACACACACACACACACAAAAAAAAAAAAAAACCTCAAAGTGGATTAAAGATCTAAATGTAAGACCAGAAACTATAAAACTCCTAGAAGAAAACAGGCAAAACACTCTCCGACATGAACCATAGCAGGATCCTCTATGACCCACCTCCCAGATTATTGGAAATAAAAGCAAAAATAAACAAATGGGACCTAATGAAACTTAAAAGCTTTTGCACAACAAAGGAAACTATAAGCAAGGTGAAAAGACAGCCCTCAGATTGGGAGAAAATAATAGCAAACAAAGCAACAGACAAAGGATTAATCTCAAAAATATACAAGCAACTCCTGCAGCTCAATTCCAGAAAAATAAATGACCCAATCAAAAAATGGGCCAAAGAACTAAACAGACATTTCTCTAAAGAAGACATACAGATGGCTAACAAACACATGGAAAGATGCTCAACACCACTCATTATTAGAGAAATGCAAATCAAAACCACAATGAAGTACCATTACACGCCAGTCAGGATGGCTGCTATCCAAATGTCTACAAGCAATGAATGCTCGAGAGGGTGTGGAGAAAAGGGAACCCTCTTACACTCTTGGTGGGAATGCAAACTAGTACAGCCGCTATGGAGAACAGTGTGGAGATTCCTTAAAAAACTGGAAATAGAACTGCCATATGACCCAGCAATACCACTTCTGGGCATACACACTGAGGAAACCAGATCTGAAAGAGACATGTGCACCCTAATGTTCATCACAGCACTGTTTATAATAGCTAGGACATGGAAACAACCTAGATGCCTATCAGCAGACGAATGGATAAGGAAGCTGTGGTACACATACACCATGGAATATTACTCAGCTGTTAAAAAGAATTCATTTGAATCAGTTCTAATGAGATGGATGAAACTGGAGCCCATTATACAGAGTGAAGTAAGCCAGAAAGATAAAGAACATTACAGCATACTAACACATATATATGGAATTTAGAAAGATGGTAATGATAACCCTATATGCAAAACATAAAAAGAGACACAGGTGTACAGAACAGACTTTTGGACTCTGTGGGAGAAGGCGAGGGTGGGATGTTTTGAGAGAACAGCATAGAAACATGTATATTATCTATGGTGAAACAGATCACCAGCCCAGGTTGGATGCATGAGACAAGTGCTCGGGGCTGGTGCACTGGGAAGACCCAGAGGGATCGGGTAGAGAGGGAGGTGGGAGTGGGGATCGGGATGGTGAATACATGTAAATCCATGGCTGATTTATGTCAGTGTATGACAAAAACCACTACAATATTGTAAAGTAGTTAGCCTCCAGCTAATAAAAATAAATTAAAAAAAAAAGAATTTTTAGAAGGATAAGCATTAGTTCTTCTCTAAATGTTTAATAGAATTCTCCTGTGAAATCATCTGGTTCTGGGCTATTGTGTTTTGGGAGATTTTTGATTACAGCTTCAATTTCAGTGCTTGTAATTGGGTTGGTCATAATTTCTATTTCTTCCTGGTTCAGTCTTGGAAGATTGAACTTTTCTAAGAATCTGTCCTTTTCTTCCAGGTTATCCATTTTATTGCCATATAGTTGTTCATAGTATTCTCTTATAATCCTTTGTATTTCTGCATTGTCTAATGTAACCTCTCCTTTTTCATTTCTAATTTTTTTTACATGCGATTTTGGCCATTTAAAAAAAAATTATGATTGGAGGCTAATTACCTTACAATATTCTGTTGGTTTTTGCCATACATTCATATGAATCAGCCATGGGTGAACATGTGTTCCCCATCCTGACCTTCCTTCCCACCTCCCTCCCCATCCTACCCCTCAGGGTCATCTCAGTGCACCTGAGCTCCCTGTCTCATGCATCAAACCTGGACTGGCGATCTATTTTGCATATGATAATATACATGGTCAATGCTATTCTCTCAAATGTGCCTTCTTCCACAGAGCCCAACAGTCTGTTCTTTACACCTGTGTCTCTTTTGCTGTCTTGCATATAGGGTCATCGTTACCATCTTTCAAAATTCCATATATATGTGTTAATATACTGTATTAGTGTTTTTCTTTCTGACTCACTTCGCTCTGTACAATAGGCTCCAGTTTCAACCATCTCATTAGAACTGATTCAGATGCATTCTTTTTAATGGCTGAGTAACATTCCATTGTGTATATGTACCACAGCTTTCCTATCCATTCGTCTGTTGCTGGACATCTAGGTTGCTTCCATATCCTGGCTCTTATAAACAGTGTTGTGATGAACATTGGGGTACACGTGTCTCTTTCAATTCTGGTTTCCTCAGTGTGTATGCCCAGCAGTGGGATTGCTGGGTCTTATGGCAGTTCTATTTCCTGTTTTTAAAGGAATCTCCACACTGTTTCTCCATAGTGGCTGTATTAGTTTGCATCCCCACCAACAGTGTAAGAGGGTTCCTTTTTCTCTGCACCCTCTCCAGCATTTATTGTTTGTAGACTTTTTGATAGCAGCCATTCTTACTGGCATGAGATGGTACCTCATGGTAGTTTTGATTTGCATTTCTCTGATAATGAGTGGTGTTGAGCATCTTTTCATGCGTTTGTTAGCCATCTGTATCTCTTTACAGAACTGTCTGTTTAGTTCTTTGGCCCATTTTTTGATTGGGTCACTTATTTTTCTGGAATTGAGCTGCAGGAGTTGCTTGTATATTTTTGAGATTAATTCTTTGTCAGTTTCTTCATTTGCTATTATTTTCTCCCATTCTGAAGACTGTCTTTTCACCTTGCTTACAGTTTCCTTTGTTGTGCAAAAGCTTTTAAGTTTCATTAGGTCCCATTTGTTTATTTTTGCTTTCATTTCCATTATTCTGGGAGGTGGGTCATAGAGGATTGCTATGATTTGCGTCAGAGAGGGTTTTGCCTATGTTTTCCTCTAGGAGTTTTATAGTTTCTGGTCTTACATTTAGATCTTTAATCCATTTTGAGTTTATTTTTGTGTATGGTGTTAGAAAGTTGTTCTAGTTTTGATCTTTTACAAGTGGTTGACCAGTTTTCCCAGCACCACTTGTTACAAAGACTGTCTTTTCTCCATTGTATATTCTTGCCTCCTTTGTCAAAGATAAGGTGTCCATAGGTGTGTGGATTTATCTCTGGGCTTTCTATTTTGTTCCAGTGATCTATGTTTCTGTCTTTGTGCCAGTATCATACTGTCTTGATGACTGTAGCTTTGTAGTATAGCCTGAAGTCAGGCAGGTTGATTCCTCCAGTTTCATTCTTTTTTCTCAAGATTGCTTTGGTTATTCCAGGTTTTTTGTATTTCCATACAAATTGTGAAACTATGTGTTCTAGTTCCCTGAAAAATACCGTTGGTAGCTTGATCGGGATTGCATTGAATCTATAGATTACTTTTGGTAGTATACTCATTTTCACTATATTGATTCTTCCAATCCACAAACATGGTATATTTCTCCATTTATTTGTGTCATCTTTGATTTCTTTCATCAGTGTTTTATAGTTTTCTATGTATAGGTCTTTTGTTTCTTTAGGTAGATTTATTCCTAAGTATTTTATTCTTTTTGTTGCAATGGTGAATGGAATTATTTCCTTAATTTCTCTTTCTGTTTTCTCATTGTTAGTGTATCAGAATGCAAGGGATTTCTGTGTGTTAATTTTATATCCTGCAACTTTACTATATTCATTGATTAGCTCTAGTAATTTTCTGGTGGAGTCTTTAGGGTTTTCTATGTAGAGGATCATGTCATCTGCAAACAGTGAGAGTTTTTCTTCTTCTTTTCCAATCTGGATTCCTTTTATTTCTTTTTCTTCTCTGATTGCTGTGGCTAAAACTTCCAAAACTATGTTGAATAGTAGTGGTGAGAGTGGGCACCCTTGTCTTGTTCCTGACTTTAGGGGAAATGCTTTCAATTTTTCACCATTGAGGATAATACTTGCTGTGGGTTTGTCATATATAGCTTTTATTATGTTGAGGTATGTTCCTTCTATGCCTGCTTTCTGGAGGGTTTTTTTTTTTTTATCATAAATGAGTGTTGAATTTTGTCAAAGATTTTCTCTGCATCTATTCAGATAATGAAAGGTTGTTGCTGAATGATAAGAGGCCGGGATTCTTGGCCTCTGGAAGAGATGAATTCAATCCAGGGCCAGAGACGAGGTTGGATCGCTCAGAGCGTTTGTGTAATAAAGTTTTATTAAAGTATAAAGGAGATAGAGAAAGCTTCTGACATAGGCATCAGAATGGGGCAGAAAGAGTATCCCCCTGCTAGTCTTCAGCTGGATGTTATATAGTCATTGGATTTGACTTGGACTTGAAGTCTCTCAGTCATGTCTGACTCTTTGTGGCCCCATGCACAGTAGTCTGCACCAGGCTCCTCCACCCATGGGATTTTCTAGGCAAGAGTACTGGAGTGGGTTGCCATTTCCTTCTCCAGGGAATCTTCCCAACCCAGGGATCGAACTCACATCTCCCGCATTGTAGACAGATGCTTTACCATCTGAGACACCAGGAGTCTATATAGTCACTAGCAGTCTGTTAAAGAAAAGAAAGGAATGTCTTAAAACTCAGAAAGGCGCCAGGCTCCCTCATCCATAAGTTGCATTTTGTGATAATACTGGCACCAGATGATTCATCCCAGGCCATAAAACGATTGACTTGAATCTTGTCCAAGGGCAGATTACCATACAAATAGTTTTGTTTACATAGATTAGGGGAACAATATCTGAGTGTAACATACTGATTTGTCAAGTAGGTTCTGAGCCATTTGGCAGAACTGACTTGAAGACAGAGTCTGGGGTAAATTCATAGTACATTAACATAGGTTAAGATAAACATTTCCATAAGAAAAATGTATTAGATAACTCAAGGTTTGAGAATAGTTAGCTTCAGGTGAAACCAGGTGTTATGGCAACACAGTATTTTAAGAGAAACCTCCTTTTATACATGTATAGAGAAGGAAAAATATATCACTAGTTTGTTTCCTCCTGCCGCTTAAGGGAGATAAAAAATGTCTGACACTTGCAGCCTATTTCTTCCATTTCAAGACCCCGGGCCTTCCTGCCTGTTACCCTCTCAATAATCATATAGTTTTTATTTTTCAATTTATTAATGTGGTGTATCACATTGATTGATTTGTGAATACTGAAGAATCCTTGCATCCCTGGGATAAATCCCATTTGGTCATGATGTATGATCTTTTTAATATTTTGTTGGATTCTGTTTGCTAGAATTTTGTTAACAATTTTTGCGTCTATGTTCATCAGTGATATTGGTCTGCAGTTTTCTTTTTTTGTGGCATCTTTGGTTTTTGGTAGTGGGGTGATGGTGGCTTCATATGTTGAGTTTGGAAGTTTACCTTCCTCTGCAATTTTCTGGAAAAGTTTGAGTAGAACAGATGTTAGCTCTTCTCTAAATTTTTGGTAGAATTCACCTGTGAAGCCGTCTGGTCCTGGGCGTTTGTTTTTTGGAAGATTTCTGATTACAGTTTTGATTTCTGTGCTTGTGATGGGTCTGTTAAGATATTCTATTTCTACCTGGTTCAGTTTTGGAAAGTTATACTTTTCTAAGAATTTGTCCATTTCTTCCAAGTTGTCCATTTTATTGGCATATAGTTGCTGATAGTAGTCTCTTATGATCCTTTATATTTCTGTGTTGTCTGTTGTGATTTCTCCATTTTCATTTCTAATTTTGTTGATTTGATTCTTCTCCCTTTTTTTTTTCTTGATGAGTCTGGCTAATGGTTTGTCTATTTTATTTATCTTCTCAAAGAACCAGCTTTTAGCTTTGTTGATCTTTACTATGGTCTCCTTTGTTTCTCTTGCATTTATTTCTGCCCTAATTTTTATGATTCTTTCCTTCTACTAAACCTGGGGTGTTTCATTTCTTCTTTTTCTATTTGCTTTAGGTGTAGAGTTAGGTTATTTATTTGATTTCTCTCCTGTTTCTTGAGGTAGGCTTGTATTGCTATGAACCTTCCCCTTAGCACTGTGTTTACTGAATCCTATAGGTTTTGGGTTGTTGTGTTTTCATTTTCATTCATTTCTAGGCATATTTTGATTTCTTCTGTGATTTGTTGGTTATTCAGAAGTGTGTTATTTAGCCTTCATGTGTTTATATTTTTAATAGTTTTTTTCCCCCTGTAGTTGACATCTAATCCTACCGCATTGTGATCAGAAAAGATGCTTGAGACGATTTCAATTTTTTCGAATTTACCAAGGCTAGATTTATGGCCCAGGATGTGATCTATCCTGGAGAAGGTTCTGTGTGCACTTGAGAAAAAGGTGAAATTCATTGTTTGGGGGTGAAATGTCCTATAAATATCAATTAGGTCTAACTGGTCCTTTGTATCATTTAAAGTTTGTGTTTCCTTGCTAATTTTCTGTTTAGTTGATGTATCCATAGGTGTAAGTCAGGTTTTAAAGTCTCCCAGTATTATTGTGTTACTGTTAATTTCCCCTTTTATACTTGTTAGCATTTGCCTTACATATTGTGGTGCTCCTATGTTGGGTGCATATATATTTATAATTATTATATCTTCTTCTGGGACTGATCCTTTGATCATTATGTAGTGTCCTTCTTTGTCTCTTTTCAAGGCCTTTTTTTTCAAAGTCTATTTTATCTGATATGAGTATTGCTACTCCTGCTTTCTTTTGGTCTCCATTTGCATGAAATATCTTTTTCCAGCCCTTTACTTTCAGTCTGTATTTTTCCCTAGGATTGAGGTGGGCCTCTTGTAGACAGCATATATAGGGATCTTGTTTTTGTATCCATTCAGCCAGTCTTTATCTTTTGGTTGGGGCATTCAACTCGTTTACATTTTAGGTCATTATTGATAAGTATGATCCTGTAGCCATTTACTTTGTTGTTTTGGGTTTGAGTTTATAAACCTTTTCTGTGTTTCTTGTCTAGAGAAGATCCTTTAGCATTTGTTGAAGAGCTGGTTTGGTGGTGCTGAATTCTCTGAGCTTTTGCTTGTCTGTAAAGCTTTTGATTTCTCCTTCATATTTGAATGAGATCCTTGCTGGATACAGTAATCTGAGTTGTAGGTTTTTCTCTTTCATCACTTTAAGTATGTCCTGCCATTCCCTTCTGGTTTGAAGAGTTTCTATTGAAAGATCTATTAAAAGTTGTTATCCTCATGGGATTCCCTTTGTGAGTTACTTGTTTTTCCCTTGTTGCTTTTAATACTTGTTCTTTGTGTTTGATCTTCATTAACTTGATTAATATGTGTCTTGGGGTGTTTCACTTTGGATTTATCCTGTTTGGGACTCTCTGGGTTTCTTGGACTTGGGTGATTATTTCCTTCCTCATTTTAGGGAGTTTTTCAACTATTATCTCCTCAAGTATTTTCTCATGGCCTTTCTTTTTGTCTTCTTCTGGGACTCCTATGATTCGAATGTTGGGGAGTTTCACATTGTCCCAGAGGTCTCTGAGGTTGTCCTCATTTCCTTTAATTCTTTTTTTCATCTCTGCTTCATTTATTTCCACCATTCTATCTCCCACCTCACTTATTGTATCTTCTGCCTCAATTATTCTACTGTTGTTTCCCTCCAGAGAGCTTTTGATCTCAGTTATTGCATTATTCATCATTGATTGACTCTTTTTTTTTTTTTTTTTAATTTCTTCTGTTTCCTTGTTAAACCTTGCATCTTCTCAATCCATGTCTCCAGACTATTTATCTGTGACACCATTTTCTTTTCAAGATTTTGGATCATTTTTACTATCATTATTCTGAATTCTTTTTTAGGTAGACTCCCTATCTCCTCCTCTTTTGTTTGGTTTGGTTGGCTTTTATCATGTTCCTTTACCTGCTGAATATTTCTCTGCCTTTTCATCTTGTTTAGGTTGCTGTGTTTGGGGTGGCCTTCCTGTATGCTGGAAGTTTATGGTTCCTCTTTATTGTGGAGGTTCCTCCCTCTGGGTGGGGTTGGATGAGTGACTTGTCAAGGTTCCTGGTTAGGGAAGCTTGCATTGGTGTTCTGGTGGGTAGAGGTGGATCTCTTCTCTCGAGTACAATGAAGCATCCAGTAGTGAGTTTTGAGGTGTCTATGGGTTTGGTGTGACTTCTGGCCGCCTGTATTTTTTTGCTCATGGTTATGTTAATGCGTTGTTGGAGAATTAGTTTGGTATGTGTTGCTCTGAAACTTGTTGGCTATTGGGTGGAGCTTGGTTTCAGTGTAGGTATGAAGGCTTTTGGATGAGCTCTTGTCAATTAATGTTCCCTGGAGTCAGGAGTTTTCTGTTGTTCTCAAGTTTTGGATTTAAGCCTCCTGCCTGTGGCTTTCTGTCTTATTCTTACAGTAGTCTCAAGACTTCTCCATCCATACAGCACCGATGATAAAACATCTAGATTAATGGTGAAAAAATTCTCCACAGTGGGGGGCACCCAGAGAGGTTCACAGAGCTACATGGAGTAGAGAGGAGGGAGGAGGGAGATAGAAGTAACCAGTAGGAGAAGAGAGGGAATCAAAAGGGAGAGAGCAATCTAGCCAGTAATCAATTCCCTATCTGTTCTCCACAGTCTGGAACACTCAGAGCGGTTCACGGAGTTCTGAAGAGAAGAAGGAGGAAGGAGATAGAAGTTACCAGGAGGAGCGGAGGGGGAGTAAAAAGAAGAGATACCAATCTAGCCTATGATCAGTTCCCTAAGTGTTCTCCACAGCCTGGAACACCCAAAGAGATTCACAAAATTAAGTAGAGAAGAGAAGGGAGGAGGGAGGAGGTAGAGGTGACTTGGGGGAGAACAAGAAGAATCAAAAGGGGAGAGAGCAGTCAAGCCAGTAATCACACTCCTATGTAAAAATGGGTACTGAAGATTGGATTCTTAAAGGTACAGAGTTGATAACAAATACCAAAAAGCAAAGATTAAAAATCTAGAGTAGAGGTTAGACTCTCAAAAATACAATATTAAAAAAAAAAATCACAAAAGTTATAAATATATATATATATGAAATTTGCTTTAAAAATAGGATTTTTTGCAAGGTAATAGCAGGTTTCAAAAATGAAAGTTAAAGAAGTAATAAAGACCTTAAAATTAAAAAAAAATTAAAATATGATAATAGTAAAATATATCTAGGAATTTCTCTGGAGCTGTTGAGGGCAATGTGGGGTCAATTCAGTTTCAGATAGTTCCTTGTTCCAGCTTAGACTTCTCAAGGTCTATAGGTTCCTTCCAATGTAGCTAATGCTAGCTACAGGGTTTTAATCTGTTGCACATGTCACTTCCAAAGCGGTTCCCTCTTCTTTCTTTATTTTGGCCTCCTCTGTTTGCAAGTCTTTTCAGTATCTAACTTCTGCCCTGACACAAGGGGGTGAAGGTGGTCACTTATTTAGACTGACTTGTTCAGTCGTGCTCTGGGGAGGGAGGAACACCAAAAACAAATATCCCTGGCATGTGTGGGGAGCGCTTGCAGTGTCTGGGCCACACTGTGTTTGCCCCCATTCACAGTGTGTGTGCTTTCCCGGTCTACACTGCTCAGGCTCCAGGTTGCTCTGCAAGGGAACTGTCTAAGGCGGGCCCTGAGTTGTGTGAACTTCCCAGGTCTAAGCCACTCAGGTTCAAGTTCTCGGGTACTCCACAAAGGCACAGACTGGGTTGGGCCTGCATTTTGTGCCCTTGCCAGGTCCAAGCAGCTCAGGCGACCAGGTGCTTGTCGAGTGCACACTCCCCAGGTGGGTGGTGCATCTTCATCACCTCCCCAGTCTCAACCTCTTGGTTTTCCAGGTGCACCACGAGAGCACTGTCTCAGGTGTGCCGTGTGTCTCCTCTGGGGAGCTGATCTCTGGCTGTGACCCTTCTGGCAGATGTCAACCGTTCAGAATCACAGGAAGACTTGGTTAGCAACTGGGAGCCTACTCAGAGTTTGGTAGAAGATGCTGTTTCTGGGGCCGAGTTTGCCCCTCTCCCTCCAGCTCTGGCTGTCGCCCGCAGCCTCCCTGCCTCCAGCGGGAGATGGGCCTGTCCGCTGCTGGCTAGCTCTCTTCTGGTGTTCGCTCAGTCCCTTGTTCTGTGAGTGGGCCGGCAGTACCTTCAGTCAGTTCAGTTGATCAGTCGTGTCCAACTCTTTGCGACCCCATGAATTGCAGCATGCTAGGCCCTCCCTGTCCATCACAAACTCCCAGAGTATGCCCAAACTCATGTCCATTGAGTCAGTGATGCCGTCCAGCTATCTCATCCTCTACCGTCCCCTTCTCTTCCTGCCCCCAATCCCTCCCAACATCAGGGTCTTTTCCAATGAGTCAACACTTTGCATGAGGTGGCTAAAGTACTGCAGTTGCAGCTTCAGCATCAGTCCTTCCAATGAACACCCAGGACTGATCTCCTTCAGGATGGACTGCTTGGATCTCCTTGTAGTCCAAGGGACTTTCAAAAGTCGTCTCCAACACCACAGTTCAAAAACGTCAATTCTTTGGTGCTCAGCTTTCCTCACAGTCCAACTCTCACATCCATACATGACCACTGGAAAAACCATAGCCTTGATTAGACGGACCTTTGTTGGCAAAGTAATGTCTCTGCTTTTTAATATGCTATCTAGGTTGGTCATAATATTCCTTCCAAGGAGTAAGTGTCTTTTAATTTCATGGCTGAAATCACCATCTGCAGGGATTTTGGAGCCCCAAAAAATAAAGTCTGACACTGTCTCCACTGTTTCCCCATCTATTTCCCATGAAGTGATGGGACCAGATGCCATGAACTTAGTTTTTGGAATGTTGAGCTTTAAGCCAACTTTTCCACTCTCCTCTTCCACTTTCATCAAGAGGCTTTTAGTTCCTCTGCACTTTCCGCCATAAGCGTGGTATCATCTGCACATCTGAGGTTATTGATATTTCTCCCAGCAATCTTGATTCCAGCTTGTGTATCCTGCAGCCCAGAGTTTCTCATGATGTACTCTGCATATAAGTTAAATAAGCAGGGTGACAATATACAGCCTTGGCAAACTCCTTTTCCTATTTGGAACAAGTCTGTTGTTCCATATCCAGTTCTAACTGTTGTTTCCTGACCTGCATATAGGTTTCTCAAGAGGCATGTCAGGTGGTCTGGTATGCCCATCCCTTTCAGAATTTTCCACAGTTTATTGTGATCCACACAGTCAAAGGCTTTGGCATAGCCAATAAAGCAGAAATAGATGGTTTTCTGGAACTCTCTTGCTTTTTCAATGATCTAGTGGATATTGACAATTTGACCTCTGCCTTTTCTAAAACCAGCTTGAACATCCCAGAGTTCAGGGTTCACGTATTGCTGAAACCTGGCTTGGAGATTTTGAGCATTACTTTACTGGTGTGTGATGACTGTAATTGTGCGGCAGTTTGAGCATTCTTTGGCATTGCCTTTCTTTGGGATTGGAATGATAACTGACCTTTTCCAGTCCTGTTGCCACTGATCAGTTTTCCAAATTTGCTGGCATATTGAGTGCAGCACTTTCACAGCATCATCTTTCAGGATTTAAATTAGCTCAACTGGAAGTCCATCACCTCCACTAGCTTTGTTCATAGTGATGCTTTCTAAGGCCCACTTGACTTCACATTCCAGGATGTCTGGCTCTAGGTGAGTGATCACACCATCGTGATTATCTGGGTCGTGAAGATCTTTTTTGTACAGTTCTTCTGTGTATTCTTGTCACCTCTTCTTAATATCTTCTGCTTCTGTTAGGTCCATACAATTTCTGTCCTTTATCGAACTCATCTTTGCAAGAAATGTTCCCTTGGTATCTCTAATTTTCTTCAAAAGATCTCTAGTCTTTCTCATTTTATTATTTTCCTCTATTTCTTCACATTGATCGCTGAGGAAGACTTTTTATCTCTCCTTGCTATTCTTTGGAACTCTGCATTCAAATGGGAATATCTTTCCTTTTCTCCTTTGCTTTTTGCTTCTGTTCTTTTCACAGCTATTTTAAGGCCTCTTCAGACAACCGTTTTGCTTTTTTGCATTTTTTTTCCATGGGGAAGGTCTTGATCCCTGTCTCCTATACAATGTCATGAACCTCCATCCATAGTTCATTAGGCACTCTGTCTATCAGGGCTAGTCCCTTAATATATTTCTCACTTCCACTGTATAGTCATAAGGGATTTGATTTAGGTCATACCTGAATGGTCTAGTGGTTTTCCCTACTTTCTTCAGTTTAAGTCTGAATTTGACAATAAGGAGTTCATGATCTGAGCCACAGTCAGCTCCTGGTCTTATTCTTGCTTACTGTATAGAGCTTCTCCATCTTTGGCTGCAAAGGATATGATCAATCTGATTTTGGCATTGATCATCTGGTGATGTCCATGTGTAGCATCTCCTCTTGTGTTGTTGGAAGAGGGTGTTTGCTATCACCAGTGCGTTCTCTTGGCAAAACTCTATTAGCCTTTGCCCTGCTTCATTCCGTACTCCAAGGCCAAATTTGCCTGTTACTCCAGGTGTTTCTTGACTTCCTACTTTTGCATTCCAGTCCCCTATAATGAAAAGGACATCTTTTTTGAGTGTTAGTTCTAAAAGGTCTTATAGGTCTTCATAAAACCATTAAACTTCAGCTTCTTCAGCATTACTGGTTGGGGCATAGGCTTGGATTGCCATGATATTGAATGATTTGCCTTGGAAATGAACAGAGATTATTCTGTCGTTTTTGAGACTGCATCCAAGTACTGCATTTTGGACTCTTTTGTTGGCCATGATGGCTTTTCCATTTCTAAGGGACTCCTGCCCACAGTAATAGATATAATGGTCATCTGAGTTAAAGTCACCCATTCCAGTCCATTTTAGTTTGCTGATTCCTAGAATGTTGACATTCACTTTTGCCATCTCCTGTTTGACCACTTCCAATTTGCCTTGATTCATGGACCTAACATTCCAGGTTCCTATGCAATATTGCTCTTGACAGCATCAGACCTTGCTTCTATCACCAGTCCCATCCACAACTGGGTATTGTTTTTGCTTTGGCTCCATCCCTTCATTCTTTCTGGAGTTATTTCTCCACTGATCTCCAGTAGCATATTGGGCTCCTACCGACCTGGGGAGTTCATCTTTCAGTATCCTATCATTTTGCCTTCTCATACTGTTCATGCGGTTCTCAAGGCAAGAATACTGAAGTGGTTTGCCATTCCCTTCTCCAGTGGACCACATTCTGTCAGACCTCCCCACCATGACCTGACCGTCTTGGGTGGCCCCACATGGCATGGCTTAGTTTCTTTCTTTTTTTTTTTTTTTAATGTTTTCTTTTTATTTTATTTTATTTTATTTTATTTTTTTTTTCTTGTATAATATATATTATTATTATTTTTTTTTCCAGTGGGTTTTGTCATACATTGATATGAATCAGCCATGGATTTACATGTATTCCCAATCCCGATCCCCCCTCCCACCTCCCTCTCCACCCGATTCCTCCGGGTCTTCCCAGTGCACCAGGCCGGAGCACTTGTCTCGTGCATCCCTCCTGGGCTGGTGATCTGTTTCACCATAGATAGTATACATGCTGTTCTTTTGAAATATCCCACCCTCACATTCTCCCACAAAGTTCAAAAGTCTGTTCTGTATTTCTGTGTCTCTTTTTCTGTTCTGCATATAGGGTTATCGTTATCACCTTTCTAAATTCCATATACATGTGTCAGTATGCTGTAATGTTCTTTATCTTTCTGGCTTACTTCACTCCGTATAATGGGCTCCAGCTTCATCCATCTCATTAGGACTGGTTCAAATGAATTCTTTTTAATGGCTGAGTAATATTCCATGGTGTATATGTACCACAGCTTCCTTATCCATTCATCTGCTGATGGGCATCTAGGTTGCTTCCATGTCCTGGCTATTATAAACAGTGCTGCGATGAACATTGGGGTGCACGTGTCTCTTTCAGATCTGGTTTCCTCAGTGTGTATGCCCAGAAGTGGGATTGCAGGAACAAGACAAGGGTGCCCACTCTCACCACTACTATTCAACATAGTGTTGGAAGTGCTGGCCACAGCAATCAGAGCAGAAAAAGAAGTAAAAGGAATCCAGATAGGAAAAGAAGAAGTAAAACTCTCACTGTTTGCAGATGACATGATCCTCTACATAGAAAACCCTAAAGATTCTACCAGAAAATTACTAGAGCTAATCAATGAATATAGTAAAGTTGCAGGATATAAAATTAACACACAGAAATCCCTTGCATTCCTATATACTAACAATGAAAAAACAGACAGAGTAATTAAGGAAACAATACCATTCACCATTGCAACAAAAAGAATAAAATACTTAGGAGTATATCTACCTAAAGAAACAAAGGACCTATACATAGAAAACTATAAAACACTGATGAAAGAAATCAAAGAGGACACAAACAGATGGAGAAACATACCGTGTTCATGGATTGGAAGAATTAATATTGTCAAAATGGCTATTCTACCCAAAGCAGTCTATAGATTCAATGCAATCCCTATCAAGCTACCAACGGTATTTTTCACAGAACTAGACCAAAGAATTTCACAATTTGTATGGAAATTAGTTTCATTGAGTTAGACAAGACTGTGGTCCTGTGATCAGATTGGCTAGTTTTCTGTGATTATGGTTTCAGTGCGTCTGTCCTCTGATACCCTCTTGCAACACCTACTGTCTTACTTGGGTTTCTCTTACCTTGGACGTGGGGTGTCTCTTTATGGCTGCTCCAGCAAAGCATAGATGCTGCTCTTTACCTTGGATGAGGGGTATGTCCTCACGGCCGCACCTCCTGACCTTGAGCATGGAGAAGCTCCTTTCTGCCCTTAGGTTAGAGCTTTTCACAGGAAAGTTCTCTCTCTCTCTTTCCTCTTTTTTTTTTTCCCCCTCTCTCTGGCTATCCTGTAGTTTGGGTCATGTTAGCTCCCTTAGATTGCCCTCAGGGCATTTATGCCAGGCCCTTACCCTAAACAATAGAGCCCGCACCTCCCTATTCAGCCCCTGCTTGCTGGTGGCAGACACAAGCATCTGGGCTACTTCACAGCTGGGAGTTGCATTTAGGCACGTAATCTGTGGGTTTTATTTATTTATTTTTTCCCTCCTGGTTATGTTGCTCTCTGAGATTCCAAAACTCTCCACAGACCCGCTGGTGAGAGGGTTTCCTGGTGTTTGGAAATTTCTCTTTTACAACTCCCTCTTTGGAATGGGTCTCCATCCCTAACTCTTTTGTCTGTCTTTTTATCTTTTATATTTTGTCCTACCTCCATTTGAAGAGAATGGGCTGCCTTTCTGGGTGCCTGGTGTCCTCTAGCAGTGTTCAGAAATTGTTTTGTGGAGTTTGCTCAGCATTCAAATGATCTTTCTATGAATTTGTGGGGGGAGAAAGTGGTTCCTGTCCTATTCCTCTGCTATCTTCCATTTCTAATTTTATTGATTTGATTCTTCTCTCTTTTTTTCTTGATGAGTCTGGCTAAAGATTTCTCAACCTTGTTTATTTTCTCAGAGAACCAGCTTTTGTTTTTCTTAATCTTTACTATTATTTCTTTCTCTTTTTTTTCATTTCTTTCTGCTCAGATCTTTATGATTTCTCTCTTTCTACTAGTTTGACAGTTTTTTTCTTCTTTTCCCAGTTTTTTAAGGTGCAAAATTAGGTTATCTAGTCGATGTTTTTCTTGTTTCTTGAGGTGGGATTGTATTTCTATAAACTTCCTTCTTAGAACTGCTTTTGCTACATCCCATAGGTTTTGAGTTGTCGTGTTTTCATTATCATTTGTTTCTAGAAACTTTTAGATTTCTTCAGTAACCAGGTGGTTATTTAGAAACATGCTGTTTAATCTCCATGTTTTTATGTTTTTTACAGTTTTTATTTATTTTTTTTTTTTTTGTAATTGATATCTAGTCTCATAGCATTGTGGTCAGAGACGAAGCTTGATACAATTTCAATTTTCTTAAATTTACTGAGGATTGATTTGTGACCCAAGATGTAGTCTATCTTGGAGAATGTTCCAGGTGCACTTGAGAAGAAGATGTCTTCTTATGCATTTGGATGGAATGTCCTGAAGATATCAAAATGATATCCATCTCATCTAATGTATCATTTAAGACTAGTGTTTCCTTATTAGTTTTCTGTTTTGATGATCTGTCCATTGGTGTTAGTGGGGTGTTAAGATCTCCTGCTATTATTTTGTTACTGTCAATTTCTCTTTTTATGTCTGTTAGTGTTTGTCTTATCTATTGAGGTGCTCCTATGTTGGGTGCATAGATATTTACAATTGTTATGTCTTCCTCTTGGATTGATCCCTTGATCATTATGTAGTGTCCTTCCTTATCTCTTGTAATCTTCTTTATTTTATGGTCTATTTTGTCTGATATGAGGATTGCTACTCTAGCTTTTTTTGCTTCCCATTTGCATGGAATATATTTTCCTTTCCTCTCACTTTCAGTCAATATGTGTCTTTAGGTCTGAAGTTCATTTCTTGTGGAAAACATATATATGGATATTGTTTTTGTATCCATTCAGCCAGTCTGTGTCTTTTGGTTGGAGCATTTAATCCATTTACATTTAAAGTAATTATTGATATATATGTTCCTATTGCCATTTTCTAAGGGCTTCTCTTGTAGCTCAGATAGTAAACCATCTGACTGCAATGCAGGAGACCCGGGTTTGATCCCTGGGTTAGGAAGATCCCCTGAAGAAGGAAATGGCAACCCAATCCAGAATCCTTGCCTGGGAAATCCCATGGATAGAAGAGCCTGGCAGGCAGTACAGTCCATGAGGTCACAAAGAGTAGGACATGGCTGAGCGTCTAACACACAAATTGCTTGGGGTTGGTTTTGTAGATCTTTTTTCTTCTCTTGTATTTCTTGACTATGTCAGTCCATTTAACATTTGTTGTAAAGCTGGTTTGATGGTAGTGAATTCTCTTAACGTTTTCTTGTCTGAAAAGCTTTTTATTTCTCCAACAATTTTGAATGAGATCCTTGCTGGATACAGTAATTTTGGTTGTAGATTTTCCCCTTTCAGTACATTAAATATATCCTGCCATTCGCTTCTGGACCTCAGAGTTTCTGTTGAAAGATCAGCTGTTAGGCGTATGGGGTTTCCCTTGTATGTTATTTGTTGCTTCTCCATTGCTGCTTTTAATACTCTTTCTGTTTAGTCTTTGTTAGTTTGATTAGTAGGTGTCTTGGAGTGTTTCTCCTTGGGTTTATCCTGTATGGGACTCTTTGTGACTCTTGGACTTGATTGACTCTTTCCTTTTTGATGTTGGGGAAATTTTCAAGTATAATCTCTTCAAAAAATTTTCTCATACCCTTTCTTTTTCTCTTCTTCTTCTGGGACCCCTATAATTTGAATGTTGGTGTGTTTGATATCGTCCCAGATGTCTCTGAGACTATCCTCAGTTCTTTTCATTCCTTTTACTTTATTCTGCTCTTCAGAAATTATTTCCACAATTTTATCTTCCAGCTCACTGCTTAATTTTTCTGCTTCAGATATTCTGCTATTGATTCATTCTAGAGTATTTTTAATTTCAGTAATTGTGTTGTTGTGAAGAAAGTGGGTAAAACCACTAGACCATTCAGGTATGACCTAAATCAAATTCCTTATGACTATACAGTGGAAGTGAGAAATAGATTTAAGGGACTAGATCTGATAGACAGAGTGCCTGATGAACTATGAACTGAGGTTTGTGACATTGTACAGGAGACAGGAATCAAGACCATCCCCAAGAAAAAGAAATGCAAAAGAAACAAAATGGCTGTCTGAGGAGGCCTTACAAAGAGCTGTGAAACGACGGGAAGCAAAAAGCAAAGGGGAAAAGGAAAGATATACCCATTTGAATGCAGAGTTCCAAAGAATAGCAAGGAGAGATAAGAAAGTCTTCCTCAGTGCTCAATGAGAAGAAATAGAGGAAAACAGCAGAATGGGAAAGACTAGAGATCTCTTCAAGAAAATTAGAGATACCAAGGGAATATTTCATGCAAAGATGGGCTCAATAAAGGATAGAAATAGTAGGGACATAACAAAAGCAGAAGATATTAAGAAGAGGTGACAAGAATACACGGAAGAACTGTACAAAAAAAAATCTTCACGACCCAGATAATCACGATGGTGTGATCACTCACCTAGAGCCAGACATCCTCAAATTTGAAGTCAAGTAGGCCTTAGGAAGCATCACTATGAACAAAGCTAGTGGAGGTGATGGACTTCCAGTTGAGCTATTTTAAATCCTGAAAGATGATGCTGTGAAAGTGCTGCACTCAATATGCCAGCAAATTTGGAAGACTGATCAGTGGCCACAGGACTGGAAAAGGTCAGTTATCATTCCAACCCCAAAGAAAGGCAATGCCAAAGAATGCTCAAACTATGGCACAATTCCACTCATCACACACTCTAGTGAAGTGATGCTTAAAATTCTCCAAGCTAGGCTTTAGCAATACGTGAACCATGAACTTCAAGATGTTCAAGCTGGTTTTAGAGAAGGCAGAGGAACCAGAGATCAAATTGCCAATATCCGCTGGATCATCGAAAAAGCAAGAGAGTTCCAGAAAAACATCTATTTCTGCTTTATTGTCTATGCCAAAGCCTTTGACTGTGTGGATCACAATAAACTGTGGAAAATTCTGAAAGAGTTGGGAATCCTAGGCCACCTAACCTGCCTCCTGAGAAATCTGTATGCAGGTCAGGAAACAACAGTTAGAACTGGATATGGAACAACAGACTTGTTCCAAATAGGAAAAGGAGTACGTCAAGGCTATATATTGTCTCCCTGCTTATTTAACTTTTATGCAGAGTGCATCATGAGAAACACTGTGCTGGAAGAAGCACAAGCTGGAATCAAGATTGCTGGGAGAAATGTCAATAACCTGAGATATGCAGATAACACCACCCTTATGGCAGAAGTGAAGAAGAACTAAAAAGCCTCTTGATGAAAGTGAAAGAGGAGAGTGAAAAAGTTGGCTTAGAGCTCACAATGCAGAAAACTAAGATCATGGCATCTGGTCCCATCACTTCATGGGAAATAGGTGGGGAAACAGTGGAAACAGTGGTGACTGTATTTTTCTGGGCTCCAAAATCCCTGCAGATGGTGATTGCAGCCATGAAATTAAAAGATGCTTACTCCTTGGAAGGAATGTTATGACCAACTTAGACAGCATATTAGAAAGCAGAGACATTACTTTGCCAACAAAGGTCCGTCTAGTCAAGGCTATGGTTTTTCCAGTGGTCATGTATGGATGTAAGAGTTGGACTGTGAAGAAAGCTGATGGCTGAAGAATTGATGCTTTTGAACTGTGGTGTTGGAGAAGACTCTTGAGAGTCCCTTGGACTTCCAGGAGATCCAGTCAGTCCATCCTAAAGGAGGTCAGTCCTGAGTGTTCATTGGAAGGACTGATGTTCAAGCTGAAACTCCAATACTTGGGCCACCTGATGTGAAGAGCTGACTCATTTGAAAAGACCCTGATGTTGGGAAAAATTGAGGGCAGGAAAAGAGGACAACAGAGGATGAGATGGTATGATGGCATCACTGACTCGATGGACATGGGTTTGGGTGGACTCCAGGAGTTGGTGAAGGGCAGGGAGGCCTGGTGTGCTGTGGTTCATGGGGCTGCAAAGAGTCGGATATAACTGAGCAAATGAACTGAACTGAATTGTGTTGTTTGTCTCTGTATATTTATTCTTTAATTCTTCTAGGTCTTGGTTAATTGATTCTTACATTTTGTCCATTTTGTTTTCAAGGTTTTCGATCATTTTTACCACCATTATTCTGAATTATTTTTCAGGTAGTTTCCTATTTCCTCTTCATTTTTTTTGGACTTCTCTGTTTCTAGTTTGTTCCTTCATTTGTGTAGTATTTCTCTGCCTTTTCATTATATATATATATATATATATATATATATATATATATATATATAAACTACTGTGTTTGAGGTCTCCTTGTCCCAGTGTAGGGTTGGATTCTTTCTTTCTTTTGGCTCCTGCCCTTCTAAGTTTGGTTCAGTGGTTTGTGTAAGCTTCTTATAGTGTGAGATTTGTGCTGAGTTTTTGTTTATTTGTTTGTTTGTTTTTCCTCTGATGGGCAAGGCTGAGTGAGGTGGTAATCCTATCTGCTGATGATTGGGTTTGGATTTTTGTTTTGTTTGTTGTTTAGATGAGCATCCTGCACAGGGTGCTATTGATGGTTGGGTGATGCCAGGTCTTGTATTCCAGTGATTTCCTTTGTGTGAGTTCTCACTATTTGATAACCCCCTTAGGGTTAATTTTCTGGTAGTCAAGGGTCTTGGAGTCAGTGGTCCCATTCCAAAGGCTCAGGGGTTTGTCTTGCTGTAGAGGTTGTCTATCCAGTTGAGGCATAGCAGGCCCTGATGGCTCAGTAGCTCCTTGCCTGCTCTGTCAATTAGGAAACCCAACCTTTATCATACAACAAAGGAGGGAGGGTATGGGCAGCGGGCCCTGCAGGCCAAGGTTGCCAATGCTGAGTGGAGGCAAGGGGGAGTCTGGAATCATTCATTTTTGTACAGTGAGTCACAGCCAAGATATAAATCACCTATGAGTAGAGGAATGCCGATCCAAACAATCTAAGTCAGGGAAAAGTTATGAATCTCTCAGTGAGTCTCCTAGACTGAGTGAAAAGTGGTAGGTGATTGTGGTGGGGCAGCGGGGAGTGTCCCTCAGTAGTCCAACAGTGACCTGACTTAGACAGAAAATTAATTCTAATAAATAACTTTTTCATTTTATTGTTTTGGTTTGTATGTCTTACTTTTTCCGTCTTCATCAAGTAAAATTAAATAACAAATAAACTACATTTATCACCTATTTGGAATTTTGCAGGAAAAAAGGAGGAAAGGGATATGGCACTTGGGGACTAACGAATACAGTGGGGACAGCTCTTACATGGTGAATAATATTTCCTCTGCAATTATAAAAATTTGATAAAATTGCTCATTGGGAGAAAATATAACCATAAGCACCATATTTTTTTTCTTATAGCCACCTATATTTTATTGTATGTAGTTGTGGAACTGATGTATGGTAATATTCCTTTTTTCTTTTTTCAGTACTTCATGAAGGAAAAAAGAAAAATTGCATTGTGATAGTTTGGCAATGGAGATTTAAAGGTTGTACTGGACTTACAATTGAAATGCAAATCACTCTTTGCAAACAGCTTCCCACTGAGGCCCAGATTTTTACAGATCAGGTTCTGCTGTCCTGATGAGGAATCATTGAACGGCATTTCCCAGCATTCACAAATTAGTTGCCGTCTAAGGTATCATTTTCTACGTTATAATTGTAACTTACCAGAGAAAACTTTGTCACAAAAGACAGTACCCTGTGCTTCCATTATTTTTCCAGCTGCACTGCCACTAAGGATTCTTTCACACACAATAAAAACACACACATCACGACCTCCCTCTCTGAAATACACACTCCTTGAATATAAACATTTTGAGAATATTGGTGTGCTTTTCTTCCCCTTCTTTTTTAGATGTGCAGGTGGTAAAATACTGGCTGCCATGAACTGCAGACAATAAATAAAAATTACCAGCTTCTTCTGGCTGCCTGATAGAAATGTGCCAGCTTGGAAAAGCCTGATTCTCCAGGCAAAGTGATCTCCTGGGCAAAGAAGGCCCCGGATATGCAAGTCCACTTCCTGGTGGCTCCTTAATGGGCAGGTGAGGCTTGTCCACTTCAGCCAGGCTTAGTTGCCCTCAGAAACAAGGAAGCTGCTTACAACTCTGAAAGGCTCCCTCTCCCTCCCCAAGTTAAAAAGGCTAAAACTCTGAGAGAGGCAGCATTGCAACCAAGACAGAAAACACAAAAGGCTTAGGGTTTAAAAGCTGAAGTTGAGACACAGAAATAATTCCCAAAAGTACGGCAGTATGTTGGGAACATTACTAGCTAGAACCCTTAAACTTGATCATGTCACAGACCTTTGTCAGTTATCTGAGCAGATCGTGGTATGTCTGTGGATGTCCACCTCTACATGTGTCAGTGTTTTGGATCAACAATTTCTCAAAAAGAATTCCAGAATTCCTTGCCCCAGAAGCAAACAGGGATCTTGTTCTATAAGGAGTGTCTGGGGACTCATCCCCAGAGATTCTGATTTATTATATTCAGGATAGTTTCCAAGAATTTTTCATTTTAACAAGTTCCCCCAGATGATTTGAATGCACATTGAACTTGAGAACCACTGTATTAGATGAACCCTGAAACTCCTTCCAGGCTTAAGGTTTGAGAAATAGGTTAGTCAATAAATTAGTCAAGCATACCTGCCTTGAAGTCTGGGTCCCTTAACCAGAAAAAAAAAAAAAAAAAAAAAATTGCAAGAGAAACTGAAGGCAAAAGTCTCCTCATATAAGGTTACTATCTATATCTAGATAGAAGCTACTAGATATCCCTCTCCTCAACTGTGTGTTCAGCAACCCCACTAGGAGGGAAAACTATAAATGTGATGATATCCCAGGAATCACCTTCCACATACTCTGGCCATTGAAAAGAGATGATTCTCATAGCTGCCATCTTCCTGTCAGAGTAGAAGAGGCTCCTGGGGAAGACTGAGGAGCAGAGAGAGGTCATGGTCCTGTCTCCAGCCACCGTGGTTTGAGGAGGAGGGAAAACTGAGGAATGTGGACAATAGAGCTCTTCCAATATCTGGGTTTCCTACATAAAGTAGGAAGCAGAAAAACATGTTGTGAATGAGAAGAGAAAGTGTTGAGAAGAACAAACAATTATGAAGGGTGGGAACTTTTATTGATGAGAATGGGTGTGAAATATAAGCAAAGTCAAGAGAAAGGTGTGGAGTTTCTTGAGTCTCAACTAGGGTGAGGCTTCTGGGATTCTATTATTGTTAATCAGCTTGATTGTGGGATTATTCATAGCAATATTTAATATTTTGAAAAACAGGGGTAGGGATACTGGATATATTTTCACATCTTTATTGGTTATGTGTTTTATGGGGTGAACTATCTATTCACAATCTTTGTTCATGTATTTTGTTATTTCTTCTTTGGTAATTTTTGTATTTATTAAAATAAGGACTGGAAAAGGTCAATTTTTATTCCAATCATAAAGAAAGGCAATGTCAAAGAATCTTCAAACTACCGCCTAATAGCACTGATCTCACATGCTAGGACTTCCCTGTAGCTCAAGTGGTAAAGAATCTGCCTGTGATGCAGGAGACCAGGGTTTGATCCCTGGGTCAGGAAGATCCTCTGGAGAAGGGAATGGCAATCCAATCCAGTATTCTTGCCTGGAGAATTCCATGGACAGAGAATTCTGGTGGGCTATGGTTCATGGGGTCGCAAAGAGTCAGACACAACTGAGTGACTAACAGGCACACACACACACACACACACACACACACACACATGCTAGTGAAATAATGCTCAAAAATTTTCAAGCGAGGCTTCAATAGTATGTGAACCATGAACTTCCAGATGTTCAAGCTGGATTTAGAAAAGACAGAGGAACCAGAGATCCAATTGCCAACATCCACTGAATCATAGGAAAAGCAAGAGAATTCCAGAAAAACACCTACTTCTGCTTCATTGACTATGCTAAAACCTTTGACTGTGTGGATCACAACAAACTATGGAAAATTCTTCAAGAGATGGGAATACCAGACCACCTTACCTGACTCCTGAAAATCTGTGTGCAGGTCAAGAAGCAACAGTTAAAACTTGATATGGAAAAACAGACTGGTTCCAAATTGGAAAAGGAGCATGTCAAGGCTATATATTGTCACCCTGCTTATTTAACTTATATGCAGAGTACATCATGTGTATGCCGGGCTGGATGAATCACAAGCTGGAATCAAGATTGCTGGGAGAAATATCAATAACCTCGGATACACAAATGACACCATCCTTGTGGCAGAAAGCAAAGAAGAGCTAAAGAGCCTCTTGATGAAAGTGAAAGAGGAGAGTGAAAAAGCTGCCTTAAAACTCAACAGTCTAAAAATTAAGATCATGGCATCTGGTCCCATCACTTCATAGAAAATAGATGGGGAAACAATGAAAAGTGAGAGACTTTATTATTTGGGGCTCCAAAATCACTGCAGATAGTGACTGCAGCCATGAAATTAAAAGACACTTGCTCCTTGGAAGAAAAGCTATGACCAACCTAGACAGCATATTAAAAAGCAGAGACATTACTTTGCCAACAAAGGTCCTTCTAGTCAAAGCTATGGTTTTTCCAGTAGTCATGTATGGATGTGAGAGTTGGGACCATAAAGAAAGCTGAGCACTGAAAAATTAATGCTTTTGAACTGTGGTATTGGAGAAGACTCTTGAGAGTCCCTTGGACAGCAAGGAGATCAAACCAATTAATCCTAAAGGAAATCAGTCATGAATATTCATTGGAAGGACTGATGCTGAGGCTGAAACTCCAATACTTCGGTCACCTGATGTGAAGAACTAACTCCTTGGAAAAGACCCTGATTCTTGGAAAGATTGAAGGCATGAGGAAAAGGGGATGACAGAGGATGAGATGGTTGGATGGCATCACTGACTCAGTGGACATGAGTTTGAGCAAGCTCCAGGAGTTGGTGATGGACAGGGAAGCCTGGCATGCTGCTGTGCATGGGGTCCCAAAGAGTCAGACATGACTGAGTGACTGAACTGAACTGAGAATAATTGTTCAATGGATGTGCAATAGTTTTCATCTTTTTGTGTTTATCTTCATGCCTCTTCAATGCACACAAATGTTCATTTGTATTTATCCAAATGTACTGAATTTTCTCTTTATATATATATATTCTTCCATATATCTTGAACTTACTGTCTATGCTGTTGAAGTCTCAATTATTTCCAAGAGTCTCCTTTTTACTTCCACCTGATTTTTTTTTTCTGCAGTACCAATTTTATTCTTTATGTCTTTCAAATGGCTAAAAAGTTGTGTATCCAACTTTTAATTATAATTTAAGGTGAGTGGCATAACATGCATGGCTATAATGCTACCAATAATTCCCCCAATTAATACATCAAATAACCTTTTTCCCTTGTAAGGTTTTTATTTCCACAAACTCTATCCAAAGCATCAGCTTATAATGATAACACTTGTTTGTACAAAAAGAAAAACCTTGTTTCTTTAGGTGACTCTTTTATTGGGTCTTTGTCTCCTTACCTACAATACAAGATATTTGTTTTAGGTGATTTTCAAAGTCTTTCTCAACTTTGAAATTGTGTTATTTTTCTGAGCAGTGAACATGTGTCATTGTGCTAACTAGACCTGTCTTCCTCGAAAAGGTGCTCCAGACTATAGTCCTCAGGCCATATCTGGCCATTGACCAGTTTCTGTAAGACACTTGAGTTAAGAATGGTTTTCATATTTTCAAAAAGTAATTAAACAACAATGGCAAAAGGGATATTTGACACAGATCCATAGATCTTTTAAGGTCCTCAAAGCCTAAAATAGTCTGTATGTGACCCTCTGTAGAATCAGCTCACTGACTCCTGCTACAGTGTGAGAAGTCAGATCTTTTATTATCACAGGCACCTCTCCAAAATACCATTGACAGAAAACATAACAAGTACCATATTTCCTTTTCTTATGGGCACAAACTTAGAACACATTTCCCAGTCTCCCTGCAGTTAGGGCTGCCCATTATCTGAGTCTTACATAATGGGGTGTTGGTGGATATGATATATACCACTTCCAGACCTCTGCTAAATCTGCCCCATGCTGGAGCTCCATATCCCTCTTATGTACGCCAGTTTGATATAGAGAATCCGGTAGAAGACACTTCAGGAGGTGACGGAGTCATACAGTGAAGGTAACACAAGTACCTGACTGACCTGGTGGTAGGTTACACATCAGAAAAGAACATCACATTGAACTTCATCTGGACAGAGGAACCTGGTGGGCTACAGTTCATGGGGTCACAAGGAGTCAGACATGAATGAGTGACTAACACTTTCACTTGAGTAAAAATATAAACTTGGGTTGGTTAGGACAATGAATGAAGGAATTCATTATAGCTGCTAGTATCTATCCCAATTAAGGCAATGATTCTCCTCCACAGCTCAGCTAGTAAGTTGCTTCTGTCTGCTTTGAGTGGGAAACCAGAGGACTAACACTGTTGCCAAAATAGTAACACCGAGGAAATAGTAACTCAATTTCTCAATAAAAGGGAAAAATGCTATGACACCAATTTAGAATACAGATCTTGGTAGATCAGTGACCTTTGTCTCTTAGTGAGGCTTGGATTATTATTTCTGAGAGACAACTCCACCGAAACAAGTGGAGTGTCTGACCATCACATTGAGCTGTGTTGAGGCTTCCTTTATCCCATTTCCCACAGGAATTGAAGTATTAAGTGCATTTTACCTTTAGTTCTGAAGATACATGAAGAAGAATTATATTCTTTGGATATTGATATTGTCTGGGAAAACTTGCAGAAAAAAAAATTGTAAATAAATTTCCAAATCAGAGACCATCCAATAACAGCATGGGGAATGCTACGTCCAGAATATTTACATATAACAACAATAAAAATAAAATTAACAAGTAGATCTCACTATTCAGACAAAATTGCCATATAGTGGGAGAGTTAAGGGCATGACTGAATTTAGTAAGCCTGGGTGTGAATGCTTGCTGCACCAGTTATTAACTGTTTGACTTTTTAAGATCTCAATCTTTCTGTTATTCTGTATTCTCACTTTTAAATGGGGGACATGATAAAATGATACCTGCTTATTAGGGTTGTAATAAAGATTAAAAGAATTATTGTCTTTAACTTGAAATAGTACTGACACATAATATGCATTCATTCATTCATTCAAATTATTACATGATTCAAAATAAGGGAATTCACCCAATATGCAAGGTCTAATGTGATATTTCAAAAATCTCTGCATCCTCTCCTCTCATTTATGCATTTCTGTAAATGTTTTCCTGATATTTTGCTTTTGTCTCAGTTATGCAGTTATTCCTTCTTAGATTTTGAGATCAAGTTTGAATTACAAGTAAGTTGCAACAAGTGGACTGAATGTGGAGGGCAGTCCACTTAGATGTAATAACACAGAGGTAGGAAAAGATGCAGTATATTTGGTTAGTATATGCAGTGTATTTGGCAGTCCTTTGTTATAAAAGTGAGACTTAGAGACCAAAAGCATCTTCCTGTCTTCTCTAGAGAAAAGAAATATCTATCTTCTCTTTCAAAACATTGTTAAGATCTATGTATACATGAGGCCTCCTTTTGAGTCGGAAGAAAAGAAACAATGAGAAACTTCACAATCAGAAGAGCAAAACACAGTCCGTTTTGGAGAAAATCTTCAAGTTGCTACTGGATATATATGTGTGCATGTTGTATGTGTGTGTTTATGTGTGTTTGTATGTGTGTATATATATGTGTATATATATGTGTGTGTATTTAATTCCTTATGAATGAACAAAATTCTGCACTTGGATTATCCTGAGAATCTGGATCTTTGCACTTTTCATTTTTTATCACTGTGCCTGGTTTTCACTTGTTAAACTTTATAGTTTGTCGGAGCAAAGCATAAAGAACCATATTCTTATTCAGTGCAGTTTGAAAGCTTGCTGTGTTTTCTTGAAGGACTTTTGTAATAAGGTTTGAAGTCGTCTTGTCTGCAGTCTCCTAAACAAAGAGTGATACTTTATCATGGAGAAGTAATACTCCATCATGGAGAAAAATAAATTCACATACCATATGCAACATGAACACGCTAGTTTCTGCTACTAATTCAGAATTCTTACTCCATCCTGTATCTTTTATGGCCTAACATGGTGATATGAAAGGAATTTTATATATTTTAGTTCTGTCCCTCTGCTGGCAGTGGAAGTAAATCCCAAAGTATTTCAGCAGGTGCTATTAATATGCAAATAACAGAGAATACACTATTTCTAATAGACCTCCCAACTGCATGGGAGGCGTCGCTGCTGGAGCAAATTAGCTTTCTGTAATTTGCATGCTTTTCACAACCTCCTGGGATTATATTTTAGATCAGAGACAATAAAAGCATATGCAGTTAGCTTAAAATGTAACTAATTTTAGACTTTGAAACAATTTTAACCTAACTTCTTTGTGGTGTTAAACAGCTATTTGCAAAGAAACTTTTATAACAGTCTATAATTTTCATAGCATTGATTTACCATTAATGGCTCCATCTCTGTATAGCATGAAAACAAATGAGGGAGCAGACCAGGTGTATGGGTTTCCCAAATGACTAAAAAGACACAATGAGGCGGTAGACTGGAGACCTGAGAGTATGCATTGTTTGAACAATTACAAAGATAGAGAAAACATGAAATTGGCCCAAAAAGAGTGATCAGCCAATATGATTCATAACAAGAAGAACCAGCCAGAAAGATAAAGCAAATTTATTTAGCTCACCAAGCAAGCCTTACAATATCTAAATAAAATGATATCTGAATAAGTGAATAAATAATAGTAAATTAACTAATTTTAACTATTCCAACTTACATCTTACAAATAATATGTTTTTAGAATTATTATTCCATGTCCTAGAAATTAGGAAAGTTCCTCAAAAAATATACATCCAGTCTGGCAGTAACTAGAATCATAAGTGATTGGGAAATTTAACATAGTTTACCGGGATTATGTGTTTTTTTGTTGTTGATCTTTCAGTGAGAAGGTGAAAATTCACCAACCTTTGTATATTTTGTTGAAAAAGTAATTTATTTTGATTGCTTCCTGGACTGGATATGCTAGGGATTAAAAAAAAAAATAGATAATTTTTTAGCTTTTTGCTGTCTTAAATCCACACATGAAAATTCAGTTGAAGAAATGACATAATTAGATGTTTGAAGCTTAAATGTCACCTTTGAGTATGTGGTTTTAATTTGGAGCCCAGATCAACTAATGATTGAATTATTCTGCATTTCCTTTTGTTTCTGTAATCATGGCTGCATCACAAGTTTAAAATATATAACATGAAAAAATGTCATAAATGAGAGCTATTTAAGATTTACTAACTAAATGTGTTTCTTATTCATTAGTTCAGTAACTAGTAGCTGACCATAGGTAAAACAGACGGCTTGAAGGAAAAGAAGAAAAATAAAAGGTAACTTTACTCTGAAGAAAGAATATGCTTGTGTAATGGTCATTCCAATATTTCTGGTTAAATTATGGACAGGTTTCAAGTCAAGTAATTTTTGCCTCATGAATCTTGCTGAAATATATGAATCAACTTACAATAAATAATTTGTTCATTTGACATACCTTGGATCTGGAGGGAAAAGTAATTAATTTAAATATAATAAATTCAACTAAGTCAATAATCAGGCATATGAATATATTTATATGGGGTAAAATAACATTTTTTTAAACAGTGATTTCAAGATGCTTTAAAGATAAAATTTTTACTCAGTGATCACACTTTGAAAAACTAGTCTTATAAGCCAAATGGAAAGAGAACCCATGTATGGCATATTCAAGTTAAGCTACACGCTACAGAAAGAAGGTCTTTGAACATAAAAAACAACACTGAGAATGATATAATTTTGTAATAAAATTGAGATCATGTATCCCAAGTAAATATAATTTCATAATAATAAGTATATAATTATATGTATCATAAATTTATATAGTTACTCTCAACTGTAGCACAGTCTGTATTTTATATACCATTTCATCAATACCTTTCCTTCCATACTAACCCCCATTGTCCTCTGTCCATATTTTTTTTCTTCCTTTTATAATATTATAACCCAATGCATAGTTATCTTTTTACTTTTCTGCTACAGTTTTCAAGTGATGTCTTCCATTCTGTCGTTTTTGTTTTTTCTCGTAAGCTGAAGATCTAACTTTAGTCCCTCCCCAGGCATCCTTCAAAGTCTGGTTCACACATGGGCTCCACTGTGAATGCTTCAGTGATGTTTCTGGCTCGAACCTAACTCTCTTTTTCTCAGAAGTCTTATTGCCTTTAAATCATCTTATTCTTAATATACAGCACTTCTTAAGTTTTTAATTTACATTGGAAATGCGTTATTTCCTCTGACTAAACTGTGTGCTTCCTGAGGGCAATTCCTTAAATAAAGCAGATACTTCGGAAATAGGTATTGAATATTCATAAAGTTTCTATCAGTTCAGTTCAGTTCAGTCGCTCAGTCGTGTCCAACTCTTAGCATGCCAGGCCTCCCTGTTCATCACTAACTCCTGGAGCTTACTCAAACTCATGTCCATTGAGCTGGTGATGCCATCCAATCAACTCATCCTCTGTGGTCCCCTTCTCCCCCTTCAATCTTTCCCAGCTGGGAAAGCTTCTATAAGCATTATTTCCTCATATTTTCTTTAGCTATGGTAAGAAGTTTATCTTTTGGTTTCCTCTGCCCAGTTTTTGAAAAGTATTTACTCTTCTCATTCTGAGTGGTTATGGAAACTCACTATACATTTTCAGACGAAACTCGTTTTGCTCTGCTATTATGTGACCTTACATACATCATTTATCCTCATCATGTCTCAGCCTTCTATTGTAAAATATTGAAGGCTCAATCCCTCAACCCTTCTGAGTTGCTGTGAGAATTACCCAGTGCAATACACCTTGCGTGAGCATATTCTGAAGGTAGGTTTTTATTTGGAGACTCTGGCAGCTCTCACTATTCCAGTTTTACCCAGTGTTGCTCTGAGCCTTGAAGTGCCTGAGAGTGGCCGAGGGCCCTGGCCACGTGTTCGACATCTGAATGTCCTCATCTCTACTTATTTGGCTGGCACCTTCATGAAAATAAAAACCCTTTCTGGTTTCTGCTTTTCTCATGGACTGGGTGTTTGGACATGATCTCCCTACTGGCTGACTTCAAGTCGAGGAGAACTTTTTTGGCAACTGATGTGAAATAAATTCTGGTCGGACATGTTTAGGGCCTCAAGTCACAGATCTGTGTTTATTTTTATTGAGAAAGAGCAGAGCAGGGAGATGTGGCCCCATGGCCTTTATTTGAGTAACACACAATAGCAGAGTTCCAAGTCCAAAAGTTTCTTCAGAGAGAAAGTGGTTTCAAATATTTTAACCAAAGACTATGTGACTGTTAGTTTTCATTCTGGGCAACTAAAAGTTGCTCTTCTATATATGTCACACAAATATAAGGCAGAGAATAGATTCCTTCTTCAAGAAAATGCAACATTTGCTACTCATAAAAATATCCCAACCACGTCCCAGTTTAAATAATCAGATTAGTTTTGCCTTTCTCTAAAAATCATTGACTGTACCCCTCCCCCACCATTCTTTACACTTGTGTTAACACTTAACACTTGTCTTTTCAATGATATTTTGAGAAATGATAGTGCTGAATATCGGTTCCTTTAGTGAACTTCCCACACCATTTTCCCTCATGTATCTTCATGGACTAACTTTGATACCTCTGATTAATACTGGAGATTCCCTTCTTTGTCATAAGAAATGAATCCTCTTACATTAACTTTCCTAAGGCCCTGTCCATGCACTGAATTTCTTTATTGTCCTGGAAGGAAAGGATCACATTTGTATGGCAAACATCGTCTGTGAAGTAGCCACTATGGAAGGGACTTTATATTGTCTTCCTTAATCTTCACAACTATACTTAGAGGTAGATAACATTACACTCATCTTAAGGATGAGAAAATTATGTCTCCAAAACACTAACAGTAAAACTGCTAGAGAGTGGCAGAGTCGATATTTATATTCAGGGCAGGCTGATTGCAGTTTCCATGTTATTTCCACTATACAACTAAAAATGAATAAATCAATAAGTAAATAAATATAACTACACACACCAAACATACATATATACACAGAATACTCATTGCTGATGGTTCACAACACCCAAAATCATCTTTAGTGCTAGACAAAACCAATTAATCATTTCAGTTATAAGTAGGTGAACAGGTACTATCAGAAGAGTACATTTGTCACATTGTAAACAGTTGTTTTAGAATGTTATAGGTACAGATGCATACACAGAAATATTACAGTATCTCTCATATACACAAGAAGACTTGGTGAGCTAGAATAACTCTTTCCCCAAATCAGTCTTTTGATTTAATCTCATCCTTTTATAACAAGGTCCCTGGTGGCTCAGAGAGTAAAGAATCTGCCTGCAATGCAGGAGACCCAGGTTTGATCCTTGGGTGGGGAAGATCCCCTGGAGAAGGAAATGGCAACCCACTCCAGTATCCTAGCCTGGAAAATTCCATGGACAGAGGAGACTGGTGGTCTACAGTCTATGGATAGCAAAGAGCTGGACAGGACTGACTGACTAACACTTTCACTTTGTATTCATAGCAACAGATGACCCTGATCCAGCAGCCTCTGTCAATAGAAAGGCATGCTGACAGATGCTAAAATAGACATAGGTATTTCAGCTGAAAGGGGGTTGGGCAACCATTTGGAATGAAGGTGGGGTGACATGTAGTTATCACTTGAAAAAGAAGATAAAGACCCAGATTGCAGACATGGGGCCCTGGTTCAGAGCAGAACTAGCAGCCAGCCTGGTCTGAGGCTCAGATGCTGAGGGACTTGCCCACGGTACCTGGTAAGCCCTAAACACAGTAGGTATAGTTTCTGCAGTTTGTAGCAGAACTGAGCCTAGAAATGGGTTAAATGCTCAAAACTTCAAAGATGAGAAGAGTCAAAGAGACAGGGAGCTACCCAAGTTACCCCAACTCTTTTCTTTCCTCTCTGTGTCTTAATCTTCTTTTTTAAGCTTTCTAGAGCATGATTACTCTTCAGCAGACCATGGTAATGTGTGTCGGGAAAAAATGAAATTAAACTAGTGCTTCAGGAATTCCTTCATAATGTAATCTGAACCAGTCCTTATTAATGAGGCCAAAGTATTTCCCATCTAAGTGAAGTCCTGCAATTATTTAAATGTGTAAGTGAAACCATTCTTTATACCTTCATTCACAGTCCATTTAAGTCAGAAACTGAATTTACTTGGTTTACTAACTGGGCATTAAGCACCATTTGAACAGTTAAAGAACTATCAACAGTTGCAATGGCCCATAATAAATATATATACAATTATTTCTATATAGATTGTCCTTTATAGTTGAAAATGACATTGCAAATAGTTACTAATTGCCTACCTGTCACTACACAGCTAGTATTTCAGTGTATATCTGCATAGGGATTTTCCTTGTATAGAGCATTCACATTCTCTTATTTGTTTATTAATATAAACCATTATTATTAACAATAATATTAATATTAAGGGAATAAAATTAAAAGTTGTTGAATAACCCAAGATGGATAAAACCAGAAAGCCAGAGACTGAAGTGCTCAACATACTGTGTACCTGCACATCACAAGTAAGCATGACTCTTCTTTCATAGCGCCTGTTCAAAATCCTATGTTCCCTGTTATATTTAAATATTGGCCACTTATATGAAATACAAAGCCTGTTTATAAGGAAGAATAGCTATTTATCTAAATTCATTTGTTGCTGAATCTTATCTTCTTTCAGTAATTTCTTCATCCCATTCATTGGGGTATTTCAATTACTTGGAATATTCAAATTAGTTATATTTGCAAATATTATAGAACTTCACAGCAAAGAACATGAAAATAATATTCTCCAAGACAAATTCTACTTTTTAGTTATAATGTAATAATGTACTTAATTTAAAATATATCATAGGGTACACATACGTTGTTAGATTTTTTTAAAATTCTCAATATATTAAGTCAGCAGTTTAAGTACAGTTGACCCTTGAACAGGAAAAGTTTCAGCTGTGTGTGTCCCCTTGTATGTGGATATTTTCAATAAATATATTGGAAACATTTTTTAAGATTTGCAACAATTTGTAAAAAACTTGCATATGAACCATGTAGCCTAGAAATGCTGAAAAAGAAATAAGAGTAAGTTTGTTATGTCATGAAAGCATAAAATATATGTATGGTTGTGGTGGTTTACATACTAAGTTCTGTTATACTCTTGAGAACCCCACGGACTGTAACCTGCCAGGTTCCTCTGTCCATGGAATTCTCCAGGCAAGGATACTGGAGTGGGTAGCCATTCCCTTCTCCAAGGGATATTCCCAACCCAGGGATCAAATCTGCATCCCCCACATTGCAGGTGGATTCCTTATCACTGAGTCACTAAGGAAGCCGAAAACATTTGTACATATAGATGTAACATACAAAATATGTGTTAATAGACTGCTTATGTTACTGGTAAGGCTTCTGATCAATAGTAGGCTATTTGTAGTTACATTTGGGGAGAGTCAAAAGTTATATGGGGATTTTTGACTACACGGGGGTCAGTGCTTTTAATCCCTGTATTGTCCTCAAGTCATCTATATATTCTTAGAGGTTAGGAAAAAGACTAGAAAACTTTAACAATATAATTTCATATTTTGGAGGCTTGTTTTGTTTGATTTTCACCAGAATGACGTAAAACTCATGAAAATTAATAGGCTGTGTCATTTTGGAAGAGAAGGGAAAAAGATTTTATTGATCATTAGTTTCAAATCACTTTGCTCTGAAAATACTCCTTAAAGGATTGCTCAGAATTAATATGGGTAAAGAGTAGTAGTGTCTGAATAGATTTTCCTAATGCAGCCTCTCCCTAAGTCCCAATAAGTATCCATAAGTTCAGTTCAGTTCAGTTCAATTCAGCCACTCTTCCGGCTCTTTGCGATCCCAAGAACCGCAGCATGCCAGGCCTGCCTCCCTGTCCATCACCAACTCCCAGAGTCCAGCCAAACCCATGTCCATTGAGTCGGTGATGCCATCCAACCATCTCATCCTCTGTTGTCCCCTTCTCCTCCTGCCCTCAATCTTTCCCAGCATCAGGGTCTTTTCAAATGAATCAGCTCTTTGCATCAGGTGGCCACAATACTGGAGTTTCAGCTTCAAAATCGGTCCTACCAATGAACACCCAGGACTGATCTCCTTTAGGATGGACTGGTTGGATCGCCTTTCAGTCCAAGGGACTCTCAAGAGTCTTGACTAAATGGACCTTTGTGGACAAAGTAATGTCTCTGCTTTTTAATATGCTATCTAGGTTGGTCATAACATTCTTTCCAAGGAGTAAGCGTCTTTTAATTTCATGGCTGCAATCACCATCTGCAGTGATTTTAGAGCCCCCCAAAATAAAATCTTACACTGTCTCCACTGTTTCCCCACCTATTTCCCATGAAGTGATGGGACCAGATGCCATGATCTTAGTTTTCTGAATGTTGAGCTTTAAGCCAACTTTTTCACTCTCCTCTTTCACTTTCATCAAGAGGCTCTTTAGCTCTTCTTTGCTTTCTGCCATAAGGGTGGTGTCATCTGCATATCTGAGGTTATTGATATTTCTCCTGGCAGTCTTGATTCCAGCTTGTGCTTCCTCTAGCCCAGTGTTTCTCATGATGTATTCTGCATGTAAGTATTCACAAAGGTCCATAAAAAGGTGAAAATTTCACAAAAACTTCAAAAGTTACAATGAACCTATTGCTAAAAAGTTGGAAAAATATCACCCTATCTACAAAACCTACATAGTCAAGTGAAATAGTACAATTAGCAATCATGCACATGTTGGTAAAACAAGTAATCATATTGGCCTGAAAAAGAGAAAGACAATAATTTCTTTTTCCATCATTATCTGTCTTTGAAGCAGAGACGCTTTCCATCCATGCCCTGAGAAAACTTTGCTGTGTGGGTTGTTGTAGTTGCTAAGTTGTGCCCAACTCTCTGTAACCCCATGGACTGCAGCATGCCAGGCTTCCCTGTCCTTCATTATCTCCTGGAGTTTGCTCAAATTCATGTCTATTGAATTGCTGATGCCATCCAATCATCTCATCCTCTGTTCCCTCTTCACTCTTGTCCTCAATCTTCCCCAGATCAGGGTCATTTCCAGTGTTTGATTCATCGAATCAAGTAGCCAAAGTATTGGACCTTTAGCATCAGTCCTTCTAATAAACATTCAGGGTTGACTTTCTTTAGGGTTTACTGGTTTGATCTCCTTGCTGTCCAAAGGACTCTCAAGAGTCTTCTCCAGTACCACAATTCAAAAGCTTTAATTCTTTGGTGCTCAGTCTTATTCATGATCCAGCTCTCATATCTGTACATGACTACTGGAAAAGCCATAGCTTTGATTATATGGACCTTTGTTGGCAAAGTGATATTTCTGCTTTTTAAAACACTGTCTATGTTTGTCATTGCTTTTCTTCCAAGAAGCAAGTGCTATGGACTAAGTATTTGTGCTTTCCCTAAATTCATAGGTTGTAACCTAGTGTGGTGGTATTAGGAAGTGGGGCCTTTGGGAAATCATTAGGTCATGAAGATGGAGCCATTGTAAGGGGATTAGTGGCCTTATAGGAAGAGATGTGAGAAAGATGATCTCTCTCTGATCATCTCTCTGTGACAAAAGACAGTGAGATGGCCAGGAAGAGGACTTTCACCAGAATCCAACCATGTTGGGACTCTAATCTTGGGCTTCCAGTCTCCAGAATTGTGTGAAATAAATGTTTGTTGTTTATATTACCCAGTCTATGGTAGTATAGCAGCCCAAGTCCATTACTTTGGCCACCTGATGTGCAGAGCTGACTCATTAGAAAAGACCCTGATGCTGGGAGAGAGTGAAGGCCGGAGGAGAAGGGGACAGCAGAGGATGAGATGATTGAATGGCATTACCAACTCAATGGACATGAGTTTGAGCAAACTCCAGGAGATGGTGAAGAACAGGCAAGTCAGGTTTGCTGCATTCCATGGGATTGCCAAGAGTTAGACACGACTGAGCAACTGAACAACAACAAATTCACTAAGACAATGTGTTTTTATTTTAATGTGCAGATTACTGATTCTCTTTTCCTACCTTTAAATTTCTCCTACCATTCATACACTGAAATACTCAGAAAGCAAAAAGGTTAGGAAATATGAAAATGCTAACTGGATTTTTCCAGTTTATCTTTGAGACATAGCCACAAAAATGTAACTCTATGAATGGGGGCAGTGACAGGAGAATGGTTGTTAGTGGGACATGCTGATAATTGTAGGTTATTTGAACTTAATTGACCTATTGTCAGTGAGTCATATAATGAATGCTGGAGATAATCTTAACTCAATGTGGAAGAGACGTGCTTACAATCTGTTGTACAGAAATGAATTGAGATTAGAACCTTAGTGATACTTGGGATATAAACTTAATGACACTAAGAATAAGTGATATGAAGCAAGTCATAAATATCAACTACTAGAAAAATACTGAGTATGCTTATATTTCTTTCAATTCAGAACAATAGAAAACATTAGACTACTAACTGACATTCAAATAGTAAGCAAAAATATGTGATTCCTGTCAACCAGAACAAAATGTCATATCATATCATACTGAGTTGTAAAAAACAAAGCCATAACATCACTTTAGGTACAACATGAGATGGGTAACATAGAAGATAATAATTAAATCAAAATTAACTAATAAAAATAAAAGCTGTGGAAAATAAAGAAAAAATTGAATTAGTATGTAGAAATGTAGAAAAGTGAAAGTGTTAGTTGCTCTGTCATGTCCAATTCTTTGCAGCCCTATGGACTATAGCCCACCAGGCTCCTCTCTCCATGGAATTCTCCAGGATACTGGAGTGGGTTGCCATTTCCTGCTCCAGGGAATCCTCCTGACCCAGGGATTGAACCCCAGTTTTCTGCATTGCATGCAGATTGTTTACCTTCTGAGCCACCAGGGAAGCCAGAGGGAAGACTTTAAAAGTTCTCCCAGGAGAGGAGGAGAGGGTGTGATGTATGGTAAGAGTAACATGGAAACTCACATTACCATATGTAAAATAGAAAAATAGATAGCCAAGGGGAATTTGCTTGGAATTAGCCAAGGAAACTCAAACAGGGGCTCTGTATCAACCTTAGAGGGGTGGGATGGGGAGGGAGATGGGAAGGAGTTTCAAAAGGGAGGGGATACATGTATGCCTATGGCTGATTCATGCTGAGGTTTGACAGAAAACAACAACATTCTGTAAAGCAATTATCTTTCAGTAATAATAATAATAATAAAAAGAACTGAAGCTAGGACCCCTCGGAGGAAAAAAAAAAAGGTCTTCTCAAAATAATAAAGAAATAAAAAATTATGAGAGGATTTAATGAAAAAAAGATGACACAACTATGGAAAACTGGTATTTTAGAGAAAGACTAGGGGAAAAATACAACAGAAGCAAAATAAAGAATTAAAAAAAAAGAGAGGAGAAACATTAAAGTTTGAATTAGAAGTTTAAACACTTGCAAACATTCAAGCATGAAATATAGGCTATCTCTAGTAAACAAAATTAAGTCTGGCCTGAGACTTCTCCTTCACATCAATGAACAAGATGAGACTATGCAGTAATAGTCTATGAATGTCTTAGAAGAAACATTTATTATTAAAATGTGAATGGAATTTCAAATTTATATTTATATGTGAATAAAATAGTCATTCCCAGATATGTATGGGAAGATAAATTTAGCATCCATTTTCATTCTTAAAAATTATTTAAAGACTTATTAGTGACTTATTCCTGGCAATTGAGAAATAAATCAAGATACAAAGTCAAAAAAGGGAAATATAATATTGGATAATATGTTCAAATGTTAAAACTATAAACATTGAAATTAGTGTTGCAACCAATATGTGTTGAAAAATAATATGTGTTAGTATAACCAAATACAAAATATAATGCACAAATCAGATATAAATGTCAGAAAGAAAATATAATGCAAAATATAATTGGGGCAGATCTAGGATAAATTATTTATTTTCTTCATAGGATCACAGTCCTACTCTGCTTTTCTGAAAATGTTACTTCATATATTTTGTCTAGTTTTTTGTTTACTGTGAGAAATTAAATTTGGACCTTGTTACTCTAAGTCAGAAATCAGAAGCTGATATCAGTTAAATTTTAGTTGAATAGAGACTATAACTATTTGTAAATGTAAGGAAGCAAATATTAGAATAAAAATAGAAAACAGAATTTCCAATCTCTTCAAAGAAATAAAATTCTTTATTCTTATTCTCAAAGAAATTTTAAAAAATTCAACAAAATTAGAAATAATCATGAAATGCAAACAACAAAATAAGTAGACAAAAGCAGCAATCACAATCAGTGTGGAATGGATGAATTATCTTGATAAGACAAAACTCTTAAGCTGGGTTTAAAAAAATCCAACTACATGCTGTTTATATTATTCATGTGTGCTAAGTCTCTTCAGTCATGTCCAATTCTTTGTGACCATATGAACTGTAGCCCTCCAGTCTCCTATGTCCATGGGATTCTCCAGGCTCCTAGGTCCATGGGATTCTCCAGGCAAGAAAAGTGAAATGGGTTGCTGTGCCCTCCTCCAGGGGATCTTCCCAATCCAGGATCGAACCAGTGTCTATTAAATAGTCTCCTGCATTGGCAGGCAGGTTCTTTACCACTAGTGCCACTTGGGAAGCCCATAACATTAGAGATATAATTAAAATGTTAATTAAAAAATTTGGAACTAAATGCTGAGGGACATCATTCTTGGTTTCGCTACTTTGAAAGTATAGTTTAATGTTATTTAAAAAACAAACATTAAATTGAACAAAACTCAAGGTAGAACAAATAATATTATTAGAGAAAATACAAAGCAAATGAAACAGCTCTCATAATAAATTAAATAAGACTCTCATCTCTATAAAATAAATGAAAATGTATTAAGTTAAGAAATATTAAAATTATAGGAGGAATATGAAACACATTAATTATCAAAATAAGTGTAAGTGGATAAAACTCAAAACATCTCTGGTTGGCACTATTAAAAAGCCATGTATGTACTAACTATACCTACTGAAATATGTCATGGTAATTAAAGAGCATAAAAAGAATATTGGGTAAAGATATACCAGGCAAACTGTAAGTTTTGGATGTCAATATTAATGTCAGCAATATAGAATTTTTTAAAAAAGCCAGAACAATAATGATGATTTTGTATTGAGAAAAGATAATCAGTGTTGTATTGCTGATTATGAGTGTCAGTTTTATATATGCATATATACATATGTTATATGTATATAATATAACTTCACATTCAGTGATATCACATAGGTAGTTTGAAATTGGCCATGGCAGTAGTATTTAATCCTTAGAATTTGGTAAATGTTTCAAATCAGCTCTTATCTTCCCGCCCCTCCCCACCCCTAGAGACCTGGTCGTTAAACATTTGCTAGCAAACCACTGAACATAATCCAAAATGAATATGTAACAGTCATGACTTTGTAGGACCCAACAGCATAGCTTAGAAATGTAGGGCACAAACCTATTAGAAATTCAAAGACAAAATGACAGAAGCTCAATATTTGTGGGAGAGATTAATACATTCCTGTCAGCCTTTGATGACTCAAATAAGCACACACCAAAAAATGCAATAAAATAGGTGATTTGGATTATATCAAGATCATTAATAAGATTACTTGAAATGTGGGTTGCAGCCACCGAAGAATATATTTTATTTTGTTGTACACATGACAGTCTTTAAAAGCATACTATGTCAGGCAGAAAATCTCAATAATTGCCAAAACATTCAAATAATGAGGTGCACAGCCCTGGGCTTCAGTAGTTTGTAGTAGTTAACAAAAAGTTAACTAACATGACTGTACAATAAAATTTCCTCTCTCCCTTTAACAAACCATATGTTCTAAAGAACTAAGGTGGATTTGGAATCAGTTATATAATTGAACATAATTCAAAGTATGGCCTTTGCATTAAAAACATTAGAATTTATGAATTCATGACATTTTCTGAATGAAACAGAAATTTAGTGAAAACAAGAAGAAAGGAAAATAATACATTGCGTAAACCAACAAATTGTCTAATTTCTATAGTGTAAGTTTCTAAGCTACTAAGAAGATAAAGAGGTCATTCTTTACAGAGTGAATGAGTCACACAAAATCAAAATACATAAAGCACAATATTTAACTTTGAACAAATTTGTTGTAAAAATACGAATAAAAATTCTATATATGATGGAATGGATGTTTCCAAATAATGGGCCTCTTGAGTGTGAAAACATTATGGAAAATGAACTCCTAAAAATAGGGAGATTTTAGAAACTGTTGACAACAGCTAATAAATTTGATTGCTTATCTAGCGCGAGACAGTGTTCTAAAGACCTTTAAATATATTACAATATTTTGTTCTTGGATAGAACTATATGATAAGTAGGGTAGTTCACGCATAAGGAAAGTGAGACATTGAGAAGTAAGTTAACCAAGGTTAAACAGCTGGTAAATGGCAAACCTGCGATTAGAAGAAATGTGGCTCCAGAGTTCCTATTCCTTACCACCACACTGCACTACCTCTCAGAAGATTTTATGTAAAACTAAGTGAAATAAAAAATAGAAACCAAACCAACTGCACAGAAAACAATGTGAAATTGTCATGGGTTAACTTTAAAATCAGAAAAATTTTACAAATGATTTTTTTTTTCTAACTTTCAAGACATTACTATTATGTGAGTGAAAATTAAACTAGTAACCAGAGAAAAACAGCACTATGGTGGGGGAAGGAAAGCAAAGAAGGAGGAGATAGGGAAGAAGGAAAGAAGGAAGAAAGGAAGGGAGGAGGGAAGGCAAGATTTCCACTAAAAATAGCTAATTTTTAGTGGCTATAGACTTTGTTCCTGAAACACAGGGGGCAAAGTTGATAAAAATGATGGAAATGTATAAGAAATACATTCATGATACAACAGGGAAATAATTTGACTAGAATAAAGGATGGATGTAACCAAACTCAGAATTTTTCTGCAATGTTTATGTTTTATAAGTATATGTCTGTAATCATATAACTATCATGAATAACCTTTCAGGGTAGAAAACATTCATTTAACTCTGGAATTGTTTAGCCACAGATGACTAATTTTCTGTTGAAATAACTGAATCTATAATATTATGTTTCTTCTTCTCTTTTTTTTTTTTTTCAAATTTCCTGTTCACAAAGCTCTCATTATTACCTTCTGTGTCCATTTTTCTCAGAGATAGGCTGTGTGCTTTGCTGATCATAGCAAACCCCTCTTCCAATGATACAAGAGATCACTTTACTCATGAATATCACCAGATGGTCAACACCAAAATAAGACTGATTATATTTTCACCTGAAGATGGAGAAGCTCTATATAGTCAGCAAAAATAAGACCTGGAGCAGACTGTTAGCTAGATCATCAGCAATTTATTGTGAAATTCAGGATTAAATTGAAGAAAGAAGGGAAAACTACTCAACCATTCAGTTGAGTAGTATCAAATCTCATGATACAGCATTTGATACAGCAGAGATGATGAATAGATGCAAGGGATTAGATTCGGTAGACAGAGTGCCTGAAAAACTGTGGACAGAGATTTGTAACACTGCACCGGAGGTGGTGACCAAAACCTTCCCGAAGAAAGAGAAATGCAAGAATGTGAAGTGGTTGTCTGAGAAGGCCTTACAAATAGCTGAGAAAAGAAGAGAAGTGAAAGGCTAAAGAGAAAGGGTATCACACCCAACTGAATGCAGAATTCCAGAGAATAGCAAGGACAGATAAGAAAGCCTTCTTAAATGAACAATGCAAAGAAATAGAAGAAAACAATAGAAAGGGAAAGACTAGAGATCTCTGCAAGAAAATTAGAGATACCAATGGAACATTTCATGCAAAGATGGGCAAGAGGAGAAGGGGGCGGCTGAGGATAAGATGGTTAGATAGCATCACTGACTCAATGTACATGAGTTTGAGTAAACTCTGGGAGATAGTGAAGAACTAGGAAGCCTGGTGTATTGCAGTTCATGGGGTTGCAAAAAGTCAGATATGATTTAGTGACTGAAGAACAATTGTGGGAATATATTTAAGAAACTTAGGGAAAGACCAAAGGGAAATTGACTCACTTGGTAGAAAACCATGTCAGTGGTGTATCTGGGATAACCCACTTTACTAGTTTGGAGTACAAACATAATCACCACATTTTGATTTATTCAGTTTATTGCTTAAGCACTCACCTGCCCACAGTGACAGGAGGTCCCCCCTATTTTCCAAAACCTCCCCCAGCTACCCTCTTTGGGCAGGAATACTAGGAATTTAGTGCAAAGAAGACCAGTCCTGCTACAGGAAACCAGGAAGAGAGACAAAATGGAGAAGCATGACCAGTACACTAATGCTGTGACTTGAGTCTCTGCCTCGTGAAGTTACCGGTGGTCCTGAACATTCTGATGGAGGAAATTTGTCCATGGTTGCTACGATGCTTGTATTGACTCAGCTCATTCCTTCCCATCACACCAACAGCATTCCTCTGAGCTCTGAGGACTCTCTTTATTTAGATCACACTCATATGCTCAGCCCTTTCTCCCTAAGTTTTAGCACAGTGCACCCAGCCCCAGCTCCTAAGGTGCTAGAATAAGTCTTCCCCATGGAGCCGGGTTCTCTCCCCCTGCATGGGACCATATCTGTATATCCCAACAAGGGATCTCCCCATTGCACACAAAGTAGAAATGCAAATGTTGCTAAGCAGCAAACACACACCCATTTAACATACCTACACCTACACACAAGCTTTCACTGGCAAGGATTGCCTATCTGCCTTAAATTTTTTAACTTAGAGGGTCTTTTAAATCTTTCTCTACAATGAAGCATATTCTCCAAGGCAGCGGTCCCCAACCTTTTTGGCACCAGGGACTGACTTTGTGGAAGAAGGTTTTTTTTCCAAGGACCGGAGGTTGGGAGGATGGTTTGGGGATGACTCAAACACATTAGACTTACTGTGCACTTTATTTCAAATCTAATGCTGCCACTGATCTAACAGGAGGTTCATGGCCCAGAGGTTGGGGACCCCTGCTCCAGGGTACTGTTCTTGGCTATACAATAGAGTGGCACCTCATTCCCATACTAATTTTTCACAAACGAAAATCTCCTCCAAGACTATGCCTATTGAGTGAGGCCAAGTAATTATTGTTCAGGGCTTGAATGCTCAGGACTCCGTTAATCAGCCATTTGCAACTCTCCTAGCATCTGGTAATTTTACCCAGCATTAACTTGTTTTTGATTTGTAACACATGTAATTGCAAAAGATTAATATCCAAACGTTTTAATGAATGCCAATGGTCAAAAAAGAAAGTGTAGTAGAAAAATAGCTATTTCACACAAAGGAAATCTAAATATCTAATAAGCCTTATTAGTTACCTTGAAAATACACATGAAAACTATGAGATCCATTTCACACCCACCAAGGATAAAAAAAAAATAGAAATTGGACAAAACCACGTGCTGATGGAATATGGAGGAACGGAGATGCCAGTGGAAGAGCTAGTCACCTCATTTCCTTGGGAAGTCAGTGGTGATCACCGGCTACCGCACTGTTCAAACGGTCCCATGTGTGGGCAGGTCTGTGAGTCATGGTGCGTTCATCCAGAGCGTCTTCAGCAGGGGAGCCGCAAGGCCTTTCCAGGAGGGCTGATGTGAGCAGCCCATTGCCTTGAAGGAGGCTTCATGCCACCAACACCAACAAATCTCAAAAACCTTCCCAGATCCCCTGCATCAGGGATATGAGCTCAGGAAGAAGCTAGTGCTTCCCGCCTATGACCGGTATGGTCCGCAGCCTCATGCTGGTCCTAGTTAGCCTGCCCCGTCAGCAGTCACCGCCCTGGTCGTTTCTCCCAGGTCGAGTGAGGCACACTTGTGCAAGGACACAGGTGTCTTCGGAGGCACGGGGACTTTCTCCTGGCTCCTGTGGACCACTTGCTGTATGTTTGGGCATGGCTGCCATGTTGTAAGGACACTCCAGTGGTCCCCTGGGGTAGCACACGAGCCTTGGCCAAATCCTACTTCAGCGTCAGGAAGAACCAAGCTGGAGCCACCCAATGAGGTTTCCCCTGACCCTGAGAAACAGTGTGATGTCATAAATATTTACTGGTTTTAGCATCTGGGACTTCCCCAGTGACTCAGATGGTAAAGCGTCTGCCTACAATGCGGAAGACCTGGGTTTGATCCCTGGTTTGGGAAGATCTCCTGGAGAAGGAAATGGCAACCCGCTCCAGGACTCTTGCCTGGAAAATCCCATGGACCGAGGAGCCTGGTTCCATGGGGTCGCAAAGAGTCAACCACAACTGAGCGACTTCACTTCACTTTTAGCATCTGGAACGATTTTTTTTGTAGCTGTAGATAATTGAGAACCTTGCCAAATGTGAGAGAACAATAATCTGCTGCAACTGCCAAGGACCTAGGATTTGGCACTTTCAATAAGATCCAGGTGTTTCCAATGGACACCCATGTGGTCTACAAGGAGGAGGTGGATCGGGTCCCACCCCGCTATAGGGAGAGGCAGTCACACAAACCAGCTTCTCAGCAGTAGCATCTGTGCCCGGCAGCCTCAGCGGGGTACCAGAGCAGCCGGTCTGCCAGGACGGAGGGACAAAGACAGCCCTGCCCAGCGACGGGGACAACCTGAGCACCAAACGTGGTGGGACGGGAAGCGCGGTGGACTCCTGAAGCTTCTGTGAGCCTAGAGCCTCCTGGTGAGTTCTGGTTCCGTTTAATTCAGAGTTTGCTGTGTGGACTCCTGACGTTTCTGTGAGTCGGGAGCCTCCTGGTGAGTTCTGGTTCTGTTTAATTCTGAATTTTCTGCATGGACTCTGGAAGGTTCTGTCTTATGGTTCCACTTAATTCTGAGTTTGCTGTGTGAACTCCAGAAGGTTCTGTGAGCTTGGAGCCTTCCAGTGATGTTCTGGTTCCGTTTACTTCTGAGTTTGCTGCATGGGCTCCAGAAGGCTCTGTGAGTTCTGGTTCCCTTTAATTCAGAGTTTGCTGCGTGGACTCCAGAAAATTAGGTGAGCTGTAGTTCCATTTAGTTCTGAGTTTGTTTCATGGGCTCTGAAAGGTTCTGTGTTATGGTTCCATTTAATTCTGAGTTTGCTGTGTGGACTCCAGAAGGTTCTGTGAGCCTGGAGCCTTCTGGTGAAGTTCTGGTTCCATTTAATCAGAGTTTTCTGCATGGGCTCTGGAAGGTTCTGTGAGCTCTGGTTTCATTTAATTCAGAGTTTGAAATCCTATTAAGAAGGCAATTGTATTCTAGCAGAACTGAGTGTATAGAACTAACACCAATAAGACTATCTGAGGCTAACAGCATAGTACAGATGAATAAATACTAAATAAATTCATCAAAGGATTTTGTTGAGGGGAAGAAAAAGGCTTGATCACTGCTTCCACTGTTGGTTTTTTCTGAAAATTATGGGTAATGCAAGAAAATTAGAAACAAGAATTTGAGGTGTAATCAATGGTAGAAAACAAAATTACGTTTCTGTTATTCATAGATGTCATCCTTATGACATAGAAAAACCAATAAAAGCAAATGAAACTTTGTTATATTAGAAAATGACCAGATAATAGATATGTGCACGTAGAAATATTCCAAATAACCAACTGGATGATAAGTTTTTTCCTCAAAAAAATTTCTGTGTATGTATATATTTCCATGCTTGTCTATGCTTGGGTATATGTATCCAGAAATAACAGAAATACTATTTAAATAAAATGTCTTTCCCCACAATCACTTTTTACACCTTAATTTTTCTTAAAGCACTTCTTATATGATTATGAAAAAAAATTATAATCTCTGTTCTCCAAAACTGATGAGAACAGGGTACTGATTTTTCACTGCTGCCCTTAGTGAACACAATGAATAATTGTGGCAGCAGTATAGAAGGGGTGAGTGAAACCTGACAAATGAAAACAGATGTGTTCATCATTATCTTATTTGAATAATCTGAATATTGAAAAGATGCCAATCTAATATATTTAAAGCATAATTTATTCAAGCCCCAATGGATATGTAGTTTTGCAGACTAATAGCCAAATTTGATACTAAGATTAGAAAAAAGCAGTACGAAGGAATTACTAAGAATGCAGTGGTGAGAGAGGGCTGAGACTTGGCCCTAGCAGGTTGCAAGGTAATGTTTTCATGTGTGCTAACATTAAGTAGCTGCATCAATGAGACCTAATAAACAGCCCTAAATCTGATCTTGATAGTGGTGAGAGTGGGCACCCTTGTCTTATTCCTAATATTAGAGGAAATGTTTTCAGTTTTCTCTGTTGAGAATAATGTTTGCTGACAATGTTTTTCATGTATGGCCTTTATAATGTCGAGGTGTGATCCTTCTTTGCTTAATTTTTGGGGAGATTTTTTAAAAATCATAAATGGGTGTTGAATTTTGTTGAAAGCTTTCTTTGCATCTATTGAGATGATCATATGGTTTTTATCTTTCAATTTGTTAATATGGTGTATAGCATTGATTGATTTGTGTATATTGAATCCTTGCATCCCTAGGATAAAGCCCACTTGATCATGGTGTATGATCCTTTTAATGTGTTATTGGTTTCTGTTTGCTAGGATTTTGTTGAGGATTTTTGCAGTATGTTCATCAGTGATATTGGCCTGTAATTTTCTTCTTCTTGTGGCATCTTCATCTGGTTTCGATATCAGGGAGATGGTGACCTCATGGAGTAAGTTCAGGACTTTTCTTTTCTCTGCAATTTTCTGGAAGAGTTTGAGCAATATAGGTGTTAGCTCTTCCCTAAACTTTCAGTAGGATTTGCCTGTGAAGCCATCTAGCCCTGTACTTTTGCTTGTTGGAAGATTTTTTATTACAGTTTTGATTTTTCTGCTTGGGATTGGTCTGTTCATATGTTCTATTTCTTACTGGTTTAGTTTTGTCTAAAGGTTATAATTAGTCAAAATAAGAATTTGGCTAAAGAAAAAAGAAACATCACAGAATAACAAGGATAGAATTACTTAGTCAATAAACTGGATTAGAAAAAATGGATATTAGTGAAAATATGTAAAAAAAAATTCTGGATATGCTGAGACATTAAACACAGAAATGATTACCACATAAGAGAAGATAGATGAATGAATATTTAACTACTTGTGGGTTAGGAAAATGCACATTCAAAAAGGCAGAAACATTATATCAAAAATACATAAATGTTAAGCAACAACGTAAACTGGTAGAAATGTTTTCAACAAATTTTAACAAGAAGTTACTATCCCCCATGTTTTAAAAAAGCTCTTGCAAATTAATAAAATAAGCATTCAGTTCAGTTGCTCAGTCATGTCCAATTTTGCGAACCCATGAACTGCAGCACGCCAGGCCTCCCTGTCCATCACCAACTCCCAGAGTCCACCCAAACCCATGTCCATTGAGTCAGTGATGCCATCCAACCATCTCATCCTCTGTCATCCCCTTCTCCTCCTGCCCTCAATCTTTCCCAGCATCAGGGTCTTTTCAAATGAGTCAGCTCTTCACATCAGGTGGCCAAAGTACTGGAGTTTCAACTTCAAAATCAGTCCTACCAATGAACACACAGGACTGATCTCCTTTAGGATGGACTGATTGGATCTCCTTGCAGTCCAAAGGACTCTCAAGAGTCTCCTCCAACACCACAGTTCAAAAGCATCAATTCTTCTGCGCTCAGCTTTCTTTACAGTCCAACTCTCACATCCATACATGACCACTAGAAAAACCATAGCCTTGACTAGATGGACCTTTGTGGACAAAGTAATGTCTCTGGTTTTTAATATGCTATCTGGGTTGGTCATAACTTTCCTTCCAAGGAGTGTCTTTTAATTTCATGGCTGCAATCACCATCTGCAGTGATTTTGGAGCCCAGAAAAATAAAGTCATCCACTGTTTCCATTGTTTCCCCATCTATTTGCCATGAAGTGATGGGACCGGATGCCATGATCTTAGTTTTCTGAATGTTAAGCTTTAAGCCAGATTTTTCACTCTCCTCTTTCACTTTCATCAAGAAGCTCTTTAGTTCTTCTTTACTTTCTGCCATAAGGGTGGTGTCATCTGCAGATCTGAGGTTATTGATATTTCTCCCAGCAATCTTGCTTCCAGCTTGTGTTTCCTCCAGCCCAGCGTTGCTCATGATGTACTCTGCATGTAAGTTAAATAAGCAGGGTGACAATATACAGCCTTGATGTACCTCCTTTCCTATTTGGAACCAGTCTGTTCCATGTCCAGTTCTGACTGTTGCTTCCTGACCTGCATACAGGTTCCTCAAGAGGCAGGTCAGGTGGTCTGATATTCCCATCTCTTTAAGGATTTGCCACAGTTTATTGTGATCCACACAGTCAAAAGCTTTGGCATAGTCAATAGAGCAGAAATAGATGTTTTTCTGGAACTCTCTTGCTTTTTCAATGATCCAGTGGAAGTTGGCAATTTAATCTCTTGTTCCTTTGCCTTTTCTAAAACCAGTTTGAACATCTATAACCCCAATAAAAATGTGGACCAATAGAAAAAATTTTCACGCAGAAAAGAAATTCAACTATCCAATAAGTATATGAAAAATTGCTCTCAATGACATGTTGCTTTTAATTTTCCAAGGAATAAATGATTTTTAGAATTATTAATACTCAGTGATGGTGTGGATGTGGAATGTGGGAGGCATAAGTAGCATGCTGTTTAACAACTGATTCTCTGGATTCATAATATAAGCATTATAGACATGGTATATTTTAAAGAAAGCCTGTATCATTAATGTCTTCTCCATTACTTCATTACCTCTTGAAAGGAACAGGACAATAATTCCAGCACTGGTTTGTAGTATTTTTTCATTGCTGTGTTGAAATAATCTCACCATACTGATATCAAGCTTTCAAAATAGGGTTACTAAGAGATACACAGTAACACATCATATATAGTATTTCCACCAAACAGATAGGAAAATTAGAGATGAGTTCATATGATGTTATGGGAAAAAATATGTTGTTTATAAATTATAGAAAGTTTATGCATTTTGATTTTTATAAAATCTGTGTGTATGAATAAAAGTGTTTATGTGCATTTTAAGTATATTTAAATGTTTATATTTCATCTGGGCAGTACATTTATAGATAATCTGTATTATATTATTTCCACTATAATATTTTTCAGATTTTTCTACTCTTAACAGTTTCTGTTGGACAGTATTCTGCTTCATGTCTTCCAGGATTTAAAGAGAGAAAATAAAGATACAGAAAAAAAAAAAAAAAGGAAAATAGGATATTGTTCAAAAGATCAAGTCCTATGTATTTTGTACATTGTAGCATAATCTCATACACCCTAAACAGTTTATAAATTCAAGTTAAATAGCATTCCATGTCCAGTGTAGGCTCTTAAATATTTTCAAAACCATGTTTTAGGTTAAAAACAAATTTACCAAATTAGAAATGTCCTTGAACTGCCCAGTTGAGGTTCTTGCATTAAACTGAATGCTGTCCAGTGCATCATTATTCCCCAAAATGATGCAGAGTGTTTTCTGAATTTGTATTTCTATAAACATTTTCCATATTGTTGTTTGTAGAGAATGTAGCAAGTTCTGTTTTGATTCACTAGTTCAGTCAGAAATGTTCAGAATTATTCCACATAATTCACAGAACTTAAAAAAGTATATGTTTAACTCATAATACTCCAAATCTATTGCTTATGGTAGTAACTCAAGCATATTATGACCAGTTTTCCATAGCATTGTTGTTTAAAAATTGGGGCATATTGTTTCTTCCCTATAATTTACCAATGTAAGAATTGATTTAGAATATTTTTGTTGTGTACCTAATATACAATTTTGTGATTGTTTGCTTTGCAATTATATTTGCAAGCTGTAGTGGTAGAGGTATCAGTACTTTTATGTAAAGTATAACTTGAGCTATGTTTTTAAGTTTAAAACTGTCAACCTAAAAAAAAATACTCATAAATCAGTATGTGTTTGTGTGTGTCTATGTATCATGTATGTGCCCTTTTGCATGACTGATTTTTACCAAATGGCATAACTCAGGTTTGTTTATTTTTAAAAGTGAAAGAGGTTGAATTTAAGTTCTTTTTCAGAATGGGTAAATACTCCACTTCTCCACAAGCAGATAAATTTACAGACCTCCTCTGATTATCCTACTACTATATTGTCAAAATTGCTGCAAATACATGATGAGTTCATTACCACTGACAACTAGTTAGTTCCTCTGATATTTAATAATAAATAGGAAGTTGTTAATAAGTATATTACTGTACAACCTGTTCCTTGAGGAGGTCTTATTATGGTCAGATGTGTCCATTTTTGAATCACAAGTCAAAACCTATTGTAGTTTTAAAAATAGCTCTTTCAGTAGAGTTGCTCTGCCCTCAAAATTCAAATTTAGATGGCTAGTGCTCTCTTATATAACTACACACTAACCAGAGTATTCTTGATCATTGTGTATCCCTCTTTAGTTATCTCTGTTTGATCAATATATGTGTTATTTTCATGTTCTCTTCTACAGATTAGTATAGTGGAAAGATTTATTCAGGAAGAACCTATTCTGTTATTAAATATTTATATGTAACCTCTAGATGTGTTTTCTATATTAACTCTGAAAAGCAAGTGATGTAGAAGAATTGTGACAGATAAGCCTTCTACAAAATGACAAATATGAGGGTGTGTCTCAAACAGATAAAATTAGGTAAGATCATTCTCCACTAAGGCTTAACCCTTTGTTGTTGGACAAAGGCTCTACCTGCCTAAAAACTAAGTTAATTTTGTCAAAAGTTAATAGAATTTTTTCAAAAGTCAAGGTTGTTTATTTGGAACTAACTAACTAGAGTAACGTAGGCCAATCCCAATGCTGTGGCCAGAGCTAATGATTTCCTTGAAAGTTTAGCATTCCCACTGAAAATGAGATGTACCTAGCAGCTCTGTGGTTTGAATCCCCTAGTTAATTACATATCAGTTATTATTTCATACATTTTATAGCAGGGAAATCATGTGGTGACCACTAAATGTATGACCAAAAGTTAAATATGTTTTCAAGATAACAGATGACACAAGCCAAAGTAAGCTGAAAAGGCAGAAAGTTCAACTGAGTACCAGTCATTTAAATTGAGTAACATCTATGGGTGAGAAATTTGTTTTTTTTGTATTCATTTTTAAAGTCCTGGTAACAAAGAGACATCTGATTTCCTAAATGTGAAGTCATCACATTTTATCTTATGTTGCCTTTTGAAGCAGCAGGCAGAATTGTTCCATTATTGTTTAATTCAGGTCTGAGATAAAGAAAAAGGTAGGGTATGAAGAGTCTAGGAAATGACCCACCTTCCAATTTTCATATTGTACCAGAATAGAATGGAGGCAAAATGAAGAAAGATTTGGAAAGAGAATGGGGCATTTGACCAAACAACTAGTTTGTATTTTAAGGAAAGGCAGGAAAGAAAAAGGATCAAAAGAAAGCACTTTTTTTTTTTTTTAATGTAAAAATTACTTCATAGGTAAAAGAACAACCAAAGAGCACCAGGTTAGAGAATTAAAAAATAAAACGATAAATTCAACTAGATAAATGACAAATTTGAAGTGTCCACGGATCATTGAAGTAACAATGTGTAGAAGGTATTTGACAATTTGAGAGAGAAGCTTGGGTAGATTCTCAAGTACAAGATGTAAATGAGGGATGAATCCAGATAGTAGAGATGAATTGAAGTCTGTAACTTTATTAAGAGTGATAAGGTAAAGCTTATAAGAGACATTATCCCAACCATCCCACTTCCAACAACTTACAGGCTCAGCCCTACATGTCCAAATTGACATATGCTATCTTTTTTTTTTTTTTTAACAAAGCAAGTATTCATCAGGAGGGGGGTGGCTAGGTAAACAAAGCTATATCATTAAGATGAAATATTACATAACTATTGAAAAGCTGTAGTAATATACAAAGATTAATAATATATAGTAAGTAAAAAACACAAAGTGTGCCATCCTTTGTGTAAAAACATATGGAAAAGTAGAATATGTATTTTAACAAATATTTATTTGAATATTAAAAAGCACAAAAACATTCAAAACTTATCAAGATGGTCATGTATGGTGGCAAGAAAAATAAGGACCAAGTGAAAGGGAATCTTGTCAGTATATACTGTGTGCTATTGTTTTGATTTTTGAATCGTGAGAATGTATTAACTATTCAAAACAAAAAACAAAAGAAATTGTCTTAAACTCATTAAAACAGAGAGGACAGGCAGAGGGCAAGGGTATTTTTCTTGGATCAAAAAAAAAAAAAAAAGAATTGAAAATAAAGCATGGAGACAAGATGCATATCACACAAAGCTGAGAGAAAAGAAAATGAAATGTCAACAAGGTAGGTGGAGACTTTCAAGGAGAAAAAGGTGGCCAATATCTTTAAATGCTGTCAAAGGATGTAGATGAGACCTAAATAGACCAATGACAGGCACTTTTCTTCCTATACTGTACAGGATAGCCTCTATGGTGCATCGAGGTCTCTGTGTTGTTTTTAGCAGATAAATGTATAAGATATGGAAAACTTCTTTAGAATTGTCACAGGCCTCTGATCTTCCCCCTTTTATTTTAATTAAAATTACCCATTTTAAAGCTATAAAACCATAGAATAAAACTGATGATTTGAAAATTGTCCTCATAAATAACAACATCTAGCATTCACTTTAAAATTTTTTTAAATAAAGAACAGCTGTGTGTTTGGTTAAAGAAAAACTTTTAAATGGATTTTTCTTCTAAAAAGGGTGCAGTTTTTTTAGGAATAAAAAAAAATATTTGGGTGGAGTCTTGAGATCTGAAAGTTGGAACAGTAATTTTATGATGGAATTCCCTGGCAAAGTGAATATTATGGTTTAATGGTGACCAAGACAGGAGAGAGGAATTATTGGAAAACCGGAAAAGCTTTGGATTTTTAAATGGGTAAACTAAGAAATGGGACTGAAAAGCTTCTTGATGAAAGTCAAAGAGGTGGTTGAAAATGCTGGTTTAAAACTCAACATTCAAAAAACTAAGATCATGTCATCCAGCCTCATCACTTCATGGAAAATAGATGGAGATACAATTGAAACAGTGACAGATTTTATTTTCCTGGGCTCCAAAATCACTTCAGATGGTGAGTCCAGCCATGAAATTAAAAGATGCTTGCTCCTTGGAAGAAAAGCTATGACCAACCTAGTCAGCATATTAAAAGGCAGAGACATTGCTTTGCTAGCAAAGGTCCATATAGTTAAAGGTACAGTTTTTCCATTAGTTGTGTATGGATGTGAGAGTTGGACCATAAAGAAAGCTGAGCACTTAAAAATTGATGCCTTTGAACTGTGGTATTGGAGAAGACTCTTGAGGTCCGTTGGACTGCAAGGAGATCAAACCAGTCAATCCTAAAGGAAGTCAGTCCTGAATATTCATTGGAAGGACTGAAGCTGAAGCTGAAACTCCAGTACCTTGGCCATCTTATGCAAAGAACTGACCATTTGAAAAGACCCTGAGGCTGGGAAGGATTGAACTCAGGAGGAGAATGGGACGACAGAAGATGAGATGGTTGGATGGCATCACTGACTCGATGGATATGAGTTTGAGCAAGCTTTGGGAGTTAGTGTTGCTGGGAGAGCTGAGAGGAGCTACTCCATGTTCAAGGTCAGGATGGGCGGCCATGAGAAGATACCCCTCGTCCAAGGTAAGGAGCAGCAGCTGTGCTTTGCTGGAGCAGCCGTGAAGAGATACCCTATGTCCAAGGTAAGAGAAACCCAAGTAAGATGGTAGGTGTTACAAGAGGGCCATCAGAAGGCAGACACACTAAAACCATAGTCACAGAAAACTAGCCAATCTGATCACAGGACCACAGTCTTGTCTAACTCAATGAAACTAAGCCATGCCATGTGGGGCCACCCAAGACGGTCAGGTCATGGTGGAGAGGTCTGACAGAATGTGGTCCACTGGAGAAGGGAATGGCAAGCCACTTCAGTATTCTTGCCTTGAGAACCGCATGAACAGTATGAGAAGGCAAAATGATAGGATACTGAAAGATGAACTCCCCAGGTCGGTAGGAGCCCAATATGCTACTGGAGATCAGTGGAGAAATAACTCCAGAAAGAATGAAGGGATGGAGCCAAAGCAAAAACAATACCCAGTTGTGGATGGGACTGGTGATAGAAGCAAGGTCTGATGCTGTAAAGAACAATATTGCATAGGAACCTGGAATGTTAGGTCCATGAATCAAGGCAAATTGGAAGTGGTCAAACAGGAGATGGCAAGAGTGAATGTCAACATTCTAGGAATCAGCGGACTAAAATGGACTGGAAAGGGTGACTTTAACACAGATGACCATGATATCTACTACTGTGGGCAGGAATCCCTTAGAAGAAATGGAGTAGCCATCATAGTCAACAAAAGAGTCCAAAGTGCAGTACTTGGATGCAATCTCAAAAATGACAGAATGATCTCTATTCGTTTCCAAGGCAAACCATTCAATATCACGGTAATCCAAGCCTATGCCCCAACCAGTAATGCTGAAGAAGCTGAAGTCGAATGGTTCTATGAAGACTTACAAGACCTTTTAGAACTAACACCCAAAAAAGATGTCCTTTTCATTATAGGGGACTGGAATGCAAAAGTAGGAAGTCAAGAAACACCTGGAGTAACAGGGAAATTTGGCCTTGGAGTATGGAATGAAGCAGGGCAAAGGCTAATAGAGTTTTGCCAAGAGAATGCACTGGTGATAGCAAACACCCTCTTCCAACAACACAAGAGAAGACTCTACACATGGACATCACCAGATGGTCAACACTGAAATCAGATTGATCATATTCTTTGCAGCCAAAGATGGAGAAGCTCTATAGTCAGCAAAAACATAACTGAGAGCTGACTGTGGCTCAGATCATGAACTCCTTATTGCTAAATTCAGACTTAAACTGAAGAAAGTAGGGAAAACCACTAGACCATTCAGGTATGACCTAAATCAAATCCCTTATGACTATACAGTGGAAGTGAGAAATAGATTTAAGGGACTAGATCTGATAGACAGACTGCCTGATGAACTATGGACGGAGGTTCGTGACATTGTACAGGAGACAGGGATCAAGAGCATCCCCATGGAAAAGAAATGCAAAAAGGCAAAATGGTTGTCTGAGGGGCCTTACAAATAGCTGTGAAATGAAGAGAAGCAAAAAGCAAAGGAGAAAAGGGAAGATATTCCCATTTGAATGCAGAGTTCCAAAGAATAGCCAGGAGAGATAAGAAAGCCTTCCTCAGTGATCAATGCAAAGAAATAGAGGAAAACAACAGAATGGGAAAGACTAGAGATCTCTTCAAGAAAATTAGAGATACCAAGGGAACATTTCATGGAAAAATGGGCTCAATAAAGGACAGAAATGGTATCGACCTAAGCAGAAGATATTAAGAAGAGGTGGCAAGAGTACACAGAAGAACTGTACAAAAAAGATTTCACAACCCAGATAATCACAGTGGTGTGATCACTCACCTAGAGCCGGACATCCTCGAATTTGAAGTCCTGTGGGCCTTAGAAAGTATCACTATGAACAAAGCTAGGGAGGTGATGGACTTCCAGTTGAGCTACTTCAAATCCTGAAAGATGATGCTGTGAAAGTGCTGCACTCAATATGCCAGCAAATTTGGAAAACTCAGCAGTGGCCACAGGACTGGAAAAGGTCAGTTTTCATTCCAGTCCCTAAGAAAGGCAATGCCAAAGAATGCTCAAACTGCCGCACAATTACAGTCATCTTACACGCTAGTAAGATAATGCTCAAAATTCTCCAAGCCAGGCTTTAGCAATACTTGAACTGAGAACTCCAGATGTTCAGGCTGGTTTTAGAAAAGGCAGAGGAACCAGAGATCAAATTGCCAATATCCACTGGATCATCGAAAAAGCAAGAGAGTCCCAGAAAGACATCTATTTCTGCTTTATTGACTATGCTGAAGCCTTAGACAGTGTGGATCACAATAAACTGTGGAAAAATCTGAAGGAGGTGGGAATACCAGACCACCTGACCTGCCTCTTGAGAAACCTGTATGCAGGTCAGGAAGCAACAGTTAGAACTGGACATGGAACAACAGACTGGTTCCAAATAGGAAAAGGAATACATCAAGTCTGTATATTGTCACCCTGCTTATTTAACTTATATGCAGAGTACATCATGAGAAACACTGGGCTGGAAGAAGCACAAGCTGGTATCAAGATTGCCGGGAGAAAGATCAGTAACCTCAGATATGCAGATGACACTGCCCAATGGCAGAAAATGAAGAGGAAATAAAGAGCCTCCTGATGAAAGTGAAAGAGGAGTGTGAAAAAGTTGGCTTAAAGCTCAACATGCAGAAAACAAAGATCATGGCATCAGGTCCCATCACCTCATGGGAAATAGATGGGGAAACAGTGGAGACAGTGTCAGACTTTATTTTTCTGGGCTCCAAAATCCCTGCAGATGGTGACTGCAGCTATGAAATTAAAAGACGCTTACCCCTGGGAAGGAAAGCTATGACCAACCTAGATAGCATATTAAAAAGCAGAGACATTACTTTGCCAACAAAGGTCCATCTGGTCATGGCTATGGTTTTTCTAGTGGTCGTGTATGGATGTGACAGTTGGACTGTGAAGTAATCTGAGCACCAAAAAACTGATGCTTTTGAACTATGGTGTTAGAGAAGATTCTTGAGAGTCCCTTGGATTGCAAGGAGATCCAACCAGTCCATCATGAAGGAGATCAGTCCTGGGTGTTCATTGGAAGGGCTGTGCTGATGTTGAAGCTGAAACTCCAATACTTTGGCCACCTCATGCGAAGAGTTGACTAATTGGAAAAGACCGTGATGCTGGGAGGGATTGGGGGCAGGAGAAGAAGGGGACAACAGAGGATGAGATGGCTGGATGGCATCACCAACTCAATGGGCATGAGTTTGAGTAAACTCCGGGAGTTTGTGATGGACAGGGAAGCCTGGCGTGCTGTGATTCTTGGGCTCATAAAGAGCCGGACACAAACAAGCTACTGAACTGAAACTAAGAAAAGTGGGCAGTGAGTCAAACTTGTTTTTCTTTTTTTCTGAAAAATTCTTGGAAAATGCAAGTTCCCAAAAATTAAGATTATGATCCCTCAATTGAATCATCAATTTTGTTTTTGTAATGATTTTTTTAAAAAATTTCTTTATTTACAACTTTTTTGAAGTTTTCTTGTGGTCAGGGTTTCCTTTTGAAATCTCAAATCTCCTTCAGTGCAGACATTCTCTACAGCATGTTTTGTAAGTGCTGAAGTCATTCACCTGCCAGAATAAAAGTACTATGTAAAAGATTTTTTAATGAAATTTTCTGGGCAATCTACCTTTTATACCAAATAGCTAGGAATATTCCAAACTTCACCTCCAAAGGCAGGGATTTAAGAAACCAGGAAAGTAGTTGCATAATACTTACATTTATATTATTAAATTGTATTTAATTTTATTTTTAAACTTAAGCTAAAATACTTATTTAGGTCCCTTGAACACTATATTTTCTGCATTTAAAAAAAATTGCTTTTTAAGCCTTTTACCCACTTAGATCCGTGGGGTCTAAACTGTTTAGTAGAATTGGGTGAGGTTACAGAAGCTCCACGGGCTTCCCTGGTGATTCAGTGGGAAAGAATCTGCCTGCCAGTTCAGGAGACACAGGTTCAGTGCCTGGGTCAGGAAGATCCCCTGGAGAAGGAGATAGCAACCCACTCCAGTATTCTTGCCTGGAAAATTCCATGGACAGAGGGGCCTGGTGGGCTATATATAGTCCATGGGGATGCAAAAGAGGTGAACTTGACTTAATGACTAAACAACCACCACAACATAGAAGTCCCAGGTATATCCTTAATAATTCTGGTTTGCTATTTCTGCCCTTCTTGTACTGTCTTCTCTGTAGAATGATTATTTATTCAACAAGTAGGTAGGTAGATGTGCAATGAAGAGGGGAGGGAGCTGGTATAGATTTACAGAGAGAGAGAGAGATCTGAAATAGTCAGTAGGAAAATGGATGATCTAAGGAAATGTAGTAGCATGAAGGGCCCAATTGAGTGTAGTGACAAATAGAAACCCCTATTCGATTCCCCTGCCAATCTTTGCACATCACCTCTCAGCTGCACAGTGTCCTTGCATTTGTCCCAAGTGCTCAATAACTTACACTAGGGTTCTTCCAGTGAAGGCCTCTAGTCCTCTTTCTATAACCTAAACTCAGATTTTATGATTCCTTGGTTATAAATTCTCCTAAAGAACAAATTAATGGATTAATTTGTTAATTAATCAATTGTAAAACCAGTAGCTTTTACTGGTTGAACTCTTTCCTTTTTCAAAGTAGCTGAGCACTGTTCATACTAGAGAAAAGAAAAAAAAATTCAACATTTGGAAGATTCAGATATCATATGAGAGCCTGAGAGGGAGATACAATGTTTTGGAATAGGCATTAGTTCTCACCTGTAGGAAGTCATACTTAAGTCCAGGCCTTCAGTCAGCTCAGCTCAGTAATGTCTGACTCTTTGCAGCCCCATGGACTGCAGCACACCAGGCCTCCCCATCTATCGCCAACTCCTGGAGTTTACTCAAACTCATGTCCACTGAGTTGGTGATGCCATCCAACCATCTCATCCTCTGTCATCCCATTCTTCTCCTGCCTTCAATCTTTCTCAGCATCAGGGTCTTTTCAAATGAGTCAGTTCTTCACATCAGGTGGCCAAAGTATTGGAGTTTCAGTTTCAGCATCAGTCCTTCCAATGAATATTCAGAACTGATTTCCTTTAGGATGGACTGATTGGATCTCCTTGCAGTCCAAGGGACTCTCAAGAGTCTTCTCCAACACCACAGTAAAAAAGCATCAATTCTTTGGTGCTCAGCTTTCTTTATAGTCCAACTCTCACATCCTTGGGATGATATTAAAGCATCATCTGGTAGGTCTTCAGCTTCCAGGAAGCAGACACATTTTTTTCTTTTTCTACCCTCCAAATACAGTTCAACCCCGGACAATACATTGGGTTGGCCAATAAGTTCATTCTGATTTTTCTGCAACATCTTACAGAAAGCCTGAATGAACTTTTTGGCCAATCCAATTTATAAAACAAACATTAAAAGAGTCTTTAATAATATCAATAACCCCCCCCACCCCCCCAAAAAAAAGACTCCTAGAGAAGAAGAAAGCCATAATAAATCATGGGCTTACCCCATGCATGTCAGCAATAGTTATGTTGGAAACTCAGACTTTCGCCCCTTTTGGACAGTTACAACCCCCCACCAAAGTGATATCAGTTGAGACCACATGGCCTAGAATCCCATACCTCCTTGAAAATAAGGAGCCATCCAATCCCTCCTCATTTCCCCAGTGGAGAGGTGTCAGAGCAGATATAGTGGAAATTCATGACTTTCATCCTGCTGCAATGAGTTTCCTTTCCCCACTACCTGCTCTATGTTAGTGGAAGTAATATGGGAGACTATAATCAGGCATTCCAACCCTTCCCATCCAGGATATCAGCGAAGGCCTAGTGGAGAGCCAAAACTCCTACCACACCCAGAAGTAATAAGGGGTACTGCCTGCCTTGGGTGTAGTACAAAGAAAGGCAAGCAGTGAACCTGAATTTCTGTCTAAGCCTAATGGTGATGAGGTGACTCTCTCATTCCCTTGCTCAAGAAGTGCCAGAGGAAGTCAGCTAAAAGAGATTTAAATAAAATGTAGGCCTTCAAAATATAATAACTAAAATGTCAAAGATTCAATTGAAAGTGACTCATCAAGAATCTAGAAGGTATCAAATTAGATTAAAAAGACAATGAATATATTCCAACCCAGGGATGATAGAGACTCAAGAACCTAGAAGGTATCAAATGAGATTAAAAAAAAGAAAAGAATAGATTCCAAAACAGATGATAGACTTTAGAATTACTTGACAAAGCTGTCATCATAAAAATGCTTCAGTAAGCAATTACAAACAAAAAACCAATGAAAATATACCAACAGCAAATTATCAGAAAGTCTTGGCCAACAATAAAAGATATAAAAGAGAATCTGGTGGAAATTTTGAAACTAAAAAATATAATGGAAATAAAAACTTAGTGATGAACTCAACAATAGGATGGAAGAAACAGAGTGAAGAATCACTGAACTTAAGGATAGGACAATACCAGTGACTCAGTCTGAACAGAGAGAAAGAAAATTGAAATTTTAAAATAAATAGAGCCTCAGGGACCTGCAGAACTATAGCAAAATGTCTTAACACTCATATCATCAGATTTCCAGAAGGAGAGGAAAAAGAGTTCCCATATATCCCCTGTCTCCACACATGCATAACACCCCCCACCATATAGACATCCTTGAGAATATTCCTTGTGTGCTTGAGAAGAATGTGTATTTTGTTGCTGTTGGATGACATGCTGTCAATGAGTTTCTTAGTTCCACTTGGTCTAAAGTGTTTCAAATCTAACATTTCCTTATTAATTTTCTGCCTGGATGATCTACCCATTATTGAAAGTGGGGTATTGAACTCTCTCCTACTATTATTGTATTGTTGTCTATTTCTTCCTTCAGATCTGTAAGTGTTCAAAATACTGAGATGGTCCAAAGTAGGGTATACGTGTATTTACAATTACTGTATCTTCTTAATTAATTGACCCAGTTATATTATAATGGTCATTTTTGTCTCTTGTTATCATTTTTGGCTTCAAGTCCGTTTCATCTGATGCAAGTGTAGCTATCTCTGATCTCTTTTCCTTCTACTTCCACAAAATATCTTTTGCTGTCTTTTCATTTTGAGTCTGTGTGTGTCCTGAAAGCTAAAGTGAGTTAATTTCTTATAGGCTGCCTACAGTTGAGACTTTTTTTTCTTTTAATCTATCCAGCCATTATGTATCTTTTGACTGGAAAATGTAGTCCATTAACATTAAATAATTATTGACATGTAAGGACTTATCAGTACTGTTTTGTTTTCTTGATATTTTGTACTTCCATTTTTGTTTTCTTCCTTTCTTGCTGTCTTCCTTTATAAATTGGTACTTTTCCATAGTGCTATCCTTTCATTCCATTCTGCTTTTCCTTTCATGTATCTATTGTAGATTTTTGCTTTGTGATTCCCATGAGACTACATAAAATGTCTTAGGCATGTAACATCTACTTTACACTGATGACAACTTCTATCACATATAAAAATTCTATCCTTTTATTCCCCTCTTTTGTAATTTTAATGTCACTAGTTATACCTTTTAATATTGTGTATCCATTAGCACACTGTTGAAGCTCTTTTTAATACATTTTTTAACTTTCCCACTAGGATAAGAAATTAACACATCACCATATTATACTACTAATGTATTCTGCGATTATTCTTGTTTTTTTTTTTTTGTTCCACGATGTTGCTAAAACTTCCTAAGTAAACTCTAGAGGTCTCCTAGCACTGATTTTGTTCATGGATAGCTGTTCAATCATTGCTCTTTGTGGTTAGATGGGGGGACTGGGTTTTCCTACTTCAGCATTTTCCCACAATCTGGGAGTTTCTATTGTCATATCTTCAAGCTCAGATTCTGTCTTCAGACATGTCTGGCCTGCTAATAAGCCTATCAAAGGCAGTCTCCAGTTCTGTGACAGTGTTTTCTTATCTCTAGCATTTCATTTTGACTTTGACTTTTCTCTTAGAGTTGTCATTTGTTTATATTGTCTGTCTGTTCTTGAATGTTGTCTACTTTTTTAATTAAAGCCTTTAGTATATCAATCATAGTTTTAAAAAATTTCTGGTCTGATAATTCCAACATTTCTGCCATATCTGACTTTGGTCCCAGTGCTCATTCAATCTCTCCAGATTTTGTATTTTGCCTTTCAGTATGCCTTGTAATTTTTAATTGAAAAGTGGACATGATATACTGGGTAAAATAAACTGCAGTGAATAGGCCTTTAATAAAGTAATGGAATGGTGGGTGGGGAAGTGTGCCTTTACTCTATGATTAGGTATCAGTCTTTTTGTAAGACTGTACTCCTGGACTATCTGTTTCACTAGAGCCTTTCAGTTATTTTTTTTTAAATTCCCTCCTTACATGGCACAGTATGGCCAGGAGGAGGCTGAAGGTATTTCCCCAACGTGGAAAACTAAAGAAAGCTGAATCTTATTATTTCCCTTCCCTTCTGTTTAAGTAAGCTCAGATGAAACGCCAGTAGTATCTGGTGAAATAGTTTCTCCTGAAAGTGGCTTTGTTAAGAAGAACCAAATGCTCTGGTATATTTAAAAATGGTTTCTTTTCCTCTGCCCTTCTGGAAGCTTAAGAGGGTTTTTCTCTGAGATTTACTAGGACTATCAGAGGTCTTGGAGGCAAAATCACAGGTGTGTGGAGTTCCCCCATGACTGGGTCTCCCTGAAGTTTTTAACTCTCAGATTTGTCCACAATGAGCTTCCAGCAAATTGTCAATTATACTTTTGGTTGTCCTACAATGGCACTGACTCCCAGAGAGGGTTCTGCTTGAGTTTCTGTTTCTCTAAATTGTGATTTTCTGTATTTTCTTTCTGTCTCTCCAATCTGGGGGGATGAAACTTGCCCTGTAACCTCACTTTTCTGATAAATTTCTAAGTTATTGATTTTCACTTTGTTCCGATTCATTAGGACAGAGGGGTGACTTTTAAATTCCTTACAGAATGTATGGAACCTGGAGTGCTAACTGGTGTGTTTTTAACAAAGGTGCAAAAGCCTTCAACAGAAGCAAGATAGACTTTTCAACAAAGGGTGCTGAGGCAACTGAACAATCATTGTCAAAAAGTGAACCATAACCTAAGTCTCACATCTAACATTAAAAAAAAAAAAAAGAAAAGAAAGAAAACGGTTCACAGAATTTATTTAAAATTATAAAATTTTAGAAAAAAACATGGTGGAAAATTTTCAGAGTCTAGGAACAGGTAAAGAGTTTTTTGACCTAATAGAAAAATCACAACCACATAAGCAAAAAATAAACTAGTTAGACTATAAAATGAAAACTTTTCTCTGTGAAAGATATTTTAAATGGATGAAAAGGCAAGTTACAGACAAGGAGAAAATTTTTGCAAACCACCTATTTGACAAAAGACTAATATCTAGAATATTTAGTGAACTCTCAAAATTCAATATAAAAATTCTACTAGAAAATAGGATAAACAGAAGAAAAGAATATATTGGTGACAAGTAAACACACAAAAAGACATTCAACATCATAAGCCATTAAGGAAATGCAAATTAAACCACAACAAGATATTGCTATAAACCTCAGAGTAGCTAAAACAAAAAAAATAGCGATAATACCAAATTCTGGAGAGAATGTGGAGAAACCAGATCACTCACACACTGCTGCTTAGAGTAAACAATGGTGCAGTCACAGTAAAAAATATTTTGGACTTCTCTTTAAAAAAAAAAAAACAAACTAACAAACCTGTGACTACTATGTGGTCCAGCAATTACACTTCTGGAAATTTATCCCCTGCAAAATGAAAACCTATGTTCACTCAGAAATATATATATATATGTATATATAGAGACATATTTATAGTAATGTTATTTGTAATAACCCCAAACTGGACACAATCTTGATATCCTTCATCAGGTGAATGATTAAATGAACTGTGCTACCTCCATACCAAAAATTATTACTCAGCAATGAAAAAGAACAAACTATTGATACATAGAGAATGACTCTTCAAGAATTATTCTGAATAAAAAAACCCAGCCCCATGATTCCACATATGTAATATTTTTGAAATCACCGAATCAGAGAAATGGAAAAGATTAGTGATTTCAGGGTCCCAGGATGGTAGGGATGGAAAGTAAGTGTGGGGATGGCTATAAAAGGGGAATTTGAGGGATATTTGTGTTGATGGAAACCTCTATGTCTTTACTAAATCAGTATCACTATTCTGGTTATCATGTTGTACTATAGGTTTGAAAGACATTATCATTGGAGAAATCTGGTTAAAAAGTATATGTGATCTTGTTACATGATTTCTGACAGGTTCATATGAATCTATAGTCATCTCAAAATAGTTTACTTAGAAAAAGAAGAGAGGTAAGCATACTTAAAAAAAAAATAAATAAAAGCAAGACAAAACAAACAGGGCGGAAAAGATTTCCTAAGAGAGTTCATTGTGGAAGATAGTAAACCCCTTCATCAATTGCAATCTGACTCTGATTTCTACATACAGATCGTGTAGAATTTAGAAATCCCTGGCAAGCCTGAGATACTTTCCTTTTAGGACTGTGCAACCTCACCCTGTGATAGCACTCCTGGAGTTCGTCTCTGAACAGGTCAACAGTTTTCCTGGATTCAAATTGTGACATGTCCTTTTAGGACGATGAGCAAGCTACTTGGGCTTCCTACTATTCCAGCATCCCACTTGTAAAACAGTCAGCAACATGCCCAGATCTCCTGAGAGCATGCCCTTGTCAACCTTCCAAGTTTATTGATATTTACATTTATGATACAAGTTTTTTGAGAGCCTTTTTTTCTGCTGCCTGGTGTTTGCTTTCACAGGAGAAAGGCCAGACAATTGAGAAGAAAGCAGGCAGCCCTCATGCTGGATTTATTGGCACAGCACGCTGAAGAGCAAGCAAACCACCAAACAGAGGATATTGATAAGGAGACTAAATTCATTTGAAATCACTAAGACTCAGTTAGGGGCATATTGTATTAAGTGAAATGCCATTACTGAAGGGCCCAGGGAGAAACTGTATGCCAAGTCATGAGAGCTTTTCAGCTCACTGGATGGCTGCCATTGCACCCACGCACTGCATTTGATGGTTTGAAAGTAGAGATAATTTCTGCATAGATCATAAAGGGACTTGAAAATAGCTCAGTCCCTAGGAGCACAGGCAAGAGCTGAATTGTCTGCGAGTGAGAGCATTCAAGAAAGAATCCCTCTGCAGTTAGAAAAAGAAAAGAAAAAATATACCAAGTGGGTATGAATCCCCACTTTTCATAAAGGCTTCCTTTCTTCGTAATGGTGGTATGTTAGCGTATTTTAAAAACGCCACACTGAGGACCATGATTCGTGTCTGTAATGGCTTTTCTGCAAAGCATCTTACTCTTTCTAGAGAATATGGCAATGGAACTGAGATTTATTTAATACAGTTTAACCATTTTTAGTTAGAACGTTCTCCCAGCTGAAATAAGTTCCCCACTCAGGTCGTAAGAGCAGCTTAGGGTCTTGTCTTGCTGCAAGAACGAGTTTGCTGCCGGCCAGGAATCACAGAGAAGATTCAGAAAATCTGTTTTCTTCTAAGCAGCTTCCTAGCGCTTCCTAGAAGGTTGTTTGAGGTTTCCTTGCTTGATGTCTCTCACACTGCCCTTGCACTGTTAATCCTAGGGAGCAAGGACATACTGTAAACACGAGTCCATTTCAGTGATGTGTATAAATCTTGTTCAGGTTATTCAGACTAAGGCAGCCCCTTATCTAACAAGCACCAGAGCAGACTTTTGAGAACACTTTTCACCTGTGACAGTAACAGCCCAGTTTTGTCCTCGCCAACAATGGAATAAATGCAATATCTCATGTCAGCTAACTCCATGTCTTATTTATGCCAAATTCTTCTGGGTTCAGCACTTTAAGACTGGCTTTGCATTAGTATTTTATTCCAGGAAAGACTGCTGGAATAGCATTGCCCTGAAAAGAAAGGAGAGATTTTTCTTTTAAGTAAAATTCTATAATGACCAAAGTAGACAGATTTATCTTTGCTGTGCTATTTTACCTTAACTACACTGTATGTTAATCTGGAGAAATCATGCTTTGAAGCTATGATAATAAGTATGTTGAAAACTACCAGAATTATGCCAGAACAGTATGAGATGATTCAGGTAGTCAACAAACAGGAATAATTGCTGGTTGGAGAAATATCAAGGGTTATTCACTGCCCACTCAGTGTTTCTGCCTAAAGATAAGCTTCTTTACACATTCAGTTCAGTTCAGTCGCTCAGTCGTGTCTGACTCTTTGCAACCCCGTGAACCGCAGCACGGCAGGCCTCCCTGTCCATCACCAACTCCCGGAGTCCACCCAAACCCATGTCCATCGAGTCGGTGATGCCATCCAACCATCTCATCCTCTGTCGTCCCATTCTCCTCCTGCCCTCAATCTTTCCCAGCATCAGGGTCTTTTCAAATGAGTCAGCTCTTTGCATCAGGTGGCCAAAATGTTGGAGTTTCAGCTTCAACATCAATCCTTCCAATGAACACCCAGGACTGATCTCCTTCAGGATGGACTGGTTGGATCTCCTTGCAGTCCAAGGGACTCTCAAGAGTCTTCTCCAATACCACAGTTCAAAAGCATCAATTCTTCTGCGCTCAGCTTTCTTTATAGTCCAACTCTCACATCCATACATGACCACTGGGAAAACCATAGCCTTGGCAAGACGGACCTTTGTTGACAAAGTAATGTCTTTGCTTTTTAATATGCTGTCTAGGTTGGTCATAACTTTCCTTCCAAGGAGTAAGTATGTGCATGCTAATGCGGAGTCCTAGTAGAATTATGGAGACATTAGAATTATGGAGACATTTCCTTCTCTGTGGTCACAAATGCACATGGCTAGTCTTTTGGCAACAGGATCATATATATATATATATATATATATTTTTTTTTTTGATACCCCTGAAGCACCAAAAAGAACTTTATTCTACTGAACTGCCTATTTCAAAATAGATTACAATGTTCAAATGTTTGTAAAACCATCAGAGACCTGATTTTTGCAAGTAGGTGTTTCAGTATATCAAATTAATAGCAAATATATCAATTTCAAAATAAGTACACATTCATTAATTGTGAAACTTTATTTTGAGGAAGAAGGCAAAAGTTTTGGAGAAAGAGAGAAAAGCCTGGAATGACTTTTACTTATTCCTCTAATTTATGTTCTACATAATATCTAAGTGATCTTTTCGTCATTGAGATTTGATCATATTACTCTCTTGGCAGAATTCTTCAACTGCTGCACACTTCCTTCAGGATTAAAGCTAATCTCCTTTGAGTAGTAACCTTGTATACCCATTAGGGTCTCATTTCTGTCTAATTCTGCCTATTAGGGTCTGATTTCTGTTTAACCCTGTTGTCTCTTTCCTAGATGTTTCCTAGATGATCCAGCAACACTGAACTAACAGTCTAGAGGTGTCATGTCTTCTTTGGCCATTGTGTTTCTGCATTTGTCTAGAAGGCTTTCCCATTATTCAGTGAGAAAGCTGTTTATTCTTTTAAGGCTGAGTGTAAATGTAGTCCCATTCTGGAAGCCTTCCCTAGTGTCACCAGCAGACTTTCCTTCATCTGTGATGTAACCCTCCTGCATTTTGTGCATGTACATATTATGTCATTACAAATACTGGTGGATATATCTGTTTGCCAACTAGAATATAAACTTCCTGAGGGAAGGAGCCATGTATTTTCATCTTTGTTTCTCTGGTACTTAGTACAGTGTCTGGTATATGCAAGTTTTCAAAAATTTTTTTGAATGTGTGAATGAATAAATGAATCAATTAATGACTAGCTGTAGAGAGAATAAATTTATAGTTTTAAACACAAAGCAGTGAAATAAAAATAGAGATGAAGAGAAAAGAAGGCAAGTGTCTAATTTCCTCATTTAGTAATTTGCGGTGTAGTTTAGGGAGGCTTAAAGCCCATTCCCAGAGCTGCTGGCGTGATGCTCTTCCTCAACACTGTGACCCACGCTTAAATTTTCTCAGAGGTACAATGGTATCATTGTCCTCTTCGCCCTCATCATCATGAATACATCACATTACACTCTTCTTTAGTTCAGACTCTGCCCGTTCACTAAGACAAAGTAAAGGAAACATTTACACAAGTTCATGGCTCAAAGAAAATGATTTTCCCCCAGTTTACAAGGAGAATCAGCTTGCAGAAGCAAAAAAATGAGTCTTTTGGCAGAGCCAAAGAAATCTGCATGTCCAGATACATGCTTTTGTCAGCCTTTAAAATAAACAAAGTACTATTTCAACATGATGGCTTAATGTTTTGAGTCCCTTAGACTACATCTTCTGAAGGGAACTATGTCTGACCTAGGCAGTGTGATCTACAGCAACATGATCAGAAGCTATTAGTGCTTCCTAATGACCTTTTGGCATGCTCATAGTTAGATTATTCATGTTCTTCATTTTGAAAGAGGATTTATTTAAATATTTGCTTAATGGCTGCACCCGAAGACATAGTTTTCACACCTACCTCACAGTAATGTTGGTAGAAAAGAAAGAATTAGTTGCCCAGTAGTGTCTGACTCTTTGCAACCCCATAGACTGTAGCCCACCAGGCATCTCTGTCCATGGAATTCTCCAGGCAAGAATAGTGGAATGGGTTGCCATTTCCTTCTCAAACAGATCTTCCTGACCCAGGGATCAAACCTGGGTCTCCTGCATTGCAGGCAGACTCTTTAGAAATGTAAAAATGAAAATTGATGTAGGGTTTGATTTCTTTCTTAGTACAATTTGTGTTAAAATTTTCAATGTTGAAGATCATGACTGAGCAAAATCATATTAACAGTCGAAGTACCCAGAGAGTAAAGCATGCTGGATATGCAGATTTTCTGTTGCTGTGTTTCCAGTCAGTTCAGTCTCTCAGGCATGTCCCAGTCTTTGCGACCGCATGGACTGCAGAATGCCAGGCTTCCCTGTTCTCTCATATTTCCAAGAGAGCAGTGATTAGCAGAGCAGACCTGGGAATTAATTACGTGGGCTCAAAAATGGGCCCTGCCACTTCTTTTCTGTGTGAGCTTGGAAACTGTATTAACTTCTCTGTAACTTCAGAGTCTTCATCGAAAAAATAAAATAATGAGCATTCATCTTCATTGTGACATCTGTCATATTATAGCCTGTAACAAAAATACAAAACCATGTACCTCTATATGTAGTTATAAACTATCCTCCCATATTTTGAATCAACAGGAAGAAAAAGTTAATAAAGTTCTAAACTCAAAAAGCCATGATTTTTTTGCAAAATAAATTTATTTGTAATTACAAAATTAATATACAGACATCTGTTTCATTTCTACACACTAACAATAAACTATTAGGAATAGAACTTAAGGAGACAATCCAATTTACCAGTGCATTAAGAAGAATAAAATACCTAGGGATAAACCTACCTAAGGAAGTAAAGTCAAGGCTGTGGTTTTTCCACTGGTCATGTATGGATGTGAGAGTTGGACTGTGAAGAAAGCTGAGCACTGAAAAATTGATGATTTTGAACTGTGGGTGTTGGAGAAGACTCTTGAGAGTCCCTTGGACTACAAGGAGATCCAACCAGTCCATCATGAAGGAGATCAGTCCTGGGTGTTCATTGGAAGGACTGATGCTGAAGCTGAAACTCCAGTACTTTGGCCACCTCATGTGAAGAGTTGACTCATTGGAAAAGACCGTGATGCTGGGAGGGATTGGGGGCAGGAGGAGAAGGGGACAACAGAGGATGAGCTGGTTGGATGGCATCACCAACTCGATGGACATGAGTTTGAGTAAACTCCGGGAGTTGGTGATGAACAGGGAGGCCTGGCGTGCTATGGTTCATTGGGTCGCAGAGTCGGACATGACTGAGCAACTGAATTGAACTGAACTGAAGGAAGTAAAAGATCTGTATTTATTAATAGAAATTATAAGACACTATTGAAAGAAATTGAAGATGACCCAAAAGATGGAAAGATATATTGTGTACATGGAATGGAAGAATTACTATTGTTAACATGACCATACAACCCAAGGCAATCTACAAAGTCAGTGCAATTTCCCATTAAAATACAAAGGGATTTTTCACAAAACTAGAAAAAATAATTTTAAAATTTGTATGGAAACACAAAAGGCCCCAAATAGCCAAAACAATCTTGAGAAAGAACAGAGGTGGAGGACTCATACTTCCTGACCTAAGACTATAATACAAAACTACAAAAATACAGTAATCAAGAGTATGGTACTGGTACAGAATATAGATTAATAGAACAGGATTGAGAGCCTCAAAATAAACCCATGCACTCATGGTCAATTAATCTATGACAAATAAGGCAAAAATACACAATGAAGAGAAAACAGTCTATTCAATAAGTGGTGCTAGGAAATCTGGACAGCTGCGTGTAAAAGAATGAAATTAGAACATTTTGTCATACTACATACAAAAATAAATCCAAAGTGGATTAAAGGCCAAAATATAAGACTGGAAACCATAACATTCCTAAAAGAAAACAGGCAGGACACTGACTTAGATCATACAGATATTTATTTTTGGATCTATCTCCTAAAGCAAAGAAAATAAAAAATAACAAATAAAAACAAAAATAAATTTAAAAGCTTTTGCACAGTAAAGGAAATGTTCAAACAAAAAGATAACCTACTAAATGGAAGGAAATATGTGCAAATGATATAATCAGTAAGGAGTTAATATCCAGAATACGTAAACAGCTAATACAACTGAACAACAACAACAAAAACTAATTGAAAATGGGCAGATAACCTGACTGGACATTTTTGCAAAGAGAAAATATAGATGGCCAGCTGGCACATGGCAAGATGTTCAACGTCAATAATTATCAGGAAAATGCAAATCAAAACCACAATGAGGTATCACTTCAAACCTGTAGAATGGCTTTCATCAAAAAGAACATAATTAATAAATGTTGGTGAGGTTGTGGATAAAAGAGTACCCTTGTCTACTATTGGAGGGGATGTAAATTGGTACAGCCACTATGGAACACAGTATGAAAGTTTCTCAAAAAAATAAAAATAGAACTGTCATATGGCTCAGCAGTTCCACTCATACATCTAAGAAAACACTAATTCACACAGATACATACATCCCAATGTTCATAGAAGCATTTTTTTTTTTTTTTTACAATTTTCAAGATATGGAAGTAACCTAAGGGTCCATCAACAGATGAATAAAGAAGATGTGGTGTGCATATATACAATGGAGTATTACTCAGTCATCAGGTTTTTGTTTTTTTTACATTTGCAACAATATGGATCAACTTGGAGAGTGTTATGCTAAGTGAAGTGTCAGACATAGAAAGATAAATACTGAACGATAAGTATCACATGTAGAATCTAAAAAATAAAACTAGTGAATATAACAAAAAAGAAACAGATTCATTGATGTAGAGAACAACCTAATGGTTACCAGTGGGGAGATGGAAAGGGGATGGGGCATCATTAGGGTAGGAGGTTAAGATGTACAAACTACCAGGTATATAATATAGATAAGCTGCAAGGATATACTGTACAGCACAGGGAATATAGGTAGTATTTTGTAGTAACTATTAATGAAACATGGGCTTTCCTGGTGGCTCAGATGGTAAAGAATCTGCCTGCAATGAGGGAGACCTGGGCTTGATCCCTGAGTTGGGAAGATCCCCTGGAGGAGGGCATGGACATTCACTTCAGTATTCTTGCCTGGAGAATCCCATGGACAGAGGAGCCTGGCGGGCTACAATCCATGGTTTCAAAGAGTCAGAGATGACTAAATGACTAAGCACAGCACATATGTGTGCTGTACTTATTAGTATGTGTGCTGGGCTTAGTCAGTCAATCATGTCCGACTTTTTGTGACCCCATGGACTGTAGCCAGCCAGACTCCTCTGTTCATGGGATTCTCCAGGCAAGAATACTGGAGTGGTTTGCCATTTCTTCCTCCAGGGGATCTTCCCGACCCAGGGATCAAACCCGGGTCTCTGGCATTGCAAGCAGATTCTTTATCATCTGAGCTACCAGGGAAGCCTACATATGACTATACTTCAGTTTTAAAAGAGAAAAAAAAAAAAACAAACCCATGCTCCAAGTCATCTAGTCTATTAGTTCACCATTGTCAACCCTCATAAACCCACCCAGGGGAGGACATATTGGCCTCGTGGTCCTAGAACCTCAAGCTGATTGGAAATTATTGTTCCCATCATACATAATGCAAGGTCATAAAACAACAGACAGAAACCTGTCTTTATTTAAAATTTTCATATTTTGCTCACCATGCATTTTTTGCCTTAATATTTATTTTTTAAAATATTTTATTAAAATACTATTTATCTTGATTATTGATTTTTTTTGTGCACTTACCTCTCCTGAATCTCAATCCTACTCACAGGTTATCATGAGAATGAAATGAAATAATTAATGTCAAACCCTTAAAACTGTTCCTGACACATACTTAACACTCGATACTATTGTTATTAAAATTGTTTTTAATATAATCATACAGGCATTTAGACTGTAGATTTTTTTGACCCTTTGGTTTTAGTCCTTTGTGAGGTAATCTTCAATATCCTGGTATTATTCTTTAATTCTCCTGAGTTCTGTTGATTTGTAAGCACCAAGCTGACCATATCAGCTAATTGTAGGTTCCATTTTGTATCCTTTAGACAGAATCATTGTGCAAATACCTTAATTTGTACCTTTTGTCTTTCTGATCAGACCTGAGATTCATTTGAATCGAAGAGGTGGGTTGATTTAGTCTGACACTCAAGTTCATGCTTTCTCACTGAATTGATCATTTGAGCCAATTGACCTGCCAGTTCAGTCATAACAGTTGAGCCAGGTATTTATGCAGATTTAGCGTTGAGGCCGATGCCTGTCTTGTGAAGTTTAGTGAGGAGGATGCCACTAGAAAATATAGCTAGCTGAAAACTGGTCTTGCCAATCACGCTGCTCTTTGGATATTTGCAAAGTGATGTCAATGATGGTTCTGCCCTAACTTGAATGTCCCTGACCCCTGTAAGAAGTGCACTCTGGGACCTCCTGAAGCCTTCTAAAAACCAATCTGCTTGACCATACTACAGTACTGAATACACCTGGGAATGTGACACATGAGGTATTTTAAAAGTGTTTCCAATAACAACTTTGTCTAAATAATTTTGCAGTCTGATAAAGGCCATAAAACAACTGCATGGCTGATTCCAACATACACAAAGCACATGATAAATAAACAAAAGTAAGCAAATTCAAAAGAAAACTTAAGTGATGTTGTTTTAAGTTGAGTGATATTTTGGAGAGTTTTAAGCATTCCTACAGCCAATATACTACTGAGAAGATTCAATCTTAGAAACTGTGTGAGAATATTATAAACTGAGCCCACACAATATTAAAATAAGTTAAAATATGTGCAAAATTTGTGAGAGAATGTCAGGTGTAATGCTTGATAAAGTAAGCTTAATGCTTAAGAAATTCATCTTCTGGCTAAATAACCAACTCTTCCAATTCTGAGTGCAAGTATAATTTTAGAAACTCTTTCTGTAAAGTCATTCTTTTATTAATGAGATCAACTCTAGGTGAGCTGAGAGAGGTAACTTCCTAAAGCATCTGTGAAGAAAAACAAGATTCTGAAAACACCAGAAATCAGCACACCATGTTAAAAACAAAATACTGAGAGGCAGGTTTGTGATATTCTTTCCTGGGGAAAGAGGTGAAAAATCAGTCCTCCAAAATATCTTTTGATTTTTATTCATTCAGTCCATTTTTTTTCCCTTTTGAAAAGTTGTGAAATTTGCAAATAAATGTTAAAGAATTTGGAGTTGATAAAAGAGGGACATTACTCGAGAGCTTCTCCTTTACTTTGGGCAGTGTCACGTTATTACATTGTCTAGTGTGTTAGTCGCTCAGGTTTGCCTGACTCTTGACCGCATGGACAGTAGTCCACCAGGTTCTTCTGTCCATCAAATTCTCCAGGCAAGAATACTGGAATGGGCTGTCATTCCCTTCTCCAGATGACTTCGTGACCGAGGAATTGAATCCGGGTCTCCTGCATTGGATGCAGATTCTTTACCAACTGAGCCACCAGGGAAGCCCGAATATTATACTGTACACTATACTTATTATCAGGCTGAACGTCAGTAACAACACATCACCAGGGAGACCAGAGAGCAGGTTTCCATTGGCTAACTGGTCACATACTGTATCTTCCAGCTGAAATAGTGCTGTGGGCCAGCAAGGCAATGAATGAAGAGAAAATCTGCCTCTGCAGTATGACTCAGCCTCTCTCTTATTTGTAACCCAAATATTCTTCCCAATGTCCACAAAGCAGGATGGTGTGAACTCAACCAGCAAAGGTAAACTGTGGACTGCTGTATGGCTCAATCATCAATCAAAACTTAAAAAGCACATAAGACATGTTTAAACTGGTGAAATCACATTGTTTTCAGGACCACTGGTAATTTTTAGATGACCTTAAGATCTAGACTTTTGGCACACTGTCCAAAACCAGGGATTTGACATGTACTTCTTTCTCATGGGCCTAAGTGGGTGAGAAAGATTGAGGAATTCAGGGCTTTCATGAACCATGCATTTGAAAATCCCAGTTCCTCATTTTTCTGAAGAAGCAAGGCATTCTGAAGCAAATTTGGAAGCATAAGGAAGTGTCTAAGAGATTGATTTTATATCTGTCGTATTTCTTTTCAGTCACTTCAATTATGCAACCAATATTGACAACAGGAATCTAAAAAATGCAATGATTTGGCTAACCTTTACTGAAATAGCTCAACTCTCTTCTGGTGAATGGTGATTGGGTAAAGGATCACCATTATTGTAGAATAGCATTCCTGGTGAAACAGCATTATAAGATACTTGAGGTAGTAATCATGCCTATGAAACTTAAATAGAACCAATGAACTTTTTCATAGCTGCTCTGCATCTCTTACCGCTTCATGTAATTATTTTAAAAGCTGTCATATCAAAGATTAGCATCATTTGTAGACATCAGCTCAATATTAGCTTCTCTTGCTCCAAAGTTAGCTCTTCTTTCTGTCTCTTTCATAGTAGTTGTGTTGTTCCCTTTCCTCTCATCTCATCCTTCTTTTATTTTCATTCTCTTCAAAAATTTTTTTACTCAATATATCTTTATGCTACTATAGTTTCTCAAAACCCATCTTAACACTTCTTAGAAAATGAGGATGATCAATAAATTGCCTGCTTGCCAAATTTTAAGTAAATGAAATAATTTCAAAATTGCAGAAAATAGCTGTTGAGGTGTGACTGCCAGATGATGGAGTTTTAATGAGGGAATGCAAATCTATTTATAGAGAAAGAAATCTGTAGATGGATTTCTGTATTCAATAGAATTAACTGAAGCTTTTCCATCAATATTAGGTATTGAATATGACCTTTTTTGAGGAATACTTTATTGAATGGACAGTTGACATTACTTTGGGTCACATGGGTTACAAGGCAGTATACTTACTGTAAGCATTAAAGGCTTTTGGAGAAGGAAATGGGTAGCCTTGGAGGATAACAGCTCTCAGTATTCATGGCCAGAGGCCAGAATGTCAGTAAGAAAGTGATCACCTACCTTTTCAACAGTGGCTACCCCGATGGGGATGGAAGGACTCCTCTTGGTTTTCACAGATGCATAGGCAGAGTATGGCTTATTCTGGGTTTTTGTACTGGGTCTAGCTCTATGCACAGTCATTACAAGGTTATTACTATCATTATAGTGGACAATGCAGTAATATTTTAAATGGGGCAAATTTGGCTCCCAGCTATTCATGGGCGGCTCTTGCAGGTCTTAGGAAAAATATCTTATGTGTGCAGGGAAATGGAATCTGGCCTATATCCCATTTCTGCCTCCACTACAGATCAGAAAGAACCTCTATGAAGAATATCTGGTCATGTGATACCTCTTAACTCTGGTTAGAAGTAGCCTTTGTGGAGAACTCTTTGGGGATAATTGCAGAACTGATTTTGAATAGAAATATAAAACAAGAGAAGCTAGCCACCCAAGCTCTTCACTTTCACTTTCAGATGCATTTCTCTGACAACCTGCATGTCTTACTCTGAAACCTTTTCTCATGCACCACTTTTCTTCTTATGAAGAAGAAAAAAATCATGTGAAGTCAACATTTGCCGAAGTATGTTTCCTGGGATAATGATACATCCCAGAAGTTCCACTAAGAGGATTCTGGGAAAATCCTTTCTGAGAGCCACAGAGCACATGAGTATGTTAGAGACTTTGAGTGCTTCCAGAGGAAAGCAACATGTTTAATTGTGTTGTTGGACCCCTGTTTAGCATAAAATATAATACTTCATAGAATTGTTATTGTTTGGGAAATTAAATCTTCAAATTTTAGGGGTCCTGTAGAGAGGCTAATGTTTAAGTCTGAGAGTGTCATTATGTGAAGTCAGCTGCACATCAAGCTTATCCTGTATTAAATGAGATAGTCTTTCAAAACCTTGTCTACAAAAGCAGGAGCTCTAGATGTAAACTTTAAAAAAAAATTCATGAAGACATTTCTTTGAGGATGCCTTGCTTCTCCTATAGAATTAATTGCATCCCTTAATGGCATCATTGGGTAGAACTAATATTCATGGTGTTTTTAACAATTATAAATCATAATAATAAGAGTTTAGTGGCATATCTTCCCTAGCTTGGGAGATAGCTTCACTATTAGTTCAATGACTTCTAGAAACCAAGGCTAAATTTTAGGCATCATTTTGCTTTAATCCCAGCTGTGTGAGCAACTAAGCCAACAAAATCTATTCAGGATACATACCCTCTCAGGTTCCAAATGAAAATTTCTTGTCAACCAGATTTCTAGTAACTTTCAGTCCTGATGAAATGGTTAGCCAGTTGATTTTAGAACCAGTTTAAAAAATAGGATTCCAGAAAAATAGTCTATCCATATAACCATCTGCCCAAAGACACCCCTGGCAATTATTAGCTTGGTCTCCCTCTGCAGAATTTGCCTGGAGAAACATGTTCTGCAGTCAACTAGCCCTTTTTGTTAATAAGCACTCAGTGCTGCAGAAAGAAATCTCCCAGTTTCCTCCATCCTAGACTTAGGCAGCTTGTGTGCAGGGAGCGAAGGTTCTTCCACCTTGTTTCACTGCTTCCACTCCTCAGCCAAGGTGGCATTACTGGGGCAAATATGGGGGAAGTGGGTAGGTAGAAAAGGATGCACAGCCTTACTTCCATAGAAATTTTCTTTGTCCTGGCCAAGATCTAGTTCACAGTTTTATGAGAAACTGACAAAGCAAGCATTGCACTGGGGCATGTGTGAGAGGAGGCACAGAGGCTTATGTGCATGCAACATGACCCTTTTGTAGTACTGATGCTAGAGTAGAGAGACTGAACATTCAGGAGTTCATTTTAGAATAGGATTTGCAACTAAGACATCAAGTAAGAAACGTACATGAAAAAAGGTTTTATGTCTCTTTTTTTTTTTTATCTTACACATAGACGAATGCCAGGATCTCTATCTAAGATCTAGGAGGTACTTCAGAGAGATAAAAGCCAAGATCCCCCTTCATATGGGGCTGTTGGATTGTTTGGAAAGGCATGACCCAAGACCAACAAAGTCAGAATTTCCAATATTTAGGACCTATAAAAGTGAGCTTTGGTGGGCAGTGGGGCACAGAAGAAGGGGAAAAAAGAAGGGGAAATATTAAAGACTAATTGGAAACAGGCAGAAAATAACCCTCAGGCTTTCCAAATAAACTGGAGTATTTTAACTGGCCCCATGAATTTACTAAATGTTGAATAACGCTGAGTTAGAATTAAGTGTTACTCTAAGCCAGTTAAGGAAGTTTTTAAGCAAGTTTGAAGTAACCACCATCTGTTTATTATGTGACTTGAAAAGTCAGCCTTCAACCTAGAGAGAATTGTAGAATTCTGTCAGGGAGTGATCCTGTCCATTTACACAATTGTGAAGACAGCAAAGTAAGACCAGACAGTCTGTGTAACAGAAGAAATACACATTCTGGTTCAAGATGTATCCTTTTAGTATTGTTTCTCTTGGTGTGGAACTAGTTCAAGTTAGACTAACTCCTATTTTTTTTAGGTAGGAAATCACTTCCCATGGTTTGCTTGATTCTCATGCTGCTTTAACCTTGGTTGATTCAAGCCTACTATACCTAAAGACTCATTTCTTCATGAAATGAATGAATTAACTGATTTTTCCCCAAACTATTGCTTTTTTAAAAATTTATTTTAAATTGGAGGATAATTGCTTTACAGTGTTGTGTTGGTTTCTGGCACCAAACTGTCACTTTCATTAGGTCCCTCCTGTGTTTGGAAGCCTACAATAATTTCTGATTTCTTGAAGCCAGGTCAGTGCTCAGTACAGCAATGAAGGGAACTGAGTCAGTTTATATATCTTGTTCTTATTGTTGAGTCACTAAGTTGTGTCCTACTCTTTGCGACCCCATGGACTACAGGGTGCCAGGCTTTCCTGTTCTTCACTATCACTTGGAGTTTGCTCAAACTCATGTTCATTGAGTGTATCACTCTATCATTGAGTATGTCAGTCTAGATGTACTCATTTGCATCGTTCTGTCCTTAATACCACCTTTCCCCACGACCCTTTCACTGTTCTCCTTCTGTCCAGATTCATGGCACGACTTAGAGTACTGCTACTTGTGGAATTTACAGTCTTCTAGAGGAGTCACTTCCAAAATAAATGTGTTGACTACCAGTGGAAGGATCTCAGTTATCAGCCAGTAAGTAAAAGAAAATATGAAGGTCGATTATACTGTCTAGTTTGCAAGGCAGTGATTTTGTAATGCTTATTACTTAATATCTCTGTATTTCAGTTTCCTCATGAGTGAAATGGGGACTATGAAAGCCCTTATAGGGTTGTTATGAGGTATAAATGACTTTGTATTTGTTAAAAGCTTAGGAAATAAATAGTATGTAAGTGTTTAATCATTAAATAAAAATAGGCATTCAGATCTGTCAGGGTGCTAGAATGAGATGTGTTAAATTTAAACCCTGAGTTAAAACTACAAAGTTTATGATATGATTCCAATACCTTTACCCATGTATATGAATACTTCATATAACACTCTCTACTGTAGGCAGACTAGTCTGTTAGCTCCCTCCTACACCTGCAGTACTCAGTCAAACCTTGTTCTCATGTCATGGACACTTGCCACTTGGACTACTCCTTCCTCTCTCTCTACTACCTCATTAAATTTCACTTAACTTTCAAGGCCTTGATTCAATTTTGTTCACAAATCAGCTCTCATCAACTGGAGTCTGTACTGGCTCTGTTTTGCTTCTAAACAACAAAACTGCTTACATTGTAAAGCATAATTTTTGTGGTGCTAGACACTTAGAAAGTGTTCAATAAATAAGCTGCAAAAGAGCAGACATTCAAAATTATATTTTTCCTACTTGTACAGAGGAGAACTGACCTCCTTCATTCTCTCTTTTGTATAAAGGAGAAGCCCAGGCTAACTGACAACTCAGCCCTCTTGTTCCCCTTGGGTTTCCTCTACAGATGGGTGTGGTCTAATTGTGGAATGCCCTCTGTGAGTCTGTATTTACAGTTGTGGTGACCAACCCTCTTCACCCTAATATCTAGTCCAAACTGCTCTCAAAGCACCAAGCATGCTTCCTTCCAAAATGAAATTCACAGGCAGTAAATAATTGAATGTTTCACTTTATCACAAGTAGCCACTCTCTTGCCACAAAAACAAGGAAATACTGATGTGTACCCTTGCTCACATTTTGTTGTGCTTTTTAGCACAACCTTTAGCTCATGGCTGCCACAGTGTTCAACAAATATTTACTGAGCATCTCTTGTGTGAGGACCTGAGCAATGAGATGGGCCTGAAAAAAGGTGACCAAGACAGCTATTGCCTTCAAAGAGCTTTCTATAAACAATCATTCTATAGTTGCTGCAGTTCTTTAATAGAAACAAAATAAAGTCACTGATAAGAATCTGTGGGAACAGATGCAAAGCAAATCAGGAGAAATTAAAGTTTTCCATGAATCTGAATAATTCTACCAGGAGCAAGTTTAAAGAGTGAAGGGAGAAATGTTTACCATTGTGTTAAGATATTCCTAATTCTGCTTTCCTTTTCAATTTGGGCAGAGTTGAGGTATCCAACCTAGATGCATAGTAATGCACTTGAAAGATATGAAGATGTAAGAAGCTTTGAGACTAAGCCAACAAGCTCCCTTTTGGGGGGTACTCTAGTTACCAGGACTCCAAAGCCCACAGCCATGGTGTTTGTACATTTAGGCCTGAAGGATTGTCAGTGGCACCCTGGTAGAGTAGAATATGATTGAGACATAGCTGCATGCATTGGGAAATCCCCACAAGAACATTAGGGCTTGTAGTAGTGCAGGAGAGTGCAGAGATCAGAGACAGAAAAAAAAAAAGCGGGGGTGGGTCAGGGCCATGAGATGCTGGCTGACATTCCCTGCACCATCATGGTCTGTGGAACTCCCAGGAGTTCAAGAGCTCTAAGCTCAGATTAAGGTTTTTAGATCATTGTGAAGGTATATTTCTTGAGGTAAGAGGATGGAATATATGTCACCAAACAGTTTTTGGGTTTGACTTATGACATTTGACTATTAGACATATCCTGTATGGGTCTCCATATTTAGTTTTGGTCTCATCTCCGCAAAGGTTAGGAATAAGCCTGGGATATGGCAATTGGCACAAAGGAAATGAGTATGATTCAAAACTACTATTCCTTGAGAAAACTGGGCTCTCTCTTCTATTGAGCCTTCCTGCATTCTCTCTCACTTCCTGAACTGCTTCCACTCTCTGCCTGAACTTATGAAAGTGGACTCACAGATAAAGAGAACAGGCTAATCATTAACAGCGGGGAAGGGGATGGGGGAGGGAATATAGCAGTAGGGGATTAAGAAGTATCATAGTGTTATATACTGCTAGGTATAAAACAAACTACAAGGATATGTTATACAACACAGGAAACATAGTCAATATTTTATAATAACTGTAAAGAGGGTACATTGACATTTTAGGAATCAGAGAAATAAAATGGACTAGAATGGGTGAATTTAACTCAGATGACCATTATATCTACTACTGTGGGCAAGAATCCCTTAGAAGATATGGAGTAACCATCATAGTCAACAAATGAGTCCAAAATGCAGTACTTGGATGCAATCTCAAAAATGACACAATGATCTCTGTTTGTTTCCAAGGTAAACCATTCAATATCACAGTAATCCAAGTCTATGCCCCAACCAGTAATGCTGAAGAAGCTGAAGTTGAATGGTTCTATGAAGACCTACAAGACCTTCTAGAACTAACACCCAAAAAAGATGTCCTCTCCATTACAGGGGATTGGAATACAAAAGTAGGAAGTCAGAAGATACCTGGAGTAACAGGCAAATTTGGCCTTGGAGTACAAAATGAAGAAGGTCAAAGGCTAAAGAGTTTTGCCAAGAGAACACAGTGGTCATAGCAAACACCCTCTTCCAACAACACAAGAGAAGACTCTACACATGGACAATCACCAGATGGTCAATACCGAAATCAGATTGATTATATTCTTTGCAGCCAAAGATGGAGAAGCTCTACACAATCAGCGAAAACAAGACTGGGAGCTGACTGTGGCTCAGATCATGAATTCTGTATTGCCAAATTCAGACTTAAATTGAAGAAAGTAGGGAAAATCACTAGACCATTCAGGTGGTACTCAAATAAAATCCTTTACAATTATACAGTGGAAGTGAGAAATAGCCTCAAGAGATTAGATCTGATAGACGGAGTGCCTAAAGGACTATGATTAGAGGTTCATGACATTGTACAGGAGGCAGTGATCAAGACCATCCCCAAGAAAAAGAAATGCAAAAAGGCAAAATGTTTGTCTGATGGGGCCTTACAAATAGCTGTGAAAAGAAGAGAAGCTAAAGGCAAAGGAGAAAAGGAAAGATATAGCCATTTGAATGCAGAGTTCCAAAGAATAGCAAGGAGAGCTAGAAAGTCTTCCTCAGTGATTAGTGCAAAGAAATAGAGGAAAAAAATAGGATGGGAAAGACTAGAGATCTCTTCAAGAAAATTAGAGATACCAAGGGAACATTTCATGCAAAGATGGGCACAATAAAGTACAGAAATGGTATAGACCTAACAGAAGCAGAATATATTAAGAAGAGGTGGCAAGAATACACAGAGAACTGTACAGAAAATATCTTAATAACCCAGAGAACCACAATGGTGTGATCACGCAGCTAGAGCCAGATATCCTGGAATGCAAGGTCAAGTGGGTCTTAGGAAGCATCACTATGAACAAAGCTATTGGAAGTGATGCAATTCTAGTTGAGCTATTTCAAATCCTAAAAGAGGATGATGTGAAAGTGCTGCACTCAATATGCCAGCAAATCTGGAAAACTCAGCAATGGCCACAGGACTGGAAAAGATTAGTTTTCATTCCAGTGTTCAAACTACCACACAATTGCACTCATCTCACACGCTAACAAAGTAATGTTCAAAATTCTCCAAGCCAGCTTCAACAGTGTGTGAGCCATGAACTTCCAGATGTTCAAGCTGGATTTAGAAAAGCCAGAGAAACCAGATATCAAATTGCCACCATCCGTTGGATCATCGAAAAAGTAAGAGAATACCAGAGAAACATCTACTTTTGCTTTATTGACTATGCCAAGGCTTTTGACTGTGTGGATCACAACAAACTCTGGAAAATTCTGAAAGAGATGGGAATACCAGACCACCTGACCTGCCTCCTGAGAAATCTGTATGCAGGTCAGGAAGCAACAGTTAGAACTGCACATGGAACAATAGACTGGTTCCAAATTGGGAAAGGAGTAGGTCAAGGCTGTATATTGTCACCTTGCTTATTTAACTTATATGCAGAGTACATCATAGGAAATGCTGGGCTGGATGAAGCACAAGTTGGAAACAGGATTGCCAGGAGAAATGTCAATAACTTCAGCTATGCAGATGACACCACCCTTATGGCAGAGGGCAAAGAACTAAAGAGCCTCTTGATGAAAGTGAAAGAGGAGAGTGAAAAAGTTGGCTTAAAGCTCAACATTCAGAAAACTAAGATCATGGCATCTGGTCCCATCACTTCACGCCAAATTGATGGGGAAACAATGGAAACAGTGAGCAACTTTATTATCTTAGGCTCCAAAATCACTGAAGATGGTGACTGCAGCCATGAAATTAAAAGACACTTGTACCTTGGAAGAAAAGCTATGACCAACCTAGACAACATATTAAAAAGCAGAGAGATTACTTTGGCAACAACAGTCCCTCTAGTAAAGCTATGGTTTTTCCAGTAGTCATGCATGGATGTGAGAATAGGACTATAAAGAAAGCTGAGCACTGAAGAATTGATGCTTTTGAACTGTGGTGTTGGAGAAGACTCTTGAGAGTGCCTTGGACTGCAAGGAGATCCAACCAGTCCATTCTAAAGGAAATCAGTCCTAAATATTCAATGGAAGGACTTATGCTGAAGCTGAAACTCTAATACTTTGGCCACCTGATGCAAAGAACTGACTCATTGGAAAAGATCCTGATGCTGGGAAAGATTGAAGGCAGGAGGAGAAGGGGATGACAGAGGATGAGATGGTTGGATGGCATCACTGACTAAATGAACATGAGTTTGAGTAAGCTCTGGGATTTGGTGATGGATAGGGAAGCCTGGCACGCTGTAGTCCATGGGGTCGCAAAGAGTCAGGCACGACTGAGCAACTGAGCTGATAAATAGGGTATAACTGAAAAATTGTAAATCCCTATATTGTATACCTGTTAACTTATAATAAAGTTGTACATTGAGTTCAGTTCAGCCTGAACTCAGTTCAGACTGCAAATACGCCAGGCTTCCCTGTCCATCACCAACTCCCAGAGCTTGCTCACACTCATGTCCATCGAGTTGGTGATGCCATGTATACTTCAATTAAAGTACATCAAATGAATTAAATTTGTATTCATCAAGTATACTTCAATTAAAAACAAAGTTGACAAAAAAATTCCTGATAAAGAAATTCAATTGTTTGTGTTGATGACAGATGTAAAGAAGTTAGAAAGAAGTGAAGGTACTTAGCCACAAACTTTTGAAAGTATTAAACCTCAGAGGGACAATATTGGTGATGGCTGAGATGTATGACCTGCACAGGTCCATGGCACATGCAGTTGCCATGTGCTGTCCTCCTTGTGAGTATTTTTGAAAGTGAAAGCTTTAGTTGCTCAGTCATGCCTGACTCTTTGATACCTCTTGGCTATAGCCGGCTAGGCTCCCCTGTCCATGGAATTCTCCTGGCAAGAATACTGGAGTGGGCTGCCATTCCTTTCTCCAGGGGATCGTCCCAACCCAGGGATTGTACCTAGATCTCCTGCATTGGAGGCAAATTCTTTACCATCTGAGCCACCAGGGAATATTTTAGGTCTACCCTCAAGTCAGTTCTGTTAGACTTATAAACATCTTTAATAGATTGAATATCTAAATATCTTAACAGCTTAAGTTACTTAACTGGTCGCTTCTATTAATTTACTCACTGTACAAATATTCATCTCGTATCTGTCCAAAAGACTGACTAGTGTGTTCCAAAACAAACCCATGATGACTTTTCCATTATACATAGAAGTGCTTCATATTATGGAAACATATTTTTTTTACTCTTCTATACAACTTAATCTCCCCCTTAAACACTAACTTGTCTTATTTTGACTATTCTTGATTGAAATATTTCTAAAGTATCCTTATTTCCTTAGAGTATACTAAATGTTCTTTAATCACTCATAAAGTCAATCACTCACTGTGTTTTAATTAATTCTGTGATGTACTCAGGAAATTTCAATGTATAGATGCAATCTTTTTTTTAAATTTGTGCTTTATAATTTTTTAATCTACTCTTGTCCATCACTTCTGTCAGTGTACCTCCTCTAATAACCTCTACACCCTTCATGTGCCTCTCACCTTTGCACTGGAAAACCACATTTTGTAAAATTTATTCTAAAATAGCAGTGAATTTCTGACATATTGTTTGTGAAAATGGCATAACATTTAGTACACTAATTTTATAGCATCTCTTTTGAATCTTTATGACCAGTTTTGGTCATTTTCTGTTTCTCAGGTATACTCAGAAAACTTACTATATGATAAGCTACTACATAAATGAGATATTATTGAAATATGCTATAAAATATGTCACAAGTTAACTGTCTAATTTGGGGGAAAAAAAGTGATTTTTTCCCAAAGAGGAAAATATAGTGAAACTAATTTGATTTAATTTACTTGTTATCAGCCAGGTCAATTCACTTAATTGTCGATGTGTCTGCATCTAGTGGTAAGCATTTTTTCTCCTATTAACCATCTGCAACTTGAACTGTAAAGTATCTGAAAAACCTGTAAAACAAAAATATTAATGTGGGCTTAGGAGGTCAGCCTCTAGTGTGATTTGTGCAAAATTATGTTGGCCAGCTCCCAGTAAAATTGTTAAACTATTTTTACAAAAATAATAAAGCCTCTAGAAATAGTTCTAAGAGTGAATGGCCTATGACAAAGCATCTATTCAAGAAAATCTACCAAAATTTGCTAAGAAAAATTAGAATATATGCTATTTACACTGAAATTGCTCCCTGTCTTCTCTACTCTTCGTTTGGTGAAATAGAGAGTCCACTCCAGACTTTGATGCCAGGAGTATAGGGTACTCTCTCTCCTCAGCACTCAGAGGAAAGGCTTTCTTCCCGGGAGGAGCAGGATTTCATAATTTTGCATCCTACTACAAGTTTCTTATTGCTGAGGCTGTTTCAAACCAGCGCAGTTGAGAAGTAAGGACTTTCTTGTGCCCAGCCTCTACTGTAGAAAGGAGACCCCATTGAGTCCTTGGTGATTCTTCCCTGGCTCATGAGGCCATGGTTCCACACCAGGAGGAGCAAACTGAGAGAACCTCATATTTCTGCCCCCTGCATGAAGGAGAACTTTCCTGGTGAAAGTTCTTAGTGTGAAAGTGGCCTCAGAGACGTCTTCCCTACATTCAGATCTAGAGCCCTGGCTCAGAGATTTTTTCTTGGGGAGAGAAGACAAGTCTGCCACAAAACAAACAGCTCTTCATCTCTTCCTAAGGAGCCTTCTTTTTCTAACTAGACTGAAAAAAATCAAATCTAACGGCATTTCCAAGAACAGTTGAAGTTGTGAAAGGCAACTGAGATGAGATTCAAGACACAACTCAGCAGTAGCCAAACGAGTTTGCAGAAGAGAACCAGGTAATAATAAAGTGGGAAGAGCGCTCTGATGATCAGAATAAAAATGAAACACTAACTCAGGAACTAGTCATTGAAAGGAGCCAGAATGAATAAATCAGTTTGTAGAGCAATTTATACCCCCAGGTATTGTTAAATGCAACAGGATAATTAGCTATCAGTTAACGGGGTTTACCTGCTGAATGTGATCAGGGATGGAGACGGAGAGAGTCCAGCCATTATCACTGTCATCCCTGGGTGACTGTGGGCATATCCAAACCTGTTCATCCTCGAGGAACAACATCAGAGGCTGAACACTGGAGGGGAGGTGTTGGAAATGACACTAAAATAATCAGTTTTTAAATAAATAAACAAGCAGATAGCAATAACCCCTCAGGGGGTGGGACAGTGAAAGACAGTATCCAGAATTTCTACCATATATTATCTAAAATGCCAACTTTTAACAGCAAAAAGTTAGGAGCATGTAAAGAAATAGTAAATTATAGCTCGTATAAGGGAAAAAATGAAAGCAACTGAAACTACTTGTGAGACAGATCAGATTCTGAATTTATGAGAAAAAGACTTCAGCCATTATAAACATGTTCATGGAATTAAGGGAAATTATGATTAAAGAAGTAAAGGTGTAAATGCAATATTGCATTAAATAGAGATGATCAATAAAGATGTAAAATTTCAAAAAACATTGTTTTGGGGTATAGCCTATTAGCAATGTTGTGATAGTTTCAAGTGAACAGTGAAGGGACTCAGCTATGCATATACAAATATCCATTCTCCCCCAAACTCCCTTTTGATCCAGACTGCCACATAACATTGAGCAGAGTTCATGTGCTATATAGTAGGTCCTTGTTGGTTGTCCATTTTAAATACAGCAGTATGTACATGTCCACCCCAAACTCCCTGTCAAAATGTAGACATTTTTAAAATAATCAAAGAGAAAGACTTCATTATTGTTATTGTTGTTTAGTCGCCCAGTCATGTCTAACTCTGTGACCTCATTGTCAGGCCTCCCTGTCCCCTCACCTAATGAAAGACTTCATTAGAGGGGCTTAATAATAGATTTATACTGGTAGAGAAAGGGATGTGATTTTGAAGATAGATTGATAGAGATTATGCAAGCTGAAAAACAGGGAGAAAAAAGAACTGGAAAAAAAAGGAAGAGCATTTCAGAGAAATGTGGATAAACATACTATGTATACATAATGGGAGTATCAGAGAGACAAAGGAGTAGAAAAAAATATTAAAATAAATGAAATATCTGTGCTGATATCAGAAAATAATAGACTTTAAAACACAAAAAAGTTCCTAGAAATAGAGACATTTTATAGTGATAAAAGTCAATCCATTAAAAACATGTAAGTATAAACATATGTGCTAATAGCAGAACACCAAAATGCAAAAGAGTTGGAGACTTCCATACCCCACTCTTAGTAATGGAAAGGACAAACAGATCAATAAAAAATAGAAGAATTAAGCATTGTAAACCAACTAGACTTAATAGACATCTAAAGAACACCAACCCTAACAACAGCAGAATATATGTCATCCCAAATGCACACAGAGAATTCTCCAGGATAAACTATAAGCTAACAATAAATCAAACTTCAATAAATTTAAAGTGATATAAATAATACAAAGTATGTTTTGTCAGCCATAATGTAATAAAATTAGAAATCAATGACAGGAAAAGATTTGAGAAACTAACAAAATGTGGAAATTGTATGACACTCTCCTAAATAACAAATTAATTAAAGAAAATATCAGAAGGGAAATTAGAAAATACCTTAAGAGTAATGCAGATGAGGACATAGCATACCAAAACATATGGGATGAAGTTAAAGCAGGGAATGGAGAGAAATATTTAACTGTAAATATTAAATATACCTATATTAAGAAAGAAGAAATATATCAAATGAATACCCTAATCTTCCCTCCTCAGAAACTGAAAAAAAAGAAGGAAATAAAAAAGACAATAACAAAAAATAATGAAATAAAGACTAGGAAAAATAGGAGTAATTGATAAAGCTAAAGCTGGTACTTTTAAAAGATCAAAAAATTACAAACATTTGGCTAGATTCCCAGGAAGAAGAAAGAGAAGAATAAAATTATTAGAATTAGAAACAAAAGAGAAGACATTACTACTGACCCTACAGAAATTTAAGAAAGAATTACAAAGAACTACTGCTAACAATTGTACACTAACAAATTAGAAAAATTGAACAAATTCCTAAAAACTGACCTAAGGAATAGACAATCTGAATAGATTTGTAATAATATATTAAAACAGTAATCAATAACCTACTCAAAAAGAAAAACTCAGTCCCAGACAGCTTCACCACTGCACTCTATCAACATTTAAGCATGAATAGTAGTTAAGAGTCGGACATAACTGAGTGACTAACACTTTCCACAGTTCTTCACAACCTCATTCAAAAAGTGAAGAGGAGAGAATGCTTCTCAACTCATTCTACAAGGTGAGTATTACCATGACACCTAAACCAACATCATCACACAAACAAAGCAAATTATGAATCAATATCTATTATGAATATAGATGTAAAATTCCTCAACAAAATATCAGCAACCCCAAATCCAGCAAACATATTTAAAAACTTACACATCATAATATACAGATAGTCCTGGGATAACTCTCTAACCACATAGAAAAAAAATGAAATTGAACCCTTTCTTTACGCTGCATAAAAAATTAAACTTGATCAAAGACCTAAATGTTAGAATGAAAACTATAAAACTGTTAGAAGAAAACACAGGGTAAATCTTCATGACCTTGGATTTGGCAAAAGATTCTTGGATATGACACCAAAAGACAAGCAACAGCAACAACAACAAAAGTAGATAAATTGGACTTCATCAAAACAAAATATCTTCTGTGCATTGAGACCATCAGAAAAATGACACTTGACAGAAAGAGAGGGAATATTTGCAAAGTTTATGCCTAATGAAAGGCTTGTTTCTAGAAATTATAAAGAACACTTATCTCAGTAATAAACAAATAACCCAATTTTTTAAATGGGTGAAGAATCTGAATAGACATTTATAATTATCCAAAGAAGCTTCACAAGTGGTCAAAAAGCATATGAAAAGATGTTCAATATCATTAGCTGTCAGAATAATACCCATCTAGGATCACTAACTCCAAAGAACAAGAACTGGTGTAGACTTGAAATCTGACCCCTCATATGCTGGTAGAAAGTAAAATGGATCAATCATTTTGAAAAATAGCTTTGTTGTTCTTCAAACCATTAAATGCAGTTACCAAATGACTCAGAAAATCCATTCCCAAATATGTACCAAAGAGAAACAAAAACATGTTCATATTGAAACTTATACATGAAGGTTTATAGCAGCATCATTAACAATAGCCAAAATGTGGAAAGACACCAAGTGCCCATTCGTTTCATCTGAAAGTTCTGAACAGGGACATCTATAGGGATCATAAGTGTATTAGTTGTTTCTTTGTGATGGAAAAATGAGGCATAGAAATGGGTAGCTAAAGTGTATAGAGTTTCTTTTTGAGGTGAAAGAAAATACTGAAATTGACCGTGGTGATGGTTGTACATGTTTGTGAATATACTAAAACCCATTGACTTGTACACACCATAACAAAAACAGCTGATAAATCAACCACATATAATTTTTAAATAACTGTGTTATGAAATAAACCAAATACAAAGTTAAAAGCAACCAGGCAGAAGATGCATTTTAAAAAGTTCAATAGAAATCAAAGTTTACTATTAACAATCTATAAATGACTTCTACAATTTAATAAAAAAGACAAGAGCAGAGAATTGAAATGGCATTTGACAGAAGAAATCTGAATGTATGTCTTATGAAACGAATCCCAGCTTCAACAGATAACCATGAAATGTAAATATTAAATAATGAGACAATTTCACACTCCTGAGACCAACAAAAGTTAAAGACCTTAAGAGCATCAGTATTGGCAATAAAGCAGTGAAACAGGAACTCTCATTTAGTATAGTGGGCACACAAGCTGGCACAATAATTTGCAAGGCTATCTGACCAAATCTCATACCCTACACTCTGTTCAGTTCTGTAAGTAACAGTGTGTAAAAGTTATATTTCCTAAAATAAGTCAAGCACATGAACTGAAGGAAACATATATAAGAATGTTCATTGAAACACTGCTTCTTACTTCAAAAATATGGAAAAAATACAAATGTCCATGTACAAGAAATTCATGGTGTATTTATCATGGGGCATTAGACAACAGTTAAAATGAGGGAGAAAGATATATATGCCAATGAAGATAAGTTTGAAAAAACACATTGAATAAACTCAAGGCAATTGCCAAATGATACATATTTAAATAAGCTTTAAAACCACTCAAAAATAAATAATAGTCCATAAATATAAGCACAAAAGTAAATATAAATCTACACGTAAAAGCACAAAAACACATGGGATTGATAAGCATTGAATTAATAATTATTGCCATCACTGCAGAGAGGTTCAGTAAATAGGGTTGGAAAGGTGTTTATAGTGGGAGTATTGTTTTTAAAAGTCTAAAGTAAATGTGTCATAATGTTAGGATTTAAGGGAAAATCAAGGTGAAAAGGTAGTATAGGATGGAATCATGGGCACATTCTAAACCAGAATGCTTTTCTCTCTGTAACCTACAAACTGTGTGACTTTATGCAAAGTATGTAACAAATCTACATTCACTTAGAAAATGTGGAATAGTAATAATAGTACCACATCATAGGAGTGTTCTGAGTATTTGACGAATCAACATGTATTAAAATTCATAGAAGAATGCTTGGTATGTAGTGAGTGTTTAATATTTGTTCAAGACGTACAATTAAGCCTTCATATATATTTTTCTATTCTGCTTTCTGTGTGGTTGAACTATCTCACAATAAAAATACCACTATTTTCTAAATTATAGCAGACTTTACATGGGCAGAAAAGGCAAAGAGGAGCTATTCACAGGGACACATTTGATATAAGCTGATTGATCCATGCTACATAATTCAGATTTTTTAACTTCTAGAAAATAAAAGTTAATTATGGGGTAAAATTCTAATAATTATGGAAAATAGCCACTTATTGAGTTAAAAAGTATTTGTTAAATGTATTCTATTTGTCCAGCTCTATCCTAGGCAGCAGACAAGTTAAAAAAAAATCAAGCAATAGTCACATATTCCCTGTCTTTATTAACATACAGAATGTGTTCATAGAGAAAATAATCTGAGAACAAGGTGAAGAATTCCACAAATATCATATTTTATTATCCCATGTACTAGAGTAATCCATTGAGAAAAAGGGCAGTTTGACCCTTGTAGTAATCAGAGAAGTTGGTTGTTTCATTGGTTGGTTTATTTCTTTTGTTTGAATTTTTTTAAGTGAAAATAGACTTTGTTTTTGAGGAAAGTGTGAGATTTCTGTAAGCTGAGAAATCAGGAAGAGGGGTGAAGGAAGGAGTGGTACACAGAAAATAAAAGCTCAGAAGCAGGATGAACTTGACCTGAAAAAGGGGGACTATCTGCTTGTTGGAAATGGAAGGTTAATCCAGGGAGCAGGAAAGAATAGGAATGGGGGTTAGATAAGCAATGTGCCTGCTGTTAATATTAAAAGTGTATTTTTGTGACAATTCAAGAATGACTTCTGATAGTTGATACTGAGAACCCTGTTACTAGGAAGCAGCTTTGGTTTGAATCTTCAGAGGAACTAGAAATTTTATTTTCTTATCAACAGAGATAAGAAACTAAACCTTGAAGGTATACCTTGAATCATCAGATCAGTAGAAGATATATGGATGAATTTTCAACATGACAGAGTCTCCTTTAGAGCAAATAATTACACATGTAACTAAACAGTTTTAAAAACAATGGTATATGTTTTAGGAGAGGAAAAGCAGCTAGCTGTTAAAGCTCTCACCACATCTTTTCTGGAGCTCACAGAGAGAGAGTCCTAAGGCTGTCTTTACAACTCCCCAACAAGCTCTTGAAAATAAGACTCTTCTGTGATTTAATAACACCATTTATGGGAAACAAAACTTAACTTTTTTAATACTTGCTAAGAGGATGGAGGTAGAAGAATAAGTCGATATTCAGTGAACATTTCATTATCTTTGTGAAACAAACATGTAAATAATCATTTATTTAATTTCATATATATGGAGTTGGCAGGGGAGAATGTAAATCCTTTTCAGACACGAAGCTGGTGGTTGTAAAAACCCTCTTACCTTACCCTGTAGTCTCACTGACACACTGCTGCTGGAGTGAAAATATTCTACCAATTCTAATAGACTGAAAATAAAAATAAACAACTTAATTACATGGTGGGTGTTTTTGAATGGCTTTATGAATTGTAAAGGACTCATCATATGTCTGTGTTTCCACACTCCTTAAGACTTCATCACTTGAAGTACCCAATGTAGTAAGATGGATGCAACAAATAGCCAGGAAGCATCATGTTACAAAACCTATTATCTTTGTTCTCTTCATCCCAGATCAAGACAGTGAAATGATCAGCATTGTGACAACAAAGTTGCTGTATTTCTAGTGGAGTGTCATGCCTAGCTCAAAACTTGTATTTCAAATCAGAAGATTAAGAAAGATTGGTTGAAAAATATTCAATTATTCTTTGGTTAACCGAGATGGGGAGTTTTATGCTTCTAGATATGTTGAAGGCTTTCAGAAGACAGAGCCATAGCTATCCAACTTGGTGGTATTCCTTTCAAAGGGAAAACTAAGTAAAAGCTTTATGAAAACTGTGAAAATATAGTGTTATGTTACTAAAATGAAATCATCTTGTAAATTACTTTTCCCTGAAAGTTGACTGTTGGACTTTGTATTTCAATCAGGCAGTGCGTTTTTGAGCTGTTTTGACATTGAAACTATGGATGGGAGATGGGAAGAGAAAGAAAGAGAGAGAAGGAGGAGGAGATGAGATGGAAGGTAGGGGGGAGGAGATGAAGGAGAAAACAAAGAAAAAAGAGGATAAAAGGAAGGAAAGGAACAAAAATGGAAAGAAGAAATAAGTGAAGGAATGAAAGAAGAAATGAGGTAATATGATTTCAAAAGCTTTCTTTCAGGAGCTTATGGACATATTTGAACAAATTGATAGTTGGAATTCCTCTTTGGAAACCATCATTTTACCTCTCATAAAAGAAAACCAGACTTATTACATTATATGCTGTTTTTTAATAATAAAATGGTATCCACCATATTCATCTATCTCAGTTGTGAATTACTTTTTTTTTCCCTAAAACTCAGTCTAGGCTGGTCTTTTGGAGGGAGGAGATGAAACAATGTAAAGGTATTATATGGAATTTTCTCTGTGTCTGCTGAAAAGGAGAACAAGTGGGTCTACTGAGCAATAAGCAATAAGGTCAAGGAGAGATGCAGGTGGCAGTATATTCTCTCCTGGATTTCTTACAACTCTCCATTTCCCATTTCCAGAGGTCCATTGAGTTCTGAGACATCTTTGTAGATTTTATTTTGTATTATCCCAGGTGCAAAAGGTTTGACCAATTCTATTTCTTAGTTCATGACACCTTCTTATAGGTGCATGTGAAGCCCGCTTTTGTTTTGTGAATATATATGTAAGAATGTAGGCAAAGTATGTATTCATTTCATTCTTACTCTCCATTCCACTTCTGCTTACTCCCATAACAACCACTCTGATAGTGAAAGTGTTAGTCCCTCAGTCATGTCTGAATTTTTGTGAGCCCATGGCCAGGCCCCTCTGTCCATGGGATTTTTGAGGCAAGAATACTAGAGTGGGTAGCCATTCCCTTCTCCAGTGGATGTTCCTGACCCAGAGACAAACCTGGGTCTCCTGCATTGCAGGCAGATTCTTAACCGTCTGAGTCACCAGGGAAACCCTAATTAATATATGTGCTTGTGCTTAGTCTCTCAGTCTGTCCAACTCTCTGTGATCCCATGGACTGTAGCCCGCCAGACTCTTCTGTCCATGGGATTATCCAGGCAAGCATACTGGAGTGGGTTGCCATGCCCTCCTCCAGGGACTCTGTTCCATTGGTCTATATTTCTGTTTTAGTGCCAGTACCATACTGTCTTGAATACTATAGCTTTGTAGTATAGTCTGAAGTCAGGGAGCCCGATTCTTCCAGTTCTGTTTTTCTTTCTCAAGATTGCTTTGGTAATTCAGAGTCTTTTGTGTTTCTATACCAGCTGTAGAATTTGCTGTTCTAGTTCTGTGGAAAATTCCATTGGTAATTTGATGGGGATTGCATTAAATCTGTAGATTGCCTTGGGTAGTATAGTTATTTTCACAATATTGGTTCTTCCAATCTAAGAACATGTATCCCCATGTGTATCCCTCTATCTTTTTGTACCATCTTTGATTATCTCTGGGAACTCTATTCAGTGCTCAGTGGTGACTTAAATAGGAAGGAAATCCCACCAAAATGGGATATATGTATACGCTTAGCTGATTTACTTTTTTGTAGAGTAGAAACTAACAGAACATTGTAAAATGACTATACTCCAATGTGAAACTGTTTTAAAGGTTCTACTTAGAGGAAAAAAAGAAGATAACAAACATTTAATCCAATGATATTAATATGCAATAAGTTTTAAATAGAGACTCTTTAGGATACCATTCTTTAAAATATTCAATAGTCGCAGTACATCAGAGTCTGTGCTATGTACAGGAGTTTGCTTTTCTGGAATTTGAAATTTGACTTATTTTAGGATTTTTTACTCTAACACGTGATGCAGCATATCAAAATAAATTGTAATTATTCCTTCTCAAAAGAATATATAAAATGAGAAAATTCAACTAGATTGCCTGACAGAAGATGATTTCATCCCAAAACTAATAATATTCATTGTTACTATATAAGAAATCAGTTGGGAGAATGACTAAAAATATAAGGTTCAATTGGCCATACAAGGGTAAACTCTAAATTACTTAGATACTGACTTAGGAAGGAGAAAGTTTTGAAAGTGTATTAAAGGACATAAAAGATGAACCAATTTAGGTGAGAAGGTCTAACTCTGAAAAATTATTAATTCAGATCAAGTTATCTTTTCAAAATAATTTTTATCAAAATATCAGCTAGAATTTTGGAGAAACTTGACAAATGTTAGAAAATTAAATAAAAATTGAAAATGAGTTCATTAGTAATAAGTTAACATTGAAAAATAAAAGTAAAAAATGGGGATTTGCATTCTAGATATTAGGACTTAAAAGGCATTGCAATAAAAAAAAAAAAAGGTTCTGTAGTCCTAAAGGAACAGACACATATAATTATGGAATGGAATTTATTATTTGGAATCAGACTCATATAAATGTGTATGTGTGTGTGTGTGTCTCTCTCTCTATATATATATATATATATATGTATGTATGTATGTATGTATGGGGATTTGTTAATTATATGAGGGCCAACACTAATCAATGAATGTAGGACAAGTTGTGGAGTAGACAGTCTCAGAGACAAGCTTGATCTTTTGGTTGGATTCCAGATAAAAAATATACACTAAAGGTAAAACAAAGTTATTGGGGGAAATATACTAACTTTGTCTCCTGGTATAGTGAAGAAACCTTAAAAATCCTAAAACTCAGACAGTGGATCCAAAAACTGACTCTTGTATCTTTGTAATTCTTCCCCTTTTAAAAGTAGAGCAAAATAAAATAAGCTTGAAAGAGTTTCTGTTATGTTCACCATTTTTATCCTGCTATATCTACTCTGAAAAGATAAGCTGTGTTACCTTAAAGAATATGCAACATACTGAAATAGAATCTGAGGATCTTAAAAAATTGAGAATCATAAAATAAATGCAGTATCATTGAAATGATACCTTAATGATATCTTAACTCTAAAAGAGACCAACAACCCTCATGCTGTCCATATAGCTGGAGCTCTATATGCTTCTTGTACCTGCGTATGTTTCCTTCCTTAGCTTTGGGAATTTTTCAGCCATAATTTTATCAAAAATATTTCTATCCCTTTCTTTCTTATTCTCCTGGGGCCTTTATGAATGTTAGTACACTTGCTCTCAACCTAGAAGTTCCTTAAACTCATTTAAAAAAAATTATTCTTTTTACTGTTCTGATTGGGTGATTTCCATTATTCTGTCTTCCAGATTGGCTTTTGTGTTCTTCTGTATCACCTAATCTGTTGCTAATTCCTTCCCTTGAGTGTATTTTTTTTTTTCATTTTATTTGTTGTATTCTCTAGTTCTACTGATTCTATTTTCATAATTTCTTGTTAAAATTCTTACTGTGTCTGTCTAATCTTTCCCTCAGTTCAGTTCAGTTCAGTCACTCAGTTGTGTCTGACTCTTTGCAACCTCATGAATTGCAGCACGCCAGGCCTCCCTATCCATCACCAACTCCTGGACTTTACTCAAACTCATGTCCATCGAGTCTGTGATGCCATCCAGCCATCTCCTCCTCTGTTGCCCCCTTCTCCTCCTGCCCCCAATCCCTCCCAGCATCAGGGTCTTTTCCAATGAGTCAACTCTTTGCATGAGGTGGCCAAAGTACTGGAGTTTCAGCTTCAGCATCAGTCCTTCCAATGAACACCCAGGACTGATCTCTTTTAGGATCAACTGGTTGGATCTCCTTATAGTCCAAGGGACTCTCAAAAGTCTTCTATAACACCCACAGTTCAAAAGCATCAATTTTTCAGCGCTGAGCTTTCATCACAGTCCAACCCTCACATCCATACATGACCACTGGAAAAACCATAGCCTTGACTTTACTTCCTAGGTAGGTTTATCCCTAGGTATTTTATTCTTCTTAATGCAATGGTAAATTGGATTGTCTCCTTAAGTTCTATTTCTGATAGGCTGCAATCACCATCTGCAGTGATTTTTGGAGCCCAAAAAAATAAAGTCTGACACTGTTTCCACTGTTTCCCCATCTATTTCCCATGAGGTGATGGGACCAGATGCCATGATCTTAGTTTTCTGAATGTTGAGCTTGAAGCCAACTTTTTTCACTCTCCTCTTTCACTTTCATTAAGAGACTTTTTAGTTCCTCTTCACTTTCTGCCATAAGGGTGGTGTCATCTGCATATCTGACGTTATTGATATTTCTCCCGGCAATCTTGATTCCAATTGTGCTTCTTCCAGCGCAGCGTTTCTCATGATATACTCTGCATATAAGTTAAATAAACAAGGTGACAATATACAGCCTTGATGTACTCCATTTCCTGTTTGGAACCAGTCTGTTGTTCCATGTCCAGTTCTAACTGTTGCTTCCTGATCTGCATATAGGTTTCTCAAGAGGCAGGTCAGGTGGTCTGGTATTCCCATCTCTTTCAGAACTTTCCACAGTTTATTGTGATCTACAGAGTCAAAGGCTTTGGCATAGTCAATAAAGAAGAAATAGATGTTTTTCTGGAACTCTCTTGCTTTTCTGATGATCCAGCGGATGTTGGCAATTTGATCTCTGGTTCCTCTGCTGTTTACTAAAACCAGCTTGAGCATCTGGAAGATCTCGGTTCACATATTGCTGAAGCCTGGCTTGAAGAATTTTGAGCATTACTTTACTAGCGTGTGAGATGCGTGCAATTGTGTGGTAGTTTGAGCATCCTTTGGGATTGCCTTTCTTTGGGATTGGAATGAAAACTGACCTTTTCCGGTCCTGTGGTCACTGCTGAGTTTGCCAGATTTGCTGGCATATTGAGTGCAGCCCTTTCACAGCATCATCTTTCAGGATTTGAAATAGCTCAACTGGAATTCCATCACTTCCACTAGCTTTGTTCGTAGTGATGCTTTCTAAGGCCCACATGACTTCACATTCCAGGATGTCTGGCTCTAGGTGAGTGAACACACCATCGTAATTATCTGGGTCGTGAAGATCATTTTTGTACAGTTCTTCTGTGTATTCTTAACACCTCTTCTTAATATCTTCTGCTTTTGTTAGGTCCATACCATTTCTGACCTTTATCAAACTCATCTTTGCATGAAATGTTCCCTTGGTATCTCTAATTTTCTTGAAGAGATCTCTAGTCTTTCCCATTCTGCTGTTTTCTTCTATTTCTTTGCATTGATCACTGAGGAAGGCTTTCCTATCTCTCCTGGCTATTCTTTGGAACTCTGCATTCAAATGGGAATATCTTTCCCTTTCTTCTTTGCTTTTTGCTTCTCTTCTTTTCACAGCTATTTGTAAGGCCTCCTCAGACAATCATTTTACCTTTTTGCATTTCTTTTTCTTGGGGATGGTCTTGATCCCTGTCTCCTGTACAAATGTCACAAACCTCTGTCCATAGTTCATCAGGCACTCTGTCTATCAGATCTAGTCCCTTAAATCTATTTCTCACTTCCACTGTATAGTCATAAGGGATTTGATTTAGGTATACCTGAATGGTCTAGTGGTTTTCCCTACTTTCTTCAATTTAAGTCTGAATTTGGCAATAATGAGTTTATGATCTGAGCCACAGGCAACTCCTGGTCTTGTTTTTGCTGACTGTATAGAGCTTCTCCATCTTGGGCTGCAAAGAATGTAATCAATCTGATTTCGGTGTTGACCATCTGGTGATGTCCACGTGTAGAGTCTTCTCTTATGTTGTTGGACAAGGGTGTTTGCTATGACCAGTGCATTCTCTTGGCAAAACTCTATTAGCCTTTGCCCTGCTTCATTCCATACTCCAAGGCCAAATTTGCCTGTTACTCCAGGTGTTTCTTGACTTCCTACTTTTGCATTCTAGGCCCCTATAATGAAAAGGACATCTTTTTTGGGTGTTAGTTCTAAAAGGTCTTGTAGGTCTTCATAGAACCATTCTACTTCAGCTTCTTCAGTGTTACTGGTTGGGGCGTAGGCTTGGATTACCGTGATATTGAATGGTTTGCCTTGGAAACGAACAGAGATCATTCTGTCATTTTTGAAATTGCATCCAAGTACTGCATTTCGAACTCTTATTGACCATGATGGCTACTCCATTTCTTCTAAGGGACTCCTGCCCACAGTAGTAGATATAATGGTCATCTGAGTTAAATTCACCTATTCCAGTCCATTTTAGTTTGCTGATTCTTAGAATGTCGACATTCACTCTTTCCATCTCCTGTTTGACCACTTCCAATTTGCCTTGATTCATGGACCTAACATTCCAGGTTCCTATGCAATATTGCTCTTGACAGCATCAGACCTTGCTTCTATCACTAGTCACATCCACAACTGGGTGTTGTTTATGCTTTGGCTCCATCCCTTCATTTTTTCTGGAGTTATTTGTCCACTGATCTCCGGTAGCATATTGGGCACCTACTGACCTGGGGAGTTCATCTTTCAGTATCCTATCATTTTGCCTTCTCATACTGTTCATGGGGTTCTCAAGGCAAGAATACTGAAGTGGTTTGCCATTCCCTTCTCCAGTGGACCACATTCTGTCAGACCTCTCCACCATGACCCATCCGTCTTGGGTGGCCCCACATGGCATGGCTTAGTTTCATTGAGTTAGACACGACTGTGGTCCTGGATAAGATTGGCTAGTTTTCTGTGATGATGGTTTTAGTGTGTCTGTCCTCTGATGTCCTCTCGCAACACCTACCATCTTCCTTGGGTTTCTCTTACCTTGGACGTGGGGTATCTCTTACCACTGCTCCAGCAATGCGCAGCCACTGCTCCTTACCTTGGACAAGGGGTGTCCCCTCATGGCACCCCTCCTGACCTTGAATGTGGAGTAGCTCCTCTCGGCCCTCCTGTGCCCACGCAGCCACCACTCCTTGGAAGTGGGGTTGCTCCTCTCGGCCGCCGCCCCTGACCTCGTGCATGTGGTAGCTCGTCAGTTCAGTTAGCATTCTTATTATTGCTTTGAACTCTTTAACAGATAAATTATTCATGTGTTTCATTCAGGTTTTCTCCTCAGAGTTTTTTTTTTCTTTCATTAGAAACATTTATCTTTCTTCTTGTTTTATTTAACTTTCTCTTTTTTCTATGAAATTAGGTGAAACAGTTGCCTGTTACAGTCTTAAAGGCATGTCCTTATGTGGAAGCATCCCTATTTAGTCCATGTGTGCCCAGGGACTTTGGTGGGAGAACTGGATCTAAAGTGAGCAAGGGTTATGTCTTCCACTGGGGGAGTACTGGCCGCCATGGCCTCGTTAGGGCTTGGAGAGGCTAGACCAGAGCCAGATGCAAACCAGGGCTTCTATGCTCAAGCCATCACAACCCTGTTGTGGTGGGGGGTAGGGGTGGGCAAGACCCTAGGGACTGGAACAGGAGTCCTCAGGAAGTTGGGTTTCTCCTGAGTGTAATGGCTATCTCCACCTTGCTTTGGGGCACAGCCAGGACCTGAGGGCTTGGGGCTGCAGTTCTGTGCTAGTTGCATTTATTTTTCCTATGTGCTTGATTAGAGGCTGGGTTGGTGCCACACTATTGAGCTTGTTTCAGTCCTTTCCAGGTGTGCCCAGGGACACACACCCTGGTGATGGGGGTCTCCATTCTCAAGCTCGTTTCACTCCCTGCTGAACATACGCACCTCTGCACATACTCCCAGTGGCCACAGACAGGTCCGCAGCCCGAGTCAGCTCTGTTCCTTCAAAGTATATGTCCTGTCATTGGTAATGGCAGCCTCCACCTTAGTGGGGAACCTAGCTGGAGCAAGAGGAACTGGAGCAGGATGGCTGGGGAGTGGCTGGAGTGGTCCTGGCATGTGGCCAGTGCCCCAGGCAGTTCTCAATCTGCTGCTTTCACACTGTGACTTAGAGCAGGTGAGTCTTTGCACACAGTCTGCAAGAGCAATCTCAGTTTCTCACAGCCCCTTGGTTACCCTCACTCGTTTCCACATCAGCTATGAGGGGGCTCATCATCCTGGTGTTGGACCCCAGGGTTGGTGTGTCTAATGTGTGAATTGAAGCCCATGCTTCCTATTATTCTCTAAACAAAGAAGATTGTAATGGTGAGTGATGAGGACATCCTAACACTGAACCCTTCTGCAATACTACTTTAACAGGTCTGTTTTTTGTTTGTTTGCTTGTTTGCAGAGTTTTTCTTGTGGGATCTTAGTTCCCCTACCAGGGATTGAACCCAGGCCTCTTGTAGTGAAAGCACTGAGTCATAACCTCTAGACCACCAAGGATTTCCCAATACGTTAATATTTTTATTTTTATTCTGGGTTGTTAAGCTTTGTGTTCAGTTCAGTCAGTTCACTTGCTCAGTCATGTCTGACTCTTTATGATCCCATGGACTGCGGCAGGTCAGGCTTCCCTGTCCATCACCAACTCCTGGAGCATACTCAAACTCAGGTCCAAAGCGTTGGTGATGCCATCCAAACATCTCCTCCTCTCTTATCCCCTTCTCCTCCTGCCTTCAATCTCTCCCAGCATCAGGGTCTTTTCCAATGAGTCAGTTCTTCACATCAGGTAGCCAAAGTATTGGACTTTCAGCTTCAGCATAAGTCCTTCCATTGAATATTCAGGACTGATTTCCTTTAGAATGGACTGGTTGGATCTCCTTGCAGTCCAAGGCACTCTCAAGAGTCTTCTCCAACACCACAGTTCAAAAGCATCAATTCTTCAGTGCTCAGCTTTCTTTATAGTCCAACTCTCACATCCATACATGACTACTGGAAAAACCATAGCTCTGACTAGACGGACATTTGTTGGTAAAGTAATGTCTCTGTTTAATATTCTGTCTAGGTTGGTCATAACTTTCCTTCCAAGGAGTAAGCGTCTTTTAATTTCATGGCTGCAGTCACCATCCGCAGTGATTTTGGAGCCCCAAAAAATAAAGTCTGACACTGTTTCCACTGTCTCCCCATCTATTTCCCATGAGGTGATGGGACCTGATGCCATGATCTTAGTTTTCTGAATGTTGAGCTTTAAGCCAACTTTTTCACTCTCCTCTTTCACTTTCATCAAGAGGCTCTTTAGTTCTTCTTCAGTTTCTGTCATAAGGGTGGTGTCTTCTGTTTATCTGAGGTTATTGGTATTTCTCCTGGCAGTCTTGATTCCAGCTTGTGCTTCATCCAGCATGGCATTTCACATGATGTACTTTGCATATAAGTTAAATAAGCAGGGTGACAATATACAGCCTTGACCTACCCCTTTTCCTATTTGGAAAACAGTCTGTTGTTCCATATGCAGTTCTAACTGTTGCTTCCTGACATGCATACAGATTTCTCAGGAGGCAGGTCAGGTGGTCTAGTGTTCCCATCTCTTGCAGAATTTTTCACAGTTTGTATGATCCACACAGTCAAAGGCTTTGGCATAGTCAATAAAGCAAAAGTAAATGTTTCTCTAGAATTCTCTTGCTTTTCTGATGATCCAGTGCATGTTGGCAGTTTGATCTCTTGTTCCTCTGAGTTTTCTAAATCTAGCTTGAACATCTGGAAGTTCACAGTTCATGTAGTATTGAAGCCTGGCTTGGAGAATTTTGAACGTTACTTTGTTAGCGTGTGAGATGAGTGCAATTGTGTGGTAGTTTGAACATTCTTTAGCATTGCTTTTCTTTGGGATTGGAATGAAAACGGACCTTTTCCAGTCCTGTGGTCACTGCTGAGTTTGCCAGATTTGCTGGCATATTGAGCGAAGCACTTTCACAGCATCCTCTTTTAGGATTTGAAATAGCTCAACTGGAATTCCATCACCTCCACTAGCTTTTGTTTGTAGTGATGCTTCCTAAGGCCCACTTGACTTCACATTCCAGGATGTCTGGTTCTAGGTGAGTGATCGCAACATCATGGTTATCTGGGTCATGAAGATCTTTTTTTTGTATAGTTCTTCTATGTATTCTTGCCACTTCGTCTTAATATCTTCTGCTTCTATTAGGTCCATACCATTTCTGTCCTTTAATGTGCTCATCTTTGCATGAAATGTTCCCTTGGTATCTCTGATTTTCTTGAAGCAATCTCTAGTCTTTTCCCATTCTGTTGTTTTCCTCTATTTCTTTGCACTGGTCACTGAGGAAGGCTCTCTTATCTCTCCTTGCTATTCTTTGGAACTCTGCATTCAAATGGGTATATCTTTCCTTTTCTCCTTTGCCTTTAGCTTCTCTTCTTTTCTCAGCTATTTGTAAGGCCTCGTCAGACAACCATTTTGCCTTTTTGCATTTCTTTTTCGTGGAGGTGGTCTGGTGATATTAGTGTCATAATGACAAAGTTTTTTTGTTTTTTTTTTTAAATTTTTTTTTCCTTTTCTGTAGGCTCCAGAATAACATCTGAATATTTATTTGGGTACAATAAGGCACATTTCTTGGAAAATGACTTCAATTTTAAGGTGGCTGATTCTATATACTGTATTCCATATATGTTGACTGTGGAAGTGAAAGGGACCACCTTGGACAACTAGCAAGGTGAAGAAAGTTGCTTAGTTTAGACATGCTAGCTACAGAGCCTTATATAGTCACTCAGTGTTTCTAACTTTTGGAAGTTTATCTTTTGTTGCTTTGACAACCTCCAGTGGCAAATAGTTCATGCATCCCAACTCATTCAGGTGGCTGTTCTGTTGTAAAACTACTCCAGGTACGCATAATTTCTCCCCTTGTTCAGTGACAGTTTCTTTCCTCCTTTAAGCCACTTATTCATTGATTCAAAATTTTTCTGTCAGTAAGAGTATACTTAATACCCACTTAAAGTCATTAGTTCACATTCTGATTCCAGAACAGCAAAAAATGAAGCTTTTTTTATTAATATCTCTTGAGACTTAAAATACTGGTCTGATTTTGGATTTCAATCATTTCAACCATGGCTTGCTTATCCAACTTTCTCCATCTTGGTTTTGTTCCCTGGATTAAGTGTCCCTCTTAAAATATGGCACCCAGGACTGAACAACAAACTCCGGATGTGGTCTGAGCTACAGAGGTTAGGAAAGTGATTACTAGCTATAATTTAGAAAAAGGGCTTGTACTAATGCAACCTATGAATGTGAATTTTTAAAGGCATCTACCACATACTGATGGGTCTTATTAAAGTTGTGGTCAGCTAAATCCTCCAGATCTTTTTCACATGATTTTCTGCCAAGCCAAGTTTCTCCATCCTATATTATGCAATTAATATTTGAACTTTTATGCAGAATGTTGCATTTATCACTATTAAATTTCATTTTATTGGAATTTACTTGGAATTCCAGCCTGTCAGAACAGTTTTGAAGGTTGATTGTTATTTTTACTATCCTTTCCAGCTTTGTGTCATTCAGATTTCATAAGCTTCCTTTCTGTGTTGTCACCAAAATCATTGGTAAACAGGTTTAATGAAGCTCAGTCAACAAGGAGCTACAAGTAATCTACTAGATGATGGAGGTGAAAATAAATTATTTGGGTCTGATCATTAAATTCAGTTAATCCACTTTCACCCAGCTTGCATTTTATCATGTACATTAATTTTGGAGAATATATTGTTGAACATTTTATTTAAACAAGCTGTTTCTTCAAATTTACCTTGATTGACCAACTTTATGATATTATTTGGAGGAAAAAGGAGTTTATTTGTTCACTATTGCCTACTATGTGCCAGGCTTTATTTTATGTTAGAGAAGTACTGTATAGACCAATATGAAAAATTTGACTTTAATTGCAGCAAGAAAGCACTAAAAGTTTATTAGGCACAATAAAATAATCAGAGCTTTAACTTTAGATCATTTTGACACTGTGTATAGAATGGATTGGAGTTGGTGACGGACAGGGAAGCCTGGCGTGCTGCAGTCCACTGGGTTGCAAAGAGTCAGACATGACTGAACAATGGAACTGAACTGATAGAATGGATCATAGAAGAACAAGAATGGAAATAAGGAGCCCAGTTAGGGGCTATAGAGATTAATGGAAGGAACACCTAACTCTGGGTCAGAAGACAAGTTCTCCTGGTCCTGTCACTGATGGCATGAGTTCGGGAGAAACATTCCAGCCAGTCTGAGTTCCTTTATGAAGTGAAGGATTAAAGGAGCTTTGATAGTTTGAACAAAACTTGTCAGTTCTAATATTCCACATATATGCAATTTGATCATCACTATTTGCAGGAGACCCAAGTTTGATTTCTGGGCCAGGAAGATCCCCTGTGGAACAGAATGGCAACCCACTCCAGTATTCTTGCTGGAGAATCCCCATGGACAGAGGAGCCTGGTGGGCTACAGTCTGTGGCGGTGCAAAGAGTTGGACACGACTGAGTGACTAACACTTGATTTGCTTTACTTACTGTCAACCCCAGAATGTTTCTTGACTCTTGACAGTGTGACCTTTCTTCAGTTTCTGAGATACACATCCCTCCCTTATTTTAAAACTGAGATGTCCACTGTTGTATGTGATGCTTCAAAAGTTGTGAGGACTAGATATTTGCAGTAACATCTGCTGGACTCCAAGTAGGTTTGTAGGTATTAGTTTTCTTTCCTAACTCCTCATTTGGAAGGTACTGTCCATTTGACATAATTTGTTTTCTCTCTGAAGACTTTATTCCTTGTTTAGAAAGTGCTAGCCACTCAGTCATGTCCAACTCTTTGCGACCCCAGGTAATGCAGCCCACCAGGATCCCCTGTCCATGGGATTTTCTAGGCAAGAATACTGGACAGGGTTGCCATTTCCTTCTCCAGGGCATCTTCCTGACCTGGGGAATGAACCCGGGTCTCCTGCATTGCAGGTAAATCCTTTACCGTCTGAGCTACTAGGAAAGCCTCTTATTTAGAAGGCCATAGAAAATTAAGAGTTGAATAGTTCTGCTTTCATGTTCTTAGCTATATAGTTGGATTTCTTATATATTAATATCATTATAGATGCATTTGTTGCTGCTACAGCTATCATTGGGGCTAGATATATATGCATAATAATGCATATGTGCATGCTCACTCATGTATGCCTCTTTGCAACCCCATGGACTATAGCCCACCAGGCTCCTCTGTCCGTGGAATATTCCAGGCAAAGATACTGGACTGGGTTGCTGCTTCCTCTTCTAGGGGATCTTCCTGACCCAGAGATCGAACCCATGTCTTTTGTGTCTACTGCATTGTCAGGCAGATTCTTTACCACTGGGGACAGATAGGGCACTAACCAAATGGGCAGATTTCAGCAAGAAGCACTTAAAGTGAGCTTCCCGCTGCACTGGTCTACCCACAGGCCAGGAGCAGTGTCTCCATCTTCAGGAAGAAGTTCAGCTTCTCTTGGGTTGTATCATCATCACCTGCATCAGCAGCAACATATTGTCCCTGGAATCCATTAAATGTGTAGTATATGTCTGGCACTGAGCTAAAAGATTTATGTGCATTATCTCATTTTATAGGGCAGTTTATTCAGACATCCACTCATTCATTTGATTACTATTTATGGTGAACCTCTGATGTACTGGATATCCAGCAAGCACTAGGAGGCAGGGGTAAACCAAGCAATCGTATTTCCTGTTTCATGTTATGTGTTGCCTAGAGGGAAAAATAAGCAATAAACAGGTGATCACAATGAAGTTGATAGTATTTCTTGGAAATTACAATGTCTATTGGTGCTCATAGGTGATGGACCTACTAAATGGATCCAAATTTTGCTGTTTTCTGAATATACCAGGAACTCTTAAGCTTGAGGATTATTGATCTCCTGCTCCCATTTCCTAAGGCCTTTTTCTTCTAGATTTCCACATGGCTTATCTCTACAATTTATTCACTCAAATAATACCTTAATAAGTAGAAGACTTTGTCTGCCATTCTGCTTAATGATGTAACTTCGCTCCCCATTGCTTTCTGTCTCTTTAGCCACCTGATTTTTTTTTCAAAGAATTCATCAACCCCTGAAAGAATATGTATGTCTCCCTTCAACCTACACCTCTAATAAATAATTTGAATGAGAAAAGAGACTTTGGTTTATTCACTTTTATTTCTGGAGTACTGAGAACAATGCTTGGCACATATAGGTTCTTGTTCAATAAATGTCAGTTCAATGATCAATTGATTGAATAAATAAATGAATGGATGAATTCTTACATGATAATCTAGGCAAAAACCTCAAACTTGTCATGCTGTGCCCTAGTTCAGTCAGGGAATACAAGAGACAAGTGTCTTTGGCTCAGGAAATGTTGATTTTACATCTGTGTTGGAGGATGGTTGTATAAGTCTAGGGTTCCTACACAAAGAGAAAAAAAATAACCTTGATCAACCTTTTAAAACATATTTGTTTATTTATAAATATTTATTACAGACAACTGTTGAGCTGATTAAATAATGTTTACATCTATCAGTGAATGAGTGCAATTCTGGTATGTTTTCCTATGTCAGATTATATGCAATGTTTCCATGTCCTTGCGTCCTGTGAGCTTGCACCCCTTCTTGGCCCGATCAGTGCCTCTTATCTTTTTCTTAGCCCTCTTTCTACATATATCTGGCCTAGATTCTGTCCTCCAGAGTTAACAGGATAGGAGGCCTATAAAAAGAAAGATCCAAAGTCAAATAGCAACAAGGGTCACAGAGAGAGAATTATGGATTAAAGAATGGAAACACAAAGAAAATCAGCTGAATGAGAACCAGTATGTGGTCTTAAGAAAGCAGCACTGGAGAAGGGGTGGGAGCCACGAGCACTCTCTTTTTCCTAGGCACAAACTGACTAGAAGGCAATCCAAATTGTTGGAGAAAGATTTTACCTAGAGAGCAGAATCAGAGGTGGTGCAATCAGTGAGTGAAGAGACAGTGGGTCATCAAATGGAAAGGGAAATCTGGCTTTAGGAAATCAGAAGAAGCACAGAAATCAACAGGTTCATCACAAAAGCTGCAGGGACACCAGTAGACCACCAAGGGTGTGTTAGTAATCAGGAGGAGGAGAAGATAAAGGCCTAGGGTCGGGGGAGAAGGTGGTCTGGTAGATTGAGAGTATCCCAGAAGGATCAGCAGAGCCTGTGTGATGTCATAGTAACCCCTCCACCCTAATGGGTCCTGTTTTTCTTCTTCCTGTAACAAAGCGCTCTGTCTACCCTTACGCTTTCTGCAGGAGGTGATGTGAAGTGCCCTAGCAGCAGTATTGTTCTGAAGAACCACAGAACAACTGACTAAAAAATACTCAGACTCTTTCATGGGTCTCATGAAATATAACACAAATTCTTTTTACAAAATTCTCCCCAGATTTCAGCGATTCCAGTATTTGTATGTGGACAGGGCCCCAACTTACAGCTTCGTTGACCTAAGACAGCTAGGAGTGAAGGAATAGTGGGAAATTGTACCCAAAGAGTGATTTTCGATGTAGATTTACAAATAGAGTGTCAGCAGCATAAGAAGTCTTGGCAGGTAAACATCAACATGAGGCCTTCTAAGTCCATTCCTTGTTTCTTCCTTTAAGAAATATGAGATCATGTTCAGTGAATCACCAGATGGAGAATTTGTTCAGGCAAAATGGCTTTGCAAGTTCCCTTGTAAATCGCCTCTGGCTTCTAAAAAACAGTAGCAAATGTGCCGAAGACTGAATTAGCTAGAACAGAAGTTTCACTTTTTCACTAAAGAATTATTTGGGCCTGAGCTAAAATCTGGACTCCTAGAGCTGGAAGGGATGTGAAAAGAGTCTGTCAGCCAGGCCCCTGGTTTTAGGCTGAAGACTTAAATTGCTTATGAAACTTGGAGTAGTGTGAGGACCCCTCCAGACTTGACAACCTTCCTTGAACCTGTAGGGATTCAGGACCTGTGGGATGTGGATGCTAAGAAAGCAGTATTGACCTTGGCATCTACAAACTGAAACCTCTGATGAGTTTCCCCAGTAGCCTGGGGGTATTGGAAGAGAACGGCCATTTAAAAATAGACAGCAAGAGATGAGACTCTTCCAGAAAGCCAGAGGTTGGAACTTTTGTCTTGCTTTCCACACCTTTCAAACCTCCTAGGAAATGACATTTGATCAAAGAACCTTCAGCTAAGTTGAGTGAAGGACATTGTCCAGATTGAGAAATTTAGTGGGCCTTCAAGTGACCATTGATCCTCAGACCATCATGTAGCTACAAGGCATGCATCTTCAGCATATTAAGGATTCTGAAGCGTGTTCACAAAAGGAATGCCTCTCTAGAGTACTGTCTTGGAGGCACCCCCTAATAGGGTACTCCACAGGACTCCACAGTCAGGGTTTGCTAAGTGAGACCCTGCTAAGGAAAAGGCTTCACTTCTCCTGCAGTAGAGCGAGGAATTGATGAAGTCACTGGACACAGTGGGAAAAATTCTCCCTTGGCTATTTTCCAGCCTTACCTTTCAATGGCTTGGATGAAAATCAGGGCATGAGTCAAAATCTTAGAGCCATCCTCCCCAGATTTACTGAACTTTACATGCATTTCTTTTCTTGAAACTAACACTTGTACTCAAGGGGGAAAGAAAAAGCCTGGGGGGATCATGGAGTGTGTGCAATTTAAATTCTTTTGCATTTAGTGACTTGTTCTGACTAGGGAAGGATTCAGGTATTTGGATAATTTCATAAACCATTGACTTTTTAAAGAGGAATATGAAGAAACATATGCCAATTGAGTTAGAAGCTGGGCATAGCTGTGAGATAGATATTAGTCCCTTTTACCAAAATGTGGTTTATGAGGCTTTTAATAGAGATTAAATTGGTGGAAACCAGGTTTTACCTTATTACAGATTTGATAGTTTCTACATTTATCTCCCCAATGTAATGCTGAACTGTTGGGCATAAGGTGGAGCCTGTAACTCTGCATAGATCACCAAGTTCCATTTTAGAAATCAGAAATGACATTCTCTTACATAAAAATCAAAAATAATTCATCAGTGATTATTTTCCTTTATACACACCCCGCCTGCTGTCTCTGTTTCTACTAATGGCCCTAAGGACCCTGGTGTCTAAATTGGGATCACTTTTGCCTTTATGGCCAATTCCCAATCTGGATGTTCTTCACTTGCCAAAATTCTACCCATTCAATGAAATTACTGCATTATTATAACTGCTAAAAATGCTTTCTGGATGGCAATCCACACTATAGGGGAAAACAAACCAGATCAAGGGGAAGCAGAATTCAAGGATTGAAAGGAGGTGAATTTTAGAAGAGTAGTCAGGAAGAGCTCTCTGAGCAGGTGGGAAGAGAATTAATGAAAATAGAAAAAGCAAAATAGGCAGAAATCAGTGCATTCATGAATAGCATAAGGGCCTGGTAGTTGGAGGGAAGTGAGGGAGTGATGGGGGACAAGGTCAGAGAGGCAGGCAGGACCAGACATGAAGGGTTGGATTTTTAACTGAAATCAGTGGAGAGTTGTGAAAGTGAGAGTGATGAGCATGACAAAGTATCTATCCTCATGGAGCTTATGCTCTAGTGGGAGAAGAGAGATGAATAACTAGTAAACCAGATGTGAGCTGCTTCCTGTTGTAAAAGATCACCCCAAGTTGATACTTTACAAACTCATGAGTTTGTGGCACCACAAACTGCTGAGTTTACCCCCATCCATAGAGGGACATTATCTACCTTGAACTTTCATCTACATGAAGGTTAATATATCAGCTTTTCATCACTTTGTGGCCTGGATTCAATGCTCCAGGACAGTACACATATTTTCTAACCTACCTTTGGAAAGAAAATAAGATTTTGTTTATAATAAGGAACCTCATTAAATCATTGTAAAGAACTAATTCTAAGAGGACTAACTTTTCCCCTAAGAAATGCTTTATGTATGTTTGCTTGTCAACATTGTGTCTTAAGACTGATGAAGTTATAACTTAGGTTATCCAACAGGAGATACTGATGATATTCTGTCTAAAAGAGGAAGTGTGTGTGTATGTATGTGTTTGTGTGTGTGTGTGTGCACATGGACATGCATGTGTGTATGTCAGCCATCATGTATGTGAATGAATTAAGAAAGGAGGACAAGAGAAGAAATGATCTTAGGCTGATGTTTCTGAATTTCAGTTTTTTTTTCCTCTATTGGTTCACTTAGCATAACTAACACAAAGGTCTGGATGTGGCTAGCCCCTCCTTTGTCTGCTTCATGTGTCATGAACTGCTCTGTGGTGACCAAAGAAGATGAAAGCCCCGTGGTCCTCCCACACTGGACCCCTCAGACCTCTTATAAAAGAAAGGAAGGCACTAGCCTGCTGGCTAATTTCTAATATTAGTCTGGAACCTTACACATTCTTTGACCCTGTTTCCTAATATTTAGAAAATGAGGTGAAAGTCAGCCCTGAATAAAACACAAGCAGATTTCAATTCCCATTACTCTCCAAATCACAGAGGAGGAATTGGGTCAGACCACTTGGTCCACAGCTGCTACTTCTGGGTGAGAACTTCAGAGGGCTACCCTGTGTGCCCCTGGTTCCCCAGGGGCCTTGACACCCGGATGATGTTTATACACAAGAAATGGCAGGACCCAGAGACAGTGTGGAGGAGGATGAAGCTGGACAGAAGGGGCAGCAAAGGGTGGAGACAATTTCTGCAAAGGAACCTGCCCCTTTACCTAAGAATGTTTTTCCATATACAGGTCCATTACTTTCCTTCCATTCAGTTGAACCACTGTTTAGCTGAGAAGAATCAAAGAATCAGAAGGTTCCTTTAAACAAAGGAAACCAAAGGGGCGGGGCTTGGAGGTGCTGTGATAAAGGCTATCATTCAAAGAAGTGATGGAAGTAATTGAAATGCTACTACCTTGCTTTGGTCTGAAAATGCTTATGTAGCTTTAACAAAAATTTGTGTGTGGCGGAAGTGGAGGGTGAATGAGGAAGAAGGCAAGTGCCCGCTTCATCTGAAGTCCAGGGAATTAAAGGTCCTGAGCGATGCCCGTCCTGTTCTGTTCACCTGAATGAAAGCTAAATAATAAAATCACATTATAAAATGCAGAAGTCAACCTACAGCAATGAATACAGAACAAAGGTACTTTGGAATATGCCATCCTAATATTCCTGTCTGCACACTTTAGTGTTCTTAATTGTGTTTTATGTTTAATGAAAGAAACAATGACTTTCAGTGGAGGGAAAAAATAGATCTTTAAAGATAATCAAGGCCTTAACTACCTACCTTAGGTAGCTGAGAAAAAGCTACAATACTCTATTTTTTAACACTGCAGATATGTAATTTAATGCGGGTCTAATGACAGTCTCAAACATGGGGCTTTAATCGAAATTGTTCAAGCTCAGTACTATGACAGGAACTCACAAGCCCCCAACAGTGCTGTCCATTTTCTCAGGTTCTGTAAGAAAAAAGGAAAGAAGGAAAAAAACCTCTTGAACTTATGTTGCTATTGATGTGTAATAAAAAAAAAAAAAAAAAACAGTTAAATTTCAATTACCCACAGGTAATTATAACTTTATTGTTTGACTGTACTACAGGGATTTTTGTAATTCCCAAGACTAATAATTTTCTATAATTTTACAGGTTGTCAAATAAACTATTAAAGATTATCTTTGAAAAGGCATCTGCAATTGTAAGGACATATCATACTGTTCCTGTACTGTATTAGTAATTAGAGATCCCTGGATAGTGAAATATCTGCGCTGGGAGCTCACCACCGGGTAGCACATTTCCTCATAGCCACACCTAATCTCCCACAAAAGCGTTTAAACTTCTCAGGTATTCTCTTCACTGCTGTAGGACACACATTCAAATTTTATTAATATTCCCCCAGCAATTCCAAATGGTTTGTCAAGATAAATCTCTACCTCCTGGTAGGAAGAAGTTGAAATCAGAAAGATGGGCCCCACCTATCGTTAAGGGGAAAATCTCAGGACAAATGCACAACGAGAGGAGGTGGGTTGGAGAGGTGCAAGTGGGTAGTGATGTGTGTGTGTGTGTGTGTGTGTGTGTGTGTGTGTGTGTGTGTGTGTGTGTGTGTGTGTGTTGGGTAGAATTGAAAGGTTTGGGGGCCAAGATATATTTATTTCTACCAATAATTGTTAGAGTCAGTAATATGAAATTAGCCCAATAGCAAGGCTCTTCCTGAACGTTTCTCTTTCCCGAGGCCATTTCTGTTGTGTGTGTGTGTGTCTGTAGTCAGTCATGTCTGATTCTTTTGCAATCCCATGGACTGTAGCCTACCAGTCTCCTCTGTTGGGGAATTTTCCAGGCAAGAACACTGGAGCAGGTTGCCATTTCCTATATATCCGTATATACATTGTCGGGTATGGACCCTATTGCCTAAAGAGATAACCATCCCCCCTCTCTTTTTTGCCACACCACACAGCATGCAGGATCTTAGTTCCCCAAAGTTAAAATGAAAGCCACTCAGTCGTGTCTGACTCGTTGCTATCCCATGGACTATACAGTGCATGGAATTCTCCAGGCCAGAATACTGGAGGGGGTAGCCTTTCCCTTCTGCAGCGGATCTTCCCAGCCCAGGAATTGAACTGGGGTTTCCTGCCTTTGCAGGTGGATTCTTTGCCAACTAAGCTATCAGGGAATCCCCACACCCTTGCAGTGGAAGTGTAGAGTCCTAACCCCTGGGCCGCCAGGAAAGTCCCAACCAACCGTGCCCTTTTTGGTTCCTCTCTTAGGAAACAGACCTTTATGGCAGGTTAGGGAGGTGCAGATATGACTTCCTCATGGAACCTCTAGTTCTTCAAACACACCATGTCTGTCATGACTCCCTGCTCCTGTGTGCACTGAACCCTCAGTCCAAATGCCTTCCTCCTGTCTCCTGTCAAACACCAACTTACTCTTCTAGACCAGAGGAAGTGTGCTTACTCACTCTTCTATTTCTACTAAATATTTTCTCTCCTGGGTTCTCAGAGGAATGTTTTTCATCTTTATTAATGAGGCAAGAGGCACCATGTCAGGTAAACCAAAATGAAGCCTAGGACTAGATTGACAACTGGAGAACGCCTTTTCCTGCCTTAGGGATACAAGAAAGCACCAGAAATGACTTTCAGGTCAAAACCAGAAACAAGGACTGTTTTTTAGGGCACTCACAGTGACTTGAGCAAAGACAAGTTTAGAGCTGGAGGGGTCAGTTGATTTATGAAGAGACAGTGGTAAAGAAGACAGATGCATCATGGTCTGATTGGGTATTGTGGACAGATGCTATCTAAAAAGGTGTTGAAAAGCCCACAGGGGTCTGTTGGCTGTGCCAAACCTCTCATACCAGATTCTACCTGAGTCTAACAGTGCAAACATTGTAGTGTTCTGTAGATTCCATCCATCTCCTTTGCTAGTCTGCAAATTCCTGACAGGCAGACACTGTCACACTCAGTTCTGTTCCCTCAGCACCATGCCTACTAGGTAGTCACCTCATAAATGTTCAAGCTCTGTAGCTTCAAAAGCACAGAAGACCTGAGCTCTTCTCCCAGCCCTGCCATAGTCTGTCTCTGTAACCTGTACAAGTTGAAGCCTCAGGTTTCCATACTATGTACACATCCATTTTCCCTCTAAGAGTCTAGAGGGAAAGTAGAAATAATTTTTTACTGGCACTCTGAAACCCCTCCCATTGGGATGCTTACTTCTTGAGTTCCTATTGCAGGAAAGCAAACTCTTAACTCTGTAACCAGAAAAAAGTACAAATGCAAGAAAGGACAGCAACTGCTTGGCTCTTTCTCACTATGGGGTAAATGGTTGCTTGGAGATTTTGGATGAGAACCCAATTTGGTGAGAGACTAAGAGTTTAGTGGTGATAAAGTATCTCATGGGTATGAACAAAGGGACATGAAGGGAGAAAGTAAGTCATGGAAGAGAAGAAAGCAAGTCTTGGGAATTGTAAAACATATTTTGTCATCTTTACATTTTGTAAGTTTTCTTTGGTGAGAAGAATTGACCATAGTTTTATTTTTAGTTTTTACCTAAATAGGACAAATAAAGATCAAATTAAGAAGTAAGATAATAAGTATATTAAAGTCATGAGATAACAAAGCTTTAAGGAATGGAAAGATGATCATATAAATAAATTCTCCAAGGTCACACTGGATAAGGACAGTGTGAGGACCAAGAATGACATCTCTTGTCTTTTATTTGAGGTGATGTGAAAGTTGCTCAGTAATGTCTGACTCTTTGCAACCCCATGGGCTGTCCATGGAATTCTCCAGGCCAGAAGACTGGAGTGGGTAGCCTTTCCCTTCTCCAGGGGATCTTCCCAACCCAGGGATCGAACCCAGGTCTCCTGCATTGCAGGCAGATTCTTTATCAGCTGAGCCACAAGGGAAGCCCATGAACACTGAAGTGAGTAACCCATCCTTTCTCCAGGGGATCTTTCTGACCCAGGAATCGAACTAGGGTCTCCCACATTGTAGGCAGATTCTTTACCAACTGAGCTATCAGTCTTTTATTTAATCCTTTGCTTTTTCTACAATTTTCTGTTTCCAATCTTTATGCCAATGCTTAAAAAGATACCCATCCTGCAACACATAAAAGACTTTTCACAATCATTAATTATGTTAAAATGCAGATGAAGTAGGTAAAAAAAATATCAACAATACTAGTGTTAAATGAAGACTATATTTTTTACCAATGCATAATCTCAACAAAAATTTCATTACAATGCAACAGTTCTCCTTACTGGCCACTGCAAAGCCAGTTAGTATTTGTCCTTGTGGTATAAGCATTCTGGGATCTTAAAATTCAAAACTGTAAAATTATTAAATAGTCTTTATTGCAGCATGTCTTACTTCTCAATAAGTCTTTTTGATAACAGCTTTGTGCCCTGAGCTGAAGGCAATGTCAAGGTCAATTATTTCATTCAAGGCCCCTAATTAAGACTACTTTTTTGAGGTCAGGATAATGCATTACTTTATTTTAATAGAGGGGAGATCAAAGCTCTACCTTAAATGTTCCTGAAGCAAAGCAATGCTGCTTTAACCTGGGTTACATTAACAAGGGCAAAAAATTGGTTACTCATTTTAGAGCCCCACCCCCAACTCCACTACAAAGACAGTATTCAGCTCAGTAGAAAATAAGCTTGCATTAGCAAAGCCAGTTTACCCAGAAATGCACCCATGGGCCCCTTTAGATACTTCTGAGATCCTGCATTTCCATAGCTCCTGTGCAGTGGTTACTGCTGCTGTTTCAGTAAGACTATAATGGGAGGTGGACACCCACAGATACGCTTCATGGGGTCCAAGCACATTCACTTCTACAGTGTTTAAGAATCAAGGTATTTCCCATGAAATCTGGATTTCTGGATACTCACAGAAAGAATCAAAAGATCTAACAATGTTCAGCCCATGTTTTATTTTTTTCTGTTGGTTTGGTTTTTTGTTTCTAATTTCATTGAAGTAGTTAATTTCTGCTGTCAAAGTGACTCAGTATTTTATACACACACATACATATATATATTCTTATTCATATTCTTTTCCATTTTGGTTTATCATAGGATATTGAATATAGTTTCCTGTGCTATATAGTATGATCTTGTTGTTTATCCATTCTGTGTATAATGGTTTTCATTTGTTAATCCCAAATGCCCAATACTTCCCTCCTCCACCTTCTCTCACCCTTGACAGCTACAAGTCTGTTCTCTATGTCTATGAGTTGGTTCCTGCTTTGCAAATATGTTCATTTGGGTCATATTTTAGATTTCACGTATAAGTGATGTCATATGGTGTTCGTCTTTCTCTTTCTGACTTCACTCAGTGTAATTTCTAGGTCCATCCGTGTTGCTGAAAATGACATGATTTCATTCTTTTTTATGACTGAGCAATAGTCCATTGTATGTATGTACCACATTTTCCTTATCTATTTGTCTGTCAATGAGCATTTATGTTGCTTCATATCTTGGCTATTGTAAATAGTGCTGCTCTGAACCTTGGAGAGCCCGTATTCTTGAATGGTAATAATTGACTAGACTAAGGAATGACAGCCTCCTTTAGATAGGATGTGCATTCAAATTTGTTACCATCCCAGCTGCTCATTGCTGCAGAGATTATAAACAGGCTAACATATTTTGTTTGGCTGATACAGTATCTATGTTACTAATGTGTTTTTTAATTGTAATGCTTTGGAGCAGGATTTATATATGCACTTTCACAGGCTCAAAATTTCTATTGCTGTATACCTGGCCAGATCCACAAATTTATACTGCCAGCCTGGCATTGGTAGCAGCCCTTCTTATGTTCTGTCCCATTTTCCTGCAGCCCACAGAAATTCCCCAGATGCTGAGGGAAACAGTTTCTAGCAGTCTCATAGCTGAAATCACTCCTCAAACAAATATGTGCACTAAGCTTTGGGCTCAGGTTGCTTTCACAGAAAACTAAAATGACAGCATTTAAATGTATTCTATTGTGAGGGCATCCTAATAGTTACATGCTATGCAGATGGTTGATCAGGATTGTGAGGGTTCTGGAAGTGATGCCATAGAGGGAGAATGTGTAGAAACTATGAAGGGCAGACTTAAAGTAAGTCTGATTCCTGTAGTCAAATTTCGGGGAAATATTCTATGAAAAGAGATAAAATGAACAGGTTAAGCTCCAGAAGTCAATATTAAAACTTGGAAATTTGACCCAGCCAGATAAGTTCAATATAAGGACACAATTTTAACCTCTAGAGCACACTAAGACAAAACAGGCTGCTTTGTGCCGAAGTTCACATTTTCTTTCAGAGATTTCAAGTTACTAAATTCCCATGTTTTACACAGACCCTTGTAATCCATGTTGCTCACACACTTTTATTTAATGTCACAAACATGGGGTTATGTACAGGGGAATCTTGCTGTTCATCAGGTTGTGTAGCTGTTCAACTGTTTCTTTGGGGGTTGGTGGACAGGAAAAGAAAGAGAGAAAGCTGGCATTTGGTGATGAGAGCAGTCATTCCCCCACCATTATAGGGATATAATTTAGCACCCCTATAAAACCTAGGGATGCCTCAAATCAAAATGCATTTTTCTCTTCACACTGAGAATCTCTTAAGTGCACAGGAACGCATAAGATCGGGTGAATTATCTATTATCTGAAAGATATTTATGATGCCTAAGGTGGGAGAGCATGACTCATATCTGCTCCTCACAGGAACTCAAACATGATAGTAAGCCAGCGGAGAGGAAATAGCTGAAATATTTGGAAGAACAAACCCTCCCTGCCAGAGGTTACTGTGAATTCAAGTGTTTTCCACTTCTGCCCTTCTTCAAAGCTACAAAGCAATGAGGTAGTCAAATTAATGAAGTATTGTAATAGAAATGGAAAGATTAGAGTGTGCTGAAGAGTGGAATACAGTTTTGTTCTTAAGAGGCATGATAGGAAAGAAGCACTTTGATGTAAGAGGCTGGCTGGAGGGGCTATTCAACTTCAGTGTCACCAAAAAAAGAAAAAAGAAATCAGAATAGATTAGCATGATTTTGTTATCATTCCAGATATGATAACACATGAGAAAATAGACATTATTGGGTTATAATTCAATAGATAGTTACTGATAAATGTAAGCTATAAAAGTAGGGCTCTATCCAGTGTACCTTTTATCAGAGCCTACTGTGTGGATTGAATTACAGCTTCCATAATGGCCAGCAGCCCTCCCATTTATGTTTATGGATTCCAGCCCATCCAACAAAAGTAAAAATTAAATGGAAATTCATTACCAGAGAGTCCAAAAGTCCTGATGGAACTTCCAAAGTGACAGTGGTCAACTTTCAGGGAGGTTAGCAAGTCCCCATAAGCCAGTGTCACACAGTGGAACTTTTGCACTCTCACAAGAAATTCACTCCAGATGTCAAGATCTTTCAACTTGAGATTGAAAGTGGAAGCTCTTTGAGGATAGATACAATAAAGTGTGAAGAATCACTCGCATTATTCCCCCAGCGTCTAGGTTCTTAAAATAATACAGCCACTACAACGGGAGACCTGATGCCATCTTATTCTCTGCCCTCAGCCTGCCCTGGTGCTGTCCCTAACAGAGGATACTGGCTTCAATCCCGTGCTCCTGTGGGTGGGCCGCAGCAGCAGATGACTTTTTAAATGACATGCTGTTTCCTGTTCTCCTGCTTGTGTAAGTTGATTTCGCAGGGATTTTCTTTTGATGATACTAATTCCACCAAAGATAATTAGGGAATGAGGAAGTCTGCTTTTGTATTTGTGCCTTTGGGATGTACAGACTTATTTAGCATCTGAGGGAAAATGAACTTCAGTCAGTGAGAGAAGAGAGGACACTTTATTTTGGAAAGAGAAATGAATGCTGCTTAGGTTTTGGAGTCACCTGCAGAAACAAATCTTTTTATTACGACCCTTCTGGTGATACAAACATGCCATTATTTCTTTACTATTTCCTGCTCAGATACAGCCAGCCAATGAAATGGGTTGATATTTGTAAAAAGAAACTTATTTTTCAATCATCAAACTCTCCAAGCTGCTGGTGGTGGTGTTGATGGGTGTCACTCTCAATTATTAACGTCTTAATGTTTCACATTTAACATATTTCCTGAAAAAAAGATTAGAAAATAATAATAATTCAACAGCCCGCCCTGCTTTTTGGATGATGTCTTGCCTGAAACTTTCTGATTAAAACCAAATGTGTCTGTGGTTGTTGTAAGACTGACAGTTTGTTTTGAAGGTTTTAGGAGAGGACAAGTGGCATTAAAATACTCACAAAAATTCAGTGTTTTAGTGAGGGAAATGATCACAATCAATCCCAGCAACCTTCCCATGTCTTAATAATAATTATATATATATATATATATATATATATATATATATGATTGAAAAGTCCTTAAAAAAAATTACTGTGCTACTCTGTACATGTGCTGTGGTCCCACAACTGCATGAGGGATATGGTGTGCTATTACTATGTATTTTTAGGTTTTAAATTATTTTTTAAGTTGCCAATTAGAGATTGGAAAATACTCCCTTAGCCTCTAGAGATTTTGCAGTAAGTATTTTAATGTAGCAAAAATTTTACAGTAACACTTAACCTTCAATAGTGAATGTGACTTGTAAAATAGAAAAGAATCCATAATGTATTGGAAGGCAATTGTTCAACATTGTATGGTTATGGAATTGGGATAACATCAACAAATTCTGCCCAACAGACCAGATATGATGATGTTTGACAAACTTGTTGATACTGCAACTCCTCTAAGTTCCCATCGATAATAGCAATGAGTTTCAGTGAGGACGTGGGTCTGAGAAAGAAATTGAAATTAATATGTAGACAGAGAGACTTCAGAGCAAAGTCAATTATCTTTTAGGTGACTAGGGTACTTTGCATACACAAATTAAATATTATAAGTAACTGAGAATTAATTTTATACTGGACTCAATCCTGAATACCTTACTCTCACACACCTGTGATAGTGGGATATTTTTCACAGCAGAAAATTAACAAAATGAGTCATTTTCTTAATTTTAAAGCTGATAGAGAATCCAGCTATATGGAAAGAAGAAAAGGCAAAGGATATGAAAGAGAAAAGAAAATAGTTACAATTTTAAAAGAATGTTGAAAGCTATATCCTTGCATATGACAGAAAAACATATTTTTTTCTAAAAAAGAAAATAGCTATCATCATATTTGATACTTAAAACTTATTATAGTATCTATAAACAAACATATAGCATTATAATAAAAGAAATATGTGTAAGCTCATTTCCTGACTTAAAAACTAAACTATTAGCCATTTCATTGTTTCTGTGTTAGGGTCTTCATCTTATTCCCCAGTCTTCCCACTATTCTGAATTTTATGTTGATTATTCCCTTGCTTAAAAAAAATAATCCTAATCCAGGAAGGGTCAAGAGGGAGGGGATATATGTATACCTATGGCTGATTCACTTTGAGGTTTGACAGGAAACAACAAAATTCTGTAAAGAGATTATCCTTCAATTAAAAAATAAATTTAAAAACAAATAAGCAAAAAAATAGTCTTAATCCATATGCATATAATACATATGCATAAAATGCTATATTATAGTCTATTGTTTTAAGCTTTATAAAAATAATAGTGTCTGATATAATCTATTATGATTTTTATCAGTAAATATTTTTTTTAAGATTCATCCCATTATAGGGTACAGCTGTTTTTTCATTTTTATTACTATATGATGTTCCATTGTGTGTATATATCACATGTGGTTTATTTATTATATTGGTCTGCTAGGCTGCCATAACAAAATATTACAGATTGATTGGCTTAAACAATAGGACTTTATTTTCTCACAGTGCTGAAGGCTAGAAGTTCAAATTAAAGGTGTTAGCAGAGCTGGTTTCTAGTAAGACCTCTCTTCCTAGCTTGCAGCCACTTGCTTTCTCTCTCTGCCCTCAAGTGGTCTTTCTTCTGTGTATATATACCATTCACTCTTGTTATCGCTTCCTTTTTTAAGGACACTAGTCCTGTTGGATTAGGATCTCACCTCTGTGACTTAACCTTAATAACTTCCTTAAATATTTTGTCTCCAAGTACAGCCATGTTGAGGGTTAGGGCTTCAACATAGGGATTTAAGGGGGCATAGTTCAGACTATAATATGTATTATCCTAGGATTGTTCCCAGGTTTTTTTCTCCTATAATCAGTGCTTCTGTGAACATTCTTGTATTAGATTTCCTGAAACTCATGAGCAGGAGTTTTTTAAATTACATAAGTAGAAGAAGAATTGCTAGTTCTTAAGTCTTGCAAATGTTCAAAATCACAAGCTGGCACCAGATCACTTCCCAACACGATTGTATGAAGTTTAACTCCCACTAGAAATGTCTGTGTATCCTCACAGGTCCATATCCTTAAAGTCAGTAGTTATTATCAAACATCTCAAATGTACCTTATTAAAGTCTTTAGTATCATTCCCTTAATTACAAATGATTTTGATAGTTTTTCATTTGTTTATTCACAATTTGTGTCCTATATTTTGGTAAAATTTCTATTCTATCTTATTCTCCATTTTCTATAAGATTTTATCTTTTAAAAATCTATTAATAGACATTTTATGTGCATTTTGGATACAGAATCTTTGATTATATATGTTGCAAATATCTTATAGTTTGTATTTTGTCATATAGTTCACTTTTGATGAGCCTAAGTTTCAAATTTTAATGAAGGTTAACTCATCAGTTTTCCTCTAAGCTTACTACTTTTTGTGTTTTTTTCAATATTATTTCTTGCTCTCAAGATCATAAAGATATTCTCCATGTGTTGCTTTAAATCCTAGGCCCTTTATCTCAACCTCACTGTAAAAAAAAAAAAAAGGAAAGTTTTAGATTTTACAAAATCCTTCACCAATGTATATACTAAGTATTCTAGGTAAATTGGCGATTTGAATTATTAATTCCTTTGTCCCATTTTATTAATACCTAGTGCATGCAAGGGCTTCCCAGATGGCACTAGTGGTAAAGAACCTATCTGCCAGTGCAGGAGAAGTGATGTGGGTTCGATCCCTGGGTGAGGAAGATCCCCAGGAGGAGGGCATGGCAACTCACTCCAGTATTCTTGCCTGGAGAATCCCATGGACAGAGGAGCCTGGTGGGCTACAGTCCATAAGGTTGCAAAAAGTTGGACAGTACTGAAGCGACTTAGCATGCACGCACACATACACTCCATGCAAAGGAACCGAAAAAGAGAACAAAACTATATAAATTAGATATGGTCCTTGTTCTCAAGATGCTTGAAGTTGTTCCTAGAAAACAGATTGTATAGCAGAATAACATGAGCACGTGGTATTAGGATTATAGGAGAAAGGCACTGGGATCCCTGAAGCCCTTTAAAATAATTTAATACTAAAAATTATTGGATTCTTATTATATGCGAGGATAATATCACTTATTTTTTGAAAACCTCATGAAATTGTTCCTCTACTGGTGTATTTTTAAAATGTCAAAACCAAATGGAAGCTTGGAAAAACATTTCTCAGTTGCCCTGGAGAATCCTGGCCAATAAGGTGTACAATGGGATTTGATCTCAAGTAGCCTGGCCCTGGAGGTCTTCCATAGGTACCCTTCTCCTCATCCTTATTGAGGGAGCAGCTAGAGCAAGATCAGACATAACAGAAGAATTAACATAGGCTATGGCATTGAAAACTGACCTTAAAGGCTGCAGAAGATTTTAGAAGACAGAGAAGAAGGACTCTATTAAAAATAAAATCAGGGAGGTGGTAAGGTGCATGCTCTATTTTGGAGAGAGCAAGTGGCACATAGTTACAAGCTGCGCCCTTTTCAGAGAGGCTGGAAATATAGGTTCATGAGTGAAAGGAAAAGGAATATTATTCTAAAGAAACAACCCTGGTCTGCAGAGCCTCTGCCTCCCTTAAACCTCTCTCCCCTCCGCACTCTCTCTTGGCTCCAGTCACTCTGGAACTTCCCCGCTGCTTATGAATAGGCGAAGCATAGCCTTGCTTCAGGACTATGCATTTGCTTTTCACTTTTCATGAATGCTCTTCCCCCTTAGCCTGGCATCCTCCTTCCTATTACTTGAGTTTATACTAACATGGAGCCAATTCACTGGAAAAGGCCCTGATGCTGGGAAAGATTGAAGGCAGGAGGAGAAGGGGGCGACAGAGGTTGAGATGGTTGGATGGCATCACTGACTCGATGGACATAAGTTTGAGCTAACTCTGGGAGATAATGAAGGACAGGGAAGCCTGGAGTGCTGCAGTCCTTTGGGATACAAGGAATTGGACACGACTTAGGGACTAAACAACAACAACACTAACATGGTACTCATTACAGAGGCTTTCCCTAACTCTCTTGTCTAAAACGCAAATCCTCTCCCTCTGTTTTCTTTTCTCTGCATATTCTTTCTTCAAAGCACTTGCCACCACCCAAGCTTGTGTCAGATCACTATTTCCTTACTTTCTATCCACTGGGCAAGAACTCTGGACAATTTTTAGCCTTGTAAAAACCCCAGTTCCTAAACTGTGCTTCATATATAATGTGTAGTCCACAAATATTTGTCATGTAGATGAAATAAAAGAATGAATGATGAATGAACCATTAAATGAATAAATGATGGGTATTAGGGCACCATCACAGGTTTTGTAGGTTATGACATGAACCCTCTTTTATAAATAGTCTCTGGCAGCTATGTAAGAGAGGAATAGGAGAGACAAGATGAAGAAAATAGAACAATTATTAAACTTTTACAAGAGCAGAGTGGAGCCTAGTAATTCAGAGCTTAATTTCTGGCATCAGACTGTCAGGGTTTAAATCTCAGCTCTAAGATCTCCTGGCTGAATAGCCTTGGGAAAGTCCCAGAATTTCTGCCTTTCACTTTGTCTATAAAATGGGGATAACTCTTGAACTGTTGGAAGGCTTAAATGAGATAATGAATTGCTTATGATAGTGATTCATTAAATATAATGGTCCTCAGTAATAATATGCACTTAAGCCAGGGCAGCATCAGTAGGAATTGAAGGAAGAAATAAATCAAGAGATGTTGAATAGGTAGGATGATCAAGACTTTGGATAATATAAAAAGGAAATGCCTAAGACTTGTACTTCTGTCTGATTAGAGATTGGCAATAACTTTAAGTGAGACCCAGAATGCAAGTAAAAGATGCAACTTTGAGTCCTCAGAAAAATGTTTGAGTTTATACCCATGTATTTTACATGGGGATGTTTAACAAAGTGTTGAAATATACATGAAGGAGGAGATGACAGAGTTTTAAATGGTATTTTTTTCTTCTTCAAGAAGATTTACAGTAAATTTTCTTAAATAGTTCCTTTCCCTTTGTATTTAAAATACAGTTTACTTAACCTGAATATTTCTCTCTCTAAGGCTTATTTCTATAACAAGGATTTCACAGATTCTACTTACTGCATTTCTTGAATAAGTCCAAAGCTTAATAGAACTAAATAATGATCCAGTCCCCTCTCCCAAACCTACCTTCATACCTGTTCCCAACCTTTCACTGTATTGAGGAACTGAGAAAGGATTCTCAAGCTCCATATGGATCTGAAGACTTGATTCAAATGTATTATAGAGCTGAATAAAATAGATGTTAAGGGACTCCCCAAAGGGCTATGACCAACCCTCCAAGTTGCAAACCCAAAAGCTCTTGTTTACTATCCTCAATTTTAACCACACACATTCCTACTCAGAGGAAATAGCATGCTGAAAACCAGTAAAAGAGCAAAAAGAGGTAGTTAGAAATCTGTAATAAATGTATGTAAGTGAGACAGAAAATTAGAAAATGGCCACTTGCCAGCAGCCACATAAATTTTGGAGGAAATGCATTTTCTACTGGGATGCTTTATCATAGGAATTGCAAATATTTATTAAAAGTATTAAAATAGTCAGAATGTTAAATGTTTCCTCCAGTGGTGAAATTTCACATTGCCACATTAGAAGATGGGATATTCTGATACAGCGTTTGTTAAAATGACTTCATTTTATTAGTCTGTCATCCACAATAAATGGGCAGGTACCTTTAAAATAAGATATATTGAAGATAAAAGAGATTTGGGGGAGGGGCAGTGTTTCCTTGTGTGAATGTGGCTTTGACTATACAAGTATATAAATCTTGCAACCTTTCCCAAATGATACCAACAAGATTTTATTATTGTTTGATATAAAGTTTGTTGGATTTTGTTATCACATGAAAATTGAGAGTATATTTACCATTAACTTCCTTTTCTCTCTCCTGCGAGATATACCGGATAATGATTTGAATGGTTAGTCCTTTATGGGTTCTTGTATGCAATAACAGACATATCCGAGTGAAGATGCAAAACCAGGCTCCCAGTGAACTGAAGATGGAAGGGGGTGGCTGCTTTATTGCAGAAGGCTAATAGAGATGACAGCTAGAGCCCATCATCACTGAGTGGCACTAAGTTGAAGGGTGACAGGATGAGCTGGACAGATTACCTCCCTAAGAGGCTTGTGCTTCATGTGAGGCGCTAACCTCAGAAAGATCTTATGCCATCACCTGGCAAAAATAGAAAGAGCCTTTCCCCATCTTAAGACACTCTATTATGTAAGTCAGAACAGCTTCCTGTAGCCATCCCGTGAAAAGGTGGGTGGTACTGAAGGGAATCTTGTTGCTGTCGTTTAGTAGCTCAGTTGTGTCCTATTCTTTGTGACCCCAGGCACTGCAGCATGTCAGGCTTCCCTGTCCTTCACCATCTCCCAGAGTTTGCTCAAACTTATGTCTGTTGAGTCAGTGGTGCAATCCAAACAACTCATCCTCTGTCATCCTCTTCTCTTCCTGCCCTCAATATTTCCCAGCATCAGGGTCTTTTCCAGTAAGTCAGCTCTTCACATCAGGTGGCCAGAGTACTGGAGCTTCAGCTTCATCATCAATCCCTATGATGAATTTTCAGGGTTGATTTCCTTTAGGATGGACTGGTTGGATCTCCTTGCAGTCCAAGGGACTCTCAAGAGTCTTCTCCAATACCACAGTTTGAAAGCATCAATTCTTTGGTCCTCAGCCTTCATTATGGTCCAGCTCTCACATCCATACATGACTACTGGAATACCATAGCTTTGACTAGATGGAGCTTTGTCAGCAAAGTGATGTCTCTGCTTTTTAATATGCTGTCTATGTTTGTCATAGCTTTTCTTCCAAGGAGCAAGCGTCTTTTAATTTCATGGCAGCAGTCACCATCTGCAATGGTTTTGGAGCCTAAGAAAATAAAGTCTGCCACTATTTCCAATTTTTTACCCACCTATTTGCCATGAAGTGATGGGACCAGATGCCATGATTTTCGTGTTTTGAACGTTAAGTTGTAAGCCAGCTTTTTCACTCTTCTCTTTCACCTTCATGCATTCTGCCATTAGGGTGGTATCATCTGCATATTGAGGTTATTGATATTTCTCCTGGCAATCTTGATTCCAACTTGAGCTTCATCCAGCCTGCATTTCACATTATATACTCTTCATATAAGTTAAATAAGTAGGGTGACTATGTAAAGCCTTTAGATAAACCTTTTCCAATTTGGAATCAGTGCTTTGTTTCATGTCCGGTTCTAACTGTTGCTTCTGTATCTGCATACAGGTTTTTCAGGAGTCAGGTAAGGTGGTCTGGTATTCCTTGCTCTTTAACATGGAAACTTACATTACAATATATAAAATAGATAGCCAGTGGGCATTTGCTGTATGTCTCAGGGAACTCAAACAGGGGCTCTGTATCAACCTACAGGGATGGGGTGGGGAGGGAGATGGGACGGAGGGAATGTATGTACACCTATGGCTGATTCGTGTTGTTGTTTGACAGAAAACAAAATTCTCTAAAGCAATTATCCTTCAGTTAAAAAATGAATAAATTTCAAAAAAGAATTTTCCACGGTTTGTTGTTATCTACATAGTCAAAGGCTTTAGTGTAGTCAACGAAAAAGAAGTAGATGTTTTTCTGGCATTCCCTTCCTTTTTCTATGATCCAGTGAATGTTGACAATTTGATCTCTAGTTCCTCTGCCTTTTCTAAGTCCAGCTTGTATATCTGGAAGTTCTCGGTTCACATATGGTTGAAGCCTAGCTTGAAGGATTTTGAGCATTACCTTGCCAGCATGTGAAATGAATGCAATTATGAAGTAGCTTGAACATTCTTTGGCATTGCCTTTCTTTGGGATTGGAATGAAAACTGACCTTTTCCAGTCCTGTGGCCACTGCTGAGTTTTCCTAATTTGCTGGCATATTGAGTGCAGCACTTTCACAGCATCATCTTTTAGGATTTGAAATAGCTCGGCTGGAATTCCCTCACCTCCACTAGCTTTATTCGTAGTAATCCTTCTTAAGGTCTACTTGACTTTGCACTTCAGGATGTCTGACTCTAGGTGAGTGGTCACAACTTCGTGGGTATCTGGGTCATTAAGACCTTTTCAGTACAGTTCTTCTGTGTATTCTTTCCACCTTTTCTTGATAACTTCTGCTTCTGTTAGGTTCATACCTTTTCTGTCCACAGAGATTGTGCCCATCTCTGGGACTATTCCCTTGGTACCTCTAATTTTCTTGATGAGTTCTCTAGTATTTTTCATTCTATTGTTTTCCTCTATTTCTTTGCATTGTTCGCTTAAGGAGGCTTTTTCTTATCTCTCCTTTCTGTTCTTTGGAACTCTGCATTCAGATGGGTATATCTTTCCTTTTCTCCTTTGCCTTTCACTTCTCTTCTTTTCTCAGTGTTTGTAACACCTTCTGAGACAACCATTTTGTCTTGTTGCATATCTCTTTCTTGGGGATGGTTTTGGTCAACACCTCTTGTACAATATTACACACCTCCTTCCATAATTCTTCAGGTACTCTTGTCTATCAGATCTAATCCTTTAAATCTATTTGTCACTTCCACTGTATAATCATAAGGGATTTGATTTATCTAATCTAACTTAAATATGGGATGCCTCTTCATGGATCATAGCCTTGTCGTGACAAAAGGACTTGCATAACTCAATGAAGCTATGAGCCAGGCTGTGAAGGGCCACCTAAGGTGGACAGGTCACAGTGGAGAGTTCTGACAAAATGTTGTCCACTGGGGGAGAAAATGGAGAACTACTCCAGTATTCTTGCCGTGAGAATCCCATGAGTAGTATGAAGGGGCAAAAAGATATGACACCAGAAGATGAACCCCTCCCCATTGGAAGATGTCCAATATGGGGTGAAGTAGAGAGAAGGAGAGGCAGGACTGTTGGAAAGCCAAGTACATCTTGGACAGAATAATGAAGAAGCTAGTAGCCTTCACTAGGTGGGTGGAATGGCCACCTTTCTTATTGGAATGTATTGTGTTTAAAATATTTGATTGGCCAAAATGTTCATTCAGGTTTTTCCATAAGATGATAAAGAAAACCCCAAATGAACTTTTTGGTCAACCTAATATCCCATATTTACTCAATGGATATTTTGGGGGCATCTATGAAAAGCTGACCACTCATATGTGTGCTGGAAATCAGAGGTGAACAACGCAACTCTGGTCCTAGCTCAGAAACGTGTCATTCTAGTGGGGAGAACATATGTGCTTACAAGTCAGCATATGCTATTTCACATGGTAAATGAGGGCTTTGAAGAAAAAAATAGGGCCATAGGGTGCAAAGTGAGTAAGGAGCCTTCTTTTAGGTCAGGAGAGGGTTGTTGAATGGGGTGACATTTGAGCAGGTGCCTGAATACAGTGAGGGATCTATCCAGATCCTGGGGGTCACCAAGGGAAGAGCATTCCTGGCAGAGGTTACAGCAGAGGCAAAGCCCCAATCCCCCTGGTTTGAGCTGAGTTCTGGAGCATTGTGTCATCTCCATTCTGCAGCCAGGCTTCCAGAAAGGAAGAACATCAGAGCTATCTGGTCATTGATACTTTAAGTAACTCTTGGTTTCATACTTCTGTTATGTTTTTGGCTTCCCTGAATCTCCTCAGAAGAGGTTAAAAATATGATGGTGAAACTGCCTCTCTGGCTGTTTGCAAGGGCTACTACACATGATAATTTTTAGGGATGCGTGAGCATCTGATGGATGGTTAGACAGACAGAAATTCCACTTCTGTTGAAAACCCAAGGTGACCAGGATAGGTGATACTAATGAGGTGTTATGAATGAGAATTTTTACCCTAGCCCTCTGGAAAGCCCTCCTTCATTCTTCTTTCAGGTATCATCTGTCTACAAGTATAATGGCACATGAGGTGCTCTGGGGGATACTAAGCAGTGGGCAGTGTACTAGAGGAGATACTCAGGGACAGCACATGTAAACTGGCCTTGTTTGAATTTCATGTTCCATTATCAACAGGCTCTGGATGGTCCATAGTTTCCTAACCATATATGGTCATGGTGTGACGAACCAATCTTGTTGGACTTTTGCAGGGATTAAGAGAGAAGATTATAATGGTTTAATATGATGGTAATACAAAATAAATAATATTATGTTAGTGCACAGACAGGATTTAAGGGTTCCTCAACTTAACTATTCCTGTTTTATATTTGGATCAATTATTTGGAATCCATATTGAATTTTAAATTCATTTCTTGTTTCTGCAATTTATTGGAAGACTTTGCAGATTACAGCAGAGAATTAAGACTCAATGGGTCCACATGTTGTAGAAACCAAAATATAGCACTTCCTTGTTATTCATTTATAGGTGTCTTTATTCCACAAATACTCATTCAGTGCCTGATATGTATGTGTCTAGGTCTGTGCTAGAACTGAGGATCTAATAGTAAACAGTAAAGGAATTCAGGACTTCTTGAATTTAGTAGAAAGCTGACTTAGGATGGAAGGGATGTAGATAAAAATCAGATTTAGAAAATGTATTTTAGATGAGCAAAAACACATCTCAGGAGATGGACACTGTGCTTTGAGAGAACCATGAGATAACAAGCTCGACTAGACATGGGTCGTTGAAAAGCAGAATTCTTTATGCAGTGGTGGTATGCCTGTGAGCCAGCAGTGAAAGAGAGCATGAAGCCCTGCTCCTTCCTCAGGAAGTCTTTAGCCCATGCCACCTGGCAGAGCGCTCGGCCCTTGGGCTATGCTGTCTAGTACCTGGTGATTAATTTCTTCTGGTCTAATATCTGAAGAACATGCTTCCTTTGCCCACAGTCATCAATTTAAAGTCAGTGTAATCATTTTATGAGACGAACATCCTCACCATTTAATACACTGAACTCATTCACCGCGGTTGGCACAGTCACCTGCAGCCCAGGGTGAGACCAGGGAGGTTGACTCTCGGAAGTCAGTCTTGGCGGCAGCAGTGGTTGGTAAGGTAAGGCACTGACTGTTCCCAGGGTCGGGGGAGGCAAGCCTAGAACCAAACCAGTGTTTTGTCTGCAAATCCTTATTACTCAAAGTGTGGTCATGGGACTGGTAGTGCTGGTGTCACAATGGGGCATATTAGAATTATGGAATCTTAAGACCCTACCCCAGACCTACTGATTGGAATCTGCATATTAAGGAGGTTCTAGAGGGAGGCACATATATTTTGATGCATGTAAAGCTCTACAGTAGAGTTTGACATATTTCAGACCTGTAGCTTGACTACCCTCCACAGTGCAGGTGAGATGAGATTAGAGAAAGGAGGTAGGAAGGCAGAGTCACCTTTCTTCCTCCAATTTGCTCAGCCCTAGAGCATTCTCAGGCTAAAAGCCCAGATTAGTTGTTTCATTTGATTATGGAGGAAAAAAAAAGGCATATCTGCTGACCAGTGTGTTGTCATCTCTATATGATATCACATATGTTTGTTTAGGGAAAAAATGAGTCCTTGAATTAAATAAGAAGTTTAAAATAAATAATAATGGTCTATAAAAATGAGTCTTTCGTATTACTAAGTAAATTATGAAAACTGATTATTTTTATTAAAATGAAGCAACAGAAAGCCCACAATTTTGTTTCATATATTGTGTGTTCTCTGATATAGTATGGTATTTTTCTTTGTTTGTTCATTTTTTGCAATTTAGCATCTGTGCATCAAAAAACTTTTGAATTTAAATCCTGTTTTTACCTATTTTACTTGTGTGATTTGGCCACAACATATCTTAACTTTTGTGAGCTTCAGTGTATTCATCTATTTTTTTTTCTTTAATGTCAAAAGCAGAGAGCACTGTAACAAGCTTGCCTTTGGGAAGATGGAACCACAGTGGCTTCCTGAAGGGGCACTCTGACTTCCTACTTTAGCCATCCCAGGAATGTGGGAAGTGCAGTGGACCAGGAGGTAGCTGTCATCTTAGTTATTGTGAAAGGGGGCAGGACTGACAGGCAGCTGACTTAGGTTCTGGTCTTAGTATTGCACTTGCTTAAAAGAACTGCTGAACCCCTGATCATGGTGGTTTTCTTTCTGGCAGGAGAGAGGAATTGAAATATATCATCTTTTAGCCCTTAAAAGTCAACCAACCTAATTTTTAAAAAAACTATCTCACTTATTTACAAATATTTTTGTTATAGATGTTGTCAGTTAACTAGCTCACTATCCATCTCAACAACCTTCCTTTATATCAGCCTCTATCACAGAGATGGGAGAAAAAGCACCTTATTCTCGGTCTCTGTTGTAGCAAGGAGAGCCATAGGACCCCTTTCCGGTCAATATGTTTAAGCAGAAATCTGTCATTACTGTGTCTTTTACTTCCTCCACCTTCTTGCCTGGCTCACAGAACATTCTTGGAGATGCCACAGCCATCACTAAAACATCATTAAGTCACAATACCAGACCGAGACGACTTGTTACTGTACCTCTTGTCCCCTGAGATTGACAAACCCCCTTCTATTTGGATAAGACAGTGTCGCTGAACTTCTGTGTAACCATAAGTGAGACCAGTATCTGCTATTTTCCAGCCATTGTTCTGATGACTAAAGATCCTGCAGTTATATTTCACTGTGGGGTAATCTGTGGCTTGAATTTGTTTCTGTTTTCTAACAATTTGTTGTTGCTGTTCAGTTGCTCAGTCATGTCCAACTCTTTGCAGCTCCATGGACTGCATGCAGCATGCTAGGCTTCCATGTCCTTCACTATCTCCCAGAGTTTGCTTAAACTCATGTGTATTGAGTAGCTGATGCCGTCCAACTATCTCATCCTCTGTTGCCCACTTCTCTTCCTGCCCTCAGTCTCTCCCAGAATCAGGGTCTTTTCCAATGAGTTGGCTCTTTGCATCAGGTGGCCAAAGGCTTGGAGCTTCAGCATCAGTACTTCCAATGAATATTCAGGGTTGATTTCCCTCAGGATTGACTGGTTGGATCTCCTTGCTGTCCATGGGACTCTCGAGAGTCTTCTCCAGCACCATAGTTCAAAAACATCAGTTCTTTGGTGCTCAGCTTCTTTATGGTGCAACTCTCACATCTGTACATGACTACTGGAAAAACCATAGCTTTGACTACATGGACCTCTGTCAGCAAAGTGATGTCTCTGCTTTTCAATACACTGTCTAGGTTTTGTCATAGATTTTTTTTCCCAAGGAGCAAACATCTTTTAATTTCATGGCTGCACTCACTGTCCCCAGTGATTTTGGAATTCTCCAGGCCAAAATACTGGAGTGGGTAGCCTTTCCCTTCTCCAGGGGATCTTGCCAATCCAGGGATCAAACCCAGGTCTTCCACATTGCAGGTGGATTCTTTACCAACTGAGCTATCAGGAAAGCCCCTCCATATTTGAGGTTATTGATATTTCTGCCAGCAATCTTGATTCCAGCTTGTAACTCATCCAGCCCAGTATTTCCCATGATGTACTCTGCATATAAGTTAAATAAGCAGGGTAACAGTATACAACCTTGATATACTCCTTTCCCAATTTTGAACCAGTCCTTTGTTCCATATCCAGTTCTAACTGTTGCTTCTTGACCTGCATATAGGTTTCTCAGGAGGCAGGTCAGGTGGTCTGGTATTCCCATCTCTAAGTATTTTTCACATTTTGTTGTGATTCACACAGTCAAAGGCTTTTGCCAAGTCAATGAAGCAGAAGTAGATGTTTTTCTGGAATTCTCTTGCTTTTTCTATGATCCAGCAGATGTTGGCAATTTGATCTCTGGTTCCTCTGCCTCTTCTAAATCCAGCTTGAACATCTGGAAGTTCTCCATTCATATACTGTTGAAGCCTAGCTTGAAGTATTTTGAGTGTTACCTTGCTAGCATGTGGAATGAGTGCAATTTTGTGGTAATTTGAACATTCTTTGGCATTGCCCTTCTTTGAGATTGAAATAAAAACTGATCTTTTCCAGTCCTGTAGCCACTGTTGCATTTTCCAAATTTGCTGGCATATTGAGTACAACACTTGAACATCATCCTCTTCTAGGATTTGAAATAGCTCAGCTGGAATTCCATGACTTCCAGTAGCCTTGTCTGTCATGATGCTTCCTAAAGCCCATTTGACTTCACACTCTAGGATGTCTGGCTCTAGGTGAGAGATTGCACCACCATGATTACCCGCATCATTAAGACCTTTTCTGTACAGTTCTTCTGTGTATTCTTGCCACCTTTCCTTAATCTCTTCTGCTTCTGTTAGGTCTGTACCATTTCTCATTTTCATTGTGCCCATCTTTGCATGAAATGTTTCCTTGGTATTTCTAATTTTCTTGAGAGATCTCTAGTCTTTCTGATTCTGTTGTTTTCCTCTGTTTCTTCGCATTGTTCACTTAAGAAAGGTTTCGTATCTCTCTTGACATTCTTCGGAACTCTGCATTCTAATGGGTATATCTTTCCTTTTCTCCTTTGCCTTTGCTGCTTTCTCAGCTATTTGTAAAGCCTCCTCAGACAACTATTTTGCCTTTTTATATTTCTTTTTCTAACATTAAAATATAGGAAATAATGCCTTTCCATAGCCCAAGAAAGTAAGAGCTTCTATTTTGGCTGAAATTACCACAATGCTGAAATCCTCTGAGTTAAATATTCCCCATGATCATTGCAATGATAACCTCTGCCCAAATGCATGTGTAGGTTCTGGTATTTCATATATCTCTTTAGACTCTGTGCTATGGGCATTGCATACAAGGATACAGAGGATAACAGCCCCATAGAGGAAGGCCTCAGAAGCAGGATTGTACAATGTGATTCTTAAGATACTTGAGAAAAATTAAGGGACTGCAGAAACTTTCAGCAGGAAAAGTAACAATAAAGACAAACATATTTATCAAGACATGCTGAATAAATGCGGTATGGTTCATAGAAACCCTTTTGAAAAGAAGGAATAGAGTCTATGTGTGAGAGAGAAAGAGAAAGAAAATACTACTTTTCTTTACTCAGAGCACTACTGAGACACATGCAAAATGAAGGACAGAAAGTCAGGAAAAGGGGGGAAGAAAGAACAAAAAAAGGATCATAAAAGGGAAAGAAAAAGGGAGAATGATGGGAGAAAGAAATTATTAGGAAAGGAGAGGCAAAAAACAGAACAAAGGAAACAGGAGAAAACCATCCCCAGGTGCAGGAGGCCAGCTGTGGCAGACAACAGTTTAAACTTTCCTGCCTCTCTCCTCCGCTTTCCACCCTCCGAAGAGGGAGATGCTGTCATCTCCATTCTGAGGTTAAGTAGGCAGGCACAGAGAGCGGAATCGACTTGTTCAAGCTCTCATGGTGGCTGAATGACCCATATAGGATCCAAAGCCGAGGAATTGTATAGAACTCTGTATTTTATGCTCTCACTGTAGACACTGGCCAAGGATCTTTGAAAACGGGTTTGTTTATTAAGTGAATACTTATTGAGCATCTATAAAATGTTCTAGTGGATACACTAGGGCATACACTAGAGATACACTAGTGGGAGGAAAAAAAATTAAATCCTCTCCTTTCTTGGGCTTAAATCTGGAAAGGGAAGACAATTTAACAGCTATAGTGATGCTAATAGCTATGGAAATATTAAGCAGTGTAGGGGATACAGGATAGGCCCAGGTTGGGGGTGAGGGTTATTCTTTATGTAAGGAAAGTGAGAAGAGTTCAGTGGTAAGGCAGAACATGAACAGAAATCTAATCTAGAAAAGGAAGTGAGCTGTGAGGTCATCCTGGGGGGAAAAAAATTGTAGCGAGGTACAGCAAGAGAGTATGAGAAGGAAAAATGATAGGATACTGAAAGAGAAACTCCCCAGGTCAGTAGGTGCCCAATATGCTACTGGAGATCAGTGGAGAAATAACTCCAGAAAGAATGAAGGGATGGAGCCAAAGCATAAACAACACCCAGTTGTGGATGGGACTGGTGATAGAAGCAAGGTCCGATGCTGTAAAGAACAATATTGCATAGGAACCTGGAAAGTTAGGTCCATGAATCAAGGCAAATTGGAAGTGGTCAAACAGGAGATGTTGACATTCTAAGAATCAGCAAACTAAAATGGACAGGAATGGGTGAATTTAACTCAGATAACCATTATATCTACTACTGTGGGCAGGAATCCCTTAGAAGAAATGGAGTAGCCATCATAGTCAACAAAAGAGTCCGAAATGCAGTACTTGGATGCAATCTCAAAAATGACAGAATGATCTCTGTTTGTTTCCAAGGCAAACCATTCAATATCACGGTAATCCAAGCCTATGCCCCAACCAGTAATGCTGAAGAAGCTGAAGTTGAACGATTCTATGAAGACTTACAAGACCTTTTAGAATTAACACCCAAAAAAGATGTCGTTTTCGTTATAGGGGACTGGAATGCAAAAGTAGGAAGTCAAGAAACACCTGGAGTAACAGGGAAATTTGGCCTTGGAGTAGAGAATGAAGCAGGGCAAAGGCTAATAGAGTTTTGCCAAGAGAACACACTGGTCATAGCAAACACCCTCTTCCAACAACACAAGAGAAAACTCTACACATGGACATCACCAGATGGCCAACACTGAAATCAGATTGATTATATTCTTTGCATCCAAAGATGGAGAAGCTCTATACAGTCAGCAAAAACATAACCGAGAGCTGACTGTGGCTCAGATCATGAACTCCTTATTGCTAAATTCAGACTTAAACTGAAGAAAGTAGGGATAACCACTAGACCATTCAGGTATACCTAAATCAAATCCCTTATGACTATACAGTGGAAGTGAGAAATAGATTTAAGGGACTGGATCTGATAGACAGATTGCCTGATGAACTATGGACAAAGGTTCATGACATTGTACAGGAGACAGGGATCAAGACCATCCCCATGGAAAAGAAATGCAAAAAGGTAAAATGGTTGTCTGAGGAGGCCTTACAATTAGCTGAGAAAAGAAGAGAAGCAAAAAGCAAAGGAGAAAAGGGAAGATATTCCCATTTGAATGCAGAGTTCCAAAGAATAGCCAGGAGAGATAAGAAAGCCTTCCTCAGCGATCAATGCAAAGAAATAGAAGAAAACAACAGAATGGGAAAGACTAGAGATCTCTTCAAGAAAATGAGAGATACCAAGGGAACATTTCATGGAAAAATGGGCTCAATAAAGGACAGAAATGGTATGGATCTAAAGAAGCAGAAGATATTAAGAAGAGGTGGCAAGAATACACAGAAGAACTGTACAAAAATGATCTTCATGACCCAGATAATCACAATGGTGTGATCACTCACCTAGAGCCAGACATCCTGGAATGTGAAGTCAAGTGGGCCTTAGAAAGCATCACTACGAACAAAGCTAGTGGATGTGATGGAATTCCAGTTGAGCTATTTCAAATCCTGGAAGATGATGCTGTGAAAGTGCTGCACTCAATATGCCAGCAAATTTGGAAAACTCAGCAGTAGCCACAGGACTGGAAAAGGTCCGTTTTCATTCCAATCCTTAAGAAAGGCAATCCCAAAGAATGCTCAAACTACTGCACAATTGCACTCATCTTACACGCTAGTAAAGAAATGCTCAAAATTCTCCAAGCCAGGCTTCAGCAATACGTGAACCGAGAACTTCCAGATGTTCAGGCTTGGATTAGAAAAGGCAGAGGAACCAGAGATCAAATTGCCAGTATCCACTGGATCATCAAAAAAGCAAGAGAGTTCCAGAAAAACATCTATTTCTGCTTTATTGACTATGCCAAAGCCTTCGACTGTGTGGATCACAATAAAGTGTGGAAAATTCTGAAAGGGATAGGAATACCAGACCACCTGACCTGCCTCTTGAGGAACCTGTTTGCAGGTCAGGAAGCAAAAGTTAGAACTGGACATGGACCAACAGACTGGTTCCAAATAGGAAAAGGAGTACGTCAAGGCTGTATATTGTCACCCTGTTATTTAACTTATATGCAGAGTACATCATGAGAAACGCTGGGCTGGAAGAAGCACAAGCTGGAATCAAGATTGCCGGGAGAAAGATCAATAACCTCAGATATGCAGATGATACCACCCTTATTGCAGAAAGTGAAGAGGAACTAAAAAGCCTCTTGATGAAAATGAAAGAGGAGAGTGAAAAAGTTGGCTTAAAGCTCAACATTCAGAAAACTAAGATCATGGCATCTGGTCCCATCACCTCATGGGAAATAGATGGGGAGACAGTGGAAACAGTGTCAGACTTTATTTTTCTGGGCTCCAAAATCCCTGCAGATGGTGACTGCAGCCATGAAATTAAAAGACGCTTTCTCCTTGGAAGGAAAGTTATGGCCAACCTAGATAGCATATTAAAAAGCAGAGACATTACTTTGCCAACAAAGGTCCGTCTGTTCAAGGCTATGGTTTTGTGAGAGTTGGACTGTGAAGAAAGCTGAGCGCCGAAAAATTGATGCTTTTGAACTGTGGTATTGGAGAAGACTCTTGAGAGTCCCTTGGACTGCAAGGAGATCCAACCAGTCCATCCTGAAGGAGATCAGTCCTGGGTGTTCATCGGAAGGACTGATGCTGAAATTGAAACTCCAATACTTTGGCCACCTCATAGGAAGAGTTGACGCATTGGAAAAGACCCTGATGCTGGGAGGGATTGGGGGCAGGAGGAGAAGGGGACGACAGAGGATGAGATGGCTGGATGGCATCACCGACTCGATGGGCATGAGTTTGAGTAAACTCCGGGAGTTTGTGATGGACAGGGAGGCCTGGCGTGCTGAGATTCATGGGGTCGCAAAGAGTCAGACATGACTGAACTGAACTGAACTGAACAACAAGAGAAAAAGCCCCTGGCTTTTAACAGCTTGAGACAACAGAGTACAAGGAAAATAAAAATCTATATATACAATGTATTTGGGGCTTCCCAGATGGCGCTAGTGGTAAAGAAAGTAAAAGTGAAATCGCTCAGTTGTGTCCGACTCTTTGTGACCCCATGGACTGTAGCCTACCAGGCTTCTCCATCCATGGAATTTTCCAGGCAAGAATACTGGAGTTGGTTACCATTTCCTTCTCCAGGAGATCTTCCTGACCCAGGGTTTGAACCTGGGTCTCCCGCATTGTAGGCAGACGCTTTACCCTCTCAGCCACCAGGGAAGTGGTAAAGAACCTGCCTGTAAATGCAGGAGACATAAGAGACATGGTTTCGACCTCTGGATTGGGAAGATCCCCTGGAGAAGGAAATGGCAACCCACTTCAGTATTTTTGCCTGGAAAATACTATGGACAGAGGAGCCTGGAGGCCTACAGTCCCTGGGGCTGCAAAAAGTCAGACACAACTGAGCACACTTACTTATACATGTAAATATATAAGTGAATTGCTTTGATGTATACCTGAAACTAACACAACATTGTTAATCAACTATATTCCATTATAAAATAAAAATAAAATTTTAAAACCCACGAAAAATTAGTTTCTGTACATAGTTAGATTAAGGGTTCTGTGGTATTCCATTCTATGAAAATGTGTACATTAAATTTATATAACTGTTTAAAAAAAACTACACTAGTAATTTGCACTCAAGGTGTAGTCAGTTCAACTACAGCTAGTTAGTGGTGAAAGCATTGTGAGGAAATACTGTAAAATGTATAAAGTATATAAAATGTTCCAAGAACAACTAAGTTAGAAAGAGACTAGATCAGAAAAATTCCCACAAAAGATTTTTGTGTGAGTCTTGAAGAACACCTGCTAGTGAATCAGGTTCTGTTGCCTCTAGAAAACTACAGAGAAGAAATAACTAGCAGAGTTATCCACTAGAATTTGAGACAGAAAAAAAAAAAGCTCCCTGGTATTGGGTCAGGTCATATTTTGTGTTTCTGTTCCATTTCCTACTTGAAGGGTTTCCATATTGTGGTGAATCTGTGTGTGGCTGTAATGGGGGCTTCCATCTGTGATCCTGGAAGAGACACGTCCTGGAGCATAAGCCTGGTCACTCATTGTCTTGGGAGGAAATTCAATTCAGACCCTGGGCAGAAGGACATCCATATAGCACAACAGATAATCTCTTCAAGACCAGCTGCTCTTTGTTGTTTGGACATGGGATAGGACCCAAATTACAGAATCTGGGACCAGCTCTGTCCTGGGTGCCACATACTGTTTTCCCTCCTGGCAAGAACAATTGATGTAGCCTTTTCGGTAAGAGGCATGCCAACCTGACACAAAGGCAGAACAGGCCCATCAAATGTGAACCAAGGTTTTTGGTGTCTATAGAAAAGACCTTGTCAAAATGAACTCTCACCAATTAGAATCAAATTCTAAGAAACGTACCTTCTGATTTCCATGAATTTCCTGTTTCTCCCTAGGCCTCTCTCTCACAGACTCATGATTCAACTGCAGACTTTTTCCCAGAAATGAATTTCTTGAGAGGACTAACACCTGGGATTCTTCTCTACATCCCAAGTATTTAGTAAAAATTAGGCACATAACAGGTACTCAGTATATTTACAGAAGAGAAATTAAACATGTCTCGAGGGTCAAATTAGCCTGAGTTTGGGTTGGTTTTGTCAAAAGATAAATGATAGACATTTCACAGGATCTCAATTTCTACTGTTTTTTTGAATAACAAAATGAGGAAAAAGTGATGGGCATTTTGGGGGGAATTCAAAGAAGAATAAGATGTGATTTGAGGAGAAGCCCTTCATAATCTAAGGAGAGAATCAAAATAGAAATATATGAGGATGCTGCATTTGAATAATGGTTCCAGCATAACAGAAGAATGTCTCCAGACAGGTCGTCTTCTGTTGCCTAGTAAATGGGAAAATATAAGTGCTCTAGCAGTTCAGAGGAGGGAGCGATTTTTGTCTTACTATATGGTCAGAGAAAGATAATGAGGGTTGGGATGGTGGAGAGATACTTGCCTACCTCTTGAAGGAATGGGTAAGATATCTACAGTTTGAAGAGAGAGGGGAAGGCAGATTAGAATTGGCTTGAGTAAAATGCAGAGGAGGGGCTTCCATTTGCAGAAAGTGCATGTCAGAGAACAAAGCTGAGTGGTCAGAGCAGAGTGGTGGTGCCCTGAGGATTAGCAAGAGAAAATGGAAAAAACCAAAGCAGGAACCATATTATCCAGGAACTTCAGGGGCAATCTAAAACATGTTTCTTAAATAAACTTTGGGGAGGTCATAGGTCTTTGTCTTGACACTGAAAGAAATTAAAACAAGAAATGGATGCATGCCCTGATCTCACTTGCAGCCTGTTTCAGCAACGGCATTTCTACTTTGCCTCTGTGGCTGCTTTTCCTAATTTCCTCGCTGCACAAAGAAAATAAATAAATAAGTGTACTATAGTCTTATTTATCCTTCTTTGGACATTTCTTTACCAGGCAGATGGTCAATTAAGAGCACTAAACAATGACACTGTTTTCTCTGTAAACATTTTTTTCTAATAGCCTAACAAATGTAAGTCTGTGCTGCCATACTGCTGAATACCATCTTGACTTTCTAATTACAAAGAACTGTGTCTTGATAGTTACAATTACAGCTGTAACAATGATGCCAGGCCCTGAACAATACCGTTTGAGGCAAAGTGCTTATCCGAATATTCACAAATAAAGGCTTAAATTTATGCCAAAGATGTAGATGGAGGTTAAACAATTGGGAGGGAGAAAAAGGTTGAAAACACTGGTTTAATGCTACAGATGTGAATTTGAATCCAATTATTCTGAAAGGAGAAAAAAAAAAAAAACTTCAAAAGGTGCTGTTTTCTTCTCTTTTAGTAATCAATAAGGTTAAGGGGTGGTTCAACTTAGCTTGCTAATACCTCTAATTTTGATATTTGGCTACACTCTAGTATTTTCAAAGCATACTATCTTTTAAACAAAGTGAGTTTTTGTAAGGTGCAAATGATTATCTTCATGTTAAAAGAACCGCTCTTCAGGCAGGTAACCCAAATGAAATGATGCACAATTTTTGAGCAGCTAGTATATATGTCCAATACTGTTTTAATGAAGGCCCTGTAACACAGTGATTAAGCTCCCTAGGGCTTTGAAGTCACGTGTGTAGGCATCAAAAATCATGTTTGACCTCAGTTTCCTCATCTGTAAAATGGGAATAATAATGGCAATACTGATATAATTGTTGCCACTGAGCCGTATTGAGGTTTAAAGAGTGGATATAAAGCTTGCAATATGGGGATTGCGATAGTATTTAAAATAGGGCAGCCCGTGTCATTGTTAGTGGAAAACAGGCTTCAGAATAAGTTTTTCAAATCCTGGAATAGGGAAGTGAGGGTGAAATGTCTACTAAGAGCGCATCTATCTCAAGGACACTAGGGTCATTCAGTATCTCTGGATGTGTCCACAGTCTCTCCATAATACATGACCAAAGAGCATGATTACTTCATTTAACAGTATGATTGCACCAATCCTCAATTGCATTTAGCCATTAACATTTTAAAATTTCAGTTGGGAATTTTCTTTCAACTCATGTCAGATTTTGGAGCCCAAGAAAATTAAGTCTGCCACTGTTCCTACTGTTTCCCCCTCTATTTGCCATAAAGTGCTATTTAACTTATATACAAAGTACATCATGAGAAATGCTGGGCTGGAAGAAGCACAAGCTGGAACCAAGATTGCTGGGAGAAATATCAATACCCTCAGATATGCAGATGATACCACCCTTATGGCAGAAAGTGAAGAAGAACTAAAGAACTTCTTGATGAAAGTGAAAGAGGAGAGTGAAAAAGTTGGCTTAAAGCTCAACATTCAGAGAACTAAGATCATGGTATCTAGTCCCATCACTTCATGGCAAATAGATGGGGAGACAGTGGAAACAGTGGCTGACTTTATTTTTTGGGTGCCAAAATCACTGCAGATGGTGATTGCAGCCATGAAATTAAAAGATGCTTACTCCTTGGAAGGAAAGTTATGACCAATCTAGATAGCATATTAAAAAGCAGAGACACTACTTTGTCAACAAAGGTCCATTTAGTCAAGGCTGTGGTTTTTCAGGTAGTCATGTATGGATGTGAGAGTTGGACTTATAAAGAAAGTTGAGCGCAGAAGAATTGATGCTTTTGAACTGTGGTATTGGAGAAGACTCTTGAGAGTCCCTTGGACTGCAAGGAGATCCAACCAGTCCATCCTAAAGGAAATCAGTCCTGCATGTTCATTAGAAGGACTGATATTGAAGCTGAAACTCCAATATTTTGGCCACCTGATGCGAAGAGATGACTCATTTGAAAAGACCCTGATGTTGGGAAAGATTGAAGGCAGGAGGAGAAGGGGATGACAGAGGATGAGATGGTTAGATGGCATCACTGACTCAATGGACATGGGTTTGGGTAAACTCGAGGAGTTTGGTGATGGACAGGGAGGCCTGGCATGCTACGGTTCATGGGGTCGCAAAGAGCCAGACATGACTGAGCGACTGAACTGTACTGAACTGATGGGACTGGATGCCATGATCTTAGTTCTCTGAATGTTGAGCTTTAAGCCAACATTGTCACTCATCTTTTTCACTTTCATCAAGAGGCTCTTTAGTTCTTCTTCACTTTCTGCCATAAGGGTGGTGTCATCCGCATATCTGAGGTGATTGATATTTCTCCCGGCAATCTTGATTCCAGATTGTGCTTCACCCAGCCCAGCATTTCTCATGATGTACTCTGCATATATGTTAAATAAGCAGGGTGACAATATACAGCCTTGACCTACACCTTGTCCTATTTGTAACCAGTCTGTTGTTCCATGTCCAGTTCTAACTTTTGCTTCCTGACCTGCATACAGGTTTCTCAAGAGGCAGGTCAGGTGGTCTGGTATCCCCGTCTCTTTCAGAATTTTCCAGTTTATTGTGATCCACATGGTCTAAGGCTTCGGCATAGTCAATAAAGCAGAAATAGATGTTTTTCTGGAACTCTCTTGCTTTTTCAATGATCCAGCGGAAGTTGGCAATTTGATCTCTGGTTCCTCTGCTTTTTCTAAAACCAGCTTTAACATCTGGAATTTCACAGTTTATGTACTGTTGAAGCCTGGCTTGGAGAATTTTGAGCATTACTTTGCTAGCGTGAGATGAATGCAACTGTGCGGTAGTTTGAACATTCTTTGGCATTGTCTTTCTTTGGGATTGGAATGAAACCTGACCCCTTCCAGTCCTGTGGCCACTGTTAAAACGTAAGCACTCAGTTCCAGGTTTGGTTGTGCTCAGTCACATTATGAGGAAGACTTCCCCTGTGCTAATCATGTCCACTTCACCTGCACACAGCTGTCACAGTGAATTGCCCAAGTGCCCATCTAATCACATTATCTTTTTTGTTAAAGTTGTCACTGGCTTTGCCATTTGTGTAGGATAAAGGCCAAGTCCTTTGGTTTTGGTGCAGCCAATCCCTGTAATCTAATCCTTATCTCACCTCTGAACATGCCTTCCTCACAGTCATCTTTCAAGATGAGAATTGCAGCACTGTGAACAGACCCTGCTGCTTCACACCTTCTTGCCTTTGTCTCCACTTTCTGGCTGCCCAGGAGGAGGATAAACATCATTTCCTTTGCAGACTTGCCTTCAGCCCACCAGGTAGCATAGTCCAGACCATCAACATGTGTCCCCCATCATCTCTCAAGGCATCTGAGTCCTGATACTGCACAATTTATTTTTTTGGTTTTCTCCCTTGATTAGACTTTTAAACTGATACAAGATAGAGTCTTTCTTAATGGCTATTTTGTCTCTAGCATCTAGATCCATGCCAATAAGCCCTCAGTGAATATTGAGTGAATATAAAAGATTAGAAAGAAAGGGATCCCAGGAGAAGAACAGAGGAAATCGCACCCAGCCTCACTGACTTGAATAGTCAGTCCAAAAAAAAAAAAAAAATGTAACGGAGCCACCACACTCTCCCTGCTTATCTACAATAAGCATGCAGACTATTAACCTTTCCTCTGTTCTTTCTTCTCTCTCAGTGAATTGGAGATTTGAAGATGGGCCCTCAGGGTTTTATGCTTTAGAATCTGATGGGATAAGGAGTGGATAGGGACCATTATCTTTGAGATATTGCCTTTTCAGAGACTTTATTAAGTTAGAGAACTCATGAGCTATCTTTCCAGGTCTTGGGTTAGCAGGGCATACAGTTGTCTCTTCAGATACATGACTGTAAGCTCCATGAAACCAAGATCTATGTCTAATTCATCTGGGTTCAAAACTACCATGTAAACAATGCCCAGTAGCTATCAAATGCATGTAAGGGTTAGGCAACCTATTATTGAGAAGAGAGAGAAAATAACCTGCTAGGTGGGTATGATATTTCAGATCCTATGTATGCAGAGAATAATCTCATGTCCTTGCATTTCCCAGATTCACAACAGAAATAGAGCTCCATGGGATGAAAAATTAATTCTGAAGTTTTTATCTTGCATGGCAGGGCATAGGTGGTAGTATTGATCAATATGGAAAGATGAGGAGAATAATAGTTTGGGTTCATTTCATTTTGGTCATGCTCATTTTGAGACATTTAGTGGACATTCGAAGGGAAATACTGAGTGGATAGATGGATATATGAATCCGGGGCTCAAGGGAGTTATCAAGTTTCGAGATGTCTATCGAGGTGTCAATACCATGGCATTTGCAGCCATGGGACTGGACCTATACAGTGCATGAAGACAGAGGAGATGTGTAAGGCTGAGAATTAGAGCACTCGAATATTTAGAGGTTGAGAAGAAGAGAAAAATCCAGCAAAGGAATCTAAAACGTATTAATCAGTAAGATAGGGGAGAGTGATACTGAGGAAGCCAAGGCTTGAAAGTTCTAAGGAGGGAGTGATCAGCTGTATCAAATACTACAGCATAGTCAAGAGAGATAAGATCTGAGAATTAAACACTGGATTGAGCAGTGTGGAAAATTTAGATGACTGTGGTTTATTTCTTACAGAATACACATTGACTGACTTTTTTTCTGTTTTCATTTGTTAAGTCATCCTTCTAGCTGTTGTGCTTGCTTCCCTGAGTACCACTCTTTCAGTCCATGCCATGAAGAGACTTCCTCATGTTTCTGGTGGGGGCTTTAAACCTCAAGGAACTGAAGCAGGGATCACACATCATTAAGGAAAGGTCAATTCCCAGGCAGAAATTGGTGTTTTTTTCCTCCCATTTCCATATTACAGAGATGCCTCAGGCTTCCTGGAGTTTCTATTAAGAATTCCAAATCTCCCAGCAATGATTTTTAAATACTAGTTTTCCCTAGGACAGTTCTCTTTAGCTTGGCTCACCCACCACAATATGGTCAGGGTCCTTCAATCATTGTAAAAGTCTTTTATCGTTCGGACTCTACTCCATCCTGTACACAATCTCTAGATTAACCTTTCCAGAATGATGCATTCATAATGATAATAGCTATAATTAATCTACTCCATATAATTGTCCTTAATCTTTTGCACATAGTAGGCACTCAAATATTCCTCGTGTGGTTTGAAATTAGGTAATTTTTTAAAGTGAATTTAAAATCTCTTCCTCCTATTTGATTAGTAAGATTCATTTTATTTTTGTTCTCTGCCTAGCTATTTTTAAATATAATGAGAGAACCATATCTCTAGATAGTGTGTGAAAGCATTTTAATATTTTAATAATTCCATATAATTTAAAATGATCTTTTCCCTCCCATACTTTACAGTAAATAATAAGTACAAAGATGAAAAATATGTGTTTTGTATCTAAGGAAAGAGTTATTAAGTGTTACCAAAAGATGGAGAATATTTTTATCTTAAGTCAGCCACATAAACACCCATTAATTTTTTAAATGATTTTATTTGGTTGATGGAGTATTACATCTCCAAATTACATAGTTTAGATTTCCCATTACACGCTCCTTATGGATCATATGTATATTCACAAAGTTATACAGAAGATTCTATGATGAGAAGAAGCCAATTTTCATTTTCTCTGTTCTTGTTTGAAGAACCAAAACTGTTAAAGGGATAAAGCTCTCAGAAGTGCCTGTTCCAGGTTAATTGTCTCAAATTGCTCATTTAAAACACCATTATAGTACAGCAAAGCCAGTTAATCTACTCTGAAGCTTCCTTTTTTTATGACCGTAGCTACATTTGGTGAAATGGCACCTTTGGCAAACACCCAAATTGGATAAAATTGCCATTTTTCTTGGAACCTGGAAAGAATAACACATGTTTTGAAGTCACTTCATATCATGTGGCCCTAAATGGTAAGCTGCATGTTAGTCTTGCCCTGGAATTCACCCTCTTTGGCATTTTCTGACTTGACCCTAAATTTCCTTTGCTTTACTGATGCCAGTCAATGATGTGCTTTTGCCTACAATATATAGGTAGGAATTGGGGGAAGGGTGCAGAGGGAACTAGCAAGAGAAATTGTGGCAATATTTTTAAACATCACTACTGTATAAGAAAATGATGTGTCCCTGTACTGACACTTGTGCACAACTTCCAGCGGATGGTACCTTTATTATTGGAAACACTGTAGTTTGAGAGCCTCTTCAATGTCGACATAACTAGCAGGTGCCGCGATCATAATGGTGAAAACATTCACTTATTAATCAGCACACATAATTCCTCTCTAATGCTGTCAATTTAAGATGGCAACCTGATTTTTTTTTTTTTTTTTTTTTTGGAGTGGGGAGGAGGGTCAACAATTTAATGAATCTCGTCTGCATTTTAATTCCAGCCTAATAATCTGCCTCCGGCTCTTTTTCCCTCCCTCACTCTGAGAACATTTCTCTGGATCCTGCTATTAAGCACAATGGGATATTTACCTTCCTACCTCAGTTACACATTTAGGATGGGGACACAGCCAGCTAGTCAGACCCTCCAACCCAACCAGAACTAATGTTAACCTGTCACCAGCCCTCACTGGCATCATCCTCAAATACCCTCCCTCCATTTGTTTGTATAGTCTTCTCCCTCCCTGATTCTGACACTGTAGTGCTTTGCAGGTTTCTTTTATTAAACACCACTGGGACCCAGACTCAGAAATGTGCAGTATGTTGACATAGTTAAAATAAATAAATACAATCCATTGCCAGAAATATTTAAAAATTCATCTAAATGTGCTCCTGTCAGAGATGATTTGTTTTCATCCAAACAGGGAAGACTGATGGCTTCAGGATGGACTGGGTAGAGAGAGACTCCATCTTCTCATTCACTCCTTCATTCATTCACACCTTCATTCATTTTCCTATTAAAAAAACAATCCAGCACCCCTGGCTCACCATGTCAAATGTAAACAGAATAGACTTTGTTATTAGGAGAGATGTGACTCCAAGTGTCTGAGCTGCAGAGTGACAGCCGGCTCCTCTCTGAATTTCAGGCAGCCTCTGTCACTCGCCTTGACAATGAAGGAAGTTAATATATTCATGACATTACCACACATGCATTCGCAATTCACAGCATATTGTATTGTTTACCCCTGTTCTTTTGTACTACTGCATGTAGTAATTTGCCTTCTAGCAACAGAAAAATTCCTCAACTTAAAATTTTACCCTCATTTTATTTACCCTTAACAGAAAAACCACTGCTTCCTGGTCCATCCATTGCTGGCAAGACCACCTTTCTGCAGTATTGCAAACAGATAAATGTCAGATTTTACATTTTGATCAGATGTGTCTACAGTCATTTCCTATACATATTCCTCATCTCCTGCCTCCCATGCCTTCCTTCGGCAGTCATTGCCGCCTATTCCTAGCACATTAGGCACTAGGTGGCCTGCTCCTAAAAAGGAGAAGACAGGAGTGAGGGTGAGAGAAGTGTCACATGGAGTAAGCATCACACCCTCACAATGGGGTCAATCGTGGGGGCAATGAAAGGCATCGTGAAGCTCTGCTCTTTGACTACTTACGTTCAAGGTGCCAAGGGTGCTCCCTGTTTTCATCCACAGTAACACTTCCTTTACTCCCGCTGGACTGGATACAGTCTGTGAAATCCGCACCACTTATTTAAAACCCATCTGTGGGACACTGATTACTTAGCCTCCTTGGTCTAACTTATTTTTTCTGATGGGGTGCAAACTTGTAATAATGTTGAATACTTAGGCAGATGGTTTTGCTAAGATGAGTACTGGGTAGGGTGAGTTGTTATTCTCAGATACTACACTATTATTCTTCAGAATTTCGCTGTTGGGGACCAGAACTGAAACGTGCCCTGATGGCTTAGGGCAACTTTGTAGAGATGGCTGGAGGAGGCAAGTAGTCTGGGTTAGCAAGACACAATAGCTATTTCATTTTCCTTACAGTGATAAGCTGTCTTGCATTCCAATGCATGTCACAAAATTCCTGGGATGAGAGAGGCCATGAGGGGGTCACTCAGTCTAATGCCCTGGCTTTGAGTTGAATTATTTTAAAAAACACCCTATGTTAAAAGTCTTCAAGACAACCTGTGCCCCTCAGTCCAAATGAATGTTGAAACCCTTTCTTAAACTAGACACAATTTTGTCTGCAATTTAAAAGCATCTCCTGTTTTGTTAGAGAGAAAGCATTTGGTTGTTCTTTATATTCAAACACTTTTCACACTTAAGAATTATAATTGAGCTACATTCTCTCAAATTTTGCTGCTTAAGAGTAGGCTATATAATTCAGTGCTTGCTTTTGTAACCTCCCAGTTCCTTTGTACTAGTTATTTATTGTTTCATCTATGTATGTTTATCCAATTAACTTGCAAACTCCTATTGTTCAGGAAGAGTCTTTTATAAACTCTTATGAAGGATAAAATAGAGGCTTGAGAATCATGATTCTCAAACCTGGCTACATACTCAGATCACCTGGAAGGATACTTTATAATATGAACTGATTCCTGGGCTACATACTCAGAAGTCCTCAGTTAAAGGGTCTGGGGTACAGATGAAAAAATAAAACTGAAAATGTTAGTCGCTCAGTTGCATCTGACTCTGTGTCTCCATGGACTATAGTCTGCCAGGCTCCTCCGTCCATGGGATTCTCTAGGCAAGAATACTGAAGCGGGTAGCCATTCCCTTCTCCAGGGAATCTTCCCAACCCTGGGATCGAACCTACGTCTCCTGCACTGCAGGCAGATTCTTTACCACTGAGCCACCAGGGAAGCCAGGGTGCAAGAGGATGTGGCAATTTATTAAAAGCTACGCAGGTGATTCTAATGTACAATGAGATTGAGAGTATAATCTTGAGCAGGTTGCTTAACATCAGTAACTCTTCATTCTTTTTATTAGATAAGAAATATGGGTAAAATAGCTTTTAAACTGTCTTTTTCTTGGAAGAAGAAAGAGTTCATGTATGTAAAAGCCTTAAGCCCAATGCTGAGACCAGAGTCTATTATCAGTAAATGTTAGCATTAAAGTTAAGGTTATTATTTGGTCTAAAGTACCTAATATGTTATTGGAAACATTATAGGTGCTTGATAAATATGTATTAACTAATAGCTCAGGTTGTTTAGTTAAATAATCCACATCTACATGAAAAAAGTTTAAACAAGGTAAATACAAAGTAATTCAAGACAAAAATATAGTTTCAACTCACATACCAAAATGCTTGAGAAATATGTGTTTTGGCACATGACCTGGATGATTGTAGTTCACAATTTTCTCATGCATAGGGAATACATGGATTGAATGTGGACTTGGAGGTTTAGAGCAGACAAAGAAAAGGGTCATAATACTTAAAGAACATAGTCAAAATATAAAGGATTACAGAAGTCTGGCAACCAGATGCTGCCAATTAAGGACATTACCAGTTATAATCAAGAGTGACAATAATAATTTTTCACATCCGTTACATTTCATTATAGTAGACTAATCCAACAAGTTATCTGAGAAATCTAGCCACCTTTATTTTAAAGATGAGTGAGCCAAGTCTAAGAAAGACAAAATGATTTAACAATAAGTCAGTCCATCCTAAAGGAAATCAGTCCTGAGTGTTCATTGGAAGGACTGATGTTGAAGCTGAAACTCCAGTCCTTTGGCCACCTGATGCGAAGAGCTGACTCATTTGAAAAGACCCTGATGCTGGGAAAGATTGAAGGCAGGAGAAGAAGGAGATGGCAGAGGATGAGATGGTTGGATGGCATCAGCGACTCAATGGACATGAGTTTGGGTAAACTCCGGGAGTTGGTGATGGACATGGAGGCCTGGCGTGCTGCGGTCCATGGGTTCTCAAAGAGTCAGACACGACTGAGCAACTGAACTGAATAGTGTAAAATATATACATTATATTCACTGTCACCCTGCTTATTTAACTTATATGCATAGTATATCATGAAAAATGCCAGGCTAGATGAAGCACAAGCTGGAATCAAGACTTCCAGGAGAAATATCTACAACCTCAGATACACAGATGACACCATCCTTATGGCAGAAAGCAAAGAAGAACTAAAGAGCCTCTTGATGAAAGTGAAAAACAAGAGTGAAGAAGTTGGCTTAAAACTCAACATTCAGAAAACCAAGATCATGGCATCCAGTCCTATCACTTCATGGCAAATAGATGGCGAAACAATGGAAACAGTGATTGACAGACTTTATTTTCTTGGACTCCAAAATCACTGCAGTGGTGACTGTAGCCTTGAAATTAAAAGACACTTGCTCCTTGGAAGAAAAGCTATGACCAACCTAGACAGACTATTAAAAAGCAGAGACATTACTTTGCTGACAAAGGTCTGTCTATTTAAAGCTATGGTTTTTCCAGCAGTCATGTATGGATGTGACAGTTGGACTATAAAGAAAGCTGAGTGCCAAAGAATTGATGCTTTTGATCTATGGTATTGGAGAAGACTCTTGAGAGTCCCTTGGACTGCACAGAGGTCAAGCCAGTCAATATTAAAGGAAATTAGTCCTGGATATTCAATGGAAGGACTGATGCTGTAGCTGAAACTCTAATACTTTGTCCACCTGCTGTGAAGAACTGACTCATTGGAAAAGACCCTGATGCTGGGAAAGATTGAAGGTGGGAGATGAAGGGGACAACAGAGGATGAGATGGTTGGATGGCATCACTGACTTGATGGACATGAGTTTGAGCAAGCTTTGGGAGTTGTTGATGGACAGGGAAGCCTGGTGTGCTTCAGTCCATGGAGTCACAAAGAGTTGGACATGAATGAGCGACCGAACTGAATATAAAACATGACAAATTAAGAGAGAATCAAACCAAAAAGCTTAGAAGCAGGAAGGAAAGAATTACTTCTGATGTAGATTATCAACAAAAAATTCATATATGTATGGAAAGAATGATACAGTTTTAAAAAGGCAGAGAAAAAAAAACGAGCATTTTAGACAAAGGGGACAAATAGAATAAGACAAACAAGGAACTTGGTTGATTGGAGCACAATGTGCATCCAAAAGAAAAATGGATGATAATATTGGAATGGAAGTCTTGGGTCAGAAATTGAAAACTACGGAAGTAAGCATAGCAGAGAAGGTAGCCCATAAGCTGACACTATACTAAACATTTCTTTAGATCTTTCTTAAGACAGCTCCAAGTCAAACTTTGAAAGGATCAAGCTGATTTTTTTAAAAGTACCTTAAATTTTCGTTGTTGTTTTGTTGTTGTTAAATTTTGTTTGTTGACACTAAGTTGTGTCCAACTCTTTCCAACCCCATGGACTGTAGCCCACCAGGCTCCTCTGTCTATGTGGTTCTCTTTCTCTCAAGGAATTCACAGTCTTGAATTGCCTATTATGCAATGTCTGAAAACAGTTCTTTTGTGTACTTTGTTCAGTGTTTTAGTTGTTTATAGTGGGCGTATTGGTTGAGTATCAATTTCTGTCATAAATCCTTGAATTTCCTTCTCTAGGGGATCTTCCCAGATCAGGGATCAAACCTGCATCTCCTGCATTGGCAGGCAGGTTGTTTACCACGAGCCACCAGGGAAGCCCCTACCTTAAATTAGCACCGTCCCAAAATGAAATAGTATTTTCAGAGAAGATAGCAGTACAATCTATACACTAAAGTCATAAAAATAGCAATCTTCAACATTCAGTTGAAACTCACTAAATATGTTAGTCAGCAGGAAAATAGGACCCAGAATCAAGAAAAATCAAGTAATATAAAAGATCCAGTATTTATAAAATGAGGAATTATCAGATAATAATTTAAAATAGTTTTTAAAATATAATTGAATGTTAAAGGAAAAAACATAATGAGAAAATGTGGAAGATACAAGAAGAGCCAAATAAAAGTTCTAGAGCTGTAATGTGTATAGTGAAGTAGTGAGCTTCACTGGTGGCTCAGAAGGTAAAGCATCTGCCTGAAATATTGGAGACCCAGGTTCGATCCCTGGGTCAGGAAGATCCCCTGGAGAAGGAAATAGCAGCCCATTCTGGTATGCTTGCCTAGAAAATCCCAGTTTAAAAGCACACTTATCACTAAAGAAGGAAACAACAGTGAATTTGATGACACAGCAATAGGAAAACTAAACATAGATGGAAACATAGTTAAAGAAGACACAAAAAGTGGAATGAGTGATCTGTGGGTCATTTGAAAGTGTTCTAATATAAGTAGTATTATAGTCACAAAAAGAGGATGAAAAGCTATTGATGAAATGACAGAAAATTGTTCAGAATTGATGTAGACAATATCAACTCAAATATTTAAGTAGCTCAATGAATCCCAAGAAAGATAAACACAAAATCATATCCAGACACATCATAGTCAAATAATTATAAACCAACTTTTAAAAATTTAAAAGTAGCAAGAATAAAAAATACTCATTAAATACTGGCAACAAAGATAAATATAAGGGCTAAATTTTCCTTAGAAGCAATAAAAGAATAGAACAATATTTTAAATGAAAAACAGAAAAAATGTCAATGTAAAATTCTAAACCTAACAAAGATTAAAAAAGGTTAAATAAAGATTTTTCAGTCAAAAAAAAAGGGAAAGAATTCATTACCATGTAACTTGTAGCAAAGGTATTTTGAAGGAAGTACTTCAGGCAAAAGAAAAAGTGGTGCCAGAAAAAAATCCTTCAAAATGAATTAGGAAAACTGGAAATTAAAATATTAGAGTAACTATTAAAGACTTTTTTAAATTTATTTAAACTATAATTTGTTTAATGCAAAAATAATAGAGTGTTGGGAATTACAAATGTGTAGAAATTAACTAAATGACATGACAAAAAATAGTACAAGGAAGATAGAAAAATATTGTAATTTTTTATATTGTACATAAATGGGTATAATATTTGAATGTACACTGTGGCAAATTAAAAGTATATATTGTATCTCAAATCACACCCAATAATTAAGAAAAAATGGAACAAGGGAAATACTTAAAAAGCCAAAGAGAGACAAAATGGAACATTAAAAAAATGTGTTTAGTAAGCCAAAAGAAGGCAAGAGAAAAAGATAATAAACAGATAGGACAATGTGTTAAAAAAAATAACAAAATGGTGGTTGTTGTTGTTCAGCCACTAAGTCTTGTCCGACTCTTTGCAATCCCATGAGCTGCAGCACACCAGGCTTCCGTGTCCTTTGCTATCTCCTGGAGTTTGCTCAAAGTCAAATTCTTTGAGTTGGTGATGTCATCTAACCATCATCCTCTGTCACGCCCTTCTCCTGCCCTCAATTTTTCCCAGCATCAGGGTCTTTTCCAATGAGTCAACTCTTGGCATCAGGTGGCCAGAGTATCAGAGCTTCAATATCAGTCCTTCCAATGAATATTCAGGGTTGATTTCCTTTAGTATTGACTGGTTTGATCTCCTTGCAGTCCAAAGGACTCTCAAGAGTCCTCACCCACACCACAGTTCGAAAACATCGATTCTTAGGCACTCAGCCTTATTTATGGTCCAACTCTTACATCCATACATGACTACTGGAAATATCATAGCTTTGACTACATGGACCTTTGTCACAAAGCGATGTCTCTGCTTTTTAATATGCTGTCTAGGCTGGTTATAGCTTTCCTTCCAAGAAGCAGCCATCTTTTAATCTCATGGCTGCAGTCACCATCCACAGTGATTTTGGAGTCCAAGAAGATAAAGTCTGTCACCATTTCCATTATTTCCCCATCTATTTGCCATTGAGTGATGGGACCAGATGCCATGATCTTAGTTTTTTGAATGTTGAGTTTTAAGCCAGCTTTTTCACTCTTCTCTTTCACCTTCATCAAGAGGCTCTTTAGTTTCTCTTTGCTTTCTGCCATTAAAGTGATAATATCACCTGCATAGCTGAGGTTGTTGATATTTCTTCTGACAATCTTGCTTCCAGCTTGTGAGTCATCTAGCCTGGCATTTGCATGATATACTCTGCATGTAAGTTAAATGAGCAGGGTGACGATATACAGCCTTGAAGTATGCTTTTCCCAATTTTAAACCAGTCAGTTGTTCCATGGAAGGTTCTAACTTTGCTTCTTATCCTGCACACAGGTTTCTCAGGACACAGGTAAGGTGGCCTGGTCTTCCCATCTCTTTTTTTCCCCCATAGTTTGTTGTTATCCACACAGTCAAAGGCTTTAGTGTAGTCAATGAAGCAGAAGTAGATGTTTATTTGGAATTCCCTTGCTTTCTATATGATCCAAAGGATGTTGGGGATTTGATCTCTGGTTCCTCTGCCTTTTCCAAATCCACCTTGTACATCTGGAAGTTCTTGCTTCACATACTGCTGAAGCCTGGCTTGAAGGATTTTGAGCATTACCTTGCTAGCATATGAAATAAGCTCAATGGTGCGATAGTTTGAACATTCTTTGGCATTGCCCTTCTTTGAGATTGGATTGAAAACTGAGCTTTTCCAGTCCTGTGGCCACTGCTGAGTTTCCCAAATTTGCTGGCATATTGAGTGCAGCACTTTCACAGCACCATATTTTAGGAATTGAAATAGTCAGCTAGAATTCCTGCACCTCCATTAGCTTTTTTCATAGTAATGCCTCCTATAGCCCATTTGACTTCACATTCCATGATGCTTGATGCTAGGTAAGTGACCACACCATTGTGGTTATCAGGTTGTTAAACCTTTTTTGTGTAGTTCGTCTTGTGTATTCTTGCCACCTGTTCTCAATCTCCTGTGTCTCTTCTTAGGGTCCTGCCATTTGTGTCCTTTATTGTGTCTGTCTTTGCATGAAATGTTCCCTTCATGGCTCCAATTTTCTTGAAGAGATCTCTAGTCATTCCCATTTTTGCTGACTGTATAGAGCTTCTGCATCTTCAGCTGAAAAGACGATAATCTGATCTTGGTATTAACCATCTGGTGATGTCCATGTATAGTGTTGTCTCTTGTGTTTTTGGAAGAAGGTGTTTGCTATGACCAGTGCATTCTCTTGGTAAAACTCTGTTAGCCTTTGACTACTTCATTTTGTACTCCAAGGCCAAACTTGCTTGTTACTCCAGGTATCTCTGGCTTCCTACTTTTGCAATCCCCTGTGATGAAAAGTACATTTTTGGTGTTAATTCTAGAAGTCCTTCATAGAACTGTTTGACTTCAGCTTCTTTGGCATTAGTGGTTGGGGCATAGACTTTGATTACTATGATGTTGAATGGTTTTTTTTTGGAAACAAACTGAGATCATTGTGTCATTTTTAAGACTGCACCCAAGAACTGTGTTTTGGACTCTTTTGTTGACTATGAGGACTACTCCATTTCTTCTAAGGGATTTTTGCCCATCGTAGTAGATACAATGGTCATCTGAGTTAAATTTGCCAATCCATGTCCATTTTAGTTCATTGATTCCTAAAATATAAATGTTCACTCTTTTTATCTCCTCCTTGACCATGTCCAATTTTCCTTGATTCATGGACCTAACATTCCAGGTTCCTAAGCAATATTCTTCACAGCCCTGGATTTTACTTTCATCACCAGACATATGCGCAGCTGAGTGTCATTTCTGCTTTAGGCCAGCCTCTTCATTCTTTCTGGAACTATTTCTCCACTCTCCCCCAGTAGCATTTTGGAAACCTAGTGACTTGGGGGGCTCATCTTCTGGTGTTCCATCTTTTTGCCTTTTATACTATTTATGGGGTTCTCAGTTAATCCCCTATACACAACAAGTTCAATTCAGAGAGCACATTTGTAAGTCTAATTTGTTCATAAGTTCAGCAAAGTTAGCTTAGGTACACAACTAACACCATCAGCTATATAGTACTGTACTGTAGTAGGTTTGCAATAATTTTCACACTAATAATATATTAAAAACAAACATGAACATAATATTTAAAATATTATAGTAAAACACCTTGAAAAGTACAGTAGTACCAGCTATATCACCACTGCTTTTATGCTTGCTTCTGGACATCTTGGGCTTGAAATAAAGATACTGTACTACTGTAGTCCATACAGAACTGTACAGTAAAGTGTGCAAAAGGAGAACCACTGTGGAGGATGGATGCACATGGCAGTGTACACCAGACATGTGGACTTACATGATTGGATATGCAAATGCACGATTACATCTTTGAAAGTTTGTGTGTAGGGGACTTACTCTCTAACAATAATTATATTAAATAGTAATGGTTTGGCACTATAAATATAAAGATGGAAAGATTAAATAACCAAAGGTAAGCCCATATGCTGTGTATGAGAAATGGATATTAAATGTAAAAATTGACGTAGGACAAAATTCAAAAGATGGGAAAGGTATGGTATGCAATCACCAATCTAAAGAAAGCTAGAGTGCCTATGTTAATACCAGGCAAAATTGGGTCTAGCCAAGGAATAGCCTAATGATAAAGAGGAATGTTTCTTAAGATAAGTGGTAAATTCTTCAAGAAGATATAAGAATCCCACATATGTATGCAATTAGAACATCAAAATATATGAAACAAAATGTCACAAAACTACAATAAGAAATAGACAAATTCACAGTTAAATTGAAAATTTCAACACCCCTTCTCAGTTTAACAGAAGAAATAGATAACAAATCTATCAACCACTATGACCTAATTAACATTTATATAGCATCACACATGGCAACAGCTGAGTGAGGCTTTCAGCAAATCATCACAGTCTGACTGGAGTTATACAGGTTGTGCTACTGCAAACAGAGTAAGGCCATCAACTGCAGAAGAGGCAGACAGTGTTGAATCCACCAGTGGACTGACACCAGCCCCAGGACTCCATGGACCGCCTACACTGACATGCTAGAACTTGGACCCACCAACTAGTGGGCTGGCATTCACCGCACACATGAAAGCCTGGCAACCAGCTGGGCCAGGAACCAGCCTTGCCTACCAGCACATCCACAGTGGTCAGCTCTACCAAAACAGAAGGACCTATGCAGCCCACGAAGAGGGTGCTCCTAGAGCATATTTCTTTGCTACCCAGAAAGGAGTGTGGTATTGCATCTCACAGGATGTTTTCTACATAAGTCCACTTCTCCAAGATCAGGAAATGTAATAAGCCTACCTTAATACATAGAAATAAACACAAAGGATTAGGCAAAATGAATAGAGGACTATGTTCCAAATGAAGCAATAAGACAAAGCCTCAGAAAAAGAGCTAAATAAAGTGGAGATAATTAATACTTAAGATAAAATATCTGAAAAAGGTTTCAAGGTAATGATCATAAAGATGCTCAAAGAACTTTGAAGAATGAATGAACACAGTGAAAATTTTAATACAGATAAAAAATATACAGCTGAAGACTATAATAACTAAAATAAAAAACATACTAGAAAGAATCAGAAGTGGATTAGATGATACAGAGGGGCAGATTAGTGAACTGGAAGATAAAGTGATTGAAATCATTAAAGTTGAACATAAAAAAGAAAAAAGTATTTTAAAAAATTAGGATACTTTGAGATGTATGAGACAAATCATATGTACTAATATTCATATTATAGCAATCCTAGATAGAAAAGAGAGAAAGAAAGGGTAAGAGAACTTATTGAATATATAATAGCTGAATACTTCCCAAACCTGGGAAAGGAAACAGACATCAGGTCCAAGAAGCACAGAGAGTCCTAAACAAGTTGAATCGAAAGAGATCCACACCAAGACACGTTATAATTAAAAGGGCAAAATTTAGAGATGAAAAGTGAAAGAAAGTCAAGTCGCTCAGTTGTGTCTGACTCTCTGTGACCCCATGAACTGTAGCCTATCAGGCTCCTCTGTCTATGAGATTTTTCCAGGCAAGAATACTGGAGTGGGTTGCCATTTCCTTCTCCAGGAGATCTTCTCTGATCCAGGGATTGAACCCGAGTCTCCCGCATTGTAGGCAGACGCTTTACCGTCTGAGCCAAAGAATTTTAAAAGCACAAAGAGAAAAGCAATGATTTATAATTATATACAGGGACTTCCCTGATTGTCCACTGCAATCTGCCTTACAATACAGGAGATGCTAGTTTGATCCCTAGTCAGGGAACTAAGATCACATAGGCTATAGAGCAGCTAAATCTATGTGCTGTAAGTAATGAAGCCCCCTACCACAACTAGAGAATCTGTGTGCTGCAACAAAAGATCTACATGATGCAACAAAGATCCCATGTGCTGCAACTAAGACCTAACACAGCCAAGTAAATACATAGATTTTTTTTTTTTAAATAGTTGCATATAAGAGAACTCCTTGTAAGTAAGATCATTGTCTGAATTTTCAGCAGAAACTTTGTAGGCCAGAAGAGAGTGGTATATTCAAAATAAAGAAGAGGAAAAAAATGCAACCAAGAATATTCTACCAGATAAGGCTATCTTTCAGACTTGAAGGAGAGACAATGAGTTTTACAGACAAACAAAAGCAATATGAGTTTGGCATCACTAAACTAGCTTTACAAGAATGTAAAGGGACTTCTCTAAGTGGAAATGAAAAGGTCACAACTAGAAATATGAAAATTGTGAAAGAAAAACACTCATTGGTAATTGGAAGCATATATAAAGGGTAGTAGATGAGCCACTTATAAAGCTAATATGAAAGTTAAAAAACAAAAATATTCTAATTAATATATAAAATATGTAGTTAAGAAACACACACACACACAAAGAAGTAAAATATGTTGTCATGTGTAACAAAAAGAATAGAATACCTAGAAGTAAATGCTTTTTTTTCTTTTCTTTTTTTTTTTTTTACCCTAAACCTAAACACGTTGTTTTAGGTCTTGATCCCCACCATTCTTACCCCCCACATTGTACATTGTATTCAGTTTTCCATTTCCTTTAGTCTTTTTTTTTTCCATTTATTTTTATTAGTTGGAGGCTAATTACTTTACAACATTGTAGTGGTTTTTGTCATACATTGACATGAATCAGCCATGGATTTACATGTGTTCCCCATCCCGATCCCCCCTCCCGCCTCCCTCTCCATCTCATCCCTCTGGGTCTTCCCAGTGCACCAGCCCCGAGCACTTGTCTCATGCATCCAACCTGGGCTGGTGATCTGTTTCACCCTTGATAGTATACTTGTTTCAGTGCTATTCTCTCAGAACATCCCACCCTCGCCTTCTCCCACAGAGTCCAAAAGTCTGTTCTGTACATCTGTGTCTCTTTTTCTGTTTTATATAGGGTTATTGTTACTATCTTTTTAAATTCCATACATATGTGTTAGTATACTGTATTGGTGTTTATCTTTCTGGCTTACTTCACTCTGTATAATGGGCTCCAGTTTCATCCATCTCATTAGAACTGATTCAAATGAATTCTTTTTAATGGCTGAGTAATATTCCATTGTGTATATGTACCACAGCTTCCTTATCCATTTGTCTGCTGATGAGCATCTAGGTTGCTTCCATGTCCTGGCTATTATAAACAGTGCTGTGATGAACATTGAGGTGCACGTGTCTCTTTCAGATCTGGTTTCCTTGGTGTGTATGCCCAGGAGTGGGATTGCTGGGACATATGGCAGTTCTATTTCCATTTTTTTAAGTAAATGTAATCAAGGAGGAAAAAGATATGCACTCAGGAAACTGTAAGTCACTGATGTGAGACATTGAAGATGACTTAAACAGAAAAATATACCAAGATTGTGAATTGAAAACTAATATTGTTAAAAAAGATTATACTACTCAAGGCAATCCACATTTTAAATGCAGTCTTTGTCAAAAATACTAATGCCAGTTTTCATAGAACTAGAACAAATAATTCTAATATTTTAATGGAAATATAAAACACCCTGAAGAGCCAAAAAAATGTTAAAAAAGAACAGAGCTGAAGGAGTCACGCTCCCCGACTTCAGACTATACCACACAGCTACAGTAATGAAAGCAGCATCAGTTCAGTCGCTCAGCTGTGCCTGACTCCCTGTGACCATGGGCTGCAGCATGCCAGGCATCCCTGTCCATCACCAACTCCCGGAGCTTGCTCAAACTCATGTCCATTGAGTCAGTGATGCCATCCAACCATCTTGTCTTTTGTTGTCCCCTTCTCCTCCTGCCCTCAATCTTTTCCAGCATCAGGGTCTTTTCCAATGAGTCAGTTCTTTGCATCAGGTGGACAAAGTATTGGAGTTTCAGCTTTAGCATCAGTCCTTCCAATGAATATTCGGGAATAATTTCCTTTAGGATTGACTGGTTTGATCTCTGTGCAGTCCAAGGAGCTCTCAGGACTCTTCTCCAACACTACAGTGCAAAAGCATCAATTCTTTGGCACTCAGCTTTTGTATAGCCCAACTTTCACATCCATGCATGACTACTGGTAAAACCATAGTTTTGAATAGACAGACCTTTGTCAGCAAAGTAATATCTCAGCTTTTTAATACTCTGTCTAGGTTGGTCATAGCTTTTCTTCCAATGAGCAAGTGTCTTTTAATTTCATGGCTGCAGTCACCACTGCAGTGATTTTGGAGTCCCAAAAATAAAGTCTGTCACTGTTTCCATTGTTTTCCCATCTATTTGCCACAAAGTGATGGGACCAGATGCCATGAACTTGGTTTTCTGAATGTTGAGTTTTCACTCTCCTCTTTCACTTTGATCAAGAGGCTCTTTAGTTCCTCTTCACTTTCTGCCATAAGGATGATGTCATATGTATATAAGAGGTTATTGACATTTCTCCTGGCAATCTTGTTTCCTTCTTGTGCTTCATTCAGCCAGGCATTTCGCACTCGCCCATCGAGTCGGTGATGCCATCCAGCCATCTCATCCTCTGTCGTCCCCTTCTCCTCCTGCCCCCAATCCCTCCCAGCATCAGGGTCTTTTCCAATGCGTCAACTCTTCCTATGAGGTGGCCAAAGTATTGGAGTTTCAATTTCAGCATCAGTCCTTCCGATGAACACCCAGGACTGATCTCCTTCAGGATGGACTGGTTGGATCTCCTTGCAGTCCAAGGGACTCTCAAGAGTCTTTTCCAACACCACAGTTCAAAAGCATCAATTTTTCGGCGCTCAGCTTTCTTCACAGTCCAACTCTCACAAAACCATAGCCTTGAACAGACGGACCTTTGTTGGCAAAGTAATGTCTCGGCTTTTTAATATGCTATCTAGGTTGGCCATAACTTTCCTTCCAAGGAGTAAGCGTCTTTTAATTTCATGGCTGCAGTCACCATCTGCAGGGATTTTGGAGCCCAGAAAAATAAAGTCTGACACTGTTTCCACTGTCTCCCCATCTATTTCCCATGAGGTGATGGGACCAGATGCCATGATCTTAGTTTTCTGAATGTTGAGCTTTAAGCCAACTTTTTCACTCTCCTCTTTCATTTTCATCAAGAGGCTTTTTAGTTCCTCTTCACTTTCTGCAATAAGGGTGGTATCATCTGCATATCTGAGGTTATTGATCTTTCTCCCGGCAATCTTGATTCCAGCTTGTGCTTCTTCCAGCCCAGCATTTCTCATGATGTACTCTGCATATAAGTTAAATAAGCAGGGTGACAATATACAGCCTTGACGTACTCCTTTTCCTATTTGGAACCAGTCTGTTGGTCCATGTCCAGTTCTAACTTTTGCTTCCTGACCTGCATACAGGTTCCTCAAGAGGCAGGTCAGGTGGTCTGGTATTCCCATCTCTTTCAGAATTTTCCACACTTTATTGTGATCCACACAGTCGAAGGCTTTGGCATAGTCAATAAAGCAGAAATAGATGTTTTTCTGGAACTCTCTTGCTTTTTTGATGATCCAGTGGATACTGGCAATTTGATCTCTGGTTCCTCTGCCTTTTCTAAACCAAGCCTGAACATCTGGAAGTTCTCGGTTCACGTATTGCTGAAGCCTGGCTTGGAGAATTTTGAGCATTTCTTTACTAGCGTGTAAGATGAGTGCAATTGTGCAGTAGTTTGAGCATTCTTTGGGGTTGCCTTTCTTAAGGATTGGAATGAAAACTGGCCTTTTCCAGTCCGTGGCCACTGCTGAGTTTTCCAGATTTTCTGGCATATTGAGTGCATAACTTTACCAGCATTATCTTTGAGGATTTGATCACATTCACTGGCTTTGTTTGTAGTGATGCTTCCTATGGTCCACTTAACTTCACATTCCAGGATGTCTGGCTCTAGATGAGTGATCACATCATCATGGTTATCTGGGTCATGAAGATCTTTTCAGTATAGTTCTTCTGTATACTCCTGCCACCTCTTCTTAATATCCTCTGCTTCTGTTAGGTCCATACCTTTTCTGTCCTTCATTGTGCCCATCTTTGCATGAAATCCTCCTTTGGTATCTCTAATTTTCTTGAAGAGATCTCTAGTCTTTCCCATTCTATCTTATACATTCTATTGTATATTGAAAACAGTATAGTACTGGAAAAAAAAACAGACATATAGATCAATGGAACAGAATATGTATGCCAGAAATAAACCCACGGTTTTTATATATGGTCAATTAGTTGATGACAAAGGAGGCAAGAATATACAATGGGATAAAGACAGTGTCTCCAGTAAATGGTGTTGGAAGAACTTGACGGCTGCATGCAAAAGCATCAAACTGGACTCACACTATGTATAAAAATAAAGTCAAATGTATTAAAAACGTAAATGTAAGGTTGCAGCCATAAAATTTTCAGAAGAAAACTTTGTAAGAGTGCACTTTGGTATTGGTGTTAGTGATATTATTTTGGATATGTGTTCAGACAAGGAAACAAAAGCAAAGTTAAATATGAGATTATATAAAACAAGCAAGCAAAAAGCCTTTGCACAGTTTAGGAAACTATTAACAAAACTAAATGCTGCCTATTTAGTGGGAGAAGATATTTTCAAATGATAAGGGGTTAGTATCTAAACTATGCAGCTCAAAATCAAAAAACAAACAACCCAATTTAAAAATGGGCAGAGGATCTGAATAGACAATTGTCCAAAGTAGACTTCCAGATGGCCAACAGGCACCTGAAAAGTTGCTCAACATCATTAATCATGGAAATGTGAATCTAATTACTATGAGATATCCCCTTACATGTACTAGAATGACTATTATCAAAAAGGAAAGAAATAGCAAGTGTTGGTAAGGATATGGAGAAAAGAGAACTCTGTGTACGACTGGTAGGAGCAGCCATTATGGAAAACAGTATGAAGTTTCCTCAAAACAATTAAAAATAGAGCTGATACATGATCTAGAAATTGCAATTACGGGTATTAATCCAAAGAAACAAAAGCAGTAATTTGAAAATATATATGCACTTCAATGTTAATTGCAGCATTATTTATAGTAGCCAAGATGTGTAAGCAACCTTAGTGTCCATAGACAGACAAACAGAAAAAGAAGATGTAGCATATATAGAATGGAATATTACCCAGCCATAAAAAATGAAATCTTGCCATTTGTAGTAACAACATGGGTGAATCTGGAGGGTATTATCCTAAGTGAAATAAGTCAGACAGTGAAAGACAAATACATGCTCTTGATTATGTGTAGAATCTAAAACAAACAAAACGAACTAACAAATAAAATGAAAACAGACCCGTAGATACAGAGAACAAATGGGTGCGCCAGAAGGAATGGCTGGGGGTGGGTGAAATAGTTGAATAGGACTGAGAGGTACAAGTTTCCAGTTATACAATAAATAAGTAACAGGGAAATAATAAGGAATATAATCAATAAGGAATATGACCGTATTCCATTATATGACCATAAGAAATATGGTCAATAATATCATAATAATTTGTATGGGGACAGCTGGTTATTAGACTTATTGTGGAGATCATTTCATAACATATGCACATGTCAAATCGTTATGTAGTATACATGAAACTAATATAACATTGTACATCAATTATATTTCAATAAAAAAGAGACCTCCTCAATAGGAGGGATGCATGCACAGGTGAACACACATGCACAAACATACAAAATACACAAAATAACCAAAAAAGAAACCAAAATCAATTGGACTTCATAAAAATTTAAACTTTGTAATTTGAAAAGCACCATTAAGAAAATAAACCAGCACACAGACTCAAAAATATTTGTAATACATATATCTGAAAAATTAATTTGTATCAAGAATGTATAAAGTGATCTTCCAGCTCAGTTATAATAAGACAAACAAGCCACTGTATAAAATGGGCAAAATATTTGATCAGACACTTAACAAAAGAAAATGTGCAGGACTTTCTGGTGGTCCAGTGGTTAAGACTTCACCTTCCAATGCAGGGGTGCTCATTTGATCCCCAGTCAAAGAGTTAAGATCCCACATGCCCACATCCAAAAAACCACAAAACAGAAAACAGAAACAATATTGTAACAAATTCAACATTGTTGTTCAGTTGCTAAGTCCTATTGGACTCTGCAACCACAAGGACTGCAGCATGCCGGGCTTCCCTGTCCTTCACTCTCTCCTGGAGCTTGCTCAAACTCATGTCCATTGAGTCAGTGATGTCATCCAACCATCTCATCCTCTGTTGCCCCCTTCACCTCCTGCCCTCAATCTTTCCCATCATCAGGGGCTTTTCCAGTGAGTCAGCTCTTCATATCAAGTAGCCAAAGTATTGAAGCTTCAGCATCAGTCCTTCCAATGAATATTCAGGGTTGATTTTCTTTAGGATTGACTGGGTGGATCCCCTTGCTGTCCAAAGTTCTCTCAAAGAGTCTTCTTCAGCACCACAATTCAAAAGCATGGATTCTTCAGTGCTCAGCCTTTTTTATGGTCCAACTCTCATATCTGTGCATGACTACTGAAAAAAAACATTGACTATATAGACCTTTGTCACAAAGTGATTTCTCTGCCTTTTAATACACTGTCTAGGTTTGTCATGGCTTTCCTTCCAAGGAGCAAACATTTTTTAATTTTATGGCTTCAGTCACCATCCACAACAATTTTGGAACCCAAGAAAATAAAGTTTATCACTGTTTCCATTGTTTTCCCATCTATTTGCCATAAAGTGATGGGACCAGATGCCATGATCTTAGTTTTTTGAATATTGTGTTTTAAGCCAGTTTTTTTCACCCTTCTCTTTCACCTTCATCAAGAGGCTCTTTAGTTTCTCTTTGCTTCTTGCCTTTAGAGTGGTGTCATCTGTATATCTGAAGTTGTTGATGTTTCTCCTGTCAATCTTGATTTCAGCTTGTAAGTCATCCAGCCTGGCATTTTGTGTGATGTACTCTGCATATAAGTTAAATGAGCAGGGTGACAATATACAGCATTGATATGCTCCTTTCCCAATTTTGAACCATGCCCTCTTCTAATTGTTGCTTCTTGTCCCGCATACACATTTCTCAGGACACAGGTAAGGTGGTCTGATATTCCCATCTCTTTAAGGATTTTCCATAGTTTGTTGTTATCCACACAGTCAAAGGCTTTGTAGTCAATGAAGCAGAAGTAGATAGGTTTTCTGGAATTATCTTGCTTTTTCTGTGATCCAATGGATGTTGGCAGTTTGATCTCTAGTTCTTCCTTTTCTAAATCCAGCGTGTACATCTGGAAGTTCTCAGTTCATGTACTTTTGAAGCCACCTTGAAGGATTTTGAGTACTACCTTGCTAGCATGTGAAATGAGGGCAAAATAGATTCAATGAAGACTTTAGTAATGATACACATAAAAAATCAGCAAAATGTGCAAATGGCCAATAAGCACATGAAAAATGGTCAGTATCATTAGTTATCAAAGCAACGTAAAACCATAGCTGATTACCTGTATACATCTGTTTCGATGGCTAAAATTTAAAAGGTTGACAATACCAGTTGATGAGGGTGTAGAATACAGACTGAAACTCTGTTATTGCTAATGGTCAAATAAAATTGTGCAACCATTTTAGAAAGTAGCTCAATTGTTTATTATAAAATTAAACATACACTTAACTCTGTGATCAAATGATTCTTTTGAAATTGTTTACCTAAGAGAAATGAAATATATTTCCACAAAAAGACTTATAATTGAATAGTCATAGCAAATTTCTTTATAATATCTTAAGACTGAAAACAGCCCAAATGTCAATTCACAGTTGAATGTATAAACCATTGTGAGCTTTCCATTCAAGGGAATACTATTCAGCAATAAAAAGAAAGGTTACTGATATACTCAGCACAAATATTACACTGTGTGATAGAAGCAAAGGGTTATATGTTGTAGAATTTATTTTATATGAAATTCTGGGACAGGAAAAAATAATCTATAGTAACTGAAAGCAGATTAGTGGTTGCATGGAAACTGGGCCAGTTGAGTGGAGTGAGGACAGATATTGACTGCAAATAGGCATAAGGGATCTTACTTAAGTGACAGAAGTTTTCTATATTTGACTATGATAAATGTACACATATAGCAAAACTCCTCAAACTGTTCACATTAAATGGGTGCATTTTATTTTATATAAATTATACATTGATTGAATAGGGCCTGCTAATTTTAAAGACTCATAAACATCTAGTAATCAGTTAGGTTTAAAAAGATATTTTTGACCATAAGAAGCAAACAGTTTCTGAACTGATAGACTTTAGGATGCTTCTTAAAATTTCCCCAACAACTAAAAAATTAGTGTGAGAGAATGATATTCTTACTCTAGTAGTTTTTCAAAATAACTGATCTATGTTCTTTATGTTAGAATTTTGTTTAGAAAATTAGGGCCTTCCATGTGACTCAGTGGTAAAGAATCTGTGTGCAATGCAGGAGATGGATGTTCAGTCCCTGGGTAGGGAAGATCCCTTGAAAGAGGGCATGGCAGCCCACTCCAGTATCCGTACCTGGGGAAAATCCCATGGACAGAGGAGCCTGGTTGGCCCTAATCCATGGGGTTGCAAAGAGTCAGACATGACTGAGTGACTGAGCACACACACACGCTTTTGTGTATGTTTATGTAAACAAAAATAATAAGAGAAAAAGACCAAACCTGGAAAAGAATGGACAGGTGTATCCTGCAGATCCTAGAAAAACCAAGAAGTAAGAAATAAAGAGCCCCATGATGCTTAGTGACCTTGCAGTATTTGCTAGCTATTAAGTCTCAGTGGTGCCTGAAAGAAATCCACTTTTTGATGTCAATGAGAGGCTTTGCATGAAGTACATAATAAGTCTAGCTTAGTGCTTTATACACAATAGTTATTATTTTTAAAAACCTAGGACTTCTTTTTGGAAAGGAGATGGAAACAGGAGGGAAGAGAAGGAAAGATGAAGATATCAGAGAAAGTTTCAGAGAGTGAAGCATGGTGACAGATGGAGAGGAGGAAAGATTATGGAGGTTGTACCAGATGGCCTCTGCTTTTTCAGTAAAGTAGGAAGGAAGGTCATCTGTTCAGAATGAGGACGGCATGGTTGAGAGTGAGGCATAAAAAAAACGTAGAAAAATGTTAGAATACTTTTTTTTTTCCCCTGAGAGGAATGGGATATATAGTTCAGAGAGGCATAAGATGATGAGATCATGAGGAATAAATGCTTAAAAGTGAAGCTAGGAAACAGAGTTTGGCATACCCAATGGCAACTTTCTCATAAGCTTATCTGGCAAAGCTTGGCAGCTTGGGAATGAGTGAATAGCCTACAAATGGGAAAGTGACTTGTGTTGGGGATATGACATAATTTAGGGCACTACAAAGAGTGTTACTAGTGTGTTAGAAAGAATCATGTGAAAATAACTAACTTAGAGTCTTGAGGCCTGGGGAAGGCCCCTGAAGCTGAAGGTAGGGTGAAGAACTGAGATAAATGAGACTGAGTATACAATGGCCATTATAAATGAAAAATATAGATACAGGAAATCTAAAGAATGGATTAGCTAGAAGGTAAGGTGGTTGTAGTGAGCAAGAGGAGCTCTGAAATATGGATTATTAAAATTGAGTCAGTCTTAAGAGAAGGTGAATCAAAACTGGTATAAGCAGAAAGGTGCCAGAAGTGCATTAATATCAAGACCATAAGAGTTGAGAGCGTTAAGAAAATTTTACAAAAGTGGCAAGATATACTCAGTCTCTGCTTTAAACAACCATATCAACTTACCTGCTAGGTTATTTTTTCTACTTCAACAATGCTATTATAATATTTCAGGTAAGTCATTATATTTTTTAGCTTTATGGAGGTATAATTGATATTCAAAAACTTTCACATTTAATGTATATATGGGTTTCCCAAATGGCTCCGTGGGTAAAGAATCTGCCTGCGATGCATGAGTCTCAGGAGACATGGGTCAATCCCCAGGTTGGGAAGATCCCCTGGAGGAGGAAATGGTGACTCACGCCAGTATTCTTGCCTGGAGAATCCCATGGACAGAAGAGCCTGATGGGCTACCGTCCAGGGGATCGCAGAGTGAGACACGACTGAAGGGACTGAGCACACGATGTATAGATCTTGACGAGTTTAAATTCGTTACCTTCTGAACAGGTCTGAAGCCAAGCCAGAGGGAACCTGGAGTCCTGCTGAGTGCAGCATTTATTAACAGAATTCTATGACCCACAGCGTGACCACACCTAGGAAAGACCCATTTCACTCCTGAAACCTTAAACAGAGCTGAGTTCTCTGTCAGGCACAGTGCTAGGGTCGATCGTAATGTTAGGGATCCATGAAAGTGTTTTAATTTCTTTTAAAATAAATGAATATGATAATAATGAAGGTAATATATTATGATGAACCCAGCCTACATTATATTGATCTTCATACTATCAGAGTTGTAAAATATCATCTTTAGTGGGGCTTTGTCTGTTCACTTGTTTCCTGGAAGAAAGGACCCACAGAAGCAAAATTTCCCAGAGGTCACAAAAGTCATAATACAGCCCTAGGTGTCATCATGGACAGCTTTCATTTTCCCTCTCAAAACTGTCTTTGTTTCATTGATAAAATTATATGGTGACCCTCCAAATAAGAGAGAGGAAAGGAAAACTGAGGAGGTGCTAGGAGACAGAAACTCTCAAATCTAAGATGAAATACAGATGAAAGTCGATTTCAGACCAATAGCCATGATTATAACTATGGTCATTTGTAAACTCTCTGTGAGCTTGTCTGACTCTGAGGTCTTGCTTCCATTCTTATAATTATTCTAAGATAAGCCAGTTCACCCTCCAGAACACTGAAAAGTAGAAATGAAAGAAGACACATGGAGATAGTGACTCTATCCACCAGTTTGCAAAAATGTTCCCTTCGCTATGATCTGTGCCCACCTACCACCTTTCTCATTGTCTCTGTGTCCCAGGCTGCCAAATTTTGTTAGAGTTATTTCTGAAAATGTGCTGATTGCCTCTGCCACAGATTTGTGTTCTCCAACCACTCACTGTGGCTTAGCAATCCTTTTCATCTCTTGTTAACTCTGTTTACTCCCCCCACCCCCAGTGAATGGCTTGGCATGGAGTAGAAAGAGAAACAAGTCAGTCTTTCACTCATTCAGCAAGTCTCAGGTGAGGACCCACAGCAGTGCCCAGGACCAGTCCTGTCATAGACCTGACCTCAAATTGCTTATGATATAGAGGGGAAAACAATGTGATTCACCAATTCTTGTTTCATGCCTACTATGTGCCAAGCAAGATAATGAACACCTAAGTATCAAAACGATGAATGTGATGAAAAGCTCACTTTTCAGATATATGTAAATGGATCACTACCAAACCAAGTGCTGCCTTGCTTTAATTGGAGGGTGGGGAGCTATTGACGCTGAGTTCACCTCAGGGCAGACTACAGCTCTGCCAATGTAGCCCACTCTCCACTGGGACATCTCTTTGCTCTTCATTTGGACCTCTTCCCATCTGCAGACATTTCTACGTTAAAACCAAAGTGAATACAAGCTTATTTTTAAAGCATTAAAACTCTTGGCTGAAACGACTAGCCAGAGCGTGTTGTTCCTTAGTTAGGAGCTGTCAGAATCACTTAAAAACAAAGCTGAGCAAAGTGTTAAATAAACGTACAAGAAGAGCAGAAGGGCCAGTTCAGATATCGCTAGGTAATCCGAATACACTGTGGATCTGGGGAGAGCGCATCTGTAGACTCTTGAGAGACCGCAGTGCTGATTAGCTTTTTAATCTTACCCCAGTAAGGATGGAAATTTTTCCTGTTACTGAGAGACACAAGGAAACCATTATTTCTTTATAGAGACAAATATCTATTTCAGTAAGTAATTTAAAGCACACATACTGTAGAGAACATGTGTGGATACTTGGCATAGAGCTGGAAGTACTAATAAAATAACTTCCTTAGGTGGTCTCTTTTAGACTAAAAGACAGTAGTAACGGTGTCTCCTTTCTGATATTTACCATATTATAGATGTTTACAGTTGATCAACTGTTGGAAATAAAGCAGTCTTATGGACATAAAATAAGGGAAGGAGGATGAGAAAAATCTATCACCTTTTGCTGTGACTCTTGCTTAGAAAGTCATCAGTTTTTTTTTTAATTTTATTTTTTATTAGTTGGAGGCTAATTACTTTACAACATTTCAGTGGGTTTTGTCATACATTGATATGAATCAGCCATAGAGTTACACGTATTCCCCATCCCGATCCCCCCTCCCACCTCCCTCTCCACCCGATTCCTCTGGGTCTTCCCAGTGCACCAGCCCCGAGCACTTGTCTCATGCATCCCACCTGGGCTGGTGATCTGTTTCACCATAGATAATATACATGCGGTTCTTTCGAAACATCCCACCCTCACCTTCTCTCACAGAGTTCAAAAGTCTGTTCTATATTTCTGTGTCTCTTTTTCTGTTTTGCATATAGGGTTATCGTTACCATCTTTCTAAATTCCATATATATGTGTTAGTATGCTGTAATGTTCTTTATCTTTCTGGCTTACTTCACTCTGTATAATGGGCTCCAGTTTCATCCATCTCATTAGAACTGATTCAAATGAATTCTTTTTAATGGCTGAGTAATATTCCATTGTGTATATGTACCACAGCTTCCTTATCCATTCATCTGCTGATGGGCATCTAGGTTGCTTCCATGTCCTGGCTATTATAAACAGTGCTGCGATGAACATTGGGTGTACCTGTCTCTTTCAGATCTGGTTTCCTCAGTGTGTATGCCCAGAAAGTCATCAGTTTTTATCTACCGCTCTTGATGTCAGCTGGCTAATGACTCTGTCCTTCATTATTTAGATATGACTATACCTGAATAGCCCTGGGACTGTCTCAGTTGTATATATTTGGCTTTAAAATCCATGGCTGATTCATATCAATGTATGACAAAACCCACTGGAAAAAAAAATAATAATAATAAAAATTAAAAAAAAAAACCTGATTATGTATCCTATAAAAAATGCATTTATATCTTTAAATGGATATTATATTATGACTTGTTTTTGAGGTTAAAAGAAGATTGGCGTTGATCATTTTGAGAAACCATACCTCTTGGCACCTGTCTGTCATCCTGGCATCACGCTGGCCAAAGGGTAGATGCGTTCAGTATTCATATGTATAGTCAGAGCAGGGGGCTGGCTGCTATGATGGAAGAATCTTTATCTGTCCTTGTCATTACCTTCATGGAGCTTACTATAACTTTTGGGTAGTAGATACAACATGAAAAAAAAAAAAAAAAAAGCAAATATAATATCAATTAGTGGAACCAGATCTGGGAGAAGAAAACTTAGAGTGTTGGATCTCATGTGTGTGCCTAGCACTCTACCTGGTTCCTGGTAGGTATTCAGGAAATATTTGTTAAATGAATGAATAAATATCTTCTATATCCCAGATGATAGCTCTGAGCTATCATATATTTGGATCTCCATTGGTAAGAATGAGGCTTCAAGATTCTCAACCATTTTTCTTCCTGGAAAATTGTCTTTTAAATACATACAGTTTAACAAAATGAGTATCGGAATAATCAAATCTGCTGCTGCTATGTCCAAAGAGGTTTCTAAGACACAAGATTCTCCCATGTGTTAGAGGTAGGGATTTCCAGTGAAGACTTTTTGATAGATTTTTATACGTCACTACTATGCATAGACCTTGCCACTCTTTGAATCTATGGTATCCTTCAAGGACTCTTCATATTAGCTTCCAAATCATCAAATATCATTTCACAAAAATTCCTTTTCCCTCATTTGTAACTATTTCAATGTATTGTCTTCTGATCAGGTTAAATAGTTTCTCTCCTCCCTTGGCTTTTCTACCTCTGAAATTTTTGTAGACTATAATTATTCCTCATCTTGGCAATGGCTTTAATGAATTATCAATTTTCTTTAATCCCCCCAGATAACTGTATTCTTCTATGGGCTTAATCATCTTGCTGCTCTTGCCTGGAGTTTTTTTCATTGCTGTTCATTTGTTCTGAAAGGAGATGCCTCAAACTGAACCCTGCACTCTGGTGGGATTTTTAAGGAGCAGATGTTTTGGTATCCCTATGATGCAATTTTACTGCTATGTGGCTTTTATGACATGATCAACAACTTGTGTTTTCTCCAAAACTGTGCCTAAAGCTTTGCAAACCTTTACTTTCACTTTTGGGCTTTACTTTATTTGCGTTTTCTGAAGAGAGAGAGAGAGAGAGAGATTTGCAAGAAAGAAGGAGGGAGATTGCCCACGTGTGTTTATGAGATATAAGACAGAAATGTCAAACATATTTGCATTTCCAGGGGGGTGATGAGGGGAAGGGCAAGTTATATAAAATAAACAAGCTGAAAGTATATCTTGTACAACATAAGCAAATACAGCCAATATCTTATAATAAATAGAATATAATATAAATGGAATATAATCTTTAAAAATTGTGAATTACTATGTTGTACATTTGAAACATATAATATTGCACATCAACTATATCTTAATTAAAAAATTAAATTAGAAAAAGAAGAGTAGATAAGCTCCCTGTTGTTTTGTCACTAACTCATGTCTGACTCTTTAGACCCCATGGACTGTAGCCCACCAGGCTCCTCTGTCCATGAGATTTCCCAGGCAAGAGTACTGGAGTGGGCAGAAAAAGAAGAGCAGAAAATAGTTTCTTTGGATCGAGTTCACTGGAGTTTACAATTATCCAACTTCACAATCTTAAGAGCTCTTATTCAATTAGTAGTTTATAGAATTGTTTAATAGATAATGCATAATTTTTGCAACCCCATGGACTATACAGTCTTGGAATTCTCCAAGCCAGAATACTGGAGTGAGTAGCTATTCCCTTCTCCAGGGGATCTTCCCAACCCAGGGATCAAACCGAGGTCTCCTGCATTGCAGGAGGCTTCTTTATCAGCTGAACAACCAGGGAAGCCCAAGAATACTGGAGTGGATAGCCTATCCCTTCTCCAGAAGATCTTCCTGATCCAGGAATCAAATCTGGGTGCAAGGGTCTTCTGCAAGCGGATTCTTTACCAGCTACCAGAGAAGCTCAGTTAGATAGATACAGATATATAATATTTAATCCTATGGGACAGAATTATTCCCATTTTACAGATGATGAAATCAATCACCAGGAGGGCCCAAATAGCTGGCCTAATGAGGCAAGGGGCAGGTTTGGGACAACCCTGGATCCCCTAACTAATCACAGCTGTTGCTTGGAGAAGGCAATTCCAGTTTCAGGTACTGCATATATAATAAAACATTATGATAAACTTTATGCTCAGCCTCAAATACTAGTGGTATATCTTGTATATCTAATGCTGATTCATGTTGACGTATGGCAAAAAAAAATCACACTATTGTAAAGTAATCATTGTCTAATTTAAAAAAATATTTAAAAACTATATATTTTCATACCCAGAAAAGGAAGAGGAAAAAGAAAACTAGGAAGATGGAGTGCAGCTTATGTTTCTCTTTGCAGGGACCCCTGTGAAAGACCCACGTCAGGAGCCAAGACAAGCCCAGTGCTCCAAGGTTTCTCTGCTAGAGTGAGAGAGACCAAACATTACCACACTCTGGTGATAATAAAACAGAACACAGCATGAAGAATACAATGATGATTTACTGGGCTGAGAGTCCCCAGATTATGAACAGGTTGTCTTCCGAATGTTCTCTTGAAGGAAGTTTAGAATAAAGAATGCATGTTCTCGTGGGGGAAAAAAGGGCTTATAAACAAGGTTAAGAGTTTAGGTCTTAGCCATAAAAGCCTGGCTAGATGCATGGAGTGTAGTACTAGGTGTCCCAATGTCTCTATAGTAAAAATAAATGTGTTCTGGGATGTTGAGGACACAAATCTAAACCACAGCCCCCAAGCACACAGTGAATCAGGAGCTCTCCAGGCTCCCAATCACTAGCATTCGGAGTGAGAAGGTGCCTGAGAAGGTGCTCCAGGGGGATAGGACACTGAAGGCCAGAGGAAGGTCCTTACAGAAAGGAGGAATATGGACAGTTGACCTTAGAAGCTATTGTGAGGGCCAGAATCTCCTGTCAGGTCAACCTGAGTAGAGGTTCTTCCTTTCTTTGCTCTTGCTGGCCCTAAAAGCTGAACCATCACCTCTGCTTCCTGCCATTAATATTTGCTACTTGTTACTTCAAGATAGCTTTGAACAGAAACAGTTTGGGTTGGAATGGAGGCCCGGGGTTTTCTCCTTACATTCCACTCCTGTAGCCAGCACACAGTGATGCAAAAGGTTGGGTGCACTGATAACTTTTCAGGGCCCTGTACATAGAGATCACATCAGAGGAAGCAGTCTTTGCCATGCTCTACTCCCCTGCTGCTCTGCCAACGTGTGTGTGTGTGTGTGTGTGTGTGTGTGTGTGTGTGTGTGTGTGCACGTGTGTGCTCATTCAGTTGTATCTGACTCTTTGCAATATTATGGGCTGTAGCCTGCCAGGATCCTCTGTTCATGGGATTTTCTCAGCAAGAATACTGGGGTGGGTTGCCATTTCCTACTCCAGCTCTACCAATATCATTCTGTAATTTAACAAAAACTTATTTAATACAGAAATTTGCAAGATATAATTGGCTAAAATATCAGTGACTTAGGTTGTGATTATCTGGAGAACTATATCTGATATCATCTGGTACAAATTACCCAGATTTATATCCTTATTCCTGAGATTATCTATTTATATCTAAATTTCTACTGCAAGTTACCGAAGATTTCCCCCATATTCTTGTAACAGTGATAGGCACTGGAGAAGGACTGTCTGGTTTATAAGCTTTTTGCCATTTATTTGATAACTTAAACAATGAGAATAAAAGTAATATCTACCTTAAAGGGTTATTGAGAGGATTAATTGATTGGTTTTTGTAATGGACTTATCTTCATAATTACCAGGGTAAGCACTCAGTGTTTTCTTTTGATTCTGTCATTGTAATCTATGAATGGTCTGGCACCTGTTGATTTATAATGACCTCCCAAGCTCGTCCAGTGGAAGACAGAGAGTGGAAAGAAGTGATTCTTCTTCTTTGTTCTAATACAGAGAGTGGCCTATCCAAGCCCAACCCCAGAATGAATAAGTGGAGATAGTCCAAGGGCAGCAAATGGAGAAAGATGCAGCAGAGAGTAATAGTGATGAACATGTATTGGGGTGGCATTGTCTGGGTTTGAACCCCCTTTCTGCCCCTTAATAGCTATAATGACCTTGAGCAAGTTATATAAACTCTCAGTACCTCAAATTTCTTCTTTGTAAAAAGGAGATAGTCATAGGATTTACTCACAAGTTTGTTGGGAATATTAAGTGACTCAATGTATGTAAATAAAATAGAACATTTTTACCTGATATGCTATAAGTTCTATAGAAGGAAGTAAAAAAGGGGGTGATGTCCCAGATTCAGTTAATACACAGTCCTCTTCAATGGCTTTTCTTGAATCTCTTATTATCCAAGATGTGTTAATATCAAGTGTCTTTATCCAACTGAGGTTTTTTTTTTTTTTTCAATAATTGTCCAACTATCTTCTCATTTTTGGGTATATGTTTGAATTTTTTTTTTCTACCATGGTTTCTCAGTGCCATCCTAACTTTATTATCAACTTTAGAAAAGAAACAGATGAACAAATTTAAGCCCTCCCTTACATGAATACACTCTCAGTCTGCATCTGGAGTGTATCCAGACTTGTCCTCTTTGGTGTCTAGAATGACTGGTAAGAAGCAGTCAGGTCCATTTATGTCTCTGCAGGAGGGATGGCACAGCCTTCTTCTTGTATGAGTCCTATTCTAAAGCAACACTGGACTCTTTTTTGATTACTCCGCTTATGTCAGGCTATGTAATTTTTCCCTAAAATAGCCTGAAATGATGAGAGACAATCGACAGAATAAGAAAGCTTGCTGGACTAAAGCAGGCATTTGACCCTGTAACTGTCACTGAGCTTCTCTGAGCTTCAGTTTCCTCCTAAGTAAAATGGACATAATGCCATGTACTATTTGGTGCACCATTTACAGTCATGGAGATCATAAATTATTATTGCAATGCTTTGTTTTACTAGAGTAGTTGTGTTTTCTTTCTTGATTTTATCAAAAATCTTCATTTACTCATGGAAGTGTGCTCTGTAGATGAGTTCCATCTTTCATGTGTGGTGAAGCAGGAAAGGGCTGAGGACATCTCCATAGATATTGTCTTCCTCACCTGAACTTATGATGTGTCCCCAGAGGCAGAGAGCTCACAGTTGTGTTTCCTGACAAATACTCAGTGTGCTGTTCTAGGCTTCACGTTTGTGCAAAAACGTGAGGTCCACCAGCAAACCACGGTGACACAGAGTTCAACTTTCTCTTATGAATAATAAACAGCCTGACAAGGACACTTGGCTGAATTGAAGGCCATCTTTTCTCCCCATGGAAGCAGTTCACAGATGTCTCTGTAGTCATGACCAAGCTACTCCTGAAGTGATTTTGGGTCAACACTGGCACATAAACAGAAGTCCAACTAAAACCCTGGTATGACTCTAATAATCTTAGTCTAGAAAAATTTAAAGCAGATGTAACCAAATGGCTGCTTAGTCATAACAAAGGAAAGATCACAAAAAGGAAAGCAGTCACAGGTGAGTCTCAACATTCAAATTTATTGTGTACCCTCCAATGAAGATCTCTTAGTACTGAACATGTTAATTTGCTGTATATTTGAATATCTGTGGCATCATTATGACAAGTCAGTGAGGGTCTACAATGGTGAGTTTTCTGCTTTTGTTTCCACGTTGATATAATTTCTAAAATATGAAAAGACAAAACATACTGAGTCCTCTAGCAAACTACCTTATAACTTATAAAGTGCCACACGATTTCAGTGCTCTGGTTTATCTGTTGAGTTTATTGTCATATTGGTCCCCAGTGGTAACATACAGATAGAACATTTCTGGCTCACGTTAGGTGATCATGTCCCACTGTTAATGAGACAGCATTCATCATGTGTCTGCTATTGTACTCTTGTTGGATTCTTTTACTAATTATAAAGACAGAACTCTTTTATAGCGATCAGCTACAATTGAAAGATATTTTCACAGACTAGGATTTTAGCTCCATAATTTATTTAATAAATCTAGAATGTTTTGACATCATGAAAATGACAATGTGGTGGAATAATGTTCTACATTAATTGTCAGAGGCTAATGAGAAAAGAACAGAGGCACACTTAACACATAAATGGGATTTTTGTATCAAATGAAGGGTAAATGATCTCACAGCACCTAGTGAAAAATGCCAGAAGTTTGAGAGTTGGTCAAATAGAGAATTCTAGTTGAATAGTTGTCATCACAGGGCATATAACAGTATAAGCATACTGAACTCACAGAAATCCATGCAGGGCAATAGGTGTCATCCACATTGCTCATAGATGTCCTCTGCAGACCCATCTTTGTACATCACAACTTGCAGGAGTTCATGAGTAAGTGGTAATGAACAATGAAGAATTTTCAACTACATTATATTTTAAAATTATTTTTTAGTATTTTAGTATTAATTTTTGGATGGACTGCTAAATGGATGGGTCCATTAAACCAGTGGATTATGGCTTAAATTAACTATTCTTTAAAGAGGAAAAATGACTAAGTGATGACTATGATGTTTTGTTGCTGTTGTTTTAACTTATTTGGCTTCATCATGTGTTAGTCATGGCATGTGGGATCTAGTTCCCTGACCAGGGATCAAACCCCTGCATTGGGAGTGAGAAATCTTAGCCACTGGACCACCAGGGATGTCCCCAGTGATAACTGTGATCAAGGGAATTGTCATGAGGCTCAACATTAAAATAAGTTTAAAGAAAATAAATCAAATGCCATATATATATTAATATGCATATATTACAATTAAATCCCCAAAGATCATTTAGTTTAGCAAAACGACATAACATCATCTGCCACATCAAATCATTTGAATAGTTTCAGCTACATAGTTTTATTTGTATGTATTTAAATATGCCTCAGTTTATGTTTTAAATTTTAAGAATTTATTGAGCATTTATTGATTGGAATCAGGCAGTGTGAAAAGAAGGGCTTCCCAGATGGTGCTAGTGGTAAAGAACCTACCTGCCAATGCAGCAGAAATAAGAGACAAGCTTAACCCTGGGTCGGGAAGATCCCCTGGAGGAGGAAATGACACCCAACTCCAGTATTCTTGCCTGGAGAATCCCATGGACAGAGGAGCCAGGTGGGCTGCAGTCCATAGAGTCGCAAAAAGTCAGACACAACTGAAGCGACTTAGCACGCATGTGTGAAGGCACACACATACATGAAGGCATACATAGTGTCAAAAGAAGTTCTTAGGAATTTTCCACTAACAAGAGTCAGGGGAAAGACTTACATGAGCAAGTGTGGAAGCAAAGAGAGGAAAGTATTTGACTGACTATCGCTTAAAGCCTGGTTGGTTGTTTTTGATTGGTTTCCTTAGTGTTTTGACTTGGTAACTTGGAGGCATTTACAGGTTGAGATTTTGTTTGTTTATGGAGGTCACCATGATATTGGAGTTTGATGGCCTCTTTATTTAGTTAATATAACATATATAATATAAGGCTTTGTCTAGATTTTTACAACGTATGAATTATAAGCATATTTGCACATACTTAGTAAAATATAATAAAAATAATTTATGACAGTGAAAGATTTTAACAATTTTTTCCTCCAAAAGTTTACTTTATTCAAGTTCTAGAGAAATGGATAATGGTTTTTCGAAGGATAAGGGTTTTAGTAGTAAAATTTTAAATTGATAGAATGCCCATGTGTGTATATGTGTGTGTGTGTGTGTGTGTGTGTATTTTAGGTCTTACTCTTAGTTTAAAAATAAAATATATTCCAAAAGAATAAATGAATTGTTCAAAGTCATACAATTACTAAGTAGCAGAATAAAGAGTTAAAGTAAAACATGCTGTTGCTGCTAAGTCGCTTCAGTCGTGTCCGACTCTGCGACCCCATAGACGGCAGCCCACCAGGCTCCCCCGTCCCTGGGATTCTCCAGGCAAGAACACTGGAGTGGGTTGCTATTTCCTTCTCCAATGCATGAAAGTGAAAAGTGAAAGCAAAGCCGCTCAGTCATGTCTGACTCCCAGCGACCCCATGGACTGTAGCCTGCAAGGCTCCTCCATCCATGGAATTTGCCAGGCAAGAGTACTGGAGTGGGTTGCCATTGCCTTCTCCGGAAAGTAAAACATGCATGGTTGCAATTTATACTCTTTCCTCAAAACAATATCTCACAGTATTAGCCAGGTAAATACAGAGGGACAGTTAACAAAAATAATGAATTTGGTTTTGGAAAAGTCGAACAGTAGTTCCCATTCTTGATGAAATTGTACTCTTGGTTCAGGAATTTGATGAAGCTATTGGTAATAATTAGGATAAAAGATTAATTATGTAAGAATAAAAAGCACTCTACACTAGCTCAGAAATACTCAAAAGTATTTTCCATCAAAAGTGGAAAGTGTTTAGCCTTACTACATGAACATCACTCATCTTCCACTTTTAACATGATATAAATATTCCCTTGGCTTCCCAGGGGGCACTAGTGGTAAAGAACGTGCCTGCCAATGCTGGAGATGTAAGAGACATGGGTTCACTATTTACAACTGTGATTTATAGGGAGAATGATCACTTTTCTACTCCTCCCTTTCTCCTCTTCCTTCTCCTGCAGCTGTTTCCCCTCCTTTCCTTGCTCCTCTTCTGCCTCCTCAACCTTCTTCTTGTTCAATGTTTTGTGCTGCTCCTTTTTCCCACCTGATGCCATTGTCTACCTCTAGATATTTCTGTCATGTTGATCTTCTAAGTAGGAAGCTTTGCCTTCATAGAGTGACTTAAAGTGAGACCAGCTCCACTGCCTAGGGCAAGAGAAAAGAGTCATCTTATAGGTGGATTATAATGTACCAATACCTGAGAATCCAAAATTATTTGACACTAAAAGACATGCTGGAGGGAATGAGTGTATCAGAAAGGCATGCGATCTTTTCAAATAGAACCAAATCAAATATTTATTGAGCGCCTACCATGTACCAAGACTAGAGTAGTAAATAAAAACTGAAAACAAGGATAGGGCAAACCTTGTTTTCAGATTGGGCATACACAAATTTAAATTATAATGCAAATTTAATTTTAAATAGTTGCTTGAGACAGCTATAAAATAAAAAGTTAAAAGGAGATATAAAAGTAATTTATAAATAGTGAAGGCTAATTCTATAAAGTTGAAAGAAGACAAGAGGTAGAATTTGAATTGTATCTGGAAGTTGTATAAGAATTTGCATAGTTGGAAAAATAAAAATATAGTAGGACTATTATTGGAAGGAAGTGGTGAATTATTCTAATAAATTCTTTGTATAATTAGACAAGTCAATAACAGAATGTTTTTAAAAAAGCACCAAATCACTAGTGAATATCTCCATTTGAAGAGATTGTATATTATCATCAGGAAAAGTAGGGATAGTAATATCGGAAATAAAGAATAGTAGTTATGGTGGTAGTTGCCACTTATGGAAACCTTACTACATCTACTACTGATACATGCCAAGAACTATAAACACTACTGCAGACTCATCATGAATCTAAATGATTAAATGTGGCAGATCATGAGTGGTAATTTAAAATTGTTTATTTTTTCCTTAACTATTGGATTCCATCCTTTACATTTAAACATGTATTACATTTAAGTCTTAGAAATTGTCAGAAATGCAATTTGTATGGGGAGAGAAAGTATTATTTTGGCACCAGGCAAAATGAAAAAAAAAAAAGTTCTTTTTTTCCACACATGTTTCCAGTTTTGCTGCTTAATTTTGGAAAGAGGTAATTCTATGTCAAAATTAGGCCAAGTGAAAAATGCACACACAGTAATCTTCATTTTCATTATCTGGAGCAGTTCAAAAGGCTCAAAAAATGGAACTATTCTCAAAGAAAGGAATGCATATTCAGGTAATTACAAATAACAGACGCATCTGGTTATCTTAATTGTTTGGGAATGTCTCAATTAGCTGAGAATGTTTTCATGATGACTTGGAGACAGTGAAAAATTTTCACAGCAGATGGATTCAACGGTGAGAGGAAATATAGGCAGCTCACCCTGAAGTCTATCTATGATGACAAAATCCATTCAAATATCTGTATCTTTTGGATTTTATTTGCCTGTAAAGGGAATTTGTTGTTGTTCAGTTGCCAAGTCATGTCTGACTCTTTGTGACCCAGTGGACTGTAGCATGCCAGGCTCCTCTGTCCTCCACTATCCCCTAGAGTTTGCTCAAATTCACGTCCATTGAGTCAGTGATGCCATCGAACCATCTCATCCTCTGTTGTCCCCTTCTCTTTTGTCTTCAGTCTTTCCCAGTATCAGGGTCTTTTCCCTAGGAGATGGCTCTTCACATCAGGTGACCAATGTCTTGGAGCTTCAGCATCAGTCCTTTCAATTAATTTTAAGGATTGATTTCCTTTAGGATTGATTAGTTTGATCTACTTGCAGTCCAAGGAGGGCTCTCAAGAGCCTTCTCCAGCACCACAAAGAAACGTTATTTTGTTTTGATCTCTTCAGCTTCAATGGTCGGTCTGAAGAGGAGGCAGGACTGTTGATGCTATGGTCACCCAGGCTAAGGCATGTCAGCTTCCTATTCTCCATTGTGACCACAGTTCCATTTCTTAACAGAGGTTGCCTTCTCACTGAAATTCGACTTTTAGGCCTACTCTGTGATTTGACCTTGTTCATTGAGAAGCTTAGAATGACCTCAGTATCTAGGCACATCCTCAGTCTAGTTTAGGACTGATGGTCTTTGGATACTTTGAAATAATTCACATTGGTGTACTTTGGTCAGTTACTCAGCAACATTGCTTGCTTTAGACTTGCCACCTCACAAGGGCTGCCATAACCTATCATACTTCTAGGAGGTCAGAGTCAATCCAGATCCTGCCCTTTTCTGAGTTTTTCTTCTTTAAATACTTTTTTTTTTTTTAAAGAAAGATTTGTCAACTGCAGGATGGTACATAAGCAGTTACCATGATGTCAAACAAATCAATACCTTATCCTCCCAAGTTTCCTCCTGGATTAAAATATGCCCCTCTACCCAACTCCCTTGCTTTGCGGTTTATTAGTGTAGATTAAAAGAGATGGGGTCATCTGTTAAAGGGGCAATTTCCAATGTGACTGTTGGGAAAAATCTCTCGGAACATTTCTAATCTTGATAGACACTCTCTCAAGCCAGAGGAAACTGCCCATAATTCTTAGTGAGGAGGTTATAAATTATTAGATATCATTAATTCTTTGCTTAATAGCCAGCTTTACACAGAAAACATAATCTGGGTTAAATTTTAAGGGCCAAAGACACCTGGGGGGATTAGTCTAATCAGCAAGCAGATGTTCTATGTATGCCTGTTAGTCGCCCAGTCATGACCGACTCTTGGCGACCCCATGGACTGTAGCCAACCAGGCTCCTCTGTCCATGGAATTCTCCAGGCAAGAATACTGGAGTGAGTTGCTATACCCTTTTCCAGGGGATCTTCCTGGCCCAGGGATTGAACCTGGGTCTCCCGCATTGCAGGCAGATTCTTTACCATCTGAGCCACCAGATGTTCTATGGCCCCAAACAAATTCTGATCAATATTATTCATCTGTCAGCCCTTGAAATAGAATGTGGACTACTCCACCAAATCTTTCTTACCTGTAGGGATTAGCAGGGGAACCTAACTCTCTGACAGTGACCTTCTTGTGAAAAAGAAGTCAGTATCTCCTAATTTTTCACTGCAGCCCTACGTGTTTACAGCATGAATGCTTAGAAACTATTACAGGTGGGTACAACTGAAAGCGAGTGGGAATCCCTGGTGGTTAGACAGTGAAGCGTCTGCCTACAATGCGGGAGACCTGGGTTCGATCCCTGGGTCAGGAAGATCCTCTGGAGAAGGAAATGGCAACGCACTCCAGTACTCTTGCCTGGAAAATCCCATGGATGGAGGAGCCTGGTAGGCTATAGTCCATGGGGTCGCAAAGAGTTGGACACGACTGAGCAGCTTCACTTCACTTCACTTCTAAGGAAAGAATGGGAGACTTTCTCTCAGGAAGGGGAGGATGTAAGATTCTGGTGCTTCAACCTTCTTCTCTCCTGTAGTGATTCCTTTTAAGAAATAGAACCTACTCTTGCTGTTTAACAGAGACTTACAAAGTCTCAAGGGTCTTTAGTTAACTAGACATCTCATTGATAGCATTTCTTCTTAAATTCTGGACTCTTGGAAGCAAAAATATCAGTGTAATATGTTCTGAATTATTATATTAAGTCATGGATCCCATATGAACCAAGTCTCTCTCTCAGGGCTTCTCTCCTACCACACATTTTCTCACCTAATCCTTGCTTGCCCACCATGGAAATGTTAGACAATTCATTGCTGGATTCTGTACAAACTCTTTGTGTTTTAGAAGATAGCAAACAATACCTTACAAAAGCTAAAAAGCTTTTCTTTGTGAGTGAAATAAGTGGCCATAACATAGACATAAAACCTGTCTTCAAGAAACATCTTCTCATCTCTTACTCCATGTTTTTTCACAAAGAAGTACACTAGCTTTGGGACCTATCCTTCAGGGTTTCCAATCTTCACCTTTCCTAAATCTTCTAGGATTGTTATCAATGTCAGAAAATCCTCTACAATGGCCTTCTCTTCAATACCTGTCCATCCTTCAGGGTTCACTTGTCTGCCTTCTCCCAACTGCCTTTGCAATCAAAGAAGACTTTGATTAAAAGAAGACTTTGATTGCAATTCTCGTTTCTGAAGACCTTTTATCTCAGAAGAGTTATAGGATTTAGTTCAGCAATGGGTCACATGAACATTCAGTCAAACCCAGTATTACCTGCATAGCTGTGTATTCAGCAAGAGTAGTAATTTCACTTAGAAAAGGAATATGCCTTTTGTGTTTAGCACTATGTTTGGTCAATAATAGATTTTCAGGTAGGATAAGTTGAGAGGAGAGACATTTCCTAGGCTGCAGTCCAAGAAAGTCTTCCAGTGGTGGTTCTGAATGGATGCTTTAGACTTTATGGAAAGATAAAACCAGCAACTGTTTCATTTCATTACCAATACAAGAGTCAAAAAATGCATATATTGTTAAAAAATGTAAGACATGACCTTACAGATTATGAAAGAAAGAGTTAGTCCATCATGTGCGACTCCTTGTGACCCCATGGATATATAACCCACCAATCTCCTCTGTCCATGGGATTCTCCAAGTAAGAATACTGGAGTGGGTTGCCATTCCCTTCTCCAGGGAATCTTCCCAACCCAGGGATTGAACCCCAACTGAAGGCAGGAGGAGAAGGGGATGACAGAAGATGAGATGTTTGGATGGCATCACCAACTCAATGGACATGAGTTTGAGCAAACTCTGGGAGTTGGTGATGGACAGGGAAGCCTGGCATGCTGCAGTCCACGGGGTTGCAAAGAGTTGGACGTGACTGAGCGACTGAACTGAACTCCCTCATTGCAGGCAGATTCTTTACTGTCTGAGTCACCAGGAAAGCAGTACTCACTTATAACCTAGGAATCAAAGTTTTAGACAATGTTCCTAATTCAATGTTAATATATTTTCATTCTCAAGGTTAAATGTAGGTGAATTAATGCTACACACATATAGACATCAATGAAGAGAACGTTAGGACTTAACACCAGGTGAGTGACTCAGAATCATCTCAACAAATACCCTAAAGCAAAGAGAAGGAGAATCTGTGGCTCTGTGGGTAGCAGAGAGGGTTAAGCCTTCTGAACCACAGAAAACTGGCCTTAAATCTCAACCATGTGGTCTGGACCACTCACCTAACCTCTCTAAGCCTTCATTTCTTCAATCATAAAAGGTATGTAATAGTACCTCACACAATCAAATGAGCTTGAAATTCAGGTAAAACAATAAAGTCCCAGGGTTTAAAAGCTGCTGAATATCAGTGCAGTCTCTTAACACTATACCTCAAATCTTGATGCCCCAATACCAATCTGGTTTCTGCAGAAAAATGACTTACAGAGTTCCTCTTCCCAAGTATGTCTCAATTCCAGGCTGACTTTCCTCTGTTTACTGATCTGCTCTAGTTTTCCATCCCTGCTACAAGGATCTCAGCTGAGACTCCACAGAACTTAGACTTAGAAAGTGTCTCAAGAAGTCCTGCTTCAAATTGAAGTCTTGTTCCCTTTATCACTGAGGTGCTGGCTGCAGTAGGAACCTCGTGACAAGCTTGCGAGTGGAGTGAGAGGCAGTGCTGTGGCACAAGGCCAGGGCACTGGGTGGGCTTGCATCTGAAGGCAGGGGAACCTGATGGATCAGTTAGTTCCATCTTCAGACTCACAGTCAGGAGCAAAGTGGCCCCTTGCAGGTTTGTTTGGACTAGAGGAGGGAGGGTAAGATACCACAGCAAAGTTTGATCGAGGCACTCAGTGATCTAGCTAGCCTCCACATAAATTTTTACCCAAGTCTGTCAGTCTGTCTGCCTAACTACTCATCTATCTGTCTATCTCTCTAAGTCCTTATACTCCCAGGAGTTTCTTCTATATGAAATAGGTATACACAAAAGACATATGGATTCTTGTCCACCTGGCTTAGTACGTGGATGTCAAATTGTTGAGTAAGTACTTGATATATCCTATATACAAAAGAAAGTCAAAAGCAGGAAGTTTGGAAAAGAAAAGAGTAGGGAGGCAATATGAGTGCTTCTCCAGAAAACTGAACAGTCTTTTTTTTTTTTTTCCTTGAAATAAAGCTGGAGGAGCTTCACCTCTGAGTATGAAATAGACGGGTTTGCATGTTAATTGGATAACTGGTGTCAGTCAGTTCAGTCGTTCAGTTGTGTCTGACTCTTTGCAACCCCATGGACTGCAGCACACCAGGCTTTCCTGTCCATCACCAACTCCTGGAGCTTGCTCAAACTCATGTCCATCAAGTTAGTGATGCCATATAACCATCTCATCTTCTGTCATCCCCTTCTCCTCCTGCCTTCAATCTTTCCCAGCATCAGGGTCTTTTCCAATGAGTCAGCTCTCCACAGCAGGTGGCCAAAGTATTGGAGCTTCAGCATCAGTCCTTCCAATGAATATTCAGGAGTGATTTCCTTTACCATTGACTGGTTGGATCTCCTTGCAATCCAAGGGACTCTCAAGAGTCTTCTCCAACACCACAGTTCAAAGCAATTCTGCTATCAATTCAAATATAAAGACACAGATTAAACCAAATTTTTTGAGATTACTTGTTTTTACCTGCCTAATATTCCTAATTGGTGCTCTTCTACAGACTACATGGAGGCAGCAGCTTGGTAGGCACAGAGACGCATAGAAAAATATCTAGAAAAGGACATCAAATAAAAAGTGTCTCCATTTTTATAAGAAAATAAAATGAATTTTAGTGTAAGAAGGCTTAACTTCTTGAATCACAATCTAATACACTGCATTCATAGACAAAAACACTGGGACAGAGAGAGGTTTTATGTGAAACCAAAATATTATTCCTCAGAGTTTTATGTTGAAGCCTAATTAGTTTAAGAAAGTGTTAAGAAGAGAACTGAACTTACGATATTTTCTAGACTTTCTAGGCACAGCATGTAAAATAATCTCAACTGGTGAATCTTCAGTTTCTACCTAGAATCGACAGGACCAAGATATTGTCAATAATCATTATATACATTGGATCTTATTTTGAGAATGCTGATATTTGCAATTTGTAGGTGGTTTATTTGGGTTCAGAGGCAAACATTTGTACAGCATTGTTTGATTTTACCAGGGGCAGAGTAAAGTGTGTTAGAAACAGAGACAGAATAGAAAGCAAGCATTCTTATCCCGACATTTCACAAACTAAGCTGCAGGGAGGCATGGGCTAGCTTCATCCTTCTGATCAACACATCATTTGTAAGGTGACTCTGCAGCTCTTCCTATCACAGATTTGGTTGTGCCCACCACTGGAGCTGGGTTAGCTTTGCAACTTGATTTGACCAATAGAATATGGCAAGAGTGACGGCATACCAATTCAGAACCTCGGTCTCAGGAAGCCCTGTGATCTCTCTCTCTCTCTCTCTCTCTCTCCCTCTTACTATAAAAAAAGCCCAGTCTAGCTTGGAGGAGGAGAGAACATGAGAGCATAACAAGTCACTCAATTTTCCTAGTCGAGACCCTAAATGTGGGACAGACCAGCTAAGACTACAAAGCTAGTCGTCTTGTTGATCTTCAGCTTAACTCTGATGCATACATGAGCCATGGCAGACCAGTATGGCCTGGTGGCCGGACCCATAGCCTCATAAGCAATAAGAAATGGCTACTGTTTGAAGTCAAATCATTTTGGGAATGGTAGTTATCATGCATCATTATTGTGATAATAGACTACTGATACAGAGAGACATGTGTCTGGTGGGATTAACTCCATCTATAATACAGTATAGCTCTGACTTCTGCTGAAGTGGATTAGATGTCACTAATTTGACTGTGGGTAAAAATATAAGGATATGAATATAAATATATACATATATTTCCTCTAAGTATATGTAGAGATATATACATACACATATATACTCTATATATATATATACACACACACACATACTATATATATATATATATACATATATACATATATTTATAACCACATCTCTGTAGATATGTTCAACTTTAAACATATATATTTGCCTATATCTAGATTAATAGACACAAACTGTAAAGTCAGATAAGATGTTTTACACAGAGCTCCTCAACCGGATACATTCATCTTCATGTAACGGTGAATTACTCATTTCTGTCATCAAGAATTTACTAAAGGATCTATTGGTAGCATGTCCTGTGTGCTGACATAAACTGGCCCTGGGCAGATTTATTCAGTAGGCTGAGTAACTAGCATATCTTGTGATTTAGCCAAACACAGGTTTTATTTGCTCAACCATCTTTTTCTTCCTCTTATTATGGTTCGGGTGGCCCTGCATAAGATTTCTTACATCAGTGATTAGTCCCTGTATCATTTTTATAGGTCTATTTTTAAAAGGTGCTTATTTAAGTGACTGGTAACTAATCACAGTTCTATAATTGACTGAAACGTTGACTCAGTGTAAAATCCAAATTAAATTGAAAAAGAAACCCAAATCCTCATTATAAATTATTCTTCGCAGCTCCACAAACACTCATTTTACAAACAGCAAAAGCATGAAGAGACAAACTTTGCCTTCCTGCAAAAAATATGTTCAACAATTACAGACCAAAATTTATAGCAAAGGAAGGATGTTCCTCTTTCTTTGCAGTGACACTAATAAAAGGAAAGAAATATAAGTACTGCTTAGTGTAGGCTGGGAAATGCCTAAATTTTAAAATTAGAATAGTAGCATTTTATTTCTGGACAAGCTCGACTGATCTTTTTACACAGAGCGACAGACAGGCTTAGGGGGGCATGACCTCATCACAAAGATTTGGGCTTCAAAGGCCGCTCCTCAAACCTCTTGCTGATCACCTGCCCTTCTACCACCCCAAATTAAACATTTAAAAGTTTTGAAGCCGCCTTGCTTTACATTAAACATTTTTCTACCATCCTCCAGTCAATTACCCAGAGGCCAGAAATATCTCTTTCCCCATTCAGCCCATGGCACCTCCACTGTGAAGTGCTCTAAATCCATTAGCGGGGCCCTCTCTGCATGCTACATCATCAGAGGAACAAAGCTGTGATGATGTAGAACAACCCACGTTCATGTATATCACCAGAGTTCTAGCCTCCTGATCAGCCGGCGGGCTTAATAAACATTCCAGATGGCTTGCTCTGCCTGAAGGAAGAATGGATAATCACACTACACTCCCCTCCAAACAATAATAAAATAAGGCCATGGTAGCACAGAAGCCCGAGCCTGCCAAAAACATTGAAAGGACTGCTTAGAACAATAGAATCAAGTGATTGGAAGGCACATCAGTGCCCTCACCCTTTATGAAGGAAGGTGGCCTGCTTTCCTATAAAGCATGCAAAACCAATTGTGTTATGCAACAGCTCTGCTGAAAAATAAAGAAAGCAAAAAAAAAAAAAAAAAAACAACTCCATTTAAACCAAATAGTTTCTTTTAAAAGAATTTGGTGAAAAGGAAATTTAAATAAAAGCTCAGAAATAAAATAACCTTTGCAGGCCAGAATCATGAGCTATGCATACATAGCCTGAGACATACAGCTTTAGGTTACACTTGTAAGTAGGCAGCAGAAGGGGTTTGATCAGTTTTATATTCACTTTAAGGGATTTTGACTGGGATTGCATAATTAGAGTGACCAGGGTATTCTGTGAAGAGTCTGTAGAGGCTTAAAAGATGGATTTTTAGGAGGAATTGAGGTGAGTACGCTGGTGCTCAGTGCTGAGGCCAATTCTTACAGCACACATCCCTCCTCTGTTTTGTGTTCTCTCTGAATCCCTCTCTCATTTTGCATCTTCTGCTCTTTGGATGGATGCTCATCTATTACTGCTCATATGCTTCTGATTGATAACTTATATTCCCTTCTAGTTTAATACTTAATTTTGTTACTGTGTGATTAGAGTGTATCAGAGTTGGAAGTTAAAGTCTGCTCACTATTTGTCAAGAAAGGTCTATGCAGAGCATAGAGTATTTGGAGGACAATGAAACTATTCTCTATGATATTATAATGGTACATACATATCATATTTGTCAAGACTCAGGGGATATACAACACCAAGAATGAATCTTAATGTAAACTATGAACAGTGGGTGATAATGATGTCATTGTAGGTTCATCAGTTACAACAAAAATTTCACTCTGGTGAGAGATGCTGATAATGGAAGAGGCTACCCATGTTTGGGAACAGGGGGTATGTAAGAAATATCCATCTTCCTAACAGTTTTGCTGTGAACCTAAAACTGCTCTTAAAAGTAGTGCCTATTTTTTTTTTTTTAAAGAAAAGTCTATGTAGGCAAAATATGGGCTCCCCTGGTGGCTCAGAGAGTAAAGAATCCGCCTGCAATGTGGGAGACCTGGGTTTGATTCCTGGGTCGGGAAGATCCCCTGGAGGAGGGCATGGCAACCCACTCCAGTACTCTTGCCTGGAGAATCCCATGGACAAAGGAGCCTGGTGGGCTACAGTCCATGGGACTGCAAAGAATCAGACACGACTGAGCGACTAAATACAGCACAGGGAAAATACACCTAGAACTCTGAGCAGTATTTTGATATACAAATTTGCCTTTGCCTATGGTCCAAATGAGATTTTTAAGTTCTGATTAGATGTATCTGCACATTGGTGTATATTAAGATTCTTTAAGGGTAAGCCAAAATCAAAATATTATTCCCCTGAGGAAAAGTATCTGCATATAAGGGTCCATGTTGCTGGTCGCCATTTCTCCTAGTAATGTTTTCCACTGTTCATGATGAGTTGTAGGGGGTTATGGTGATGAGAATAGGGATGAGCCAATGGAGGTTACCATTATTGATGTTGTCATCTGAAGAGGAACATATCCATTAAGGATCTATAAGGTTTATGAGTGTATGCTCAGTCGCTCAGTCATGTCCAATTCTTTTTGACCTCATGGACTATGTAGCCTGCCAGGCTTCTTTGTCCATGGAGTTTTCCAGGCAGGAATACTGGAGTGGGTTGCCATTTTCTCCATTAGGGTATCTTCCCAACCCAGTGATTGAACCCAGGTCCAGGGATCGAACCCATATCTCCTGCATTGGCAGGCAGATTCTTTACACTGAGCCACCTGGGAAGCCCCTATAAGGTTTATACCTGTGCCTATATAAAATTCATCCTCCTTATGTGTGGGATTCCATATCCACAGATCTGAAAGTTTCGTTGTACTAAGTCATTTTACATAAAAGACTTGAACATCACAGATTTTCACATCTAAGGTGATCATTTAAACCAGCATATAAACAATTTGTGAAAAATTAGTCTTAATTTGGTTTTGATATTTGTAATTTATTATTCCCATGATATGAGCTCATTGTATAAAGCTAATGCAAACATTCTGCAAACAGTCCTCTGTCAATAAATTATTTAACGTACCATAGGAGATAAGATGTCAGAGTGGAAGGACTTGAGCTCACCTCCTCTCACAAAATCACCAAAATCACAACTAGATGCTAAACAACCAACAACAACAAAAAACTGGAACCTACCAAAAATGTTATCCTACATCCAAAGACAAAGAAGTCACAACAAGATGTTAGAGAGATGTTTTCCTGATATAATCAAATCCTATACCTGTTGGGTGGGCTACCTGTAAACTGGAAAATAATTATATTGCGGAAGTTCTCCCACAGGGGTAAGAGTTTGCAGCATCATGTCAGGTTTCCTAGCCTAGGAATCAGGCATCAGGAGGATGAGCCCCCAGAACATTTGACTTTGAAGACTACCACAGTTTGAGTGCAGGAGGAGCTCGATAGGACTGGAGAAAACAGAGACTCTTCTCTTGGAGGGAGCACATGCGGTTTCATGTGCTTTAAGATCCAGGGAAAAGCAATGACTCCAGAGAAGCCTGAGCCAGAACTGGTGGGTCTTAGAGGGTCTCCTCAGGTTTGGCTGTGGCCCATTGAAGGGGCACGGACACTGGTGTCCCTAGGGAATATTCCTTGGTGTGAGCTCTCCTGGAGGCTTCCATTTTGGCACCCATTCAATAGCCTGCAGGCTCCAATGCTGAAATCTCTCAGGTCAAACAACCAACAGGTTGGGAACACAGTTCCACCTATCAACAAATAGGCTGCTTAAAGTCTTCCTGAGCCTACAGCTACCTCTAGCCACTTGACTTAGCCCTGCCCACCAGAGACAAGACCAGGTCCACCTAGTAGGCAGGCACCAGTCACTTCCATCAGGAAGCCTGCACCAGACCAACCTCAGCCACTAGGGGGCAGACACTAGAAGCAAGAAGAACTATAATCCTTCAGTCTGTGGAATGGAACCCACAAATACAGAAAGTCAGACAAAATGAGACAACACCAAAATATGTTCTAAATGAAGGAACAAGATAAAACCCCAGAAGAACAATTAAGTGAAGTGGAGTTACGCAATCTGCCTAAGAAAGAATTCAGAATTACAATAGTAAAGGTGATCCAAGATCTCAGAAAAAGAATGGCGGTGCAGACTGAGGAAACAGAAGAAATGTTTAAAAAACAAGCAAACATAGATGAACAGTACAATAACAGAAATGAAAAATACACTAGAGGGAATCAATAGCAGAATAAATGAGGCAGAGGAACAGAAAAGTGAGCTGGAAGACAGATTTGTGGAAATCACTACTGTGGAACAGATAAAAAAGAAATGAGGGTAGTCTATGGGACCTCTGGAATGAGGAAAAGAATAGAAAAGATCAATGGAACTAAAACCTGATTCTTTGAAAAGATAGACAAAATTGATAAACCTTTAGTGAGACTCATCAAGAAAAAAAATGTGAGGGCTCAAATCAACAAAATTAGAAATGAAAAAGAAGTTATATGTGACATCACAGAAACACAAAGGATTATGAGCAACTACTATAATCAACTATATGCCAATAAATTAGACAACCTAGAAGAAAGGAAAATTCTTAGAAAGGTACAATCTTCTAAGACAGAACCAGGAAGAAACAGAAAATATCAACAGACCAATCACAAGTACTAAAATTAAAACTGTGATTTTAAAACTCCCAACAAACAGACATCTAGGACCAAATGGCTTCACAGGTAAATTCTATCAAACATTTAGAGAAGAGTTAACACCTATGCTTCTGAAACTATCCCGAAAATTACAGAGGAAGGAACACTTCCAAGCTCATTCTACAAGGCCACCATTACCCTGATACCAAAATCAGACAAAGATACCACAAAAAATAAAATTAGAGACCAACATCATTGATGAACATAGAGGCAAAAGTTTTCAACAAAATACTAGCAAAAAAAAAAAAAATCCATCAATACATTAAAAGGATCATATACCTTGATCAAGTGGGACTTACCCCAGGGGTGCAAGGATTTTTTAATATCCACAAATCAATCATATGTGATAAACTACATTAACAAATTGAAGAATAAAAGTCATATGATCATCTCAACAGATGCAGAGAAAGCTTCTGACAAAATTCAACATCATTTATGACAAAAACTCTCCAGAAAATGGTCATAGAGGGAAACTACCTCAACATAATAAAGGGCATAGATGACAAATCCATAGCTAACATCATACCTGATTGTGAAAAGCTGAAAACATCCTATAAGATCAGGGATGAAAAATAAATGTTCATTTTTGCTACTTTTATTCAACACAGTTTTGGAAGTCTTAGTGATAGCAGTCAATCTTAAAGGAAAAACCAGTCAATCCTAAACGATATCAACCCTGAATACTCATTGGAAGAACTGATGCTGAAACTGAAGCTCCAGTTTTTTGGTCACCTGATGCAAACAGATGACTCATTGGAAAAGACCCTGATGCTGGGAAAGATTGAGAGAAGAGAAGAAGAGGGTGTCAGAGAATAAGATGGCTGGATGGCTTCACCAATGCACTGGACATGAACTTGGATAAACTCTGGGAGATTCTGAGGGACAGGAAGGCCTGCCATGCTGTGGTCCATGAGGTTGTGAAGAGTCAGACATGACTGGGCAACTGAACAGAAACAAGTGACAGCAGAGAAGAGAAAGAAAGGAATCCAAAAAAAGAAGCAATAAAAGTGTCACTATTTAGAGAAAACTTGATAGTATACAATCATAAAGATGCCACCAGAAAACTACTAGAGCTCATCAATGAATCTGGTAAAATTGAAGGATAAAAAAGTCAGTACACAGAAACCTCTTACATTTCCATACACTAGCAATACAAGATAAGAAAGAGAAATTAAGGAAACAGTCCCATTTACCCATTGCACCAAATTAGTAAAATACCTAGAAATAAACCTACATAAGGAGGCAAAAACCTATATTCTGAAAACTATAAGACATTGATTAAATAAATCAAAGATGACACAAAGAGATGGAAAAATATATCATATCCTTGGATTGGAAAAATCAATATGTCAAAATGATGGTACTACCCAAAGCAACCTATAGATTCAATGTAATCCCCATCAAATTACCAATGACATTTTTCACAGAAATAGAACAAAATTTTAAAAAATTTGTATGGGAACACAAAAGACGTAGTCAAAGAAATTCTGAGAAAGTCAAACAGAAAATAAGGCTGCCTGACTTCAGACTGTACTACAAAGCTCCAGTAATCAAGACAGTGTGGTGAGTGAGTGAGTGAAAGTTGCTCAGTCGTGTCCGACTCTTTGTGACCCCATGGACTATACAGTCCGTGGGATTCTCTAGGCCGGAATTCTGGAGTGGGTAGCCTTTCCCTTCTCCAGGGGATCGTCCCAAACCCAGGGATTGAACTCAGGTCTCCTGCACTGCAGGTGAATTCTTTACCAACTGAGCCACAAGGGAAGCCCAGACAATATGGTCCTGGCACAAAAACAGAAGTGTAGAGCAATGAAACAGGATAGAAAGCCCAGAAATAAACCCAGCCACCTTTGGTCAACTAATCTATGCTAAACGAGGCAGGAATATATAAGGGAGAAAACACAGCCTCTTTGATAATTTGTGCTGGGAAAACTGGACAGCTACATGTAAAAGAATGAAATTAGCACATTCTCTAACACCATATAACAAAAATAAACTCAAAATGAGTTAAAGTACTAAATATAAGTCTGGATACTATAAGTCTCTGAGAGGAAATTATAGGCAGAACACTCTTTGATATAAATCTCAGCAACATATTTTTGGATCCATCTCCTAGAGTAATGAAAATAGAAGCAAAAATAAATATTTGGGACCTAATTAAACTTAAAAGCTTTTACACAGCAGAGAAAACCATAAAGAAGATGAAAAGACAACCTGTAGAATGGGAGAAAATGTAAATTTGCAAACAAAGTGACCAACAAAAGATTAATCTCCAAAATATACAAACAGCCCATATAAATCAATATAAAAAATTTTTTTAAATGAGCAGATCTAAATATTATTAGGGGCTTGCTTACCAGGTGGCACTAGTGGTAAAGAACCCACCTGCCAGTGCAGGAGACATAAGAGACATGGGTTTGATCCTTGGAGTCAGGAAAATCCCCTGGAGGAGAACATGGCAACCCACTCCAGTATTCTTGCCTGGAAAATTCCAGGGACAGAGGAAACTGGTGGGCTACAGTTCATAGGGTTGCAAAGAATTGGACATGACTGAAGCGACTTAGCAGCAGCAGCAAATATTAATAGAAGAAGAAGAAGACACACAGATGGCCAGAAGACATAGGAAAAGATGCTCAACATCGTTAATTGTCAGAGAAACGTAAATCAAAAATACAGAGGTATCACCGCACACTGGTCAGAGAGGCCATCAGCAAAAAGCATACAAACAATAAATGCTGAAGAAGATACAGAGAAAAAGAAACCCTCCTACACTGTTGGTGAGAATGGTACAGCCACTGTGGAGAACAGTATGCTCCCGTTGCTCAGTCAGTCGTGTCCAACTCTTTGTGACCCTATGGACTGTAGCCTAACAAGCTCCTCCATCCCTGGGATTTTTCAGGCAAGAATACTGAAGTCAGTTGCCATTTCCTTCCAGGGGATCTCCCCAACTCAGGTACTGAACCTGCATCTTCTGTGTCTCCTGCATTGGCAGGCAGATTTTTTTTACCAGGAAGCTCCAGAGAACAGTATGAAGATTCCTTTTAAAAAGTGAAAAACAGAGCTACCATATGATCCAGCAATCCCATTCTTGGGTGTAAATCCAGAAAAGATGAAAGCTCCAATTTGAAAAGACACATGAACCCCAATGTTCATTGTAGCACTGTTTATAACAGTCAAGACATAGAAACAACCTAAATTTCCATTGACATGGGAATGGATATAGAAGATGTGGTACATATATACAATGGAGAATTACTCAGCCATAAAAAAAGAATGAATAATGCTATTTGCAGCAACATGGATAGACCTAGAGATTATTATACTATGTGAAGATAGTCAGACAGAGAAAGACAGATATCATGTGATATCACTTACACGTGGAATATAAAAGGATGATACAAATAAAGTTATTTACAAAATGGAAACACATTTGCAGATTTTGAAAACAAATTTATGGTTACCAAAGGGGAAAGGTGGGAGAGAGGGATAAATTAGGAGTTTAGGATTAACACATGCGTGTGTGCTAAGTCCAGCTGTTTGTGATCCCTGGACTGTAGCCTGCCAGGCTCCTCTGCCCATGGCATTTCCCAGGCCAGAATAATGGAGTGGGTTGCCATTTCCTCCTCCAGGGGATCTTCCCTAACCAGGGATCAAACCCACATCTCCTGTGTCTCCTGCATTGGCAGGTGGATTCTTTACCTCTGAGCCACCTGGGGAAGCCTAGGATTACACGCTATTACACATACATGCTACCATATATAAGAGAGTCAATCAAATAGGACCCACAGTATAGCACAGGGAGCTCTATTCAATATTCTGTAATAACCTTGATGGGAAAAGAATCTGAAAAGGAATAGGTGTATCTATATATACATGTATAGATATGTACGTATGTGTACACATGTACAGATATGTATATCTGTAGATACATATCTATATGTATATACATGTATAGATATGTGTGTATGTGTACACATGTACAGATATGTATACGTATAGATATGTATCTATATCTATATGTATAACAGAATCACTGCTGTATAGCTAAAACTATTAACACAAAATTAATCAGCTATACTCCAATATAAAATAAACATTAAATTAAAATTAAAACATATATATATGTATATCAAAATGTTAATAAGAACATTAAAAAAAAAAGGATCTGTGTTATATCATGTGTCCTATTAAAATATCAGCACTCTATTTTGCTTTTAAATACAGACTATTTCAAATCAAACGAGTTAGCAGCTTTTAAAAAGTTAACCTGGCATAAAAATAGATAACAAGAAAAACTATGTTAAAATGAGAAAGAATATAAAATGTATTATTAAACTACAATAATTAAAACTGTATGATCTGGATCATGAACAGAGAAGGAAAACAGTGAAATAAAGTCCATATCAACTTATGACAAAATAAAGCCAGCTTCTCAAATCATAAGGGGGATAGAGGGATTATTTAATTTGACACAATTTCCAACTTTAAGGGGGGAGATAAAATTGGATGTGCAACCCTCAAGAAAGAACAGTAAATAAAAGGATAAAATTGTTAGGAGAAAATACAGGAAGGCATCTTCATAAGGAATAATTGAAAACTTTATAAAGACAAAAGGAAAACATCTATTTACTTTAAAATATACTATAATCAAAGTTGAGAATGGAAATTCATTTGAAACGAAGTATCAATATATACACAAGGTTAATAAGTTTAACTTTGGTATAATGTTTTTAAGCATTAAAGACAAAGATCAAAATTACAAGAGAGAATTATGCACAGGAAAAATAAATTTATTCAGAAATTAGATATAAGCCATGTAACACCATGAAATGATGTTCAACTGCCTTAACAATCCAAGAAATACCAGGCAAAAATGAATAGTAAAAATTTCAGGAAATATGACAGATAAGAACACTTTCAAACATAATACTACATAAAGTATATGAAAATATTTTATATATAAATGTATTACATAAGCATCATATATACTGAGAAACCTCTAGCCCCCCTCACCTGTTTAAGATTCTTCTCTGAGAAAAGTGACTATTATGAGGAAACATCTATAGATAATGACATTTTGTGGTCCCTAAGTGAAATCACTGGTATATCACTTTTTCAACTAAAGTAAAATCCACAGGTTGTCTACCAATGTTTTAGAACTCTTTTCTTGAAATGAATGGGTAGCTTAAGATCAATCATAGATGTCTGAGGAAAACTTTAAGCATGAATAAAAGAGACTAAAGCAAATACAGAAAATCTTAAAGAACATAAAGACAATACAGATATTAGAGTGAAACTTGAAAAAAACAAAAGTGTAGTTAACCTCCAAGACAGAAGATATGGAATCCAAGATGTAATAAACTTCTATGAGAACAAACATGCTAAGAAAAAGACATAAACTGTCAGAAACTAAATATATATTAGCTGAAATTTTTTAAAAATCAACCAAAGACCTAGAAGGAAAACAAACTTGTTAGAAGAAATTAAAGAAGGAAAGACTGAGACATGAGAAAACACATAGGCAAATCTAAGCAGGCCAATGTCCAAATGAGAGAGGTCTTAGAAAAGAGAAATGCTGGAGTGGAAATTATGAAAACATTAACAAGAAAATATTTCAGAGCTGGTGACTGATCAGAAGTCTCCAGATTTAAGGTTTCCAAGGAACGTCCAAAAAACTACCAATTGAAATCTCATCACACAATGACTTATCATCATGACATTATAGATCAATAAAGATAAAAAAAGATCTAAAAAAGTGTGACATAAGAAGACTAGGAATCAGAATGGCACCTGACATCTCAAAAGCAAATCTGAAAGCTAGAAACAATGAAGAAACTAGAGGAAAACATATTTCCCACCAATAAATCTATATTCAAAAAAATTGTAAAATGAAGGTATTTCCAGATACCTGAAAAGTCACTCTCCAGATATTATTAAAATACTGTATTGTAAAAGCAAAGGAGAAAAGGAAAGGTATTCCCATTTGAATGCAGAGTTCCAAAGAATAGCCGAAAGAGATAAGAAAGCCTTCCTCAGCGATTGATGCAAAGAAATAGAGGAAAACAACAGAATGGGAAAGACTAGAGATCTCTTCAAGAAAATTAGAGATATCAAGGGAACATTTCAGGCAAAGGTGGGTTTGATAAAGGACAGAAATGGTATGGACCTAAGAGAAGCAGAAGATATTAAGAAGAGGTGGCAAGAATACACAGAAGAACTGTACAAAAAAGATCTTCACAAACAAGATAATCACAATGGTGTGATCACTGACCTAGAGCCAGACATCCTGGAATGTGAAGTCAAGTGGGCCTTAGAAAGCATCACTACGAACAAAGCTAGTGGATGTGATGGAATTCCAGTTGAGCTATTTCAAATCCTGAAAGACGATGCTGTGAAAGTGCTGCACTCAATATGCCAGCAAATTTGGAAGACTCAGCAGTGGCCACAGGACTGGAAAAGGTCCGTTTTCATTCCAATCCCTAAGAAAGGCAATCCCAAAGAATGCTCAAACTACCACACAATTGCACTCATTTCACATGCTAGTAAAGTAATGTTCAGTAATTGCTGAAGCTCACACTTCAGCAATACATGAACCGAGAACTTCCAGATGTTCAAGTTGGTTTTAGAAAAGGCAGAGGAACCAGAGATCAAATTGCCAATATCCGCTGGATCATTGAAAAAGCAAGAGAGTTCCAGAAAACATCTATTTCTGCTTTATTGACTATGCCAAAGCCTTCGACTGTGTGGATCACAATAAACTGTGGAAAATTCTGAAAGAGATGGGAATACCAGACCACCTGACCTCCCTCTTGAGAAACCTGTATGCAGGTCAGGAAGCAACAGTTAGAACTGGACATGGAACAACAGACTGGTTCCAAATAGGAAAAGGAGTGCATCAAGGCTGTATATTGTCACCCTGCTTATTTAACTTCTATGCAGAGTACATCATGAGAAATGCTGGGCTGGAAGAAGCACAAGCTGGAATCAAGATTGCCAGGAGAAATATCAATCACCTCAGATATGCAGATAACACCACCCTTATGGCAGAAAGTAAGAAGAACTAAAAAGCCTCTTGATGAAAGTGAAAGAGGAGAGTGAAAAAGTTGGCTTAAAGCTTAACATTCAGAAAACTAATATCATGGCATCTGTCCCATCACCTCATGGGAAATAGATGGGGAGACAGTAGAAACAGTGTCAGACTTTATTTTTTGGGATCCAAAATCACTGCAGATAGTGACTGCAGCCATGAAATTAAAAGACGCCTACTCCTTGGAAGGAAAGTTATGACCAACCTAGATAGCATATTAAAAAGCAGAGACATTACTTTGCCAAGAAAGGCCTGTCTGGTCAAGACTATGGTGTTTCCAGTGGTCATATATGGATGTGAGAGTTGCACTGTGAAGAAAGCTGAGCACTGAAAAATTGATGCTTTTGAACTGTGGTATTGGAGAAGACTCTTGAGAGTCCCTTGGACTGCAAGGAGATCCAACCAGTCAATCCTAAAGGAGATCAGTCCTCGGTGTTCATTGGAAGGGCTGATGCTGAAGCTGAAACTCCAGTACTTTGGCCACCTCATGCGAAGAGTTGACTCATTGGAAAAGATCCTGATGCTTGGAGGGACTGGGAGCAGCAGGAGGAGGGGACGACAGAGGATGAGATGGCTGGATGGCATCACCGACTCGATGGGCATGAGTTTGAGTAAACTCCGGGAGTTTGTGATGGACAGGGAGGCCTGGCATGCTGCAATTCATGGGGTCACAAAGAGTCGGACACGACTGAGCGACTCAGCTGAACTGAACTGATCATGTGATACATATGTTGTACCTAATATAATGTACATATAAGCATACATAATACAATACATATACAATAACACACCACGTATAATATTATGGAAATGGTGACAGATTTTATTTTGGGGGGGGGGCTCCAAAATCACTGCAGGTGGTGACTGCAGCCATGAAATTAAAAGACACTTGCTCTTTGGAAGAAAAACTATGACTAACCTAGACAACATATTAAAAAGCAGAGACATCCCTTTGTCAACAAAGACCCATCTAGTCAAAGCTAGTGATTTTGCCAGTAGTCATGTATGGATGTAAGAGCTGGACCATAAAGAAAGCTGAGTGTCAAAGCTGAGTGTCAAAGATTTGATGCGTTTGAACTGTGGTGTTGGAGAAGACGCTTGAGAGTCCGTTGGACTGCAAGGAGATCAAACCAGTCAATCCTAAAGGAAATCAACCCTGAACATTCATTGAAAGGACTGATGCTGAGGCTGAAGCTCTAATACTTTGGTCACCTGATGCGAAGAACTGACTCATTGGAGAGGACCCTGATTCTGGGAAAGATTGAGGGCAGGAGGAGAACGGGACGACAAAGGGTGAGATGGTTGGATGACATCACTGACTCAATGGATATGAGTTTGAGTGAGCTCCAGGAGTTGGTGATGGACAAGGAAGCCTGGCGTGCTGCAGTTCATGGTGTCACAACAAGTTGGACATGAGAGCAACTGAACTGATATATATTTATATGATTAGAAGAATCCTTCTCAGGGAACTGTTGTAGAAGGCACTTCCTCAAATCAAAGGACTTAAGAAAAATAATAGGAAGGCATGGGGTTCAGGAAAGAGGGGGATACAGAACAAGAGCATAGCAAGGGGAAATACTAAGATGATGGTGAGCAGAAGTTCCAAGATGAAAGTTTTGTAGTGTGTCTTGAGAAAAAGGTCAGGAGTGGGACAGAGAAATTCAGTTTCTGTCTACAATGGGCTACTTGATTTTAAATAACTCCCATTCAATATAACTAGAGAATATGAAAAAATAAAAAGCCTTTATGAATGCATCAGTGAGCTGATAATGGGACTAAGACCTGAGAGACAAATATCTCAAGAGAAGGGGATCTTTAAGAGAATCTTTAACCGAAATATTCTGCAGACAGTTTTTCCCTTTAAAACATTACAGACATTTGATTCTAGGCAAGAGACTGCAAAATCTCTCTATAGTGCCATTAAATGGCAGACAATCAATGGAGATTTTGGCAACCTTATAGGGCTATGAAGACAAAAGTTGGAAGTCAGTGTTGTCAAGGCAGTCAGGATTTCAATAGCATCAAGCTCCTATTAAATAAGTAAATAAAGCTGATCCAGAGAAGTGTGTGCCTAATGCTTGATATCAGATCCCTCCTCAAGGCACTTACCTGTTCTTAAGTTGCCAAGGTCAAGAAGATAAGAAGCCAAACAGAAAACAGTGATAACACAGTTGGGTAAGGGGTAGTGATGAGTGTGGAGTCTGGAGTAGTGACAGCTAGGATAATAGCAATGTGGTAACATATACCTGGAGACATGGTTCGGCTGGAAGACTAGAGGTTGGAAGTCAGAGCTCACTATGGTAAGTTCCAAGATAACTGCCATGCCATTTCTTCCCTTTCTGAACATACATCCCATTATTTGGTAGAGTTAATGGCAGACTAGCCAGAGAAGATGTCACAAAAGAAAATATACAAAAATAAAGATAAGTAAACCTGAAGGACATGTTAGTAGAAATAATAGAAAAGGGTGAAATCAATGGAACAGAAAATCTGAGATAAGCAGGACAATATTAAAAGGCCAAACATAGATGTAATTGGTGGCCCAGAAATAGAGAAAATAATAAGATGGAAGAAATAATTAAGGTGGGAGGAGCCCAGCATCTTCACAAAAACAAATGAAAGACATCATTCTACAGGGCCAAACATTTCAGCAAATACCAGGCAGGAAATGTGCAATGATAAACAAAACAGCACATCAGAGTCAAATGCTAAAAATCAGTGATGATAAAATCTTAAAAGCAGTCATTAAAAAAGACACACTATATGTAGGGAAACAATTCCAGGAAACATCATATGACAGAAGAAATAGAATGACATCTTTAAAGTGCTAAAGGAAAATTTCTCTCAACCCAGTAAAAATATACTTTAAAACTGAGAGTTAAAAAAAAAAAAAAAAAAAAACAAAAAACTGAGAGTTAAAGACATTTTAGACAGATTAAAAACTGGAAGAATTATTTCCAAATGATCTGCATTTTTAAGAAGTGTAATAAGAACTTCAGGTTGAAGAGATATAACTCAGGAATAAAAACTGAGACAGCAGGGAGGAATGAAGAGTATCCAAGGGGTCAAAATTTAATATAAAAGACCTTTTAAAATATGTATGTATATGTATATATTATATATATATAATATACTTGGATATATAAAACTTTACACATACTAAATTACCTGGTGGTTCAGCTGGTAAAGAATTAGCCTGCAATGTACGAGACCTGGGTTCAGTCCCTGGGCTGGGAAGATTCCCCTGGAGTAGGAAACGGCTGCCCACTCCAGTATTCTGGCCTGGAGAATTCCATGGACTGTTTAGTTCATGGGGTCACAAAGAGTCAGACACGACTGAATGACTTTCACATTCACATTCAAATTCTTTAAAAAACTGTTATTCACTAAGCAAAATTAGAAACAGTATATTATGAGGTTTTTAGTATATATGGGAGAAGAATGTAGGATAAGGTGGCTGAGATAAACACACATTATTAATGTATACCTTACATATATCTTTTGTAAGTTGTATATGTGTATATGTCCTTTACAAATTTATATTATATATGAGACAAACTTATACATATAATGCTATATAATAATATATATGTAATATCAATATGTTATATATATATTAAGAGTAGCTGATAGAAGACTAGTAATAGAATATATAGATTGCAAATAATAAATAAGGGGAATAATGAACATAAATTGATCCAATGGAAGACTAGAGAAACAAAAGAAAAGTTAAAGGGAATGAATTAAGATTGCAAAAATAAGTCAAACTATATTCATAATAATTTGACATAGACTGATTTCATCTAGTGAAAGATAGAGGCTATCAAATTGAATTTTTAGCAAGTCAAGATATATGCCCTTTTAAGTGTGACTTCTAAAGCAAAATAGTGCAGAAAGAGACATAATGAAAATAAACAAGAAGATATACTAAATATAGCCAGTCAAAAGAATTATTAGGTATATCATATATTTTAAAATCTGATAGAGAAATTCAGACAATTTCACAAGATAAATTCCTAACAAAACAAAAACTGAGGCCAAACCCACATTAATTAATTAAACCTGAAAGAGTTATTGCAAAGAGAAATTCATATATCCACAGAATTTGAGATTTCAATAGAACACAATTATCAACTAGGAGACTGAGGAGAAAAAAATGTTAGAAATGTTTAGCACATAAAAACCACAAGATATTTTTAAATAAATATATATTTTACAGAATTCTTCCAATAGTGGCAAAACTTAGACTCTACGATAATAAAATAATGAAGACCAGCATGTGTTTGGATAGGTAAGAGTGTAGAGACCCTTTCCTTAATAACTAATGGAATAAAAAGAATCATCATATTAGAAATTATAAAATACAATTAATTACAATAATTTTACTACATAAGAAGCTTGTAGTATCTAGTAAAGTGATCCTTAGAAAGAAAATTATAGTCTTGATATTATCATGACTCAGAGGTAAAGAATCCACCTGCCAAGAGCAGGAGATGTGAGTTTGATCCCTGGGCTGGGAAGATCCCCTGGAGAAGTACTTACCTGGGAAATCCCATTGACAAAGGAACCTGGAAGGCTGCAGTCCATGGGGGTCACAAAAGAGTTCGACATAACTGAGCAACTAAACATCAACAACAAAAATAAGAGCATATGACCACTCCCTATAATTGGCATATTGGGCTGGTCTCTTAACAAAAGATTTCAGATTCTTTGTTGGGAGGAACCTGCTCATTTGTTTGCTTCCTTGTTTCCATCTTTCTCTTTTGCCTTTGACAAGGTTATGCAACATTTAGACATTTGTCTTTTTTACGTTGTTATATTTTCCACTTATGAGATTTGTGGCTGAAACTTTTTGCTTTCAGGGGCTCTGTTGATTAAAAAATGTGGGAAGAAGAAAAAGTGTAGTGAATCTCAGAACAAACAAGACTCAGTGGGAAATGAAGCAGAGTATGCCATGAGAATTCTCAGGGGACAACAGAGACAGAGGGGGTTTCCAGGACAAGATCAGGTGAGGGAGAAAGCTGCCAGCCCTCCTCTGCGCAAGACACTGTTGTGAGCCATCAAAGGGCGCCCTGACAGAGAAAGTTTGCATTTCATTGCAGTTGGGCACATTGAAGAGATCTAACTTCACTTTGCAAAATGTGAATCTTGAACTTCTATTTCCTTCTTTTCATCCCAGCTTTCTTTTTGATATTTTTTCCCTTCTTCAAGAAAGCCACAGCAATAGAAAAATGAATATGGTGAAAAAAGTTTCCAAAGCAATTGCTTCAGAAATTCTTTTCTTATGGTGGACTAAGATTTTATTTTTTTAGTTTTTGTTTAATTAGGTTTTAAATCTTTACTTTCTTAATTACATTTTTTTTTTTTGGTATTAGCACCTAAATATACTTCTATTCGGAGCACAAACATACAGTGATAACAATTAGCAGAATAATTACACTCTTTCTGTCAGTGTAACCTCATGGCACAGAAAGTATTACAAATCCATTTTAAAACATATTAAATGTTCATATTAATGAGGATAATAGAGAACAAGTACCAGCAAACTAAATATTGTTAATGATTTTGAGCTATTAAATTCATTACCATTTTCTTTCATAATAAAGTGGTTACTTGCTAATTAGACCTTTTTTAACTCATCATTATTGAATTCATTACATTGTGTGCAGTTAACCCTTGGAGGTCTGTGGGTGTGTGTGCACAATTAAAATCACTTTAATACTATATTAAGGCAATATGGGAAGTTCTTATAGCTTTTCTAACAGTCATTCCATATACTTTCCTTATGTACATTTTCTTGGCAGGGTATGTCTGGCAGCTTCATAGCTGTCACTGCACTTTCACCAACATATAATACAGAAGCAGCCGGAATTCATTAGAGTTATTACTATTAGTATTTAAAATAAAAGTATATCCTACTTGCTTCATTATAAAAATGAGATGTACAAAGAATACACTAGAGCAAGTAGGCAATAATTTAAACTAGTTTTAGCGTAGCTTATGAGGTAAAGACCACAAGGCAATTTTCTACCAATCTAAAGTCAACTAAAAATTAATATTGATCTGGGGAGAATTATAACCTCAGAAGTTTAGAACTTATTTTTCTGTTTAAAGACAATTCTACTACTCTTTTGCATATTACCCTTGTACAGTCTGAAAGATATATATAGTGTGTGTGTGTATATATATATATATATATATATATGCACACATGTATAAATACCATATATATATACACCTACATGCACACATAAAAGATAAAGAATATACATACATATAATATCATAGGTATGATATACATATAAACATTGTATATACATACACATGCATGCATACACACACACACATACCCTCACCTACCTATTAACTTCCTAGATGTGGTCATATTGATCCAGTTGCCTGAACTCTTTTATTGGTTTCTCTTGTGATCAAACATGCATATTTTATCCTGGCTGCTAACCTGAGGAGGACAAGTATAATCAAAGAACAAATTTTTTTTGTCTGTATATGCACTCAATGAAAGTTGCTCAGTTGTGTCAGACTCTTTGTGACCCCATGGACTATACAGTCTGTGGAATTCTTTAGGCCAGAATACTGGAGTGGGTAGCCTTTCCCTTCTCCAGGGGATCTTCCCAACCCAGGTATCAAAACCAGGTCTCCCGCATCGGGTGGATTCTTACCAGCTGAGCTACAAGGGGAGCCCAAGAATACTGGAAAGAATCTGCTTGTGATGCAGGAGACCCCAGTTTGGTTCCTGGGTCAGGAATATCTGCTGGAGAAGGGAAAGGTTACCCACTGCAGTATTCAGGCCTAGAGAATTCCATGGACTGTATAGTCCACAGGGTGGCAAAGAGTCGGACATGACTGAACAACTTTCAATCATGCACTCAGCACTAAAATGTAAACTGTAATCCTCAGTACCAATAAGCTAAGTTTGAAAACAAAAGTTCTGTTGGGTGGATAGGTGTACGAATGAGGTAGATACTTAGTAACAGATAAACCTCTGTGTGTGTGTGTGTGTGTGTGTGTGTGTGTGTGTGTAATACAGATGAGCAAGGGGTAGTGATGAGTGAGGTTGTTGGGGTGAGTGACACTGGCAGTGTGGTAACACACATTTTGAGACATTGGTCAACCAACAGACTAGAGGTCAGGTGACAGAGCTCACTCTGGTAGCTTGTCTCTATGATGACTGCCATCAATTCCTCTGCTCACTAAACATACAGGCCACTCATTCATTGAGAAGGGGAGTTTACTTCTCCCCTTTCCTTGAATCTGGGCTGGCATTTGTAGTTTGCTTGACCAACAGAATGCAGCAGATATGTGGTTCTAGGACTCCAAACCTAGGTCACAAGAAGCTTCTCAGTTTCCCCTTCAGCTTTTTGGAATACTTACTCTGGGGAAGTCAGCCTCCCAAAAAAAAAAGAAGTCTGACTACCTTTAGTCTACAATCTGTAAGAAGATCCCAGGTCTCCACTTGAGGAGGTTCCTGGGAGAGATCAATGACAAATCAGCCTGAAACTCTTCCAGCCACCTCAGCAGCCCTGGTTCTGAGTGGAGAAGCCTTTGGATTACTCCAGCCTCAGCTGCTGTCTGACTGAAACCATATGGAAGGCCCCCAAATGAGAACCCCAGAGCTATAAGATAATAGTAAGTTGTTGCTTTAAGTCATGAATCAATAGATGACACAGCAATAACCATAGCATCACCCACTGTCCAGGTGGGTACTTCAAGCAAATTATTCTGTGAATATCTTATTTTCTTTTTCTCCTTTTGAAAATTTAAACAACAACAACAAACAGTGTGCAGAACCACCGGAATTGCACAACTCCCCTGAAATACAACTGAAATGTAATACCGTATGATTAGACCCTGGAGCATTTCATTCTCTGTGAATGGTGCCTTCTGAAGTCACAAAACACAATAGTCCTATCACATCTGATATTTTTACAGAGCTGTACTATTAACAGATAACTTTATCCTTGCATCTCATTTCCTTTCATGACAAGCACTGGGAGTACTTTGGATAGAAAACAGAAGGTCAAAATGGACTAGTGATCTGCTCAAAGTCACATAGCTGGTAAGTTTCAGAGCTCAGACATAGACCAAGATCCAAAACACTTTGGCCTGCATAGCCTTGAAAGCCTGCCTGGAGTGAATTTCAGAGTTTTCTGTGAATCCCAGTGTGGTAACACCTTCCTTTCACAGCTCTGTTCTTAAATCAATAGTTGATTGACGCTGGATAGTCTCTTAATCACATTTCACTTTCTATATCCCTATCATTAAAAGAGGTCTGGTAATACCTTTCTCAAAACCAATGAAAGGAAAGCACACTCTATATTTTAAACCATTACACAAAGGTTGGATGATGCTACCAAGTGGACTCTTAAGCGCTGGAGTGAATCAGAGGAGACGCTAGCCTAAGGGATAGTCACGTATCTTCATATTGGGTTTAGTGAGCAAATACTTAAACAAGGCCTGATTTCAGAGGAAGTCTTGCATGACAGCTAAACACACACATGTCCACACACAGATACACACCATCACCAGCACTACCACCATCATTTCTACAAATTACTGAGAATAAAGTGAGTAATCAAAACTACAGTGAAGTGTCACCTCACACTGGTCAGAATGGCCTTCATCAAAAATCTACACACAATAAATGCTGGAGAGGTTGTGCAGAAAAGGGGACCCTCTACACTTTTGGTGGGAATGTAAATTGGTACAGCCACTATGAAGAACAGAATGCCGGTTCCTTAAAAATCTAAAACTAGAGTTACCATACAATTCAGCTATCCCACTCCTGGACATCTATCTGGAGAAAACCATAATTTGAAAAGATACAAGCAGTCCTCCAATATTCATTGCAGCACTGTTTATAATAGCCAGGACATGGAAGCAACTTAAATGTCTATCAACAGAGGAATGGATAAAATAGACATGGTACATATTCAATGGAGTATTACTCAGCCGTTAAAAACGAACAAAGTAATGCCATTTGTAGAAACACGGATGGACCTAGTGATTGAATTAATTCAGAGAAAAACAAATATCATATGATATCACTTCTATTTGTTATCTAAAATATGGTACAAATGCACTTCTGTACACAACAGAAATAGAGTCACAGATGTAGAAAATAAATAGGGGAAAAAGGGGGAGAGGGATAAATGAGGAGATTGGGATTGAGCTATACATGCTGCTAATGGGAATACTCTAATATGGGAAAAGAATCCAAAAAGGAGTAGATATATGAGATATGTTTATGTATAACTGATTCACTTTGCTGTACAACAGAAACTGACAACATTATAAATCAAATATACTCTAAGAAAAATTAATTAAAAATTAAATGAGTAATATCTTGTCTTATGTTTCATCATAGTAGACACTGTGTCCAGCTTGTTGATCAGTTGTATTTTTTAAACAGTTTATAACACTGCTGCTGCTGCTAAGTCACTTCAGTCGTGTCCGACTCTGTGCGACCCCATAGACGGCAGCCCACCAGGCTCCCCTGTCCCTGGGATTCTACAGGCAAGAACACTCTTTTTAATAATACAACAATGTACAAGAATGACTGATTAGAGGAAAGTGTACATTTTTATTCTGCACACTAAGAACAAATAAGTAAAAATACACTTTAGTACAGTCTTACCTTCTTCTTCCAAGAATATGTAATTTTTATTGAAGCACAACTATATAAACAGTATATACCTGCTGAGAAGAATACATCCTTCTCAAAAATATTCCTTTTTATTAAAAAAAAATCTAGTGGGTGGAAACCCCAAGACTGATATGTATTCTCTTGTTAAACATGTTTAGCAAAAAATATTGTTGCATACTCTCTCCATGTTTATGATTCTTGGAGAGTTAAGAGTAAATGTTGATACAATTAATGGCAAATAGAGAATAGAGGCTGTTTTTTCCTTCTTAAAGAACTGAAGCACAGAAAATATGAAAGTAAAGAAAGACTTGGGTTTTGCAAATCAATATACTGAAAGAATGTAGGTCAGGTTGCTAGTCTTCTGAACGTGCTAAATGCCTCTCAAAATTACTTTTTAAAGGATCTGGGGCATGAGTTCTGTCCCTCTGTGGCTGCCCTGATAAAAGGTTATCAACTCTGAATCAAGATGGCTGACTGAACAAACGACTTTCTTCTCCTCCCTCCTCAAATCCCACTGAAATGACAGAAGAAATATAAAAATAAATCTATATCAGTTCTAGGAAGCCCACTGGGGGGTCCTAGACGAATGATCAGTTAGGAAATCTGGAAGTTATTTAGCAGAAGGAAACGGATAGACCACAAAAGCCCCTGGAAAAGGGAATATGCACCATCCACTGACAAAAGGGCTCCAATAAGGAGTTTTTTCCAGTTTTATCCCCAACAAAATTTGAGATTGGAGGTTAGAATAAGGGGCAAATTGATAACTTACTACAGAGCAGGCAGCTATTCTTAAAGTGTCTAATTTCAGCACTTGCTCTTAGTTAAGACTTTGGGTGCAATCTTTTAAAGTTAGATTTTCTTGCACAGGAAAAGGGTTATTTGGGGGCCTCAGCTCAGTTACTTAATAGGTAGTGCCATTAATGAGGTCAAGACTTTAAGTTATGAACCTAGTCAACTGGTGTTTACTTGCTTATATTTCAATCATTAAATAATTTGGCATGTGCCAGATATTGTGCATAAATTCATGGTCCAAACTATTGTCCTAATCTCTAAGGATTGACACAAATTATGTTTCAAGTTCCAGCTGCCACTTTTCATGTATAATGTTCACCATGGGAGTGACTGTGGTGTGGCTCCAATTGGAATACATGAGACCCACATCATCTTAAAGAACAGAGTGTCATTATGTAGAAGTCAGCTGGTACAAACAGAACCAGAGTCATGTATTTTTATAATCTCTGTTTGAAGAGTTAACAAGTCAGTTTTCAAAACATAAATTTTAACTAGCTCAAGATTTCTGAGACAACATCAACAATGAAGAGAACAATATGGTAGGGTGGGACTAGGGGATCTGCTGTCTAGTCGATCAATACATATATCAAGAATAAATTTATTTCAGAACATACACACACACACACACATGCCTGCACCCCCACACACATAACCAGGTGTCTCTTCATTAAATGTGTAAATCTGCATTGGATTAAGAGCATTTCCATCCTATGGCAAGTTCAGATCTCATATCATAAAAATATGATAGTTTTATTAAAAATAGTTAGTTTTATTAAAAAAATGTTAGTTTTATTAAAACTAACAACAAAAAAATCAACAATAAAGTCATCCTTATCAAAAGTTATAATTTGGGTAAATTTTACTCTTATTTCAGTGATAACAATCTCTTTGAACATTACATATTTGGAGTATGTCTTTAGATTTACTGCCAGAGCCCAGGGTGTTCTATTTAAACATTCTCAACAGTAACACATTTTTCCTTTTTAGTATGAATTTGATTCCTGGATATAGCAAAACATCATTTGGTAAAAAGTCTGGTGAATAATATTGTTAGCTAAGCTGGGAATAATATTTTTGGTAAAAAGTGAGACAGATTTTACATGTGGATTAAAAAATGATTCTAGAGGAAAGGTTATTGTTGGTACCCACCTCTCCATCATGACTGCTGATGCTCTAGACCTTTCTTTTTATTAATTTTATTTTTAAAATTAATGTATGTATTTTAATTGGAGGCAAATTACTTTACAATACTGTAGTGGTTTTGCCATTCATTGACATGAATCAGCCATGGGTGTACATGTGTTCCCCATTCTGAACCCCCCTCCTACCTCCCTCCCCATCCCATTCTTCAGTTGCCATTCACAATCTATGGTAGAGAGATGAGGAACTCTCAGATGGATCAGAGGACACAGTAATAAAGATGCCTTCATAATCAGAAGCTGGAAGCTTCAGAAGCTGTGTGACATTATTATTCTATTACAGAATTATATGTATTCAGGACTTTTATGAATCTTGTCTTATAGCTATATGATATTAAAACAAAATCAAGGAACTTAAATCCCAGAGTCTCCCACTTCCAACCTCCCAGTAGTGTTTGTGAAGAAGAATGTATCTTTCCAATGTTTTATCATAAATTCAGAACTTAATCACTTTTCCTTTCTCTCTGAATGTCATTCTCTTTAAATGTCTGTCTCTCCCACTTCCCCATCCCAACCATCTCTCTCTTTCACACACACACGTACTCACAGATATAAACAAACATACCTCATAGGTATGGACACATTTCTACCAATTGTCTTCTTTTTTGCATTTTACTTGTTACTCACAAAGAAAGACATGAAGTTAGTTTTCTTTTATTCCTACTGCCCATTTCAGTGTTAATTTGCCTCTTTTAAATTTAATCTCCCATTTGAAGATGTTTAATGTGGACTTTTCTTTAAAACAGCAGTTTTTCCTTTAGTCATTGTATTCCAAAAAGTCTGTTTGGGGAAGCAAGTTCTCTCCCCTTACAAGATATAGGAATAGAAATAGTGTATTTCAGCTTGGTTTTGTTTATCCTGAATATTTTTGTCTATAAGAACCTGTGAATCAAGTTCAAAATCTTTTGTTTGTATGTTTCCAAAGATTTATCCAAGTGCGCATGTTCACATTTTTGTGTTTATTGTTTTGCTTCATGATAAAATCTTTGGGCGGTAGGTGGCAGAGATCCTGGAAGATAATACAGGATTTTGATGCTTATTCTTGGTGTTCTTATAGCCTTTCCAACTTCTATAAATTCCTTCAGCCTTTTAAAAACTGAAACACTCCCTTTGAAAACACTGCCTATATAAGAACGGTGCTATCTAAGAGACCCTGTTCAAGAAAGTTCCTCTCTTTTAGGATCTTTTGTGTAAAAGTCCTATAAAGCAAGCAATGCAGCTTCCCACTAGCTGCAGCAGAAACCTACAAACTATTGTAAAGCAATTATCCTCCAATTAAAAACAGAAAAACAAAAAATTAAGCATACGCTTTTAAATATAAATATAGGATGAATGCACCCAAGTTATTTACTATGGTAGACAACAGTTTTAAATTTGCACACTCGGTATGTTATTTGAAACATTTAAATAAGCATGTATTACTTCCCTAATAAAAAAGTAATTATTCGTTGAAAAAAAGAGAAGACAAAGACCAAGGGAAAAAATAAGGGGTAGATGTTCATCTGGCTACAAATACCAAGCTTTCCAAGAGCTATTGCTGAGGGTTTATCTTTGAGACAGAGCATACTTATGTAAATCTGGTTACTCATCCTAGTGGGGGTGGGATTTATGTGGGCAATTCTTTCTGTGCAACATTAGAAACATAGCCTATTACCTCCTGACTTTCCAATTCCTTGTTCTTTTATTCCTAATGAATGATTCATGTATTAATAATGGTAAAAATAATAGCTTGCAATTATAGTATGCTCGTTTTCTCTCCAGGGTACTCAATGGACATTAAGTACATAGTTATTTTTTCATTCAGACTGTCCTGGGGTGTGGTGGGAAGGCTTACTACTGGAAATACTAGCTTTATATTATCCTTTTTCTGCAAACATACATTTCTGTGCAAATGCCAATTTTTGCATCTTTAGGAGAAAGCTAAGATGGTTCTTTTTCAAGATTCCAGAAAGCTGTGGCAATGCACATTGTTCAAGACCATTAGCTCATTAAAATTTTAGGTTAACAGGAACATGGGACTGACTTGTTAACTCCCCATGCTATCTGGTCCTGTACCTAACATATAAATGCAAGAGTACCTTAAGCTTCAGTCCCAGGCCCTATTTCCTCTCTTGTCTACACTCTGTGTTTTGATGATGTCATATAATACCAAAGCTTTACATGCAGTCTCTAGGCTGATTCAGTTCAGTTCAGTCACTCAGTCATATCTGACTTTTTGTGACCCCTTGGACTGCAGCATGCCTGGCTTGCCTGTCCATTGCCAACTCTCAGAGCTTACTCAGACTCATGTTCATCGAGTCGATGATGCCATCCAACCGTCTCATCCTCTGTCATCCCTTTCTCCTCCTGCCTTCAATCTTTCCCAGCACCAGGGTCTTTTTCAATGAGATAGTTCTTCACATTAGGTGGTCAAAGTTTTGGAGTTTCAGCTTCATCCCCAAATTAACATTCTATAGTTCAATTTTTCCCCAGACTTAAACATCCAGCTTTCTGAATCACATCTCTTCTTGGCTGTGTGTAGGGCATCTCTCAATTTACCTGCATAATTCCACACTCCCACCCCTATATCTCCATATATATCCTTCCTTTGTTCCTCCCCCAGTCTTCCTCATCCTAGGAAAAGGTACTAACATCTGCTTAAACTTAGGCATTCCTTACTCTTCCTTCTCCTCACTTACCCTGCATTTTCTCCATCACAAGTTCTATCAGGTCTTCTGCTAGCCTTCCACCCACTGTGGTTTATTCCATCACCTTTTAGCTTTACATCATCAGTTATTTAACTGGCCTCCTTGATCTATTCTTGCCATGATTCAGCCCATTTCCACAATAGTCACATTATATGTCCAAAGTGTGAAACTTTTCAATTTGACTCATTTCTTAAGACTACTCTCTTGTAGGTACTCAGTTCCCCGTGAACACAGAAGACCATGAGCTGAAGAGTATAGTCAATAATATATAAACTTTGTAAGGTGACTGATAGTAACTAAACTTATTGTGGTGACCATTTCCCAATGTATACACATGTTTAATCACTTTGCTGTATACCTGAAATTAATAAGGTATCATATGCCAGTTATATAGTCAAAAAGAGAGAGAAGAGCATAAGGACTGTTGAACCTTCTGTGTACTGGCCCCTGGCCCTTCTGATCTGACCTTGTGCTAACCTGCCCCTTGCTCACTGTGCTCAGCCACACCCACCACCTCTCTGTTTCTGAAGTTATCTATCAGAATGTAAGCACAGGCTTATCAGTTATTAACTATTTGGAATGTAACTGCGGGCTTATTGATTATTGACTGTTTGAACACATAACACGTGAATGATGGGGTTATTGTAGTTGTATTTACCCTTCCTTTGTTTATGTAAGTCTCAAGGGAATTGGGGTAGTGGGTTTGGACACATGGGGTATAAAAGATTTTCACAAATGCTGGTCGGGGTCCTTGGCTAAGAGGAGACTCTGCCTTGGGCCCGCCGGTGTAATAAACTGCACTCCACTATCAAAAAAAAAAAAAAAAAAAAAATCTCTTTCTGCATCAGAGCATATGCACTTTCTATTTCCTTTACTTGGAATTCTCTACCTCCATGTCTTGATAAGAGTGACTTCTTCTTATATTCTCATTTTTTAAATCCCGAATATCATCTCACAAAGACTTTCCTGCTGACCTCATCTGAAGTAGCCTCATTTCCTTCATATATTCTTTCTCATCAACTTCTTCATTTCCTTCAGTTTGATAATTCCTGTCTAAAATTAACTATTTTCTCTGCCTTCCCTCAAGGTCCCATGGGGCCTGTGAACTTTTGTACATTAATCTTCTCCCTATTTATATTTTCTCAAGTAGTTTATGGGTTATTGTAGGTGATGAACAAATATTAGATAAATAATATTTAATGAATGAATGTAGGTGATGGTAAAAATACTTTATATTCCAACACAAGAAGATTTCAATAATCTCTTTTTCTGTGAATTGACTACTCCCTTCTACAGGATGAGATCCTAGTAACACACACACACACACACACACACACGCACACCTTGATACCTTACTTATAGCCTAGTGGCTCTGGAATGGTCACCTGATCTAATTCGGATCAGACTCTCTTTCCCTGAAATTTGGAATTGGAAATGATGAAAACCTAGTTTCTGGATCTGCCTAGAATTGAAGGAACATAAATTCTCAAACTTTGGGGCTGTTCCTCTTTAATAGCAACAGAGAATGTCCATATATATACCAAGAGAGTGAAAGTCAGGTATGCAGACAGAAACAGAAAAATGAAGACTGCCTACTTTTCTGAAGACTATTCAGTTTTTTCTTAAAATTCCCCAGATGCCTAGATGCCTTTCATTTCCTAGATATACTCTAGAACCCAGTAATCCAATATTCTTCCAACAAATTTCTCTTCTAATTTGTTTTCTACAACCTACAAAGAAAAAAAATGGACACACATATGATTTATACACACTTATAAAAATATAATATCAGAATTTATCCTATTTTTCTTATAAATAAATGATATAATTCACTCTTCTTGCCTGAGTACTTTAAATCAATAAATACTGAGACAAAACCTGATATGTACCAAGGAAAATTCAAAGATTGTATAACATTTGGTACATGCCACAAAAAAGTATTAGAAACTGAGATCTAAAAAGTTAAATCACATAAATTTAATAATGATGTAATACAGAAGATGCCACAAGCCAGTGGTATACATGAGTCATTGCAGAATAGTTCAGACAATAATACATTGAGTTCAGAGGCCAAGGAGAGCCCAGGGCTGAGTGGACAGGTAAACTTCAGTAAAGAATGAGGAGAGGGGTCACAGCTTGAAGAATGGTGAGAGTTTGCACAGCTGGACAGGAATGAGATGGGAGTGAGATTTCCTCTACTGAGAGTCCTCCCATGATCAAGAGCTGTTAGATAGGGGAATTACAGAGCCCAGAAGCCCGCTAATCTTGATCTAAGAAGGACGCAGGGTGAGTAGAAGTGACAGCAATGAATGCTCTGGTCTACAGGAAATAATTCAGCATTTTCTCCCAAATGAAAATGCCCTTTGGCTCCCCAAAAGAAAAGGCATTTCATATGAACCTCTTTTTCACCTGCCTGTCTTTAAATTTACAAAGGCTTCCCTGGTGGCTCAGTTGGTAAAGAATCTGACTGCAATGCAGGAGACCTGGGTTGGATCCCTGGGTCAGGAAGATCCCCTGGAGAAGGGAATGGCAACCCACTCCAGTATTCTTGCCTGGAGAATCCCATGGACAGAGGAGCCTGGCGGGCTACAGAAAGAGTCAGACACGACTGAGCAACTAACTCTTTCTTTCTTTCTGGCCAAAGGAGTTCTTAATCCAGTGGCAGTGACTGGTGACAACTCCCAGGTAAATTCCCAGTTCCCAGAAATGTTTTTGTTGTTTCCATGTAACTAACCATGAAAGAAACCACCTCCCCTCAATACACCCTGCTAACGGAGGAGTGTGAACCCTGGGAACTGTGCTGCACTTTCTGTACGCAGGACTGAACAGCTTGGAGAGCAGGAAGGAGCAAGCCAGGGACTTGGCAGCTCAGCCCCGTGAGGGTAAGCAGACCGGGAATGTGAACCATGTGGAGCACATCAGGGCCAAGATGGCTAAATCTGTGCTGGCCGGTGTCTGACCCTGGAAGAAGGAAACCTTCATAAGCTAAAGCCCAGCTTAGCTCCCAGACACATGTGTAAGCAATACCACCCCCAACCTGCTCCTCAACACACAGGGTCAGTGTTCTCCTAACAGAATACAGATGGAGGAGTCTCTATTTCTTCAGCCAGGACATACCAGCTTGGGCCTCTGCTTCCTCTTTTGAAAAAGCAACACATTTTCTAATGAATCTTTTAAGACACCAATTGTAAACACAAACAAACCCCCAATCTTGATCTGCTGCTGGAAGTTAGCATGCTTAAAACAAAAGAAAAAAAAAAAGTCAGGCCTTCAAGATGGGTGTTTTAATTTCTACTCCCTATGTGTAATGTAATGCTCATTTTTAAAAGTTTTTTTCCCACCTACTTTCCAGAAGAAAAAGTTCTAATACTTAAGTGCATTTATTCAAACCAAACTCTAGTGTGAAAAGAATCTGCTTTGTCAGCATTTTTCTTCTTTTAGACACTTGGGTCATATTTTATAGATACTTAAGACATACAATCACCGACTGTCCATGTCTTATCCAGACATTGGCACCACTATTTCCATATGAATCTAGGTCAAGGCAATGTGAAATGTTAAAAACCTGGCATGCCTGGAAAAAAGGCAAAGCAGCACAACTCAGACTCAGTTCCTGGCACAGCTCCCCAGCATCATGTTGGGAAAGTTAGACATGACCCCACAGTGAGTCCTCGCTGTGATGGGGCTGGCATTTAAAGAACACATGGACAGGTGGAAAGTCCGAATTCAAGTCAAGTTCCACTCTTCCAAATGCCATGAGTCTTTTCCCTCTCTTCTTTATACCCATTTACACATGGAAGGAACAAATGGAGAAAGAAAGAGACTCAGGCAAAGCTTTTTAGTACATAAAAATCAATGGAGTTACAAATTCTATTCCATATAATGAAAAATTAATATATCTAATTAATTTTGAACCTTAATTAATTAATGTTTGTAAAGCACTTTGAGATTCTCAGATGAAAGATGGCATAAGTGTATTTGGGTATTGTTTTATGATGTCATTCTGGCACTTTGAGCTAAGGTGCCATATGGTAATATTATTAACACAAATAATATAGCCACTGTCAATAAAAGAATCTCAGATATAGTAAGGTCATTTAAATTTTTACATGTCAGTTTACATTCCACAGAATATAGTAGTTGGTGTAGAGGTTAGGAAGCTGGGAACACTCTACAGTGCCCTAGTGGGAGCAAACTTATTATCATATCCAGGTACCTTTGAAATAACAGGAAAATTGTTAGCATATGAATCACTCTAGCTTAATTATCAGCTAATCCCATTACCTATTTCTCTTCCAGGTATACAAAATCATTCATTCTTTTTCATAACGCCCCATCCTTTCCTACTTGTGTTCTTTTGCTCTGGTTTTTCCCTGCATCCGGACTGACCTTGTTCCCATCTCCCCTTATCTAATCTAAGTCCTGTCCATTCATCAATGTTCATCTGAAGTGTCACCCTGCCATGAAGCCTCTCCCAAATCCCAGATGTTAGGCTTCTTCAATTTTTTGAAGTACCTTAACTCTACATTCAGGTCATTGTATCCATCAGGATGGTCATGCTTATCCTGCAGTGACACCTCAAAATCTTTGTGACATAAAATAATGTTTATTTTCACTCATGGCAGGTCAACAAGGGAGATGAAGTAACTTGTCTAAGGTAGAAGCTAATATGCCACTAGTGTAAAGCTGGAACTGATTGGTGTTAGGTCTTTTGAGAATATTCTGTATTGACCAAATATGAAACAAAAATGCAGTCTGCAAGTTTAATTTCTCTGGGCTTATAACAGGAAGGTTATTTTTTTCTGCTTTTCAATTCTCCACTTTACTTCATCTTTTCTTCCTCTTTATTTGCTTTTATATTTAAAGATAACAACAATTATTTAAAGAAAATAATTACCCTTAAAAATTTCATATGGAGATTACTCTTTGTCTTAATAACACTTTAATGCATAGAAATATACCTTAGGAAGTCGGCACATAAAACTAGCTCTCTTAGTGGATTAAAAGATACAAGTGGCAAATGAATGTTTTGTATGTTTGATTTGGCTCTTCATTTGCATTTCATGGATTTAAAAAAATAATCATCAGTGTAACCTTCGATTGTTGAACACTATTATGTGAAAACAGAAATGCATCCAGAAGGAAATTCATCACATGTGACCCTAATACAGAGTGATACCGTCTCCATCTCACTGGTATCATGACCCTTTCTCTGAATGCACACATCCCCGGTGACTTTTTCTTTTAAAGAACAACAGTCTTATAGTTTAGGGACCCTAAACTCATTTTAATTTAATTACTCCTTCAAAGATCCTATCTCAATTGGTTACGTTCTGAAGTACTAGGATTTAGGACTTCCATCCTAAAGGAAATCAGTCCTGAATGTTCATGGGAAGGACCAATGGTGAAGCTGAAACTCCAATACTTTGGCCACCTGATGTGAAGAATTGACTCATTTGAAAAGACCCTGATGCTGGGAAAGATTGAAGGCTGGAGGAGAAGGGGACGACAGAGGATGAGATGGGTGGATGGCATCACTGACTCAATGGACATGAGTTTAAGTAAACTCTGGGAGTTGGTGATGGACAGGGAAGCCTGGTGTGCTGCAGTCCATGGGATCACAGAGTCGGACACAACTGAGTGACTAAACTGAACTGATATAGATTTGGTGCAAACACAATTCAGTAGATAACAACTACGTAGCCCACTTCCAAAAATAACTTCAGGAACTCCTTTTTATGGAATTCCTTCCTTCCCTCTGTCTTCTCTTTTCTTTTTCTCCTGTTTGTCCTATCCCTCCTCTCTCCCTTCCTCCACCCCCCCCCCCGCCCCCTGTCTATCTTTATGTAGAATCTAAATTAAAACAATAACAACAAGAGCAAGTACATGGAATGACATCTTCCACGCTACAGGTGCGAAGACATAGAAGCACAGAGATCCACAGATTCTAAGTACCTTTCAAATTTGCTTGAGGAGCTTCTATTGCTGGTTGCTGTTTAAGAATAGAGAAAGTGAAAGGGGACAGTGAGCAGGCACAGTGTGGGGCACGTGCTGGTCTTTGGAAACCTAACTGCAAGTACAGTTCTCATTTCCGAGACCATCCCAGCCTCAAGCACAATAACAGAATCAGTGACATTTCTGGAACCCAAATCCACACATTTGAATCAAGGAGCACTGGAAGTTTCTCCTAAGTGCTTTTCCATAATGGTCATTTTCATGTTCATCTCTTAGAATCCTTGTCTTGTACTCTGCCTCGTGAGATTAATACTTGAGTAACCGGGACACTGTGTATAGCTTTGCAAAGTGATGAGAACAAAGAGAACTGGACTTCTTTTGGAGGAGGCTTTGAGGTAGTACAAGATGAAGATTCTAAGAGATGAGCATGAGAATGACCATTATGGAAGAGCACTCAGGAGAAACCTCCAGTGCTAGTGGTAAAGAACCTGCTTGCCAATACAGGAGATGTAAAAGACTCGGGTTTGATCCCTGGGTTGAGAAGATCCCCTGGAGGAGGACATGGCAACCCACTCCAGTATTCTTGCCTGGAGAATCTCAAGGACAGAGAATCCTGGCAGGCTACAGTCCATAGTGTCATAAAGAACTGGACATGACTGAATCAACTTAGCATGCACACACTCATAAGATTATGATTATCATAGAATTCCTCTTTTCTGCTCAGATAGGCATCACATGGAAGTGAGAGGAAATATACTCTCCCTAACTGATTAGACCATAAACAGAGGTGCTGGGGATCTCGGATTCTTGCAGATACAATTTGTATTTGACTGGCTGTTAATCACCATTACCACTCTATGTAGCAAAGTTCCTAGGAGTTTGGGCTTGAAAACAAAAGATTTATGTGAAACTGTACAATACCAGAATCTAAAATTTTGTTCTCCATCCAGCTACTCTCCCTTTTGCAAGTTTCAGGTAATCTGATGTCCTTCTCTCATGTAGATTCTTTCTTTATCAGTTATCCTGTGAGAGAAGCTGGGGGTGGATTGGGGGTGGTGGGTATCATTCCCTAAAGCCCCATCATCTTGGTTCCAAGAGGAGTTGTTGAATTTTGTTATTGTTCTCTCTGAAGACTATTAGGGGCTATGCAAACATGATTTCATCCCTGAAAACATGTCTAAAAAAACTGAATTTGCAATAGAATCACATGTAGGACAGCACTGGAATCTTTCTATGCAAAGCCATTTATGGGCCACATCTGCATCTAGTACAAGAATAAGCATGTGTAACCTACCCTACATCATATCCAAGAAAGGTGGCAAAACACCCCAAAACACTGTTGAAACTTAGCTTCAGATATGTTGAGTGTTCAAGTTATTTATCCAGGTATTAATGTATACTTGTGAAATGTATATAACTCAGAGTGCTTGGCTAACCATCATGAATATGAGTTCAAAATGCCATCATAGCGTGGATTTCCTACTTATATTTAATTGCACTCAGAACTTCATTCAACTACTTGTTATCTATGTGATTCAGATTGAAGCCCCCACCATCCCATAAATATGCCCTCTGGTGTGCTTCTGTCATAGTCTCCTCTTGCTGTGTCTGGGCCAGTTTTTAGAGTCAACCTGGCTGCTGGTTCAGTAGTTTGTTCATAGTGCATGTTTAATTATATGTATGGAATAAATAACATGAGTGCAAGAGAAATACCAGGTTCAAAATAACATGACACCTCTCTATCTTGGAATGCAATCAGTTATAAAGATATTACACTGGCCAGCTAACAGTATAAGACGGAATTTTCAATCTACCCAACTCCCACTAGAGTTAAAAAGGTATCCTAGTTCCTAATTTTATCTTCAGTTAAAGATGATGAATGAGATGGACTGGACTCCCCCAAAAGTCACATCCTTCACCTAGTTCTAAGGTACATCTGAGCCACTGTGGGTGGGGCTGAAGTCTGGAGGAGTAAGGCCAGGTGATGGGGGACAATGCAGAGGCGGGTCTCCATCACCTTTCTCTTTCCACCTTGAACCCCGGAGAGAGGGTTGTCAGCCTAGATGTTATGAACCCTTTGATTCATAGCTTTCTCATCTGACTGCACAATACTTTGGTGCTTTAATAAGACTCAGGTGAAAAGAGACTTCCTTCTTTTCACAAATTGAAAGAGAAAATCTGTTTGGACACTTTTAAGGGAAAGGGGGAAACTTCTAAGTTTTCTTGCTTTTTTTTTTCTCTTTTAAAGTTGTTTCTGTCTCTTAGTAGCTCTCTACCTTGTATGTTTGTGTCAATTTACTGAATCTTTGGGGAATAAATAAAGAAAATAATGAGAAAATATTTATATTTCAGATTTTTAGGCTTGAAGGTCCAAGTGGAACACCACTGAACAGACATTTTTCAGCATGTATTTTTTAAAATTAGAAATAAGTTAACATTACCTTTATGCTATTAGGGAAATCTCACCAAATGTTTACATATTTCTAAACTTTGTTTTGTTATGTTTAGATTATAGCTCAATTTAAAAAAGACAAAAGAACTTTTTTTTAAATGGATTTTAACTTTTCAGTCCCATGATTTCTGACAGTTTTCTAAACCAATAAAAACTATCATCGAAACCAAGATATAGAACATTTTTATCACTGGAAAAAGGGCCCTTTCTATTCCTTCCTACTCAGTTTTCCCCATCCCTGAGTGGGACTTTCTTATCTCTATTAGTTTAGATTAGCTTTACCTGTTCCTTTTCTCATTAAAATGTAATACATCTTGTACTCTTCTATATTTGGCTTCTTTTTTTCAATAAACTGTTTTAGTGATCCATCCATTTTGCTATATCAATAGCATATTCATTTTCCTTGCTAAGTAGTACTCCATTGTGGGAATGCACCACAGTTTATCTGTCTTGTTAGGGTGGTTTGCTCAGGTTTTGGCATTTATGAATGAGGCTGATTTGTATATTCTTAAGCCTTTCTTTGGTGAACACATCTATACTTCTGGGAGTAAAATTGGTGAGACATAAGGAATGTGTATATTTAAATTAAAAAAAAACTGCCAAACAATTTTGAAAGTGGTATTACCTTTGGTACACATTCCATTAGCAGTGTATGAGCATTCCAGTTTCTCCATATCTTCACCAACTTTTGGTATAGCCAGTATTTCTTATTAAAAAAAAAAACAAAAACTACTTTCAAAGATATAAAATAATAGACTACTATAGTTTTGATTTATATTTCTCCAATGACTAATGATAGTGAGCAACAATTCCATATGTTAATCATTGTGTATTTTCTTTTGTAAAGTGTTCAAGTAGTTTACCCAATTTTTAAAACTAGGTGACTTGTATTTTTATTATTTAATTATAGGAGTTTTTATATACTCTGAATAAGGTTTTCCTTGAGATATATGTATTGGGAAAAATTGTTCCAAGTTTATGGCTTGCATTTCATTTTCTTAATGGTCTGTATATTGATTTACAGAAAGGTTTTAATTTTAATAATGTTCAATCTATAATTTTTATGGTTATTGTTTGTTGTGTTATGTTTAAATAGTATTTGGCTAACCCAACATCATGAACATACTCTCCTATTGGCTTTTAGAGGCTTTATAATCTTAACTTTTACATTTAGAACTATATATCTCAATTTAATTTTTGTGTATGAATTAGATGTGTCTAGGTTCTATTTATAGCCTTATGCATTGATATATATGCTGTTGTTCTACCACATTTCTTGTGATGGCTTCTTTCCTATATTTAAGATTTTATTTTGAGATAACTGCAGTTTTAAATAACTATAGATTCACTTACAAAAGGATAGAGAGGGATCCATGTACTCTCTGCCATATTTCCCCTGATGGTAATATCTTACAAAGCTGTACTACAATATCACAATCAGAATGCTGACACTGATACAGTCAAGATTCAGAATACTTCCATTGTCACAGGATTCCACATTTTGCCTTCCTAGGGACACACTCACTTCCACTCAGCACACTTATTCCCTGGAAACCACTCATCTGTTCTCCATTTCTACAACTGTGTCACTCCAGGAATAATATATACATGAAATCATGCAGTTTATAATCTTGGGATTGTCTTTTCCCTCAGCGTAATTCTCTGCAGATTCATCCAAGTTCAACCGTCACTTCTTGAGAGCTTCTGCTCTGAATATCCCCATCTCCAATGTCCACTTCAAGATCTTTTGTTAAATGTCATAAAGCTACTTCCCAATAATGTCCTCAGAAAATTCATTGAACATAATTCTCAACAACAAAAAAACTACTTCTCAATAATGATTTATTTCAGCCTTTCTGTTCCCTCTTCCTGAAATTATCTTTTCCAGATTTTCATCTAGCTAAGTCTTCTCTGCTCTAAGGCTTTCTTCACCTTCTTCTATAAAATAGCTTTCTTATCCCCACACTTGCCACTCTGGATCCCATTCACTAATCTGCTTTATATGTAGCACTCATTTATATCTGCAATTATTTATTTTCTGTTACCTCTTATAGAGTAATGTTGATCAGACAGCATCCTTTTCTTCTTTGGATCTCAGAACTTAAAACAGTCTTCATTTTCCTTAGGATCTCAATCAGTCCAATTCTGCAGACCCCTTAGTAAATAAGCCAATAGCAAAATTTATGCTATGAGAATTTTCATGTTCCGCCAAATTAATGATTGAGGAACATGAATTCAAAGGGTTTTCTGACCCAAAGTCTGATGATAAACATTCTGAGTCAAAGAACATTAGAATCCAGATCTATGGTATTCATCTCTAAAACATGCCTGAGGGAGCCAGAAAACTGGATTCAAACTATCACAGTTTGGTAATATATTGACTCATAGAGAAATGTGTATATTCCTAAGTACAGATATTCAAGAAATGTGGGATAACTCTAAGAAACACATTAATAAATATGATAAATGTGACCATTTTTGATAAATAATAATTTATACAACAGAGTATTGGGTCTATACTATCTAACTGAGCAAATTGGCAATGTGTCCAACCAGGATGGAAGTCATTTTGAGATCCTGATCTTTGTTATTTTCCATGATGTTAACTTTATTCTTCTCCTTAAGTATGAAAACAGAAAATTTGATTTCAAAAAATATAATTATGAAGTGACACTATAATTGAGGATAATAATTTTCCAATCTAAGCAGTGTGTTGGGAGCTTAGAGGCTGAGAGTCCTAGGCAACTTCAAGGCTTTCAGCTCCTTTCCTCAGTTTATCAGACTCCAATAAGGGACAGTTTATCAGCTTAATCAAGAAGAAGAATGGGTGTGGCACTGGCAACATGTAGTTTCAATGATAGATTTCAAGCTGAGTGCCTGACAAGCATTGACATTAGAGAGTCACCTCATCTTTAACTTCCAGATAAAGATTCTTGATTCTGAAAAGAAATATGGTCTTAAGAGTACCTGCTGATCCCTAGGAAGTTTTTTTTTTTTTTAAACTGTTAATACCTCAGATATGACAGGACCAAATGATACCTTACTCAACTACTTCATTATAACGATGACCAGTTAGTTTTGTCAAATGTAGACTCTCTGAACTCCAAGTTTCCCACTTGAGAAATGCAGCTCTTGCACATAGCCTCTTTTCCACATTTAATCTATGTTACAGAATTTCCACAAGAGCCAAGGAAACCCTGATATTCAACTGCAAGTCTTGGGTGTGCATCAGAATTCCAGGAATTTCTATTGCATTTGCTCCAGGGCTGTCTTAAAAATAACAAAGCACTAAGATACTTTTGCCACCTAATGCTAAGAGTTGACTCATTGGAAAAGACCCTGATGCTGGGAGGGATTGGGGGCAGGAGGAGAATCGGATGACAGAGGATGAGATGGCTGGATGGCATCACCGACACGATGGACATAAGTTTGATTAAACTCCGGGAGTTGGTGATGGACAGGGAGGCCTGGCGTGCTGCAATTCATGGGGTCGCAAAGAGTCGGAAATGAATGAGGGACTGAACTGAACTGAAGAGAAAAAAGAGAAACTTAGAATAATCCATACAGTCACTTCCTGTGAAGAGGAAAAAGAAGGAGGAAAAGGAGCAAAGAAGGAAGGAAAACAGGAGAAAAACACTTATAGATACTTAGGACTTAAAGGGCCATTTGCTTGTGGAGAGTTATTGCCTTCCCCTTTCCTCTCTTGTATGTAGGTCAGGAAGCAACAGTTAGAACTGGACATGGAAAAACAGACTGGCTCCAAATAGGAAAAGGAGTATGTCAAGGCAGTATATTGTCACCCTGCTTATTTAACTTATATGCACAGTACATCATGAGAAACGCTGGGCTGGATGAAGCACAAGCTGGAATCAAGATTGCTGGGAGAAATATCAATCACCTCAGATATGCTGATGACACCACCCTTATGGCAGAAAGTGAAGAGGAACTAAAAGCCTCTTGATGAAAGTGAAAGAGGAGAGTGAAAAAGTTGGCTTAAAGCTTAACATTCAGAAAACTAAGATCATGGCATCTGGTCCCATCACCTCATGGGAAATAGATGGGGAAACACTGGAAACAGTGTCAGACTTTATTTGGGGGGGGGGCCTCCAAAATCACTGCAGATGGTGACTGCAGCCATGAAATTAAAAGATGCTTACTCCTTGGAAGGAAAGTTATGACCAACCTAGATAGCATATTAAAAAGCAGAGACATTACTTTGCCAACAAAGGTCTGTCTGGTCAAGACTATGGTTTTTCCAGTGGTCATGTGCGTATGTGAGAGTTGGACTGTGAAGAAAGCTGAGTACTGAAAAATTGATGCTTTTGAACTGTGGTTTTGGAGAAGACTCTGACTTCTCCTTGACTGCAAGGAGATCCAACCAGTCCATCCTGAAGGAGATAAGTCCTGGGTGTTCATTGGAAGGACTGATGCTGAAGCTGAAACTCCAGTACTTTGGCCACCTCATGTGAAGAGTTGACTCATTGGAAAAGACCGTGATGCTGGGAGGGATTGGGGGCAGGAGGAGAAGGGGATGACAGAGGATGAGATGGCTGGATGGCATCACCGACTCGATGGGCATGAGTTTGAGTACACTCTGGGAGTTTATGATGGACAGGGAGGCCTGGTGTGCTGCGATTCATGAGGTCGCAACGAGTCGGACACAACTGAGTGACTGAACTGAACTTCCTCTCTTCTAAGATAAATAGAACTAAAGCCTAATTTGTATGTTTCTTACTTCAAGTGTCCTTGCCTCCCTCCAAACTTAGTAAATGTCTGTGTGGTCCCTTATACTATTTATTATTACAGGAATTTTCTATGATTGAATCTCATTCTTTTCTGTTTTGTCTCCACTACTAGACATATTTGCACTGTCTTTCCTACAGTGGCATGTAAAATGGTTCTGGGATGACAAAATGTTCTTCATAAAGATTTTCCTGTTCATTGTTGGATTAACTGATTGCCTTTCACACTGTGCATCCTATTATAGGATGTAGAGCCACTTTTGTTTCTAGGTGTTCTACTGCTGCACACCTCTTCTCCCAAGTCTCAATGAACTTAGATTCCCATTTAGACATCTCAGGAAAGGGTAGCCAAAAAAGTCTTTGTGTGTTTTTGATATACTGAAATATGTTCCTTAGAAATGTTTACCCAACAAATCAAAATGCCCAAAATTCCCTCATTAGAGTAACTCCTAATCCATTTCCATCACTTTAATTTCAATGCTAAAGCTGTGAGGAAAAATTAAATTTTCCCCTAGTCATATACTTGTAGTTCTTTTGAGGGGACTCTCGGTGTTCTAGGGAGACTTGTTTTAAGAAAGACACCTGTAGCTAGGTAAACTGTTTTCCTGTTGTTGTTATCAACATTCTTTAATCAGATCTTCTAGCTCTAATTTTTTGAGGCAAGAAAGGAAAAAGAAAGACTCCAGGTTGGGAGGAAGTTGAAAAGTACACATGTTTTTTTACAAGGGTTTGAGTGCCTGACTCTGAAACTCGGTTTAGATCATACTTTCTCAATGAAAATTTTTGACTGAAATAGATAGCCATACTATTTGTTTTTGGTGAAAGCATCTTAGTACTTTAAGAGCAAAGATTTATGATTGTCTATACTAATGACTGCTTTTTATTTTTTTTAAATTTTCAAACTTTAAACTTGTTATTTTGTATTGGAATATAACCAATTAACAATGTTGTGATAGTTTCAGGTGAACAGCAAGGGGACTCAGCCATGCATGTACATGTGTCCATCCAGGCTGGCACATAACATTGAGCAGAGTTCCCTGTGCTATACAATAGGTCTTTGTTGGTTATCCATTTTAAATATAGCAGTATGTACATGTCTTTCCTAAACTCCCTATCTATCCCTTCCCTGGTACCCATAAGTTCATTTTCTAATATGTGGAATCTAAAGAGAAATTATAAAAATGAACTTACTCACAAAACAGAGACTCACAGACGTGGCTGCTTTTTAAATCAATCCATTGTTCAGAATACTATGACATCCTTTCAATAAGCTGAAATTGGCATCCTTGGGGGTATTTTGTGGTACCAAAATTTCAGTCTCCATCCTCAATCCTGTATATTTTTGTGACCCTCAGTTTACATAATTGCCCATGAATGGTTAGTCATGTTTGGTATAGCTCTTTTAATGAAAGACCATGTGAATATCCAGTTTTTATCTTACTGAAATCAGTGAGGCAAAGCTCAGGTGAGGATGGCCTCAGAGGACATGTTACAAATAAGCACTCCTGGCAGTGGTGGAAGGACATAAAGGTATACAAATGACTTGTCTTCCTCTCCTGGGAATCCTGCCTATAGATCCTATATGACTGGGCTCTTCCAGGTTGGTTTATGACTTCTAGCCTTTGGAAGAAAGAACTGAGAAGTGAATCCCTATTTACCATATCTATAATTCTCAGCATTTCAGTGGTCCACTTTTTCCAGTTGTCCAAATCTTCACTCTTATGGTTCAGTTCAGTTCAGTCGCTCAGTTGTGTCCGACTCTTTGCGACCCTATGAATCGCAGCACGCCAGGCCTCCCTGTCCATCACAAACTCCTGGAGTTTACTCAAACTCATGCCCATCGAGTCGATGATGCCATCCAGCCATCTCATCCTCTGTTGTCCCCTTCTCCTCCTGCCCCCAATCCCTCCCAGCATCAGGGTCTTTTCCAATGAGTCAACTCTTCGCATGAGGTGGCCAAAGTATTGGAGTTTCAGCTTCAGCATCAGTCCTTCCATGAACACCCAGGGCTGATCTCCTTTAGGATGGACTGGTTGGAGCTCCTTGCAGTCCAAGGGACTCTCAAGAGTCTTCTCCAACACCATAGTTCAAAAGCGTCAATTTTCTGGCACTCAGCTTTCCTTACAGTCCAACTCTCACGTACACACATGACCACTGGATGTGGAAAAATCATAGCCTTGACCAGATGGACCTTTGTTGGCAAAGTAATGTCTCTGCTTTTTAATATGCTATCTAGGTTGGTCATAACTTTCCTTCCAAGGAGTAAGCCTCTTTTATTTTCATGGCTGCAGTCACCATCTTCAGTGATTTTGGAGCCCCCCCCCCCCAAATAAAGTCTGACACTGTTTCCAGTGTTTCCCCATCTATTTCCCATGAGGTGATGGGACCAGATGCCATGATCTTAGTTTTCTGAATGTTAAGCTTTAAGCCAACTTTTTCACTCTCCTCTTTCACTTTCATCAAGAGGCTTTTAGTTCCTCTTCACTTTCTGCCATAAGGGTGGTGTCATCAGCATATCTGAGGTGATTGATATTTCTCCCAGCAATCTTGATTCCAGCTTGTGCTTCATCCAGCCCAGCGTTTCTCATGATGTACTGTGCATATAAGTTAAATAAGCAGGGTGACAATATACTGCCTTGACATACTCCTTTTCCTATTTGGAACCAGTCTGTTGTTCCATGTCCAGTCCCTAAAAAAGGCAATCCCAAAGAATGCTCAAACTACCTCTCAATTGCACTCATCTCACACGCTAGTAAAGTAATACTCAAAATTCTCCAAGCCAGGCTTTAGCAATATGTGAACCATGAACGTCCAGATGTTCAAGCTGGTTTTAAAAAAGGCAGAGGAACCAGAGATGAAATTGCCAACATCCGCTGGATCATCTAAAAAGCAAGAGAGTTCCAGAAAAACATCTATTTCTGCTTTATTGACTACGCCAAAGCCTTCAACTGTGTGGATCACAATAAACTGTGGAAAATTATTCAAGAGATGGGAATACCAGACCACCTGACTTGCCTCTTGAGAAACCTGTATGCAGGTCAGGAAGCAACAGTTAGAACTGGACATGGAACAACAACTCTTATGGTCAGTTTTCCCTTGATACGCAGTTATCTTTCTCCTCAGGTTGCTTATCAAGCCCAGGACACCTACCCTTCTCTCTCTGAGATCACCTCAAAGAGTAGTTTCAATTCTAACAATATGAAGCATTTGACTCACATTTAGCCTTATCAACTTTCAAAAGGGTGTGTGCGTTGTATGTGTAAAATTTGGTGTTGCTTTTACTTCAAAAGTAGCCTGAAAATGATGGCAGCCTAGCCCCACCTGTCTTCACAGACATAGTCTATATATATATATAAAGGACATTATTATGTTAGTCACTGTGTTATCCACTTCTAAACTGCCTCCATTTTAAAAACCAGATCTGAAAGAGACACGTGCACCCCAATGTTCATCGCAGCACTGTTTATAATAGCCAGGACATGGAAGCAACCTAGATGCCCATCAGCAGATGAATGGATAAGGAAGCTGTGGTACATATACACCATGGAATATTACTCAGCTGTTAAAAAGAATTCATTTGAACCAGTTCTAATGAGATGGATGAAACTGAAGCCCATTATACAGAGTGAAGCAAGTCAGAAAGATAAAGAACATTACAGCATACTAACACACATATAGATGGAATTTAGAAAGATGGTAATGATAACTCTATATGCAAAACAGAAAAAGAGACACAGAAGTACAGAACAGACTTTTGAACTCTGTGGGAGAAGGTGAGGGTGGGATGTTTCAAAAGAACCGCATGTATATTATCTATGGTGAAACAGGTCACCAGCCCAGGTGGGATGCATGAGACAAGTGCTCGAGCCTGGTGTACTGGGAAGACCCAGAGGAATCGGGTGGAGAGGGAGGTGGGAGGGGGGATCGGGATGGGGAATACGTGTAAATCTATTGCTGATTCATGTCAATGTATGACAAAACCCACTGAAAAAATAAATAAATTAAAAAAAAAACATATTAATAAATGAATAGATACAAAAAAATAAATAAAATAAAAACACAACATAAATCTATGTGTGTGTGCTAAGACATGTCTGACTCTTTGCGACCCTATGGACTGTAGTCTGCCAGGCTCCTTTGTTCATGGGATTCTCCAGGGAAAAATAATGAGTGGGTTGCCATTTCCTTCACCAGGGTGTCCTCCTGACCCAGGGATCAAACAAGACCAAGCCTCCATGATTATCAGGCAGATTCTTTACCACTAGCACTGCCTGGGAAGTCCAAACTTAAATCTGACCTCTCCAATTTGTCTCTGGGAAAAAAAGAAAAAAATCTCTCTCAGCGTTTCTTACATTTTTATTTCCCCTATAAGATTTTGTCACCCTTGTTCCTAAAGGTCCCACCTCTCCTCCCTCACCAGGGTTCCCTGCTTCCTCTTCTTCCTGACTCAAGCATACATAAAGATTCTTGGATATTCTTCTCAGAAGAGAGGCATACTCAGGCTGACCACAAAACTTTACCAGTACATGAATTATAAAACAGAAAAGAACATAATGACATAAAATACAGATAACCTAAAAAATAATCACATTTTAAGTTGCAGGATATAAAATTAACACGCAGAAATCCCTTGCATTCCTATACACTAACAATGAGAAAACAGAAAGAGAAATTAAGGAAACAATACCATTCACCTTTGCAACAAAAAGAATAAAATACTTAGAAGTATATCTATCTAAAGAAACAAAAGACCTATATATAGAGAACTATAAAACACTGATGAAAGAAATCAAAGAGGACACAAGAAATATACCGTGTTCATGGATTGGAAGAATCAATATTGTGAAAATGAGTATACTGCCAAGCAATCTATAGATTCAATGCAATCCCTATCAAGCTACCAATGGTATTCTTCACAGAACTAGAACAAATAATTTCACAATTTGTATGGAAATACAAAAAACCTCAAATAGCCAAAGCAATCTTGAGAAAGAAGAATGGGACTGGAGGAATCAACCTGCCTGACTTCAGGCTCTACTACAAAGCCACAGTCATCAAGACAGTATGGTACTGGCACAAAGACAGAAATATAGATCAATGGAACAAAATAGAAAGCCCAGAGATAAATCCACATACCTACAGACACCTTATCTTCAACAAAGGAGGCAAGAATATGCAATCGAAAAAAGAAAACCTCTTTAACAAGTGGTGCTGGGAAATCTGGTCAACCACTTGTAAAAGAATGAAACTAGAACACTTTCTAACACCATACACAAAAATAAACTCAAAATGGATTAAAGATCTAAATGTAAGACCAGAAACTATAAAACTCCTAGAGGAGAACATAGGCAAAACACTCTCCAACATAAATCACAGCAAGATCCTCTATGACCCACCTCCCAGTATATTGGAAATAAGAGCAAAATTAAACAAATGGGACCTAATTAAACTTAAAAGCTTGTTTGATGTGTAAGTTTTTTATTTCAAGGATTCCAATAAAAGGAGAGCAGGGCCTTATATCCTGGGTATAAGGATCTCCTCCTTAGATAAAAATACATCATCTGGGGAATTGATGGTGTAACTCCAGAGTTGGATTATTCTTCCCTCTAAATTCCTGGGCCAATTGCCTTTAAATTTTATTTTATTTTCTGATCTTTTAGGGTGAGTCTATTTAAACTCTTCAAAATGGGACATTGTCCTGGTTCAGCCCTCCTGAATGGAATGTTACATACACCTTTTCCAATTGCCAGTCTGAAAAAAAAACTCACCTTTAAATATAGCATAGTCTTGACCGACAATACAGGGATATAGGATAATGCCATAATTCAATTCCTAGCCATGTTATGTATTGGCTGTGTGGCTTTGAGTGTATTTACCTTTCTGTGCCTTGGTTTCCTATGTTATAAAATAAGAAAAATAACAGTATCTACTTCATAGTACTTTAAAAGAATTAAGTGAATTATTTCAAGTGGGTACTTAGAAAAGGCTTAGAGTCTTGTTATTGTTGTTATTGACACCCCAGAACACAGAAGAATGATCTATTCATCCCTAGCTCATTTTTAGACTTAAATGGAATAATTAATCATATTCTATCATATTTAACTCAGATGTATCCAAACTCATTGTCAGGGGAATTATCTTGCAAACAGGAACCTATGGTAGTTACATAACACAATGATTCCAGATCACTCAAAACAGTTCATTCAGAAAACATTGGTTGGTCACATACTATGTTCCAAATACTGTGTCAGGTAAAGGTAAGGAGAAAAAAAACTGTAGGCACAAGCCCTACTCTCATGAAGAAGCAAGCATCAGTGTAGATGCTTAATGAAAATGTTTCTGCTTTATTGACTATGCCCAAGCCTTTGACTGGGTGGATCACAATAAACTGTGGAAAATTCTGAATACCAGATCACCTGACCTGCCTCTTGAGAAATCTGTATGCAGGTCAGGAAGCAACAGTCAGAACTGGACATGGAACAACAGACTGGTTCCAAATAGGAAAAGGAGTATATTAAGGCTGTATATCTTCACCCTGCTTATTTAACTTATATGCAGAGTACATCATGAGAAACACTGGGCTGGATGATGCACAAGCTGGAATCAAGATTGCCGGGAGAAATATCAATCACCTCAGATATGTGATGACACCACCCTTATGGCAGAAAGTGGAGAGGAATGAAAAAGCCTCTTGATGAAAGTGAAAGAGGAGAGTGAAAAATTTGGCTTAAAGCTCAACATTCAGAAAACTAAGATCATGGCATCGGGTCCCATCACTTCATGGCAAATAGATGGGGAAACAGTGGAAACAGTGTCAGACTTTATTTTGAGGGGCTCCAAAATCACTGAAGATGGTGACTGCAGCCATGAAATTAAAAGACAATTACTTCTTGGAAGGAAAGTTATTACCAAACTAGACAGCTTATTAAAAAGCAGAGACATTACTTTGTCCACAAAGGTCCATCTAGTCAAGGCTATGGTTTTTCTAGTGGTCATGTATGGATGTAAAAGTTGGACTATAAAGAAAGCTGAGCACCGAAGAATTGATGCTTTTGAACTGTGGTGTTGGAGAAGACTCTTGCGAGTCCCTTGGACTGCAAGGCGATCCAACCAGTCCATCTTAAAGATCAGTCCTAGGTGTTCATTGGTAGGACTGATTTTGAAGCTGAAACTCCAATACTTTGGCCACCTAATGCGTAGAGCTGACTCCTTTGAAAAGACCGTGATGCTGGGAAAGATTGAGGGCAGGAGGAGAAGGGGATGACAGAGGATGAGATGGTTGGATGCCATCACCAACTTGATGATCATGGGTTTGGGTGGACTCTGGGATTTGGTGATGAACAGGGAGACCTGGCCTGCTGCAGTTCATGGAGTTGCAAAGAGTCAGATACAACTGAGCAACTGAACTGAACTGAATGAAAATGTTGTCTGCCTTGGAATCATACAGGATAGTAGTTACTTTCCAAAGATTGCCCCCATCCAAATGTGCCCTTAGGTATTTATGCCCTTGTGCAGGCATCCCATTCACCATATTGGGTCTAGGGGTGGCCATGTTTTGTTTTTTGTTTCTGTTTCAGGGGGATTTTAATTTATTTTTAAGTGAAGGATAATTGCTTTACACTATTGTGTTGGTTTCTACCATACATCAACATGAATCAGCCATAGGTAAACTTATGTCCCCTCCCTCTCGAACCTCCCTCCCACCCCTCTAGGTTGTTACAGAGTTCTGCTTTGAGTTTCATGAGTCATACAGCAAATTCCCATTGGCTGTCTGTTTGACATATGGTAGTGTATATGTTTCCATGCTACTCTCTCAATTCGCCCACCCTCTCCTTCCCCCCTCCCCCGCCATGTCCATAAGTCTGTTCTACATGTCTGTATCTCCATTGCTGGGGTGGCCACGTTTTAACCAATAGGATGTGGTAGGTGTAATACAATGCCAGTTTCAGGTCTAAGCCTTACAAAGGCCTGACAGGTTCTCTTTTGTGCTTTTGGGGAGTCTTGAGCTACTGCATTAGTGATCCAGCTACCCTGCTAGAGACATCCCATGGAAAGGGGATGTGGAGAGGAAGAGGTTCTGCAGTGACGTGGAGGGAGAATCACAGTCATTCTCATAGCCCAGCTGAGCTCAGCCTTCCAGTCAACCCTACCCAAACCCTGGACGAGTGAGGGAGGGGTCCTGAATGTTCCTATTCAACTTGCCTGTGGATTCACCTAATATCAGTGGAACCCAGGCAACTCACAGAATCATGACGGGCTATAAAATTGTTTTTCATTTAATACATAGATTTTCAGGATAGTTTGTTAGAAAGACTATGTCAGAACATTTTCTTTGCCATTTATAGAGGGATAAACTTGGTGAAATTATTTAACTTTTATGAGGTTTAGATTTCTCAACTCTAAAATGGAACAACAGTAACACTTCACAGAGGGGCCATAAGTGTCAGATATAATACATGTAAAACTTCTGGCAACTGGTGTTGATAAAAGGTAGCAATTATAAGTGATCAGATGCTGTTAGTTTTATGACCCCCTCCCAGGAAGATTTTCATTTTAAGTCAGGATCCTGAAGACCATGTGTCTACCCTCAAGTTGCTATTCATATTTGACTAAAGACTGCTTCTTCCCTGTATGTGGATAAAGTCAGGGCTGCACGGGAACAGCTTTCACTCCATACATGCAAGTCAGGAGATAAATGCCTGTGTGGAATAAAAGTTGTATTTTTAAAATAACCTTCTGGCTTACTTTTATATAAGCAAGATATGCATTCAGTTGTTGTGCCAAAATAAAGTAATTAAAATTATTGCTAAACATGGCAACACAAAGTTGTCACCCTTGCCTCCAAGTTAATGCTTCCTGAGAATGTTTGAAGACTTGTAAAATATAGGATGTTTGAGGTTTGGCAAATCTTCTATATTTTTCCCATCATCACTCACCTGGTATATAATACCTGCTCCATGAATACTGAAATATTAAAGATGTTTTCAAAATAATATTAGCTATGGAAAGACCTCTTGAATTTCTTATCTGATTAGTTTCAGTCTATATCCCCATCCACAGAGTTTCTGTATATGTGTATTTTTTAATCTTGAGCTTCTTGTACCCTTGTTTCTGCCACGAGTTGCCCATCCAGTATACAGCCACAGAGAACTTGAAAAGAGTTCCTGGCATTCTAAGAGACACATAGGATTAAAGAACAAGGAGGCAAAAGATAAAAGTAGTTGTAACTATTCATTAGTTTTTGGTACATCAGATAATTTGTGCAATGACTCTGGGGCTTTAATTGAATCATTTTCCCACCTTGTCTTAATTTTAATTATGCAGCAATCATTTTTACCAACCTGTGCAAAGGAACCATATAAAAATATGACATATGACAATATACATTTACCTAAGCTCCAGAACTACAATGACCTATAGGTAATTAGCTACTGCCTCCAGCACTGAAGTGACCAATTAAAGAGTTAACGAAATGCCCTCCAAATAACCTACATGTTCAGGATTTTTGGACTGCCAGGAACATTGCACTTCAACTGATATAATTTTTGACTGACTGATTTAGTAAGTCTACATCTGCTAAAATTCCAGACTCATGCCTGTAAAACTGAAGAGTCAGGTTTTATAAGGTGCTTTCACTGTCATTAAAGATGATCCCACCTTAGCCCTTTTCCTAACAAGACAATCTTGCAGCCATCATTAAGAGGCGTGATCCTAGCTTGTCATCATGGAAAAAAAATGGCTTCCTAGGTCAATGAAAATGGTACTGAGTTCATCTCAAGGGTGTAAGACATTCATTCTTGTGGCTATAAGAAATTAAATATAAAGAAGGAAGAAAGGAAGGAAAGTTGGTAGAAAAGAAAGGAGGGAGGGGAGGGAAGAAAGGAATCTGATATTTCAAAATATCTTTTAAAACTTAATGTTTAGATTTAAATATTTTTAAGGTTTAGCAGCAGCTCTTCTATAATTCAGATATTGAATAAACTAATCAGAAATGGAAGCAACCATCACTATTGTGACTGATTTTTAATTGTACCAGGCTTTGCTTGTGATTCTCTCTCTCTAAATGCAGAATCATACTAAGAGTTTTGTAGGTTATAGTCTCCTGAAACTAAAGCATGATATAAGGATTCATTCAATATGTGATTCCACAAAGATGTGCAAGTGGAGTGAAGACACAGACAGGAAGGGAAGGATACTAATGTGGTGTAGATTTCCACTGTAGTCAACTGTGTGGTCAACTGGAGTTCAGTCCTACTGGAGAAAACTGGATGCCAGTGTGGACCATGCTGAGCTGTCCCACCTGAGGGCTAAAAGAGCCACTGTGCTTATCTACCAACTCATGTTGGTCACTGGCCAAGAGTGCACTTAGGTATTGGCTCCACAGCGTTCTTGCCTTCCCCATAAAGAAGGCTGGACATACTCCAACAGCCAAAGAAAGCCCCCCAGTCAAGTTGGGGTGCTTATAGCAGAAAGCCCTCAGCATGCACAGAGTGCATAGTGAGTACTGAGCATAGAGTGGTTGCTTTAAAAGATGATCCAAAATTAACTGAGTCTGAGCAATACCAAGTTTGTTGTGGGGCTTACTTCATCTAGTCCAGTCCATACAGTGCATTTGTTATATCTTGCACGTAAAAGTGATTGTATCTGCCCATTGTTATCCAATTTAATCTCTAAGAGCTGTTCTTGGTGTCGTACACCTCTGAGCGTCACCTTTGCCCTCTGGAACCCACAATGTGAGTGCAAAAGTGAGGCAAAAGAAGCAACATATGCTCTATCGGAGAGCTCATTAATTCTCTACATCACATATTTGATTTGGCTGGGGCACCTGACTGGGGTAACCATACGGGAAATATGCTTGTCAGATTAAACTGGGACAGAAGATCTATTAACTAAATACGTTTATAAGAGGCAAGGAACATAACAGAAAAAGCTGAAATTTATGAAAACTAGACCAAATGAAACCAGTGACCAAAATCTTTCTCTAAACTACTTTTGCTGGGACCTAGACATGCACATTAAACACCACAAGGATAAAGACAGAAAAATTGAGAACCACATGGACTATGCTGTATCTTGCTTTTGGATGAAAGCCCAAATCATGCAACCTAAAAGGAGCTCTCGACTCCTGTTGTTATTCTTAGCTGAAGAGTCAGTTCTAAAGAGAGATCCAGATACCACAGGAAGAGAAAAATCCTTTTCCAGAAGGCTTCTCCTTCCTGATTTCTTGGCTGTACCCCACTGAGATGCTGTCCATCAGTTCGTCAAAATGTATGGAGCACTTGTAGCAATTCAATGCATATCGCTTCAGCACCTACTACATGAAAGCAGTAGGCCCCAGTCTGAGGTCCAGAGAAGCTTAATGAACTGCAGGGTTTTGAGTTCCATGCCTGCTGGAGATGGGCCGATGGACAGATTGGTTAAGTGACTGAACTAAGTGAATAAATGGAGTTCCACAGCCCAGCTCCTTTGTGGACAGTAACCTTTTCTTCTCTACCCTGTAAAACCCATACCACCTCTGATGCTTCACGCAGGCTGTGGACACTCCATAAATGATTGCTGATGTTGATGGCATGAAATTAAAACAGCGCAAAGACTCATCAGTATGCCATGGTAAGATCTGTAACTCTTAAAGTGCTGCAACAGTTTTCTGGGTTAAGGGAACACACAGATAAACAGAACTCCTTACCACTCCCTAGGGCCACTCTTTGGATAGGGGCTGAAGTCCTGACTTATAAAGCTTAGATAGTTCCACCTCACTGGGAAGACTTTCTAGATTATGAAAAAAGTAGTTTTTCTCTCACTTTTTATTTCCTCTCCCTTTTTATTTCCTCTCCCTTGTTTCCCTCCTGTCATTCCAGGTAATCTTCTGCTCACAAGAGGAAGTTTTGACTTCTTTCTTCAAATTTTCTTCATATTTATCTCCATACTTTAATATTCTGATTATTATATTTTTGCTAATAAAGTCTTCTCACTGTACTTCTGCTGTCTTTTATACATCTTAAGATGTGAGTCTTGAGAGTGTTCACTCAGATCCAAATTGGTAAAATCAACAGGTGTATGCATTAGGCATATTACTGATCAGTTATATTTTAAATCTGAAATTTTGAAATAACTTACAATTTAGTACATTCTTTGAGCTTGAAGAAGTATAAATAATTTCATGAATAGGTCCACATCTATATAGTTGTTATGGATTGAGAACATAGTTTACCATTAGAGTAAAAGTCTGTTACCATATCTCAAGGTCAGAAGGCTTTGAAGTTACACTGCCCAGGTGCCCTGTGACACAGCCACATCTCCTCTAATTAACAATGAGAACAAACTGGTTTAACATCATGTAAGAGCTTTGCACCACAGTTGGAAAATATGCTTAAACTATTAATACCTTGTGATTAAATAATATATTAACATTTATTTGTAAGTATAAAGTTGTCAGACAGCTCTCTTAGACTCCATGAAACTGTTTTTGTGTAACAGTCCTTCAGTGCTTAGAATAAGCTAGAAAACAAGGAAAATTTAAAGCACCAATGCCACACGGTTATTTATATGTGCTTGTGATTGTGTGCACGTGAATGCATGTGATTATGCCTCAGCGTGTATGTGGGTAATAGGGCATTAACACCATCTCACAGAAGCTGCTCTGCTTTATGAGTTGGGATTTGTTTTTTAAGAAAATCAAGCCATATTTTTTTTCTTCCCATTCTCAAAGATGAAGCAGTTTACAGATGCTGAGTCCTTTTTTAGGAATAATTCTCAAAGCATCATTCAAATACCCTTTGAGCTGAGCACACGATATGCACATCATGAATACATATAATCACTGCATGGTCCTTTGTGAAGATTTTGAAAATAGCATCTAAAAGAGCCAACCGTGGGGCTTCATCTGAGGACATGCACTTGGTGAATGTGGCCAAGCCAATTCTGGCCACTTATTTCCTCTTTCATGGGCCCTGCTCCATTCCTATGGTCCTTGTAGAACATTTCAGTGGTCCTGATAGTTAAACAGTAAGTCACAATTTCTGGACCACTGTTTGAATTGTATGCATTAGCCTGATCAATGCAGATGACAGTTGTCAATTTGCAACACATGCCATACACATAGATGCTTTTTTTTTTAACACATTGTCACATTAAAACTAACTACTTTCATTCTCTTCTGCTGGCTTGGGGCTGATGGGACTAAAATTCCAGACCCTAATGTTGTGGGCTTTAGAACTGCTATTTATCTACCAAAAACATTTGTAAATGGCCAACATACAATTTAACAAAAGCAATTCAATAATAAAAATCCTTTCATGCTTTCACTGTTATTCATCACTGACATGTTTTTAAACTTTTTCTTCAGAAGGATAAAACAAAGATTTTAGGAAATTCGTGGTTGAAACTATGAAATTTATAGTTTGAAACTCAGAAAACTTAGCCTAGAAGGCCATGAATCCTTTTCTCTTTTCCCATTTGAGATATGGGAAGATCTGAAACTATTTGCTTCTTTCTCCCATTTTTACTCTTTTATTGCATCTCCCTATCATGAAAATCTAGGGTAAAAAACACCAGATCAATAAGGTAAAAATCTTACATTCTTCAGTTTGGGGACACCTAAGATTTTTGGATAAACTCTTTCATGTGAACCTGAAGCTCACTTACCCAAGGTGGCACCCCAAATGACTTTAACTACCCCCAATCCCTTTTTCAGACCTGATGGTTTTCAGGTGAAGTAACAGATATCCAAAGTCATGTTTTATTTGAAATATAAAGGAGAACATGAAATGTTTGCATCTTATTACCATTTTATAAACATTGTCTTCGAGATTCAGTTTCCATGGTGGATTGGTTGAAGATTTGCATAGCTACCAAATCTAGGGATGCTCAAGTTCTTAGAGTGCCCTCCAAATCCATGGGTCTCACCTTGGATTCTGCCAAACAAGAATCATAAACACAGGACTACATGATTGATGGCTGGTTGAATCTGTACGTGTGGAGCTCACAGATATGGAGGGTCAACTGTATCATTCTCTGGGTCACTGCAATATAGCTATATAGGATTCTCTGCCTGGACAGTGCTTCTCAACATTTTGGGGACTGATTAATTGCCACTTTGGATTTAATCTTTAATGTGGCACCTTCAGTGTTCCCAAGTTGGACTAGTCATTCCCCAACTATGCACCTCCATTTCAGCCTATATTGACCATTCCAAGTATATATAACCTTTCTTTATGAAAATTAATCAGCACATGGGAAACACTTAGAGTAGTATCTAGCATATCACACTCAAGATACATTAGCCATTATTATTCTCCCTATTAAATTCTCTGATTCCTCAATAGTCTTCCTCAGCAAAATCTGAACTAGTTTCTGTCTTGCTCCACCATGCTGCCCTTTACCAAGGCTGTGCCAGGCACATGGTGAGTGGCAATGAACACTGGGTAAAAGAAAATATCATAGCTATTACACATATGCGTTGATATTTAGATTCCATACTTTCTACCCTTCTCAATACAATTTCCCAGCAAACCCCAATAAAGATTCTCTTTTTCAAAAAAATTTTAAACAATTAAAAATGAAGGAATAGGAGAGAGAGGGTAAGAGAAAACCTGGTGCAAATAAAGAACTATCAGACATTCCGTTACTATAAGTGATGGCTGGATAGTTAGGATTATGCAGGGCCTGTAATAGGTTTTTTTTTGTGTGTGTGACTTTTTAAAAACTGCTGCAGCTTTTAGAATATTGCCAGGATCTGAGTACTTGTTGGTGTTTCACAAAAGGGAATATCATACTTTAAAAACACATTTAAGCCTATAATTTAAATAGAATGCTCTTCATTTTCCTTCAGAATTACTGTTTAAGAGTTTCCTACCATGTTGTAGGACTGATCTGTAGACTAGGAAAATGGGGGCAAGAAAGGGAGTTCACTCTAAGGAAATTACACTGTGAGTTTACACAGCATTCTGTTACAAGGTGAGTTTCATTATCATTGAATTTCTGGCTTTTCTGTTGGTACTCATGCTTTTCTTGTTCTGGTGAAACACACACATACATAATCATATTTCTACTTGTATCCACATTCTAAAGTTCACATCTTCCTGTCTTCACTAACCCCTACTTCCAGTGTAATCCCAAATTTGTCCCCATGGAGAATAAACCCTAAAGCTTGGAAGGGAATGTCCTTGGTCCAGTGATTAAGACTTCACCTTCCAATGCAGGAGGTGGGAGTTCAATCTGTGATCTGGGAGTTAAGATCCCATATGTCTTGTGGCCAAAAAACAAACAAACAAAAACCCCATTAAACATAAAGCTTGCAGATATAAAGGGGTTACCACTCACTCCAAAGCATCTGTAGCCTTTCTCTCAACAGCAAAGTAAGTAGACTTCCTTCTAATTCTGCTCAGTCTCTCTGCATTCATTTGCTATCATTTGCCAACTGGCTATAAGTACATGATCCATCTCATTCACACTTTAATTTTTAACTTAATTTTCAGCTTCTCTAGAACATGTAAGTGGCTCCCTCCCTTGGGAAAGAGCAAAAAGTTTAGTAATTTTATGATGATAACACCTTTGTTGGCAATATCTGATGATCTACAACCCATGTAAAGAAGGTTATTTTCCTGAAGGAAGATTTTCTCAAGTTCAGCTATAACAGAAAGTAAGAAACAAACTTTTCAACACTTATAGCCCCTATAACTTGAACATAATATTTTTCCCAAATAGGATTGAAATTTTGAGAACCCATAATATCCATATCATATATCATTGAGATATATGTGTCTTGTTCTTTTGTTTTCTAAGCTAATTCTTTACTTTTATAAAGTAAATTTTTCATCATCAGTTTCTTCTACTACTATATTTTGTAAAGATCCCAAGAAGAGACATTTCTTTCAGGAAGTGACTGTTAGGACAGAATTATAAACAGCCAAATATACTCAGATTAATATAAATGTCCTGCATAGGACAGTTTGCCCTCACCACAAGTGATTCTTTAGTAAGATTGAGCAATTTACCTGAGAAAAGCACTTGACAGAGACAGAACCTGTGTCACTTGTCCAAAAGGGGGACTCAGACAAATATTTTCATCTGACTGTTGCTCATTACCTGACTCTAAGCTACACATCATCCATATTTTTATCTACCACACTTTAAGCATTGCTGTAATTTGAGCAGACTACAAAGTTCAAGAGCATGTGGGCCATTCCACCTAGTGGACAGTTGATTAGATGGACTTCCAAGGCATGGATGAATGAATGAATCTGGTTCTGGAAGAAAAGGGAGCCAGAAGAAAAGTAATGCTATCAAGAACCAGGCAGTACTAGGATGAGTAGCACAGTCTTTTTCTAAATCTTGGAATCAGGCCGGGGTCACTAACTCTGATTAGCCACAGACCAGCTCCTTATCCCACACAGGTCCTATGGAGCTGAAGAAGATGAACCTGATATGCCAAGACAGAGCTTGCATTTAATCTAGGGATGGAAATGGGGACACCTACACTCAGCCAAACCTTCCTCTGGGTTCTCTCTTGGGGACTAAACAGAGGGCAAGAGTAGGGGAAATAAAACACAATGAGAAAGACAGAAGATAAATTATGAAGATAGACAAGACTGCAGGAGAGCAGATGAGGAAACCAAGGAAGGAGGAGGTAGGGGTGTATCAGAAAGCCCAAAGTAATAAAATTAAAGACAACTTTTCAAGGTACATCAGTTTGTTCCATCTCATTTTCCTGGGCCTACTTATTTAATGGCAATCTAAAAATCATTTAATCACTACATATTTACTAAGACCTACAATAGACCAGGCACTGTATGACAAACTTTGCTTACACAATTTTGTTTAATCTTTGTAGCAATATTGTGTGGTGGGCTATTTTACACATAATGATTATAAGGTTTAGAAAAAAATTAAATTCCTCCTCTACTTTGTGGCAAAGTCATAATTCAGTTCCAGGTTTGCCCAACTCCAAAGCTTAGGCACTTTCTATTACTCCAGTAGAGTAAAAATAGTAAGAGGGGCTCATTAACTTCTGCAAGGGGATATTTCTTTTAAATCAATAATTTTAATAGAAAGACCAGTGCTGGAACAATGTATTGCTTTAGGAAAAAATCCCCACAGAGATGAAGGTCCAGGAAAAGACGTTGCTCATTTTAATATTTCTCGTGAAAACTTCCAACAGGGGAAGCTTTGGGACTATATTTCTTAAAAGTTTCATGTGATAAAGCACCTGGAAATAGGAACTTTCATTGTAAAGCAACCATGAAAAACTGACATAGAAAATGTAAAGTAAGTGTGTAAAATGCATACTGTGTGCCAAATTAGACATCATTACATATCATGCCCTAGCTAGAAAGCACCCTTTCTAATGAACATTTGCAAAAGAAAAACTTAAAATTGAGAAAGTAATGTGTTGAGTATTATTTTCCTGTAGTGTCTCCATGAATATCTTCTCTGTGCCATTTTGGGATGCCAGGTTTCCATGCAGAATTTGAGAACCCACACTTTGGGCAATGGGTTGTCTCATAATGGGCTTGGAGTTTTGAAATATAATTCAAATATGATTTGAAATATATACGGTTATAAAAATTGTGAAACCTCTCAGATGGTTTGTCAAAGTTACTGATTTTATCACTTTGGGCTTTCTGGTACACTCTTATCTCCTTCTTCCTTTTTTCCTCACCTGCTCACCTGCAGCCTTGTGTTTTTCATAATTTACTCCCATCCTTATCTGATTACAAGTATAAGAAGCTTGAGATTCTCATAGAGAAGCTCAAATCCTAACTTGATTGGACAGATAGAAATCTAGGTGTATAAGAAGTCATAGAGGGTACTTCCCTGGTGGCCCAGTGGCTAAGACTCCATGCTCCCAATGCAGAGAGCCAAGATTTGTTTGCTGATCAGGAAACTGGATCCCACATGCTGCAACTAAGGGTTCACATCCTACAATTAAAGATTCCACATGCTGCCAGGATGATCTAAGATCCCACATACTGCAATTAAGACTTGGCGCAGCCAAATAAAATAAATACTAAAAAAAAGTCATAGATGATTCACTAGAAGCAGAATATAATACAGCATGGAAAGAATGGAGTGGAACAACTAGAAAAATTCATTTTGCTTATATCTCTTATATTCCATATTTGCTTGGAGTTCCCCGTATATTTCAGAGACTCATTTTTTTCTCACCCTTTTAAAACACATTCCTTTTGGTGTACCTAAACATGCTAATTCCAACTTTAACCCAGCCCCCAACATTCATGACAACCATCACCTTCCTTTCAGCGCATGCTCCCTCAAATCAGTAAAAACTGAAGTTTAAGTTTTCTTTCTGAGCATCTCTGTGTGCAGTGAGACATTATGAAGTTTTCTCTTTTGCAGATTGAGTTACAAAGGCATATCTATTGTATCGTCATTGTGCCCAATGGACTCCATTTCCCTCTAAACCTTTCTCGCCTCTGTTCCACATCCCAAAGCCTGGCCTCCTTGGACCATCTCACTGGGCTGTCTCACCCATTCTCTGATGCACTTTGGCCAATGGGAGACAGCAGTGAGAGACAGCAGGCAGGAGGACAGGTTATGTGTTCTGTTGTCCCTGCTTCCTCCCCATGAGCTGTGCTGGTCACAGTGCTGGCAGTGGCTCTCACCTGGAAGCCCACATCCAGTGAGGTGTTAGTTTCCTAGTGGTGCCATCACAAATCGCCTCAAACTGGAAGGCTAACAACAACAGAGATTGATTCTCTCCCAGCTCTGGGAGGTCAGAAGTCCAAAATCAAAATGTCAGCAGTGCATGTTCCCTCTGATGGCTCTAGGAGAGAATTCTTTGCTTCTCTCAACTTCTCGTGACTCCAGGCATTCCTTGGCCTGTGGCTGCCAAGAAGTTCAGTCTATTCCTCTGTCTTCACATGGCTTTCTCTGCTTCTCCCCTCTGTTTGTGTCCCCTCTTCTGTAAGAAGCCCTGCTATTGGATTTGGGTACTAACTGGACCATCTAGCATGATCTCATCTTGAAATCTGTAATTACATCTGCAAAGACCTTTTCTAAGTAAGGTTACATAAACAGGTTCAGGTGGGCACACATGAGGGAACATCTTTCAGCCCAAACAGATGAGTCTAGCTCTGAGACGTTCTGCTCCTCCTTTTCTCCTTCAGGCTTCACCATCCCTTGAGGGGATCCTCTTAACCCTCCCCAAGCTACCATTGCACTTGCTTCCATTATCCTTTTAAACATGCATGGACCCTAAGATAGTTATATAAATTACATATCATAGTGTGTAGGATGCTTTAAAAAGAAACCTAAACATGACCTTATCAACCAAGATTCTGATGTGAATTCCCGGCCTCAGCTAGACTCCTTTACCCTCGGTGGAATCTATCTTCCCTGATTCATTCAGCAAGATTCACCACTGAAAACTTGGAAACACACTTGCATAGAGCCATATGGGCAGAAGAGCTAATTCTCCATGATTCTGCCAGGTTACAGCTAGATATTGTCTAATTTTGGAACTCGGTATGCAGAAAGGAGTAATCCTTATAATGAAACTCTCCCCACTCTCCACTAAAACATAATGAACTTCCCTGAACATGTTCATACATTTAAAAAATTCCCCCAAATAACAATAGTTCAGTGAACCAGACTGTAGTAAAACTGATTGATGTCTTGTAAATCAATCACCTAATTTATAATAACCTAGTGGCCTTGACAATTTTTAAACAATTTCTTCAATAGTATACAAACAGCAACCTCCTTTCTGATGTTTAAACATTATTCTCTCTCACTGCTTGTCCATCTCTATATGAACAGATTAAATCACAACTTTGCCAAATTAAAGAGAATTCTGGCAAAATATCTAGAGATAAATTCTTTTAAATACCCATTTTCTCATTTGTAGAATAATTGTGTTGCCCGGAGACGGTATGATCTTTAAGGCTGCTTTCTGGAGTGTCCTGGAATTTGCATAAAATGGGCTGTGGAACTCAGGCACTCTATCATGTCATCACCATGATGTCACAAGGAATTGTAAGGCCCTGAGGGCGTTCATTGAATAAAGCAAAGTTGTTTAACTTTCCAACTAAATTTGGAAAGTGTTCTACGGGTCTGGATTAAATTCTATTCATGGAATCTGCCTCCTGCTGATAAAGGCCAAAACTAGTCTAAAACTCCCTGCAGCCACTGCCTTCAGCAAGTTCAACTGAAACATCTGACCACACGAGTACAACAAAGAGCAAACACATGGAAATAGGTCCTATTGCTTCCCCTGAACTCCCCTGTTCTATGGGGTGTCTAACCCTAGCAAAGTTTGTTTGCTTCACAAGTCAGTACAGGAGTCTTCCTGCCAGAAGTGTATACCTAAAGAAACTGAAGGCAGGTAGTATATTTAAACCACACTGTTAACAGAAGGTCTAAGTCATCATTCATTCATTCATTCATTCTTTTGTTCATGACAAATCTCCCATTTATATATTCAAAAACAAAGCCTGCTATTGGCTAGACAAACTGCAAATATGAGATCATCTCTTAAAAATACCTGAAGTGACTCTTCCCTGCATAGTGTTCACATAACGGTTTAAGGGAAGTAGTGAAAGAAAAATGATATTTAGCAAGTGGAGGAAATGCATATACAAATGTGCATAGATGCATATACATATGCATATGTGAAATATGTGTGTATATGTTTAAAATTATGGTTTGAAAGGCGTTTGCCAAAACTCAGGACTTCGTGTAAAAATAGCTCCATGTCTGTATCAGTTAGTTTCTCTTGGAAACTTTAAAAAAATATAATATTTTTTGATGGCTTTACCCTGCGCTGCCCAGCTATATTAAGATAACAGTAAACTACATTCTTATGGCTGTCATAACATTTAGCTTGGTGCTGCCTGCAATGTGAGTAATCTATTAAGATATATAAGGTGCAAAATGCTGCCTTTGTGTCTTGGAGTTCCAGCTATCAGCTGTAACAACCCAGGGCAATTACTGCCAGTGTGGGGCCTGGCTGCTTCCCACCAAGGCCCTCATCGGCCTGAGAGTTTGCAGCAGTGACCCTTGGCAGCCTCAGACACTGCCCCTGGGGCTGCCCAGGGCTCCTTCTCCGGGTCTCTGTTCCCTTGACTCTCTCTCCTCTTCTCTTTCTTGCTTGCCATCAATCTTACTAAAATGACAGCAGACAGATGTTAGCCTTTGCAAAGATCAAATGAAATCCATGGTTCTGGGGTTGTTCACCAAGGAGCAGATCGGTCTACACCCGATGCAGGCACACACACTGGCAACAGTCCACCTAGAATCCGTTTGCCAGTCACTGCAAGTATCTCTCAAAAGGCATGGGCCACTCAGACAGGGATTTTGACAAAATTTAATCCTTCATTATTTTTCAGAGAGGTCTGCTGATATTGTGTGGGGGAATTTCTCACGAGTGGGTATGTGTGTGTATATGGGTATGCATTTGAAAACAATTACTAATGTTCAACTTAGGGGAGATAGTATTTACTTTGGCCACAAACTTATGATTTTTAACCCCTTCTTCCAAAAATTGAGTTGCACCAATGGCCTCCCCTCCCTTCCCCCTGCCCTTCAATTTTCAGATTTTTCTCACTGAACAAACATTACTCCACAGCATAACTATGCTGAATATGCCCTTGTCTCATACAATTTCTTTACATCAATGTACAGGACTATTTATCCCCCATAGAAATGTTTACTTAATCTGGAAAACGTCAGGCCATATGGTGTACATTGTATGAATTTCATCCATCCTTTTTAACTCTTTCTGAAAGTCTTTCCCCCTCCCCTGCTACCCATTTGCTGTGGACCAGGCAGAAATGATTAAAGGGGATGGAAATCAGAAGAGAGGGGGCAGTTTGGGGAGGAAGCAGAAAGCAGCACAGATGGGGTATGGGAGAGACTTCTTTGCTGAACATGACATCCTATAAACCAAAGGCCAAAGAAATCTCAGGATCAAGGCAACCTTTGTACAAAGTTAGAACAAATCCAGAATTAAAAGAAGCAAACCATATGAACCATGACCTAAAGATGAATATGATGCATTATTAATAATATCCCCATGGGCTACCTGAAGTGCAGAAAGACCAAATCACCTTTAGGCTCTTATTTCCCTCATCACTTCCTAGAAATAATGAAGTCTTAACTGCATGAAGAAAAGAGCAACCAACCCTCCGGTACTTTGAGCTGAAGCAAATGTTTCTGTAATGTATCTTTCTACAGTATCTTAGTAAAAGATAGATAGCTATTTAAAATAAGCGGTATCAAGGAAGAATAAACTATTATGTTTGTGCCAATGCTTATTCATGGTTTTATAACAAGACATATCTGTTTTCTTCATATAAATCTTGACTCTATATTTAGAGTTTGCAAACAATGATTCTAGTTTTTGGCTGCCTGCCACTTCTGATGGAAAGCTGCGATAGCCGTGCTACATTACTATAACATTAAAAAAAAAAAATTCCCAAAATTCCATGTGGAGAACTTCCTAACAGGCAAGAGAAAAATACAAAGTGTTCATATATGAACAGAAGAGAAAAGAGGGCAAAGGCTTACCAATTTCAGAGAGGGGCCTGAGCCAATACTACATTTTTGGTCAATCTCCCCAAATTAAAGGTATCTAATGTGGCTGTAGAAACGGTACCATCTTAGGGCTTTTCTGGTGTTTTTGCTTCTAATCCAAAAACTCCCACTCTGTCTTAGCCACCCAGTCAATTCTTAAACAATGTCTGAGCAACCACCAAATGCTTTAGCTAATAGTAACATTTTTAACAGTATCAATAGACAGCATCGGGTCACGGATACATTTGGGAAGCTCAAGCTCCCAGAAGAAAGGTTCTTGTTTTTTATCTCTTTTTATAATATCTAAAGAGTGCTGAAAACACTAGTGGGTACCAGAAAATTGTCATTAGCTTAATTTATTTTGGTCCTAGAGAAATGGGAAAAGAAAGCAACAATCTCTAACACAAGCAATTCCATGGACTCTATAATCTAGTAGTATTTTGGAAGTTGAGGCATTTGCTCAGGAGGATTCATTCATTCAATTATAGTATGTTCATTCATACATTCACTCAACCAAGAAACACAGCCAACCGTTTCCAAGCACTCTGCTTGGAAGTACTGAGGAGTGGAAGCTCAGGACAGGCTCATTCCCATAAAGGTCTTGCAGTCCAGTGCAGAAGGCTGCCAAGTCAATGCCAGGTCATTACAGTTCAGTGTGATAGGGACACACAGGCTCTATGCTCTCAGTGAGTGAGGAAACCCATCTCTGCCCTGGGGTATCAGGGAAGGATACCAGAAGGAGACATCTAGCTCACAGACAGAGGCTTGAGAGAACACATGAGTACTTTAATATGGTCACAAGCTACAAAAGCTGGTTTGTGTGTGTTTGGAGCAGAGAAGGGACAGAGGAATGTAGCAGATGAGGCCAAAGAGGCAGGTGGTTAAATCCTAAAGAGCATGGGGCATTCAGAATACTGTGACCTCTGGGGAAAGACTTCAATAGTTGTGAGGCTGCCACTAAATTCCAAGTGTTGTTATTGTTGTTTTTTAGTCTCTAAGGCCTGTCCAACTCTTTTGCGACCCTATAGATTGTAGCCCACCAGGCTCCTCTGTCCATGGGATTTCCCAGGCAAGAATATTGGAGTGGGTTGCCATTTCCTTCTCCAGGGACTCTTCCCCACCAAGAGATCAAACCAGCTTTTCCTGCATCTCCTGCATTGCAGGTGGATTCTTTAACACTGTGCCACCAGGGAAGCCCCAAAATTCCAAGTAGGAAAAGATATGGAAAGCATTGAAAGATCTTTCTTAACCTAAAAAAGGGATATATATGGGGGCGGGGGGCAGTAAAGGAGAGGGAAGGAGAGAGAGGAGAAGCGAGGGAAATAAGATGGGGGGAAAGGGGGAAGAAAAGCAAAGGGAGACAGAGTGAGAGAACAAACTAAATAAATGTAAGTGACTAAAATGTAGCACAGTTCCAAGACTCAAAACTATGCCCATAATTCTGACACTACATAAAAGGGAAAGATGCCCAGCAGCTCAGAGTCCTAAGATTAATTCAGGAAAACATCACTGATCCAGCAAAAGAGAAAGATTTCAGAGAAGTAAGCAAAAAGGAAAGGGGCATGGGGGTGGGGGAGATAAGAGGTCATGGTGAGCCAGATTTTGGTAAAACTGTTATATCAATCTAAATGAATTTTGGTCACTAAATTGAATATATTACTAGCAAACTGTTTCTTACAGGAAAAGAAAAGGGAAGCAAGGACAGCTGACATAGACACAGACACTCTAGCTAGAGTTTGAATAACCAACTTAGGTAATTTCAGGCATCACAATTTAAAAATCACATCGAGAAAATAAAATCAATTGCATTAGTTCCATTTACAACCAACGTTATTCAGCATATCAATTAAAAACACAAAGTGCTTTTTCCACATTGTTTCTACCCAGTTTTCAAATATTTATCAGTGTATTATATTGAACATTTCATCACAGTTAGTGTAGAAGTGATACAAGTGATACAAAGAACACACTGAACTTTTCATTATAAAAGAGGATTAAGTAGGACAAAGATTAAATTGTTAATATCTTAAAAGCAAGAAAATTAATTATTAAACAGAAGTTGTAATATATAGAGTTATCTATGAGAAGCAAAGCATGCTATTTAGCCAGTTTTTTAAATCCCTCTATTTGTAAATTTCTAATAATAGCCTTATTATGTTTTATCGATAGTTGAGAAATATATTGGTAAGTCAGATGTCATAAACAAACATAATTGACAATAAGCCTGTAAAACTTGGAATCAGAACCCCACTTGGGTTACCCTGATCTCTATTTTACACAAGTCAAATTGAGGCACAGTTGAAAAGAAAGGATAATCTGTAGTATGCTTTTAAATGCTCATCTTAATAGACAGGTAGAATCAAAAGATACATGGTAGGGGGATTTCCTTGGTGGTCCAGTGGCTGCGACACCATGCTCCAGAGGCAGGGGCCCACGTTTGATCCCTGGACAGGGGACTAGGTCCCACGTGCCACAACTTGGAGTTCACATGCTGCAGTGAAGATCCTGCATGCCACAAATGAGACTTGGTGCAGCCAAATAACAAATTAAATACTGTTTTTTAGATCTTAAAAAAGAGATACATAGTAAGGAGGTAGAAAGACGAAAGAAAGAAGAAAAGGAGAGAGAAAGGGACAGAAATACGGAGGGAGGGGGTAGGAAGGAAGGAAGGCTCTATATTTGGATACTCTCAGCTCACAAATCAACTTGCCATGAAAATGTCTATTATAGAACCATCAAAATAGACAAAAGGACTCGTAGGATTTCCCCCCCTAAAATTCAGTGATGCTGTTCTTCATCTCTTAGATGAATATTTAATGTTAAGTAGGATAAAACCTATACTTCTAAAATCCTTTTTGTCTATCCAGAAACTCAATAGGATGCTCAGCAGTCTCTCAGGAAAAAATATGCAAGATTGTAAATTGTGTCCTTTCAGATAAATGTTTCCTAGTGATTCTTCTTCCTGACCCACCCCCACCCCCACTGCCGCCCTTTCCCCAGCTGTCTGACTTCCAACTGTTGATATTTGCTCCTTGTTAGAGCAGAGACCAGAAGCGGAGGGAGGAAGTTGGGGAGGTAGAAAAGGCTTTCCTATCATGTACACATTCAAACTATAAGCATCTAGACATATGTATAATGGAAAGGAACACATACTGAAATCTCAACCTTGGATAAATCATACTACACTAGCCAATTTCTTTTTCCAACTTCAACTTAATTCTAGGCTCGTTTTTCTAATATGCTGCACATCAAAGTGATTGCAAGTTATTTGACTGTGAATTTACCTCCATAGACTATTCTAAAATTTACTCAATTGAGGTGTTTTGAGACTGAAGGGTTTTTTCAATCTAAAGTCCTTACAGTTTGAAAATGATTTCAAAATTATACACTCTAGTAATGGATTAAACATTGCCACCTATAGCTGAGGTTAGGTTTTCTAAAAATAGCATGCAAAATAGCATTCATACCTCTAGGGAAAAAATAGCAAAAATTTCCCCTGCAGATTCTTCTTGGTTGGCATGTGAACAAAATAATAATAATAATAATTAGTAAATAACAACAATTATGGGAGAAGTATTTATTGAGCCAGATTCTTCATACATATTATCTCATTTAATTCTCAAAGCTTGCATGAGATGGGTGCTACACTCTTGACTTTGTAAATAAGAACTGGGATGTCAGGTGCATTAATAATTAGCACATAACTGCATTAATAAATATAAATTATTAAATAAATGCATTAATAAATTGCACATAAGCAATGGGGTTGTCATTCAGATCCAACTCAACCAAATTACAGAATTCATGCTCTTAAACACTATCTTCTCCTGCCTCTCCCAATTATCAGGCTTGCAAATCCCGTTTAAACAATCAGTATGAACACTTGACTCATCTTTACTGCAGAATAACACAGGAATGTAGCCTGTAAATCCCAAACCTCAGCTTTCTCAGCAAAAGACTGGCTCTTGGCTGTTCCTTTCTTCCCAGAGCCCTCTAAGGCACAGGATCAGCCCCTCCTATGGATTCAGGGACATCTTGAAGCTGCATATATCTTCTAGGGTAGAACAAGGTCCCTTCTTGGCTCTGGGCTGTGCACTGGAGCCCCTCAGGGGTTAATCCATGCCATCTCAAAGTTCAGTGAAGGGACAATCAGAACTGAACAGCAGGGATTTTAGAATGTTAATCACTGGCTCTCCTCCGATTGGCCCAGAACAAATGCAGGGTACAGTAAATTGTCCTTGTCAGCTCAGTTCACATGATGATATGCTTTATTTCTAGACATGCCTTGAATCTGTCCCTTGAATTTATGTTCAGAAAATAAACACTTCCAGACGGCAATAAAGCATTCAGTTGTGGCTCACAGTTGCAGAGCCTCAGATTCACCAAAGCTCTTTTTGTGGGGAGGTTTTTAAGAGTTTGCATAGTCTAGGTTCCCAAAGTGTATTTCCTCCACTTACCAGCCTGGCACACAAGGATGCTGTTACAAACCAGAACCCTGATTTCATTCTTGTCCCTGCTTTTTGCTCTTGTATCCCTACTCTCTTTTTTCTCCACTTTCACCTTTAGCATTTTTCACTGCAAAGACTTTTAATTGGGGCTTTGTTCAGGCAAAAGTTTCTTTTTCATCAATTGCCAAATGAAAAGGAAGTTACTCAGCCTATTTAATCCCTGTCATAAACCAAGATAGATTATGATGAGAATATTACTATGCTTCCCAAAATTTAGGTAGTCACTTACCACACTCAGAATTTTGTGGCAATCTGAGTAGTATTTGTATTATTGGAGAAGGAAATGACAGCCCACTCTAGTATTCTTGCCTGGAAAATCCCATGGATGGAGGAGCCTGGTAGGGCTACAGTCCATGGGGTCGCAAAGAGTTGGACACGACTGAGCGACTTCACTTCACTTACTCTATCATAAAATATACTTTAAGTCAACTCCTATTTCATTGCTTAATTTTGTTCTAAGCAATAAATTAGGGATTTGAGAACTGTACATATGTTTTTTTTAACACATCTAAAAATAAATAGACTACTCTTACATTATTTTAAATTCATAAAAGAAACTCTTATAATCATTATCCATACTACCATGGACCATGCATGTCATACACTTGGAGAAACACAATGCTGGAACACAATGATCCCGAGGAAGATCAAAACAATATAAATAAATAAATTGCAATAGTAATAAAGATATCAAAGTTTCAGGATATGACTTTCTTTCATGAAAGCTAAATTAAACAGCTGTTTCATTTTCACATGAGGTGGCCAATGGGACAACTTGTACTTAGGTGATTTTCTGATTAGATTGTGTTACAGTCTCCAGGTGTTGCTGATAAATATACAGCCAGCCTGCAGTGTTAGTTTGCACCTTGTAATTTTTATGGTCACACTCTGACTCTACCTATCCTTGGATGACATCGCTTTGCAACACGAGGCTACTGAGACCTTGGCAAAATGAAACAGAGGAGGACCAACTTGTGAAAGAGCTGATAGGCAGAATATTGCCAAAGGGAAATTAGTTGGATCTCATTTCAGATTCCAGATTTCAGGGATTGAGCTGGGATATACAAGTCTCTTTTAACCTACAGAAGGAAATTCAGTGACCTATTCCATTTCTAGGTGAAACTCTATAGAAGAATATGGAGCTATGGTCAATAATTGAAGCAGTATGGTTGGACAGATAATACATTGCATTAAGTGTTAGCAATTCAGCTACTAGTACATAGTTTCACTAAACTGGGGGGAGTTATTTTCCCCCAGGGCTTCTCTCTTTTATTGTAGTGACACTTCATGCTCTCCCTTCTTCAGGGGAGGACTGTGGAAACCCATCAGAAAGTATTCTTAGAACTTTCTCATATTCTGTATCAAAATACTATAACATCACTCCAACTCATATGTAGAACAATTTTAGTGTAAATATTGAGTTGGGATCTTACTCGAAATACATGGTTAAGACCCACTTTCCTCCAATGAAATTTTCTCTTTGCTGTCTCTGACTTTATTTAATATTTTTAATGTAATACCACTTTCTTTAGTTTTACCTAAACTTCTCATTTCACAAAGCTTAAAAAGCTCTTATATTTTCTCAGTCTGACCTCCATAAGTGAATATCTTCCTTCTAAGATATGAGCAAAATTTGAGTCATAGAAAATGAACTTTAAGTTAGAAAGGTTAAGAGGAAAGCTAATATAAGCTGTAAATGGTGACAGCTATACAAATTAGAGTAGGAGCCAGAAGAATTTTATTATTCTTTATTCAGTTAACTAATACTTACTGAGTACCAACCACACATCAGGTACTGGCAATGCAGCAGTGCACAAAACAGAGAAAGTCCCCACCCTCCTGGAGATTATGTCCCAAATAGAGGTGAAAGGCAAAGAAACTACAAAAAAAAAAAAAAAAAGAAATACAAAGACAATCGCAAAATCAGTATAAATTAGAAATTAAAAGGAATATCTATGGTGTGGCTAAAAATCTTTCCCTAAGGAAATCTAAGACCTAAAGGAATATTCTAGACAGAGGCAATTTGTGTAAAGACCATGAGCAGAAAAGAGACTGGCAGATTGGAGGATCTGAGGTGAGGCTGGGGTGGCAGTAGGGCAGGAGAGCAGAAGGGCACAAGTGAAATGAAGAGTCATAAGGGCCAGTTCCTTGCAGGACCTTGACAGCTTGGGGATGAGTTTAGATTTTCTTTTCTATGTGTAGTGACCGTCATTGAATGACTTTAATCAAGAGATAAATTTTGCAACTGAATTTTAACAAAATTACAGTGGTTGCTTCATGGAAGGTGGGTGAGTAGGATGAGGGCACAAGTTGGAAGGTGTGTTGGAGGCTCTTGCTATATTCCAAATGAGATGAAGGAGGCAAGCTGACATGATGGAGTGGAAAAGACAAGAAAGTGATTCAAATGTTAGAGGTGGACTTGATAAATTTGCTGAAGGATGAAAGGTGAGAATTTTAAGGAAAAAATAGGGATCAAAGATAATTTCTAAATTTGTAACTTGAACCACTGGAAGCATAGTTGTATTTGCTGACATGTGGAAGGCAGGGAGGAAGTGGGTGAAGGAAACAATAGGCTGAATCAAAAATTTAATTTTGAACAAGCCATGGTTGTTTCAACTGTGAGCCACCTGGTTATGATGTTAAGAAGTTGGATGAGCAAGCCCAGAGTTCACTCAGAAAATTCAAGCCAAAGCCTAACTCCAAAGTCCATGCTCTTTCCATTCCACTACAAAACCAGTAAAATAAGGCCTTCTTAGAACACTTAAGGTTTATTGCTTCTAACATTAATTTAACAATTAAACATAAAATTGCTTATAATTCATCTTTTTTAATTCCATCATATTGCTACATGTATTCTTACAGACTTCTTTGTAAGCTCCTGTGTTAAATCCAGGCTTTTGTTTTACTTTTCCAAAGGAAGTAGGAAAGTAAGCCTTAAACTTCCAATCTGCCTTAGAGTACCTAGCACAGTGTGTTCCACATGTAGATAACCAGTAAATGGGTAGTTTGATTGGCAATTCATGTTGGCAAATTGCATTTATTTTTTTTTTTTCAATTTTTTTATTATTATTATTATTATTTTTTTCCAGTGGGTTTTGTCATACATTGATATGAATCAGCCATGGATTTACATGTATTCCCAATCCCGATCCCCCCTCCCACCTCCCTCTCCACCCGATTCCTCCGGGTCTTCCCAGTGCACCAGGCCGGAGCACTTGTCTCGTGCATCCCTCCTGGGCTGGTGATCTGTTTCACCATAGATAGTATACATGCTGTTCTTTTGAAATATCCCACCCTCACATTCTCCCACAAAGTTCAAAAGTCTGTTCTGTATTTCTGTGTCTCTTTTTCTGTTCTGCAAATAGGGTTATCGTTATCACCTTTCTAAATTCCATATACATGTGTCAGTATGCTGTAATGTTCTTTATCTTTCTGGCTTACTTCACTCTGTATAATGGGCTCCAGCTTCATCCATCTCATTAGGACTGGTTCAAATGAATTCTTTTTAATGGCTGAGTAATATTCCATGGTGTATATGTACCACAGCTTCCTTATCCATTCATCTGCTGATGGGCATCTAGGTTGCTTCCATGTCCTGGCTATTATAAACAGTGCTGCGATGAACATTGGGGTGCACGTGTCTCTTTCAGATCTGGTTTCCTCAGTGTGTATGCCCAGAAGTGGGATTGCTGGGTCATATGGCAGTTCTATTTCCAGTTTTTTAAGGAATCTCCACACTGTTTTCCATAGCGGCTGTACTAGTTTGCATTCCCACCAACAGTGTAAGAGGGTTCCCTTTTCTCCACACCCTCTCCAGCATTTATTGCTTGTAGACTTTTGGATAGCAGCCATCCTGGCTGGCGTGTAATGGTACCTCATTGTGGTTTTGATTTGCATTTCTCTAATAATGAGTGATGTTGAGCATCTTTTCATGTGTTTGTTAGCCATCTGTATGTCTTCTTTGGAGAAGTGTCTGTTTAGTTCTTTGGCCCATTTTTTGATTGGGTCATTTATTTTTCTGGAATTGAGCTGCAGGAGTTGCTTGTATATTTTTGAGATTAATCCTTTGTCTGTTTCTTCATTTGCTATTATTTTCTCCCAATCTGAGGGCTGTCTTTTCACCTTACTTATAGTTTCCTTTGTAGTGCAAAAGCTTTTAAGTTTCATTAGGTCCCATTTGTTTAGTTTTGCTTTTATTTCCAATATTCTGGGAGGTGGGTCATAGAGGATCTTGCTTTGATTTATGTCGGAGAGTGTTTTGCCTATGTTCTCCTCTAGGAGTTTTATAGTTTCTGGTCTTACATTTAGATCTTTAATCCATTTTGAGTTTATTTTTGTGTATGGTGTTAGAAAGTGTTCTAGTTTCATTCTTTTACAAGTGGTTGACCAGTTTTCCCAGCACCACTTGTTAAAGAGGTTGTCTTTTTTCCATTGTATATCCTTGCCTCCTTTGTCAAAGATAAGGTGTCCATAGGTTCGTGGATTTATCTCTGGGCTTTCTATTCTGTTCCATTGATCTATATTTCTGTCTTTGTGCCAGTACCATACTGTCTTGATGACTGTGGCTTTGTAGTAGAGTCTGAAGTCAGGCAGGTTGATTCCTCCAGTTCCATTCTTCTTTCTCAAGATTACTTTGGCTATTCGAGGTTTTTTGTATTTCCATACAAATTGTGAAATTCTTTGGTCTAGTTCTGTGAAAAATACCGTTGGTAGCTTGATAGGGATTGCATTGAATCTATAGACTGCTTTGGGTAGAATAGCCATTTTGACAATATTAATTCTTCCAATCCATGAACACGGTATGTTTCTCCATCTGTTTGTGTCCTCTTTGATTTCTTTCATCAGTGTTTTATAGTTTTCTATGTATAGGTCCTTTGTTTCTTTAGGTAGATATACTCCTAAGTATTTTATTCTTTTTGTTGCAATGGTGAATGGTATTGTTTCCTTAATTTCTCTGTCTGTTTTTTCATTGTTAGTATATAGGAATGCAAGGGATTTCTGTGTGTTAATTTTATATCCTGCAACTTTACTATATTCATTGATTAGCTCTAGTAATTTTCTGGTAGAATCTTTAGGGTTTTCTATGTAGAGGATCATGTCATCTGCAAACAGTGAGAGTTTCACTTCTTCTTTTCCTATCTGGATTCCTTTTACTTCTTTTTCTGCTCTGATTGCTGTGGCCAGCACTTCCAACACTATGTTGAATAGTAGTGGTGAGAGTGGGCACCCTTGTCTTGTTCCTGATTTCAGGGGAAATGCCTTCAATTTTTCACCATTGAGGGTGATGCTTGCTGTGGGTTTGTCATATATAGCTTTTATTATGTTGAGGTATGTTCCTTCTATTCCTGCTTTTTGGAGAGTTTTAATCATAAATGAGTGTTGAATTTTGTCAAAGGCTTTCTCTGCATCTATTGAGATAATCATATGGTTTTTATCTTTCAATTTGTTAATGTGGTGTATTACATTGATTGATTTGTGGATATTAAAGAATCCTTGCATTCCTGGGATAAAGCCCACTTGGTCATGGTGTATGATTTTTTTAATATGTTGTTGGATTCTGTTTGCTAGAATTTTGTTAAGGATTTTTGCATCTATGTTCATCAGTGATATTGGCCTGTAGTTTTCTTTTTTTGTGGCATCTTTGTCTGGTTTTGGAATTAGGGTGATGGTGGCCTCATAGAATGAGTTTGGAAGCTTACCTTCTTCTGCAATTTTCTGGAAGAGTTTGAGTAAGATAGGTGTTAGCTCTTCTCTAAATTTTTGGTAGAATTCAGCTGTGCAGCCATCTGGTCCTGGGCTTTTGTTTGCTGGAAGATTTTTGATGACAGTTTCGATTTCCTTGCTTGTGATGGGTCTGTTAAGATCTTCTATTTCTTCCTGGTTCAGTTTTGGAAAGTTATACTTTTCTAAGGATTTGTCCATTTCATCCAAGTTGTCCATTTTATTGGCATAGAGCTGCTGGTAGTAGTCTCTTATGATCCTTTGTATTTCAGTGTTGTCTGTTGTGATCTCTCCATTTTCATTTCTAATTTTGTCAATTTGGTTTTTCTCTCTTTGTTTCTTAATGAGTCTTGCTAATGGTTTGTCAATTTTGTTTATTTTTTCAAAAAACCAGCTTTTAGCTTTGTTGATTTTTGCTATGGTCTCTTTAGTTTCTTTTGCATTTATTTCTGCCCTGATTTTTAAGATTTCTTTCCTTCTGCTAACTCTGGGGTTCTTCATTTCTTCCTTCTCTAATTGCTTTAGGTGTAGAGTTAGGTTATTTAATTGGTTTTTTTCCTGTTTCTTGATGTAAGCCTGTAATGCTATGAACCTTCCCCTTAGCGCTGCTTTTACAGTGTCCCATAGGTTTTGGGTTGTTGTGTTTTCATTTTCATTCATTTCTATACATATTTTGATTTCTTTTTTGATTTCTTCTATGATTTGTTGGTTATTCAGAAGCGTGTTATTTAGCCTCCATATGTTTGAAGTTTTAACAATTTTTTCCCTGTAATTGAGATCTAATCTTACTGCACTGTGGTCAGAAAAGATGACTGGAATGATTTCAATTTTTTTGAATTTTCCAAGACCAGATTTATGGCCCAGGATGTGATCTATTCTGGAGAATGTTCCGTGTGCACTTGAGAAAAAGGTGAAGTTGATTGTTTTGGGGTGAAATGTCCTATAGATATCAATTAGGTCTAGCTGGTCCATTGTGTCATTTAAGGTTTGTGTTTCCTTGTTAATTTTCTGTTTAGTTGATCTATCCATAGTTGTGAGTGGGGTATTAAAGTCTCCCACTATTATTGTGTTACTATTAATTTCCTCTTTCATACTTGTTAGCGTTTGCCGTACATATTGCGGTGCTCCTATGTTGGGTGCATATATATTTATAATTGTTATATCTTCTTTTTTGATTGATCCTTTGATCATTATGTAGTGTCCTTCTTTGTCTCTTTTCACTTCCTTTATTTGAAAGTCTATTTTATCTGATATGAGTATTGCGACTCCTGCTTTCTTTTGGTCTCCGTTTGCATGAAATATTTTTTTCCAGCCCTTCACTTTTAGTCTGTATGTGTCTCTTGTTTTGAGGTGGGTCTCTTGTAGACAGCATATATAGGGGTCTTGTTTTTGTATCCATTCAGCCAATCTTTGTCTTTTGGTTGGGGCATTCAACCCATTTACATTTAGGGTAATTATTGATAGGTGTGGTCCCGTTGCCATTTACTTTGTTGTTTTGGGTTCACATTTATAAAACCTTTCTGCATTTCCTGTCTAGAGAAGATCCTTTAGCATTTGTTGAAGAGCTGGTTTGGTGGTGCTGAATTCTCTCAGCTTTTGCTTATCTGTAAAGCTTTTGAATTCTCCTTCATATCTGAATGAGATCCTTGCTGGATACAGTAATCTAGGTTGTAGGTTATTCTCTTTCATTACTTTCAGTACGTCCTGCCATTCCCTTCTGGCCTGGAGGGTTTCTATTGATAGATCAGCTGTTATCCTTATGGGAATCCCTTTGTGTGTTATTTGTTGTTTTTCCCTTGCTGCTTTTAATATTTGTTCTTTGTGTTTGATCTTTGTTAATTTGATTAATATGTGTCTTGGGGTGTTTCGCCTTGGGTTTATCCTGTTTGGGACTCTCTGGGTTTCTTGGATTTGGGTGGCTATTTCCTTCCCCATTTTAGGGAAGTTTTCAGCTATTATCTCCTCGAGTATTTTCTCATGGCCCTTCTTTTTGTCTTCTTCTTCTGGAACTCCTATGATTCAAATGTTGGGGCGTTTCAGAGTGTCCCAGAGGTCCCTGAGGTTGTCCTCATTTCTTTTGATCCTTTTTTCTTTTTTCCTCTCTGCTTCATTTATTTCCACCATTTTATCTTCTACCTCACTTATCCTATCTTCTGCCTCCGTTATTCTACTCTTGGTTCCCTCCAAAGTGTTTTTGATCTCATTCATTGCATTATTCATTTGTAATTGACCTTTTTTATTTCTTCTAGGTCTTTATTAAACAGTTCTTGAATCTTTTCAATCTTTGTTTCCAGGCTATTTATCTGTAACTCCATTTTGTTTTCAAGATTTTGGATCATTTTTATTATCATTATTCTAAATTCTTTTTCAGGTAGATTCCCTATCTCCTCCTCTTTTGTTTGACTTGGTGGGCATTTTTCATGTTCCTTTACCTGTTGGGTATTTCTTTGCCTTTTCATCTTGTTTAGATTGCTGTATCTGGAGTGGGCTTTCTGTATTCTGGAGGTCTGTGGTTCCTTTTTGTTGTGGAGGATTAACCCAGTGGGTGGGGTTAGACGATTGGCTTGTCAAGGTTTCCTGGTTAGGGAAGCTTGCATCAGTGTTCTGGTGCGTGGAACTTGATTTCTACTCTTTGGAGAGCAATGGAGTGCCCAGTAATGAGTTTTGAGATGGGTCTATGTGTTAGGTGTGACCTTGGGCAGCCTGTATGTTGATGTTCAGGGCTATGTTCCTGCGTTGCTGGAGAATTTGCGTGGTATGTCTTGCTCTGAAACTTATTGGCTCTTGTGTGGTGGTTGGTTTCAGTGTAGGTATGGAGGCTTTTGGACAGTCACTTATTACTTAAAGTTCCTTGTAGTCAGGAGTTTTCTGGTGTTCTCAGGTTTTGGGCTTAAGTCTCCTGCCTCTGGATTTCAGTTTTATTCTTCCTGTAGTCTCAGGACTTCTCCAACTATGCAGCCCTGATAAGAAAACTTCTAGGTTAATGGCTAAAAGATTCTCCCCCGTTAGGGACACCCAGAGAGGTTCACAGAGTCACATGAAGAAGAGGAGAGGGAGGAGGGAGATAGAGATGAACAGGAGGGGAAAAAGGGGGACTCAAGAGGAGAGAGACAGATCTACACAGCTGTCTGTTCCCAGAGTGTTCTCCGTAGCCCAGTCACCTACAAAGATTCACAGAATTGGATTGGGAAGAGAAGGGGAAAGGAGGAAATAGAGGTGTTCTGAGGTAGAAAACAGAGAGTCAAGATTGGGAGAGAATAATCTTCGGTTTAAAAATAGGGCTTCTCTTCTTTTTTTTTTTTTTTGTAAGGTTATAGTGTATTGAAAATGAAAATTAAGGAGTAGTAGAGGAGTACTAGAGGACTTTAAAAGAAATAAGATAAAAAGAAAAATAGAAAATAGAAGAGAGAAAGGAAAGAAAAAAAAGAAAGAAAAAGAAAAAAAAAGAAAAAAAAGAAAAAAAAAAAAGGAAAAAAAAAATTTTTTTTTTCCCCCTAATTAAAAAATCGTAAAAGTCTATGGAAATGAAAGTTAAGGAGTAATGGGGGAGTAATAGGGGATTTTAAAGGAAAATAAAAGAGAAAAAATAAAAAAGAAAAAAAGAAAAAAAGAAAAATAAATAAAAAAAAGAGAAAAAAGTAAAATTATATCTAGGAGTTTCTCTGGAGCTGTTGCGGTCAGTGTGGGTTCGGCTCAGTTTCAGATAGCTCCTCGTTCCAGCTTACGCTTCTCGATATCTACAGGCTCCTCTGGTGTAGACAATGTTTCCTAGAGGGATTTTAATCTGTTGCACCAGTCCCTTCTGAAGCGGTTCCCTTTGTTTATTTGGCTTCTGTTTGCCGGTCTCTTCAGAGCCTCATTTCCGCCCTGACACAGGCGGGCGGAGGTGGACTCTTATTCAGGTAGCTAGTTCCGTCGCTCTGCGTGGAGGGGCTTGCGCCGCGGGGCTTGCGCCGCGGGGATGGGCTGGCGCTGCGGGGAGGGGCCGGCGCTGCCCTCTCCTCTGCGCTGCTCAGGCTCCCGGCTGTTCTATATGGAGCGCGCCCCGCGCTGCGCGAGGCTCCAGCCCTCGGGTGTTCCACAAAAGCGCGGAACGGAAAGCTGCGCCCGCTCTCAGTGCCCTCCCCGTCAGAGCGGTCCAGGCAGCCAGGGGCTTGGTGGGCGCACTCTCCCCAGGTGTGGCGCTCCCCCTCCCTTCCGCGGACCCAGTCTCAGTTTCCGCTGGCGCCAGTCGGGTGCGCGCGCCTTCTGCCCTCCGCGTCCCCAGCCCCAGTCCCCGCCCGCGGTCGGGTGCCTGCGCCCTGGGTCTCGCCGCGACCTTCCCCTCCCCCCTGCCTCCTGCCTCCAGCGGGGCTGGGCCGGTCCGCAGCCTGCGAGCTCCTCTCTGGACCCTCTCGGTCTCTTTGTTCTGCGAACGGCCAGCAGTGTGTTCGGGCCGGCTAATTTACTCTCTCTCCTTTGGTCTCCCACAGTTCAAGTTGGCAACTCACAGAAGCTCCCTCCGATTGTCCTCAGGGCACTCAGGCCCGGACCCTACCCCAAGCAATGCCGCCTAAGAGCTCCCAGACGGATCTCCGTCCTTAGCTCTTTTGTTTCACTTTTTATCTTTTATATTTTGTCCTACCTCCTTTCGAAGACAATGGGTTGCTTTTCTGGGCGCCTGATGACCTCAGTTAGTGATCAGAAGTTGTTTTGCGAAGTTTGCTCTGCGTTCAGTTATTCTTTTGATGAATTTGTAGGAGAGAAAGTGGTCTCCCCGTCCTACTCCTCCGCCATCTTGGCTGGCAAATTGCATTTAATATTAAGTTATATCCCATAATGCCTTGCCTGTTAATAATGTTTAAACGTCTTTTTTAATAAAGAAGAAATCTTTGGGAAATATTTTATTTGCACTTCTGCAAAATGGTGATCATGAGGGCTGAGATTCAAAAAAAAAAAAGGCTCTAGAATCTTGTTTGGATATTATATAGGTTACATTTTCATAATAACTTTAACTTTTTATTTTCACCAAATAATCAGAGTTTAATTCTTTTTGGTATCTTTAAAAAAAAATCATTGGATTTCAGGAGCATTAGATTGGAAACTGGTTAAAAGAAAGAATGCTGAAAGAAGTCACTAGTTATCAGCTCAAAAATTAGTTGCTGGCCTCTGGATCAAAGTGGCACTAGTGTTCCATAAGTTCATTAACAACCTGAAAGCTGGGGTGAATAGCAGGAAGGCAAATTTATCAAAACTGCATAATTATTCATACACTAAATATAGATGTAGTCAAGAATAAGGAGAGAGAAGAACTTCAGAAAGACCAAAAGCAGTTTAGTAATCAAGCTCCACAATGGTGAATGGAATTGAGTGTAGCAAGTTCAAGGTAAGACCTAGCAGAAGAAGCAATTCAGACTACTCATACACAGTACACTAATGGCATCTGAATTACCCACAGCCTCTCAAGAAAGAAATTGAGACGCCACCATCAATAGCTCAAAAAGTATGTTGACTTGACATATAGGAAAAGATTTAAAAAAATAAATAGGATGTTAGGTTGTATTAAGAAGAAAATTGAGGACAATGTGAAAAATGATATGTCTTTGTTATATATTAAAACATCTTAATAGTCATTCAGGAAATACAGAATTAAAAAGTCACCTTTAATGTTTCCTCTAGTTATGAAGACTTAATCTTTTTAAGAAGGTAAAAAGGAAACATGGTGGGGGGTGGGAATCTAAGAACAGTAAAACTATCCAAAAAATTGTTAGAATTCCATACTGGAAACACAACAGATTTCATGTCTTCAGCAAAGCAGACAAAACAGTAAGTGAGAAAAGATTGTGAATGGGAGAAAGAAAGTGAATGTGAATTTTTCATTGTTTTCTAAGTATATGTGGATGTACAAGTATTCTGGCATAAAAAGATATGACATGGTGAATGGATTTTTACAATAGGCCTTATTTAGACAGACTGGAAGCTGAGCTGGAGATCAGAACATACACATCGCCTTACATGACACTCCTTATCCAAGCCTTGTTATCCATTGTAATGTCTTTGTTATGTGTTCTAAAAAGAAAGGGCATTTTTAGTTACAGAGCATTTTTAACCATTAAGATCCTACTGGAATGCTTGACAGGAAATATCTTCATATCGAGAAATGATGAAAAAATATATGAACACATATTTGCAACAGAAGAGTCTGTTATAAGGTTATTTTATCAGTTGGGCCATCACTGCAACTATCCGAATCCAGTGGGGTTTAGAAGATTTGTAACTATTAACATTAACAGGTGTTCATTCAGGATTGAAGGGAAGAAGCATGGTATATCAGATAGCCATTGTGAGAAAGAGTCCACTCTTAATGTGAGAATTTGAACAGTATTTTTAAAAGGAGTTATTTGAAATTTGTGTTAAGGAAGCCACGAAAGAGCAGTATGAGCCTAGTAACAGCAGTTTCTCTACCACCCCTTGGCCTAAAGAGGTTAGGGGGAGGAGCAGATGTCAGAACCTAGAAAGAGTAGCTTTGTGAAGGCAGTTCCTGACAGGATGCAGTTCTTCAGCAGTAGAACATAGCCACATAGAGCAACCTGGCAGAGAGAGGGGGCTGGGGGCAAAAAGTACCCCAAGCTTTACCTCCCTCCAGTGCATCTCATTGGCTCAGAGCTCAAAAGAGCTCATTAATAATGTTTACAAAGATCAGGCTTCCATGTATAGAACAAGGAAAAGAAAAGCAAAGGGTGACTTTGGAAGGGTAGCAGAGATGACTGGCACATGTCCTTGTCAATCTTTTAATCTCCAAGATTTAGGAGTATCTGGCATATAGTAAATGATCAACCACACTTTAATGAATGAATGAATAAAAGATAAAAGCACTAAGTTGTGAGAAAAAAGTGAAAGTGTTAGTTGCTCAGTCACATCTGACTCTTTGTGACCCCACGGACTGTAGCCCACCAGGCTCCTCTGTCCATGGAATTCTCCAGGCAAGAATACTGGAGTGGGTAGCTATTCCCTTCTCCAGAGGATCTTCTGCACCCCCGGATTGAACCTGGGTCTCCTGCATTGTAGGCAGCCTCTTTACCATCTGAAACACCAGGGAAGCCCCAGCAGTAGAGGATACTCTGATAATTGGAAAGTATGTGGACGTTATGATTTTCATGATATCAACACAGTCATTATGATAGGAGGAATTAAGTAGGGGTGTGAAATGGATTTTTCCCCCAAAGAGGTATTTAATATAGTTGAAATAAACAATTAGCAATTATCAAGAATCTAGACATTCTCATAGAACAGAAAAAAATATATCTGGCTGAAGATCAAATTAATTTTGATCAAATTAAATTTGACTTAGTTCTTTAAAATAGCTATTTGCTATCAACTGAGCACGTCCTTATTCCCTTTCTTCATGTACTTAAAGTTACAATAATTTGGAGTGAATTATTGGTTTGCAGTGATTACTGTGTAGAGGAACTCTCAAGAAATGATTGATGACATTGATGATGTACTTTAAATGAAAGATATCTATCTAGGTTGCTTCCCATTTTAGCAGAGTGTTGTTTTTGATAGTTTTATTCACCAAATTTTAGGACATAGTGTTTTTTGTAAAAAATTTCCAAAGCTTGAAACTCCAGCATGTCCCTCTACACAGAAAATAAGCCCCTTCTTTCAATCTACATTTCTGTCTACTTCAATCCCAGTGCCTTTGAATCCTGTGCGGTGGCTCAGCATTGAGGCTTTACATTTCCAAACAACACTGCCTCTGAGTTTACACCCCTTCTCACCTTTGTTATACGTGAATTTTTTTACTTGAAACACTTGAAGAGAAATTCTCTCAGGCACAGAAATTCTATCTTTACTGTATACTTTCAGTGCACAAACAAATACTAATACAACAACAGGCAATTTGGAACATATATTTTTATAATAAACAACCAAACAACCTGTGCTGTTAGAACAACAGAGAAAGTGTTATTTCATCTTAAGTTCAACACCTTCTTTGGCCAAGTGGTCATTGCTCTTGATGATTTGAAAGTCAAGTGCCCTCTTGTCTCATGTGATTTCTCTTTGTTTCTGTTTCCTTTACAGAGCTTCAGGTGTCTATTCTACCCTAGGTCTTCTTCTTTGCGCACTTTCTTTATCTCCATGAGTAGATGACAAAGTCCTCTAAGCCCGAAGATGGACCTCACCCATTTTGTTGTCCCTGCAACACCCACAGTAGCACTTCCTTAGCATTTATAAATTTTAAAACTTGCATAATCACCCCATTGATCTCTCTTTCTCACTCTCTCCCTTCCTCTCTCCCACTCTCCTTTCTTATCTTTCCCTGAAAAGTTTAGTGGCTGCTACAACTGTAAAGATAGTTAATTCAGGGGAAAAAAAAAAAAACACTAAAAAGTATTAATACATGCTGCTTATAAAGCTTAAATCATTTGTCTGCTCCAAATCAGCTGCTAACTATAAATATTCCCAGGAAACCTCTTGCCAAACAAGCTCTGGCTTGGAATCACAAAGGAATGAAATCCATGAAGAATAAGGAGCTTGTCTCAGGGTTTCTCACAGGATACATTGGATTTCCTGATGCCACAAGCACAGGGAATGAGATTTTGCAGAGAAGAAACCAAATGGAGAGATGTTTTCTTGTTTTACTAAAGTTCCATAAAGGCAAGGATAACAAGGATGACAAAGACAACAGAAACAACAGCGAACATTCATTGATCATTCAGTATTTGCCAAACTCTATTCTAAGTGAACACCTTATTAGCTCATTTATTCCTCACAACAACCTCTGGCTTCTTTCTGTTATTACTGGCTGTAAATCCAGCACCTATCACAGTACGCAGAAAATGGCTTTGGAAAAGAAAAACAAAAAAAAAAACCCTCTCTAAATTCACAGTGCTAAGTTTATTTTTGCTAAGTAAATAGCTATATAGATGGATTATTTAAATATTCTGAAATAAACGATCACCTAGAGATTGAGCAATGCCATTAAACACATGAAGTTTATGACCATTTCTGCCACAAACAACAGACAATTTTGGCCAGGCCATTTTGCCTTTTTGGACTTTTAATTTTCTCTCCTATAAAATCAGGAAATTAGATTATTTAGAAGATATGGTCTAACTCAATAAATGGTATGACTATGAGTTAATCTGAGTTAAACTTTTCAGGATGGGTTTTGAAATAACCTAACCTAGAGGGCCCATAGGGATATGCTTTTTCTTTGTAAAATTATTTACTTTATATGCATTGAGGCTCAGTAATGGTCACTAAAACTATCTTTACTGTATTTTCTAGCTCAAATGAAAGATGGAGATATGATATCACCTCTATGGATGTCACAGAGCTAGAGTCAACTCGTTATTTCTTTTCCAGAAACCTTCTGCTCCTACCCTCAAAGCAGTCCTGTTCTCTACTCCCCTGGGCTAGTAGCTGAACATGTGCCTTACAGAAAAAGCACGTCTGGATTCAGAACTTTCACGCCAGCATGTCAGTTTACTTCCTTCCTGCCTAAACTTCAAGCTCTGCATATCCTTTTTTCAACTCACAGCATAGGGCATCAACGTTTCAAATATTCATCAGACAATTCAATCATGAATTGAGTGTGAGCCACTACTGGGTCTAAAGCTGGTTGGAGACATCTGATATGTGAGAAATGCTTCCAAATGGTTATGAACAATCATTCCTTCCCAATCTCTAAACTCTATCTCTGTGTTAACCCGTAACAACAGAAAGATCTGTATCTGAGCCACATAACCCCATCTTCCCTCCCTTCTTCTACTGAATTAAGATTTATATTGATTCTTCAATGTTGTAATTCAGAGAAATAAGATCCATCAGAACATTGAACTTAAATAATAGCAGAAATTTTGTCTGCTTCATTAACAAGCATTCCTTAAAGACAAACTTGTAGGTCTTAGGTCTTTTGGGGGAAAAAATTTAGAGAGGATCTAGTCATATTTCAAGGAGGTAAAAGAACATGGCACAGAACTGTCTCTGGATTGTGGGATCTTCTTTCTGAAAGATGTTATCAGTTGACATATGTGGGGAAACCCAACTAGCTATTCCCAAGTCACAGTTCCTTTTCCTTCTGGGAACCAGCAACATTACATTTTCTGGCTTCCCTTGTGGCTGGGTGTGGCCAGTGGCATTTGGGCAGAGGTGATTTGCTTCTTCTGTGCCCTATGTGGTCCATACTTTTCCTTCTCTTGACTACACTCAGATTCAGATGGTTCAGCAGACAATTCTGCTACAGTTATATACTGTTATTCAATAATTCAAGAACTCTGTGGTTAAATAAGTTTAGGCAAGTCTAGGCCAAGTAAAATTAAAGTGCTTTGGATAATTTTAAAATTCAAATATAATGTCCTGAGTCTCTAGGAAGGCACTAAGCCATTAAGAATTCCTCAAATTTTAGTCTCAGAAATGTTGTTTGTTTTCTGCAAAAAAAAAAAAAAAAAAAAGCCTATCACCTATCAGGCAAACAGAAATTAAAGGAAAAGTGGAATTAGCAGAGGCATGGGAATGAGGTGGAGGGATATTCACTTCTGATGCCCTTCAATTAAACCATGAGTCACATCCAAAATGATTCAAAGGCAATAATAATACAAACACAAATGCATCCATTAGGGGCAGGTTCCTAGCAACTGCCATTTTTAAGGAGTGATCTTCAGTGATTTCAATGGTGAACTCAAAATTTCAAGATTCCTCACCTAGTTTTTCTACAGAATAGTAACTAACAATTATTGTATTTTCATTATGCGTACTACATAACACCAGTCTTGATACTGTAATAATTTCTGAGCACACTTGTTCTCTATATTGCTCAAAAATACAGATGCACCTGTGTAGTGTGGTGTGCTGGGAAAAGTGATGAAACATGAGCCTGGGTAGATGGATTTACCCCAGCATGTATGGGAAACCACCATAGTACTTAACTATTCCATCACCGCATCCTTTAAAATGAGTTCTATAATCCACATAGTGCTAATATGGAGCATCACACTATCAAATGTGTATTCAGAACATGAATCTTACCTTCCTGGACAAGATGCTAAATCCAATATATCATGTCCATAAGGCAGAGTTGGAGAGGAAAAAAAAAAAAAAACTGCCTTCATTTCACAACCACTAGTAGATGGAATAGTATGAGACACAGTCTTACCAAAGCTGTATTAGCTACATTACTAACACATCATTCACGTTAAAAAGTCAGTCTCAGAGCTCCTTTTAAGCAATCCATTTTTTGTGTGACCTCAGTGCCCAACTGAATGGAATTATGTGATACTTCACAAATAAATCTTCATGTCTAAAATCCATCTCTTTTTTTCTCCTCTTCTGTGAATGGCAAATTATTTTGTTCAAATTATCACACTGACTTCTTCAACTTGCTAATCCTTCACCTCATTGTGATCGGTCAAAGCAGCAAGGTGATGATGGTGATGATAACAATAGCAGCAACAAAAACAACTATATCTATAGGACTCTTAAGATGTGCTAGATGTACTTTGTGTATGTAGCATCACCTCACTGAATCCTCATGACAATCCTACTAGGTTTATTATATCCATCTTTACAGGTAAGGAACCTGAGATATAGAGCAATCAGGGACTGTCTGAAGCTTGCATAGCCAATATGGAAAAGACTTGAGACAGAGGCTTACATTTTGACAGAGACAGACATACTTCCTGGCATAAGGATAGGTTTTAATTTGGTTCTACATTTTATGGCCCTTTGACCTTGGGCAAGATATTTGATTGTTCTGACTTTCAGCTTTTTATGTGGAATGTGGAAAGAATAATCCAGGTCTTACGGGGTTTGCTTCTTTATTTTATTTTTTTGGTATTGGTGAGAAATAAATAAGATACAGTCTATAGAACACGTGACATCAATTATTGTGTGTTAGTTGCTCAGTCATGTCCAACTCTTTGCAACCCTATGCACTATAGCCCACCAGGCTCCTCTGTCTCTGTCTATGGAATTCTCCAGGCAAGAATACTGGAGTGGGTTGTCATCTCCCCACTCCAGGGGATCTTCCCAACCCAGGGGTTGAACATGGGTCTCCCACATTGGGTGCAGATTGTTTGCTGTCTGCCACCTGGGAAGCCCAACGAAGCACATCAATTAAGTACTTAATAAATGATAGCTGTTATTACTAACTATGGTTTCCTAATGGTAGGAAATAGTCCCATGAAAAGTAATAATGAGGAGAGTAGCAGGCAAAGCCTGGAATGGGGAGGAGGGGAGAGAGAGCATTCAATCCAAGGAAAGGCTGGCTTTGCTTTCAAAATCGACTTGCACAGCTCCCAGGAAGCTGACACCTGGATGTCCAAGCTCAGGATCCACGATGCCCCCTGGTGGTCTGAGGGTCCTCTGGACCTGGGGATTAAGAACAGCTTTATCTCATTGTATAGGTGGGTCTCCAGAGCTACTTAGAGAAAGGGGCTAAATGGGAAGCTGCCCCTCAGCAGGCAGCTGCCTGGGTGCCCTGCTTCTATTCAACACTAACTTTATTAAGATATCAGAGTTGGAGCAGGTAGCTGGCTGCAGGGAAAACCGTGAGTGGGCAAAAAGGTGGGGGGAGGCACTTAATAAAAGATATTTCTTTTCCTTTTTTTAATCTAAGTCTGGCAGGAACACCATTAAAAGGTGATTGAAAGTTGGTGATTTTTTTTTTTTTTAAAGAAAAAGCACTTTCTCCTTCTAAAGAGAAAAGAAAGATGCCCATTTTCCCCAATTCACTCAGTGCACAGAATGTTTTCCTCTAGGTATTCATCCAATTAACTGGTCAGACAGCTGGAATCTGATACAGGGAATAAACAATTCTTCAAAGAGAAGCCACTCAGCGCTTTTCTTTGAGGAACTCTCTCCCCCCAAAATGCACCCCTCCTCGCTCCCTCTTTCCTTTTTTCCCCTTGTTCCCTATAATCCCAGGTCTGGCCTGGATGTCACAGCTTCAGAACTGAGAACTGTCATCTGTGGTCTGCCCCTCTCCCCACCGTGCCAGGAATGACACTTTAGTTCTGTGTTAATTGCCCTACTGCAGCTCGGCTATCAGCCAGGGCCTGTCTCAGATTTACTGATTGCAGACGTGAGTGGAGTGAGTGAGCAAGCGTGCAGGGGTCGGGGCTCTGAGGGACCAAGTTCAAGGGCACCGAATGGTACAGACACATAAACAAGGGAATGGTATGTAAGCAATAAAGACATAAAGGTTAGGATCAGGGCTGGCAGTACAATAAACAGCTGTGATAACCCAGTTTGTTTATAGATAAAGAATTTACAGTAAAATCCTCAACTTGCAGCCTACATTTAACACTTTAAGAGACATATAACTTCTTTATATATTTGCTAGCTCCATCATCACACTCTGCAAACATCTGTGGCCATCTCAGGGATTTTTCTCCCCTTTCTTTCCAACATTAGAAGTGTACAGTCATCACAAGATCTAGAAATAGAAGCCAAATCCAAAATCTCAGTGTTTGCTAGCAGCAGCTACAAATTCCAAAAGACAGCTACTTCTAGCTGCTACTGTTCTGATGTCCCATTCAAAATCTCTATTTTTCAAGCAGCAAAGTGTTCTTTTGCATTCCATTTTTCCCAATATTATTTTAATATACATAAGTAGAATAAGTAAAATTTCATTACAATGCCTATAAATTTGACTCTATGTATGTTGTCCTAACTCTGTTTTTAAAAGAAATGGGTCTCATAGAATAGCCAAGCATTTGGTGAAAGTACCGCAGCCAGTGCTTCTTAACTGTCCTAGGAGGCCCCCATCAGAAGTACAATATATTGCACTGTAACTATTGATCCAAATGGCTACATTTCTAAAGCAGAAAATGATTGTGTGGTGAGAGCAGTGCAGAGGGGCAGTAAAATGCCCTCCAGTATATAAAGACATAAAGATTAAAGCCACCCTGTAGATTCCCTTCAACTCCTCCAAATCCGCTGTGTAACGTGCTCTTTTAGGATAAATCAGAACTCGGTACAAATTAACATGACAGGGATGGCGTTCGTAAATAAAAATGCTTCACAGCACTGTCCAGACCCGACCAAGTTCATTTTGCTTTAAATACATGGCGAGACTGTTAATTAAAACCCCAGATGTCAAAAAAGGAACATCTGACTATCTTGAAGGCAAAACAACACCCCCCAAATTTGTCAGACAGAACACGTATTCTGGGTAAGGAACTGAGACATTTGTACACAGGATGCCCTACAGTGCTAATACCAACAGTTTTCGAGGCTATGGTTAGTCTTCAAATTCTATAAAGTTAGAATGCTTTCCGAAGGACAGGTGGAATCTGATGAATGAGATTTTAAATTGTGCTTTGCTGAAGGGTGCTTCTTGTTTAACCCTTTGTTGTCTCTGCCTTCTGCTAGAGTAAGCTGTCACTTAAATGGTTTTTAGATGAATCGTATTTAAATAATATGCCATACAGTTTGGTTTTTAAGAGCTATAACCAAATTAGCATTTAAGTTATTGTGTGATTGGAAAAAGGAGTCTTTCTGGCTTTGATTTGGTTTCATGCTAGAAAGAGCACAAAGGACATCCATATTTTAAAATAGCCTCAGAACACAGATGACTGAGCCAAGACTTGCACTAAACATATTGAAGTTTAAGGTTATTATTTGTTATCACTTTAATTAATAAGATATCTTATTTTCACTAGTGTTCCCCTGTGTGTTGAAGTGCCAGTTTGTGTCAAAAGGAATCTATACATTGACTGTACTTACAACGATCTGAATGAAAGAATTTAATGACTCTGCGGGTACCAGTCTTGGCCTTAAAAGTAGCAAGCAGAATTGCCATTTATAGTTCAAAACATTCCAAGACCTTGTGAAAGCCTGTGATCTGCAGAGGAAAATGTTACATGGAGTTGGAGGTACTCTGTTCTCCCACCTCCGTCACTCACCTCCGAGCAGATGCTCTGGGTGAACCAGGTTGCGGTGAGAGCTGGCAGGCTGGATTCTCTCTGAGGAAAGAGGCAGAAGGAAGCATGGCTGGAGGGAGCTTCCCAGGCCACAGGGAGACCACCAGGGCCTAGAGCTGGCCCTGACCCGACAGTATTTCAGCACTTAGAAGAAACGAAGAACTCTAGCAGAAAAGAGACACAGACAGAGAGATAAGAGCTCAGGAGAAGGGAGGGAAATAAAGTTGGAAAAGGAGAGTAAGGCAGGCAGCATGTCCCTCCTTCTCCCTCAAGGCAGTTGCACAAGAAATTCCATCCTCCTTTGAAATGAAATATGCCATTGCATGATGTGATTATTTAGGTGTTCACTAGATTCTCTGATAAACACAAACAAACAAGATGTGCTTACCAGTTATGCATTTGAATACTGGACAAACCCTTCTTTGAAAAACTCTCTGGGGCGGGGAGCACCAAAGAATCTACTTTGAGTAGCACTCTGGCATTCTTCCTTCCCTCTTTTCTTGGGTCAATCAGAGCCATTGTGAAGACTTGAGACCTGGGATGGTAACCATATAGCTGAGAACTTTACAGCTGAGGTTTGAAAATGATGGTCCTCTGACCCAGTGAGTAATGTATTACTACAGAAGTTTGTATTCTATTAAAATACAATAAATGCCCAATATCTGGACTATTCCCCTGCCAGGGTTCATTTTCATTACAGGTTCCTGCTATTTTCCCAATGCCTTTTGCTCTGCCCTTATTGCTACATATGGAAAACCTATATCAAGATGGTTGTCATGGCAACGAAAAGATTTGCATGTGTCTTATCTATCTATTTAAATGCCTTCTTATGGTTTATAACTACTATAATACCTCCCTCCAGCTCCACTCATCACTAATTTAGAGTTAGCTTGGTGTATCTGAGGTCACTGATACCATCTGAAGCATGTTGTCTAGACAACTCTGAAGTCACTGACCATGGGGGTAATTGCTTTATGCAAATAAAAAAGGTATACTAGTGATCCATGCCATGGTCAGCCTTGAAATCTAAATGGATAGCTATGACCATGCCCCTTCTAAAGATATTTATTTCAGGATAAGGAAAATACAAAAGAGAAAAGAACTTTGAGTTTCTTTTCTCATGCTCAGTGCTTTTCTTCTTTGTCTCCTTTCTTGCCAAACTCTACTACTTTCTGAAGTTGAATCCTTTTCAAGGTTTTGACTATAAACGCACTCAGTATAAAATGTTGTAGAGAGTTTGTCTTGATGTAAAAATTGCAGGTCCAGTAAGATTCTGATTTATTTGTGCAAGATCCTCAAGGTTCTTTTCTTTAGTCTTCCCACCTAGTAAGTCCAGCTTCTTTTTCCTTAGCACAATTTCTTGTCATTTGGCAAACTAAGGAAGTACAATCTTAATTATAAAAAGCACAGGACTTCCCTGGTGTTTCAGTGGTAAAAAATCTACCTGCCAGTGCAGAGGACATGGATTTGATCCCTGGTCCAGGAAGATCCCACATGCTGCAGAACAACTAAGACCGTGTACCACAACTACTGAGCCTGAGCTCTAGAGCCTAGGAATGACAACTACTGAGCTCACGTGCTGCAAATCCTGAAGCCCATGCACCCTGGAGCCTGTGCTCCACGACAAGAGAGGCCACCACATGAGAGGCCCATGAGCCACAAGGAAGAGTAATCCCCACTCACTGCAACTAGAGAAAACCTTCATGCAGCAATGAAGACCTAGTGCAGCCAAAACGAAATAAATACAAATTTTAAAAAAGCATAGCTCATATTATTAGTGGGTTCTCCAGGTGGCACTAGTGGTAAAGAAGTTGCCTGCCAGTGCAGGAGACATAAGAGACGTGGATTTAATCCCCGGCTTGGGGAGATCCCCTGGAGAAGGGCATGGCAACCCACTCCAATACTCTTGCCTGGAGAGTCCCATGGACAGAGGAGCCTGGTGGGCTACAGTCCATGGGGTCGCAAAGAGTCGGACAGGACTGAAGTGACTTAGCACAGCATGCACATTAGTAGTAAAACACCATTAAATAATCCTTTTCTGAAGGGACAATACATAAACCTAAAGGAGACCCCACCTCTATACACTTTAGCACAGTGCACTGGGCGTGAGACCAACTTAACCACATTTGATCTCGTCCCATCAAAGATGTGGCTCCTATAGGCCTCTTTGGATAAAACCTGCTTTTAAAGGTTTCCTAAGACCTGCTCATTAACATTCTTCTAGTAAAGTGAGGTTCAGAGCTCATAGAGATTAAAAAAAAAAAAAAAAAAAAAAACTTATCTAGAAAGTCTAGTGATTTGGTAATACAATGATTTTCCATTTGCCTTTGAATTCTGTGCCATGCTCACAAGCAAGAAATTCTTACAGGTATTTGTAGGCCTAGGTAATGTTACCCTGCTCTTGGAGTAGCACATTAAGGGCCATTTTACCCTGACAATAAAGTGAGACTGTGTTTACATATTGGACTACAATCACTGTTTGACTAATCTGTAAAGGGTAGATTTTTCTATTGCATTTCAATAGCTCATCTACTTCAAACTGTTGTGAACTTTCTAAAGATGTGTTTTCATTTATAATAGCAGATCTTGCAGTGTGGTAATCTGGAATTGAAGTTTCAGTGACAGATTCATTCAACCTGCACTTTGCATGAGGCATTACAGCAAACATTATTTTTTTTTATAAAAAAAAAATATAAAAGTGACAAAACCTTCCAAAGATAATTTCTGCAATTTAGTAAACTAAGGACTTCAAGTCAGGCATCAGTTTCCGGGTGTTTTTCATAATGGATTTCACAGCAGATGACCTGACAGGCAATCTCATGATCTGAGCAGCGCTTTGCGGCACATATACAAACTGCCGTCAGAAGCGCTGGGAGTCACCCTTCCTTTCACATGACATGCCTGCAAGTTAAGCACAGCAAATGTCCAGAGGTCCAGACTGACCCCTTCACCTCCCGTCTGGGAAACATTCCTGCTCTGAGCCATTCATTCCTGACAACAAACAGAGCAGGGGCATGGTGCTTGCTTTCAAAGGCCAGCAGAAGCAGGGATGAATGAAGATCTAGCACCACAATCATTGGCAAGGACTGTGAATCAAATTGCAACCCTGTGCCCGAGAAGGGGAGAGTAAAGAGAAGAAAGAGGAAGATGAAAGGGAGGAAGAGGAAGGCAGCAATGCCAGATAAAACAACTCTACCTTTTGTTTCCTCTGATTTGTTGCCTTCTCTCCTCCAGCTTCTGCCTTACCCATGTCTACCACACCCATCACAAGTCTATTATACTGTATACAAGAATATGATGTATGCGGCACTGTTCAACTTGATGGTTTAAGTGACAAAAACACCAATTTCTATAGAAGTTTTGAAGTATGGCTATCCATATCACAGCAATGAATTCGAACACCCAGTTCTTCCTCCAAAAACAATTATTTCTTTGTATTTCCTTACACTTTATAATATTTTCCATTTATTGCATTATAATTTTGAGTCTTTATCCTTGGCTTTCCTATCACTCAGCAGTATCTGAGACTGCATAAAGGTTGGACACTGCATTTTTCCTAAACTAGAACTGTTTGTATTTATCTGTTGTTGAACAAGTGAATCTATTTCTGTGTCATGGGTAGATGCAAGTCATTTCTGACCTTGCAAAATAAAACACAGAATTGACTAAGTTGATAATACAATTTTACCTAAAAGTATATGGTCCTATATGTTATTGGCAATCTTTCTCTAGCCAATGGGCAATCATTTTAATCAAATAGAACCAATCAATGTGCTGTTCATTTGCATCATGAGAATGGCCTGGAATGTCAGGAAAAAGAAAAATGTCCTAGTGAACGATTCAGGAGAAGAAGACTGTTGTTCTAGCCTTGGCACTTATTAATATCACTATGATCTCTAACTCTTCATAAAATAGAAATAGCCAGTTTACTATTAAATAGCTGGATAGTTCACTTATTCTCTCTTGATGACACTTGTATGTGGAAATGTTTTGAAAATGGTAAAATACCATATTAAACGCATGGCAATAACCATCAGAACAGTTCATCACCACTCAACTATTGTAGACCACTCAACTACCAGATTGACAGTTACAAAATACAAATAAATAAAAAACAAATACTTGATTTTATGACTATCTAGTTACAACATTTAAATAGGGAGATATTACTATTAATAGTAGTTATCTTAGAAATAGACAAATATTTAAATATCCCAGGTTAAATAATAAGAATAGGAAATACTAAGTTCAAAACCAGAGTAAGTTAATATTTTTCTTTCAAAGACATCATTCAGAATTCAGAGAGGGAGCCATAAGCTCAACTTAATTTTTCAAAAATCTTGAGAAAATAAAATAGTAATGTAGCCTATTTTGGTTTACATTGTAAGTCTTCTGGAAAAAGAAAATCAGACCACTCTCAGTCTATTCTGCTGAATCATTTTATGCTACTTGGAAGTTTTAAGTCATCTGAATACTTTCCTATCCAGATTAGTGCCTGGGCCAAAAATTTTGTTTTACAACTGTCTACTTATACAATTGATATACATTCTTCTGATAATTATTCCCAAAGTAATCTTTGGGTTTACTTTATTAAGCTATTTCCAAAGACCTCTGAGAAAGGAATAGAAAACAAAAATGTTAGCTATCCTTTAGAACAACACATTTATTTGAAATTAAATCATCAAAAACTGCTCTTGTGAAAAGTGTTTTGGAGAACTTAAGCAATTAGCTCCACATAGTCAATAGGACTTCAACTGTATTTCAATCCCATTAATATGGAGATCTCAGAAAAAAATTAAATCCCTGGTTAACAGACCTTGCTTGGTGTTTCATAAATTGTCAAATAAGGAATTGGAATCCTTGGGATCCCAGTGAGTCCTAGATTCAGTGGCAAAATCAATGTCTACAGGCACCATTCTCTTCCTATACAACAGTTTATGATTTGATTCAAAATACATTAAACTGTAGATGGGCAGGGTTGCAATAGCAAATACTGCCCATTGTTGATGAGGGCATAGAACAAAATAATCTCCCCAAAGAAGGAGACTAAATGTTCTCAATGTATTTGGAAAAGTTTGGCACTACCTGGTAAAGTTAATTTTGTATATATCCTTCAATTGTTTAATTCCACTTTTAAATAGAAAAAACCTTGGTCACTAAGAGATATTTCCCAGAATTATTTATAGTAAAATTGTTCATACAGTCAAAATATTAGAAAATAAATATCCATAGGCCAGAAAATGAATGCATTTACTGTTGTATACTTATAAAATGAAGTACTAAATAATGGTAAAAATGAATGAAATGCAGCTACAAGCATTGGCATGTATGAATCTTTAAAAACTAACAGTAAATGAAAGAAACAAGTCACCGAAGCATATATAAAATATGATTCCATATGTATAAACTTCAAAAAATAACATTATTTAGGGATCTAAACCAATGTAGGAACATTAAAAAGAAAAGAAAATATTTATAGAAAAAGTCAAGTATTAATAGCAGTTATCTTATGATGTGGAAAGAAATCATTGGTAAAAGATGATTGATAAGAATAAATTAAAAAATCTCAGAAAGACCAAAATTTATGTGTTGAAATATTAATCCCTAGCACCTCAAAACGTGGCTGTATTTGAATGTAGGACCTTTAAAGAGGTGATAAGTTCGAAGGCCATTAAGATGGGCCCTACTCCAATATGACTGGTGTTCTTATGAGAAGGGGAAATTTGGACACACATAGCCGTCAGGGATGTGTGCAAAGAGGAAAGACCAGGTGAGGACACAGTGAAAAGACAGCCATCTGCAAGCCAAGGAAAGAGGTCTGAGGAGAAATCAAACCTGCTGACACCTTAACCCGTGGACTGTTTAGCTTCCAGAACTGTAAAAAATACATTTCTGTAGTTTATGCCACTCAGTCTGTGATATTTTGTAAAATACACAGAAGTAAACAAAAGTAGGATAACTATAGAGAGGAAGAAAACAATTATACAAAATTTAAGTAGCAGTTATATCTTGATGGGGAAGGGAAGCATTAGTAAACATGTAATTGATGACACAGAGTATATGAAAAACTCCCCAAAGATCATGCAACATGAGAAGCACTAAATCCACCAGTCCCTATAAGGCTGGTGGTGTCAGGGGAGGGAGTTGGGGGCAGGCATAAGAAGAGGAGGATAAAGGACAAAGAACACTGAGAAAAAGACATTTAAAAGCTAGGAAAACCAGGGAAGTGAGTTGAATTTTAGAGGCAAGAAGTGTGAATCAAATAGCCGAGGATGACAAATGATGACAACTGGATGATACTGATTAAGTAGTAATCAGGGAGTCATGGGGGCAAGTGTTAGGGTCATTTCAATAAACTAGCAAGGGCAGAATCTGATCAACATGGGCTGCATAAGAAATGAGAGGTAAGGAAGAAGAGAACAAGTTTTGCAGACTCTGAAGAACATGACTGTAAAGATAAGATGTGAGCTAGAGCAGTAACTGGTAGGGAACTTTGGACTACAGAGACTTTGTCCATTTCTGTTTTAAGATTAAGAGCTCCTAGAACTTGCATTTAATAACAAGAAAAATCAGTGGAGAATAGAACTGAAAATATAGAAGGGAGAAGTCTTCATCAAAACATAAAAATGAATTCCCTCTCTAGCTGATGTTCAACTTCAACTAGTTGATTCAACTAGTTGATTCAGCTGAAGTTTTAATGAACAAACTCTCACAGAGATTAGAGTGATACAACTTCACCTTTTAAAAGAATGCCAGATATCACTCACCCAATGAATAAGTCTTGAGAGTCTGGAAGATTGTGACAGTCTAAGTTGGTTTTCTACTTGCTATAACCCTCCAGAAAACAACTGACTCCTATCTCCCATCATTTTTTAGAATGATTAAAAAATAATCATCTATTTCTGAAGGCAAAGCTAATAGCAAGTTATTTTGCTTAAATTGTGTGGGCCCTCAGGGAACATAACTCCACCAGGAAAAAATTAAAACAAATGCAAGCCTATGGACAACTCCTACCACCTTCACATATTTTGGAGAAAGTGAAGATTCTCAGTGCAGAAGAGAGCTAGAGCTAGAAGCTACACACTCCGGAGTCTTACACTGAAGTGTCCTGAGAAAGATGCCAAGATAGTGCAGAGGGCAAGGAAGGGGGGGGTGGTCAACATCTGAGCAGCCCATGGGCCCCTTTCTGAGCAGCACTGTCTCGGCCTTGGCCAATCAAGATGGCAATTCTGTGAGCAGTCCCTGCGTATGGAACAATAACTGCAGGGAACAAAAACTGATACGCGGCGCAATGAAGAGGGCTTCATCTTTTGGGGGGATTTTCTGTGGAGGAGGACATTTTATTGAGAAGAGCCAGGTAATCACTGGCTAACCTCCCCCATGTACCAATTACCCACACATTCTCTGAATTTATAACCTCAATTACTCTCTGATAATTCAAACAAAGTATAGGTTTAGTCAATCTATAGCTATGTAACAAAATTGTATCATCTTTCACTAATTTGGGAACAAAAGCATCATCATATTCAGAGTACAGCCCACTAGCTCCAAAGGAAATCCTTGTTTCAATGTAGGATTTAATGGAGGGCCCCAATATCATGAGGAGGATTTTTATTAAGAATCATTATCAATTCAGCTCAACCTGAAATGGTAACTTCAGCTTCATAAAGGTACATGTGTCTGGACCCAGTTGTGGAAAGCAGAATTCTAAGATGACCTCTTATGATCCACACTCTTGTGTAAACACCTGTTCTTGAGAGCAGACAGGACATGCCACTTGCTTCTAACCACTAGACTATGGCAAAGATGATGGATGTTACTCTTGTGGAAGGATTTTACTGATATAATTAAAGCACTGTATAGGCTTTAAATAAATCAAAAGGTAGATTATCTTGGGTAGGCCCAGCCAAATCAGGTGAGCTATTGACAAGAATGTCCAAAGGTTAGAGGCACCATCCTGCTGGACATAATGAAACATGCCACCATGAATTCTACGGCTGCAAAAGATGAATTCTGCTAACAAACTGAGGGAGCTTAGAAGCAAATTCTTCTTAAGTCAAGTCTCTGATGAGAATACAACTCAGCCATCATCTTGGCCTACAACATTTTGAGATTCTGAGCAGAGGGTCCAGATACATCATGCCTTGATGCATGACCCATGGAGACTATGAGATAATAAATGTTTATTGTTTTAAGCCACTAAGTTTTTGTTAACATGTTAAATAGCAATTAAAAACTAATGCTATAGCCAAATCACTCCTGGGTCTACCTGTGGCTTTATATTACTCAAGGTGTTATAAGTAACAGAAGTCAACTCTGGTTAATTTATTAACCAGAGGTTATGGGCTTCCCTGGTGGCTCAGATGGTAAAAAAATCTGCCTGTAATGTGGGAGACCCGGGTTCAATCTCTGAGTCGGGAAGATGCCCTGGAGAAGGGCATGCAACCCACTCCAGTATTCTTGTCTGGAGAATCCCATGGACAGAGGAGCTGGGCAGGCTACAGTCCTTGGGGTCGCAGAGTCAGACATGACTGAGCAACTAACACTTTCATATCATAGCTCACATAAACTCCAAAAGGGTTGGGGAAACCAGTTGCAAAACCTATGTAGTTAGAAACAGTCCTCTGAATCACACAGGAGGAATGGCCCTATGACGATACCATGGCTGGAGCCACTGGGTCTCACTGACTCCAGTTCATACAATCAGCATCACCCAAGCTGGACATGGGAGTCTACTCTTAAAGCTACTGCTGCTTCTGGAAAGCACATGTAGCCACTGACTATTGCCAGCCACATGAGGATCTCTGTTTTTCCATTAATATGCTACTAGCTTCAAAATCAATTCCTGGAGTCAGCAGGTCTGGCTATAATAGAAGATCTTGTGCCTAAGGTAGAGGCCCTCCACTTAGTTGCAAGGACACTTAAGAAAGCTGTTGTTGTTCAGTTGCTCATCATGTCCAACTCTTTGTGACTCCATAGACTGCCCCATGCCAGGCTTCCCTGTTCTTCACCATCTCCGAGAGCTTGCTCAAACTCGTTCAGTGAGTCAGTGATGCCATCCAACCATCTCATCCTCTGCTGGCTTCTTCTCCTCCTGTCTTCAGTCTTTCCCAGCATCAGAGTATTTTCTAATCAGTTGGCTCTTCACATGAGGTTGCCAAAGTTTTGGAGCTTCACTTTCAGCATCAGTCCTTCCAATGAATATTCAGGATTTATTTTCTTTAGGATTGACTGGTTTGATCTCCTTGCAGTCCAAGGGACTGGAATTCTGAGATGTCCTATTAGGAGGCAGACTTTGTTAAATAAGATGGCTATTCTCTAACATAGGTTTCCCAGGTGGCACAGTGGTAAACAACCCACCTACCAATGTAAGAGATCCCTGGGTCAAGAAGATCCCCTGGAGTGAGAAATGGCAACTTCCTCCAGTGTTCTTGCCTGGAAAATCCCATGGACAGCAGAACTTGGCCAAGTTACAGTCCATGAGTTCAAAAGAGCCAGACATGACTGAGCAAACATACTCTCTGATACAAGAAAATGGCTTCAGATGCTAGGGGGCCAAAATGAATGTTTATTTCTCCTGCATTCCTGTCTCCAAAAATTTTTACATTATCTTCCAAACATGTGGGACTGGAGCTCACTTTGAGTAGTTTCACAGGTTAGTTTTAGTAAATGACCCTCTCCAACCTCCAGTCCTCAAATTATTAGTCCTGAGGATATTTAAATAAATAATTACACCTCAGGACAGGGTGAACATAGATCCCTTTTATCAGTCATATTTTTGTCTTATTTGGTTTTCTGCTACTGTTAAATTACTGCATAAGACCTGTAGTGATTTTCATGGAATATATTTTATTAATCTGGTGATCATATTGAATGTTTGTTGTCTGGAGATACTTGCCAGGATTCTAGGCTGAAGATACTTATCCATGACTATTATCCCATCACAAATCTTCGTTGATAAACATTGAAAATATTAATCAGCTTCCATCTGATCACAGTCCCCCGTTTAATTGCAGCAAAATCTCTGTTGTTTATGCACTGGCTTCTTTCCTCCTCCTTTTCCTCCTTCATTCATTTTGCTCATTTAAAGTCTCTCTTCCTGGTCTCTAAGCTCCAAACAGATTCCAAATGTGGCAGGCGGGGATATATCCTATGGTTTAAATTGCACTGACATTGAGTAAGATACAACAAAGACTGGAAACATAGCACCAATCCAATTCCCAAGATAAAACATCATAGGGAATATGTCTGTGCCATTAATTCTACTCTCAGAGGAGGTCAAGAGGGCAATGGGTTAATCCCATGGTGTAGATGAAGGGTAAGAGAAATATTCGTATTGACTGAACTGTGTTGGTAGATTAAAGTTTACGACACTTTACACAAACCAAAGACTCTCTTCCAATAGAGAGGAGAAAAGTGAGGGAGGAGCAAGTGGTGCTTGAGAAATAATATGTAGAGTTAGGAAGTATTTGTGAAAATGGTAACAGAATAAACACAGTCCACAAAAAGGAAATGTGGGATATTAAAATGATTGTTATGGCATTTGACTTTTTTTAGATGCAAAAAATATGCCCATGTGAAATATATATTAAACAGAATTCAGTGCTTAACAATCTCCAGGCTCCCTGGCTTTCTCACACGACTGACCCCTATGATAGTAATAAATAGATACGGACAAAATAACAAAGCTCACAGAAAAGTACAGCTTGCCCCAGTGGTGACCCTCTATAGCCAGGTACAGCAGGACACCTCCCGCCCCAGACTATTTTACAGACCTATTTCTTTCACTGCTTCTACTCTTGAAGCGGATGGGGGAGGTGGGTGCAGATATGGGGGTGTGGCAAATAAAGAAGGGAGTTATTGCTCAGTTGTTGGTGAGTTTGTGTGTACTCCTAAATCAATTGGGTTGACTGGCTTCGATTGTTGCTCTTCCGCTCTTTACCCATTAGAAAATGAATTTTGCTAGAATTCCAAGTGAAAAGCAGATTTTAGCATAATTTCAAAAGGAAAAGTCACGTATTGAGGATTTAGGTTGAGCCATGTGAAAAGGTCATTTTGGCAATTCAAAAAATGACCAAATAGTGTCTATCTCATATATTTCTAATCCTGTGAGTGGGTACTGTGGTAGATGCCAGGGATGCAGAGGTGAACAAATGGATGGAAGCAGAGCCAGAGAGCATAGAGTCTAATGGGAGAGATGACATTTTGCAATTAACCCTTCAAATGAGCATATGATTACAAACTGTAATATGTGTTTTTGAGTTAGGGGAAATATTTTAAATAGTGTGTCCATTTTAAAACAGGTAATAATAATATTTAAGTTGAAGAGGAAGATTGGAAGGGGAAAAGTAACACTCACAACTGTGTATGGCATGACTGACATGTATTACCTTATGTAATGCTCACAATATAGCTGTGAGCTCAGTACTACCTTTAAAGTAAAGTTGCTCAGTCGTGTCCAACTCTTTGCGACCCCATGGGCTGTAGCCTTTCAGGCTGCTCCATCCATGGGATTTTCCAGGCAAGAGTACTGGAGTGGGTTGCCATTTCCTTCTCCAGGGGATCTTCCCGACCCACGGGTCAAACCCAGGTCTCCCACATTGCGGGAAGATGCTTTACCCTCTGAGCCACCAGGGAAGCCCAACCTTTACTCCCAATTAAAGAGGAGGGAAATAAGATGCAGAAAAGTGATCATTGAATATGCCTCCATGGTGCCATTGGATTGACACTTTTGTCTGATTGCCTTGCTATACCTCTAAGTGGAAAGCATAATTTAGCATGATTTCAGAAGGAAACTACTCTTTCATAATTCTGCTTCAAAAAATTGACCATTCATTTACCAATTCCAAATATTAAGTGGCAGAAGAGAAAGCCAGAGCATTAACTGTAGCATTTTTTTATAACGTAGGTCTTGGGAAAAATCTTTCAACATTTCTGAGCCTCCCTTTAGGAGAGTATAGCTTATATTTATTCAGTAAAATTTTGAATTAAGAATAACAATGAATAATATTTTAGTATAAGTTATATATCCTATACAATATTTGGCAGTATCTGTCCTATGCAAACATAGTATCCTGTACATAAATTTACTGGTATCTGGTTAGTCTGGTTTTATTAGAGCAAATGGATAGAGCTAGCCCAACAAAGGAAGTCAATCTATGTTGAAATTTTCAAGTCACTAGTGAAATGAGAAAAAATGAGGCACTGAACTTTCTTATTTACATTGCTAAATTGTTCATTTGAAGAATTATCTTCTTTCCAAGGTGTTCCTTTTTATGTAATTAAAATATTTCTTTTTCATAAAATGATACTAGGATCTTTCTTTCATTGCTATTTTGTTACTTTTAAAATTTTCTTAGTAAAATAAACATACTGCAAGCCAACACATTAATCTCTATTTTTATTTTATATTGGCATATAATTTATGTTCAATAAAAGAACAGAACTTAAGTTCTAAAGATAAAAAAGTTTTTGAAAATGCATACACCCAATTTCTAACACAGAGATTGTTGCTTGTATCCTTCTAATGCCCACCCACTTCTTCAAAGACAGTCACTATGTTCTTCTTAACATTCACCATAGATTATTTTGTCTGTTTTAGCCTTGTCAGTGGCAACTTATAATTGAATACTCTATAATCTGGCCTATTTCACTGTATTCCTGAGATTCCACAATGTTGTTGCATGCTTTGTAGTTTTTGCATTTGTGTTGCTTGCTAGTCTTCCACTGTATGGATGTGCCACAGTTTCTCTTTTTATCTGTTACTGAACATCTGCATCACTTCCAGTTTGGGGCTGTAATGAACAAAGCTGCCATGACCATTTATATATGTCTTTATATAGACATAGGTTTTCATTTCTTCTTGGTACACACACATAATTGCTGGGTCCCATGGTATGTGAGGGCTTAATTAACCTCATAAGAAACAAATTGTTTCCCCAAGTAGCTGTACTGTTTTATATTCTCAGTAGTAGTGTGTGAAGGTTTCCTTTTCTCCATATTCTTATGAACATTAGGTATTGCTAGCCTTTAAAATTTTAACCAACCTGGTGGGTGGAAATTAGCATTTCACTATAATTTTAATTTTTATTTTCCTAGCAGTTAATGATACATATCTCTTCATGGCGTTTTTGTTTTTGTTTTTGGCTGAACTACGTTTCATGAAGTATTTGTTCAAATATTTTTTCCATGTTAGCTGCATTCCAGTAATTTTAATTTAATTTTAATTAATTAATTAAAATTAATTTTAATATGTTATGTTTTTACTGTCATTTATCTAAAAATATTTTCTGTGTTTTTTGTTTCCTTTGATTATGGAGATATTTAAAACAGTGTTGCTTAATTTCCTGGAATCTAGGATTTTCCAGATTTGGGATTTATTCATTAGCAATCAATTATGTTTTATCCAGAGAACATGATCTGTATGATTTTAATTCTTTAATATTTGTTGGACTTTTATTTTCCAGCAAGTGGTATATATTGATGAATAGTCCTTTTGAAAATATTGTATATTTTGCTGTTATTGTATGAAGTGTTCTATAAATGTTAATAAGGTTAATCTATATCAACCATGATATAGCTTCCCAGGTCTTCTATATCCTTGATGATTTTTGTCACCTTGTATTTATGCTCTGTTGTTAGTGTATACAGATAACCTTTGTGCTTTGATTTTGATAGTATCTATAACAACAACTTCAAGTTTATCAGTGTTTTCTTTCACAATATCTAATCTGCTTTTAAGTCATATTAGTAATTTTTATATTTCAGATATTTCATTTTTTGCCTCTGTAGTTTCCATTTGATTCTTATATCTTCCATTCTTTTTATCATTTATGTTTTCCTTTAAATTCTTTCAAATATTAATAACAGCTGTCTTAAAGCTCTTGAGTACCAATTTCACATACTCTAATCTGTGTCTTATTTTACTCACTGATTTTTTTTCTGAAAATGGATCACAATCCTCACTCTCTACATATTTAGTAATTTTTTAATTGATGTATATTTAGATTGCTATACTGTTGAGAGTCTAGATTTTGCCTACTTCCTTTAAAGAGTGTTTAGTTTCATTACAGAAAGCTTTTAATTTTCTGGCAGATCAGTTTGATCATTTCAAGTCTTATCTGAAAGCTTTGCTAAAGTAGATCTTAGATTTCTCTACTCCTAATCTCTGGCCTTTCTATGATCTCAGAGGAAAACCTGGGGTGTTCAAAAAGGTCTCTTCACTCTGGTTGATCAGAAACCCTACCACTGAGTAAACTTTAGAATTTCACAAAAACTTCAAAGGCTCTCTATGCAGACTTATGGTGATCCTTCTCTGCACAGCTCTATCCTTTCTGGAACCCTGCCCATTAAATTTCCTGCTGCCTCTAATTATGATCTCTGCCTCCATAGCTGAGTACTCTGTTTGAGATCTCCCTCCCTGTATCTTAATTGGGAAAGAACTTTCAGGCAGAAAGATGGAGTAATTATAGGGTTCACCTCATTTGTTTCTCTCTTCACAGGGATCAAAGTACTGTGCTTCTTATTGTCCAAAATCTGAAAACATTTGCTTCACTTTGGTTCATTTTTACAACTTTTTATGTCAAGGAGGAGGGCCCATTATCAGTGTGACCTTGCTATTGCCAAAACGTTAGAAATCATCATCCCTTCTAAATATCTCTTAGGTTATAAAGTGTTTTTAAAGCCTAGGAACAAATGGTTTTCATAATCCCTTAATAAATTATCAGGTCTGAATTATGTTATTCAAGTATTTGACAAACATACTGAACATATTCTGTATACCTGTCATTGTCAGATACAAAGAATCAAAGGTGAGTATTATAGAATCCCTACTCTCAAGAATCTTCCAGTCTAATAGGAGATGGGAAAATAGAAGCTATTATAATATGGTCTGAAATAGACTATATTATTAGAATGTGGTAAACATATTTGATATAATTTTTGTTTTTGGACATAGTAGGTACACAAACATGATTTTATCCTACTGTGGATTGCAAGAGATACAACCTTCCTTACAGGCAAATTCTGTATGATTTCATGTTCGATTTCTCTTATGCTATCCAATTTAATGACTAGCAATGAAAATTATTTAAATTTCCTTTATTTTATAAAACAAATTGTGAAGAAGTTCTGTTTTAGGATAAAGAACAAAGGGAAACCTTAATTTTCTATTAATTCCATGGCAATATAAATTGCCATTGCCAAAACATATGCTAAATGTTCTCACATAGGTCATTCACAGGGATCTCAGATTTCAAGGCATCTCGAATATGAAAATGCCAAGGGTGAGACAGGCTAAATATTTTTTTAATAGTTTTATTGAGAAATAATTTATATGTCATAACATTCACCCTTTTAAAATATATAATTCAGTGGGGTTTTTGCATATTCATAAAATTGTGTGACTATCATCACTATTTAATATTCTAATATTTTCTTGACCTCAAAAGAAACCTTATGTCTATTACCAGTCACTCCCCATTTCTCCCTCTTGCCAGAACTTGGCAACCACTAATCTACTTTATGTCTATGGATCTGTCTCATCTGGCTATTTTATATGAATGGAATCATATAGTATGCGGTTTTTCAGATTAACTTTTCATTTTTCATGTTTTCAAAGTTTTTTCATGTTGCTTGTATTAAAGCTTCATTTTTTAAATCAAAGTATAATATTGCATTGCATGAATATATCACATTTGTCAATTCATTTAGCAGTTGGGGGAAAGCTGAATTGCTTCTTCATTTTGGCTATTAAGAATAATGTTCCTATGATTATTCATGTGCAAGTTTTTATGTAGCCATATACTTTTATTTCTCTTGGATATATACCTAGGAATGGAATTTTGGCTCATATCATAATTCTATATTTCATATTTTGAGGAATTTTTGAACTGTTTTTTAAAGCAGCCATATCATTTTATATTCCCACCAGCAATGTGTGAGAGTTCCAGTTTCTCCATATTTTTACCATTATTATTGTTGATTGTATATTTGACTTTAATCATCCTTATGTGTGTGAAGTGGTGTATCATTGTGAATTTTGATTTAAATTTCCCTAGTGACTAATGTGTGAGTTAGCAGCAGCAGCAGCAGTGACTAATGACGCCACTCCAGTATTCTTGCCTGGAAAATCCCATGGATGGAGGACCCTGGTGGGCTGCAGTCCATTGGGTCACTACGAGTCATACACGACTGAGCGACTTCACTTTTCACTTTCACACATTGGAGCAGGAAATGGCAACCCACTCCAGTGTTCTTGCCTTGGGAATCCCAGGGACGGGGGAGCCTGGTGGGCTGCCGTCTATGGGGTTGCACAGAGTCAGACACGACTGAAGCAACTTAGCAGCAGCAGCAGCAGTGGTGACTAATGATGTTGATTATCTTTTTCTCTATAGTGATTTTGGGTTTATGGTCATATATATATCTTCTTCTTAACTTAAAAATAATTATTCAGATATTTTTCCCATTTCTAATTGAGTTGTGTTTTTTATTGTCGAGCTGTAATAGTTTAGTATATTAGTTAGATTCAAGTCACTTGTGCTTAATCATGTCCAGCTCTTCACAGTTCTGGACTGTAGCCCACCAGGCTCCTCTGTCCATGGGATTTTTCAGGCAAGTAAACTGGAATGGGTTGCCATTTTCCCCTCCCTGGGATTTTCCTGATCCAGGGATCAAACCCGCATCTCTTGTGTCTCCTGCATTGCAGGCAGATTCTTTATCCACTAAGCCATTGGTGAAGCCCCAGCTAGATTCAAGTCCCTAATCAAATATATGATTTGAAAATATTTTATCTCATTTTGTGGGTTGTCTTTTTTGATGGTGTAGTTTGAAAGACAAAGATTTTTAATATTTGTTGGAGTCCAATTTGTCTATATTTTATTTTGTCTGTCAATTTTGATGTCAGATCTAAGAACCTATGTTTAATCTGAGATCACAAAAAAAAGTATTCCTTTCTTCTAAGTATTTTATACATTTAGTTCTTAGATTTAGAATTAGCATTTATATATGACATGAGGGAGGAATACAGCCTGTTTCCTTTTTTGTTATTCTTTTATTTTTTTAGTTAGAGGATAGTCCTCCTGTCCTGTTTTGGAAGTCTTTGTGAAGTATTAAAATTAATTGTTCTATAAACATTATAAAAATTATAATTGCTCTCTAAACATTATGTTCTATAATGTTTTGGCACAGTTATTCATAGCATTTCCTTATACTTTCTAGTATTGTATAGCTACCAGGGCTGTCGCCTTTAATCCTTGATTTTAGTAACTTGAGTTTTCTTAGTTTCTTGGTTAATCAACAAAACCAAAAGTTGGTTCTTTGAAAAGATCAACAAAATTGACAAAACTTTAGGTAGACTTTGTGTGTTATTTTTTATCCTCTATTTCATTTATTTCAAATCTAATCTTTATTACTTGCTCCTGCTTGTTTTGGGCTTAGTTTTATCTTATTATGCACATTGTGACATTATTACTTTGAGATCCTTCTTTTTTTAATATAGGTATTTACTGCTATATATTTTCCTGTAAGCACTTCTTAGCTGCATACCAACATTTTTGTATGTTTTGTTTTTATTTTCATTAATATCAAAATATATTCCAATTTACTTTTCTATTTCTTCTTTGTCTCATTTTTTATTTAGGAGAATGTGTAATTTTTACATAATTGTGAATTCCCCATGTTTTGCTCAGTTATGGGTTTCTAATTTAAATGAAATGTTCATTCTCCTCTCATCTTCCTTTCTGGAATCCCCTTAATATGTATGTTGGTGTGCTTGCTGATTTCTCACAGGTCTCTGAAATTCATTTTTCCTCATTCTTATTTCACTCTGCTGATTTTATAATTTCAGTTGGCCTTTCTTCAAGTTTCCTGATTCTTTCTCTGATATTTCAAATCTGTTGTTGAGTAACTTTACAGAATTTTTCATGTCATTTTTAAAAAATTTTCAATTTTAGAATTTATACTTGCTTTTTTCTAATTTGTATCTTTTTACTGACATTATTTGGTAAGAAAATTTTCTCATGCATTCCTTTAATTCCTTAGATATGGTTTCCTTTAGTTCCTTGAATGTATTTGCAATAGTTGATTTAATATTTTTTCATTCTAAGTCTAACATCTTGGCTTCAATAGAGATTGTTTCTATTAACAATTTATTTACTCATACTTTTCCTGTGTTTTTTTTTTTTTTTTTTTTGCATGTATGTTACACTTTTGTTGTTGGAAATTATACTTTAAATAACAAACTGTGCCAACTCTAGAAAGCAAGTATTCCCTTTCAATTTGTTGTTTTGACTGTGAAAATTTGCTGCTTATTTACTGTTTTCTAGTTTAGTGACTTTCCTGGGCTAAATTCCTAAACTTTATATTCTTTGTCATGTACAGCCACTTAAGTCTCTACTCAGTTAGCTCAGTAGTTAACTAATGATTAGAATTCCTGGAACGTGGAACTGATGATTGGAATTCCTGGAATTAGTCTCCCAGCCTTTGGTGAGAGGTTGTGTACATGCCTACTTTCAACTCTTTGCCAGGTTACAACTCTACCTTAGTCTTCACTTCCTGTTCTGCATATCCCTAGTTTCTACCAGAGGTGAGAAGTTAGGACTTTGTCAAGTTTTTCGTAGACATGAGCACAGCCCTGCACATTTACATGGCCTTCTAGATATCTAGAAATATACTGGAGCTTTTAAACTCTCCTTAAAATATCAAATCAGGCTAAAATCAAGTTCTATGGAAAGGAGCTTTTCTGCAGAATTTCTAGAAAGTCAATGACAATTATCAAGCATGGCTTTGAAGTTGGCAGAGCAGGAAGACCCTAAACTCATCTCAAATGGAAACACCAAAATTACAACTATCTACAGAGAGAGTAACTATTGATGAAAAAGACTGGAACTAAAAAAGATCTTCTACAACTAAAGATATAATGTATAAAGAAGAATTCACAAGGAGATGCATGGGGAGAGCAGAGTTGTGGTATTGCCAAAACCCATACCCTTGTGCAGGAGAACTGTATATGGGAGAATAGTTATAACTACAGAGGTTCACCCCAAAGAGTGAGGAGTCTGAGCCCCACACTGGGCTCCTAAGCTTAAGAGTCATGCTCCAGGAAGGTGAGGAGCCCCTAGAATATATGGCTTTGAGGGCCAGTGGGCCTTACTTTAGGAGGACCAAGAGGGCTGTGGGAAATAGAAACACCATTCTTAAAAAGTGCACAAAAAATATCACACACTCAGGGACCCAGGGAAGAAATATTAAATTGAAAAGTGCCTGGGTCAGACTTACCTGCTAGTCTAAGAGAGGTATCTGGAGAGGCCAGAGGCAACTGGAGTTCACCCAGGGGCCATAGACAATGACGGGAGTCATTTGGGGGAGCTTATATTACCACATGGACACTGGTGCTGGCAAGTGACATTTCAGAGCCCTCCCTCTAGCTTAATAGCCTCAGGACCCAGCCCCATCCCTGCACACTAGCCTGGAGTTATCAGTACTGGGATGCCTTGTGTGTGTTAGTTGCTCAGTTGTGTCCAACTCTTTGTTACCCATGGACTGTAGACCGTCAGACTCCTCTGTCCATGGAAGTCATCAGGCAAGAATACTGGAGTGTGTAGCCATTCCCTTCTCCAGCAGATCTTTCAGACCCAGGAACTGAACCTGAGTCTCTTGCATTGCAGACAGATTCTTTACCATCTGAGCCACCAAGGAAGTCCAGGATGCCTTAGGCCAAGCAACTAACTGGGTAGGGACAAGGGACACAGAACCCCCACCAGCAGAAAGACTACTGTAAGACCTCCTGAGCCCATCAGTGCCCCTGGATATGTCCCTGTCCATCAGAGGGCCCAGGCCCTGGCTACATACACCAGTGCACAGGCATTGGACATGGGAATGCAAGGATCCTACAGCCCAAGACTATAGGACCCAGCTCCACTCAGTACCAGTGGACAGGCCCTAGTCCTATAATCCCATGGGCCCCAGCTCCTCCCACCAGTGACCAGCCTCAGGATCAGCCTCATCCACCAGCAAGCAGACACCAGCTGCAAGACAACCACAGTCCTGCAGCCTGCCACAGCAGGATCCAGCCTACCTTCCAGCAGCCTGTCTCAGTCCCAACCATGCTCACCAGCAGGCCAAAACCATCACTGAGATACCTTAGGCTTCTTAGCCAGTCACCCTAGGATTCAGTCCCACTCACCAGTGGGCCAACACAACCTTTGAGATCCCCAGTCACTACAGTCAGCTAGGTCAGGAATGGGCCTCACCTACCAGTGGTCTGGGAAGCTTGGGTCCTGCATACAGAACCCAGGACATGGTTCTGCCTTCTAGTGGGGTTGTACTAGCCCTTGGACCTAACTTCACCCACTGATGAACAGACAGCATTCTGGGATCTCCTGGATGCTGCCCCAACACACCAGTGAACCAGAACCAGCCCTGGGGTTCGATAACCAACCATTTCATGACCCAGTCTTGCCAGTCAGTAGCCAGCAGCCTCCACAGAAAGCAGATCTGGGCAACCAACTAAATTATGGGCCAGCCACACCTACCAAACCACCCACAATTGCCTGCCACAATGGATCCAGGCCTACAAAGGGGGCGCCTCAGAGCATATAGCTCTTGTGGGCAAAGGGGACAGCCCTACTGGGACACATAGGATGTCTTGTACAGAAGACCACTTTTCTAAGGTTAGAAAAATGTAACCAAACTATCAGATACTTACAAATCAATAAATAGCACATTAGGCAAAGTGAAGCAACAGAGGAATAAATTCCAAACGAAGGAACAAGATAAAACATCAAAAAAAGTGAAGTGGTGGTAGGCAATCTACCAAAGAAAAATTTAAGGTAATGATTGTAAAGATGGTCTAAGAACTTTAGAGAAGAGTGAATGAACAATGAAAGTGAAAATGTTAGTCTCTCAATTCTGTCTGACTCTTTGTGACCCATGGACTGTAGTCTGCCAGGCCCCTCTGTCCATGAGATTCTCCAGGCAAGAATACTAGAGTGGGTTGCTATTTCCTTATCTCTCATGTCTCCTGCATTGGCTGGAGGGTTCTTTACCACTTGCAGCACCTGGGAAGCCTGAACAGAGTGAAAAGTTTGACATTTTTAACAAAGAGTCAAAAAATATGGAGAACACTCAGAGATGAAAAGTACAATAACTGAAATTTAAAATGCACTAGAAGGTATCAACAGTAGACTAAATGAAATGGATGAATGGATCAGCGAGCTAGAAGACAGAGTAGTAGAAATCACTGAAACTTACAAACAACAAAAAAGAATAAAAAGAAATGAGGACCATTTAAGAGACCTCTGAAACAACATCAACATTATAGGGGTCCCAGAAGGAGGAGAGAGAAAGAGGCAGAGAATATACTTGAAGACATAAGAGTTGAAAATTTTCCTAACCTGGGAAAGGAAATAGACATCCAAGTCCAAGAAACACAGAGAATCCCAAATGGAATCAACCCAAAGAAGAACACACCAAGACACACAGTAGTTAAAATGGTAAAATTAAAGAAAAAGATGGAATATTAAAAGTAGCAAGGGAGAGGCAATAAGTTACGTACAGGGAACTCCCACGATGCATTTTGTCACCTAGTTTGTCAGCAGAAACTCTGAAGGCCATCAGAAATCTACCAGAGTGCACAACATCACACCTTCCACCTTTGTAAAGTAGAACACTGAAGGAATCGGTCAGTTCAGTCGCTCAGTTGTATCCGACTCTTTGCGACCCCATGAACTGCAGCACACCAGGCCTCCCTGTCCATCACCAACTCCCAGAGTTTATCCAAACTCATGTCCATTGAGTTGGTGATGCCATCCACCCATCTCATCCTCTGTCGTCCCCTTCTCCTCCTGCCCTCAATCTTTCCCAGCATCAGGGTCTTTTCCAATGAGTCAGCTCTTTGCATCAGGTGGCCAAAGTATTGGAGTTTCAGCTTTAGCATCAGTCCTTCCAATGAACACCTAGGACTGATCTCCTTTAGGATGGACTGGTTGGATCTCCTTGCAGTCCAAGGGGCTCTCAAGAGTCTTCTCCAACACCACAGTTCAAAAGCATCAATTCTTCTGCACTCACCTTTCTTTATAGTCCAACTCTCACATCCATACATGACCACTGGAAAAACCATAGCCTTGACTAGACTGAAGGTATAATAAAGCATATTTGGATCCCAATGTACTTTTACCCCAGAGATCCATATTTATTATTCAGACATGGGAGTACAACAGGAAAAGTATAACCTTCAAATTTATATGAAAAATCTTTTTCTGAATATTATTATTACAGATTATTTCTACCTTAATTTTTATTATTACTAGTCAAACATAAGAGATTCTATTTACCTTTCTTATCTACCTACAACTTCCAATTAATTACTTCCAGTGAAGTAATTAATTAACTATATCTGTATTCATATATACAAAAGATTAAGGAATTTGTATTTTAAATAATTTTGGAGAACCCCCTTGCATAGAGCAGAATATCTGCCTATAATGTTAAGTCCATCTTCACTTTATTTTTGCTTTTGTAATCTCCATTTTTCATTATAATAATTGTTCATAAGGCATACCTGAATTCAAAGTAATTCTTGATTTTATTTTTTGTCCATGTCCATAAAATCTGACTCAGTGAATATTTGCTTTATTTTTAGATTGCTAAGGTTGCCAGATAAATCTAGACCATCCAGCTGATCTCACCTGAATAGAGTTGTGATCTGACTACACACACCATTCCAAACATCCTAGGGCTTAAATTGGAGGTATTCAGTAAGGTGTTCATTCTCCTTTACCTTTACCAAATACTTAGGGCAATTTTCATTGGAAGGAGAGTATATTTGGTGCTCATGTTTGAAACTTTATCAATTTCTAAGCCTCTTTTTTTCCTGCTCTCTGTGGCTTGGATAAAGAATTCTCAGTCCAGCTATATTATTCTTCTATCAGTTAACATCCCTGTTCCTCCTCACCTCTTTCCTCATCTTTCCCCAAATAGTTTTAGGAATCCTTAAGCTATGTCCATGCAAAAACACGTCTAGTGAAAGAGCACTAAATTTTGCTCTCATATCAATGATACTACTATAACAATCAGAGCTCCAAAGAATTGATGCTTTGGGGAACTGTGGTGTTGGAGAAGACTCTTGAGAGTCCCTTGGACTGCAAGGAGATCCAACCAGTCCATCCTAAAGGAAATCAGTCCTGGCTGATCCTGAAGCTGAAACTCCAATACTTTGGCCACCTGATGCGAAGAGCTGATTCATTGGAAAAGACCCTGATGCTGGGAAAGATAGAAGGCAGAAGGAGAAGGGGACGACAGAGGATGAGATGGGTGGATGGCATCACCAACTCAATGGACATGAGTTTGGGTAAACTCCGGGAGTTGGTGATGGACAGGGAGGCCTGGCGTGCTGCAGTCCATGAGGTCACAAAGAGTCGGACATGACTGAGCGACTGAACTGAACTGAACCATCAGATCAGTCTTAGAACCATAAACTGTTATATTCAATAGGGATCTTAAAGGTCACAGGCTCAGTCTTGTGTCCCTAGGGAAGTTATCACGAACTGAGAATAACCAAGTGCCTTTCTCAAGATTTCAGAACCAGAAAGTAATATAGTCAGAACGAGAATTGGAATTTGCTTTTTCCCAACCTGACACTGTTGCACATATGTAATTCTGCCTAGTCTAAATTAATCTTCCCTTGTTTATTAGGTGGCTAAATGTCTCTTAGGGAAGACCTTGCTCCAGTTTGAAAGCTCAAATAATGTGACATAGAGGTGTGTATGTGTGGGTATACATGTGCATGATTTTAAAACTTTATTCAAATATTCAGTACTGTTTAAAAGCTAATAATATATATCAGCTGAACATTTAAAGTATAACTAATATTTTTGCTTTCATCCCTGCTTATTTTGTCCCCAAATGTATATTTAAAAAGATGCTGTTCAATAAATTCTTTATAACTCAGTTATAAACTGCAACTTGGAATCCATTCTTTATTCTTTTGGGGAAATTACATGTAGCCCATACTATTGAAATTTCTGAATCCTATAATAATGTAGCTGCCTTATAATATTATAAAATAATATCACACAGTTCTTATGAGAGAATATGTTAAGAATTAGAAATACATTGGCACACATACCTCCTCCTTCCTTGTCAAAATATTCATCAGAAGGATTTAATGTTCTCCTCCACCCACCATCCCACCTGTTGGGCAGTGTAAGCTCCAGGCCATTGGCCACAGTTTCATAGCCTGGGGAAATCTATAACAAGTTGGATCTGAATGAATGAGGAGCTTTGCACTAGACTTTGATACAAACAAAAGGGAATGTTTCTTAGTCAAGGTCAGTCTCTTATGAACCATTGCTAATCTAAAAGCAAGAATACTGCGCTAAAGAATACTATTTGGAATTCAGAAAAATAGAGTCAAGGGTGAGGAGAGTTTTCCTTTGTTCATTTCTTACTCTTGCTGACTTCCTAACAGTGAGAGGAAGTGAGAAGCAGGAACCCAGAGGTGAGTTTTAGGAGTGGACAGCGCATATTCTCTGGAAAAGGAAAAGATGATAGGGACTCCAGCCTGGCAGAAGCATGACAAGCTTCTTTAGCCATGATTCTTGATCCTCCCTGGTTGGTGGTAGGGGTTTTGTATGTCAGGTCCATCTGGAAGTTGCTGAGTTCCTTCCTGTCAGACCTAAAGAAATGTTCAAAGCTTACTTCACAATTCAACTATGCATTCCCAATGCACTGTATCCAAAGTGACCAGGGAGGGGGCCAATAATTCTCACAAATCTCTGTTACTTTTAAATAAAATGATCTTGAGAATTAAACTTTAATTGCATGTTTCATGACACTTTTATTAAAGTATAAATTGCATTTGCACCCTGGAAGCATGTGTACCACATGCCTAACACTTAGGTTTGTTGATCAAAGATGGAATCTAACTGCTGACCCTTCTCTTTCTCCTGACCTAGCTCTTCCTTTATAGATGCACTTGACTTCCCCTTTTACCATCTCTTAAAAATGGAATGCAGTCCTAAAATAAGAATTTATATATATAAAAGTTTAACAAATATTAGGGATACAAAATAAAGGAAGGGCTTGAAAGAGTTAAGCAAATTAAAAGGTACTTCTCTCGATACTTAGATGTGCCCTCCCAACTGTGAATATTGTAAAGGGTATCCTTATGAAAATATAACTCCCATAGGGAACTTAAAGGCAATTAAAATAACATTAGTGTTTTTCATAACTTTACAATATCTTTATGCATGTGATAAAACCTTACTAATTATTGAAAAGTTATTTGTATTAAGATTTCAGAACAGAGAGATAATCCGTGCAATTTAGAATCCTGAGCCATCGTCAGGGAGCCAGCTAACAGAGAATTCCCTTGCCAGAATCTCCAGTTGCATCAGTGAACCTCAAATAGGATCTTTTGCTGGTAAATATTAGCTTATTATAGTTTAAAAATAAATAAGTACCTTGAGCAAATGTGCAGTGACACCAAAAATTAGTTTCCACAAACTGACTAAATATAGTATCTGGTGGGAAAAGGCAAATGAGTTCAAGTGGAAAAAAAAAAAAGTAATAGAATGGAAAGCATACATTTCTTTAAATGGATGAAAAATTTTAGTGTGATCTGAATGAAATCAAGATTCAAGGCTGACTATATGGAGGGAAGGAAGGTGGAGGCTTACTGGGCAATTTCACTGATTCAGCTCAGTATCAATTTGTCAGGGAAAGTACAGAACACCCCACAGTGTTCTTAGCACATACTAGGCATCCAAACCATACAACTGATGCCTCAGTCCTCTCATGAGCTATTTATTACATGACATGCTAACCAGCCAGAGTTTTAAAGTCATGTTATAGAAAATGTGGAAAGGAAGGTTTCTGAGTTTTCTAGTTTAATAGGGGAAGTTTTAGAGATGGAAATGTCCTTAGAAGTACAACAGTTTTGTCACTGTATGGATGAAGAGATTGAGATCCAGAAAGATCAAGTGACTTGCTCAAAGCCATCATTAGCGAGTGTGATGATGAGAACCCAGGGTGAAAAATGGTCTCAGCTTGGAAATACTCTCCCACATATGTAATATAGGTGACCCACAGCAGAAGTATATTGACAACCATATCCACAATCAAACAAGCCTTTTATTACTACTTTGAAACAGTGAATATTATGGGGATAGTGATCTGAGGGATAAGGTCAGATTGCTTTAGGATAATATCTGAATTCTCAAGCAGTCCCACAGTACCAGAGACCAACAGTAAAGGTTGCCAGTCTGAGAACAGATATTAGCCTCAGGAAAAAACACGTGAGTAAACTCTAGTCAAGATAACTAAGAGTTATTTGGATTTGTAATTATCACAGGCCCACAATGAGCTGGACTCCACCTAAAAGCTGATGGCAGAAAGAATTAGAATCCTTATAGTAAAGTTCGCTGCCTGACTCAAGTGTAAAATTATCATGGTAAAACATCCAGGATCATTTTCTGTGCTGCTACACCCATGGCAACTCAGTAGCACTAGTTCTCACTTAGAAACAAAAGAAAGCAGAGGGCAAGTAAGTCAATTTAATTATAAAGTTTGCCAATGGTCTGTTTAAATCCATTAAATGCAATATGCCAGCCCAGCTGACGTACTAGCAGAACTAGAAGATTATTTCTTCATTGCTATATTCAGAGAGAGTAAACAGTCAAAAAGAGAGTGAGGACAGTTTATGATTGAGTCCAATCACAGATGTTCATTTGAGAAAGGGCTCAATGATGTCTGCCCATCTCCTGTGGGCCTCTGAGGAGGACTGCAATATGTGGGTTCTGCCCGTGAGGGAGGAAAGGAGAAGGTTGCCAGGATAGAGTTCCTAGTAATGATCTACTTATCATGAGCCACACACATTTATTAAGCTGAAGTCAATGCATTGATAATCAAAATAAGTTTCTATTCATCATGTCTTTGTTTTGCAAATTGCAACAAAGGTATCATATTTTTATAAATAAATATTCCCTTTCTCTCTCCCTCTCTCTTTCACACACATGCACGCGCGTGCGCACACACACACACATACACACCACCACCATCACCACGACCTACTTACCACTACTACTACAAAGAGAATGAATGAAAATAAAGGAAGATACAAGGCTGAACAGGTGTCAAAGTTAGAAATAAATGTTCAAACTGAAGAGGGATACAGGAGCAAGCAGAAAGGGTAATAACTTTAGGGTAAGTTCAGGGGGAGTCAGATTTGACTCCTTGCCTTCTCTGTTAACCATGTTACACTCTGTTGTGACAAAGGAAGAATAAATTGAAAACTGTAAATTAGCCATGTGCTTATGATTAAGGTGCTGTTTATATGGCTGATATTTCGACTGACCTTTGAGGGACTGTGGAGTTTGTCTGTCTGGAGATCTTCAGATCTCAAACCAGAAAACATTCTGTTAAGAGCTAACTGACCTAGAGGGAGATGAAATATTACCTTCCCCATGGTATATAATTTTGCTCAGTAAGCCTTCAGGCAGGTAGAAACCAGGGATATGAGGATCCCATGAGGAGCTGGAGAAGCTATGCATCTGTCTACTGCCTGGCTGGCTTTTCCGGGGGTACCCACCGCTCCCCTATCTCTCTTATACAAGAGGCAGCCAAACAGAATGGTTAAGAACATAGCCTCTAGAGTTCAACTATTTGGGCCCAGTTCCTTTCTGTGCACCAGTTTCTTATCTATAAAATGAATATAATAATAGGACAACCTTTTAATTTTCCTGTGAAGATGAAATAAACATGTGCATAAGCAAGTTACTTATCACAGGCTAAGTTATGACTTGGTTCATGTCTAATGTCAATGCCTTCATGCTTTCTCTCATGACTTTCTATCTGCTAAACACAATTAAATATATTCTGATACAGGTTATAGAATGGCAAGACTTCAGTCAACTACAGAGAAGTTGTAAGTGTTTAAGAGAATAATGTCATGAGAAGACTCTTGAGAGTCCCTTGGACTGCAAGGAGATCCAACCAGTCCATCCTAGAGGAGATCAGTCCTGGGTGTTCGTTGGAAGGGCTGATGCTGAAGATGAAACTCCAATACTTTGGCCACCTGATGCGAAGAGTTGATTCATTGGAAAAGACCCTGATGCTGGGAGGGATTGGGGGCAGGAGGAGAAGGGGATGACAAAGGATGAGATGGCTGGATGGCATCACCGACTCGATGGACATAAGTTTGAGTAAACTCCAGGAGTTGGTGACGGACAGGGAGGCCTGGTGTGCTGTGATTCATAGGGTCGCAAAGAGTCGGACACAACTGAGCGACTGAACTAAACTGAACTAAAGATAGATCTGGACTAGAATGCTGGTTCTGCCACTGACTGACTGCATGATCTTACTTTACCATTTCCAAGTCCCACTTTTCTTATTTGTGAATAAAGACAAGATGTCTTACAGGATTATTTGCAAGTTTAAAAATGATTGTTTTACATAAATCACTCATCACTTAAACTGGTAGAGTGAGCACTTAGCCAAAGGAACTATGAAACATTACCTTTATTATAACATAGAACCGTAAAACCAGAAGTAAATCTAGACATTAAGTTGGAGCAATACATTTTAAGAGGAATCTGTCTATCTATTTACCTTCCTATCTTATCTATCCATCCTTCCCTCCCTATAATTTCACCTACTTTCTCCATTATTCAAGTGGCAGCTAGACTATTCTATGCTTCTCCCTCGGGGAAGAAATATGACAGTAGAAGAGAAAAGTAGACGATATATTGCTGGCTTTGAGTTTCAAAAGTCAAGACCCTTGGGGCAACAGAAATGACTCAGTAAAGACTATCAATTTGGGAATAAAGGTAATGGTAAAAGAACAAAACTTCTCATATCCTCAGGCAATCCAGCTCCCTTAAATTGGGTTCAAGAAACAATGAGTGCACAGAAATTGGCAAATCCCAAAGTAAGTGGAGTGCTATGTCTTGCTCCTTGGGTCAAGCCCTGGAGAATTAATAAGACCCCTAGATTCTCAGCAGCTGAAATCACTGGTGATTTGTTTCCCATTATGCACAGTGGGCTAAAGGAATACAAAATCACCAGAAGGAAATGTCTGCTTACTGCATATAAAATAGCAAAGCCTAGGTCACCCCTTCAAGAGTTCACCACATCCAGTGAGTACTACAACATGAAAGGAGTAAAAAAAAAAAAAAAAAAAAAGCCATTGAAGCTGAAGAGACCTGCAGAAAGAGGCAAACAGCAACTAGTGTGGAGTGTCAACAGATGACCATATGGGAAAAAGGATGTCTGAATATTTGCCATCATGAGTACATATCATCAACAATTAGAGATCCTCTAATCCTCTCCTCCACACAGTGAGGCCATCACACTAAATAAGTCCAAAACTTAGAAACAGCCATAGAAAAGAGGGATATCTGAAAACAAATAACATTACATTTCTTCCATTTTGACAAAATGAAAATTAAGTTGAATTATAGAAGACAAAGTTTCCTGCATAGAAACTTTGTGCAAGGACTGGAAATTACTACTTGGTACAAAAAAGATCTTCACGACCCAGATAATCACTATGGTGTGATCACTCACCTAGAGCTTGACATCCTGGAATGTGAAATCAAGTGGGCCTTAGGAAGCATCACTACAAGCAAAGCTACTGGAGGTGATGGAATTCCAGTTAGGCTATTTCAAATCCTGAAAGATGATGATGTGAAAGTGCTGCACTCAATATGCCAGCAAATTTGGAAAACTCAGCAGTGGCTACAGGACTGAAAAAGGTCCGTTTTCATTCCAATCCTTAAGAAAGGCAATCGCAAAGAATGCTCAAACTACTGCACAATTGCACTCATCTCACATGCTAGTACGGAGAAGGCAATGGCACCCCACTCCAGTACTCTCGCCTGGAAACTCCCATGGATAGAGGAGCCTGGTGGGCTGTGGTCCATGGGGTTGCTAAGAGTCAGACACGACAGAGTGACATCACTTTCAATTTTCACTTTCATGCATTGGAGAAGGAAATGGCAACCCACTCCAGCATTCTTGCCTGGAGAATCCCAGGGACGGAGGAGCCTGGTAGGCTGCAATCTGTGGGGTTGCAGAGTGGGACACGACTGAAGTGACTTAGCAGCAGCAGCAGCAGCACACACAAGTAAAGTAAAACTCAAAATTCTCCAAGCCAGGCTTCAGCAATACATGAACCGTGAACTTCCAGCTGTTCAAGCTGGATTTAGAAAAGGCAGAGGAACCAGAGATCAAATTGGCAACATCCGCTAGATCATCGAAAAAGCAACAGAGTTCCAGGAAAACAGCTATTTCTGCTTTATTGACTATGCCAAAACCTTAGACTGTGTGGATCACAAGAAACTGTGGAAAATTCTTAAAGAGATGGGAATACCAGACCACCTGACCTGCCTCTTGAGAAATCTGTATGCAGGTCAGGAAGCAACAGTTAGAACAGGACATGGAACAACAGACTGGTTCCAAATAGGAGAAGGAGTATGTCAAGGCTGTATATTGTCACCCTGCTTATTTAACTTATATGAGGAGTACTTCATGAGAAATGCTGGGCTGGATAAAGCACAAGCTGGAATCAAGATTGCCAGGAGAAATATCAATAACCTCAGATATGCAGATGGCAGCACCCTTATGGCAGAAAGTGAAGAGGAACTAAAAAGCCTCTTGATGAAAGTGAAAGAGGAGGGTGAAAAAGTTGGCTTGAAGCTCAACATTCAGAAAACTATGATCATGGCATATGGTCCCATCACTTCATGGCAAATATATGGGGAAACAGTGGAAACAGTGGCTGCCTTTTTTGGGGGGGTGTGTTCCAAAATCACTGCAGTTGGTGACTGCAGCCATGAAATTAAAAGATGCTTACTCCTTGGAAGTAAAGTTATGATCAACCTAGACACCATATTAAAAGGCAGAGACATTACTTTGCCAACAAAGTTCTATCTAGTCAAGGCTATTGTTTTTCCAGTAATCATGTATGGATATGAGAGTTGGACTATAAAGAAAGCTGAGCACCAAACAACTGATGCTTTTGAACTGTGGTGTTGGAGAAAATTCTTGAGAGTCTCTTGGCCAGCAAGGAGATCCAGCCAGTGCATCCTAAAGGAGATCAGTCTTGGGTGTTCATTGGAAGGACTGATGTTGAAACTGAAACTCCAGTACTTTGGCCACCTGATGCGAAGAGCTGACTCAATTGAAAAGACCTTGATGCTGAGAAAGATTGAAGGCAGGAGCACAAGAGGACAACAGAGGATGAGATGGTTGGATGGCATCACTAACTCGATGGACATGGGTTTAGGTAAACTCTGGGAGTTGGTGATGGACAGGGAGGCCTGGCATGCTTCAGTCCATTGGGTCACAAAGTCAGACACAACTGAGCGACTGAGCTGAACTGAACACAAGTGGGTAAACTTGGAGAAATTAAAATCAATTGCCTCATGTCACACTGTCCAACAGAGCAGTATCAACTCTCTAACAAAATAATTGGAAGAAAATATTAATCTCTTTTTTACATATCCACGTTTGAAGAAGCACCTGTAATGTTGATACATTATAGGATCATTGACTTTCAATTTATTTTTATCGGAGACATTTTTCAGAGATAATCTTATAAATATTCCCAATATAAAGAAAAAGTAAGCATAGAGCTTCCTTGGATTAAAGTGTGAGATAGAATGACTCCCTTTAGACATTTCTATGGATCAATAGAGCTCTGAAGGTACAAGATGAAGTTGGTTTAGTGGCAAGGCCAACTCATTATTCTGCTCAGCTTTCATAACAAAATTCCAGTCTAAGTGGCTTAAAAACAAACAAATAAAAATATATATTTCTCATGGTTCAGAGGCTGGAAATATAATATCACTGTGCTACAAGTGTTGGTATTTGGCGATTCCTCACTTTCTGGCTTGTAGATGGGCCTTCTACACTGTGTCCCTCACATGGCCTGTTCTATATGTACCTACAGAGAAAGAGGGCTTTTGTCTTTCTTTTCTTGTAAGGACATGAGTCCTATCAGATTGGGGTCCTTGTGACTTCATTTTACCTTAAAAACCTCTTTTAAAGCCCTTTCTTCAAATGAAATGACTTCATTTAGTTAGGGCTTCATATATGAATTTTGCAAATTGTCATTCACTTATATTCTTTGTCCTTGCAATTTAAGAAGTATTTCCAGTTTCTATCACTACCCTTTCCTGGAATAACACTTGAACATTCTAATTCTTATAATCATCTGGATTAGAAGAGTATATTGTATCACTCAGTTCAGTCACTCAGTCATGTCCGAATCTTTGAGACCCCATGGGCTGCAGCACTCCAGGCTTTCCAGTCCATCACCAACTCCCGGAGTCTACTCAGACTCATGTCTGTCGAGTTGGTGAATCCATCCAACCATCTCATCTTCTGTCATCCCCTTCTCCTTGTGCCTTCAATCTTTCCCAGCATCAGGGTCTTTTCCAATGAGTCAGTTCTTCGCATCAAGTGGCCAAAGTATTGGAGTTTCAGCTTCAGCATCAGTCCTTCCAATGAACACACAGGACTAATCTCCTTTAGGATAGACTGGTTGGATCTCCTTGCAGTCCAAGAGACTCTCAAGAGTCTTCTCCAACACCACAGTTCAAAAGCATCAATTCTTCAGTGCTCAGCTTTTTTTATAGTACAACTCTCACATCTGTACATAACTACTGGGAAAACCGTAGCTTTGGCTAGACAGACATTTGTTGGCAAAGTAATATCTCTGCTTTTTAATACGCTGTCAAGGTTGGTCATAGCTTTTCTTCCAAGGAGTAAGTGTCTTTTAATTTCATGGCTGTAGTCACTATCTGCAGTGATTTAGGAACCCAAGAAAATAAAGTCTTTCTGTTTCCACTGTTTCCCCATCTATTTGCCTTGAAGTGATGGGACCAGATGCCATGATCTTAGTTTTCTGAATGCTGAGTTTTTTTTGTTTTTTTTTTTTTTTTACAAATTTTCACTTTTTAATTGTCATGTTATAAGTGCTCGGGCCTGGTGCACTGGGAAGACCCAGAGGAATCGGGTGGAGAGGGAGGTGGGAGGGGGGATCGGGATGGGGAATACGTGTAAATCTATGGCTGATTCATATCAATGTATGACAAAACCCACTGAAATGTTGTGAAGTAATTAGCCTCCAACTAATAAAAAAAAAGAAAAACAGTGGATATGTGAAAATAAATAAATAAATAAATAAAAATTATGAATGCTGAGTTTTAAAGCCAACTTTTTCACTTTCCTCTCTCACTTTCCTCAAGAGGCTCTTTAGTTCTTCTTCACTTTCTGCCATAAGGGTAGTGTCATCTGCATATCTGAGTTTATTGATATTTCTCCCAGCAATCTTTTTTTTTTTATAATGAAGAATAATTGCTTTACAGAATTTTGCTGTTTTCTGTCAAACCTCAACATGAATTGGTCATAAGTATACATATATCCCCTCCCTTTTGAACCTTCCTCCCATCTCCCTCCCATCCCACTCCTCTCGTTTGATACGGAGCCCCTGTTTGAGTTTCCTGAGCCAGACAGCAAACTCCTGTTGGCTATCTACTTTACATAAAGTAGTGTAAGTTTCCATGTTACTCTATCCATACATCTCACCCTCTCCTTCCCTCGTCCCATGTTCATAAGTCTATTCTCTATGTTGTTTCTCCATTGTTGCCCTATAAATAAATTCTTCAGTACCATTTTTTTAGATTCCATATATATGCATTAGAATACAGTATTTATCCTTCTCTTTCTGACCCACTTCACTATATAATAGATTCTAGGTTCATCCACTTCATTAGAACTGACTCAAATGCATTCCTTTTTATGGCAGAGTAATATTCCATTGTGTATATGTACCACAGTTTCTTTATCCATTCATCTGTCAATGGACATCTAGGTTGCTTCCATGTTCTAGCTATTGTAAATAGTGCTGCAATGAACATTGGGATACACGTGTCTCTTTGAATTTTGGTTTCCTCAGGGTATATGTCTAGGAGTGGGATTGCTGGGTCATATGGTGGTTTTATTCCTAGTTTTTTAAGGAATCTTTGTGCTTCCTCCAGCCCAGCATTTCACATGATGTACTCTGCATATAAGTTAAATAAGCAGAGTGACAATATACGTACTCCTCTCCTAATTTGGAACCAGTCTGTTGTTCCATGTCCAGTTCTAATTGTTGTTTCTTGACCTGCATACAGATTTCTCAGGAGGTAGGTCAAGTGGTCTGGTTATCCCATCTCTTTAAGAATTTTCCACAGTTTGTTGTGATCCACACAGTCAAAGGCTTTGACATAGTCAATAAAGCAGAAATAGCTGTTTTCCTGGAACTCATCTCTGGTTCCTCTGCCTTTTCTAAATCCAGCTTGAACATCTGAAAGTTCATGGTTCACATATTGCTGAAGCCTGGCTTGGAGAATTTTGAGCATTACTTTGCTAGAATGTGAGTGAGTGCAACTGTGCGGTAGTTTGAAAATTCTTTGGCATTACCTTTCTTTAGGATTGGAATGAAAACCTTTTCCAGTCCTGTGACCACTGCTGAATTTTCCAACTTTGCTGGCATATTGAGTGCAGCACTTTCACAAAATCACTTTTTAGGATTTAAAATAGCTCAACTGGAATTCCGTCACCTCCACAAGCTTTGTTTGTAGTGATGCTTCCTAAGGCCCACTTGATTTGGCATTCCAGGATGTCTGGCTGTAGGTGAGTGATCATACCATTGTGGTTATCTCAGTCATGAAGATCTTTTTGTATAGTTCTGTGTATTCTTGCCACCTCTTCTTAATATCTTCTGCTTCTGTTAGGTTCATACCATTTCTGTCCTTTATTGTGCCCATCTTTGCATGAAATGTATATTGTATCAGATCAACCCTTTTGCAGAGAACTACAAAAACCAGACAAATTATAAAATACAGTTAGTTATTTGAAGGCAGTGGAGAACAACAAAGGCAGCTGGGACTTGAGGGACCATAATTTTTGGAGAAAGCAAAGACATTCAGGTGAGCTGGCATTGTCTTCTCTTAATACTTGTAGCATTTTTGCATAAGTAAGTAGCCCACGATCAAGCAAAACCAAGATGAAAATGGTAACTTAAAGCTTTTAATAGTAACATTATTTAGGTATTGAAATTTGTATGCTAGTGATACAAAAACAATCAGGGCTTATATAGTTATGAAAATAGATAACAAGATGAATCTATTAGAAGATAAAATGGAAATTATATATTTTAAAATTCAGTAACTAAATGAAGAACCCAGTTAGTAGATTTACCACACATTAGACATAGCATCAGAAAGGAAAATATTCAGATGGAGGCAAGTTAGAAAAATGTAAGATACATAGAGGACATAATGTAAAATTACAGAGAGGACATAAGCAAGATGTTAAAGAAAAATAGAAAATTAAAATACTGTCCAAAAATTAACGTATCAAGCCACAAAAATAACAGTGTGAACCACATGCAGGATAAATTCAAAGAAAAATATACTTAGTCAAAACATGGAAAAACTTTATCCAAACCAAGGATAAAAGGTAAAATATTAAAAAGACAGAAATAGACATTATGGTTTACAGATAATTATCCTCCAAGGAGAAATACCAAAATGAACAGCTGACTTCTCAAGAGAAACAATGAAGCCTGGAAACAACACAATGCAATCTGATAGTGCTGGGAGAAAACAACTGTCAACCTATAATTCTAAATTAGTACATCTTTACTTAGAAATATCAAAGGTAATGGACATTTTCAGATAAACAAAAACTGAAAGAAATAATCATCAATGTAACTGTAAGAAAAGAAGTATAAAAATATATTCTTCAAATGGAAGAAAAATCTCAGGGAGAAACCTGAAGATCCAAGAATTAAGAAATGCATAATGGTAAATATGTGTGTAAACCTATATGAATATTGAATGAGTAAATATTAAAAACATTAAAATTCAGTTGTATATAGTTTGGAATATGCAAAGAATTAAAATCAATAGTAGTAGAAATTTGGGAAGGGGAGTGAATGAGTGAAATTATCCCTTGCATTGTCAGAAAAGTTGGAAAAATACTATCTTGTAATAAACTATAATAAGTGAAATATGCATATTTTAATTTGTAGGTTCAATTAAAAGAAAAATAAAGGAATATATAATTGAAAAATAATAGAAATAAAAGAAGGAAATATTAAAATAATTACCAGATTGACAAAAAAGAAGTCAACAAATTGAGGAAAAATAGAACAGATAGTGCAAACAGATAGTCCATGGTAAAATGATAGATTTAAGGCACCAAGGTAATTGCATTAAATGTAAATTGATTCATTACTCCAATTACAAAATAAAAATTATCTTGCTGGATTTAAAAAGAACAAAATTCATTATTACTTTGCTTTAAATATCAAGATATGAAAAAAAAACTGAGAGAAAAAGAGTAGAATGTAAATGATAGCCAAAAGAAAGCCTACTTAGCTATTCTAATATCTATCTATCTAATCTATCCCTTCCTTTCAGTTAAGAAGCATTATTGAAAATAACAAGAAATTCTCCATAATGACAAAAAGGTCAATTGAATAGGATATAATTCTAAATGTGTATGTAACTAATAACATAGTCTTAAAATATGTAAAACAAAACCTGGCAAAACTAAAAGTAGAAGCATATAATATACAATTATTCTGGACATTCAGAAACAAGTTCTGCAACCACTTGAATAAGATGACAAAAAATCATTAAAGGTATAGATTTAAACAGCATAAACAATCAATTTAATTCACTTATATAAAATGTGAAGCTGGAAAACAACAGAAAAAATCCTCTTTAAAAATAACCATAATTAAAAAAAATAACCATAATATTTGAAATAGCAAAACCAAATCTCAAAAAATTTAAATATTAAAATTATTTGAGTTTGTTCCCTGAAAATAGTAAAATTATGATAACAATCTATAAGCAATAACTAGAAAATGTTTATAAACCAAACAATTCATTTCCATTTAACACTATTCTTTATAAATAATTTATATAATCAGTATAATCCCAGTCAAAATGCTAGCAGATTGTATCTATATATATATATGCACATAGAAAATGATAAACTAATTCTAAAATTCATATGGAAGTTCAAAGACCAATAATATCAAGACACTTAAACAAACCACATAGTGGGGAAATACATTTGCAATACATTAATCTGAAAAAGGATTTGTATCAGAACATATAATGAAAAGATAAAAAGCTCGGTAAGAAAATGGGTAAAATTCTTGACAAAAGAGGGTGTCCAGAAAAAAAAACATCTGAAAAGATGCTTGATACCATTAGTATTAAGGAAATGGAAATTAATCATGCTTTCCTTCCTCCTGAGAAGCTAAAATAGAAAATAAAAACCAAAAACATACCCCCACCAAGAAAAAAACCAAATAATAAAGGCAGAAAGAGAAAGGAAGAAAGAAAATATAGTAATACCAAGTACTGAGAGGATTTGGAGCAAGAGAAACTCTAATCGATTAAGAATAATATTTGATAATATCTATTGATGCTGACATATAAATTACTTATGATACAATGATTTCATTTCCCACAAAATGATATGTATAAAAACAAAAACAGCAGCAAGATTCCTATTAACAAACTAGTATAATAAAAATGGAAACTCACGTGTTTACAAACTGAAGATTAAACAAATAAATAGTAATATACTCATATAGCATTGAAAATGAAGAAACTACAGCTACACTCAACCACATGGATGAAATTAAAAAACACTAGGAAAAAAAAATCAGACACAGGACACTTAGAAAAGAGGTGACTGTGAGAAAGCATTAGGGACGTTTCTGGAGCATTGATAAGGTGCTATTTCCTTGGGTGTCAGTGGTAGAGATGGGTCATTTTGTAGAAATGTCTTGCATTGCACACTTAAAATGTATGCATTTTTAACTATGTATGTCAAAATGGACTAGTTAAAAATAAACAATAACAGAGAGTAATGGAAATGTAGAAACACTTTTGCTGTGGTGGATAAAGTCATCTGGATGAGAATACCAGCACCAACACTACATGAGGGTGAGCAAAAACTAACGGAAGCTTGGAAAATATAGTTGGTCAACTTCTGTAAGACACCAGCATACATTTCCAAGCTAAACCCATAAGTTTCCCAGAATTGAGTGACACATTGTGGTGGATAAAAAATGTTCTATAACCTGAATAATTTTTTACAAATTATTATTATTATTATTATTAGTGAAGAGCCAAGGTACACATACTCAAAATAAAGAATAGTCTTAGTAGGTTTACATAAGTACAAAATTACACAGGAGGAATTATATAGATATGATGAAAATAGAAAGGTTTACCAGGTGATGCAAGTGGTAAAGAACCCTCCTGCCGGTGCAGGAGAAGCAAGAGGCATGAGTTTGATCCCTGGGTCATGAAGACCCCCTGGAGTAGGAAATGGCAACCCACTCCAGTATTCTTGCCTGGAAAATTCCATGGATAGAGGAGTGTGGTGGGCTATAGTCCATGTGATTGCAAAGAGTTGGACATGACTGAGCATACAAACATGATGAAAATAGAGTAATCAACTCTGGAGGAATAAGGGTAGAATTCGTAGGACACTGAATGAGACTCTGGATGCAAGATATCATAGGGCTATAAATTTTAGCTTGACTGGCAGAATTTGTATCTGGCCATAGAATATTAGTTTGCCTGCCTGTCTGCAAAAAGGAAGGTCCATTCTGTATTGCGTTTTGTAGTTTTTTTATGTAACATATATGATAGATAAATTAAGCCATTCTTTTTCTAAAAAAATAAAATTTACAATTTGTTTTCCTTGAATTTTGGGGGAGAAGGATTTGGGCTGAGTGAGTAAATGCTAGCCGAAAAAAAAAAAAAGAAAGAAAAAAAAATGTGCCTTGCCCTCCTGGTCACTGAAACATCAGTGTATCTTCCAAGGGCTCCACAGAATGACACTGCAAGTTCATTCAAGACAGGAAAGACCAGAAGGTCAAACTTTAAAAAGCCCCATCTTGGCAGATTTTCAGACCAGGGGTTGTTTTTATTTATTTATTTTCAAACCATGTTGACTAAAAAGAGTTAATTTCCCCTGAACCTTTAAGCACTAGATGGGCCTGCACCTTCCAAGGACTCTTTTCTTCTTTAAAAGCACAGTTGTTGTTCAGTTTCTCTCAGGTGCAGATTCATTAGCTCTTGACTGGCTCTCCTTGTTTGCCGACTACTTGTGGAAAAAGCCATTTACCCTGGTGAATGTCAAGGTTAGTGCAAACCGTCCTTGTCATCAGTCTCTCTGGCAGAAGGTCAGGGATAAGCTTTCCTCAAATGGGCAGCGTCAAACAAAGCAGAGACTGACTTAACTCACCAAGAGGAAGAAAAGAGGCCTGCTCTGGAGTTGATAAACATTCCTGTGGGCTTTGAGGACAAAAGATTAACTCCTCCCTTGCCACTTCCAGACATGTTCACTGGAAGATCCTTTATACTATCTGGATATTTTCAAGCATATAAGATGTATTTCAAATAAATGACTATTTGTATCTGTGGCTACACTATCCATATTCATCTGTCCATGATCTTGTTTATTTAAACAAATGTTTTAATTTTCCAAGTGTCCGATTTAGAAGTATTCCCCATTATCCTAGCATTGTTCTGGTTGACCTTTTGGTGGTGTGTGTGGGTGGGGGGTGGAATAATACCTTCCCTCAGTTTACTTTTATAGACAAGGTGTAAACCACATATGCAAGGTTGCCACAGTCTGAAATAGAGATCTTAATTTACTTTCATAGAGCAGTAAAATTTTGAAGGCAGAAGGGAATTTTAAGACTAAACCTATAGTCCAAACTTCCATCCAAAAAGTAAATCCTCTGCAGGAACTCTGGCAATTGTCATCCAGCCTCAGGTTGGTCACTCCTAGGGACAAAACATCCCTGCCTCACAGGACGGTCGTTCCCAAGTCGGGGAGGTTTATTGTTATAATAAAAGCTTTGCCTTACACTTAATGAAATATTGTGTTGGCCACAAAGTTCATTTGGCTTTTTATGTAAGATGTTATGGAAAAACCTGAATAAACATTGTGGCCAACCCAATACTTCATATTGGAATTTTAACCTATTGGTTCAAGTTTCACCCTCCAGTATGATAGAGGGCTGGTCCTCAACTCAAGAACTCTCCAAATACATGGAAGAATATTTGGATCTTTGGAAAATTAACCATGCAACATGGGGGACATTTTCTTCTCTTGGCTTTCTGCCCCCCTTCTTCTATGAAATGACTATCAAATAAGGCATTTTTCCACTTGGGCTTCTCTGAACCATCATACTTTTTTGCAGTGTGTTCTTACAATGTGGAATCCAGAAATGTGTACCATATTTCAGATATTAGACTGGAAACTTCATATATATTTATGTATAACATACCATGTATTTTTATAAGTGATATATATTTATAATTCTTACAATTCATTATTCCTACTTTGATTCACTGAGGAGTCAATGAATACCAAAAAGACTTTTTACACAGACAATAATCAGGAAGATATGCTCTTGTGTTTCTGTATTCTAGTCACAAGTTACATGCCAGGTAATTATATGATTTTAGTCACTATATCAAATTTTTAATTCTCTGCTACTTACACTTGCCACCTATTATATTAACATATGAAAACTGATGATATTCTTACACAAAGTACTGGTGACCCAATAGGCTATTCTTGTGAGCACACCATTTGCTATATTGGTCCTTATTATTATTCCTTAGGGTTTTGATGAGTGATTGTTTCTCTCTTTCAAAGTTACCTTGAGAGCTTTTGGTCAAATCACTGAGCTACCTCGATGGCTCAGCAGGTAAAGAATCCACTTGCAATGCAGGAGACGCAGGAGACGGGGGTTTGATATCTGATTTGGCAAGATTCCCTGAAGGAAATGGCAACCCACTCCAATATTCTTGCCTGAAAAATCCAATGAACTGAGGAGTTTGGCAGGCTACAGTTCAAAGGGTTGCAAAGAGTCAAACACGACTAAGCATGCACATCACCCCTTGAATAATTTTAATGACATAATACTTTTCCAGCAAAACATGTTCTGCTCTTTGGCTTGGAGCATCACTTATTCTTTCAAACTCAGAGTCAGTTGAAATTAATCCTGATATCTACTCATGGTTATATCTGTTCCGTATGAATTAAAATTGGACATCTGTGGGGCTTCTCAGGTAGCTCAGTGATAAAGAATCTGCCTACCAGTGCAGGATGTGCAGGTTCAATCCCTGATCTTGGAAGATCTCACATGCCACAGAGCAACTAAGCCCATGTGTCACAAATATTAAGCTTGTGCTCCAGAGCCCAAGCTCTCATCTTGTCAAGGCTATGGTTTTTCCAGTGATCATGTGTGGATGTGAGAGTTGGACAGTGAAGAAAGCTGAGCACCAAAGAATTGATGCTTTTGAACTGTGGTGTTGGAGAAGACTCTTGAGAGTCCCTTGGACTGCAAGGAGATCCAACCAGTCCATCCTAAAGGAGATCAGTCCTGTGTGTTCATTGGAAGGACTGATGTTGAAGCAGAAACTCCAATACTTTGGCCACCTGATGCAAAGAGCTGACTCATTTGAAAAGACCCTGATGCTGGGAAAGATTGAAGGCAGGAGGAGAAGGGGATGACAGAGGATGAGATAATTGGATGGCATCACTGACTCACTGGAGATGAGTTTGAGTAGACTCTGTGAGTTGGTGATGGACAGGGAGGCCTGGCATGCTCTGGTCCATGGGGTCGCACAGAGTCGGACATGACTGAGTGACTGAGCTGAACTGAACTAGAGCCCAAGAGCCACAATTACTGAGCCCACAGCGCAGCAAGTAGAGCCTGTGCTCCACAAGAGAAGCCACCACAATGAGAAGCCTGTGCACCACAACTAGACAGTAGGCCCATTTGCCACTACTAGAGAAAAGCCTGTGCAGCAACAAAAACCCAGCACAATCCAAACTAACTAACTAACTAAATAAAATAAAATAACAATTGGACATCTTTGAGTTTCTTATGTCTCTTTCATTTTGTGTCCTGTTGTGTGATCCTGATTTTACTTTCTCATGACTATCCCAAGTATTTGTCTTGGGTTTAATCCTACAGATTTTCTTCCATCCTATCTAGAATTCCTCCATATCATATAATTATCTGAAGTATTACAAAATATTCTTACTTTACCTCTTCCTTGCTTACCTTCTTCTCTGGGAAGGAGACAAACTACTATTTTAGTGCATGCAATAAATGAATACTTGAAGGAAGAAAATTAACCTTGGGTACCACAGAGCATTAGGATGATTTCTTCAGAGTCCAAAGTTTCTGGGTATCCAGATGAACTACAGTTTTGTGTGGCTTTTCCTAGAAACAGTCTTATAAACTGTCATGGCAGATTGTCTTCTGGTCTTGCTATTCACTCCCAAATGATTTGACTTTTATATAAATCAGCCTGTCAGTCCTACCTTTCAATCACACCCTTTTTCTCCCAGTCTCCAAAATTCTTAACAATTGACACTAACTTATACTGTTAAATACCAGTCTTACCTTTTTTAAACAAGCATTTAAAAATACCAAGCACTTTTGAAAACTTTCTCTTGCATTTTATCTTCCTTTGTAGAAAGACTCCTGTTTTCCTACCTGTATTCACTCCATCCCCTGCTCTCACAGGCACCATAACACTTGTTCAGATACTTAACAACTTAGACCTAGGAACCTGCAATAACTTTCTAAATGGTCACCCTGTCTCTAGACTCAAAACCCCAAATTGATCCTATATGCAAGCATAAAATGTACTTTATATTTATTTTCCAACTCAGAATCTCTGAGTTTTTCTAATGTGTCCCAAATAGTCTCATCTTTGTGGTTAGACTTTCATAGTTGTAAAACAGCTGTAAACACAAAAAGACTTATGTTTGGAAAAAAAAATAAAAATGCACTATAACAATTTAAGTCACCCTGAGATCCTTTATAATTATCACTCTTTTCCTTTAAAGGAGTCTTCCTGTTAGTCAAGTTAAATAAGAATGATCCAATTAGAACTGCATCGACCAAAATAAACCCTACATTATCAAAGTCTATCTTTTTAAATAATCCCAGGAAGTGCATCTAGACACTTGTCCAGAAAGTACCAAGAAGGAAACAGTTTTAAACTAAGTTTACCATGATCACTTTCCTAGTGCACCCTGACTATTGTGAGCCTTCCCAGAGCCCCTTGGTGTTGTGTGCTGAGAGCTCCAAACGTTCCTCCCAGTCCCCTCTCCTGCTATTGATGGCATAATCTGAACAGGTCATGAGGGGAGAGGCTCACTTGGAGACTGCACCTGCTAAAAGGAGGAAAATCAATTTTCATCATCCAAAAATACAGAACTGCTGGCACACAAACTAGTTGTTCAAGGTCCCTAGGGCCAAGAAGAGGAGTCCCACTAAGAAAGACATATGCTTGGAACAGAAGTCAATACTCTCTCCATCTAACCAGAATAATAAGGTAAGAGGGGAATGAAGAGGTAGAGGATGGAATGTTCTTATGCAATTCTGCAGTAAATATCAGATGGAATATAAAGTCTTTTTGTGTCCAAATACTAGGTAGAGATCTTTCTGAGAATAATCTATAAAAATCTCAATATTCTAAGTGTTCTCAAATACTAAATTCAGCTGAAAGGTAAAACTTACTGAAATTCATTTTTCCTGTTACTATAAATCTTTCCTACTTTTTCCTACTATTTTGCTATTAGATCCTTTTCTTATAATTGATATTTCAGATTAGAATTTAATCATTTGATACCAGAGAGTTTGTTGGGAAACATAAAAGTATACATTTGTACTCCTGAAAAATAAATCTCACAGAGGGGTTAGTAAAACCAGAAGCCCATATACCCTGATACAAGTGAGTGTTATATTTGTAATTCATATTTTAATCAAAGAAACAATGCACAAACATAAAGTTGTCTTATATTGAAACAATATGTAGCTAGATAGAATAAAAGAGTAACAATCTCAGCTCACATACTCCCAACCTTGCTCCTCTCCACAGAACTAACTGCTGTAACTGTTATCACTGAAGTGCATCTTGCAGACTTTTTACTATTCATTTACATAAAATAGATATTCACATATGTGTGTTTAATATATAAATTAATGGATTACTTTTGAATAAATAGGATAGAATTCAATACTGTTATGTAAGTTAAGTTTTTGTCTTAATAATTCTTTTAAAAATCTATTTCAGTATTTGTAAATCTACCTTACCCTTTTAGATTTCTGAATAGATTTCCATAACATGGATGAATTTAATTCATGCAAATATTTGATTATTGAAATTTATTAGGGCCTTTTACCCCTGGGTTTTCTAGTACCAAAGAGGTCGTCACAATGAACATCTTTTTATCTCCTCCTCTGTGTTTTTCACAAGTATTGCTCAATCAGAGTAAATACTGAAAAGTCTATGGGAATTTTGATGGACACTGACAAACTGTCCCCCTAAAAAGACTATACAAATGTATATTACTACAGTAGTGTATGATGGTTTGCTCTATATAAACTCAAATACTATGTGTTTTTAATCCTTTAAAGTGTCTTTTATTTTCATTTGAATGCTCCCAGTTTTTTAAGGTGTAGTGTCTATTTTGATTTGTGTGTCATTTTGTTTATCTGAGCATACTGTTGTGTTGGACTATTCCTTTTTTGTTTGTTTTTTGGACAATGCATTGAGATATCTGCTGTCTCTGTTGAGTGTCTCATTCTTTCTCTCCACCCCACACCTACTCAGGGAGGAAGCAAGAAAATATTTGCTCTTTTTAATGTTTCAGCTTTTTTTCTCCCAGCTAGTGATTTGTCTTTATTCTTAGTCTTTAGAATCTTTGTTATATAGAAGGGTCAAGGTTCTTTTTTTTTTCTTTTTCCAGATTTGTTTATTTTATTTATGGGTGTTCTGAGTCATTGTTGGTCTGCACAGGTCTTCTCTAGTTACATTTGTGTGGGCTTCTCATTGCAGTGATTCCTCTTGTGGAACATGGGCTCTAGGCGCCTGGGCTTCAGGAGGTGTGGCTCACCAGCTTAGCTCCTCCACGGTGTGTGGGATCTTCCTAGATCAGGGATCAAACCTATGTCCCCGGCATTGACAGGCAGATTCTTTACCACTTAGCCACCAGGGAAGCCCGAAGATTCAGTTTTTATGTTATAAAATCTATCAAACTTTCCTTTGTAGAGTCTGAGTTTCTTCTCCATGACACAAAAAATCCTTCTTATCCCTCAAATTTTAAAAAAAGTGTCCTAAATTTTCTTCTTCAAAATCTTTATTGTCTTTTTGTTTCCTTTTTTTAAAGTTGTAACTTTATTATTTCATTCAAATATTTATTAGAGAATGGATATTGATTTTTTATGAAAGATATTTTATTCTCTATTGAGATAATAATATATTTTTCTCTTTTAATCTATTAATTCTTAATTACATCAGTAGATTTTTCTGACATCAAATCATTCTTGCTCTTCTGAGATAAAACTTGTTCAGGATTTAGTATTACCCATTACTAGATAAAATGTGCTTGTATTTAATATGTTTTTTATCTTTGATATATTTGCAGCTATGCTTAATAATAAGATTGCTTTTTAGTTTTTTCCCCTTGTTTGTTTTTTATATTGCTTTTCTCTTGCCTGGTAATTAAATGTATTAATATTATAGAACAGATTGAGAAGGTTGCCTTCAGTTTTTTGTAGGTTCTGGAATGCCTTTATAATGTGTAATTTTCCTGAGATTTTGGAGGATATAATTAACTATTTCAACATTTTAAAATAATTCAGATATTAGAAAACATAGAGAAGCACACAAAAATACAGTTTTTATAGCCCAGTGATGATCACAAAGTGAACTTCCATGTTATTTCCATCTCCATCCTGAGACAGGCTCTTATCAGTACCCCAGATGACCTCCTTCCATGTCTTTTTCCCATCACTGTACACTTCCGTTTCAACGGCAATCAGTGTCTTAATTTTGAACATTATAATTTGTTTTTTCTTGCTTTTGAACTGAATAAAGTGGAGTCATATAGTATGTGTCCTCTTTCCTGTATGACTTCCTATTTGCAACATTGTATGCTTGTGAATTCATTCATGTTTTAACATGTAACAATAATTTATCCATTTCATTGCTGTATAATATCGCATTACACAGATACATTACAAGTTGTGGATCTAATATGTTGTTTCAGGTTTTGGCTATTATAAACCATGCTTCTGTTGGTACCTTTAATTTTTTGGGTGCATAATGTGAAGGTATTTGTATTAGGTATTTAAAAGAGTAGAAATGCTTTAGTAGATAATGCCAGTGATATTAATTGACACTCCCAACAACAGTGATCAGCAGCAATGCTCTGCAATCTCTATTTTTGCTGCAGATCTGCATTGTCAGTCCTTTAAGTTTTAATTATTCTAGAGAATTTAATTATACCAATACTTATCTCACAGTTATTTCAGTTAGCATCTTCTTTTTTGAGTATATGTTTATTGGTAATTTATATACTCTTTGAAATGCCTATTCAAGTGTCCAACTCATTTGATGATAGGAGGTTGTATGTGTTTTAGAAGCTTTATAATCTAGGTAGTTAGAAGTTAAATTTGTTATTAGTATGAGATAAGGGTCAAATAAACTTTTCTTTCCTCATAGTAATATCCAGTTGACTAGCAAAATTTAGTGAAAAGACTGTTCATTCCTACTTTTCTAGAAAGATTGCCATCAATTAATTGAGTCTCCATATATGTGTGTGTGTATTGCTGACTATTCTAGTCCATAAGTATACTTTTCAATACCACACTGTTTTAATTATTGTAGCTTCATTTTAAGTTTAACGTATAATAGAACAAGTCCTAGTAAATATTCTTGGTCCTTTTCCATTAAAATTGTAAAATTAGTCTGTCAATTTTCATAATACAATCGCCTGAAGAATTCGTTTTGGATTGTATTCAGTAGAAATATCAATTTGGGGAGACGTGATATTTTTACAATGTTGAGTCTTCCAGTCATTAACATTACTTCATTTGTTTAAAACTCCATTTTCTCTTAAAGTTGTTTTTATAGTTTTGTATGTAGAAGTTATATACATCTTTCATTACACTTGCTCTAAATAAATTATTTTTATACACTGTAATAGTTTCTTCTGATGAATTTCATTTTCTTCTAACCTTTTGAGACTAGAATTCACAAGTAATAATTGATTTTTTACTTTTGCTATGGCCCATTTGCTAATTCTAATAATTCATCTGAAAGATTCTTTCAGATTTTTATGATTACAATAATATCCTCAACAATGAAAATTGTAATTCTTTCATTTAATTCTTATTTCTTTATTAGCTTTTAAAATCTTACTGCCCTGAAAAAAACTTCTGGGAAAATTTTGATTAGTACTGATAGTCAGCTTTGAATTATTCCCAATCTTGAATACTTTTCAAATATTTCACCATTAAGCAGGATATTTGCTACAAGTTTATTTATAGTTATATATTATCAGATGAAGAAAGGTCCTTTGGGTTTCTGTTTTACTAAGATGTTGTGCTTATGTGTATATTTTAATCATAAAGAGCAAATGTTTCTAAAATTGCCTTTTCCATATTTATTGAAAATGTTTTTATTTTATTCTACTCTGTTAATGTAGTGAGTTACAGTAATTAATTTTCTAATGCTAAACTTTGCAGTTTTGGAATAAAACCAGCTTGATCATGAAATATGACCATTTTTTATTTATTGCTGCATTCAGTTAGATTTTGTTTAAAATTTTGCATCTACGTTTATAAGAGAAATTGACCTATTAGAGGCCCTTTTGCAATTCTTTGTCAGTTTTGGTAATGAGGTTATACTCACCACATAAACTGAGTTGGAAGCATTCCCTAATTTTTGTTTTTGTTTTCTGTTCTCTGGAAGAAGACGTGTAAGATCATTATATATATTTTTTTTCTCCTTAGATAACTGGTAGAATTCACTGATGAAGCCATCTGGCCATGGGGTACATTTTATTTCTGTAGATTTTAATAAGGACATCATTTTTGTTTAAGTTATTTATATTTAAATCCTCCATTTCTTCTTATTCTCAGTTTTGTAAAAGAAAGTTTCCCTAAGAATTTACACATGTGACATTGTATTTTTAAATATCTAGCATAAAGTTGTTATATATGTATAACATTATCTGCAAGAGTTCTAGCAGTGTTCTTTTCCTCATTTCTGATTTTGATTCTTTCCCTTTCATTAGTTTTATCCAAAACTGAAATTTATAAATTTTGGAAACATTTCAAGAGTTAACATTTGACTTTATTGCATGTTTGTCTTCTATTTCATTAATTTCTGCTATATATATAATTCCTTCCACTTTCTTTAGATTTACCACTATTCTTTTTGCCTAAATTTCTTTAGATGGATGCTCAGATTATTTTTCAATCTTTATTATCTTCTTGTATATACATATAAGTCTATAACTTTCTCTCTTAAGTTCCTTATCTGTGATCTGCAAGCTGCATTTTTGTTTTCCATTATAAATTTATAATTTTCTCTATTTCTTGATTCAAAATTTAGTTAGAAATATACTTCTTAATTTCCAAACATATGGAAATTTATAAGTTATCTTTTTGGGTTTTTCCCCCCTGCTTAATTTGTTCTGTGGTCAGAGAATATATAGAATGTGACTACAAGTCTTTGAAATTTATTTAGGTTTCCTATGAGTCAACAGATAATCTATTTTGGTTAATGTTCCATGTGTAATTCATATAAATTTATATTCTGTAGATGGTGGGTCCAGTATTCTATATAAGTCATATGATGTTTGCTAGTTGTGTTATTCAAATATTCTCTTTCTTTGTACTGTTTTTCTCTTGAATAGTTTTATCTGTTAACTTAGAAAAATGTGTTCAAACTATGTCATTATGGTTGCAGAGTCATTAGAACTTTTTAGTAGGAAGTTTTGGTCAGTTATTTTTGTTTTATATATTTGAATTTACTTTTTGGGTGAATATACAAAATTAGGATTATTATTCTTACCTGATGAACTAAAACTTTTACCATTGTAAAGTATCCTCCTTAATACCTTATTAATGATTATTCCCTTGCAGCCTTTGTCTGATAATATAGTTACACAGTCTGCCTTTTGGTTAATGTTTGCTTGGTGTGCATTTTCTATCCTTTTAATTTTCACTTTTCTGTGTCCTTAAAGTCTCTTTTAATTTGCATTTAGGAGAGTTTCATGTTTTATTTAGGCTGACAATTTTGCCATTTTTAGAAAATTTAGTCTTTTTCATTTAAAGTAATAGTTAATGTAAATTATTTTCAAATATAAAATTTTACTATTTGCTGAAAATATGTCCCACTTATTTGAATTTTTGTCATTTTTGCCTACTTTTGGTTTACATTTTTTAGAAACTATTTTCTTTCTTTCCTCTATTACCTTACTGTTGTTTAATTTTAATATTTACTTTTAATAATAACACTAGAAATTAGAGCATAAATTTTTGATGTATAAAAAACTGATACAAGACTCATCTTTTCCCAGGCATTTCAAGGACATCAAAATACCTTAAATTCATTTCTCATTTTTATATCTTATAAGCTGCTGTTGTTGTATATTTTGATTCTCTCTGTGTGTTTTAAACCCTAAAACACATAATTTTATTTTTATAGTCAATATTCATTTAGATGTACCCATAGGTTTAACTTTTTGTACTTTTCTCGCCTTTATTCATACATTGCCATTTCATTTCCTTGTATCCCTAGCCCTTTTAAATTTCTTTTAATGTGCTATTGTTACAGATGATATTTTTTTTACTGCCTTTCTTAAAATATCTCTATTTCAGAAAGATAATTTCATTAGCTATAAAATTCTAGTTTAACCATTTTTGTCTTTCAGTATGTCAAAGATATCATTTCAGTGTTTTTTTAGCTTCCATTGTTTCTGTCGTAAACTCTGTTGTCAGTCAAGTTGTGGGTCCTTTGATAGTAATTTGTCTTTTATTCAGCTGCTTTCAAGATCTTATTGTTTGTACTTAGTTTTCAGTAGTTTTAAAATGGTAGGGGTAATTTTCTCTCACTTTGTTTTACTTGGGGCTCATGGAGATTTATGTGTAATCTGTAATTATATTTCAATTATTACTGTTGTTGTTTTTCAGTTACCCAGTCATGTCCCACTCTTTGTGAGTATTACCTCTTCGATTTTCCTCTGTCTATAGTTTCTCTACTTTTCTTCTGGACATGTCTTAGCATGTACGTTAAAACCTCCCTTTTTATGTCTCTTCTCTCGTATTTTCCTTCAGGTTGTTTCTCTGTGCTGCATTTATGACTTATCCATTTAACTATGTACTAGTTTCCATCTAACTACATTGTTATCATTGTTTACTTGTTAAGTTGTGTCTGACTCTTTTGCGACTATGTACTAGTTTCTTATTTCTCTTTCCAACTGTACTTAATATGGTATTAAATCTGTGTATTAGTTCTCAGTTATGATTATATTATTTAATTCTGCCATTTGAATAAATGTTTTAAAGTTATTTTTAGCTTCTAATTATTTGCCATTTTTTGTTTTCATTTCAGCTCACTGAATCAGGTATCAGCAAATACACTGGAATAAAAGGGACCCTAGGTGCTGGGCTCACCTCTCTGTATTTCCTGACTTCTCTTGTTTTGGTGTGATAAGTTCTCATTGTCTTGCTAGTTCTTTATAAACACACACAAACACAAACATTTCATCTATATTTTTCAGTTTTTTCAACAGGATAGTTGATTACATTATCTATTCATCATTACCATTATTGGAAATTCAGAATTGACTGGCTTCTATGTCCTTCTTTGTTATTAATTGAGTCAAGGTTTCCACTTTTTTTTTTGCATCAATTATTTATGTGTAAATTATCCATAAAATAAAATAAGTGTTGCCTTAAATATGCTTTAAATATGTTCATGATATGCTCTTGCTATTAAATATCATTTACATCTGTAATTATATCTCATTTCATAAATCAAATGTTTATATAGTATCACTCTTTTCTTAATCAGAGTTGACAAATTACAATAGATATATATGTATTTTAAAAAACTGTTAATATCATTGATAAATTCTATCATTAAATATTTTGTACTCTCTTTATTAAGCTAAGACTAGCTTCATAAAATGAGTTGAGAAACATTTTCTCTTCTTCTAACTTCTGGAAGATATTGTGTAGAACATGTGCTTCAATTTATTTTGCTCTTTTTCTCCTGCTTTAATGAAGTAGAAGCTTAAATTATTGTTTTGGAAGTTTACCTTTTTTTTAATGTAATAATTTACTGCTATAAATTTCCCTCTCAGTACTACTTACTCAGTATATTGCAAAATTTGATATGTTGTATTTCCATTTTCATTTAGGGTTCAATGTAATTCTTTAATACCCCTTGAGACTTCCTCTTTGACTCCTGAGTAATTTAGAAGTGTGTTGTTTAGCTTCCAAGTAGTTTGGTGACTTGCCCATTATAATTTTGCTATTGATTATTCATTTGATTATGCTGTGTTCAGAGAACACAACTGGTATGATTTCAGTTGTTTTAAATGTGTTAAGGTTGTTTTATGGTCCAGGATATGTTCTGTTTTAATGTATGTTCCATAAACATATGAAAAGTAAGTGTATTCTGTTGTTTTGGTCTAAATGTTCTATAAATGTCAAATAGATCCCATGAGGCCATCTACAATCTTTCTGATTTTCTGTCTAGTTGTATTATCAATGGTTGAAAGAGGGATATTGAAATTTTCAACTACAACTGTGAGTTTTTTTACTTTTCATTTCAGTTTTTCCTTCACATATTTTAAGTTCTATCTGGGGCATATGCACTTAGAACTGATATATCTTCTGGGTATACTAATAAATTAATCAGTATGTAATGTCCCTGGCAATTTTCACTGTTCTGAAGTCTACTTTATATAATATTAATATATCCACCTCTTTCTTTTTATTAATATTTGTCTGATATAATTTTACCCTTTTATTTTCAATATGCCTATATCATTGTATTTGAAATAAATTTCTTATAGACAAAAACTAGGTTATTTTTTAGTCAACTCTCCAATCATTGGATTTTAATTGGTATATTTAAATCTTTTATATTTAATGTAATTATTGAAATATTAGGGTTTAGGTGTGCCTTTTTTTCTTCTTGTTACCTCTGTTTTTATTTTTCTTGCCTATCAATTAATTGCACATTTTTAACTGTATTTTAATTTATATAATGGCTTTGAGCTTGTATCTCTTTACAGTTTTTAATGATGGTCCCAGGTATAACAATATATAGACACCTTATCAGAGTCTACTATGGTCATCATTCTATCAGTTTGGGTGAAGTATAGAAATGTGACTTCCCTTTACATCTCTTTAACTTTCCACGTTCACTATATAATTGTCTTAATTGGAAACCACATTAAAAAATAATTTAGAAAGCTCAAAAGGAAATGTCCAGTGTCCATTTTGTAACAAATGTCCTTAATTTTCCTTCATCTGAGATTATTTTGGTTTTCACTTCATTCTTGAATTAAGACAGAATACTGGGGGTAACCTCAGCCTGATGGCAGAGTAAGGACTTGCACAATTCCATTCTCCTCTGACAGCAATGGGAACACTGGGAAAATACTAAAATATATATTTTTAGAATTTTGGAAATTAACCAAAGCCTTGCAACCATCTAGAAGTGGCTATTTTAAAAAAATAGCTGGACCATGGTAAGAACAGGAAACTGTGGCATTTTAACTTCTCTTTTCCCTATAACTCTCTCTTCATATTCACAGAGTTCTTGAAAGGAAAAGTTTTTACAATCAGTGAAGTCATAAAACTTAACAGTCTAGGGGCCACTGACATGGACACAAAAGGACTGGACCTCCTCAGAAGTCCTCCACCCACATAATTGTCATATGTTACTTGTCTGAAAGTTCTCTAGAAACCCCAGCTTGCATGGCTTTTCTTTATTTCACTATCCTCGGGGAAATAGATAAGTAAACTCTAGTACATCCAGACAATGGACTATGATTCAACACTAAAAAGAAATGAGCTATCATGCTATGAAAAGACATAGAACAACCTTAAATGCATATTATGAAGTCAAAGAAACTGATTGAAAAGGCTATACATTCTATGAGTTGAACTACATGACATTCTAGAAAAGGCAAAACAGTGGAGATACTAAAAAGATCAGTGGTTTCTAGGGTTTGGGAGAGAATGAGTAGGTAGAGAATGGGGAATTTTAAAGACAGTTAAAATACTCTTTATGATACTGTAATGATGAACATATGTCATCATACATTTGTCCAGACCCATAGAATGTACAACACTAGGAGTGAACTCTAAGGTAAACTATGAACCATGGATGATTAGATGTGTCAACATAGGTTCATCAGTGGCAATAAATGTAACATTCTGGTGAAGGACGCTGTTAATGAGGGAGACTGTACATGCTGAAGAGAGCAGGGCATATAGGAAAAATCTTTGAACCTTCTCAGTTTTACTGTGAACCTAAAACTACTCTAAAATAAAATATTTTACCAAAAAAAAAAAAAAAAAAAAACCAGGAACCAAATAAAGTGGCTGCCTAGAATCTCTGGAAAGAGGAATCTGAGGCAAAAGTTATTATAGAAGTCATTATTCATGGGCAGGAGTGGAGTATAGAGAGGAGTATACATGAGAAAAAAAGAATGCCAAAACAAGGTTGCTTTACTGAGATATCACCACTATGAAAGATCTATTGCAGTGTTCCGTGGGCTGTTGGAAAAGCTTTATGAAATACATTTCAGGGACTTCTGACAGAAAGAGGACAACAGACTCACTGTCCCCCACCTCTGTTTGGTAAGTGTACTCGGTAGTTCCAATATATGTTAACTCTCCATATACACCACCACCACCCATTCTGGATTAGTACTTTATTGGATATCAAAGGTGTTCCTAAGAGTGTCCCATGTGAAGGCAGTGATTAGAGATCCTAAGCTGGTCACCCAGCAGTGGCTGGAATAATAGGCAAACACAATAGGTTTTCAACATAGCATCAGTATCTCAGATTCCTTTCACCTTTTTTCCCCTCCATCCTTGGCATGAAGCTTCCGTTCTCTACAACTCCTTGTGGTAAGAAAGTCTAACTATACTGCAAAAACTGCAGACCAAATATAAACCAGAAGGAGAAAGGAAGGCTGAACCATGCAGAGTTTTAGCTGAGCACACTGCCACATACAACAATGCGGGTCATAAGTTTGTAAGAGGGAAAAGAATGAGAATGGACCCCAGCAATCTCTGTCACAACTCTTAAGGAAATGTGAAGTGGGAACAGGTATCTGTGGCTTTAGCCTTCCTTTTTGAAACATTAAATGTTTTACCCATGGTCATATTCATACAAAGTAATTTTACTTCTCACTTTTCACTTTCTCATTTTCTCTTTATTATCCTAGAACCTCCAGTTCGTTTTTGAACTGTACCTCTAAGTTGGTAATTTTCAATTAATTATCCCATTCTAGATGACTTTGTATTTTTACTGAAAATAAGATTTTAAAAAGTTTTGAACCTCTGAAGATGGAAAACCAGGCCTCCATCAGTGTTTGAGGAGAGAAGAGATGAAGAAAGAATAGATAAGTTAATTCTGCACTAGGTATTGTCTAGTCTCTCTACACCAAGACTAGAGGTGCATTTTCACAGTGTAAAATGCTATTGAGAGTGAAAAATAAAAAAAAGGTTTAGTTGCTCAGATATGTCCGACTCTTTGTGACCCCATGGGACTGTAGCCTGCCAGGCTCCTCTGTCCATGGGATTCTCCAGGTAAGAGTACTGGAGTGGATAATCATTCCCTTCTCCAGGGGATCTTCCCAACCCAGGGATCCAACCTGAATCTCCTGCATTGCAGGCGGATTCTTTACTGTCTGAGCCACCAGGGAAGCCCATCCTAAACACTGCTTTGAGTTTCTGTTAACCTCTGCATAGAATATTTTCACATCTTTATATTAGCAACTGAAAAGTATCCAACTGATGCTCATTTGGATCCCAACTTTAATATTTTTTATGAAATGTATGAAAAGGAATAAAAAACAAACATACATAATTCTTGTACCCTTCGTAGGTACAGAGCAAGATATTAAGCCCTTTGATTTCCACTTTCCCTGCCTCCAGACATTCTCTGTGCTAACTGAAAATGGAGACAAAGGAAAGGCAGTGTACAAATAAAGGGGAAACTCTAGGGCCCTGAAGAAAGACACATGGCCCCCTGCCTTTTACAAATCAGGAGTGGTCAGCACTTACTTCAAGACTGTCAACCAGTCTGCCTCCTCCTTCAATCTTATCTGCCTGACATTCATTTTAATAATAAGTTAAACTCATTATGCGAATTGCACAATTCTATTAGAATATTGTTATCCCACGTAAATGCTATTAGTTCCACAAATGAACTACGCTATGTGAAACTGCTTAGAAAACTATAAAGCACTTTACAAATGGAAGAAAAATTATAATGTCCAAGAGAGAAAAGCATTATACTAAACTAGAATCATAAAATGCTAAAGTACCCACTGATGCAGCTCCAATTCACAACTTCACCCTTTTTGTGTGAAAAGGTAAAGGGAAGCAAAGTGTCTCTTTGTAAATCCCATTTCTATGATTAATGTTCTTCTACAACTAAATGTAATTTTCTTTCTTTGATTTGCTTTCCCATCCTACCTGACATATTTTATATCCCTTCTGTCTTCTTAGAAGTGCCATTTTGTTGAGGGGGAAGGTGGAGTTTTGCAAGAAGTTTTAAAATATGCTGTTAATGAACAAGTGGACAACTAATTACTTGCTAAATACATTAACACAAATCTGGGTCTGAAATTGCTTCAGAATTAATTTGGGACATATGTGCACAACCTTGCTTATATTTGCAGAGGGCATGATGCATGAATTTCCATTTGTATATGAGAAAGTTTTTTTTTTTTTTCCACAAACCTGGCTATAAGAAATAAAACTCATTGACAGGTTTATCTTATTTTTGAAACTATATTATTAAAAAAGAATAATTTCTAAATTATGCCACTTATATACTGATTTCTTCCGCTTTCACTTCTTCCCTCTCTTTTGTCCCCATCTCTCTTCCTCATTTCTCCTCTCCTTTCTGTCACATACACACACACACACACAGACATAAATACACACACATGCACCCTCAAATGAAGTCTGTGTACATAGGTAGCAAGATTATAAATGAATTACACACCAAGTAAACAAACAGATGCACAGCTTCCATTCAATGGATCACAATAGTAATCATTCTCTAGACCTAACTGATTTCCAAAAATGCTTTTATTTCTATTTTCCCAAAACTCATTCTTCCTATTAAATAAAGAGGCCTACCTGATTATTAGTCTCTCAATATAGAGACTGAATTTTCACTTTAGTTCAAACAAGAGCTCTGGTATAAACTCCCTTTTAATAGAAATGATATTTTTACAGGTCTAGTCATAGATATTTAAAATATGTAGCCATTTCCTCCAATGGAAATTAGCCAGCAATAGGGTTCCATCAGCATTCACATTTACAGGTAAGTATTGCATTTTCCTCGATATTTTGAAAAACTTAGTTCTCAGATGATGGCACTGCCAAAACATATGGACGACTTCTACAACAGACAAAATCAGAGACAGAGTATTTCTTAATTTAGCAGAGAAGTACTAGCCTCTCCCAAGGCTAGGGCCCTCCTCTTTGGAGAGACCCTTCCAAGAACTTAACGTCCGTCTTCCTGTCAGGCAGAATTTCCAGATCACACTAGGAATGAGACACTATTAGACACTAGTCTAATAGTCTTCTACCTGTTTGCTAGATCTGCTCTTCAGTGGCCTTATTAGTTATACCATACAATCTTAATCTCATCAACTCTTACAATGCACATACTCTAGGTATTTTTCTCAACTGGGTTCATCCTCCTTAATTTAAACCTACCCTCTAAGATTTAGGGGGAAAAATTAAACACCGTACTTCAGCTGGGCCCATTTTCTTAATGAAACTTAGATTAGTCCATGTTATGGACTGAATTGCATCCTCTCAAAATTGAAGCTCTAACCCCCAATGTTACTGTATTTGGAGACAGGGAATTTAAAACAGTAATTCAGGTTAAATGAGGTCACAAGAGTGAGACCCAAATTCCAAATGACTGGTATCCTTATGAGAAGAGAGAGATATACTACAGATGTGAGTACAATGGAAAGAGACTGAGACCCCATGAGAAAGAGACTATTTGTAAGCCTTGAAGATGGTCCTCAGGAGAAAACACCCCTGTCTCACTTTGATCTTGGTCTAAGCTTCCAGAACTGTGAGAGAGTAAATTCCTGCTATTCAGCCACCTAGTCTGTGATGTTTTGTTACGGCGGCCTCAGCAGTCTAGTACAGTTTGTTTCAAAATTTTAAGTAGGTTGCGGGTTGTAAAATACCTCACCAAGATCTTCATGGGGCTTCCCAGGTTGCTCTAATGGTAAAGAACCTGCCTGTCAATGTAGGAGACGTGAGAGACATGGGTTCTATCCCTGAGTCTGAAAGAGCCCCTGGAAAAGGCATGGCAACCCACTCCATTATTCTTGCCAGGAGAATCCCATGGACAGAGGAGCCTGGTGGGTGACAGTCCATGGGGTTGCAAAGAGTCGTACACAACTGAAGCCACTTGGCATGCACACACAAGATCTTCATTCTCATTGGGAATGTAGGGACACTACTATCAAGTGATTCCCACAACGTTCCTCTCTATTATGATTCTAAATATAAATGTTTGTCCACCATCCCTTCTCTCTTGCCTGGTAACAGATACCAGCTTTCTGACCATGGCAGCAATGTGAGATCCAGAATAAGCCAGTTATATGGCATTCTCCACCTTGGCTGGTGGTCATCCTGGGAATAAGCGCAAGACCCTCACTGAACAACAGCCTTCTCTGTTTTATATTTTCCTTTTTACACTAAACTTGAAAAAAAGGAACTTCGTCTCATATGTTCATGAGGTGGCAAAGATCTAAGCCTTCAATATGGAGAAAGCCCTTCCATGGCAGGCAGAAAGAAAAAGAAGAACATGTGAAAAATAGGAGGGCAGGGGCTTCCCTGGTGACTCAGTGGTAAAGAATCCTCTTGCCAATGCAAGAGACATGGGTTCAGTCCCTGGTCTGGGAAGATTCCACATGCCAGATGGCAACTAAGCCTATGTGTCATAACTACTAAGTCAGTGCTCCAGAGCGCAGGAGCTGTAACTAACTGAGCCGGCGTGCCACAACTACTGAAGCCCATAGAGCCTGTATTCTGAAATAAGAGAAGTCATCACAATGAGAAGCCTACCACTCAAAGGGCAGGCCCTGCTCACCACAACTACAGCCCAAAATAAAATAAGTAAACTTTTTAAAAGGGGGTTTTATTTAAAAAAAAAAAAAGAAGACAGGAAGAGAGAGAGATGCTAGTGCTGAAATACCAGAATCAAGGCATCCCTGAGCTTACCTTCCCTTTTGCATTCTTTGTTTATGGGAATAAATAGAGTCTTCTTTTGAGCCTAAGCTACTTTGAGTTATTTCTTTGCCACTGGAAGTCAAACAGCCCTTCTAATTCATTATTATAAAGAATATGAAAATTGTTCTTTATCTTTTTTCCCCATTTATGATCTGCTTTCTGACCCCTCCTCCCAACCATTAGCTAATTCACCACTCTTTTGGGGCTTGGCCAGGAAAATAGCAGGGATAAAATGGGGAAAATCAAAGAGAATAAAATAAAAAAGGAAAAAAAAGCAGGGAACCAAGTGATATTTCCTCTTATAGTTTACAGCTCTGAAGTCATTTAAGTCCATACAGAAGTGGGAAATGATAATTAAAAATCAAAGAACTAGGGCATCATCCCTACCCAGCCGATTCAGAGTTCCTGAGCTCAAGCTCTATGGATATTTCCTCAGGGCCTCCCTCCATAGTGTTTCAACCTAAGAGATTGATTAATATTCCTTTAGAGCGGCTTTTTAGCATCCTCCTCCTATTCATCCAGTTCCCAGTATCCAGAAAGCTGCTGGGGGTGCCACAGGGCTCCACAGAGGTCCCCCACTTGTTCCAGGCAGCTTACCACCCACCAAATCTTTATCTCTTGTCTTCCTATTCACCCCTTTGCACTGCAAAGTCTTGAAACTTTATCTTTTTCTATCCTTTATTCTCCACCAATTAAAACCTATCAGTTATGTAGCCTGTTCCCTCAGGGATCCACTCAGTGACCAGCCAACACTAATTTGGTCATGTATAGCTAAGATGTTACTGGTTGATAATGGATTAATATTTTAATCTCCCAGAGAACATTTACATTTTTATGGTGGCCTTAAGCAAAAGGTGTTAACCACATGGGGATTTCTGGTGGTAGGAAGAACACAACAAATATGTGGGAATTGACGGTGCCTTTATCATCCCTCGATCCAAGTCATGTACACACTGGTATGTCCACGTCCCTGGTTAGTCCTGCCCTTTGGGTTGATTCCATATCTATCACCAAAGAGCTCTCTTTTCTGCAAGGACCGACTGCCTGCCTCTCCCCCAAGTGACCTTCCCTTTCCTCCCTCCTCCTGATACTATTGCTCACCTCCCCTTGCTCCATTATTACCTTTATCAGTGTCTATAGTTTTATTAACTCAGTAAATTTAGATTCTCTTAAAGATCACATCAAAAGTTCAAGCCATGCCACACAGCCCTAGAAATGGTTCTTGAAACAGAAATGATTACTCCAAAAGTTATTTCAGGTAAGAACTAGCAAATGTCATTGGAATGCTCCTGGTCATTTTATTGGCTTTAATTGAATAGTTCCTTCAAAAATCCCTGGTTTATTGGACCCAAAGATAATATAGGAAGGTTAAATGCCAGGAAGAGGGGTACGAGGAAAAGGAATATTGGCAATTACATTAAAATTTTGGTGCTGTAATTTTAGAAGAGTCTTGGAAAAGGAAAGGGTATCTTTAGATGATGCTGGAAATACTCCTGGAATATTCATATTCCAGGAGTATTAGAGGAAATGCAGTGAAGAAAGAGAATGGAAACACGAAAGCTGTTCTGTAGTTCTTGAGGCACATTATTCAAGAGGGGGAGCAGGATCAGTGATAAGTATAAACTATGAAGAGGAAGTTTCTTTTTCTCATTTTAAGGGAGACTTTCCAACAAACAGAATTGTCCAGCAGTGGAGTGAACTGCCTCCCAGGATCATTACTGATACTATTTGTAAAGGGTCTTAAGTGGCCATTCACTAGGGTATTTTAGAACATCTTTCTGCACTCACAGGCTAGACAACGTCTAAATCTCCTTAAATGCTGTGATTCCACCATTCTGTAAAACCGACAGCACTGGATTAGCTAGCTGACCCACAGGGACAGCATCAGGTTTTGAATAAAGTTCTGGGAACAGGGAGAGGAGGTGAGACAAAAGGCACAGAACAGTCAGAGGCAGTGGCACATCCACCCCGTCACCTGTTGGCAGTTTTCCTCTTTTGATTGGCTTCAGCCTGTTGGCTACTCACCTGCCTATGTATTCTCTAAATGAAGTACTCCAGCAACTGAGTTCCATTCAACAAGCTCAGGTGCTGTGCTGCTATAAATCATCGGCCCCTTCCTCCCGGAGCCCTTCAGTGGAAGGAGTAATTGGTTAATTGCCAGAGTTGTTAACAAGAATTAAGAATTCAAGGGAATTGGCTAGGAATACAGATCTGTTGCAATATGGTGAGAACAAATATGTTTGTAAAGGGGCAGATATTTAGAAATTTGCACACCTACGTCAAAACAAATGGGTCTTAAAGCCCTTTATAAAAATGCCTGAGGTTTACTGGGTCAGTGTTCCCTTCTTTAAAGGGCCAGCGCTCTTAAAAAGAGCTGCCTCCTCCTTTTGTGGTGTGTTTCAGCCACAGAGTCCAGAGTACTTGCCATCCTGCCCTGAAGGGGCTGTCTCCCCAGGCTTTACCAGTTCTACACTCCCACTTTTCTTTGGAGACAACCAGTCCTTCTCATATGTTTTTATTTTCTCTGTTAAATGAATGAATGAAGAATGATCATAAAGGGTGAGACAAAGCCTAACATACCACTGCCCATAAGGCCCAAATCCATGGATGCGAGTTTGCCTTAACAAGTGCAGTTCCATGTTGGGTGGTAGCCCTGGGCATTGCTGAATATCCTAAAGGTAATCTAGATGTGTTTAGCAGGAATAAATCAAACACCAGCTATCCTTAATGCCTGCACACCACTTTTTGTTCTTCAGAGAATTTCTTTCATTTGCTGTCATATCAGTACAAAATACATAGAACCAGTACTGGGTTAGCCAAAAAGTTCATTCAGGTTTCCATACCCTCTTATGGGGAAAAAAACAAACGAACTTTTTGTCCAACCCAGTATTACAATTCCTATTTCCAAGATGAGTAATTTGAAACAGAGAATGATTCACAGTAATAAAGCCAGCACTCAAGCCCTAGATTTCCTCTCTCCCATATCTACCTTCATACTTTCTATATACTGCCTTCACCAGTAGTTTAACCCCTCGGCTACAAAACTCTCAAGTGCCCATTGTTTTGAAATCGAGAAATCTCTTCAGAATTGTGCATAGAGTAGGACATGCAAATGAATAACTGGATTCAACTGCACATACTTTTCTTTTCCAATATTCCTGGGATATAATTGACATGTAACATTATGTAAGTTTAAGGTGTCCAATGCATTGATTTGATATATATTACAGAATGACCACCACCATCACATTAGATAACACCTCTATCATATCACATAATTATAATTTCTTTTTTGTGATGAGAACATTTAGATTTTACTCTTCTAGAACTTTCATGTATATAATACAGTATTATTAACCATAATCGCCATGCTTTTTAGGCCCTATTCATCTTAAAACTGGAAGTTATACCATTTCAATTGCACATACTTGAAGGACTATCTGCATTTGTGTGTGTGTGCAATGTGTCTTGGGGGAATTAAGGAACATAGGATTCAGGAAAACTTGGAGCTAGTCCAGTGTAGAGTAGAAATGAAAACAAGTGCAAGGGAAGCAAAAGTCAAATGTATGTTGATGGATTTGTGAAAGTGTTAGTTGCTCAGTCATGTCTGACTCTTTGCAACCCCATGGCTCCTCTGTCCATGGAATTCTCCAGGCAAGAGAATTCCACTATTGGAGTGGGTAGCCATTCCCTTCTCCAGGGAATCTTCCTGACCCAGGGACTGAACCCAGGTCTCCCACATTGCAGGCAGATTCTTAACTGTCTGAGCCACCAGGGAAGCCCTAATGGATTTATGTGTGTGTGTGTTAGTCTCTCAGCCGATGTCTGACTCTGCAACTCCCTAGACTATAGTCTTACAGGCTCCTCTGTCCATGAACTTCTCCAGGCAAGAATACTGGAGTGGGTTGCCATTTCCTTCTCCAGGGGATCTTCCCAACCCAGGGATCGAACCTGGGTCTCCTGAATTGCAGGCAGATGCTTCACCATCTGAGCTACTAGGGAAGCCCAAAAGAATGGATCATCAGGAATCGATTTATAAAGACTAGTAATTGTCATCTTCCACCGGTTAGAGGTAGGAGGCAAATATTAGAGTCATCATAAAACCACAGCCCATCCTGTCTCTAAAGGATCTTTGAAGAAATTTGATGAAACTGAAACAATATTTCACCAAGGCTGCTGAAATACAAGTGAGTTGAAGCACCACAACTATTTTATCAGTGGAAACTGAGGGCCCATTGCCCACTGGAGAAGCAGGCCAAGAATAGAAAATAGAGTTGAGAGAGATTATTGTTATGTAACATAATTAAGTCACAGGGGGCCTCATAAATTGCCACATAGATACCAAATATTCTATAAAATATAGGAGCCAAAATTCTGACAGAATGAACTAATGAATAAGAGAACTCCAAGTAGAGGTGACTGAGCACAATGTTTTCTCAGAAGTTCATGACTGTTGCTTATACTGAAACTGAGGCAATCACATGTCCAGAATTTCTAAGATTATCTTGGTTTCATGTGATTTTTAAAAAGTTATTTGTTAAATATAAAACCAACTGTGAAAGAATTTAAAACCATGTATCTTAGTCTGGTGTAGCAAAATTTCATAGACTGGGTGGCTTAAAAAAAAAAACAACACAGAAATTTATCCCCCACAGTTCTGAAGTCTGAGGAGTCAAAGATCAGGATGCCACCAGGATTGGGTTCTGGTGAGAATTAAGGAGACTAAACAGAAGAAATCAGGGTGTCCATGTCCCCAGCCACATTCAGTAGGAGGAAAGGAGAAGGAGGTCCTGGAATTAGATTGCTTCTAGTATATGGAGTCTACGCTAAGTATGGTGTGCTACACATGGCACATCTAAGGTAGGGAGCCCCAGCTGGGACTGGGTTGTTTGTGTCTTGGGTATGTATGATGACTCTGTGTTCCAGCCAGGCTCCAGGATACTTGTTTCTGATTCTGTGGGAAGGTCAGAACTTGAAAGTTGTAAGTGGAGAAGCTCTTTTCCTAAATACTCTTTAAGTCTTCGGGTACAGACAACACTGCTTGAAAACCCTCTAATAGCAGATCATGCCAAAGGAGATGAAAGCCGTCTCTACCGCTTCCCCACAGACCAGCTGTGCCGCCTGCAGGGGCTCTCTGGCCTCCAGAGTCTCACCCACCGCATGGAACAGCAGCGCTCAAAGGCACAGCAGTATCCAGTCAAAGCCCAGGTTGCAGTGAGAGATGTAGGCAGTGGCAACCTCAGTAGAAGTAGAATTCTTGATGGGAACTACCACCAAAGCTGGTGGGAGGAAGAGCTGTGCTTCCTGGCATGTGAGAGCTGTGTAATGGAGCCAGAGAAATAGCAATGCCAGATAGAGGCTAATGAGAAAAGGGGAAATTTAGCCAGTAACTTGCAGGTTCAATAAAATTTGGTGATTTAATAGATTCATTGATAGACTGCTTCACATTATATCAGTGCTTGATACTTGATAAGATATTGGTCTTCCTGTCAGTTCATCTAAAAAGAACTTCGAGAAACAGATCCCACGGCTAGAGATCTACTTCTGGCATATTGATCAGGACTGTCAGAAAATGACAGAATACTCAAATCTCTGTCAGAAGGGAAGCAGAGACATGAACAACAAAACATTTAAATGTGAGGAACATCAGAGAAGAAAATGGTCACTTCAGAACAACCTATAACTTTACTAGTTCATGGTTACCAGGCTGTTCTTAAGAAAATCTTTATCCATCAAAACAAGTTTTGTATTTACAAGAACTCCAATCAGTGTTTATCACTTCTTCCTCTTGCGAGAAGGCCAAGTTTTCAATGAAGGATACTTAGGGACTGCTTGCCTGCTCTATGCTGGGCCATCCTATTTAACATCTCCCTAATAGTTATCCAGTTCTATCTAATACAGAATAAGATCACAGACCCTAATCCCAACAGGTTTTACACCTGCTGTTTCTGGTTTCTTGAGTTTGTAATCTCTTTGATGCCTTCGAGTTTCTAAAGCAACATTGTCTTCATTTCCCATTCCCATTCCCAGGTCTAAATGCTTGGATTGGCAGCTATTTAGAGAGGTTGGGACGCAAAGCTTCACTAAATTGGCTCTATTCCAGGTATTTCATCATATCCGAGGATTTGCTTGGCCAGCAAAGTTATAAATTGTTGATATGTCACAAAGAAGTGAAAAGTATGTACTGTGGCTATAGGGACTGCTATGTTAGCAGTGCATAGCTTCTCTGGGGCTAGATACAGGGCCAGCATCAATGAAAGAGAACCTTAGAAAGAGAATTTTGATCACATTTTGTTGTGTTTCCATTCTTGCTCTGTAAGTAAAGAACCAAGTTTGCTCCCAGTGCTCAGATTCTTGGCCTCCCACATGGAAACAGAATCACAAAGACATGTGTATGTGTATGTATATAGACGTATGCTTGTATTCCAAACTCAAGAGAAAGAAAAAACTTCCCCAGATTTTTTCAATTCCTATAAGGATTGTAGTTTACTATTTCTGGATTTGGATCATTGAGTTCCCTGGATTATTAAACATAGCAAAAAGCCATCTGCAATGAATCGGGCTTGCTCCTCTAATTGAGTCATGCTGTGAAGCCCTTTACTGTTTCCCTCACTTCACTGCTGAATATTTTTTCAAGAAAGATAGGAGATACATTTTTACTACTAATGCCACCTGCAGGTTAAAGAGAAACTGTTGCAAGATTTTTTAAATCCTCATAGCACACAGTAATAAGTCCCTTCAAAATATTTCTCAAACCATTGCCAATCAGCAGGAATATAGTCTCAATCCAGTGACAGGGTTCTCTATCAAAAACGTGCCTTTGCAGTCACCATTGTAGCCAGCCTCCCCTCTTTACTCGACACTCAGTCCAGCTGACACTTACATCTAAGAATATGTAAGGAGTCATTTCCTAGGAAATAATTGCTTTGGGCTGCTTCATACAGCAGCATCCCAGTGCCATTGTAAAGTGTCTCATGTCACAGGTAAAGGTGGTATGAGAGCTATCCTCAATCAATTAGTTTCCATGTGAATTATTTCCTGGGTCCATCAATCATTCCATGCAAGTGCTATTATTTGGGTTCCCTGTGCTAAATGAATTAGCACATGATGTGCCAACTCCATGTCTTATTTTCTCAGCTAGGTGAGGTTCCTTAAGGAGAGATATTGTTTTCCACTCTAATTAGCTCCTTCTTATTATGACTGACATTACCGTTACTACTTTATGATTATTAGTCATAGTAGATAAACTTTGCTATCAGTTCATTATAAATTATGCTTCAGCTTCTAGCCACAGTGATGTTACATTCCCGATTATCTGAAGAGTGCATATTTAAGAGGAAGAGAAGGACATAGCCATCAATATTTTCACAGACATTCTAGGCTAACTGATATTGCCAAAAAGGACAGTAGCCCCCACCCCCATTTTGTCACCACCAGATGGAAGCAATTTTCAACGTGTGTACGACTTCTGACATGACACCCCATGGAATGTGATGATGTAATGTGATGGCAGAGACAGCAGGATAATGTGGGAAAATCCGTTTTGACCAGAACAGGCAGCTGGTGACAACTTTAACGACTACTCTGCCTATTAATGAAATTATTATACCTGAGCACAGAGATGAAGACATGGAGACGATTACCACAGAGCATCTGACAGGCCATCCTAAACAGGCACTCGGCTCCTTAACATGGGGCCATTCTTATCCTGAGGAACAGTAATAAAGGGCATAGAAGAGATGACTGAGAAAGTTCCATCCCTTCTAGAAGGGCATGAATAATACTAACAGGAGAGTCATCCATAGCTGAGAAAGAATATAGGACAGATGCATGGTGTTTCCTGTTTTCCCTTTACCTTGGCTGAATTTACACGAGAGTCCTTATCCCTAATCTCAGGTAGTTATTTAAGAAATTGAAAAGGGTTTCCAAGAACTTGGAGCCTTGCCCCTGGTTGCAAAAAGCTTTGAGAAGTTTATTCCAAAATGTAAGCAAAATGCCATGGGAGCCTCATTCAGCCCCTGAGTGCCACCAGGTGACAATACACCAAAGTGTTCAGACTTTACTGCGAATAGGAACAAGGTGCATATTTACCAGCAACTTCAGTGTTTACTGGGAGTTTCACCTTGTTCCTTCCTGAGAAACAATCATCTCTCTAGATCCTGGCACTATTGACAATACAGACTGGACAAGTCTTTTTTGCAGGGGCTATTTTGTGCACTGCAGGGTGTTTGAAAGTACCCCAGCTTCCACCCACCAGCTGCCAGTATCAGTCCCCCAGCTAGGGCAAACAAAGAAAAATGTTTCCAGACATTGCTAAATATCCTCTAGGGGTAGGGGCTCAAAATACCCCTTTCCCCAGTTGCAGAAATCTAAACTGTGAACTTTAACTATAGGGAGCATATCTGATTCATCTTTATAATGCAGCCTAGCACAAAGAAAATGCTGGACGTAAGAATAAATGTCCAAGGAAGTTTGACTGCAATTATCTAGGAGTGAAAAAGTGAACACAGTTAAGGTTGGAAGTGACTTTTTTTTTTTTTCAGTCTTCATCTGAAAGGAGAAAATGAGGCAATTTTACGCAACTGTTCTGGCCACTTTTATAGAAAGACCAATATGAAAGAGCTCTCGTGTTTATTTAAATTAAAACACTACGGTCACCGTCCATGAAAAGTCAGCTCACTGCCCATGAAAAGTCAGAGCTGGAGGTGCTTGGACAGAAGGACAGGGGAAAAAAGCACATAGACAATTTAATTGTAGAGAAGTTTAAAAAAAAAATCTTTGCCAAGTAATGAAATTATTAATTGCAATTCATGTCAGTTTTTGCGACAGCCATGTGAATAGATGGACAGGCTGTTCAGCAGTATTTCTGGAAGGAGTTGTACATTTTAAAATGAGGCATTGCTGGAGGGATACTGAGAGTGTGAGGATTTGAAGGAGCATTTACCCCTGTAACTTCATGGGGTGGTTCCAGGGAAGCTGCCATACCTTTAGAACAGATGGAGCTTATGGATCAAAAGGGCATGACATTCACCCATGTCATTGTCCTATGAAAGAACAAACTCTTATTCTGTGCCTGATGCAATATCTCCTATTGGAGTCAGTTTACGTATTTCTCTATTTTAAAATATAGGCAACTACCTTCTTCTTCCTGCAAATGCTCTTATCAGTTTTGAATTACAGAGATCTATTTTGAGATGAACACACTGAACAAAACCTTCATCTGTGGGTGCGTGTGTCTGTGTGTGTGTTTTTATTTCCCAACATGGCGGTAGGAGCTTATGCCCGCTATCTGCATAAGTCTTTTGTGTATTGCTAATGGAGTGCTGGAATTGTAGCAGCCCTGAGCAGGGAATACATGTGAGCAACAATATGCTGAGAGACCCCTCGGTGGAATCTAATCTGTTCCAGCTCATGCACTCCTCAGAAACTATTTAACTTTCATTAAACTGTGTTTGATATCAGCTAAATAGGATGCATACGGCTCCAATATAGCTCATATGGTCGCATTCATTCGATCACAGCAGTGCTTTTTTCTTATATTTCCCCCCACTTGTGTCAGTACCCAGTATAGCTGGGTAAATAGGAGACCTTTGAAGATGTAGTTAGTACTCAGATTTCTTTATTCTTTTGTGCTGGTTTCTTAGTGTTGAAACAGTGATTCATGTATGTCGCAGACAGCCTCCATTAATTTCATGTAATGTAGCTTTTATCTCGTAGCTGGGACAACTATCTTCAGCATTCTGTCGCTCTAGCGTCCCTGGCTCTGTCCTAAGTCCTCTTTGCATTTTCCTCCAGGCCCCCAGCCCTCTCCATAGCTCCTCTTTCTTCATAAAAATTATGTTCACTTCCAGACACTGTTGTTGTTGTTCTTTTTTTTTTTTTTTTTTCTGGTTATTGTAGCATAAGAACAAATGAATAAACAGGTTAAGAAGAGGAGGAAATAAGAACGGTCAGATTTTCAGTCTGAGTAAAGCCTTTATGTCTGAAGGGAAAAAAAGAAAAGCTACTGGGATGAAAACATCCATCCAGACAGGAGAACAGATTTGTGCTCCCAACCTCCCTAGACACACACACACAAACACACACACAATCTATTCGAAGGACACTAATTTGTTTATGATTACAACACAGTAAGAGTATGCAAGAGTATTTGTAGTAAGAGTATTTCTAGTTCCTGGGGAGGAAAGGGCTAGGGCATTTAGAAACGAGCTGTTGAAAAGTTTTAATGATCAAGTGTGCATCGAGCACACACACACACATTCGGGTGGGTAGGGGGAACGGGGCATGATACCAATATGTTGTCAGCCAAGTAAACATCACTATTTACTTGCAAAACATCTTTTCTCCTTAATAATGAGAAAGTGTACAGAATTTCACCTTTAAAAATATTAAGGGGACATGGATGTGATTGCTCTACATTATCCTCACTGACATTTTTTCAATTATGTTTTATTAAGTCCAAAGGAATAATCACAATTTTTTTAGATCGCTTAAGAGAAACTACATGGGGTCCTTTGGTACAGGGAACCCAATTATTTAGGATATTATTTTGTGAACCTTTTTCATTTTATTAGTATACCAGAGGGTTTTCACATTCTCAAGGAGAATCCAGCTATTATTGCTTTTTTGGAAGAAATGTCTCACTGGGGCAATTAATTCTATACATTAACACCAGTCACAGTTGTGCTGTATATTATTAAAATTATAAAGGCAAAACCCCCACATTTTGTCATTCAGTTCAGAAAGGGGTCGTGTGTGTATGTGTGTCTATTAGAGAGTAAGCTGCTCCATGTGTAGCTCTCACTATATAAAAATTTTGCAAAGCCCTGCGCTAATTTGGATATGCTCTCTCCACAAATGCTGGTGCTTCATGGAAAAGTGAAACGGGGCTGAGAAAGGTGAACATGTAGGCAGCTTTGGAGCTCGCCTCTGTCTCTCTGCCACACTTGAGGGATGTTATCCATTTAACTTTGTTGATGAGCACATGTAATTAAGATGCTGTGCCTTAATGTTTGATGCTGGGACTTGAAAGGATGATTTAAAAAAATTATTTAGATAAGCATATTGACATTTTTAGTATATATTATTAATCTTATTAATAGTATTAACAAAGGCTAATTGAAAATGCATCATCTATAATTATATTAGTCTTCATTTTAGTACATTTTTGTCAGAGTAAACTAGAAAGGAGTAATTAATGTGCCAGCGTTATTTACCCCTGTTTGTATTAAAGCTTGTGTTACACAATGTTAGAGATGAATATAGCCTGATTTCACTGAATACCTCGGAGCACAGCATTCAGAAGCAGTAAAATAAGCAGCTGTGTTTTCCTGTACTAGGAACCTAAAAATAAAACTAACTTCAGAATTGCAGGATCGACTTGCAGGGGATGGGGACAGGAAGTCCCCAGTCCACGACCCCCACTGTGCTAATACACTCTAGGCTGCCCTGGGCTGTCCTCGGTGATAGACTCAGGGCTCCATAACTGCTCAGAAACTAGGGTCCTTGCATCTAATCAGTTGAAGAAACAAATATGGAAAAGCATGTCTCAATGCACTTGATCCTGGGGACCACTGATGCCAGTTCCATTGGGACAGAGTAAGGAAAATGATTTTATATTCATCGAGAATAAATCCAGGACCAGAATTGAACCTTGAAAACACACTGGTTCAGTCATTACTGTGAAGAGAGAAAACTATAACAATGATCCAAGAATACTGGCTTCAAGAAACCAAATTCCCAAAGTTACATTTGACATTTCCAAGCCCCATACCCTGACCCTTAACCCATACACACACACACACACACACACACACACACACACACATTTCAAAACTACATAAGGGAATAGTTCTTTTTGGCTCCAATGTACAAAAGCAAAATGAAACAGACAAGCAAACAAACATAAATAAACCCTATAAAAAGCAAACACGGGCGACTTAATGTATTAAGTTATTGAATACATTAAATTATTGTACGAAAATGGAATTAAGCACTTGAAAGTTCTTCCCTGCCCTGGCTTTTATGATTCTGTCTTTCTGAGGCTGGCCGCTTCCTGAGGCAGGCAGGGAGAGCGCAGCAAAGGGTGTGACATGAAGGCAGTCAGGGATGCGATGAATGGCACATCTTTTAATCAGGTACAGCCAAGACCGTGATGGCTCGGATTCCAGAGCCAGGCTCTGGGCTTTCTCCTGGGCTCTAATAAAAAGCGTGGCATATTGGTTGCACTGGCTGCCAAGTGCTATGTCCGTGCCCTCTCCACAGTGGCCAACCACAAACATGCTAGCTCGAAGCTCTCAGGGGGCCCCGTGTGAGCTGTTCCTACACAGCTAACATATGTACTGACACCTGAAAGCTACAGCCTGCCACGTCGTCAGGACCCCACTTGCCTACCTTTGCTCCTTGGTCACCAAGGGTTAATTTTCTAATGGCTGCCTTGCTGCTGGAGCTGGCCAAGTTTTTCATCGCCTGCAGAGCACCACAAGCTGTGATTTGGAGCCAGAAAACACCATTAATTTTCTAAATAGGAAGGATCACATATGTAAACTGTCTGGTTCTGTAACGAGTCGGGCAGGTAGAAGATGAAGGAGGAGGAAGTGTGTTTTTCCAGACACACAGGCCAAACAGCCCAGGCCAATGGCCAGCGCACTGTGCAGGACTTTGGGGCCGCGGGGACCTAGGGGGACAGGGTATTTCTCTCCTGTCGTTAAATCGGTTTCACCACCAACCCTCCGTGTTTCTACAAAAGGTCGGGGTGGTGACTTATTGGGCGGTGTTGGGAGTTTTCACATTAGACTTCACAAGAAACTTATTTGTAAGTGGAAGGAAGGATTAAGCAAAGCGCACCAGCTCAGAGACCACATAGGGGCTCATTGAATACAAAACGGTGTGCTTAACATGTCCCAGGTCTTCAGGGGACAGAAACTCAAAAATTCCCCTGACAGAAAGTACTTAGGCAGCATTTCTCTCGATGTTCTAGATACCTGAGAAATGTATCTTTGTAGATTCTGCAAATCTACCCAAAAAAGCAAAATCCTCCATTTGGGATTTATCATGCATGCCAATTTATGTGTATATGTGTGTGAGTGTGTGTGTTTGTGTGTGTCAGAGAGAGAGAGAGAATGGGGACAAGCAAAAAAAATAAAGTGGTAAAAAATGCCTTCCTGGGTTCTAAAAATCATTTTATTGGCCATATATACATTGATTTCCAGAGTAACTATCACTATGATCAGAGATGCCAGAACAATTCAAGACTCAAAACCAACTGGTTAGTCCTAGTAGGACAAGAAATTATCTTCCTGCCTCGTCCTCTCCAAACACCAATGCTGGACTGTCCCCCTCTCAGTCTGCCCTCTTTCTGGGGCCTTTTCTCTAACTTCCAGTGTTAGAAGACCTTTCTCTCCAACTTCTTTCTGGTCTCATTCCACAACTCAAAAAAAAATCTCTAGCTCATGTCAGTTCATTAATTCTAATTCTCCATCTTTTATTGCTCCATGTGCAAAAATGAAGTTTGTGGGAGTAAATTAATTGGAGGCAGGTTTTGCTGTCTCATAGACATAGGGTTGAAGGCTACTTATTGATTCTTATCCTAGCAGAGCTCCTCACACTGCAACAATTCTGTCACAGAGTGTTCCCTAAGAAAGGAAAAGGGAAGGAGAGAAACTAGGGCAGGCTGCTAGAATCCAGAAGTGTACACAAAGGACTAGTAATGGAGAAGAGAGACATAAAGACTAGCTGAGTGAAGGAAAAATGACATAAAGGGTATGTAAGCTCACATGTATTTGACTGAAAGACAGGTAAAATATTTCAAAGTTTTCAGAAAAAATCATCTTAAGAAGAGGACATATTCACTCTGAGGGTGTCTTAGTTTCCTAGGGTTGCTATACCCAAGTGCCACAAACTGGCTGGCATAAACAGTGGAGAGTTATTGTCTTGCATGGCACCGAAGGCTGGAGGCCTGAGATCAAGGTGTCTGCAACATGGGTTCTTTCTAGGGCTCAGTCTCTCAGAGGGTAGGATCTGTCCCAGGCCTCTCTCCTTGGCTTGCAGATGGCAGTCCTCTTCCTGTCTCTTCATCTGGTTTTCCCTGTATGCATGCATGTCCCTCAGACCAAATTTCCTTTTTATAAGGGTTACCAGTCATAGAGAATTAAGAGACCACCCCACCTCCATGCCCAATAACTTCATCTTAACTAATCAAATCTAAAGTTAGCCTTTTTTCAAGTAAGGTCACATTCTGAAGTCCTGGGGGTTAGGACTTCAGCAATGAATTGCAGGGGTGGAGGGGGACCCATTTAACCCAGGATGAGATGAAGAACTTCCTCAAGGGTTAATCAGAGTTCTCATGATGTCCATCCAAGGCAGATCTGAAGCGATGTAACTGTATATGCTTGACCCTTTACAGACTGTTGAGTATTTTTTCTTCCAAATATTTATTCCATCATTCTACCTTGATCTTCCTCAAGATCTGCATTATTCCCACTATCTTGATGAGAAAACTGAGGCTTTGAGAAACTAAACTGTCACTAAATATCTCATAGCTACAGACTTGAGACTGTAATTCTAGGCTTCTGTTTCTTTTCATCCTGTTTTGCCCACTAGTCTACACTGTTTGCTTTGTACTAACCATGAACACACTTCACCACCACCAAAGTAGCTTGAGTCCTACTATTAAGTCACCAAAGAAGTACTCAGCTTAATTCTACAATTTCTCTTCCTTATTTCCTCCAAAAATTTGGGGCAGGGGAGACTTATTTCCTGCTGTAATTTTTGTTCAAATTAATCTTACAGTGTTCCATTCTGGATGAAAAACAAAAGGCAGACCTGAATCCACACAACTCCATCTTACCAGTTTCACTTACAGATATATGGGTCCCACTCTGGGGACACCAGGACCCAGAAAACAACTACAGAATTGGCTCAAAGTAGACCCAAGCTAGGCGTTGATGTTGGCAATCGCCAAGCTGGGTGTAGAGCAGCCATCATTTTTCAGCTAATTTTCTCCTTCTGCCTCCTCGCTGGCTCCAGGTAGAACATTGTTCATTAAGAGCACTGCAGAACTCGGTAGAGCTCATTCTTGCTGAGATCGCCTCTCTGATCTTCTGAAGCCTTTCAAAGGGAATGAGCCTTGGCCTCCTTTTTATGGGCTACATTATGACCTGGCTTCAAAGTGTGAAAAGAGGTTCCAAGATCCCCTTTGTGCAGTGGAGTCTCTTAATTGCACTTTTAAACACAGTGTAATTTTTGTAATTAACATTATGGTTTCAGAGGGCAGAGAAGCCCGCACCATGCTAATTACAAACCTGCGTCTTCAGAGTGGCGGAATTTCCAAGGCCTCTGATATCAGGGTGGAATACAGTTTTTATGAAGGATTTCAAAGACCCTCTGTGGGCTGTGTTCTGAGTCATCATTAGCATTTGATAACATAAAGAAATTTTATAACATGTGACAGATTTCGATGTGAAGATTTTACCTGATAACTGGGAAATTTGCATAAAGAGCTTCATTAGGTCTCCTCTCACATTACTGAGAGAGGAAGAAGTATAGTGCACTCTTTCCCTAAGATTGTTCTTAGGAGCCAAGGAATTGGTGCTTTATAATAAAATTTACAGTATATTATGAAGTGAAGTTGTAATAATCTTCAATGATGTTGAAAATCAGAGCATACGTGCCTTTTAAGGAGAGGGAGAGAATATGTATCAGAATTACCATGTAACTGAAAACCCTGCAGTAAAGGCATATTGTACTGTTCTTTGCCAAATAAAAGATCAGGCCTGCTAGGCGGCCGAGTCAAGGCGAAAGCTTCATATATATAACACCGAACGACAATAATGTGTAATTTTTTCACTCCATGAATAGTCTGTTCGCTGAGAAAAAATTATCTTCTTCTTATTCCAGAGGGAAGTTTATTTTCCCTTCATTTTCCAACCCCAAGCTATCAGCCAAATTGTGTGTGTGCATGTTTATGTAAAGATAGACACACACACACACATGCACACACACTCTATCTCCCCATCTCTGTCCCTCTCTCTTCTGGAGATGCCCTGTACATTCTATGCAGGGTAATCACAGATCCTGCAGCATAACTGGCCTTTCTTATGCTGATACCGTCAGAAATTGTACTGTGGCATAGGGATTGAGTCCCAAAGCCATCCATTTACTGAAATCCTTTCACTGAGCCTGGATCAATTAAGTCAGTAATAGTGATAATTTTGGGAAAGCTTTCTGTCATGATGGGAACAAGAATTCATCATTATTCCATGCTGTCTTATTATTTCAACACCGTGCATATGCCATTGGATGTATAGCAGTAGCTTGCGGCATTATCTCAGTGGGACATGTTTTCCTTCATGAGAGTCTTTTCCTTGGTGATTATGCAGATAATGCATGGCTTTGTAATGACATCATAAATAGAACCCAAAGTCCTAAGAAACAATTAGGGAAGTATATCAATACTTCCCTTGTAATCATAATATCATCTGATTTCCAGTGGGATGCCAAGCTAGCTCCCCAAGTTCCATAATCACGTACGTGCATTAATGCCTGCTTCACAATCTATCTTGGAATCTCACATTCTGGCTCTGGAGACAAATTAATATGCATTTTAGCCCACTGTCAAGAAGGGAAATCACACACTGGGGTTTTGATCACAGATTGTAGGGTGAGATCCAGGCAGGTAAAACCCAAGCTGATACAAACTGGTCGCTTTGTATACTGACCTCAGGAAAAACCAAAAATAGACTAAACAATTAAAAAGCCACTATCATCTGAAAGTGAAGGACCAAAGAATCTTTGCTGCAAATTGCTACAACTTCCCTTTTTTTAAAATTTATTTTTTAACGAAGGATAATTGCTTTATAGAATTTTGCTGTTTTCTGTCAAACCTCAACACGAATCAGCCATAGGTATACATATATCCCCTCCCTTTTGAAACTCCCTCCCATCTCCCTCCCCATCCCACCTCTCTGAGTTGATACAGAGACCCTGTTTGAGTTTTCTGAGCCATACAGCCAATTCCCATTGGCTATCTACTTTACATATGGTAATATAAGTTTCCATGTTACTCTCTCAATACATCTCACCCTCTCCTCCCTTCTCCCATGTCCATAATCTATTCTCTATGTCTGCTTCTCCATTGTTGCCCTGTAAATAAATTCTTCAGTACCACACTTCCCTTTTAATGAAACTATTTCTGCCACTGGATTTTTGTTTCAGTTTTCTCCCTTGAATTATTTTTTCCAACTGATGTTTCCTTTCAGTCTAGTTTAATTCTCCTTAAAAATAAGCAATCCATTTTCACGGGAGGAAAGGGTCACTTTCTCTAATTGATTTGAGGCATGTCAGTCACTTCAGACTGCAAGGGATGCAAAACCACATCCTAAGCGGACCTCTAAAACCACATGGTGTATTTTACAAGTTCTATTCACTCCTGCAGAGAAGAATGGGGTATGAGTAGGATTCAATTATAGTTCTGGATTCATTTCCCAATTTTAGGAAAGGGACAAACCCTTCCTTTCTCCAAAGTCTTGAAGCTTCCAACAAACAGAAATGGAAATTTTAGATAAACGATCAAACTTACATAGTATATAGGTTTTATTTTTACAAAATATTTGCTTCCAGCAGAGTGTATCTTAATTCACAAATGCAGAAATCTGTCATTAAGATCTGACCCAGCGGCATGGCATTGTCAAATGCAATAACGTATCTTTTAATAGTTTTATATCAAGGAAGGATATAACATATCATTAGTTTAAATGTATTTGCAAGCAATTACCCCCACCAGGATATTTGAGAATGCTCATGCAAAATTGATGAAATTCTGACATGCTTAAACATTGTTCATTTAGCTCAATTCCTTATGTATAGAAAAAATAGAATAAATAATTCTGCTGCCATTTGCAAACTCCTGTTAGGCATTTTTATTCCACTCAGGGCTTCTGTGCTGCCTTTAAACTATAGCCCTTGGTGATTATTTGGGGGAAAAAACAGTTTCATATATGTTTAATTTTAAATAACGGACTGTATTTTTCATTCTCCTTATTATCGTTCAATGTAGTAATTTAAATATGGAGTAAATTTACTACGTGTCAGCTGCCTTTCTTTTACAAAATGGGATAAATTATTAAATGAGTGGAGGTTGTTTGACAACCAGTTTTCCAGTATTACACAAAAGAAAGACCTTTGACATTCAGCTGTCTTTTGAAAAGAATAAAGTATAAATCAATTAAGCCACTGTGCTGTGGTTCAGAAATGCCATTTTATGGCACATTTTGCTTTGCCTCTCAGGTGACTTTCAGAGAGCTCCACTATTACATGGAGAACAGAATGACAGCCGAACTGGGGTCCTCCTGTGCCTTTCCTGGGTTTCTAAAACCTTCCTTGGCTGAAGCACATCTTAACCCAAACATCAGACACTCATCATAGTCAACAGGCTCCTTTCTAATTTTTCTTAACTACACTAGTGAATGTTATTTACTAATGATGGATTAAGAATTACGTTTCTGCTTTTGGATGTTTGCCTGCAATCTTAATATGTTCACTGTATCAGAGCAGAGAAACCTTATGTTAAACATCTCATCACCCTTCATGCAAGCCAGGTGAAAAAACCACATTCCAATATCTTTCTATTCTATCCCTCAATACCATAATAGCATCTGTGTAATTAATAATACTTTGAGCTCTGTCAAAATGAAATCACTTTTATTCTTCTCCAAAGGAGAATCATCTATTAACTATATGTGACCCCCAAATACATTTTTCTTTAGTAACATCACTAGTAACTATACCTTCTATAATATTCATTTGCCTACCCAAAGCCATAAAGAGTAGTCAGATTTTATATATATATATATATCCAGCCTTTTGTAAAAATCAGTCAGACTGCTTATTTGGAGGGTCACTTAATAGGTACTTTTGGAGTACAGTTTCTGAGCAAAGCACTGCTGTGGGGCAGATTAAACAACAGGAAGGAGGGTAAGACAAACAGACAAAAGGGAAGGTATGATCTCTTCTCTGAAGAAAATTAGAATGTCACTGAAAAGAGTAGACCAGTTGGTTCACATAGAACAATTAGCAAGGCACACAAACTGTATCTAATTGGGCTAAGTGACAGAATATAATTGTAGTAGGGGGTTAGAGAAAGCAGACATCAATAAAGACTGAAAATTTACATTTAGAAAAGCTTCATGGATGATGGGTTGCATACAATGGATAAGATTTAGATGCCTGGAAAGAGGGGAGGAGATTCGACGTGGGATGGTAACAATTCTTTGAATGTGTAAAATGTACTTCAAAAATTCTGAAACAAAAGGGTTCCTGGAAAGTGGTAGGAAGTTAAAATAAATATACTGCATGGTATCTACTTTGGAGAGCCCCCAAGGTCAGTAAAAAATAAACATTTAGGTGGGTTACATTAAGCACTATTGATCCACTAACTCTTCTCTACAAGGGACTGCCAAGAATAAAGTATCCACTAGGGTGCTGGTAGGATGGCTAAATGGGGAAGAGAGGGGGAAGTCAGCAGGCTGTGAGTAACCCAAGAATGGGTTAATAACTAGCTCTGATGTGATGGAGATGCTTCCCAAGACTGCCAGGGAGCCAACAGAATACAGGGGATGAAGGTGAGGGAGGTACCAAAATGTACTGGGATATACTGAATCAGAGCAAATGAGAAATTATGATGTCCCCCACAGGTAGATTAAAAGAGGGCTATATTTTCTAAAGGAATATCAAAAGATGGGATGGAAAATACAGTTATTTATTGTGTTTTCAACCACTTATTTATCAGAGAAATGCAAATCAAAACCACAATGAGGTACCATCTCACACCAGTCAGAATGGCTGCTATCCAAAAGTCTACAAGCAATAAATGCTGGAGAGGGTGTGGAGAAAAGGGAACCCTCTTACACTGTTGGTGGGAATGCAAACTAGTACAGCCACTATGGAGAACAGTGTGGAGATTCCTTAAAAAAACTGGAAATAGAACTGCCATATGACCCAGCAATCCCACTACTGGGCATACACACTGAGGAAACCAGATCTGAAAGAGACACGTGCACCCCAATGTTCATCACAGCACTGTTTATAATAGCACCTAGGAAGCAACCTAGGTGTCCATCAGCAGATGAATGGATAAGAAAGCTATGGTACATATACACAATGGAATGTTACTCAGCCATTAAAAAGAATGCATTTCAATCCGTTCTAATGAGGTGGATGAAACTGGAGCCTATTATACAGAGTGATGTAAGCCAGAAAGAAAACCACCAATACAGTATACTAACGCATATATATGGAATTTAGAAAGATGGTAACGATAACCCTATATGCGAGACAGCAAAAGAGACACAGATGCATAGAATAGTCTTTTGGACTCTGTGGGAGAAGGGAAGGGTGGGATGATTTGGGAGAATAGCATTGAAACATGTATATTATCATATGTGAAACGAATCGCCAGTCCAGGTTCGATGCATGAGACAGGGTACTCAGGGCTGGTCCACTGGGATGACCCAGAGGGATGGGATGGGGAGGGTGGTGGGAGGGGGGTTCAGAATGGGGAACACATGTACACCCATGGCAGATTCATGTCAATGTATGGCAAAACCACTTTTTTTAAAAAAAGGCTATATTTTCTAAAGGAATATCAAAAGATGGGATGGAAAATATAATTATTTATTAATTTTTCAACCACTTAGTTAGGTGCCACATGACCTGGCAATAGTGTGGCCTCACTAATTCTCACCCATAGCTAATGCTACAGAACATTCATTTCAGTATTACTCTTCCCTACTTAACTACACAGAGCCTCAGAGTCCTCCTCATCATTGAATTCTGGGCAGATGTTACAAATGAATCAGAATTAATGAATATACACATATACTCACACACATACTCTAATACCCCATGCCTCATTCAGAAAGAAATGTGGCTTGAAACCACATTTAAGCTGGAAGTACCTATTTTCTCATGGTATAATATTTAGGAAGAGATGAATAAAAAACAGAGAAAAACATACATATTTGCATATGCACATATACATACACATACACACACACACAATTTTCCCAGCAAGGTCTCTATAAACAACAGAATACTTAAAGATTGGAGGGTGGGGGAGGCAATTCTTCCATTAATTTGAGCCAATGAATGAAATTCTGGGACAGATAATGACCAAAGTGAAAGTGTTAATTGCTCAGTCATGTCCAACTCTTTTTGACCCCATGGACTAGCCTGCCAGGCTCCCCTGTCCATGGGATTTTTCCAGGCAAGACTAATAGAGTGGGTTGCCATTTCCTCCTTCAGGGGATCTTCCTGACCCAGGGATCAAACCCAGGTCTCCTGCATTGCAGGTGAATTATTTACCATCTGAGCCACTGGCTGAAGTGAAAGTGAGAGTCGCTTAGTTGTGTCCAGCTCTTTGTGACCCCATGGACTATATAGTCCATGGAATTCTCCAGGCCAGAATAGTGGAGTGGCTAGCCTTTTCCTTCCCAGGAGATTTTCCCAACCCAAGGATTGAACCCAGGTCTCCCACATTGCAGACAGAGTCTTTACCAGCTGAGCCACAAGGGAAGCCCAAGAATACTGGAGTGGGTAGCCTATCCCTTCTCCAACGGATCTTTCTGACCCATGAATAGAACCAGGGTCTCCTGCATTGCAGGCTGATTCTTTACCAACTGAGCTATCAGGGAAGCCCACTAGTGAAGCCCCGTTAAAAACTAAGCCCACCAGCAAATGATGAGTAAACAAGAAATGAAATCCCCCACCATCATTTCCCAATAAGAATGCTATTAGCAACAAATGCAGTTAAAATTCCAGGTGGCTTCATGAAGCGAGCAGCTGGACAAGGACTTACAGCCCAAAAGAGAAAGGTGAATGGAGAAAAAAAGTGAGAGAAAGCTTCAGCATTTGTCTGGAGAAGAGGAGACTCTGAGGGAACTTAATAATAGCTTTCAAGTGTCTGTCTGAAGAGTTATTCTATAGGGAATGCTGACCAGCTGTTCTCCATCTTTATTCAGGGCAGAACAAAAGGAGATACATTGAACTACAGGATGAAGGATTTAATTTAGACATAGAGAGAGTGGCTTGATAATAAGTGTTATTAGATGTTGGAATCAGTGTCTGAGGCAGCCCTGTTCTTCACAGGACTTGCAGACAGAAAAATTCATGCACAGGCCTTGGAGCCCAACTGAGGTGAGCAGTGCTTGATGGTGGTAAGTACAGGTTTATTGAGCTCCCCTGTCCCCTTCCAGTCCCAGTACCTAAAACACTCCATCCACCCAAGCCTACCAGGTCGGTTAGAGCCACTCCCAAGAACAAAGAGAAAGTGGGCTACTCCCCAGCATGCAGACTTTCAACCATGTTTAACAAGGTGCCAGGAAAAACAAGCAGCCTGAGCATGGATTCCCAAGCCTCCTGCCTTGTTAAATGCAGTTTATGACTTTCACAAAAGTGCTCTGTCTTAATTTGCTTCTTTCCTATAAATGAAATGGGGTACATTTAGTATTCCTACGGGGCTGCTACATTGCCCAAGTTCATGCTGCCTATGGATTTTAAAAATGCCAAGCAGGGGTACCCACATTGAAAATCTTGAGATAGAGAGAGTGAGAAGCCATAGGCCCTGGTAACTGACATGTGCTCGAATTACTGGCATATATCCAATCCTTTGTTTTCTTCCTCCATCTCTGTTTCTCTCATTGCCCTTTCTGGTAAAAATAGACGTGTAAGGATAGATAGCCCTGCATTAACTGAATATGTAATCTGCAAGTTTGTATTATTTTTTGCACTATCTTTTCCCATGTAGTCCAAATTGGGGCAGTTTTATAATGCTGTTTAAAAATAAGAACCTATAGAGTCTTGTAAGGATGCATGTTTGTGCACTCAGTCATATCCAACTCTTAGTGACCCCATGGACTGTAATCTGCCACGCTCCTCTGTCCAGGGGATTTCCCAGGCAAGAATACTGGAGTGGGTTGCCATTTCCTCCTCTGGAGAATATTCCTGACCCAGGAATTGAACCCACGTCTCCTTAGGATCCTGCATTGGCAGGCAGATAGATTCTTTATACCGAGCCACCTGGGAAGCCTGCTGCTGCTACTGCTGAGTTGCTTCAGTCGTGTCCGACTCTGTGCGACCCCAAAGACGTCAGCCCACCAGGCTCCCCCATCCCTGGGATTCTCCAGGCAAGAACACTGGAGTGGGTTGCCATTTCCTCCTCCAATGCATGAAAGTGAAAAGTGGGAGTGAAGTCCCTCAGTCCTGTCCAACTCTTAGCGACCCCATGGACCGAAGCCTACCAAGCTCCTCCGTGCATGAGATTTTCCACGCAAGAGTACTGGAGTGGGGTGCCATTGCTTTCTCTGACCTGGGAAGCCTAGTATTTCTTAATAGCATACCTTGTACTTATGAAAGCTTACTATGTTTGTTAAATGAATGACTAGGAATTCTATTTTTCTCATTCCCACACAACCCATATTAAAGGTCTCCTAATGGAAAAGCACTTCCAACAACTTTGCTTTCCTTATAAAATGAGTCATCAATCCTCTCAATATCTGAGTTGTTCTCTCATCAGTGAAGAATCAGGTGTCCTCGAAGGTAGAGAGAATATCCTGCATATGCTGTGCAGAGCTCGACAAGCCCTTCCTTCCCTCAACACTGATGTCCTTTGTAGTCAGGAACCGGGCCCCATCTTCTCCATATTCCCAAAACTATTTTACACCATACTTTGAGCAGAGATATTCCACTAGTATCTCTTTAACAAAAATAAATAAAAAACACAGAACACAAGAAATTAAACGTTGTGCTTAAAGACATGTGCGCTAGAACAAGAGTGCCATGATTCAAATCCCACCTCTGCCATTTACTGAATGTGTGACCTCAGGCAAAATATTTGTAATCTCTTTGTGCCTCATTTGTTAAATGTGGATTATGATAGTACCTTCCTCATCAAGTTGTTATGAGGATTAACTATGTTATATCTATAAGGCATTTGGAACAGTAGCTGATAGGTTATACACCAAATGTACTACATAAATAAAAAGATGCTGGGGCTCATAAATACACTTCCTAGTCTACCAGCTGGTTAAAGTGTTGGGCAACTCTGCTTGGGGTCACCAGTTGTTCTTTCCCCAGACCACCAGAAAGACAATGCACATGGTGATGGTAAGCTTCAAGTAGGGTCATAAATACTCAAAATGCTTTGCAAGTTCCTACTAGAAGCAAGGACATAAAGGGGAACAATGACTTGGTTGAGCAAAATTGAAAAGCTGAACCAAAATGATCAACTTTGCCATTACTGAATGTCTACAGACCTATTTGAAATTAGAGCCAGCATCTTCTATTTCCCCTGTGAGAGGAAACTGCTTCTGCTGTTGATCAGCACTGATTTTCGAGGGACATCTAAGAAGCAGATCCAAAAGTAACATTAACAGCAACCAGAGCATCAGCCCTGGTTGAGATACACGTTGCTGCATGACAGATTAATGGCACAGGCACTTCCGTTCACTCCTTCTATGCAGACATGGTCCTCTTTCTCACTGAACTTCTCTTTGTGCAGCTCATCTCTGCATGCATCCCCTTCATATCAAACTACAGTTGGACCAGACAGGGAATAAAACAAAGGGCTTAAAACTTTGCTTCTAGATCCAAGAAGTAACATGATAACCCTTCGCAGACACCAAATACGAATAGATCCATTTCCAAGGAACAATAACCATGTGGACCTTTGGAAGGTAGGAAATTCTTCCCCATCCTGAATTATTGCCTGCCAATTAAGGATTATTTCTCTTCAGTCAGAAATACTTATATTCTTAAAGATACTGTGTCCAAATGTGTTCATTCAATCTATGTTGTATTCCTATTAAGTGTTAGGCATGGTGTTAGGTTTCTATAGAGTCAGAAGTATAGCATATAATTCCAGTCCTCGGAAAACTTACAAGCAAGTTTGGAAAGCATTATTTTTACAAATCAGAAAAGAATTCAAAATATTATGGTAAGAAAATGGCCTGGCAATGAGTACTGGTATTGTAATAAAATGCTTTATTTTATCGTTCAGATAGGAAGAAACTTTTAAAGAATGGAGTTTTATGTGGGCCAGAACAGTAAGTAGACATATATTAATCAGCAGGCATAACGTTGCCCTTATACAATGGGTGATGTGTGGATTGGAAAAGGGAAAAGCAAAAGGGAAATGCTCAAAGATGGAAGTGATGCCACTGTCCAGGAGAGACAGATCTGATCACTTCCACCAAAGAACATGCAATTCTGAGATCTTCTCATCACAAAATTTCTGCCAACCCCAAAATGTCCAAGGACTTAGAGACCCCAAGAGAACACATTCAAATGAGGGTACATTCTCCAAGGTTACAAAAAACATCTCCTGACCACAAATGTACATGCCAAAGGCTTCTCAGGAATGGGAGCACAAAGAAAGGGTCAGCCAACCAGCCTTGGTTGTACAAACTCTCTCAACTCTTTTAAAGTATTGCTTCAAGAGAAAAGGTTAAATGAGGTTTGAGTGCAGTGTAATAAACCTTCACTGTTCATAAGGCTCTGTGTGATAAATGTATGTATGGTTACTGTATAAAAATATTGGGGTCAGAAGCCAAAGATCTCTGAGGTTAAGGGTTTTTTTGCATGGATAGGTGATGGAGCCCAAAACATCAAATCTCAAGAAAACGGCAGCTTTTCAAAGACACAATCTGCTCCAGCTCACCAGAGAAGCCCTTTCCCAAACTCCACTCAGTCCGACATTATAAGCACTCTAGCTATGATATACAGCACACTATGGCATGTAATTTGTTTGGTTCCAAGAGACTAAGACAAAGGTTTGGAAGGTTCACTGCATTGGAAAAGAGATATGCCTGGCTGCAGGTTTTCACATTTGTAAAAAAAAAAAAAAAACAAACCCCATCCCTCAAAAATAGGGCATCAAAGGAGAGGCAGGAATTGGTAACCATGGAAGAGCTAAGAAGGAAATATCTCAACTCCTGCAATGCATGCCAAGGTCTGCAAGCAAAAAAGAAGGACCTTTGACAAAGTCCTATAAAGAAAGGCACAATTCTGCTTAGGAGTAACTTTGGCCTATGGCATAATTTGTGCCATATGTTTCCAAACAGTAAAACTGACTCCTGCAGCAGAGAGAGCTGTGTGAAAATATCACGGGACTCATCATTCGGCACAATGGAGAACCCATTTTCACTTCTGATCCAACCTAGGACTTGTCCTTCTCAGTAAAAAAGAGAACAAACAACAATAAAAGAAAACTTGGATTACATAAGCCCTCTCCTTTGTACTATGGGAGCGGGACACAGAAGAGGGGGTGAGAGAAATCAAAAGCTGTGGATACAAGGGTAAAGGTAAAGAAAGTCCCTGTAAGTGACTGCATGCAATCTGTAGAACCTGTTTAATAAAAGCAGAGTCTTCTTTAGAAATCTCTGGGTACAAACTTCTACTTGCAATCTTAATTTTAGCCATTACTGTGTCAGAGATGAAGAATTCCTTGCAGTTAGCAATGACTCTTACTAAGAAGCAGAAAATCAACTTCCATTTTTGAGCAGTTCATGACCAGTATGTCATGAACTGGACATACTATCTTCACTTAGTCCTTACAATAACCTTATGAGTATATCATGTCATTACTCAATTGGAGAAACAAGGAGAGAGGTAACATATTGCCCAAGTTTAGACAGTTAGTGAGCATCAGTGAGATTCCAGAGAAATCTATCTGCCTCCAAAGCCCATGTTCCTATCATACTTTCTGTAGCTTTGGCAGAGTGGTCATACTGGCAGCTATAATCAAAACCTCCAGCCTGGCATGAAATACAGAACATTTAGCAGGACCTGAGTGATAAAATAGGAGAAACCTAAACCACAGTGAAAAGACAGAAAAGCCCTTAGCTTAAGTTGGCTATAATTTTCATTAAACCCTTGGAGATAGATTTGGAAATAAATATCATAACCCTGAATATGGTTTATAGTTTGCTGTATGGATGTATTCTTACATTACTGCATAGTAAACCAAATATAGTTCAGGGTTTCCACATGCATTCCCAATTTTCATTTTATTGTCTTTATAAAGTCCCCCAAACATCTTAGATATTGTTACAGAGAGACATCTATAAAAGCACACTCCAACTGTTTAAAATCAAGGTTCAGGGACTTGAAGGGAGATGGTCAGGTGAACACCCTAGTTTATAGCTTGTTTCACACATTTGAGCTTGTTTCTTGCTTAGTGGAGTTGAGTACAAAATACTCAATTTTTTCCTACCCACTACAAGTTCATGAAGCAATTCTCCTGTTATCTTTGAAAAGTTTTGCCTTTTATATTTAAATCCACAATACACATGGAATTGATTTGTGTATACAGTGTGTTGTAGGAACAAGATTCCTTTTTTCCCCTCCATATCGATATCCAAATACCAATTATTGAAATGACACTTATTTTCCCCATTGCATTGAAGTAGAACCTGTGTTTTATAGTAAGAATAATAGCTTTTAATATCTGATAATGTAAATCTTCCAACTTCATTATTTTCTTTGCTATTCTTCCTATGTACATTTCCCCAGAAATTTTAGAATCAGCTTATCAATTTCCATGAACAAATCTGTTGAGGCTTTTTATTGGAATGGCACTAAATCCATAGATTAATTTGGGGAAAATTGACATCTTTACAATGCTGTGTCTGTTAATCCAAGAATGTGACATGTTTTATTTAATTATTCAATAATATTTTAGAGTGTTCTTCATAGGAGTCTTGCAAATCTTTCATAAGACTTATTGCTAAATAATTTATCATTTGATACTATCTTAAGTGGCATCACTCTTTAAATTTTAATTTCTAATAATTTGTTACTGTTTGCTTGGAATTTGACAATTAAGGGTCTTTCACAAATCCATGCAAGAAAATCTTAACCTCAGAGATCATTGGCATCTGACTCCTACATTTTTGTATGGTAACCACAGATCCAATTGCCAACATCTGTTGGATCATAGAAAAAGCAAGAGAATTCCAGAAAAACATCTACTTCTACTTCATTGGCTACACTAATGCCTTTGTTGTGGATCACAACAAACTGTGGAAAACTCTTAAAGAGATGGGAATACCAGACCACCTTACCTGCCTCCTGAGAAATCTGTATGCGGGTCAAGAAGTAACAGTTAGAACTGGCCTTGGAACAAGGAACAGTGGTCTGGTTCCAAATTGAGAAAGGAGTATGTAGAGGCTGTATATCGTCACCTTAATTATTTAAGTTATATGCAGAGTACATCATGCAAAATGCTGGACTGCATGAAGCACAAGCTGGAATCAAGATTGCCGGGAGAAATATTAATAACCTCAGATATGTAGATGATACCACCCTTATGGCAGACCGTGAAGAGGAACTAAAGAGCCTCTTGATGAAAGTGAAAGAGGAGAGTGAAAAAGTTGGCTTAAAACTCAACATTCATAAAACTAAGATCATGGCATCTGGTCCCATCACTTCATGGCAAATAGATGGCAAAACAATGGAAACAGTGACAGACTATTTTCTTGGGCTCCAAAATCACTGCAGATGGTGACTGCAGCCATAAAATTAAAAGACGTTTGCTCCTTGGAAGAAAAGCTATTACCAATCTAGACAGCATATTAAAAAGCAAAGACATTACTGACAAAGGTCCATTTAGTCAAAGTTATGGTTTTTCTAGTAGTCATGTATAGATATAAGAGTTTGATCATAAAGAAAGCTGAGCACCAAAGAATTGATGCCTTTGAACTGTGGTGTTGGAGAAGACTCTTGAGAGTTTGCAAGGAGATCAAACCAGCCAATCCTGAAGGAAATCAGTCCTGAATATTCATTGGAAGGACTGATGCTGAAGCTGAAGCTCCAATACTTCAGTCATCTAATGTGAAGAACTGACTCATTGGAAGAGACCCTGATGCTGGGAAAGATTGACAGCAGAGGATGAGATGGTTGGATGGCATCACCAACTCAATGGACATGAATTTGAGTAAGCTCTGGGAGTAGGTGATGGAGAGGGAAGCCTGGTCTGCTCCAGTCCATGGGGTCACAAAGAGTCAGACCTGAGTGACTGAACTGAACCATATGTCCATTTATCATTCAAACTTTATGAACTGTGATGGTTTACTGCATTGTATGTAAAACTCAATTGATTTCTGCTATGTTCACTGATTAGAATTAATAAGATATCTTCAGGTCTTTCAGATTTTCTTCAAGATCATGTTGCCTGTGAATAATAACAATTTTATTTTTTATTTCCTAACTATTATGTCTTGTATATCTTGCCTTGTTGCTCTGGTTAGGTTTTCTAGTCCAGTATTGAATAGAATTGGTCAGAGCACATCTCCTTGTCTCATTCCCAAGCTCAGGGGAAATCTTGTAATACTTGACCATTAACTATGAAGATTGCTGTAGATGCTTTATAGATACTCTTACTAAAGGAGAGTTGTTTTATGTTGTGAAATGTTACTCGACTTTTTTTCTAATGCTATGTTTGTATCTATTAAAATGAGTATAAAATTTTTTCCATTTGTTCTCTTAATCAAGTGACTTATGTTAATTGGTTTTTCAATTGATAAACCAGCATTATTTTCTTAAGGTAAACCCAAGCTATTTGCCATGTATTTTCCTTTTTACATATTATACAACTTGGTAATACTTCTTGGAAGTTTTGCATCATTTTCCACCATTACAGGGTCTGTAATGTTCTCACTAAATTTATGTTGGCCTCACAGTGGGTTGGGAAATACTCCATTTTTTTCCTGTTGTTCTAAAGAATTGATGTAAGACTGATTTTATTTCTTCTTTAAACAATTAGTAGAATTTACCCCAAAAGCATGTGAACCTAGATATCCTTGCAAAACTGTTTAATTAGTTATTCAATTTCTATAATAGATCTAATATCATTTAGATTAATTTTTTCTTCTGTCAATTTTTTTGTATCATGATAACTGTTTGGTTCAAGGAAACTGCTGCTGAGGAGCAGAATAAAGAAAAAAAGAATGAAAAGAAATGAGGATAGTCTCCCTTTTACCTAAAATTTAGAATTTCTTTGCCTAAAGTTGCTCTCCCCTCCATGTGGGCACATGGAATTCAGGGGATCCAGCCAATCACTAATCTACAGCCTGTGCAGAGCACGCCAGGAACTGTAATCTAAAAAGTCACCTCGTATGAGCTTCAGACCAGTGAGAAAATTGAAAGTTTAATATGCTTTCAGGTCATTTATTGTGAAGTAAATAACCTATGCATGACTTCTATTCCCATTGATTAATCCTTTTCTCTGATTTATTAAATAAAATGTATTTATCCATTTTTAGATCTCTACTTGGTACTTTCTACTTCATTACTCCAATGAAAATCTCTATTATGTCATCTACTTTCTTGAATATATTAACCAAAGATTTTTAAAGGGTCTTTGTCTAATTACAGTAATAACAATTGGACTACCTCTAGGTATGTTTCTATATGTATAATATTTTTATTGAGATATGATTGACATATAAAACTATATATCTTTAAAATGTACTATGTGATAAGCTTTGACATCTATCTACTCCTGAAAAACCACTGCCATGACCAAGATAATGTATGTATCCATCATTCCCAAGTTTCCTGATGCCCTTTTATAATCCTTCCATTCTGCCCCTATCCATATATACTGCAGTCCCCAGAAACCATTCATCTGATTTCTGTCACTAGAAATTAGTTTGCATTTTTAAGAATCATTTAGTGTATACTCTTTTTGTCTGATTTTTAAGCTGAGCATAATTATTTTGAGATTCATCTGTGTTGTAGCATGTATCGATGGTTCATTCTCTTTTACTGATCCATAGAATGGATAGACCACAATTGTTTATCCACTCACCTACTGATGCATATTCAATTTTTAAAATAGTGTTGTCCAGAGAACAGAAATCATTTTTCCTTGTTATTGTTTTGATTAAGTTCAATTTATCAATTTCTTCTTTTATGGATCATCATGTAGAAATTTTTTCTACATCATGGTCACAAAGATTTTCTTCTAGAACTTTTATAGTCTTATGTTTTACATTTCCTATCTATTTGGAGTTAATATTTGCATGTTGTGGGGTATGGATCAAAGTTCTTTTTTCTGCATAACCATTTGACTGTCCTTTTCTATAGAATTATCTGTGTACCTTTGTAGAAAAACTAGTTTTCCACATGTATATATATACACACACACACACATATGTAGGTATATTTCTTGACTATCTATTCTGTTTCATCATCTATTCCCTAACCCCAAGGATCAGCAAACAATGGCTCCAAAATAAATTCAGGCACAGTGCCTTTTCATGTACAGCCTCAGGCTAAGAATGGTTTTTACATTTCAAAATGGTTAGGAAAAAATCAAAAGAATAGTTTTTATGATATGTAAAAATTATATAAATTTAAAAGTTGGTATCTTTAAATGAAAATTAATTGAAACATGGGCTTCCATTGTGGCTCAGATGGTAAAGAATCTGCCTGCAATGCAAGAGACCCATGTTCAATCCCTGGGTCAGGAAGATCCCCTAGAGAAGAGAACAGCTACATACTCTAGTATCCTAGCCTGGAGAATTCAATGGACAGAGGAGCCTGGCAGGCTACAGTCGATGGGGTCACAAAGAGTCAGACCCGACTGAATGACTAACAATTTCATTTTTTTCACTAAGTGAAACACAGCCATACTCATTTCTTTATCACATATGACTCTTTTCATACTTCAACAGCATAGCTGACTAGCTGTGACAGAGACAGAATAGCCCACATAGCCTAAATATTAACCATCTCCTGTTCTGCTTTCTACTAATATCATATTGTTTTAAATACTATAGCTTTATTATGTTTTGAAATCAGACAATGTTAGTTCTATGATTCTGTTCTTCTTTTTCAAGGTTGTTTTGGCTATTCTAGAACTTTGGAATGTCCATATTAAACTTACAATGTGCACTCCAATTTATATAACAAAAATAAACCCACTGGGACTTTAATTGTGATTAAATTGGATTTATCAATTAGTATTGGGAGACTTCACATCTGACAGAGATTCCTCTGGCCTATGGATGCAGTATATATCTCCCTTCTCACTAGGCCTTCTGTTTTTCTTCTCATCAACGTAATTTAGTGACAGCAATGTAAATTTAGTGACACCAATAATTTTAGTGATAGATGATTACTGGCAATCCCTGTTTTCCCCAATTTTCCAAATTTCGTGAAAACCAACGGCAGATTCTCCCTGACTTCTGTTCGTATGCTGCTGCTGCTGTTAAGTCACTTCAGTCATTGTCTGACTCTGTGCGACCCCATAGACGGCAGCCCACCAGGCTCCCCCATCCCTGGAATTCTCCAGGCAAGAACACTGGAGTGGGTTGCCATTTCCTTCTCCAGTGCATGAAAGTGAAAAGTGAAAGTGAAGTTGCTCAGTCATTTCCGACTCTTAGCGACCCCATGGACTACCAGGCTCCTCCGTCCATGGGATTTTCAAGGCAAGAGTACTGGAGTGGGGTGCCATTGCCTTCTCCGTCTGTTCATATATCTCTCTCTAAAAAAATTTTTTTAAAAGAATTAAAAATTGGAAGAAAAAACATTCATTAACACAGCTTGTTTGCAAACTTTTTGTTTTTCCTTTAACTCCAACCACAAAAGCTAAAATGCATAGAGCTTTAAATTTTTTAACAATAGATATGAACTGTCAAGGCATGAAATGTAAACATACTGTTTAAAATATGGTCCTCCTTTCCTAATGTGGCAAAGTATTATTTTGTATGGAAAATTACGAACCTCATTCAATATATTTCCTAACATATCATCAGAGACAACCATTTCATGGTTAATGAAAACTTTCCACCAGTTGATCAGCCACTGTTTAGAATAAAGTTATGTCTCATATCAATATGGTTACAATGGCAACAGTTTCCTTCAAAATGGGTTGTTCTCATGATAAGGGGCTTGTTCTCTGTGGGTAATCACTTGCTACCTTCTGTTTCATCTCTGCTGTCAAGCAGCAATGGAGGCAAGGAGGTGCCTTATTATTTTGGGATGCTTTATGAAAATCCTCTAAAAGTCTCCTCTGAAATTCATTTCTCATATAATCACTGAACAAAGATAGCCTTAGAGGGAAAGGACTTCTTCCTTATGGAGGCCAGTGACTGGCCAGGTCAGGATTTGGCTGTCTTATGTAGTGAGTGTGATGACTGAACCTGTTTGGATTATTCCAAGGTTTGCTCCTTCACTACAGAAGTGACCCTCATTGAAGGAAATTTTCTTTGACATTCTGCTCAAATTTTCCCCTCACTAACTTTCATTCTATCATTTATAATCAGATGTCTTAAAGCAATTCCTCTTCCTTATAGACAGTTTTCAATCTTTCAAACTTCAAAAACTCCATATTCCTCTGAGTCATGACTGGATATTTATCTATCTTCAGATTAGTAATAAAAAAAGTTGATAATATTTTACAATTATCAGTAAGTTCCTTTCAGAAGCACTTCCTGGTAGCTCAGATTTTAGTTTGTGGACTCCAGTCTGTTGGCTTCCTTAGGAGAGAAGAACCAACTGAAATAGAGAGCTTTGCTATTTGACTTGGATGCCTGCTGCAGTTTTGCAAATAAAAGAGTAATATTTAAAAAAAGGAAAAGATTAATATATTGCTAACATGCCTAGTTTAGACATTCCATCCAATTAAGTTGTAGTTATCATCCAGGAGCAGAATTATGAAAACTATGCTAGAACTAAGGAAACTAGATTACTACACCCTTATTTTAGATGACACTGTTGTGTTGTATTGTTCAGTCGCTAAGTCACGCTCAACTCTTTGTGACCCCATGAACTGCAGCACGCCAGGCTTCCCTGTCCTTCACTATCTCTGGGAGTTTGCTCAAACTCATGTCCACTGAGTAGGTGATACCATCCAGCCATTTCAGCCTCTGCTGCCCCCTTCCCCTCCTGCCCTTAATCTTTCCCAGCATCATAGATGACCAATTTGATAACTTCTTGTCTTCTGTCAATTACATAGACATCAGGAATAGAAGATTAAGTTAACAGAAGGGACATTCTCTATATATGTTATTACAGAAATACCTTAGTTAAATAAGTTGATTGTCCCCACAGCTCACCCCCTCCAATTTTTTCCATCAGATTTGCAGGGGGTTGCCTATTGCACTGGGTGGGGATCTGCCTACTTCTCTCCATCTATCCTGCTGCCATACTCTAGCCCAAGTGACCTTCATGTCTCAAATCTTTCCCCTGCACAACTAAAATAGCATCCTCACCAGTCTCCTTGTTTCTACTCTTGCCACCATCCTATTCATAATCCAATCCAATCAGATTGTTTTTTTTTTTTTTTTATTAGTTGGAGGCTAATTACTTCACAACATTTCAGTGGGTTTTGTCATACATTGATATGAATCAGCCATGGATTTACACGTATTCCCCATCCCGATCCCCCCTCCCACCTCCCTCTCCACCCGATTCCTCTGGGTCTTCCCAGTGCACCAGGCCCGAGCACTTGTCTCATGCATCCCACCTGGGCTGGTGATCTGTTTCACCATAGATAGTATACAAGCTGTTCTTTTGAAATATCCCACCCTCACATTCTCCCACAGAGTTCAAAAGTCTGTTCTGTATTTCTGTGTCTCTTTTTCTGTTTTGCATATAGGGTTATCGTTACCATCTTTCTAAATTCCATATATATGTGTTAGTATGCTGTAATGTTCTTTATCTTTCTGGCTTACTTCACTCTGTATAATGGGCTCCAGTTTCATCCATCTCATTAGGACTGGTTCAAATCTTTTTTTTTTTTAATTTAAAACCATACATCATATCACTCTCCTATTTGAAGTGCTATTAAGCTGCTGCATTAGACCTCTGTCAGTTGAGGCTACATCACTGAAAATCCTCTCTACACTTACGTATTAATAACTATCCACATTAGGAGTCCTACCTTTCAAAGGCAGAAGTGAAAAAAAGATTGCATTCCTAGACTCTCTTGCAACCAGGTATTTAATAACTTAAATTCTGCCCCTCAAAACACATCTGTTGAAACATGGTTTGGAGCACAAACAGTATGAGAAAGAGCTCCACCCAGAGATTGAGCTGCTGACAAACACAGCTGAGATAGTACCTGGTTCTCTGGGAGAGAATGTGGCAGGATTTCTGGCATTTAGACCCAAGCATTGTTGGTGCCAGCGGGAAAAGGAATTTTCACTAGAGCAGTCTCCAGTAAGGCTGGGTGTGGCTCCTGGTGGCATGGCTCTAGAGCCTGGCTTCTGAGCCTTCCTCAAGTTCTACAAGCAGTGCCGCCTCTCAGTTCAGTGCCTCAGTCGTGTCCAACTCTTTGTGACCCCATGGACTGCAGCACGCCAGGCTTCCCTGTCCATCACCAACTCCCAGAGCTTGCTCAAACTCATGTCCATCGAGTCAGTGATGCTGTCTACCCATCTCGTCCTCTGTCATCCCCTTCTCCCCCTCCCTTCAATCTTTCCCAAAATCTAAAGTGCCACCTTTCAGTTCAGTTCAGTCACTTAGTCGTGTCCGACTCTGTGACCCCATGAATTGCAGCACGCCAGGAATTGCTCAAACTCATGTCCATTGAGCCCAACATCCACTGGATCATCGAAAAAGCAAGAGAGTTCCAGAAAAACATCTATTTCTGCTTTACTGACTATGCCAAAGCCTTTGGCTATGTGGATCACAATAAACTGTGGAAAATTCTGAAAGAGATGGGAATACCAGACCACCTGACTTCCCTCTTGAGAAACCTATATGCAGGTCAGGAAGCAACAGTTAGAACTGGACGTGGAACAACAAACTGGTTCCAAACAGGAAAAGGAGTACGTCAAGGCTGTATATTGTCACCCTGCTTATTTAACTTATATGCAGAGTACATCATGAAAAACGCTGGGCTGGAAGAAGCACAAGCTGGAATCGACATTGCCGGGAGAAATATCAATAACCTCAGATTTGCAGATGACACCATCCTTATGGCAGAAAGTGAAGAGGAACTAAAAAGCCTCTTGATGAAAGTGAAAGAGGAGAGTGAAAACATTGGCTTAAAGCTCAACGTTCAGAAAACTAAGATCATGGCATCTGGTCCCATCACTTCATGGGAAATAGATGGGGAAACAGTGTCAGGCTTTATTTTTTGGGGCTCGAAGATCACTGCAGATGGTGATTGCAGCCATGAAATTATAAAAGACGCTTACTCCTGAGAAGGAAAGTTATGACCAACCAGATAGAATATTAAAAAAAAAAAAAAAAAAAGTGCCTCCTTTAGGCCTGAGCAAATGAGACCTCTGTCTCAAGGTCTGAGTCTCAGGGACCCCCATGTTTTGCAAGATACCTTTCACTATCACCACAAAAAATTAACATTTAACATCTTAACATTTAAAATATATGTTCATATCTTTTTCATGAATGAACTGTAAAATAAACACAAAATATCATCACTTATAATGAATATCATGAGAAAAAAATAATCAATATAATATAAAATACAGCAGCCAAAAATGCATACCTAAATCCTTTAGTTAAAAAAAAAAGATAGAAAAATCAAACTTTAGAAAAATGAACTTAACAAAAATAGTGCTCATAAGAAGATTCTCTAAAACCTGTTATGGACTTAAAACTGATCATAAATCAAATCTTCACTATTAAATGGGAAAATAATTATTTTGATGAAAATAATTTCAATAGCATGACATTAGAATAGAAAGAACTGAAAATGTTATGGCTGAGTCTTATAGAAAATGGATCAATGAATTAAATTTTGCAGATGAAATAGGTTCCCTAAAACTCTTTCTCAACAAAATTTACTCAGCACTGACACAATTCTGATTTGAGTGTGCTTACTCAGAATGGTGGGCTCTTAATGTCCTTAGGATCAAAATGGGTGAGTCAGCATGACAGTGTCAGACGTCCTATAGCAATACCAAGAATGGAAATGGAGGTGAGATAACTGATTTTGTTCATAGGAGCAAGACTCTGAACCTCAAGGCCCTAAAGCAACCCAAACAATCTCAGAATGAGCTGTTACATGAGAAGAAAGTCAGGTCCTGACCACTTGGGATAACTTTCATTTTCTTGCAATAGAGACAGACTGGCTGTGGAAGCACCTAAATAATTAATTCCACCTGCCATCATTTGTACCTGGGACTATTCATATTTCCCATCCACATACTGGACATCTACCTTGTTCGTTATTGTCTCCAACACTAACACTGTGCCTGACACATAGTAGGTGCTGGACAAACACTGACTGAGTGGATTCATTACAAACCTTGAGCTCAAAAGTATTCTAAAGGTCAGCTCAATGTACCTCTGAAAAGTGTTCGAGAATAAAAGATCTGAATTCAGTTCCTAGTGCTACTGTTTGTTAGGTCTATGACCCCAGACTAATCATTTAACCTCTCAATATCTCAGTTTCTGTAACTATAAAATGAGAGTAAAAGATGTAATAATCCCATAGGTTTAATTGAGAGGAGAAAATAGGAAAATCTGTGTGAAGGGATGACACTTTTAAGTAAGAGCTCACCAAGTACTGTCTATTAACATTATTATCAATACCATTATCATTTTTGTAGAAAACAGACAATAAAAGTTAACTCGCCAACCTTTTTAAACATTCTCTATTTATGAGACAGAGATAATACCATGTAAGGGAATAAGTCTTATTTTGGCCTAACAAATTATTTACTCAGTGGAAAGTAATAATATCCTGAGAATATTAAGGGGTCAGTATAGAGTCTGCCCAATTCCTTTAAACTGTTGAAATTTGTCTTTACATGACTGAATGGTGATCACTGGTTTTTAATAATAACAAATGCTATTATAATGATGATCACAATTCTGAAGTGCCTGTGAAACCAATGTAACAGTGCAGTTAATAATCTTTAATGTACCCTAATTATTTAAAATTGTCATCATTTTCATGTGATCAGTGAACAGAGCACTCTCCTTAGGATTGGAAGTTCTTGGTTCAGGTTCTAGCCTCTCCACTTACTAGTTGTAACCTTGGGTAAACCATGCAACTAACTTCTTTGAATATTTTGGCTAATCTATAAAGTAAGGGATGCAATATCTACCTTAAGAAACTCCTTAGAACTTTATGAAGCTCAAAGTGAGGTGTATGTAGTGAGTGAGAACTGGGAGGACTCAGATATTATTCCATAAAAGAAGAAAATGAGGTCCAATGAGACATGACTTACTAAATGCCACACTGCTAACATTTTGAGAGGCTGGATCTTGTGAAAAATACTTCATAAAGAAAATATATACAGTTAAGCCACTATTTTGAGTAACTCCTAACCAAACTAAGTACAGATAAAATTAAAACATAATTTATCTTGCCTTTCTGGAAAAAAATGTTTTTAGTTTGTAAAAGGAAGTGTATTATTCCTGATTTACAACTATGTTGATCAGCGACATATAGGGTGCTCTCAGTGATATTAGACTATAAATATCATGTTTTAAGATCATGTGCCTAGAGAATAAAACTAGTAACCATAATGATGAAGATAATGCAGTAAGGAGGTTGGCAACAGTGTCAAGGACTAAGGTGGGCACTTAAATAAACAGCATCTTGTTTGATTCTGCCAGCAAGACTCTCAGGTATCTCATTTTACATATGAGAACGCAGAGGTTCAGAAAGGTTCAGCAACTTGTCAAAGGTGATACCATTAGAAAATGACACGGCCACCGGCTTGAAGTCCTACTTAGGTCCAGTGACAGAGTAACTCCTTTTTTTTATACTATTATGTGTGGTTTGTGGAACACACATGCAGTCCTGATTACCTGAAGCCTGCCTTTTCTTAGCTATTCCTTCTGTAAGCACATTTTCCCATCAAATATAAGCCAAGCAAGACTATGAGCTCAGCTGCTACGTCTTCCTTCTACTTTTCTCATTCTCTTCTTGTAGTTTCACAAACAACTATAACTTATTGGACATCAATTCACGGCAGAGGGGTGTGTTGGGCCACCTGGCCAGAGCTGTGTGGTTGTCTGCAGAAACACCAGCTGTCCTAGCTCCTTGACCTTCCCTGCCCCTGCACACGGACAGCCAACGTGAAGGCAATTGCTCAAAAGAGCAAAATAGAACGAAGATTGCATCTGACCTCCTTCAAGCCATGTCCTACCCTACAGCTTGGTACCTACATATTTGTAAAAGGACATAAAATTCCACTTTCAGGGCTTCCCAGATCTAAGTGTTTGGATGGCAACCCATTCCACTGGGTAAGGGCTGCACGTGCATCATGGGTCTGTCACCATGAAGCCTGGGAGATGTATGAGTTCCCCCAAACACAGGCTGGTCTGGTGACCTCCTTAACACTCTGATTACTGGAGAATTTCCATGCACAGCTTTCCTCTGAAAACCCAAAGTGGGCTTGGTGGACTTTCTCCATATCTGCTACATCCCAGAGTCGGTGGAACAGCAGGAAAGGTCCTCATTCCCTAGCTCTTTTTATCTCTCTTTATTCTACAGGTGTTCTGTTTTGGCACAGAAATACTAACCAGCCCTTTCAAAAGCATATTCTGAGGCTTAAAAAAGTAGAAAGAAGATCAACAAGAGTCTCCATTTCAGTGGCCAAATAGCTGGAGTAGGGGAGATGGAAAATGCCATCATGGGAAAGGTGCCCAATTGCAATATTCCGGTGTTTCACTGGCAGAGGTAAAAGTGAAGTCCAAATGAGAGTGCTTTGTTTTCTGCTTTCTCACATAGGGACTACTTTTCCAAGTAAAGAAAATGTTGACCAAAAAAATAAATAAATAAAAGGGAAAGACTGTCTCATTCTTTACCAACACAAAATGTGTAGCATTGTTCTAATTGAAGTAATATACTTCCGAGGGTGGAGCAGTATGTAATAAAGCAACCTATTTTTGTGACTTGGCTTCACCTTTGGGCCTTCTCACATAACCTAGGTGGACAGTTTCAACACAGCAAAGAATACTATGGCCTCATTGTTATGCACCCCCCTTTTCCTACTCTCTGATTTTAACCCACACAATGATACTGTGTCTTTCAGGCCACAGTATAATTATTGTTTGGTGTAAACCAAAAGGTGATAAAGAGAAGAAAATGATGGCTTGGAAAAGTAAGCCTTAATATTGACTTAATATAGATAGATATTTTATGATTTAATGCAGAAAATGAAAAAGTAGGGGAAAAAATTGTCAGTCCTGAGATTTTATAATATTAAACAGAGCTCAGGGTGAGGGAATTAGAAGACTAAAGGCATAAGGAAAAAGACTGGCCAGTTGCCCTATGTAGTAGGAAGAGGATATAAGTTCACAGGACCAGCTATTACTGTTTGCCTCCCAAGTTCTCAGGATCCCAATGACAATTACAGAAACTACATAGACATTTCCTCCAAGATATCAAAACCTACAACAGCCTTCTCAGCTCTGTGCAATTAATATTTGCTTAACTGTCAGTGATGTACATCACTGTCCTCAGGACAGGATGTTCTTTCCATAGCAACCCTGATGTGAATAGTGATGCAAGTGGTGCCAGATGCCACATCAGGTCCTTAGAAGAAAATCCCTCTTTCAGAGAACTTTCTGTTAAAGATGCTCAAAAAGTCACAAATTCTTCCCCTTTTCTTTTTTGGATACACACAAGGAATATTTATAAGTTTTTACTCTTCGCCTGCTACTGTTAATAAGTAGGAATACAAATATGAAAGCAATAGATTCTCTTCTGCACTTCTCAATTGCTTACAGCCTCTAGTTCAGTGGAAATTATTTTGTTCCTCCTTTTGGGTCCCTTTTATGAGGAACCTGGGGGAAATTGCTCTTTTCTTGGTATGGGAACCAAGAATAGCTGTACTTCTGAACAATTGGTTTGCAGACATATTATGGACACTTTAAAGCATATGATTGAACAGCTTCCCCTTTCTTCTGATGCTTAGGGACAAATGTTGGCCCCAAAAATGCCAGAAAAAATAAGTGATTATAGTTTGAGTTTTCTGAGTCTTGTATCAGGACTATTTTATTGCCCTTATTTTCCTTCTTTTACCTCCTTCCTTTTCTCCTTTCTCTGTCTTTTAAAACATGCCTTGTTATGTTATTTTGTGTGTCTACACAAACAGACTTTAATTTCTAGGACATACTGGGGTCTGAAAAGATAGACAGTTGTTTCCCCAAACTCTATTTAAATAGTATCTCATCACAAAGGAATTATTTATCTTTAAGGGGTGAAAGCAGAAATAACCAAGTGACAAGGAGAATATACAGAACACACTTCCAGCAGCTGTCCATGAAGACATGGAACAACAGATGTCAGGAAACCATGAAGTAGCCACATCACCACACCCTACCTAGTAGAGCCAGGGCCCATTTGGGGGAAGAATTTTGATGTTTCACAGATTTTAAAATTGATTAAGTAAACTTTAAGCCCTAAATTTTTCAATGTGCTCATCTACTCAATATAGCTTATTTTATTCATTGACTATTCCCAGTCTCTATGGCCAGGAAAATCAGTACAGAAGGTGCAGCTAAGTCTTAGAAACTTATAAAGAATCAGATTTTGTACCTGCAGATTAAATTGAATTGGGGGAGCTTTTTCCATCTTTTATTTAAATTGATTTTTCTTAGTGGATCACAAAAGCCCAGATAAACAACACTGTCAAAAATAATTTTTAAAAGACTTCATAATAAAGAATAATTAGTACAAAAAAATAGGAATTATAAAATTTTCAAAATGTTTATTCATTCACCAAATATTTATTGAACACCTATATGAGCTACCTTTATTGGAAAAGATCCAATTGCTGGGAAAGCTTGAAGGCCAAAGGAGAAGGGGGCAGTAGGGGATAAGCTGGTTGGATAACATCACAGACCCAATGGACATGAATTTAAGGAAACTTAAATAGTGAAAGACAGGGAAGCCTGGTGTGCTGTAGTCTGTGGGGTTTCAGTCAGACATGACTGAGCAACTAAACAAGAGCATATGAGCTATACCCTGAGAATAGAGTGTTTTCTTTCTAATTTCATAGAATCTAACTCTTTGGGGGGAAGATAAACATTAAACCAAGCTTCAAACTAGTAAATGTATAATTTCCCAATATGATCTAAATATTTATTGTAAAAAGAAAATGCTCATTCCTGATATTCCAGTTTGTAACAAACTGCCTCAAACTTAATCATGTAAAACAACAACCATTCTATTATACTCATGATTCTATAGATCAGGAATCTGAGCAGAGCACATTATGGACAGCCAGTTCCTGCCCCACAATGACTCAGACCTCAGCTAAGGTTTCTTGAACAGAGTAATCAAATTTGTTAGATGGAAACTGGCTTCCCTGAGAATAAGAATTCTAATTTGAAAACTACCAGATTTTCAAGGCCTAGGCCCATGTATTGCCACAGTGTTACTTTCATCATATTCTACTGATCAATCACAGTGACCACTCAGATTCAAAAGGAAGAGTCATAGACTACCTCTTATTAGGTAGAGTGTCAAAAATTACTCTGGATCAAAAAAGCTAGAAATAATGGAATAATAGTTGCTAAGTGCTGGAGAGAAAAAACTTGTAAAATTGTAATTCTATACCCAATTAAACAACAACATTTCTAGCAAATACTGAGAGCATACTGATAGAACTACCAAAGAATATTCATCAGGAGGAAGGAATTGAACACAAAATTATGGTTTAAGATGAAAAATAATTAAGAGAAATAAAATATGAGTAATAAGTAAGCATTGATTGTATCAATAAATATTTATAAAGATTAATTAGAATGCTATAAAAATAAGATGAAACTAAAATACAAGACATACTGTGCAAGATAAATAGGCATGAAAAGATCTTTAGAAGGTTAAGATCCTTGTGTTTTTCCAGGAGTGTAAAAATATTGATTCATTTTAAAGTTTATTAAGTAAGAGATGCTCGTTAAATATAAAAAGGATGAAGGATGAAGATATAATGTGTAACTCTTAAACTAATAGAATGGGGGAGATGGGGAACTTGATCAAATAATATAAAACAGGAACACTTTTTAAAAAAATGATAAATAAGATGATAAAAAAATCAAATAAATTCATAATCACAGTAAATGTAACAGATAGAACTCATCATTTAAATATGAACAGACTTAAACTAGATTTTTAAACTCCAGCTATATGCTATTCACTAAAGCCACTCCTAAAAACATACAAGAAAATAAAGGGATTAAGAAAAATACCAGGAAAACATCATGCAAATGTTATATAGCATTTTAATATGAAACAAAATATGTTTTGTAAGAAACATAATTATTAATGAGAAGAGTCACTACATAAATAATCTCCAAAAAAGTCCTTGAAAAGAAGTAGGCATTTTGAGCTTATATGGATATTATGGCTTCAAATTAGATATTATGTATAAATGTTATGGTCTTAAATTAGAAAAAATGAAAATGGGCAGAATTACTAGTAGAAATTAACAAGCATAATCATAATGAGATGTCATATATCTTCCTTAATATTAATAATTGCTAAGTCAAATACAAAAATATAGCTTAATTGTTTTCTTGCTCTGTAATGAATATTCATAAATTTAGGCACAATAGCAGTCATTTATCGGCTCACCATTTCTGTAGGTAAGAAGTCTTGTATTCTCTGCTCAGGGCCTCAAAAGACTGAAATCAAGTGTCAACTGGACTGCATTCTTATCTAGAATTTAGGGGTCTATTCCAAGCTTACTCAGTTAGTTGGCAGAATCTAGTCCCTTATGGTGAGAAGACAAGGTCCCTGTTTTCTAGTAGTTATTAGGAAGGGATTGCTCTCAGAAACTAGAGATCATGCTCAAAACTATCCATTTCCCTTTTTGACTTAATAAGTTAACTCATCAGTAACTTAATCAAGAGAATAAAATCTGATTGTCACAGGTTCTACTCACACTCAAGGGGAAGTTGTATAAAATAGAGGCTTGGAGTCTTTGGGTCATCCTAAGATTCTACCTGCCACATGAAGTAATTATATATAATATTTGAGCAAACAGTGAATTTGATTTGATGAACATTATTAGAACACTGTGCCCAATAGATATAAATTGGCCAAAATGTACCATGTATAAAAAGCACAAAGCAAAAACCCAGTAAATACTAAAGAATCTAATCACTACAAAAGAATGATGTTCAGACATGTGTAAAGCCATATTTAAATAAGCAGCAAATCAATATCAAAAGTATTTTAAAATATTTTACATAACAAACATTTGGAGCTAATTCATGGTTCAAAGAGGAAATCATGCTTAAAGTTAAAAAAAAAAAAACTTGAAACAGTGAAAATTGAAGTTTTGCATAGTACAAATGGTGGGATATAGCTAAAACTGCACTAAAGGAAAATTTATAGTATTTCATATTCATAATAGGAAAGAATAAATCAAGATTTCCACTTGAAAAGAACAACAGAACAATATCAGAGAAAAAAGGAGTAAAATAATAATGAAAACAAAAAGTAATAAAAGAAGACAAGGAAATTATGGAGACCAACAAAATTAAACAGAAGTTAAAAAGTGAACATAGAGATTATGTTCACGATTATAAATTACATTAATAATAATCTTTGAAAATATAAATATACTGAGAATGTCAATATACTTGAAATGCTAGACAAAATGAACATTTTAAATATAACTTAATCATACTGGCTCAGGGGATTAAAACCTTAATAGACATATTTTTTTAAGTGACTCATATAAAGTATATATCTACAAAAAAATCAATGCTAGGTCTAGATATTTTATAGATCTGTCTTTTCCTTGAAAATAGATATTGCCAAATGTACACATGTTCTTCCAGAAAACAGATAGAGATCCCCTGCTCTGCAACTCACTTGATGATCATTAAAAAAATGGTAATATGAGTAAAGAAAATAGAGGACATAAAAATCTATAAATTGATGCAAATATTATAAATAAAATATTAGCAATCTAAAGTCAGAAATTATAAATTGTATAAGAATGGTTAACTTGCTTATTAACCATTATTAACAAAATAATGTTATTTTATTACTCAGAAAGTCTATATACCAGAAATACAGTTTTGCTATACCTGAAATAACTGAGAAATACAAGTTTCAAAAGATGCAACCAAACTTAATAAAAGCTACATAAAATCCTCAAAAAGAGTATCTCTTAAGTGTACTGAAAATCAGAGGATTGAAATAAATGAGACTATATAATGTACTATGTTCAAGGATGGGTAGAATCAGTAACATAAAATGCCAATTCTTTATAAATTAATCCAAAAAATAAAACAATTCCAATTTCACTCCTATAGGGTTATTTTTGAAACATGGCAAGTTAACCCTAAAATTTATATGCAAGAGCAAAATACAATAACTAGCTATAACAATTTTTAAGAAAAAAGATCAAGTATTAAAATATCAAGGGTTATTTTCACAGTTATAGGAGTAGTAGTAGTCACACAACTGTAGTTTCAAGTGCTTTTTCTGTGTCATATAATGCCCCGAATCTTATAATCATTTGCTAATTTGATTGCCATAAGAACTATTTGGTAGTTACCATTACTGGTTTCATTTTACAGATGAGGAAACCGAGGCACAGAGAGATGAAATACATGTACAAGGTCGTACACAAGGATATGGTAGAGATGAGATTCAATCACAGATGTTTAACCTCTGAACATACCATGCTATCCTCAGTATAATAACTGACAGTGTAGTTTGCAGCACAGATAAACAAAAATACAGAGAACCAAAAAAAAAAAAAAAAAAGACATCAGAAATGGAACAAAACTGTTACGAAAAGTTTAATACATAACAGGTGCCATTACAAAGCAGTGAGGAGGGAATGAGTTATTCAACAGGTGGTAGGGAAAAACTATATATCTGCATGAAAATGAATAAAGTTAGATTCCCAACTAAATATCATATATGAATATATATAGCCATTATAGGCAAAGCTTTCATGTATAAATTAAAATATTAAAACTTATAGAGAAACATATACCATTAAGTCCTGTGGCCTAAGTGTAAGGAAAATTTCTTAAACAAGACACAGTAAACATAAATTATAAAGGAAAACGAGTGATACATTTGAATACTAAATTAAAATTAAATATCTCTGTATAGCACAACACAAATAAATAAAAAGATAAATCATAGACCCAATAAAGGCATTTATATCAAGTAGCCAAAAAATTTTGGTAGGCAAAATTCAAAAAATCATTTTGAATCATGTTTTTAAAAAGCAAAGCTAAATCACCTAAAAAAAAAAATGGGCAAAGGATATAAACCAGCAAATAGACAGAAGAGCAAATCTAAAACTCCAATAAAGCTAAAAAATGGATGTTCTACTGTACTATCCATTAGACACATGCATGACAAAACAATAATGAAACAATATTTACCAATCAGAAATAAAGAGATGAAAAGAAAATCCAGTAATAATAAGTATTAGTGAGAATGCGAACCAACAGCTTTCACATACTATAGTGGGAGTATAACTAGCTGACCTCTCCAGGATGGCATTATGAGGTAAGTTGGACAATGTGCAGAGCAGTGTATGATAAGTTTTAGCTTATCAAAGTGTATTAAAATGAAAAAATGTCAAATACACATGCTGAGTAAAATTACAAGTAAAATAATACATGTAGTATAATATATAATATGTACAACTCTATCATGCTTATGAAATCACATCTATATATAAACTTATAAAAATAAGGATGGAGAGATTAAATACAAAATCAAGATCATTAATAACCCCTGGGAAAGGGAGAATGAGATGAAAAAAAGATGGCTATTAAGGGGGTTTCAACTATATTTTAAATGTTTATCTAAAATACAGATATGAAACAAATATGAAAAAATGTTAAGAATTGGTAAAGCTGTTTGGTGAGCACATAGATGCTTATTATACTGTAAACTTTTCCATTTGCTTCAATTATTTCACAGTATAGAAAAATAATTGTTTCAAGTGATATAAATAAAGTTGGATTAATTGAAGAGAAACAGTCATATGCAAGGTAAATTTAAGTGGGAAAAAAAGATGCAAGAACAGTAGTTTTTAGGAAAATAGGGAATTTTGCCTAAATACAGTATTTTTTCCCCTACAGTGGGCTCATAAAATATATATTTATTTGTCTGGAAACTAACTAGATAATTTTAAAATGTCACTAATAAGTGTTCTGTTTTGAATTATTCCAAATTAGTGAATTATTGCAATAAAAATGAGAAGTAATTCTTTTTTTAAATGTGAACTAGAATCTTAAATTAGGTTGAGATAATTTTTTAAGGATAAATGATTGGGAAGATTTTTCTCTTTCTTGCCTATGGTTGGATATAGCTAACTCTCAAAGGTCTTCTTTCATTCAACAAATATGTTTTGAGAACTTATTTTATGCCAGGGCCAAAATAAACAAGCTCTTTACTTTCTTGGTGGGGGAGGTTTCTAGTAAGAAGTTAGTGATCTGGTATGTGTATATACACCAGTTAGTGATGAGAGCTATGAAAAACTTAAGTGACACCAGGTACATGGTGATACGGATGATATAGGTGGGCAGTCAGGACAGACCTCCCCCGTAGGAGATGAGATCAGATGATAAGAAGCAATATATGCAAAAAATCTGGCCAGAAAAGCCTCTGGACACACACATCCCCCTCCAGAACTGAGATATGTACTTACATTCATAAATTGCCCAGTGTCCTTATGTCACTGAATTATATCTTTTAAGACTATGTTTTTTTTCTTTTCATTTATTTTTATTAGTTGGAGGCTAATTACTTTACAATATTGTAGTGGTTTTTGTCATACATTGACATGAATCAGCCATGGATTTACAAGTATTCCCCATCCCGATCCCCCCTCCCACCTCCCGCTCCACCCGATTCCTCTGGGTCTTCCAAATAAGGACTTTTATCTTGATTAGAATTTCTGCCTGCTTGAAGAGGAATCCAGAACCACACAGCAGCCTTGAGATGCTGAGATAGGGGCATTAAAGGCTAGGATCTAAGCACTGATCTCAAAGTTCATGAGATTCCATTTTTGAGTCTTTTAGAGTAGATTACAAAAAGACCAATTGCCACCCCTTCCTCTAACCCTTAAAGACACATTCTCTGACCCCCTTTTCTGCTTTATTCTTATTTTCCTGAGTATTTATGGCTCAGATACTATTGGTTATTTTTGATCATCTCCACTAGAATATAAGCTCCCTAAGGGCAAGAGTTTTGTCTCCCTTGTTTACTGCTAGTATAGTAGCTATGCATAGTAAAAGTTCAACAACTATTTATTATTTGAGTGACTATTAAATACTTGAAATCCAAGGGTCTAATTGTGTGCCCTGAATTGTGTCCTCATTGTAAGTTACATAGTTATCTCTCTCTAACCATATTATAAACACTTCTAGAACTGAAACTATGCTTCGTGGCAAGTTTGGGTTCCCCCATGATGTCTAAATCAGTACTGGGTATACTCAGGTTCTCAAAAAATAGTAATTGTTCAAATGATTGCTTTTCAGGGCTATGCTGCTTAAGGACAGGGCAATGGTGAAAATGACCTATTAACCTGAGGGTTTATAGTCCTTACAAATCTGTAATAGCTATTAAAGACATGCTTATGAGTTAGAGAAAAAACCATTTAATATTTGCAATCAGTGCACAGAAAAGAAACTCTCAAACAGGAAACTTATTTAGGCTTTTGATTTTTTTAAAAAAGTTACTCCATTCATAATCCAAATAATACTGTTATTCAGTTCAGTCGCTCAGTCATGTCCGACTCTTTGTGATCCCATGGATTGCAGCAAGCCAGGCTTCCCTGTCCATCACCAACTCCCAAAGCTTGTTCAAACTCATGTCCATGAGTCAGTGATACCATACAACCATCTCATCCTCTGCCGGTCCCTTCTCCTCCTGCCTTCAAACTTTCCCAGCATTAGGGTCTTTTCCAATGAGTCAGTTCTTCGCATCAGGTAACTAAAGTATTGGAGTTTCAAGTTCAGCATCAGTTCTTCCAATGAATATTCAGGACTGATTTTCTTTAGGATGGACTGGTTTGATCTCCTTGCAGTCCAAGGGACCCTCAAGAATATTCTCTAACACCACAGTTCAAAAGCATCAATTCTCTGGCACTCAGTTTTCTTTATAGTCCAACACTCACATCCATACATGACCACTGGAAAAACCATAGCTCTAACTAGATGGACCTTTGTTGGCAAATTAATGTCTCTGCTTTTTAATATGCTGTCTAGGTTGGTCATAGCTTTTCTTCCAAGGAGTAAGCATCTTTTAATTTCATGGCTGCAGTCACCATCTGCAGTGATTTTAGAGCCCAAGAAAATAAAATCTGTCATTGTTTCTATTGTTTCCCCATCTATTTGCCATGAAGTGATGGGACCTGATGCCATGATCTTAGTTTTCTGAATGCTGAGCTTTAAGCCAACTTTTTCACTCTCCTCTCTCACTTTCATCAAGAAGCTCTTTAGTTCTTCATCACTTTCTGCCATAAGGGTGGTATCATCTGCATATCTGAGGTTATTTATATTTCTCCCAGCAATCTTGACTCCAGCTTATGCTTCATCCAGCCCAGAATTTTTCATGATGTACTCTGCATATAAGTTAAATAAGTAAGGTGACAATATACTGCCTTGACATACTCCTTTCCCAATTTGGAACCAGTCTGCTGTTTCATGTCCAGTTTTAACTTTTGCTTCTGTTATTACAGTAATACTGTTATTACTACAAATTGATATTCATATGGACAGAGTTTGTACTGTGTCCAAATAGGTTTTGAGGGTGTCATGGTTTAAAATAGGTGGCAGTGGATGAAATATAAAAAGAAAATATGGGGGCTTCCCTGGTGGTCCAGTTGTTAGGACTCCACACTCTCAAGCAAGGGTCCCAGGTTGAATTCCTGGTCAGGGAACTAGACCCCACACACCACAACTAAAGATCCCATGCGCCATGACTAAGACCCAGTACAGCCAAATAAATATATAAATGTTATATAAATTTATATAAATAAACACATAAATGTTAAAAAAAGAAAATATGAACCACTAAATCTAAGAGGAATATTAACTACTTCTGAACAGTGAAGATTTGCCTTATGCATCAACTCTCTGGTTAGTCTGATTTGCATAGTGTCTATGTGGATGAAGGAAGTGCAGATAAGTTTGATAGGACAGATGAAGAGAAGAAAAAGGGCCCATAGCAACAGTTTCCAAATGGGGTTGCATAAACCACTTAACATCAGAATCACCAAGGGATGTTTGTTTGAAATCCAATTTCCCATGCCCCATCCCAGACCCACTGACTCAGGATCTGCTGGGGTGCATCTTAAGGCACCCCAAAGCTTGATAATCAGGTGTTCTAGGAGAAGGAGAAGGCAGGATCTGTCATCATCCCTAGATTACCACTGTTGGGAGCATAGCAGTCAAGGAGCTGCCAAGCTTCAGGTAACTGCAGTAAAAATAAGTACAGAGTTGAGGCATCATCCAAAAGTGGGTATGCAATGTAGATGTTTTCGAACTGTGGTGCTGGAGAAGACTCTTGAGAGTCCCTTGGACTGCAAGATGATCCAACTAGTCAATCCTAAAGGAAATCAACCCTAAATATTCATTGGAAGGACTGATGCTGAAGTTGAAGCTCCAATACTTTGACCACCTGATGCAAAGAGTCAGCTCACTGGAAAAGACCCTGATGCTGGGAAAGACTGAAGGCAGGAGGAGAAGGGGATGATGGAGGATGACATGGTTGGATGGCACTACCAACTCAATGGATATGAGTTTGGGCAAACTCTGGGAGATGGTGAAGGACAGGAAAGCCTGGTATGCTACAGTCCATGGGGTTGCAAAGAGTCGGACATGGCTGAGAGACTGAACAACAATATGGATGAGCTGGCTCAAACCACACTACAACTAAAACACAGGATCTAAGTACTGGCCACCAAAGAATATAATAATGTAATCACTGAAGTGACATTGCTAATCTCAGCAACAAAGGACCTGGTTGTGCAAGATGTGTGGCAAAAGGCCAATAGGACACATTTTAGGCTTTGTGGGCCATATGGCCTCTATTGCAACTGCTCATCTCCCTTTCCTGTTGTAGCATGAAAGCAGCCGTGGATGATACATAAACAAAGTGGCATGCCTATGTTCAATAAAACTTTATTTGTGATAACAGGTAAGATCTGGCCAGGAAGCTGTAGTTTGCCAACCCTGCTGTCATTTCTCTTAGGAAAAGAAAAATGCAACCGCTCTTGTCCTTCTTTTTCAACAGTTGTGTTCTTCTATGGACGTGTGTGTGTGTGTGTGTGTGTGTGTGTGTGTGTGTATGTTTGCTTTATATATTATCTCAATTCAGCAACTAAATAATATATTTATATATAAATGTATATCAAGATCACGTAAATAATGATTATGATTTTGTGGTTTTCCTTGTATTTTCTAAACTTTCTACATGCAATTATTTTTAATTTCCCTTTTGCAATTCTTTGCTAATCAGGAAAAGTATATATTTTAAAAATAAAAAAGAAAAACTGTTAGTTCATATGTTCCCTGAACCCCAGCAGAAAAGCTCTGCTGGGAGTTTATAACACCTTTTGTGTTGAAAACAATCCAGCCCCCATCACACTTGCAGATAACTACAAACTCATGGAAATCCTGCTCATTGGTGCAAGCAAAAGAGGAGCAGAAAGGACAGGGGCAATTCAGCAGTTAACTGCACAAGCTTTACCCAATGATCCTAATTTCCATGATTTTAATAATAATGAGTGAAACCCAAACTGTTAAGTTGCACTTTCTACCTCAGCAAAAGAGTGATAATTGTGCAGAGAATAATTTTATGGGTGAAGTGTGCCCTGTATTGTAAAAGATTAGAATAAAGTGCTCTAATACACAATGTCTTAGCAGGTGCAGGCACTTACCTGAGCAATTAAAATCTTCTTAATATACAAATCACAGCCAATGAGACTGCTGGCAGGACCGAATAGATCTTTCAGGACACAATGTGTTTGTTTCAAACAGGTTTTTTTTTTCCCCCCACCCTGGCTTTATTTATTTATTTTTACTAGGAGCCATTTGTAGATCTTTTATTTGAAAAAGAAAATTGACCAAACATAGACAATGTGCTCCAAATATACCCAAGCAAATTCATTCTCTTACAAATCCATTCAGACCACAAAAAAGCTATTAAATACCTACTGTGTATGAGGCACTGTGCTGGGTGCCGAACAGGCTATTTTGGGACCAGTTATCATCTTCTTGCCTACAACAGAGGGAAGCACTTCTAGATGCTGGCTACAAGTTATCAGGCTTGTGGAAACTGGTCATTTTTAGTACTTGGCAGGTTATTGGCTTTCTATCCAACTGGCTAAATTGGTGGTCTTAGGATCATGTGCCCAAGATGTGGGACTACTGTAACAGAGAGGCAACCCTCTGGAATTAATTACTAGTGCAAGAGATGTCAACTAAGAAGCAATTAATACAGGCACTGGTTCATATTCTCTCTCATCTCTTCAGCACATTTCAAGCTGGCTTTTGCTCTCTCATTCATAGAGACTACCCTTAAAAGGTCACCCATGACTTCCATGTAACCAAATCCAGCGGTCAACTATTGGCAGAATTTGACAGGAAATCATTTGTTCTGCCTCAATATCCATTATTCCTTGACATTCAAAATACTACATATCTTACTGTTTGTTTCTTCCAAGTCAATGTGACCGACTGGTTTCCTTCCTGACCTCTACTAAGAGCCCCAGCGTTTAGTCCCGGTTCCTCTTTTCATTCCTAGAGCTTTAAATTTGAATTATATGCTGCTGATTCCCCAATTTATATCTTCAGTCCAGACTTGTCTCCCAAAGTCCAGACTCATATATCTAAGAGTTTACTGACATCTCCATCTGGATGTCAAAGAGCTGTCTCAAGTATAAAATATCCCAAGCTGATCTTACTCAACAAAACTTGCACCATCCACAGTCTCTTCCATCTCAATTTACTGCAATTTCATCATTTCAGTGGCTCACGGAGAAAACTTGGGAGTCATCCTTGACCTTCCCTTTCTCTTATGCCTCACACTCAATCCATCAGAAAATCCTGTTGGCTCTACTTCCAAAATGTATGCGGATCAAATTCCTTATGACCACCCCCACTGCCACATCAATGTGTAAACCCCTATCAGCTCTCAATTGGACAGCTGCCATGGCCTCTGGCAATAATCCTGGAAATCAAGGGAGTATGATGAGTATCTCATCTCTGGTTGATTTTGATGGTGCAGAAATCAGTTCAGGCTCCCCCAAAAGTTTTTAGAAAACATGTTAACCACAGTTGAGTCTTGATAGGCAGAAAAAATAAAAATGAATAGTTTGGCCTCTTAAAACACAAGAAGATTTACAGGAAGTGTTTAAAACTCGCTTAAGTGACACTTCATCAATGCCACAATAAGTCATTCTTTATACTGCAGACATGCTGTTGGGACTCATTTGTTAATTTTTAAAAGAGAGAGCGAAAATAAGTGGAAGGTTATCCAGATTTCATGAATCAGCCTGTCTGCATGTCTGGGGGGAAATCTGTTTGGTTTAAAAATATTATTGGCAAGGGAAGGATGACCACAAATATGTTCTTTCTCCTGGAGCAATTCTGGCTTCTTCACACCGACACGATGACCACCACTATAGGTGGGCACAAAAATCTTCTGCTGTGAATATCAGGGCTTCTGGTTGTGTGAAGACACTGCCTGAGCCTGGGTAGTAGACTGTGGGTGGCTTCTGTGCTCTCCAGACCATTTCTATGGGTGGTGAGAAGACCATGATCATCATGACATCCAAGGGTCAACACATGTGTTCATCAAAATGCTTTTCACGTTTGCAAATGGGTGTTTATCCAGTTAGGATAGGCAATACCTATCCTTTAAGGTAAGACCCGGGGCTTGACCATTTAATAAGTAAACCCAGCCATTTTGATGCAGGTTGTCTATAAACTACATATTTAAAAACTGATGTGGGTGAACAAGCATAGCATTGGGTTTCAGCAGTTCAGAGCTCAAGGTCAACCATGGTCACCGATTCACTGACTAACCCTGGCAAAGCCTTTTTTTTTTTTTAACCATTCTGAGCATTTATTTTTATATCTATAAGAGGGAATGATAAGACCTCAGCACACATTGCTTTCTTGTTAGGCAGTCCTGCTGAAATAACATGAAAAATGTTTTGAAAACCCAAAGAACTATACCAATCTAAATAAATGTCATTATTTCTTTCAAATGCATTGCCTTGTTTTCATCGTTTCCACTCAGATTTCTGGTAAATTTTTTTTTATGGGCCAGTTTTATATCCATGACCTTACTGAAGCTTTTGTAGAGTGAAAAAAGTGCATCCTTATAAACACAGGAACCACTCCAGAGTTAGAGGCAAGTTTCATTTTATATATTTCACAAGAAAGCAGTGAGGAAATTGACATTTTCCCCACTTTATCAGAAGTACGCGATGAGCCTTGTTATCACATACAAAGTAATTAAAACCAAGAAGAATAGATGTGACAAAAAAATATCCATCACATAGCAAGTTAGATGATTTTGGTGAAGTGTAATAGTGTGCATCAACTTCTGCAGGAAAAGTCTCATCAATTATAAATCAGCCCCACAGTGCAGAGATTAAAATGTGACTGCTTCTCCTTAGGTTGTGAGAGGGAGAAGCTGGTGTGGAGATTTCTCCTCCTTTATCAGATGGAAGTGAAGCTGGAGGTGGGCAGGGCATTGGTGCCACTCCCCGTAAATGTGGCCCACCTCTATGTTCTCCTGCAGCCACGGTGGATATTCTCAAGGATGTACTTCTCTCTACTGTTCTGACTGAGGGTTCTCTCTTGTCTGGGGGAACTTGGTCAGACCTTATGCAGAGCAGCCCCAAATCCAATCAAAGGGAAATGGGAATCAGAGGGTGAATGCCCCAAAGTTCCCCATAACTAGGTGATAACTCTAGATGCACCAACTTTCAGAGGAGCCCCAGAAAGATGAAGCCCCAGTTCCCTGCAGGGGCAACCTGCTCATTACTACGTTTTTTTAATGACTCCCTTAACTTTGTCTGACTCTACCTATGATCTCATATTTGCTTCCTGTGATCAACTCCCAAATAAACTATCTGCACCCAAGTCCTCTGTCTCAGGATTTGCTTTCCAGGAAATCCTAACTAATGCAATATGCTTTGGAATCAGATACATTCTAATCCTTGTTTAATCACCTGGTAGTTGTCTGGCCTTAAGCAAGTTACTTAATCATTCTAAAGTTCAGTTTTCTTATCAGCAAAATGCAGGTGATAGTAACCATGCCAACTTCATACAACGATTGTAAAGATTAAATAAGATCCAAAACAAATTGTACCCAACCTGACATTTGATAAGGGCTCAATGAATACTAGCCATTGTGATTATGGCTGTTAAGAAGACCCTCCAAACAATAATGAGGCACCATTCACTCCTATCAGAAGAAAGTTACAAATACTGACAATACTAAGTGTTGGTAAGGTTATGGGAAAATGGGGATGTTAATACTCTGTTGCTAGGAGGAGAAACTGATATAATTATTTGAACAAGCAATTTGAAAATAAAAAGTTAGGTTGAAAATATGTATATATTAGTCCAGTCCAGTCTCTCAGTAGTGTACAACTCTGCGACCCCATAGACTGCAGCGTGCCAGTCTTCCCTGTCCATCACCAACTTCCAGATGCTATGATCCAGTTAATTCCTATCCTGAGAACATGGCTTACAGAACTCCCATGCTGTACTATAGAAAACACCTGTAAAAATATTCATGACAGTATTGTTCATTACTACACAAAAATAGAAATAATCCAAATTCTTTCAGAAGGGGAAAGGATAAATAAATAGTGGTATAATTATACAATGGAGTACTAGGCAGCAGATAAAATGAACAAATTATTTCTATATTTATCAAAACATGTCAACATGATAAAACAGAGCAAAATAAATAGGTTATACAACATCATAGTTGTATGAAGCTTTTTATGTTTGTGAACTTTTCAAACTTCACAATTTGATTCTATAGGTTATTTATGCATCCGTAACTGTGGAACTGTGGTGTTGTAGAAGACTCTTGAGAGTCCCTTGGACTGAAAGTAGGTTCAACCAGTCCATCCTAAAGGAGATCAGTCCTGGGTGTTCATTGGAAGGACTGATGCTGAAGCTGAAACTCCAATACTTTGGCCATCTCATGCGAAGAGTTGACTCATTGTAAAAGACCCTGACGCTGGGAGGGATCAGGGGCAGGAGGAGAAGGGGACGACAGAGGATGAGATGGCTGGATGGCATCACCGACTCGATGGACATGAGTTTGAGTAAACTCTGGGAGTTGGTGATGGACAGGGAGGCCTGGCGTGTTGCATTCATGGGGTCGCAAAGAGTCGGATACGACTGAGTGACTGAACTGAACTGAACTCATAAGTAAAAATAAAAAACATGCACTCATCCATTAAAACACTGATCACTGAGGACATTTGATAGGAGATTTCTGGCTTGAACAGGAATTTTATTTCCTCACAACTCTGGAGGCTAGAAGTCTGACGTCAAGGTATTAGCAGGGTCTGTCTCTTCTGAGACTCGCACCATCTTCTCCCTTTATCTCCCCATGGTCTCCAGTCTATACTTATGTCCTAATTTCCTCTCCTTATATTACTTTATTTTATCTTAATTACCTCTCTAAAGACCCTGTCTTCAAATACAGTCACATTCTAAGGTACTAGGGGTTAGAACTTCAACATCTGAATAAAGGTGACAACACATCTCAACCCATAGCATTTATGAAAAAGAGAGAATAAACTTTACCATGTAAGTTATTAGTAAAGAATGATGGGGGGAAACAGCACAATGACTATAGAATTTGTAATTATCAAAATAACAGGTTACTCAGAGCAAGATACTATATACTTCAGGCCAGTTCAGTCTTTGACTGGAGAAGAACTACTGCTCTGAACCTCTGCAGTAAATAAAGATGGAAGAGCACCACCACCCTCTGTGATAGAACCATAGAAAAATAAAGGTCAGACCTTTCTGCTAAGGTGCTTCTTGCCAAGTTATCACCTGTACATCCAGAACACAGTTATGCATTTAATTGTGGCTGGGTGGGTTGGTTGGTTTATCTTTGAATCCAGTCTCCTTCACAAGGGATTTGAATCTGTCCTAAAAACACATGGTGGTTATTTGATGCTATGTCCTGCCACCTGAGTTGTGTGAGGCCATCCCATTTTTCATTCCTGCCTGCCTCATCTCTGTCCACGTTGATATTGTTTTGATATTCTGCCAGGTGAAGACAAGCGCCCACAGAGCTGATCAGTTCTCTGGTGAAGGATGATGAAATTCAAATATACATATTTATCAGTTGATTTTCACATCTCTCCTTCCAAAATGGCTCACAGTTCACGTGACCCTGAAGGTGCAAGTGGCAACTATAAATCTGCCCATCAGAATGGGCACCAAGACACTCTCAACTCAGACTTCCTTATGAGTCTAATCTTAGCTTGACAATGACCCTCCTCAGAGGAGGTGCCCAGCAGCATCACTGAAATGCCTGCACCTCTCCCTCTAGCTGCGCTAAAGCTCCTTCTCTTTGATGCCAGAGACTGGTCACCTTTTATTTCCTCTTATCCAAACAGAGTGCACGGTCCCCTCAAGGATCAGAATGCAGCCCATCAAGGCACTGAAAAACTGGAAATAAACCCAGATTTGAGAAGCCAGACAGTCAGGTCAGCACACCCTCCCCAGAGCTAAGCATGTTTCTCAACACGGTCATGTGGCTTGTCTTCTTGATTCACCTGCAGGGGGCTTTCTTCTCCCAATGGCACCCCAGTCTGAACCCCACAGAGATGTCTTTACATTCCTTGGGGATGTCCATTTGATTTCTAAATAAAGGCAAGTGAATGGCAGGGCCAGGGGGACTTGCACCACTTTACTTTAGCTTCAGCATCCGGCTCCCACCACCTTCTCTGCTCTATGACCCAACCAGCTTTTATGATGCATAGTCCCAGCACCTTCACCATTTATAGCACAAAAGCTATTTAGCCAGTGCCTGCAACCCTTCAGCCTGCAGTGCCTTGACAGCAGAGGTTATAGGAAAAAAAGAGAGAGAGGGAGATGAGGAGAGAGAGAAAGAGAGAACAATGTGCAATCGGCACTGCATTAGAGATGGAAAAAGTACTTAAAGCCTGCAACATTCATCAAGACTGAATACATAAATGCCACATTTTGAATAAGCGAAGCAAAAGACAATGACAAAGGAAAGGCGCATTGCTTCAGGAATCTCTATCATTTTCATTTGCTGCTGTCAGGAACCTGTTTTTTGCCTCTCACTCTATCAGCCATTATAGCATTAATGAAGTAACCTCACATAGTTATTGACTGGCTTGTCAGAGGCCCTGCCTGATCCCTTAATAGAAACCATTGGTCTTCAGTTAAAAATGGGGTGAGCTGGGAGGTGCTGTGGGCATGTGCTGAATTTCAAGTGCACTCCTGAGGTTATCAAAAGCCATGAAATGCAAATTATTATATTTTTTAAACACACAGATTTCATGCAACTGAGCATATAAAATTGACTAATATTGTACTTTATGCATGCCTTATAATGTTTTCAAATATGCTCTGCATATGTTCTCCCAGAAAGTTGTGGGTGGTATTTGAATAAGCAGAGGTAGGCCTAGTTTTTATTTTGTTTTTGAGTTCTCTCCTGCTTGCTGTAAGCTGGCACTTCTACCTAACACAAAGCCACGCTGATGCACTGTCTACTCAAACACTATCACCAATCCTTTGTCTGAATTTCAGTCTTAGATGAAAATCATTTTTTTTTCATGATTTTGTTTACCCATCTAACAGTATTCAGATCTGTAAACCAGTATATCATTTACTAGCAACTGCAGATTGGCAGGTCTAAGGAATAAATTCTTGTCCCAAAAGGCAGTAAATTGGAAAAATCATCCTGAATGTAGAATGTTTAATTCCAGTACCACACCACCACAGAGCAGATATGTTAAAACATAAGCACAATAAGATAGAAAAGAGTAAATAAAAAGTCAAGGACAAAAAACTTGGAAAGTTGCTTGTATTTCCGAATCAGGAGAAGCAAAGACAACGACTACAGGGTCAAGTTTGAGGGCGTCTTCAAAGAGACACTGATAATAATGCATAGCTAGCTTTGTTTTGGGGGCACATAGCCTGCTGGCTTCATATTGGTATTTAATTGGATCATTCTCCCAGTATAAAGCCCTGACCTTTTCTCAGCTTCTCTGGGGAGGAAATGTGGTATCTATGTCTCTGGATTTGCATCATGGTTCCCCCAAACTGGCTCTCTCTGACAGTAGATTATGTGCACTCCTTACCTTTGGGATCATCCAAAAACTAAGAACAAGAAGCTCAAAAATTTCTTCTTTTCATATTTTACCCTCAAATACCATGTTGCTTCTCTTTGCCATCAGGAGTATGTTAGCTCAACGGATTCTTCATATAGATAATCTGTAGACTCACTGAAATACGCTACATTTTTTTTCATTTAGCAGTGAAATTAAAGACCTAAGACTTAGCTATCATATAAACATTGATGATCAACTTCCAGAGGTTCTAGGTAGTTGAGAAATATTGACTGACTCCCATCCTTAGTCCATTACATTCAAGCAACTATTTCATTAACCTGGATAAAGAATGAAAATGTGTTTCTTCTGAGGCATTTGTTTTCTTTTAAACTGGACCCAAATTATTCAAGAAAAGCAAATTTCTTATAGTTTCTTCCATAGGTCCACAAAGTCAACAAATTTCCAAATTAACAGACTTAACAGACTTCTCGCTCAGTTGTGTCCGACTCTTTGTGACCCATGGACTGTAGCCCACCAGGCTCCTTCATCCATGGAATTTTCTAGGCAAGAGTGCTGGAGTGGGTTGCCATTTCCTTCTCCAGGGGATCTTCCTGATCCAGGGACTGAACCCAGGTCTCCTGCACTGCAGGCAGATGCTTTACCCTCTGAGCTACCAGGCAATCCCTAGGTTGATAATTTCCAAATTATCAGGGTGCAAATGATCAATACTCTTGGTCTTGGGCATAAATGATGACCATTCATTGTCTACATTATTAGGAAGATATTTATCATGAGTTAGAGTATTGATCCAAATGTGAACAAAGGTTACAAACTTTTTAAATGTATAAGCTCAAATAAAAAATGGGAATGTATCACTCACTCTTGGCTACTTTGAAATTTGTATTACATTTCTTATGTTAACAAACATAAATGACAAATTCATATAACTCAAACTAGAAGCCACCTTCATGTCATTTTAATTCAGTGTTCTCATGCTACACATGAAGAAAACAGTGTCCCAAATAAGAAGAGTGACTTGTTCAAGCTCACATAATAAGTCACTGACAGTTATGCATTCATTTACTCAACATACATGTATTTAGGCATATCCTATATATGAGGCACTGGAGTAAAACCTGGAAACATAGAAACTGCATACACCTGGTCTCTGATTTCAGAGAGCTTATGGAATTAGGAAGCTACACCACAGACTGTGTAGTGATTTGTGATAAGTGCACTAAAAGAAGTAGATATTAACAATGAAGGTTGACAGACAAAGGAATATTTAAGCTGAGACTTGAAAGATAAAATGGATTTAAGCATATGAAGAAATGGAAAAAAGAGCTTACCATTAGGTATTAGGCCAAGGACACCACATGTGTGAGAATTCAGAGGTGAGAAGTAAGAAACAAAATAGGATGATGCAGACTGGAGTAAGGGCTGTGAAGTAAGAGGAGACTTGGTGGTGGGCAGAGGCCATGTCATGAAAGGCTTGCAGGTGGAGGTAACAACTTTGAACTTCCTTCTTAGGGCATTCTGAAGTCATTAACAGGGCAGTGAGCTAATCAAATTTCTAATTTACAAGTTTAATCTGGCTAGGACTTGAAGAAGAAAAGGCCAAGACTAGAGAAAGGGAAACTACTTAAAACTATAACAAGTGAGAGAGGAAAATGTGGTCACTGAAGTGGGGATATTGAAGAAATATTTAGGAGTAAATATGACAGACCCTGGTGATGGAGCAGGAAGAGGTAAGGAAGACATAGAAGGGAAGCATGCCTTCCACATTTTTCGTTGGGGTAAATGAACACTCGATAGTTGTATTCACTGTAAGAGCAATGGGAGGGGACCACTTTTCCATGAAAGAAAATGATGAGTTCTACTTAAACAATTAATGGTCATTCAGGTCATCAAGTGAATAAATATTGCAAAAATCTAAAGCAAGAATGGAATCTGGGCCTGCAGACCTCGCATCCAGTCCTTTTTCTCTGTAACTGCATGAATGATTCCTCCTTGTCTAAAGGGGCTGAACGGTCAAAGCAACTTTCTACAAAGTAAATATTAAACAATTTTGAGACAATGGAGAGCTTCTTTGGAATACACACTTAAGACTCTTCAGTTTTTACAGTCTCAAAAGTTATGGTACAATTTTTCAGCTAGTACATTACAGTTATAAAAGAAGAAAAACCAAGAGATAATCACCTTGCATTTTATGCATTTATCACACCATGGCTCACAAAGAACTCTCACAATTGTGAGTTTCCACATTAATCTCCCAACGGAAATGTGCTTTGCACTCTTTCCAATCACTGCCGTGAAACAGATTTCCACAACTTCCAGTGAGATGTCCATGTCAACCCTATGACATTGCTTGAGTACTCAGATCCACAGTCAGCTGCCCTCCGCTATCCGCTCTACACATGCTCATCTGTTAATAAGGGAACTGAATTAGAATATCCTCAAGGTCCTATTTAGAGCTTCCCTGGTGGTGCGGATGGTAAAGTGTCTGCCTGCAATGCAGGAAACCCGGGTTTGATCCCTGGGTTGGGAAGATTCTCTGGAGAAGGGAATAGAAACCCACTCACTTGGAAAGTTCCATGGATAGAGGAGCCTACCAAGGTCCTATTTGCCTTTAAATTTCTGTGATTCCAAGCCTGAGGTCTAAAGTTCTAGGATATTGAACTTTTACTACATTATTTGTAAATTAGAGACACACATAAGGAAGAAAAAGAAATATATACTGTGTTAGACAGCTCCAAGTGGAAAGTGATAGCAGGAGGAAGGAGCTTCAGTGGAGACTCACTGGGATGGTGAGCTGGCAAGAGAGTGAGGAAGCCATGGAAAATAAGGAGAGTTGGGTATGTTATTTAAGCATCATGTTGACTCAAATCCTTGCAACAAATGCTCCTGTTTCCCCAAGGAGTAGATTCCTAGGCCAAAGTCTGCTCTGCCTCATCAAAAATCACAAAGGGGATATTTATATTTTCATCATATCACCATTAAGAAGCAGCAAGCTCTTCTTTTTCTTGGTGTTCATGGGGACAAACTGCAATAACTAAGAGCAAAGAGTCAAGGACTGCAGGAGGGGCAGAGGAAGGAAAAGGTGTTTGATATTTGATCAAATCACGGGTCATGTGTATAACATTTTTTTTTTTAACAGACACACACCACCTACACACCCATCACACATACATATATATCTATATGTGCACATGCTCCCCATACAAATGCACATGCACACACACCCTCACACACATGCACACCCCCACGGTCACACATATGCATACCATTCTCCATAAACATATGGGCAGCACATTTCATCTTTGCCTGGGCTGCACAGCCACCCAGCCCTCCAGCTTCCTTCCAATGGACTGGCCATTGGAAAGACAGTGAGGTTTGATCTGGGAAACAGAGCAGTTGGAGCTCCTAGAGGAGTGGTCTCCCAAGCTATACTTCTCTTGTTTATTCCTCTTAATGTGCTGTCAGCACAATATCACCAAGTGCTCATTCCCTCTAAGGACAATATTGCCCACAGCTCTTTTCTTCAAAGGAGCAGAGAAATGAGTGGGCTGTATAGTGTTCTGCTTGAGCCCATAGTTTCTGCTTTTTAAAATGTGTTTAATGAGAGGACTAGTCATTTGTAGAAAGGAACAAAAAAGTCAAGGGCACATTTAGATTTCTCCATACTAATTAAATGCTTATTCCCAGGGAAGCATTTGGGTTTTCAATCAAATCTCCAAAGTTTGTTGGCCTCCTGGATTAAACAAGTCCATTTCCCCCCGACCTGGCCCTGACTTTTGTTTCATTATGTAGATCTGACCTTTACCTCACAAAAGTGTTGGCACAGGGAAGACACAATGAAAATTTTCTCTCCTACTGAAGTGCTGAATTCAAGATGGCTCCCACGCAGAAGTTCTGCTGTCACAGGACCCAGCTCTGAGCCTTGCCCATGCTATTCTGTCTGCCCTGGAGTACTGATGCTCATCAACGCCCTCTCAAGTGAGCCGCAGAGACTTTTCCAACCAAAACTGCTAAGCCAAACCACAATATCTCCAAGCAAGACAGAAAAGCAAATCAAATCCCCAATGACAGCCTGAGACTTGAGAGTGTCATACTGTCTCAAGCTTCCGTTTCATACAATGTTCAGCATAGTTGAAACATGCAAATGGACCATCTTTTCTTCTCGGTCTTTCTGTTATTTTATTTTTAAGGATTCAGGAACAGCAAAATAATTAGCATTCACTGAACTCAGTAGGGCATCCATGTATAGTCTTACAGGGGTCAAAGTATAGGATGTTGTCCTGTAGAAACTTTTTTTTTTAATACAGAGGAGCTACAGTCTGGAACATCCAAATTGTATCAAGACTTTGCATCCCTATGCTGGGTTATTTGAAACTCCAACAGACACACTACAATGGGGAAATTACTTAATCTGCTTCAAGATTTATTGCTATTGTGCTCCATACACCAGGTTAAAATAGAATACCTCAGAGAGGCCTCAGCGGGTCAGGAGTCTAATTTGCACTGCAAGTATTTCACAGCACATTACAAAGTTTTGGACAGAGCCTTTAATCCTCAAAATCATTAAATCCTACCTTTGCATTGATATGCATATAAAAACATTCTGCCAAATGAATCTGCTTTGTGTTGCCCTCAAAATACTGCTGCAACACAGAAAAGAGTAAGAATCTGAAACATTCTATGGCTCACAGGGGTACAGTTTATCAAAAGGTGAAAGAGAGTTTGTGTAAAGCAAAAAAAGGAACTATTGTGTTGGATTGATTTAAGACTAAAATATGCTGTTCAAAAAAATAGATTTTTCACCTGTCAGGCAGTCGTTTTTACAAATGTATGATATGAGTACTGATTAGTGAACATGTTCTGTTTTATGTGAATTATAATATAACCCTTTGCTTCCTTGCTGTTCATCTTAGAGTTCCTCTTTTGTGGGACTCATATAGTGTTTCAGTTTCTAGGAAAAAGGTTAAGAGACACATTCACTGCAAAGTAGAATTGATCTTTCGAAATCATCAAGTGGGCTTAGAGTGCAAGAGGAAAGCAGTGCTGAGTAAAAACAAAGAAACTTCTGCACAGTGTGGAGGCTGTCAGTACATAAGGCACCAAATTCCATTTTCATATAAGAAATACATGAGCACTGGCTCTCCTGACACTTGCGCTGACATTTCTCTGAAATTCTTATGACTTTGTCATCAACCCACATATTTTCAAAACAAATTGTCTCATGTTTGTTTGCTTTAAAAACAAGATGCCATTGTCCTAGATGAAAATGTGACTTCACAGTAAAAATGTCAGCATGAAAACACAAGGAAGGAAAAAAACTGAGAGGAAAATAAAAAATAGAGTCTAAGTAGTCTTTTCTACAGGCATGAATATTGGTGATTAAAAGCGATTTCAAAAACTATGGCAAATATATTCTTATATCTCATAAGAATACTGGATGAATAACGATAGGATGTTTAAAAGCAATTTGTTTTTATGACACTTTTTTGTGAACTTGCAGAAATTAGTGACAACAGCAACAAAATCAAGGGCTATTGACATCTCATAGCTGAAAAGCATAAGCTGGCATCATTTTGCAACCTTGTTTTCCTTGGTTACAGGCAGAGTAAAAATAAAATATATCTGGCAGTTGAGAAATGGCAGGGTAGCTTCTGGAAATTATATTATAGATTATTCACCAAATGAATTGTTTCTCTTTACTAAGATGTGAAACAGTAGATTGCAAGAAAAGCAATACAGATGTAACTGAAAAGCATAAGGCAACCCCACCTCCAAACCCACCACTTTTTCAAGTAGGCTGTGCTAGGCTGCAATTTTGACAATATTCCTATGTCTGTCTGGAGAGAATCATATCCAAAAGCTGCCCTTCTACTCTCTTTAGAAAGTCAGACTTGAAAGGGGATTGAATTAAGTTGAGACTACACAATCTATTCTATCATTCTTAAGAAAATACACACAAAAAATATTAAATGAAAAATCACGTCATGGAAGCTCACTCACTTGCTTAGTGATAGATAGAAAACATAAGCAGCAAGTATATGACAACTTTTACTGGATATTTTTCAACTCCAAACAATGAGAATTTAACTCCTAAAGAGAAGCTTTCTGAGATTGACTCTGAAGGAATGGCAAGAAGGATGACTGATGGCAGGGAAACTTGCTGGAGATCCAGATCTCCTTCAAGGCACCAATGAGGTAGTACTTACTTATTGCATCCAAAGAAATGATACTTTTGAATTGTGGTGCTGGAGAAGACTCCCAAGGGTGCAAGGAGATCAAACCAGTCAAACCTAAAGGAAATCAACCCTGAATATTCACGGGAAGGGCTGATGGCTAAAGCTGAGACTCCAATACTTTGACCACCTGATACAAAGAGCTAACTTACTGGAAAAGATCCTGATGCTGGGAGAGATTGAGAGCAGGAGGAAAAGGGGGTGACACAGGATGAGATGGTTGGATAGCATCACATACTCAATGGTTGAGCAAACTCTGGGAGATGGTGATGGACGGGGAAGCCTGGTGTGCTGTATTTCATGGGGTCACAAAGAGTTGGACATGACTTAGTGACTGAACAACAACTTATTGCATTCAAGTGCACTCAGCTCTTGCTGAAAGATTAGCCATGTCTATGGCCTCATTCAACTGGAACAGTCTAATTTGTATAAACCAGCAAATGCAAGTTTAATTTATACTTGTCTGTCAAATTTCATTTCAGTTGTCTTCATAACTAACTTCTGAACAGTCAGTGATCAAATTATATATAGTGTTGGTCAGAGGTTTTCTGTGTCCAGAACACAGATATGACTATTTACAATCTTGATCTAGATGTTGTTGTCCCTACCTTTTTCTATGTTATGTATATTACTACTAAAACCTCCATGCATTCATAGGAGTGGAGATACAATCACTTGGACTCCAACTTTTTGCAGCAATAAAATGCCCTGATGCTGGTTGCTTTGCCAGTGATACTTGGGAAGTTAAGAAGTTTAGCAGTTAGGGAGAGAGGGAACAAAAATAGGCTGTACTAAAACAAATAAACCCAGAAGCTTAAGGAAATATGACAAAATATGATACAAGAACTCCAAAGAATTAGGGATAGGTTATAGGTTATATAGTTAAAAAAAACAGATTTAAAACAAAAAGTGTTGTGAATGAAATATATGTATGTGGGTAAGAGTAGGGAGACTATAAGTTTCAAAAATAATAAACACATCTGGCTAAGGGGAACAAATTAAAAGTAACGATTACTATAGATGAGAACATGCATTCAACAAACGTCCTCTCAGGTACCCATTTCCTACAAATGGTCCAGCCCTGCTGCCTAGAAAAGAAAGAAAAGAAGAGGCTCCATTCAAATAGAGGGTTATTAAGCAGTCATTTGAATCCAGGAGCCTATAAAATCATTGTAAGTTATATTTTAACTTGTTTTAATTAAAAAGGCTTTAACTGTCCCCTCATCACTTGTGGGCTGAATTAGTTTCATTCAAGAGAGGCAGTTATGTATGGGAGCGACCACTCTCTACTGAGTTAGGGGATCTCTCATGCAACACATCTCACCAATTACAAGGTAGGGATGCAATTCTATGATTTATCATACATTTTACTGTTAAGTAATATAACATTATAGATACAATTTGTACCTATCTCTGTGCAGATTAGAGAGGTGGCACGTGAAGAGAGGGTCATTAAACACAGAGCAAGGGCGAGGGCCAAGCTCTTCTCTTTAACAAGCTGCTCCAAGTACCCCCTGTCTAATCCATGGAGAGGAAATAATAAATTGTTCAGTAGCCTCTTCCAAGTCGTGCTCTTCGGGGCTGCTGGTTTTATTAAAACAAAGAGATGTAGGGGGAAAAAATATCATTTCTGTGTGCGAAAACAACAACTTCGGATATATTGAGATGATTTCTCTCATTCCAAAGGTGATGGGATTCTTCACACTTGCATGAATATGGATGTGTGTGTAGACACACATCACACTCGTGGATGCAAATCCATATCCCACAGAAGCAGAATGCATATTGACATTCTAATTTAAATAAGGACAAATTACAGAAATTTGCTGCTCAGGTAATATCATTTAGGTGTTGCATTTGACCACTACTAGCCACTAAGAATACAATGCAAGCTATGTATGTAATTTTACACAGTAGCTGCATTTTTAAAGTATAAATAAATAGGTGAAATTAATTTTTTATTTAACAAGATATATCCAAAATATGATCATTTCAACATGTAAACAAAATTAAAACTATTAGTGAGATATGTTGCATTATTTCTTTATGTTTAGTCCTTTAAAGTAGGTATATATTTTATAATTAAAGCACATCTCATTTCAGGCTATACAATTCAAGACATCAAGAGCCCCGTGGGACTTGTGGCTTCCATATCAGATAGCACAGCATTAGAACTATGCACATATTTAGTGACTCCATGGTCTCCATTACAGCTTTTCTGCATTGTTTGGAAAAGGGTGTGGGGTTTTTTTAGCCATTTTACCCAAATAAGCAGTTCTCATAAGTACAAAATGGATGAATGATATTCCACTACACTGAATATAACTCTTTTCAATTCCACTAAGATCTAGGCTCCTGCTGCTGAAAAGGTAAGTTCTTTAACCTCTATCTGCTCTATCTATATTTCCTTTCTAAGGTCAATAAACGTGGACATAAATATCAACCTTAACAGACAACCCAGACTACTCTTATTGGAATATCCTATTTGTAATATTCTTTTTTCTGAAGTCTTCTGTACCACTACTTCCAGCTTTATTAAACTCAACTAGACTTTCTTTTGCCCTGACTATACCCCCTTTATAACAGGAAAATTATATAATCCGCTTGAATGGCAGTACAATGAGGTAGGCAAAGATATAAGGACCCTGTTAGGCTGCCTCATAAACCCTAGCTTGTCATAGGACAAGTCATTGATTTCTATTGGCAATCTCATTGTAATGTCAGACTGTAACTTGAATTCATTCTTTTCTCCTCTCTGAGGTAAACAATGGGCCAAAGAGTAGAAATGTACTAAAGTGAAAACACAGTAATACTTTCAGAAATAATTGGATAACCTGACTTGTTTGATATCTGAGAAAGCATAGGTTAGCAGGGCCTCACATAACACCTGAACTAATTGCCCCCCAAATTAGTATCTGTCTCTGGAGCTTGGAAAAAGCAATTCAACTGTGACTAGAGTTAGGGAACTAGTCAAGAGAAAGATGAAAGGCAGGTCATTTGGGGGAAGAGAGGGAAACAAAAGTCCATTACTTTCATATTAACCTCAGTCATTCTATCCATTAAGATATATAGCTGTCACACAGATATGACTATGTTTGTGGGAAAGACCACGAGTTTGGTTGGGTCAGACAGATTTGTTCTAAACTGTGGCCTTAGCAGTCATGTGCCATGCATTATCAATGAGTTCCTGTGAATCTTAGCTTTCTAATCTGCAGTAATGGCTCAGCGTGATATTTGTTCAGCTTCAGGTGCCTGAAATGTGTGTGCTCCCACAGTCAACAAATGCTCTTGTCATCTATGGGCTAAGGAAGAACATGACTCAACATCTGCTTCAGAAACAGGCATGTGAACACAATGAGAGAAAGGTAGCTTGCATTTCTTCTTAAAGGTTCTTTCCAGCTCCATATTAGTTTCTAGCCTCACTGCTTTGCCAACAAGATCCCATTCTGGGGAGCTAGCCCATATATTTTAGGCAGTCCAAAGTTCTTTGTGAGGCTGTGTCTACTGTTTGAGCTAAGTTCTTCAAGAGTGGAGTCAGTGCAGATGGTGTCTATATTCATGGAAATTCTGTTAGGAAGAGGCCACAATAATTTCTTCCTCTGTGCTCCCAAAATCCTTTGTGCTCATTAGTCTATGACTGGAAGCCAGGATTATTGTCACTTCCATTGTTTGTCCCTGTGTTGATGCATGATTGTCCTACAGACTCTCATGTACTGATATGCATAAAATTATACAGATGATAGCTAACTAGATAGAAAATAAATTTATATATGTAAAACATACATACATAAATTTAGGTGGCCCATAATGCTTACTGATATGATAATCATGATCCACTATATTTGAACAGAACAACAGAAGAGCATTTTCCATGTCACTTTGATCCTCATAGCAGTCCTGTGAAGTCAAAATTCAAATTGTTCAAAATTGTTGTCACCATTCTAGGCTTCTAATGGCTTGTGTGCATGTACATGCTCAGTAGCTCAGTCATGTCTGACTCTTTGAGACCCCCTGGACTGTAGCCCACCAGGCTCCTCCTCTGTCCATAAAATTTCTCAGTCAAGAATACTCCAGTGGGTTGCCATTTCCTCCTCCAGGGGATTTTCCTAACCCAAGGATCCAACCCATGTCTCCTAGGTCTCTCACATTTCAGGCAGATTCTTTACCACTGAGCCATAGGGAAAGCCCTGATAGGTTAAGGTTGTCCAGTTTACATCACAACCCAATTCCTGTCCCTTAGACTAGCAGTTCCCATTTATTCACTTATGGATCTCTATTGGTCTGTGACAAAATTTAAAGTGATTCACACAGACAATGCCAATATCTGATTATTGTTCTTGAGAAGAACTCTTAAGTCTAATATTTATGTTCTTTCTATTTTTAATCATAGTCAAAGGTCTTTTATGTACATGAAGTGATATCAATAGATAAAAGGAGCCTTTTTAAAGCTCTTGGAAACCAAAATGTTGACAAACATATCCATTACAAAAAAGAAGAAAATAGGAAAGAAGGAAGGAAAGAAGGAGGGAGGGAGGGAGGGAGGAAAGATTTTACTAATCAGTGAAAGCAAAACTCTGGGAACTGCAAGGTTAGGTAAAATGAGTTATATGGCTCTTTTGCTTAGGTATTCTATTTTCTTTGGGGAAAACAAGGCCAAGATGGGAAAGAATCAAAGAATCATTGGATAAAAAAGTAATAAAGATTCCAGCTAAAGGGAATCAGAGGGCTAGACCAACAAAGACAGTGACATTAGAGAAACAAGTGATATGCAAGGTTCAAGACCTGAAAGAATTTATTATAAAAACCCAATGGGAAACAAAGAAAAAAAATTAAAACACTTCAGAAAATCTTATTTAGCAGTAATCATTAACAACATGGGGCTTCCCTGGTGGCTCAGACAGTAAAGAGTCTGCCTACAATTCAGGAGATCTGGTTTTCAAACCCTGGATCAGGAAGATTCTGTGGAGAAGGAAATGGCAACCCACTCCAGTACGCTTGCCTGGAGAATCCCATGGACAGAGGAGCCTGGCGGGCTACAGTCCATGGGGTCGCAAAGAGTCGGACCCGACTGAGCAACTAACACACACACACACACACCCACACACACACCAACAACATGAAAGGCTTAACCTGAAAAATGATAAGGAACAAGTAAGTCCTTGCTATGGACTAAATAAATGTTTGTGTACCCTCAAAATTCATGGGTTAAAACTTAATGGGAGATCATTACATCATGGAAGTGAAGTCCTCATGGTGGGATTAGAGCATCTATAAATGAGACCCCAGAGAGCTAGCTCTCCCACCCCTCCTGCTACATGTGAACACAATAAGAAATCAGCAGTTTATGAACCAGGAGAATGTTCTCCAAGATGCCAAATCTGCCAGCACCTTGATCATGAACTTGCTGTCTCCAGGACTGTGAGAAACAAATGTTGTTTAATTTTGGGTATAGCAGCCAGAATGGACTCAGACAGCTCGCCTGTCCAGGCATCAGTGAATGTGGACCACAGTTCTGAGACCATTTTGCATGTGGCTTACAAGTTGGTTAGCTTCTTGAAAACTTAGTTTCCACTTCTGGGAGGTAGGAAGTGGTGAACACACAGACCTTGGTGAACATATAGATCTTGAAGATGTCTTCCAGCTCTAATATCTCTTAGTGATAATAATGATAAACAAATCTAACTTTTATTGAGTAAATATTATGCAAGAACTACTCTCAATCTTCATGGCAATGCTGTATGGTAGAGATCATTATCCCAATTTATTTATGAGATCACTATCCCATTTTATTTATGAGATCACTAAGACCAGGAGAATCAGGAAAGTGTGACCTGCTCAAAGCCTTGAAGTCAGCTAAGTAACAGAGCTGGGATTTGAACCCCAGTTTGCCCTCTCGATTCCATCAAGATGCCTTACTTGTCTACTGTGCCATAGAACCTTTATCCAAAACCCAATTTTATAAAGAAAGGAATGGCTTAACTATTTGAAATGTTTTCATATTTCATAGACTATCATAAATATGAAAGAAACACCCTGGAACTAGCATCAAGACCCCTTGTGACCCAGAAACACCTCACCATCATATACCCAGTGTGCAATGAGGTCATCTCACCAACACTGCACCTAATAGAATTTTTTCTTCTGAGATAGATTTTCATTCAAAGCTTGGTCATCATAACACAATATTCAGACTTGAGTCAGACTTGGAATTCCTAATTAAATCATTAATATTTGCTATAATATGTCCATTTGTAATTAAACAGAGCAGAAATCCAGCCCAGGCCTGTCTCCTCAGAGGAAAAGAAAATCATTATGACTAGTATTGCTGGATCTGATCATTGTCTCCTGTTTTATTCATCATGTGAAATGCCCAGTCCCCATCAGCCACCACAACGGCACGAGAGCCACAGGCCACCACAAACGGTGTGACAACTGTCGGGATGATCTGCTGCCAAAGGCAGGGGTGACAGACAAATGCAGGGCATTTTCATCCATGGGTCCCCCTCAGCAAAGTCCTCAGAGGTAGGGAGAGAAGGGTGAAGCAGTCCAAGAGGGCTTGAGAATTTTATCCTTAATTCCCCCACCTCCAGCTCTAAACTGTAAAATGCTTACTTATCTAATGTCACCTTTCTGGCACCTGGTTTTTGCCAGTAGCTAACATGGCCAGCATGACTTCACCCATTCTGTGTGCCTCACATCCTATATCAGCTCACTTCATGGGGCTGTAGACTGAAAGTGGGTGGGCAGCCTGGGCAGGAGCACACAGCAGTTCCCCACGGCTCCCTGGGACTTTTCCTCTCACAAAACCAAAGCAAAAGCAACATGGCTACTGGCAGCGCCAAGACGCCTCAGGGAGAACGGGAAACAAAGCCGGTAGTTTCTGAGGCCAAGAAGATTTTGATTAAAGCACTTCTCAGGTTTCTCTCAGCCTGTGGCCTGAGGTCAGCACACAGATCTCAGTCTCTCAGTCCTGGCAGAAAGTAGGTGGTCAGGAGGAGTTCTTGCCCTGAGAAGACCCTGGGCTAACTCCTGACTTCACAGGGGTCCTTACGACGTGCTCCTAGCTCCTTTCCAATTGTCAGAGATCATATTAGTGCAGTTGTGAAGGTTTGACATAAGGATGAACAGAAGGGCTGTTACTGGTTACTGAGAGGAGAGAAGTTTCCCTTCCAACGGAGAACAAAATCCTCTCCTAATGAATAATGCCGGGGGTGGGGAGGGGAGTGATGGCCGCTCTCAACAGCCCTCTCCCCACCCCACCCCCACTTGCTCACCCTCACTCTCTCAAGTTAAAATCACAGAGCACAAGGCAGAAGAAAAAATGTGTTCCCATGTTGAAGTTTGTCCTAATGTGAGAATATAAAGAGCTCATGGTCATGTATGGGGACAAATTGTCCCTATTTCCCGAAACAAGGACACACACACAAAAGGTCAGTATTGAGACACATTTTGGCATTTTTGTGGCACAGAGTGATTCCATTACTATTAAGCCTTTTCTCAGCATCCCTTGTCTTCACACCACCTCAAGCCACCATTAAAATCTCAGCATTGTATCAACTCCTAATGGAAGTGAGACCCATGGTTGACTGCAGCATGGAGTGAGGGTAAAGCTGTGAGAATATGCCTGGTAATGATCAAAAGGAGAGAAATCTAGGGAGCTCTCAGATCCAGAGAGAGGCGGGGCCCAATTTGTGCCAATGTGGGCAAGTCACCAAGAGGCCAGATAAAAGGTCCTCACTTGGAAATGAAATGCTAAGCTTTCCCAGAAAATAAATTAAACAAACATAGTGACCCTTTAGGTTTGATATCATTGCATTAATAGTAATAACAATAATAAAGCTGACATAGACTCACAACCTGTAATTTGTAATATTTAGCTCCACGTTTCATATTGGTATAAAAGTTAAAGCATATTTTTCATTAATGCCAATATAAATTGGATTTCTTTTTCTGCCTCTAATTGTCCCCACCCTCTGCTCCTGATTAACTCTTCCTCTACCTCATTTTTGCAGGTGCTTCCTTATTCAGTGTTGAGTCAAAAATCGAGGCTGTCCTTCCCAGAGGGCCCTTGAATCCCACTTAACCTGGCTGGTGTGATGTGCTCCGCAGGAGGGAAGCGATGAAGCAGAACAGAGGTGATCACAAACTGAGAACTGTTCCTCCAATAACAGAAAGGGGGAAATTAGATAAAGTGCCTTTTCCATCATCTCTCCATTCCTGCCCCATTTTGCATAAGGAATCCCTGGGCATTCTGATTGGTATTATTCTCTTTGCATTTGCAGCATGACCTCTAGGGAGGTCACTGTCACTCCCAAGGCCTGTGTGACCCTGGCAGGGCTGGCCATTCCAGACCAGCCACAGGCAGACAGCAGACTGCGCCATGGAGGGTAAGGAAGGTCACCGGGTTGGCCAGGAGAGTCTCTCATCCGGTAGCTGTGTGTTTTGCAACCAACCTGGAAACATTAACACAAAGGCCTGCCAATAAGCTACATGGTGTTTGCATATCTTATACACACCGAAGGGAGAGACAAATGCCTGGTGGGAAAAAAAGAAAGAAAGAAATATGAACTCAGCTATTAAGCAGCTATAAAATGTTTTGCTCTCTTCCCTATTTCAAAAGCTTCCGTAGCATAAATAGTGGTCAAAAGTTCAGTGAACTGTCTTGTAGTGTGGGGTTCCATTCAAACGGGGCTATTTTCTGAGAGTCTCCTGACACCATATCTAATTTCCAAAATGAATATGCTTTAATTTTCCTTCTTCATGCATTGTGCTTTTTCCTCATTTAAAAAAGCAACAGCCTCTGGCAGTAAAGGACATCACATTTCTGTGTGAGATGAAGCTTTTTTTCCCTGTATGCAGGGGAATGGCATGGGTCAGGGGAGAAAAAATATATGCAAAAAACAGCACACCCCACTGACCCCAGTATATTTTACATTACAATTTTGCCATTTCCAATATAGGTTCATTTTGCAATGGACCATATCAACCATATTTCAGGGCTTAAAAAAAAGTGGCGGGGGGGGGAGTGGTAGGCGAGGCATTGTCTGCATACAGTATGTCCTAGGACCAATCGTCTGATTAGGGTGTAGTGTCACCTACAGAGAACATACATAGACATGTACACAGCTCCAGCTGCTCAATGCAGGGTACCTTTGCAAAATAGATAGCAGTATATGTGGATCCTGCCAATTAAAAGAGGCATTAGGGGACTTCCCTGTGAATGTAATCAAGAAGAAGTAACTATTTTTAATGACGTGAATGTCATATTCAACGTCTCTAAGCTCATCTGAAAACACCAATGTTTTCATTGTAGTTTTATTGAGAAAAACTGCAAATAGAAAAGGGGGATCTCAGTGGTCCTAATATACCTACATATAGGTGCACGTGCTCAGTCGCTACGTAGTGTCCGACTCTTTGCGACCTCATGGATTGTAGCTCACCAGGCTCTGCTGTCCATGGGATTTCCCAGACAAGAACACTAGAGTGGGTTGCCTTTCCTTCTCTAAGGGATCTTCCTGACCCAGGGGTTGAACCTACATCTCCAGCATTGGCAGGTGGGTTCTTAACCACTGAGCCACCAGGGAATTAACTGTATATATATTTACACACTTGGATGCTTTTGGACTGTGGTATGGGAGAAGACTCTTGAGAGTCTCTTGGACTGCACGGAGATCCAACCAGTCAATTCTAAAGGAAATCAGTCCTGAATATTCATTGGAAGGACTGATGCTGAAGCTGAAACTCCAATACTTTGGCCACCTGATGCAAAGAACTGACTCATTGGAAAAGACCCTGATACTGGGAAAGATTGAAGGTAGGAGGAGAAGGGGACGACAAAGGATGAGATGATTGGATGGCATCACCAACTCGATGGACATAAGTTTGAGCAAGCTCTGGGAGTTGGTGATGGACAGGGAAGTCTGGCATGCTGAAGTCCAAGGGGTCGCAAAGAGTCAGACACGACTGAGAGACTGAACTGACTGATATTTACATACGAGTGTGTATCTCAAAAGGTCTAGAATATATAGAGATGTATAGACATAAAAATACAGAATCAGAAACTTATTTAAGTCATCTTTTTCTAACTCAAGTATCTCCTAGAACTCAGCAGTTAATTAAGATATTTTACATGATGATAATCTTAAATTTTGACATGTACAAATAAAGATGATATGTGTTTATTTATTTATTTTTTGCTGAGTCACTCCCTATCATGAATAATTACTCTTGCACTGAAATATTTTCTATTGGTCAAGCCCTAGTCAATCAATGAATCAATTAACCAGAAAGTATGTTTTGAATTAAATATATGGAATCTGTGAAAGGTATAGAAAGCATGGCCAATGTCTTCAAAATACCTGCCTTTCAAGAGATGAAATCAAATCAATAGGTTTGAAATCACTTGACAATAAGCTTTAGAATATGAAACACCAGATGAATATTTGGTACTTGATTTAACCTGGCTTGTATTGGCAATAAGATGTATAAAGTTGATAAATTAGTGATATCTAGAGTAGTCAAAGAAAGCTTTATGAAAGAGGTGGTACTTCATCTGGACGCTGAAAGATAGACAAGACAATGAGAAAAGAAAGCAAAACCATGGGAAAAGGAGGGTAGTTTGGACATCACAAGTAAAAGACACAGAGGCCAAGAACTTATTGGGATTCCCTTCATAATTGGTCATAAGCATATCCATGCTTCATATAGTACACAGTACTTGTAATACTGGCCTTCTCTTGGGGAAAAAATATCAGTGATAAGCAATATAGACTCAGTGTCCTAGAAACTTAGGCCCCCAGGCACTCACAAAACAAAGAGGAAGTGAATGGGGACTTACTTCACTGAGTCCATATGCCCAGTATAACAACTGTCTCATGGAATGCTCACTACTCCCTGTGAGCTTTGGGTTATTGTTCCATTTTGCAAATGACAAAAGTTCAGGTAAGAGAAGTGAATATGCCAGAGGTCACTAGTAAATGTTAGTGCTGAGCCCAGGCAGTCTACCTTTAGAATCAAAGCACATATGACTATAACTGTACTTCCCTCCCAAGAAGCGGTGATGTGAAAGATGAATAAACAAAAACAGTATCTCATAAAAGTCCAGAGACTCTTCACACAAAGATAAATAATGGTCATTTGGAAAGCATATGATAAAATTGGTGGACTTTGCTTTAGGAAAGCCCTATTAAAATCTAAACCTATTAATCAGGTATATTAAGGAGTAATTACTCACGAGATGGCAGTTCTCACCATGGGGTTACTTTAACCAGCAAGATCTCCAGGCACACTTAAAATAGGACTCCATTTACAATGAATTTCAGGCATACTATAAAGAATGAAGTGAGCCACCTAATACCAAAGTCTTTTAAGCCGATTTGTTACAATATTACGTTACGTCAACATTGCTCAGCACTGTCCAATAAAAATAAAATGTGAGCCACATATATAATTTAAAATTTTATAGTAGAAACATTTTAAAGAAAAAGAAACATGTGAACTTGATTCTAATATTTTAATATAATATATCCAAAATATTATTTTGATAATCAATATAAAAATTGAGATTTTTTTTACTTTTACTTTTTTGTATTTCCTTCAATGTCTGGTATGTATTTTATATTTACAGTTCTTCTTAACTAACATTAGCTGCACTTCAAGTGCTCAATAGCCCCATTCAGCCAGTGGTTATGGTACTAGATGGCACAGATCTAACTCTTTGTCTATTTTAAGGTTACACTTGACTCTTAATTGGGACAGACTATTGAGAACCTTAATTCTAGAAGCAATCTGTATATATATAGTTAATTTCTTATTCTCTAAGAGCTATCCCAATTACACTAACAGATATATTCTTATGAACCCAACTTTCCAGTAGGAATATAGCCATACCTTTCTCTTCTGGCATGACTGGTTCACACAAAGTATGACTGAATCTCACCACCTGAATCTTTGAGTTGAAGGCATTTATTCCTTCCTTTATTAATGTAACAACTTCCAAAACAGTGTTGGAAACAATCATGGTAAGCAGAATGGGAAAGAGGTAGGTGACTTAATTACACCAGGAACCCAAGCATTAAAAACTTGATACATAAAAATTAAATGAAATATGGCTAGACAGGGAAGCTAATATTACAGGTATACAATGGGAAGAGAAATTTTCCAGCATATACAAAGAAGAATGGCTTCCAAGTAAAACAGTTTTACCTCATGCTGCAGATAGATGTTTCATTTCTGTAGCTGCATGTACAAATTTTACTATAAGAAATTACTTATCACTACTCAGAAATATGGCCACTAACTCTTTGTGATTGCCCCTCCTGTCCTCACTCTTGGGTAAGGCATAGCTATTTATCTACATCAAATGACTTGATTCCAGTAGCAAAGGTCTAGTCCTCCAACATGAACTGGATACCCTGCCAGATTCACGGTACAGCCTCACTCCTTAGAGCTCTTCCAAGAGCCTCTGATATGAGGGACTTCTTCTGAATGATAGCAGGCCACCTAGCCTACAAGCATTCAGCTCTGTAGCCAACTCATTTGCTAGCCCCAAAGTTCTCTAAAAGAAATGAAACAAGTTTAACATTCTCAGGCAGGGATCATTCTTGTAGATGAGTTGTCAACACATTCAGCACACATGGTCTGACAAACCACATGGGAGGAAGAGAGCGCAAGTGATCCGAAGATTCCCATTTCATTTGCCTATTTCGGTAACTGAGAAACAACAACATTCTTCCAAAATCGCCCAACTACTAAAATAACTTGAAGACTCTGGGGTGCTGTATATTGGCAACAGTTCAACAATAAACAAACAAACAAAAAACAATAAATGAAAGCTTTAATTAGATCATTTAAGTTACGAGTATTAAAAAAAAAAAAAAAAAAAACTATATTAGGGAGCAGATACTGGGATGTATTGAATGTGGAGTCCAGATACAGACATTGCAAAATGAAATCAGGCAGAAGGCTGGATCTTTTCCCCTAGTGCTTCAAGTCTGCATTCCTTTTTCCCGTGATGCACCATCTATTTGCAATTTAAATTGTGGTGTCTGTACCACATTTATCGCACCTATTGCTTATCCGCATATAAATCTATTTTAGAGCTGAGCACTAACTTAGAAAGATTTGTTATAAATGTCTTATTTTAATATTTTATGCATGTACTATAATTTGATTCAAAGTGCTGTTTGTCTAAAATACATAACGATGTGTGCTGTGATCAGGCTTCTGTTCTTCAGGAAATATATTTAAGGCAAAACAATTAACTCATCTGTGCATCACACTCACAGAGTCAGCTCGTGTTTTGAATTACTTTAATGTACATTCATCTTCTGTCCCCGTTTCTATAGGAATCTTGTTATAAACTGAGGTATGAGCATCTCATCTTCCCTAAGTCAAGATGGGAATCCCTCTTGAATTTTGTCCTATATCCCCCTTTCCAGGGTAAAGGAAACCTTCCTTGAAATCAACAGGCTGCCTCCAAGTAAACCTATGATAAAGGGGCCCATGAATCTGAAAGTAGGGATGAAAACTATTTTGGGGGCCCATAGCAATGCAAGATACTATCCTAGAGCCTTCAGATATTCTTTCTTAATCCTCTCCAAAAAACTGAGGTGCTTATTATCACACCCATCTAGCAGATGGAGTCAGTGAGGCTCAGGAAAGGTCAATAAATTACCCAAGTCTCCCCAAGGACAAGTAGCCAAGCCTCTATATTCTAAGCCTTTACTCTTTCCACATACCATGCTGCCTCCAGTGCATTCCATTTTAATATACCCCAATTCAAAAGAGCACCATTCAACATAAAAGCTAAGTTTTGTGATACATTACTCCTCAGCTGTTTTCTAGTTCATTGGAAACATCCTCCCATGTCTGGTGGGTGACTGAATAAACTGCATCTTGACTCAATTCCTACAGTCTCCCAGAGATGATGAGTACACATGGTTCTATTAAAAATAGTTCTAATGGTTTGTGTCTGTGTGTATATATGAATGAATAAATAAGTAAAATGAAAAGTAAAGAGATGAAAAGGTAGACCCAATTTATCTAAAGCATGTGCATGCATTCACAGATTGATGTGAAGACTGACTCAGCAGAACACAAGGTCAAAGGCAAACTCACTCTTCTCACTCCAAACCCCAAAAAAGCATTGTATGAGCAAAACCTGGTAAATTAAAGACAGCGTTCTCTGACAGATTAAATGCCCCTATGATAATCTCTCACAGCACTAAGTAGCTTAGTCCTTATCACAGTTGCAATTTTACATTTGTCAAACTATTTGATTAATGTCTATTTCCCCCATAGATTACATCTTTCTTTTCTCTCCTTCTGTGGCTTCTCTAGTCCTGAGCACATAGTAAATACTCAACAATCATTTATTGAATGAATAACAAATGAAAGATTGAATGGACTGTGTATTCCCACTGCTCATTTTTAGAAATTTGTATCATGAAAGGATTTTGTTCCATAAAGCCTAGGCCAGCTAGTAAAACCATGTCCCTCTTCCATATCAGTTGTCTTTTTTAGTTCCTTGCCCTGTAACCTGCTCCATGATATAGCCTGGAACCATTCCCCAAGTCCCACTACCAAAATGTGTGCTGTGAAGTCATTGCACTGATATATCTCATGTGGAAAAGTACTAGAGTGTGTGTGTTTGTGTGTGTGCACACAAGCACAAACGTGAACTCTCAAGGCTGGGAGAATGTCATTGCTGGTGTTCCTTTACTGGCTACATGGTAAGTTCTTCCTCTCCAATGATTTGGGATAGTAGTGACCTAAGAGAAAGAATCTTCACTGTCCATCTTCATACCTCCAGTTCTGTGGAGAGGACTTGCACATTGTAAAGTCTGAACAAAGGGATTATTTGAATCAGGTTCCTGAAGGAAGGGCTCAGAGGAGAAGCAGCCTGAAACCATTCAACAGGGGCAAGCATAGTAACCTCACAAACTTCAAGCCAAAATGAAAGCCTCAGCACCCTCACAGGGAGATCTTATCCTAGGACCTCTCAGTTTCTCTCTCATGCCTTCTTCCAGACAGACCAAGAGCTTATGACTCTGGCAGAAGAGATTCAAGTGCCAACCATGTGCCAAAGTTTGCATTCAGCCCATACTCCTTTTTCTCCATCTCTGCCATGCCTTGTTGGAAGGGACTGTAGGATACCAGATTCATTGGTCTGAAAAGCCTTATGTTCACCAGTAAGGAAATGTATCTGCTCAGCCAAAATCCATGCGAATACTGACATTTTTATCTTAATTGTTAGTTAATTTTCTTCAAACATGCATTCGCTAATACCTTTGGCAAGTGCCTGTATTTTTGCTAATTCAACTGAATTCAGTGAACAATATACTGAGTCCCTACGACGTGCATGTGATGCTGAGTATCACAGAAGATCAAAAAAAAAAAAAAACAAAACGCACACACACACAACAGATTAGTGTCTAGCTTTAAGGAGGTCTAATAGGAGAGACGGATATGTATGCAAATAACTGCCACTCAGTTATTTGTCCTTTTGGGTTCCAAACTTTGATAATGTAGAATTTATGTCCTGTGTCTTTTCTGCCAATGAAGTTGCTAATACTGGGCTTATTGACAGTCCTAAAATGTCTACATAGGAAAGACTCAAAGATAAAAATTTGGAAAGGACAGAAGAGCTTGAAGTTGCAATTACTTCAAGCTGTGTATGTAAACCTGAAAAATAAAAGTTTGTTTCAAAGACTAAGGAAGCAGGTTAGAGGTTTGGTGTGAGGAGAGGATGGGCGTCAGCACCAGTGGGATAAACTTTTAGGAGACTCTAATCCTACTCTTTATTTCTGCCCTGTAATCACCACAATCTATAATGACATTGTCTGTTTATATTTACTCGATGGTCTGTCTTCCTCACTAGAGCACTGGAAAGGCAACCAAGCACGAGGCTGTGGTTTCTCCCATGTGAGCAAAGACCTTGTCTGTCTTGTTCACTGCTTCATCTCCAGTGGTTTCTGGCACAAGTTAGGCTCTGGATCAGTATTTGTTGAACAAATGTATGATGAACATCAGAGAATACTGAGCTCAGAAGAAGAAAAATGCATACTAGTCTAACTCTACGGAGAGAAGCAGATATAAACCTTCTCATTGATATAACATAGGGCTTCCCTGGTGACTCAGCGGTAAAGAATCTGCCTTCCAATGCAGGAGATACATGAGATGTGGGTTCAATTCCTGGGTCGGGAAGATCCCCTGGAGAAGGAAATGGCAACCCACTCTAGTATTCTTACCTGGAGAACCCCATGGACAGAGGAGCTTGGTGGGCTCCAGCCTATGGGGTCGCAAAGAGTCAGACACGATTGAGAGCATGTGCCTACACACACTGGGATAACATGAGAGGAAAAAGTGTCATCACTTTGGCTGAAATAATTATTCACAACATGTCATTTCTAACAGAGGGGGAGGTGGTGATTGCATTTCCTTATTATCATTCCTAAGTACCTTTGAATGGAAAAGGAAACAGTAAAGAAGCACTGTGAATGTCATCACCAAAGGACCCATCTGGATGTCAAGGTCAACACCCTGGAGAAACACCATAAGCCAGCCGTCAACACTCATCTTCTGGAGAAGTAGTCCACGGGGCCCCTGGCCTCCCTTCTTCATCCAAAGATTTACTTGTCAGTGTGCTTGTGTATGTCTAACCTTTTCTTTTTAAAATCAAAACCCTGAAGAAGAGAAAGTTCCTGCTGAGACCACTTGTCTGGCATCCTGGGAAGGGCTCAGAGGACTATTCATCTATTTAGTGACAGAATTTTCCATGCTCAATAAATTCTGTTGCTTTGTAACTGCAATCTTGTGCTTGGTGTATATCCTTTCCAATGCTCTAGATTTCTCTTTGCTTTTACACTTATGGGTCTGGTGCCCTGTAGGAGGTTTATTTTGGATATTCAGTGATCTTGAAGCCATAGAGCAGCAATCTTTCTATCTCCTATGATGAGTACTCAAGGGGATGTCTACCTCTTCAAATTAACTATGTAAATTTTAGCAGGAAGTGATAATGAGAATAAAGAAACACTTCTCTCCAACTTGAATCACCAGCAAAATAGTTTGCAAACTTTAAACTGAAAAGCAAATAATTTTTAAAAAGAAAAAAAGCAATTGAGTTATTATAGTTAATTCCTCTTTTATACTAATTATTTATATATAGGTTGTTCATAACAATCTGGATTCAGGCTAGAACTCAATGTTAGAAGAAACAGGCAGCATATTAAAGCACCTTTTGGCCCAGAGATAAATGCTGTCTTCCAGACCTAGACAGAAGCCTGAATCCCAGGTAGTCACTGCACGTAAATGTCAATGACTACAATGTGAAAGTGGATGGCTTTTCCATTAAATCAGAAAGTTGTTCAAAAGATGTTGCACATTACCTGGTAGATGATAGGCTCATTAAATGGTTTTCCAATATCCACTATCTAAATCCATCCCAAATAGAGAAGAAAAACTCAATAATATGTTGATAGGTTTTGGTATCATCTTTGAGATAAAAGAAAAACTTTTTCTTGTTAGGAATAGAGCATATGCAGATCCAGTATATATCTGTATCTATACATACATATGTCTTGGGCTACACTTTTCCATCAGAGATCCATCCCTGGTCCTTCATCATTAAACAAAGCAGAGGAAAGGAATGAATCAAGGTCACATGGGAATTTTTTACTCAGAGATCACTGGCAATTGCCCAACAAAATAATTTAGTGCTAAGGAATATACTTCACTAAGCCTCCAATGGCTTTTCTAACTTTATTTCCTTCATAAAAGTCCTCTCAGTCTGTAATTATGCTACCATCTTTATATTTTCTTGTTGATTATTAATGTCTGTCTACTCCATTAAAAAGTCATCACCATGGGTACAGAGATCTTGTCAGTCCACTAAAACTTAGAGATAATTGTCAAGTCCCTTATTTCTAGCACTCCTTCACTAAGACTTCAAATATGGAAAATAAAAATTTCCCTCACTGACAACTTTCTCAGTTTTATTTTAATTCTTTCCATTGCATGCAGTGTTTTTCACTTGTCAGCAGAAAACTTGACTCCCTAGTCACATAAGAAGGCTTCCTTGGTAGCTCAGTCAATAAAGAATCTGCCTGCAATGTGGGAGACCATGGTTCAATTCCTGGGTCGGGAAGATCCTCTGGAGAAGGGAATGGCAACCCACTCCAGTATTCTTGCCTGGATAATCCCATGGACAGAGGAGCCTGGCAGGCTATAGTCCATGAGTTCTCAAAGAGTCGGACATGACTGAGTGACTAACACACACACAAGAAACCTTAGACCCTCTGTGTCCTAATTGGTTGTGACAAACAGAAATACTCTCATACTAGTGGGAAGTCAAGAGGAAGGGAATTTTGTTGTAGGGAAATAAAGAATCTCATGGAATCTGGAAAAACTGCAGAGCGAGTTGTGAGAGCTCGGAAAACACAGAAAAACATTCAGCCTCAGAGATTCTCATGGTGTGGTGCTTTCCTCTTTGTTCTATTTGATCATAGCTTTAATTTGTACATAACTGCCAGGGCCACATCTAACCCTATTCTCCCTTCCATTGCCTAGTTTTTTAATTCAAGCACTTACTGATAATCAACGAGGCTACCTCAGTGCACAATCACAGAACTTCAGAGAAAGAGACTGGATTGGCTCAGTCTAGCTTTTCTTTTTTTTTTTTTTAATTTTTTTTTTTTATTATTATTATTATTTTTTTTTTCCAGTGGGTTTTGTCATACATTGCTATGAATCAGCCATGGATTTACAGGTATTCCCAATCCCGATCCCCCCTCCCACCTCCCTCTCCACCCGATTCCTCTGGGTCTTCCCAGTGCACCAGGCCGGAGCACTTGTCTCGTGCATCCCTCCTGGGCTGGTGATCTGTTTCACCATAGATAGTATACATGCTGTTCTTTTGAAATATCCCACCCTCACATTCTCCCACAAAGTTCAAAAGTCTGTTCTGTATTTCTGTGTCTCTTTTTCTGTTCTGCATATAGGGTTATCGTTATCACCTTTCTAAATTCCATATACATGTGTCAGTATGCTGTAATGTTCTTTATCTTTCTGGCTTACTTCACTCTGTATAATGGGCTCCAGCTTCATCCATCTCATTAGGACTGGTTCAAATGAATTCTTTTTAATGGCTGAGTAATATTCCATGGTGTATATGTACCACAGCTTCCTTATCCATTCATCTGCTGATGGGCATCTAGGTTGCTTCCATGTCCTGGCTATTATAAACAGTGCTGCGATGACATACAGATGGCTAACAAACACATGAAAAGATGCTCAACATCACTCATTATTAGAGAAATGCAAATCAAAACCACAATGAGGTACCATTACATGCCAGCCAGGATGGCTGCTATCCAAAAGTCTACAAGCAATAAATGCTGGAGAGGGTGTGGAGAAAAGGGAACCCTCTTACACTGTTGGTGGGAATGCAAACTAGTACAGCCGCTATGGAAAACAGTGTGGAGATTTCTTAAAAAACTGGACATAGAACTGCCATATGACCCAGCAATCCCACTTCTGGGCATACACACTGAGGAAACCAGATCTGAAAGAGACACGTGCACCCCAATGTTCATCAGTCTAGCTTTTCTTAGAGGTTTACCAAGACATGTCGCTGACATTTCTCTCTGGAGCCACATCCCTTCATCAGAAGTCTATTCTTGGTCTGTCATTATTGGCCAAGACAAGCAAGGAAGATAATAGACCAGGGTCATATGAGAAGAAGGGGCTGCAAAAGGGCAGAGCTTCAGATAAAGGGATAGTGGGCAGGCAGTGCACAAAACAGGGCAGGGCACACTATCAAGTCCCTATTAGCTATGGGGCCATTTATCCATATCTTAGAACATATTACCATGTAGCTTAGATAATGTGGTTCACTCCTGTCTTCTGTTAATACATAAAAACATAACGATTAAGAAAAATGAGGGACTCCCTGGTGGTCCAGTGACTAAGACTCTTTGCTGTGAATGCAGGGGGCCTGGATGCAATCCTTGGTCAGGGAACTAGATCTCACATGACACAACTGAGTTCGCATGCTGCAACCTAAGATCCTGCCTGCCACAACTAAAAGATCATGCATGCCACAGTGAAGATTAATGATCCTGCCTGCTTCACCTAAGACTGAGTGCAGCCAAATAAAACAAATATTTTAAAAAATGAATATACTTTTCACAACAGGTTATGCAGTATATCTGCTAGTATGTTCCACTTTCCATCCTTTTAGCATGAGTACTAGATAATAGTGAATATGTTGCTTATATTGATGATGATGATAATTAATCATATGATGCTTATTATATGTCAATCCATTTTATAAGTTTTTTATATCTATCAGATAACTCTCACAAAATCCCTATGAGGTGGGTGTGATTATTAATCCAATTTTGAGATGAAGAAACTTAATCACAGAGAGCTGGGCTACCATGGAGCTAGTTAATAATATGACCAGACCTGACAATGACTCATTTTAAATACTAAAATAAAAATAGTAATTAGACTTCCCTGGTTGCTCAGTGGTAGAGAATCCACCTGCCAATGCAGGATACATGGGTTGGATCCCTGATCCAGGAAGATGCCACATGCTATGGAGCAACTAACCCCGTAAGCCTGTGCTCCAGGGCCCAGGAACCATAACTGTTGAGCCCACACACTGCAAGTGCTGAAGCCCATGTGCCCTAGAGCCTGTGCTCTGCAACAAGAGAAGCCACCATAATGAGAAGCCAGTGCAATGAAGAGTAGCCTCTGCTTGTTGCCTCTAGAGAAAGGCCCATGAAGCAATGAAGACCCAGCACAGCCAAAAATAAATAAATTTTTAAAAAAATAGTAGCTGATAACATAAAGTGCCATTTGATTCTAAATTGTCTTTTGATATGAGAAGCTTCACTAATGCCATGTTTTGATGACAACTTGTAATAAGTGCCAACTTTGTGCCTTGTCAAACAATAGGTTATACACAGCTTTATTTTTTGCCTTGCAAAATTTGCCAGTTGTTATTTAGAATCCAAATGGGTCCCACTACTAAAATAGAGACTGCAAAAAGAATTATCTTCTTCCAGCTCCTAGAGTCATGACTTAGAGGGAAAGATGCCAGCCCTCAACCACTGGCTCTCAACATCTAAGGGAGAAGAACACTGACCAGTCTCACCCCAGGAGATTTCCCTAGTTTGCCCTCCTCACTTCCATTTTTAGAACTTTTTTATTTCACTCTTTTGATAAACAAAAACAGATTTCTGGGGGAAAAATAGCTTAACAACTTTATTTTTTTCCCCAGAAAGCCACTTTCACAGCAGATGGAACTCAGCATGCTATCGCCCAAATCTTAAGCAAACCTGAAATGTGAAGATTCCCTTATACTGAGGGGAAAGCATCGTCCCATTTTGTGTCTCTTTAACTGACACTTTGAACCAGTGTACACTTCCTTAATCTGGCCCCATTATCAGCCTAATAATACCTCCCGATATTCATAAATGCCTAGCAAGACTTTCAGCTGTTTTGTATGAAGGAGAATATCCAGCTAAATTGAGAAGATTACCACATCACCACATACATCAGTGACAGGCTCTGTGCTATTACAGTTGATTTTTGTTGACAGTTGGCTGTAGGCAGTTGTGTTTCAAATGCCTTTTTTCACTGGGAAATTAAACAAAATCCCATGCAAAATGCAGCCCTCCAGTTCAAAAACTGTAAATCCCAAATTAGCATTTCATACTTTAAAAGGTAGCACAGCACAATTTTCCATTGAAAGGTCTGTACAGTTGACACAAATGGGTGCTTCAGACATGACACTAATGCTACTGGTGCCTTTTAAGAAAGCCACCTTTTCAGATATTATTTTTCTTCTCTCAATAATCTGCATATACTACAGTTCTTGCCTATGGAAGAATAAAAGAGAGGAGAAAGGAAAAAACCTGACTTAACTGCTTTAAGTAAATTATATTCCCAGAAATTTCTAAACAATAGGGAACATGAAAAATAGATGGGTTAATTAAACCTCCTTGAAAAGAATAAAGGAAACCTTAGTATCCAAAGGTTAAATATAACTTCTTCAACTAAATATTATCAAGAAAATGGTACTTCTATAAGGTGGAAGTAGTTTTTAGGCTTCCCTGGTAGTTCAGATGGTAAAGAATCTGCCTGCAATGCAGGAGACCTGGGTTTGATCCCTGGGTTGGGAAGATCCCCTGCAGAAGGGAACAGCTACCCATTCCAGTAGTCTTGCCTGGAGAAGTGCATGGACAGAGAAGCCTAGCAGGCTAGTACATGGGGTCTCAAAGAGTCGGTCACAACTGAGCAACTTTCACTTTCACATGGTGGAAAGGTACCTGCATCTAGGACAGTCATGATATAGGAGCATCTCAACTTTGCTTTGAAACAAGTTAGAGCCCAATTTAACAAAATTTTAATGTGGGGGCAGGAGTGTCATAGGATTGACATTAAACAGGGCCATTTAATTCTTAAGGCTGGAAATCTATTTTCCTTCCTACCCAGGAGACTCTTAGAGTGAAAATGTCTTAAACAATGACATTCCATCATCCAGAACAATTGCTATTTAACTGGAAGACCAAAAAAAAAAAAAAAAAGTTCTCAGTTGGCTATCCAGGACACAAATATATTTACAGAAAGAAATATAATGTTTATAAGCATTAAATACTAGCCAGGCAGTTTCATACCAATACTTCTGCAAACATTTCACCAACAGCACTAGACTCTTGGCCATAAAAGTCAAATGTCCAGTGATAGGAACTACCATGTAAAGGCCGAATAGAGATGAGAAGTCTGGGCCTGTACCCTGACCACTTTCAAAATGTGAATAAAAAAAAAAAAAAGGTTAAAAAAAAATGTGAATAGAACAAAGTTCTGCATGCCTAAAAATAAGAGTTTATATCCTTTAAGTCTACATGGTCAAAGGACAACCACCACTTCATTTCTGAATTGTGAACACGTTAAAAAAAAAATAGATATTACAGCCCCGTTTAACTTAGTGATGGCTAAAAGCATGGGAACAAGTTCCTACAAAGAATGGAAAACTTGCTTCATCAAAATGGCTGCAAACCTTGAACTTCCTCCCAGATGTTTCTGACTTAAATGGCCCAGATGTAAATTTCATTCCATTTCTGTTGTTCTTGATTAATAATGTTCTAAAGGTAATTACTAGCCTATGAGTTCAGATAAACTTTGCTTCCACAAAGCTTAGTGCTTATCAGATCTGAAGCAATTTTCTCGAGTAAATGCCTTAGCTCTGCCTTCTTCTTCCTCCCAACCATATAGTTTATCTCCCCATAAAAGAGCTTAACCTCAAGAAGGTGGGCTCAAAGAAAAAAGAGTCATGCAAACTAATTTATGGTGATGGAAATATCCATGGTTGCCTAGGGCAGAATGGAAAGGTAAACGACTGTAGAGAGGCACGAGTTATCTTCTGCAGTATGGTTGGATTTGCCCTGCACTTTGATTGTGGTGGTGTCTACATGGATACTACATGGGTACAGTTTATTGTACCTACAATATATTCAATCAAGTTGACTCAGAAAGAAAATAAGTAATTAAGACAGAGATGCCATACTCTTGTGAAATAGAATATCATAGAGAAACATAGTGGGACACCTAAGAAGGAACCCAGCCCCAAATTAATTTCATAACAAGGAAAATCTAAACACTGTTTAGTCTGTATTCTTAATCAGAGAGTAAGCAAAGCGTAAATTATATTCTTGCCCAGATAAGGAAAAGAAGTATCCTGATAAAGTGGGGGCAATTAACACCATAATTACATGAGAAACTAACTCTGGACTTATTACTCTATTTGGGGCCAATTAAAAATATATATTTTGATAAAAATAAAGTCCCTAATTCTCTAGGGAATTATTGAGTGGTACATCTTTTGTCTTAGTTTAAGATATCCCAAAGTTCTTGGGACCATCACCTTAATTCTTCTTTATATATTTCTCAAAGACACAAATACCTCTTCACAATTCTGAAAATTATTGTTTACAAGACAGAGGTTGTGTTTATGAACAGAAGTTTAGGTTCCCAAAACCAATAAAAGCAGTTCAGTGGAGGATACTTCTTCTCCACTATCAGTCAATAATGGCTCACTAAACAGAACGGGAGAAATAGAGGAATATAAGAGTTATGGCTTTAAGATGTTGGCATTACAAGAAATTCTAAATTTTAAAACAATTACAAATCACAAATATAAATTATAAATAATTGTTCTCCTTCAAGAAGATTTTGTACTGTACAAAACTGGTATAGACAAAAACTATGCTTTAAATATAAATCACCACAGTCTATTTAAAATGTTATTTGATTTAAATTGTTTAGGGAAAACTTCAGGAATATCTTGAGTATAAGGTAATTGGATTATAAACAGGTATTAATTTTAATGTATCATCCAAGAATACACAACATACCTTCATTTAAAAAAAAATCAGCAGACATCATGTAATTGCTCTAACTTTGGTCTCTGTGACATTCCTAATGAGGCAGGCAATAGGAAATGCAGATTGTCCCATTTTTGGATGGGAAGTTGAGTGCTGAGAGCTTAAGTGATTTTCCTGAAGTAACTCACCAAATTAGAAGAGATGGCCAAATAGCTGATTTCCAAATATAGTACTGTTTAAGGAGACAAATGCTTCTTCCTTCTGCAGTTATATTTGGAAAATACCATATTCCAAATTGTCTTTCATTCTTTTCAAAGAGCTTCTCATATATTATACTTTCATTCATTTATTCACTCATTAAAGAAACATTCACTAAAAACCTACTAAATGCCAGCCTTCAAATGAGTAACACAGGACCTCTATCTTCATGAGTGTTAGATTTTAGTTGGGGTAAAAGATATATGGCAGAAAGTGAAGAGGAACCAAAAAGCCTCTTGATGACAGTGAAAGAGGAGAGTGAAAAAGTTGGCTTAAAGCTCAACATTCAGAAAACTAAGATCATGGCATCTAGTCCCATCACCTCATGGGAAATAGATGGGGAGACAGTAGAAACAGCATCAGACTTTATTTTTTTGGGCTCCAAAATCACTGCAGATGGTGACTGCAGCCATGAAATTAAAAGACGCTTACTCCTTGGAAGGAAAGTTATGATGAACCTAGATGGCATATTAAACATCAGAGATTACTTTGCCAACAAAGGTCTGTCTGGTCAAGGCTATGGTTTTTCCAGGGGTCATGCATGGATGTGAGAGTTGGACTGTGAAGAAAGCTGAGCACCGAAAAATTGATGCTTTTGAACTGTGGTGTTGGAGAAGACTCTTGAGAGTCCCTTGGACTGCAAGGAGATCCAAGCAGTCCATCCTGAAGGAGAACAGTCCTAGGTATTCATTGGAAGGACTGATGCTGAAGTTGAAACTCCAATACTTTGGCCACCTCATGAGAACAGTTGACCCATTGGAAAAGACCCTGATGCTTGTAAGGATTGGGGGCAGGAGGAGAAGAGGACACCAGAGGATGAGATGGCTGGATGGCATCACCGACTCAATGGGCATGAGCTTGAGTAAACTCCGGGAGTTTGTGATGGACAGGGAGGCGTGGGGTGCTGTGATTCATGGGGTCGCAAAGAGTCGGACACGACTGAGTGACTGAACTGAACTGAAAAGATATAAAACACTTTAAACACCAAATAGTAGAGTCCAATGATATAGGTAGGTATAAGGTATTAAGATGGGCTTCCCAGGTGGCTCCATGATAAAGAATCTGCCTGCCAATGCAGGAAACTCAGGTTTGATTCCTGGGTCAGGAAGATCCCCTGGAGAAGGAAATGACAACCCATTCCAGTAATCTTGCCTGGGAAATCCTGTGAACAGAGGATCCTGGCAAGCTACAGTCCATAGGGTCACAAAAGAGTTGGACATGACTTAGTGACTAGACAACAACAAACAACAAGGAGTTAGGCTAACACCGAGGAGACTTAGTTAAGCCAGCTTCTTGTGGCCAAGAGAAATTAAAGAATTCTTGAAAGACATGACATCTGAGCTGAGTTTCAAAGACCTTATGAAAGTTTGCCAGAATATGAAAAAGTGGTAGAGAGGAGAAGGGGTGGGGTGATGGTAATACGATGTATGTGCTCAGTTGAATCCAACTCTTTGCCATCCCCGGGACTATAGCCCACCAGACTCCTCTGTCCATGGGATTTTCTACCCAAGAATACTGGAGAGGATTGCTATTTCCTTCTGCAGGGGATCTTCCAGACCTAGGGACCAAACCTATGTCTCTGACACTGGAGGCAGATTCTTTACCACTGAGCCACTTAGGAAGCCCTGGATAAAGAAGATAAAACTTACCAAATCCTAACATTTTAAAGGAACTGAGAATAGGGTGCTTGTATTTGAATAATAAAAAGGAAAGATTTGGGGGTGTGAAGCAACATACACAAGTCCTGTTAGCTGACAGCAGTTAGTTGACTTTGCTTCTACTGAGCTCTTTCTTCACTGTTTCCCATTTCCAATTCATGTGAAAACAGTAATTAAATGTTGGCTATTTTGTAAAAACATGGTTTGTATCAGTCATTTTTCAACTTTAAAAAATAAAAATAATATATAAGAATAATATTTTTTAATTCTATATTTACTCACAAGTTTTGTGAACTTTACTATCATCTAGCTTTTTTTAAATTAGAGAATAATTACTTTACAATATTGTGATAGTTTTTGCCATACATCAACATAAGCTGCCCATAGGTATGCATATGTCCTCTCCCTCTTAATCTTCTGTCCCATTTCCCTCCCCATCCTACCCCTCAAGGTTGTCACAGATCACTGGCTACAGGTTCCCTGTGTCATATATCTATACATCAAACTCTCACTGGCTATCTGTTTTACATATGGTATTGTATAAGTTTCAATGCTAAGGAATAACAATTTTTGAAAATATTACTTTCTAGTTGAGACCATCACCATCCATATCATTAGCATATCACTTTCTTTCTAAAAAATGGTTTCTACACATTATTTCAAAACCAACAAGGAATTAGATCCCATCTATTGCAAAACAACCCAGGGATTAGATCCTGTCTTCATAATGCAAATTGGGGGCATTTGGTTGGGAGAAAGAAGACTAAGAGAAGAAAAGTAACTTGACAAAAATCACATGGTAAGTGACAGAGTGCACACTGCAATGCAACTTTTCTGAATTTCCAATTCAAGATCCTTCCACTCTCAGTTATCTCTGAGAAGCATGCAAATGAGGACTTTTAGTATTTTTGCCTTATATGTCACTGTAATTTTTTTATTATTGATGTAATACATGCCCATCATTCTTTACCTTAAATATCAGAAGTATTATTACTGCAGGTGAGGGAGGGAGTTACATGGTGTAAAGAGGTCAAATACTTAAACTTTCAAATAGACACCACCAATGCTTCTGTTACATAGCCACATATCCATAATGTCACAGTTAAAACATACAAGATTAAATCTATTTCTGATGTCAGAAAATAATAGCTTTTATCCATTCATTCCACATGCCCCCTTTTTAAGACACAGGGGGAAAAATCTTTGCCTTCTTTAAGTACCATAAATTCAGAGAATGAAATAATTCACCATGTTATTTTTCAATCACTCAGCTAAATTCAAGTTCCCTTTGACACTGATGCTATTCCCAATTCAACATTGCTTTCAACCCTCCCTTTCAATTAGCTGGGCTTCTGTTTGCTTACTTTGTCCGTGGTTATAGCCTTCCCTCATGGACCTAAGATCACTGTTTTCCTTTCTCTTTATGCTCCGTGAGCATCAAGTATCATGGGGCATGCATGTAATTGTCATTCAGTGTGAAAAAGACAGCTGGAGGTATTACAATCATGTCAATACACCAGTCAGCAAGAAAACCTCCAAGCCAATTGTTTCTATTTAGATGCAATATTCCATGGATTGAAATTTGCTGCTCCTACAAACTTCTGAGTGATATTACCATGTTTTCATACTTTTATACAACCAACTAATAAAAATATGTGTGTATACATGAATATAACAAATTTATATCTATAAATATATATAATTGTACCAAAGAAAATAAAATTCATCATACAGAACATATGCAGAATCAGAAATTATTTAATTATCTGTATTATAAAGGATGAAATCTTAGGGCTCTGAGAGACTGTGAGAGGTTAAGTGGAGCAGATCAGCTCACTTGCTGAAAACTGAGGTGAAATTAATCAAATAAAGACTGCTATTTTTTCTCTACAGAAGATTCTTCAACCTTAGATCCTCTCTTGACTTCTACTTTGATATTAGGTATGGTACTGCAACTTCTTCCTCGGTACCGATATCTTGTTCAATAATCACTTAAGCTCCTTTCTGCCGCTCAAAAACAGTGCATATTTTATTTTCTAGATCTCCTCTAGGGGAAAGAATTATATGTGGTAAGAAAAAATACTTTGCTAACCTTTGGGATGATGGTGGAAGAAGTAAAGCAGGCGTTCTACAGTGACAATAGATAGCTGACAAGCTACCCTCTAAGAAGGTTTGAATCCGGTCAACAGCAGACTGAGCTGTGCTGAGAGAGCATGCAAATCTGGAGCAAAGACTGGATTGTGTCAGGATGTTAGAAAAGGATAGAGAATTGTCACAGTAACCTCTTTCTCCTACCTTCCCCTACATAGCACAGTACCTTTACCCTAGTTAAATGTGGAACAAAGGCACCAAGCTATTATTCTGCCAAGCATGCCTACATGTCTTATAGTCCAGCTACCTGGAGGAATAGCAGGGAAATTTGATGATTTTAAATGAGGAATCTTCTTTGCCTAGCTCTGAACAAGGCATTTGATATGAATCAATAGTTTCTAATGAATTTTTAAGCCGAAAATTCTTGATTCAAATGAAAACTTACCATTAAAAAACTAAAAGGAACAATGACATACTCTGAGTGAGTCTAGGTGAAAATGGGGGAGACCATAGTAAAAAGCTTCAAACACTGTGTGTTGCTGGGCGAATCTCATGCCATCCCTGGTGCTCTGGGGAGACAGGTTACAAACCACCAGGCTACATGACCTCAAATCTTCTTTCAGTTCTGAAACGGTAGGAATTTCTTAAACCTTGCCAAAAGAATGAAGTGGTTAGTTTTAGCATGAGAGTGATATCAGCAAAATGGCAGGTAGACAACTCTAAGTTCCATTTTTCGACAGGAAAAAAAGAAAAGAAAAACAAGCAGAAATTGTTAGAATTGACTTTATCAGAGCTCTGGAAGACAGCCAAAGATTTAGAGTAACTAAGTAGATGTTGAACCAAAAAAAAAAAAACAAACAAACAAACAAAAAAACAAAAAATAAAAGGCAACTTCAAGACAGTAGGAAGGCTTTGTGGCATTTTTTACTTGCTCATGTCCCAACCTTTCCCCCAGAATAGTGGTAATATCAAAGCAGCTGTAGTTCAAATTTCTACCTGGTCCCTGGCTCAGGAGGGAGCAGAGTGGAGCTTATTCATAAATCATTGTGTATGCTTGTTCTGACCAAGTGGGACCTGGAGGACTAGTACCAGGTGCTCACCTCTGTTTCACCTAACTAGAAACTCAGGCTGTAAAGAACTGGTATTGATCAAAAACACTGCCAGTAAAGCTAAACACCTCAGTTGCCTGGGGCAAAGGATTACAGTCACAACATACAACAGACCAGCTAAGGTCTGAGAGCAAGAGCTGGAGAGAGTTTCTTCAGTAAGTTAGAACACGTTAAAGCAGGCATATATGCAGGGCAATACACAGAATCATGTGTATCCCCAGAGCATGATGAATGCTCAGAGAATATCTGAGAATACACTAAGCTTTTTACCTCAGATTGATCCCTACCCTCTGTGAAAGCTTCACTACATTCTAGAGAGTGCCCTGGCTTAGAGTCAACCCAAAAATACTGGGAGAGGTATTTGTTCAGCACTGGCATTTAAGGGAAACTTCTAGCTGAACATAAACTAAGGTACAAAGACTTCAGTGGCCACACACAAGGAATACAGTCTTTTCAAAAACAGTTGGGGTAAGTCATTAAACAAATGAACTACTACAGCATTTAGCAAACAAACAAAAAACATCAAACTCGAGCGAAAAGGATTGAATCTGATTTCCAGATTGCAGGAGATGAGAGAGAGAAAGGGGCAGAAAAGAATACCTGAAGAAATACTGGCTGAAAAGTTCACAAATTTGGTGAAGAACATGAACCTATGAATCCATGAAGCTCAACAAATCCCAGGAGGATAAATTCAAAGACATACACTGAGACACATTAGTAGGCCACAAAACAAGCCTCGATAAGTTTTAAAACATTTAAGTCATACAATATATATTGTCTGATCACAATGAAGTTATAGTTTTGTAGGAAAACTGGGAAGTTTGCCAATATATGGAAAGATATACACTTAAGTAATCACTGGATCAAAGAAGAAACCACAAAGCCTTAACTGCTGAATTCTACCAAACATTTAAAGATATAACACCAATTCTTCTCAAACTTATGGGAAAAAAAAAAAAAAAAAACAGAAGAGAATGGAACACTTCTTAATTCATCTACCAGTCCAGCAAAATCTGAATGCAAAAGCCAGAGAGAGACATTAAAAGCAAAGAAAACTCTATCCTTTAAGAATATAGATGCAAAAGTCCTTAGTGATACCACACCAAACCCAGCAGCATAATAATTATATATCATGACCTAATATGATTTATTCCAGAAATTCAAGCATGGTTAAACATGAGAAAATCAATCAATGTAGCACACCACATTGATGAATAGGGGAAGAAAAACATAATCATTTCTGTCAATCCAAAAAGGCATTTATTTGACAGACTTGTAAACTGAAAACTATAAAACATTGCTGAAAGAAAAGGAAAAGCATCCTATGTTCACGGGTAGAAAGATAATACTGTTAAGATGGCAATACTACTCAAAGCAATCTACAGACTCAATGTAATTCTCAAAATTACAACAGACAAGTTTTGTAAAAATGGATAAGCAGATTACTCCAATTCATGTTGAAGTGCAAAGGGCCCCAAATAGCAAAAACAATCTTGAAAAGAACAAAGTCAAAGGATTCAAATTTTCTGATTACTAAACTTACTATAAAGCTATAGTAATCAAAGCAGTTTGATAGTGGTTTAAGGATAGGCATACACACCAATGGAATAGAAGTGACAGTCCAGAAATAAACCCATACATCTAAGGCTGCTTAAATTTGAGAATGCCAACTCCACTCAGTAGGGAAAAGAAGTTGTCAACAATACTGTTGGCATGATTGAATTTCCACATGCAAAAGAAAGAAAATTGGACCCCTATTTCACATCACATACCAAAAGTAACTCAAAATGAATTAATGTTTCAAATACTGGAGCTAAAAGCATAAAACTCACAGTGGAAAATATAGGGTAAATTTTCATGACTTTTGATTTGGCAATGAATTCTTATCACACTAAAAGTAAGAGAAACAAAAGGAAAAATAAATAAATCAGATTTCATTAAAATTAAAAAGTATGCAGCAAAGGACAATATTAATAAAGTAAAAAGTGATTCAGCAACAGAAAGACAAACAGTCCAAATACAAAACTTGGCAAAGAACTTGAATAGACACTTCTCTGAAGATGATATACAAATACTCAATCATGGGAAAAATTCTCAATATCATTAATCACCAGGGGATTGCAAATATAAATGACAATGAGATACCACTTCATACACATTAAATTAATTAATTAAATTTTAAAATTCAGAAAACCACAAGTGTTGGCAAAGATGTAGAGAATTTGAAACCTTCATATATTGCTGATGGAAATAAAAAATGGTGCAGCTGCTTATGAAAAGCAGCTTGGTGGTTCTTCAAAAAGCTAAAAACGAAATATGACCCAGCAATTCCACTCCTAAGTATTAGTGTATAGACCAAAATAATTCAAAACAGGGACTGAGACAAATACTTATGTGTCATTGCTTATGGAAGCATTATTTAATAACCCAAAATATTCATCCATGGGTTAAAAATGTGATAAATCAGTATCCTTGGGATCGATTTCAGGACCCCCTGTGGAGAGCAAAACCCACTGATGCTCAAGTCCCTTCTATAAAATGAAGTACTATTTGCACATAACCTATGCACAACCTCCTGTATTATTTAAATCATCTCTAGATTACTTATAATACCTAATACAATGTGAACGCTATATAAATAGTTACTTGTTTTTTAGTCACAATTGTGTCTGAAATTTTTGCAACCTCATGGACCCCATAGCCCACCGGGCTCCTCTGTTTATGGAATTCTTCAGGCAAGAATACTGGAGTGGGTTGCCATTTCCTTCTCCAGGGGATCTTCCCAACACAGGGATTGAATCTGCATCTCCTGTATGAGCCAGTGGATTCTTTGTCACTGAGCCACCAGGGAATGCAACAAATTCAACTTTCTTTTTGGGACTTTCTGGAATTTTTCCTTCTTTGTATTTTTGATCCATGGTTGGATACATTTGAGGATGTAGAGCCCACAGATATGGAATGCCAACTATATACTCAACAATGAAATATTAATACATTAAATCATAAAAGGAGTAAGTTCAAATACATGCTGCAACAATATAAACTTTGAAGACATGCTAAGTGAAATAAGCCAGAGACAAAAAGACAAATATTGTATAATTTCACTTATGTTAAATATCTAAAATACATAATTCATAGGGATAGAACATAGATTAGATGTTATAAGAGATGGGGGTGGCGGGAGGAATGAGGAGTTGTTGCTTAATGGTTATAGAGGTTCCATTTGGATTGAGGAGAAAACTGGAGATAGATAGTAAATGAATGCACAACATTGTGAATGTAATTAATGCCAATAAATTGTATACTTCAAAACAATTAAAATGACAAATTTTACCAATAAAAAGATTTAGTAGTATTTAAGGACCTTAAATTTAATACAGTCTCTATTAATTTAATAGAGATTTAAGGAGGCCGTTTACTATTCCTCAGTGCTTCACCTTTATTTCTGTTTTGTATCACTGGGTTAGTGGTACCTCTTTAGCATGTCCAAAAATCTAGCAAAGTTCTCATTAAGCTAGCACAAGAAAATCTGTAGAGGAAGCAGAAGTATGTATGTATGAACGCATACCTATACATACATATATATATATATATATATATATATACACACACTATATATATAGTGTATATACATACATACATTCATACATACCCATGTGTATGTATATACACTACACAACTGTGTACACATACAATGTATATATGTATATACACTATATGTATAGTGTGTATATATATGCATATATATATATAAATGCCCTGCTCTTTCATATTCAGATACAATTATCCATAAAGCAACATAGACATTAATAAAATGAATATATAAATACATGTAAATACATAGGGCAAAGGATATACAACATTTTTGATAAAATAAAGTTTCTGACATAATTTTGCATGAGTTTTCTTGCTCTTTAACACATATGGTCTCTAATATTTCCATCATTTTTTTCTTCTTTATTTACTTTATATATAGTGTTAACATGTTAAATATGACATGAAGACTATTTTGTGGCTTAGAAGCAATGCTTTAATGAACTCCATTAAGATTTTCTTCCTTGTATTATTTGCAGCCTACCACTGCTGAAATGTCTCCTGCATTCTCTTTGTCTTCTGAGGGCATCCCCTTTCTGGGTTTCTCCATGAGTTCAAACTCCAACCTCTGCCTACTCCAAGCTACTCTTGATTAACTTTGCTCTTTCTGAGTAAACACAGCCGCACAGAACAACCTCACTTTTAAAAAATACCATTTTCCTGTAAAACCTAACATAAGTGAAATAAAGTTTTAACTTTCAACACAACGCCATCATCAGGAATGCATAACTGCTTTTTTCATGGTCTACATATGCATAGTTATGTAGCAGAGTGTAGAAGAGAATCATCATTGATTCAGCCTCCAAATGAAATCTGCCCTCCAAATATCCATGATATTCAGTGGATAGCTTCAGGGAGAGGCAGGGATATCTGAAACAGAGTTGACAATGGGAAAAGAAAGAAAGAGAAGGACTGTAAGAGGCATTGGTGAGGGATATCCATAATAACTATCAATGTAAGAAATATGGAAGAAAGGAACTCAAAGCTCACAGAAACTGAAAGAAGGTGAAAAAAGCCAATTGCTTCCCTCCAGTAAAGAATGGAGGAAAAGGGAGTTTGAGGTTTTAATGGGCTAGAACCTTAAATAGGAGTTTTCAAGTAGAACACTGAGATTCAAAAAACTGAAAATTTCAGAAAAGGTCCGTCTGGTCAAGGCTATGGTTTTTCCAGTGGTCATGTATGGATGTGAGAGCTGGACTGTGAAGAAAGCTGAGCGCCCAATAATTGATGCTTTTGAACTGTGGTGTTGGAGAAGACTCTTGGGAGTCCGTTGGACTGCAAGGAGATCCAGCCAGTCCATCCTAAAGGAGATCAGTCCTAGGTGTTCATTCGAAGGACTGATGCTGAAGTTGAAACTCCAATACTTTGGCCACCTCATGCGAAGAGTTGACCCATTGGCAAGGACCCTGATGCTGGGAGGGATTGAGGGCAGGAGGAGAAGGGGGCGACAGAGGATGAGATGGCTGGATGGCATCACCGACTTGATGGACATGAGTTTGAGTAAACTCCGGGAGTTGGTGATGGACAGGGAGGCCTGGCGTGCTGCGATTCATGGGGTTGCAAAGAGTCAGACACGACTGAGCAACTGAACTGAACTGAACTGATGGCATTGGGAGTCACACAGCAATGGCATGAAGGTGATGAAGTAGGCAGGGGTATCAACATGTAGTCAGTTCCTTCCAAAAGGCTAATAATGAAAAAAAAAAAAAAGAGCTTGAGAAAAATGGCCTGTGGAGGTAACAAGGCAAAATGAGTTACTATTTTATTAATATTTTTTAAGACTAAAGGTAGAAGTAAAACTTAGAGAAGTAAATCAAGTCATGGAAAGAAAAGGGCTAACGGATGGGGGCAAGGAAGTGGAGTAGTAGAGAATGAGTGAAATCCTGAATCTCTAGCTGAAGGCTGAATCTCTAACAAGGCTGAATCTCTAGCCTTGGGAAGAGGAAGACAACAACTAAGACAGAGACAGGAGAAATGAAAGCCCAAAGAAAAGTCTTCAACGGAGGAATCGCCCAGAACGACTTCAACAGCCTCAATTCAACAGGCCCAGTTGTCCTCAGATGAAAATGAAAAGAGTAGAGGTGGCTTCGAGGTTCAAAGGCAGAAAAAATCATTTGAAAGAGAGTCAGCAAGATAAGGAGTAAGCAAGAGATGAATAAAGGAACTATCAAAACAATAATCAAATGCCCTCTCAGAAGTAATGGAAATTCAAGGGAAGACTAGATTTCATTAAAGCAGGCATTGAGAGATTCACACGTAGGATAAATGAAGGATGGGGTAGCATTTGCTTATGAGAAAAACAAGGTTCCTAGGAAAAAGGCAGAGGAGCAGAACAGGACAGGAAGCCAGGGAGCTGGGTAGAACTGTGGGCGTGGGATGAGATGGAGATGTTTTGTACCTGCTAGGAAAAGCTGTGGGTATCTTATTTAGCGGGTAGAATTTCATTAAAGATGTGGGATTCAGTCAAGGAAAGGCTATCTGGTTCATGATTGGCAAATGATACTTGCCACCTCTTCCCCTAGGCTCAGGAGAGGAATGTGTGGTGCTGAAAGGGACAGATTTTGTTTTCACTCCTGTTGGCTGCCGGCATGGGGCCCAGCAAAAGCAGAGTCACGCAAGTGCAAACTTGCTGCTTTTTAAGCAACGACGAGCTGGCAGGGAAGAGATCCTCTCTTTATCATGTATTTATTTATTTATAATTTGTATACCATCCATATCCAAATGGATTTGAAGCAGTTTGCAATAAAAACACATGTACACATGTCACAAGATACTTAAAATAAAGGTCAGAGAGAGCCTAGAAAAAAAGGATCTTATAGCATGTTACTCTGTAGGAAAAGTAGCTAGGGAGAGGAGACAGCCCGAGGACAAACAGGGCCGTCTGAGGATAAATGTTTCCAGGGGACGCTCTTCCTTGCTGGTTTTGTCTATGATAACCACAAGAGAAAACCTTTCGTCTGGGAGTATGCCTTAAGCAAAGGTCCCAGGCCTAGGATGAGAAGAGCAGGGTCTGGTGCTCAGTGAGAAGACGCTGCCAAGTCTATGGGCATTGCTCCCACTGCCCTCAACCCAGGAGGGAACACTGCTGGGGTGCAAATGGCTTTCCTGATAATCAGCAGAGGGGCCCAATCTATCACTGTCTCCAGGAGACTTATCACATGAGACTTTTGAATGCCAAGTCAATGAAGGCTAAAGGCAAAAGATCTAGACCCCAGGGCCTTGAAATCGGCTGTGTTTCAATGCTCCCTCTACACACAGCCACTTCTTCACATGCATTAAAATCTCCAAGGCTGGTTTCCAGGTCAGCACAAAAGACCATTGAGTACCATCCAAGAAGTCCTACTCTCTAAGAATCCTAATGGAGCAGCAGCACTGTGACCACACACCGGGCCAGCGCGATGACCAAGGGGAAAGCAGAGGCCTGCCATCCAGTCCCAACGGGTGTCTGTAACCTCACTGCGCTCCCATACAATGCAGCTTTCTTTTGATACAGGACAGGATGCTGCTCCAAGAAATTTCAGAGAGCCCTTCTCTTCTCACACTCTACCCCCTGCCAGTGTCCACCTGAAGCTGACCACAGCTAGGGCACTGGCTCACAGGCCACGCCAACTTGGCAGTGGCAGATAAGTGCTAACAACTTGTCACCGTCTATGCCATAGACACTCTGTCCATCGTGGCTGTGGCTGCTGTTGGGACTTTTTATAAAATGCAGATGGGTTAAGGCAGGGGTCCCCAGCCCCTGGGCCACAGACCAGTACCCCACCTTGGTCCTGTGGAAAAACTGTCTTCTACAAAACTGGTCCCTGGGGCAAAAATTTGGGGACCTCTGGATTAAGAGATCTTACTTAAGGGGTCTTGACTATTTTACTAGTAATATCCACAGGAAAATATGATTGTTAGCAAGAATCAAATGAATAAAAAAAGTAAGGAAATGAATAGAAGAATGCATAGAGTACTGACATCAGCAGAGATAAAGTGTAAAGACATACATCAGAAGTTTTTACTCATATAGTTCTATTCCTGTTTGATCAAAGAAAATGGCTCTCTCTTCTGTGCTTGACACACTGAGTCTACCTGAGGGGTTAGAATTGCTCTAGGTCAATGATACCTGTAGGAAATGCAAAAATGCAGGTGCTACTGGCATAGAGAAGAGCCAAGTTTTGGCCCATCCATGCTTTCCCTCCCTGTGACCTCTTCGCAGGACAGAAGAAATGAGTCACATAGGAATGGGCAGAGAGTTGTTAGTCTGGACCAACCTCATCAACAATGTAGATCACATCTTGGTCAGCTCATGTCACTTTGCTGTCAACTCTCAAGGCCAAAGAGTTGATAAGAGGGGATCACAGTGTCTCCATTAAGAGGGGTAGTTTTCAAGCTTTCTGTGTCCAAGATTTATCATATTTCTCTGGCAGGTTGAGCATTATACTAATTCCTTGTTTACACAAGGAGATGAAAATAGACAGAAGAAGCTACCATCTCAAGTGTCTGGAAATCACCCACTCAAGCTATTTTATTCACTAAGGATGTGTCCTGCCCCCATTATTCTAGGCAGTCAGGTATTGACTTTCACTATATTTGCTACACTAATGGCTTCCCCTAGTATCCCCACCCACCCTAACCAATAGTTGAGTTCAAATACCTTGACATCTGTCTCCATAACTTTAGGCTTTTTCTTCACCAGCCTGAGAGAGGATTGCCTGCCATCCATTCTGTGTCATGATCTACAGTAATAGGTTCAAGAGGTGGAAACCTGGTTCTAGCCTCCCCGATGCTTTGACTCACCCTCGTAAAAAGTTATTGGTGTCAGCCCTGGTCTAACAATTCCCTCTCCCCCCACACCCCTTGGCTTCTATAATTTTACTTCCCCCTGCTGCACCATACAATAAACTCTAATGAGCTCTCACATTCCTTTGCCAAGCACCCACCACCACCATGTCAAACAAGGAGAGAAAAATAACTTCCTGCTGAAAATCCACGTGGCCATGAAGTTCTAAGCAACTTAACCAACATACGGAAGCAGGTCACACTCTACAGAAATGGAAATGCATCAAGTACAGGGAAAAGAGAGAACATGATCTATGTTCAGGAACTGCATCAGCTCCAGTCCATCAAAAGAGTAGGGGAGAGGAGAAAAAGAGGGGGGCAGAAAAGGAACCTGAGAATTTGAACTGAATATAATTTTTCAATATTTTGTCCTTGAATTTGTATTATATACTGCAATGTGTGACAGGAATCCCAATATATATGACCTGCTCACTTATTTATAGTTAATTTCAGCAGGAAATGAACCAACATTCCATAGCCCCCTACTATGTGTTTGGCCTGATTATCTTACATTATCTAAGAGTAGAAATACAGGTTTAGAAACATTTCTTTCCACTCCCCTCAGATACATTTTCTGAATACTTCCATCAAATATATATGTATACATACACACACACACGTATATATATATATATCATCACAACCCTAAAGGCATATGGACACAATTGCAGGTTCAGGTTCCGTTTTTATCTTCTTGTGCACACACAGCTCACACTCAATTGATTTCAGTTTAGAATACTCCAAGGGCCATAGGAGGGAGAGGTGGTTAGCTCTGCTTCTGAAACTACCACATGACTGCTATAATGACTGCCCTGCATAGGCCTGCATGCTTCCTGCACAAAGAAGGAAGATACGACCGGGCAACTGCCTAACCCAGAGCTTCCTGGGCTATAATGACACTATGAGCACTTACCACCTCTCTCTTCTAGTGACTACTTAAAAAAAAAAAGAGCATGTGCTCCTGATGCTGGGAGGGATTGGGGGCATGAGGAGAAGGGGACGACAGAGGATGAGATGGCTGGATGGCATCACTGACTCGATGGACATGGGTTTGAGTAAACTCCGGGAGTTGGTGATGGACAGGGGGGCCTGGCGTGCTGCAATTCATGGGGTCACAAAGAGTTGGACACGACTGAGCGACTGAACTGAACTGAACTGAGCAATGTTGATACTGAAGAGGAGGAGAGGTAAACCAAGACTCTTATTTCAGGGACCACTTAGTATGTGAGGAGTGGACTCAGAAACTAAAGAAACTTGTCTGTGGGCACACAGCAACTAATTGGGAGAGCCAGAATGTGAACATAATGCTTTCTGATTTCAGTTGCAACACTGGTATCATTAAACTCCACCCTTTAAATTGGCCTCCTGGCCTGTAATATATGCTCTAATTAATCCTTGCTTCACCTGGCTACTAGGTTCATCACAGAAAATCACATTCCTCTAGACATTACCCATTTGATATTTCAATGGCTCCACGACCAGTTACCTACAGCTGACATTCTCAGATGTTTCCCCCCGACCCTGTACATCTGGAGGGTGATGTTCATGCATATGACACTGGATTTCTTGTGTTGACACAGTAAGTCTTGTAGCTATAAGGCCACTTCCTTTCTTACCATTCAGTGACTGCACTGGTATGCAAAAGAATACAAGTGACACTCTTTACCCAAGTAATCAGTTATCTGCTTGGATAGGAAGTGAAGTCCCTTATATATATATGGATGGATATAATATATATATATATATATCCTCTTCATCTGCTGAAGCCCATGCCTCAAGTACTTCTGGAAATTTCCAGAGTATCTCACAGCATCTGAGCTGTTCTTTGTGCTTCAGTTTTTCCAGCTCTCTATTAAGTATAGTACTTTTTCGGCTGCCCTTTACTGGTGAAGGGAGATGTAGCAAAGCATTCTCTCCATCTCGTGTGGCATTATATTGAAGGAACTCGATCCTGAATATTCATTGGAAGGGTTGATGCTGAAGCTCCAATACTTTGGCCACCTGATGTGAAGAGCCAACTCACTGGAAAAGACCCTGATGCTGGGGAAATTGAGGGCAGGAGGAGAAGGGGGCAGCAGAGGCTGACATGGTTGGATGGCATCACTGATTTAATGGACATGAGTTTGAGCAAACTCGGAGAGATGGTGAAGGACAGTGAAACCTAGTGAGCTGCCATTCATGGTCGTAAAGATTCAGAAACAACTGAGCAACTGAACAATAAAGTCAATGTTCTTTGAGCCCCAGTATGTAATGTATAGGTATTTATAGCTTCTGTCATCTCAGGGCCCAGATACGTAGCGGGGCTGGATCAGGAGAAGAGTCCAGGAGCAGCCATGAGACCACAGGCTCCTGTCTGATGAAGGCTTTGGCACAGTCTCTCTCTGGGCTGGGTTTATTCCCCTCAGACTGATGGCCTTGAACCCATGCTGAGGGATGTAGTGGATATGGTACTGCATGTCACTCATTCTGTCCCACTAATTGGCCAAGTTGACCCAGTCATGCCTAAACTGCAGCAGCAGACAGTAAGAGACTTCATGATATGCTAAGATTCTTACCACACATGATTATAAAAGTAGCAACTTTAATTTACATAAAACAAATGTAGGTCAACAAAATCTCTACTTGTTGTTTTCCCCAGAGTCAAATTACTGATACATCTTGCAATGTATTAGGATAGGTCAGCATGTTACAATACTAAGGTAAGAGTGGCTGGACCATAGGAAGATAGCAAAATCACCACTCAGCAATTTCCAAAGTGGACATGCTTATTTTCCATTGCTTTTTGTTTAGGGACTGCACTTCAGTCCATGACTGAAGCACTACCCTGACAAAGGTAGTGCTCTTGTCATTTCTGCACCATTCAGGATGGTATTCCAAAAGCCTAAAATCACTCCTCACTCATTCCCACTGAGGAAATGTCTGTCCAAATGTTAACCACCATTCAAGGCCCAAATACTGCCTCCACCAGGAAGCATTCCCTGATGACATCAGTCCAAACTCTTCATCAAGTAAACCTGAAAGTCTGAAGTGCTCCTTGAATACAGAGACTGTATTAAACGGGTGGGCAACATGTGTCATTTGGTTGATTGAAATGTTAAGAATGAAAAAAAATTAGATGGGTATGCTGGTCCTTTGTCGTCAGAATCCAGAGTTGAATTCCATAAGGCTGCATCTTCTTTGTTACATGTCCTTTCTACGGTGAACAGTACAAAATAAAATTTCTTACAACCATATTTGTGGGAAAAAAAATACTATATTGAAGGAATTTGAGCATTTTATACTTTCATGTGTCTATTTGCAGGTGCTTTCACAGGCTCTATTTTTTTTTAAAATAAATACAGATCTTATAGTAAATATCATTTATATTTACAAAGTAAAAGCTGATGTAATAATCCCAGACTATATAAAACTTATACATCTCTATCTGTTGATCTATTCATCTAAAGAGAAATCTTAACCTGTCCATGCTCTGCAGTGAACAGAAGTGGAATGTTCCATAAGGTAACCAGGTTGTCTGAAGGCAAGTAGTTCTCTGTAATTCCCATTTTTATAGAAATTTATAATACCATATGAATCCTAGTGGTATAATAGCCACCACCTCCTCCTTATACCCTCATACTGGAGTTGCTTTTGTGTCTTTCTTTTGGGAGAGTTAAATCTGAGGGTAGTAGTCACTATTTACAGTAAAAGGCTATTATAGCATTTTTCAAGGAACCAAAAAAAAAAAAAAGTTATAAGCAGGGGATGTAGTAAAAGCGAGAAACAGTATACCTTGGGGAGCTTCTCAAGGGCTTTTGGAATTGAATAGCATCCTTGGGGGACAAAAAAAACTAGAGGTGGGATGAAAGTAATGAGATTTTCTTGTAACTTTTTGACTAAAAGAACAAAGGTAGTCAAACAGATTGTGATTTGCTCCATGGGAATACATCATTATCCATACGTATTGACTGAGTTTGACGCCACTGTGGATCCCAATTGTGCTGCTATGAATCCCACACTTCCTGGATTGAGCTCCAGGAAGATGACACAACCTTGCCCAAAGCTACTGCCCATCCTCAAGACTCTCCTGCCTCTGAATTAGCCATGTTTTTAACCATACACACTCTTAGAGATGAATTCTCTCAATTTTTTCTGTCATCTAATCCATTGCTTTGAGTTCTTCAATTATCCATCAATATTTATTGAGCGTTTACTGTGAGCACAGCAGAGTGGAGGCCTAAGATTTTTGTGACATATTAAGAGTTTATAACCAAGCTGGGGTGATCTTCTGCTGTGAAAGTACTACTGTGGCTTAAAGGAAAAAGAGGGAGGGGTGAAAAGGGGAAGAGAAGGCTGGGAAAGGGAAGGGAAAAGAGGGAAGGCAAGAGGAGATTTGACTATCAGCCTTGGGAAGTCACTTAACATGACTCCTTCACAGGGTGATCAGAGGATTTCTGGAGGAGGCAGACAGGTTAGACTTGTAAGAAGAGCACTGGAGTGTCCTTTGACCTTGATTGACAGTTCAGCTCAAACAGCATTTCCCAAACTGGTCTGCAGTACATTTTGTGGGAATTATGAAGGTGTGACCAAATGAGGGTATGGGGAGGAGGGCCACAAATTAAGTAAGTGTGGAAAAATCTGGATTCACCAGGATTTTTCTTTGAAGTCAGGAGCACATGCTCTTTTCACATGCTGATATTCGCTGTGAATCTGCAAGAAAGGGGTATAGTGAAAGTGAAGCGAAGTCGGTCAGTCGTATCGGACTCTTTGCGACTACATGGACAGTAGTCTGCACAAGGCTCCTCCGTCCGTGGGATTTTCTAGGCAAGAGTACTGGAGTGGGTTGCCATTTCCTTCTCCAGAGAATCTTCCTGACCCAGGGATCAAACCCAGGTCTCCTGCATTGTAGACAGACGCTTTACAGTCTGAGCCACAAGGGAAGTAGATAAGAAAGTGGTATAGGAAATATTAATTGTACTTCCCAGATTTTTTTAATGGAAAGAGTTTTTACTGAAGTCAGACACAAGACTAGTGTTAAAAAAGCCACAGAGTGGGAAATGTTGCTAGAGCATATAAGCGACTTATACCACGACTGAGAGGGTAGAAAAGTCATTCTCCCTGAACCTCTCTTATAGTGCAAAGGAAGAACTCTTGGATCAGGTAAGTCCAAGACTTCTCTAACAATCTTTTCTTGGCCTCTTGCTGTGAAATTTACCTTCTAAAGTAAAACAGCAAAAACCCTGTTTCTGCTGACCAGTGACAGCATCAGTTGCAGCAGGAAGAATAAGAATCTGACACAGAACATTTGGGGATCTTCACAGAGCACTGCTTACTAGTTAACCTCTTGCGGGCAGGCAGGAGTTACTGCCTCTAGGCATTAATATAGCTGGAGAAATATCTGTTTCCAACAGGATAAGCATAAGAAGAAAATCCACTGCAGATTAGTTCTTTTAATTCAAGCCACTATCAGACTCAAATGCTGTACAATTCCTGTGCTCCTTCCAAATTAAATGACTGGAGGCAATTTTTATTCTATTTTAAATTTTGTCTTTTCTACCAAATAGCACAGGACACCCCTCCCTACTCCATTACTTGGACAGTGCCAGTTTTTGACTTTGATTTCCGAGTCAGCTTTTTAAGACATTGTGTTCATGCAAGTGGACTCAAGGCCTTCAGAAGTAGGTCAGGCATTTGCTGGAGGTCATTACAAGGCTACAAAATAGAGCATGCTTAATTCTGTTATTTCTGAAGACTTTTTTTTCTTCTCTCTCATGTGCATAGAAGACAATCAGTACTTAAATAAATTTTGGAACTATTCCTGAAAATTTCAGACTGTCAAAGATGCCTGTGACCTCCTTTCACCCCAGTCATCCAAGAGAGGTTTAAACAAAAGCATGTTAAAGGAATGAAGTCGGCTTGCCCACCAAAGACATGAGAAACTAGATTACCTGTTGCACTTCTATTTTAAACTCTGATGCTTAAAACACTCCAGTAAGAAAATCCTTGTGTGTGTGTGTATGTGTATTAGTCACTTAGTCATGTCCGACTCATTGTGACCCAATGGCCTGTAGCCTGCCAGTCTCCCCTGTTCATGGAATTCTCCAGGCAAGAATATATCAAAATCATTTATCAAAATTTATTTAATTATCAAATTTATCAATTTATCAAAATCATATCAAGACATTTATCAAAGTCTCCAGGCACTCCAGTGGGGTGCCATTTCCTTCTCTAGGGGATCTTCCCAATCCAGGGATCAAGTTCCTTTACCATCTGACCCATCAGGGAAGCCCAAGAAAATCCTTAGTACACAGCGTTTGTAGGTGGGATGATCTAGTCATGAGTTCCACCTTTGCATTCTACATAGAGGTAGAATGACTTAACAGATAACAGATTATGCAATGATATTCCAATAAACATCCAAGTGAGAACTCAGGAGTTGTTAGCAAGAGCATTAACTAACTAGACAGTGAGTAGACTCTGTGGTGGCCACGTCCTGCCCTCCATGTTGAGGTATGCAATTCCCCAGCTGCTGGGGATGTGGTGAGTGACAGCTGGAAACCCCTTCCCAAAGTCCCTGGCTGAAAAGAGCCACCTCATCAAGTCCTGTCCCTGAAATACCCACATTCAACACAAGCTCTAAAGGGTCTTCCCCTTGAACCAACTGGAGACCACTCTGCAGGACCATCCCAGCTGCAGCGTGCTTCAAGAGATCAGATGAGGCCTTTATTGTCATTGCATTGTAGTCCTGCCACTCCTTTGGACCAGCCCTGCTCCCTTCCCTCTTCCATGTCTTGTTCTGAGAAGGTGATTCCCCAATTAACTTCCTTCATGCTAATCTCCACCTCAGAGCCTGCTTCACGGAGAGCATCATCTAAAACAGAATTCAAAGTCCAAGGGTATCTCTTTGCAATCCCTAGTCCAGTGTTTCAGGTGTCCTGTAATACATGATTGCATGGGTTTGTGTGAGTGTAATTTTGTTAGTTTCCTGACGGTAAAATCTGTGAAGGAGGACAGAGTACAGTGTAGACAGTTTAGATGTCAAGAAGAAATTCCTGGTCCAGAGTTATCAGTTCTCTCTTCCACCTCCCCAGATGGCAACACAGAAATATACACTTGATAGAAGAAATATAAGATAATGTCTCATTACGGCAAATTTATTTTCGGTGAGTAAGAAGACATTTATCAAAATGAGCCTGTCAACAATCAACTCTGGGCTGCAGCCATTCATTAATGAAGGGGAAGAGAATTTTTAATCTGCTGGAGAATCTCTTATCAATTGATTTCATATGATTTACTGTGGGTTTTATTCACCAAGAATTATGAGCTGTTTCCGTGCCTGCAGAGACGCAATATTTTTATTGTGTGGCATTGTCCCCAACTCTGCCCCAGTCTGTCGTGACATTAAAACATGTTCATAGACACTGGCCAATATTGTTTTATCTTATCTTGACATCATTACCCTGTCTCCATAAAATCAGCCTAGCTCTGTCATTCCCAAAAAAGATGTGAATTTGACACACTTAAGTTATGGAAAAATTGGCATTACATTTTAAATATTATGAAAAGCGTCTGGCTGTGCTCTGCAGACCTAGAGGTGGCAAGCAAAAGAGTTCAATACTGAGAATTCCAGGGACCATGACTTTGGCTTGCATGGATTCATTATATAAACCAATCAGTGGCTACTTTAATCATTTTAAATAGAAATAAACTTGATAAAAGAACCAAGCAACTGAACAGAGCATTTCCTTCTGGTAGAAAAATTACTAAAGAAACTCAAACATACATCTAAGGATTCTCCTGGATCCAGAATCTCAGTAAAGGCTGCTACATGTTCAGAAGGAATGGTTTGCACATGACCTGAATAACTGACAAATAGCTCTCCTCCACAGAGGAAATATGTATTGCTACCTGATGTAGCAGGATCAGTGAAAGGATTTTATAAGTGAAGACCCCCTTCCTTTGATGTTTTAATTATTTTATGCAACTAAAATTTGAATGCAATTTGGTGATTTTAAAAAGCACATACAGTTATAGTTATGATTATTAGTCAAAAATTCAGTATATGGAGTAATATCCTTGCTTCAATCCCATTTCCATCATTCAATGTAACCACGTTTATCACTTTGGTATGTTTCCTTTAAGTTTTTCTCTATTTATAAACATAGGCTTAATTTGTGTCTTGTTTTAACATAAGAATCATACTATATAGACTGTTCTGCATTTGCTTATATATATATATATATTTTTTTTTTTAATAAAATGCTTTGTTGATTTTTCCATGTCTTGGGGTATTTCCTGGATAGTCTTTTTGAAAGTCATTTGTATGATTTTACTTTGTTCTTATTCTAGGATTCATTATATTATTCATTATATTCATTATTCATTATATTATTATTAACAGAGTTTACCCTTTTAATCAGTTAATACAGTAAATTTCATTACTGTATTTCCAAACAACATATAATCTCAGGGTATGTTAGTCGCTCAGTCGTGTCCAACTCTTTGTGACCCCACAAACTGTAGCCCACCAGCCTCATCTGTCCATGGGATTCCCCAGGCAAGAACACTGGAGTGGGTTGCCAATACCACAATAAACACTAGGAAGTAATGATGTATGATTTGAAGTATTACTGAATTTATTTTTTTTTTGCTTTATCATTTTATTTAGGGTATTTACGTCTATAGTAGAAACAATATTAGTCTATAGTTTTACTCATGTGTGCCATGCTTATAAGCTTGGCAAAATCACTTTGGTCGATTTCCATCATTTTTAACACTCTAGAAAAATGTATAAAACATGAGAAATTATCTGTTTCTTAAATTTTCAGTAGAAGACATTCTAAAATTTTCTGAGACTAATGATTTTATAGAATCAAATTTTGTACACATTTTTGTTACTTTTAACATTATGTCTGTTAAAATTTTCTAATTTTATTTGATTTATTTTATTGGGTCAGCTCTAGAAAAAATCTATTTCAAGTAAATTTTTAAATTTATAGAAATATTAACAGCCATACATTCTTTCACAATCCCCACAATTTACCTTATATCTGTCAGTTTTTCCTATAGTAAATGAGAACATTTACTTGTTACAATTCTCAATTTCTAAGTAAAGAGTACTTTTGTCTATAATTCTTTAGGTCAATTTCTAATTTTATTTCTTTGTGGCCAGAGAATTTAGATTAGCTATTTCTATGATTTAACATTTATTAAGATTTTTCTCTAGTCTAATACATTATTAAATTTTTAAATGTTTCACTGAATCAGAAAATAACATACATTTTCTATTTATTATGTATTATCATTTATATCCAGTACACTTATACCCAACATGAAAATAATTTTACATCTATATGGAGATATAAAACCAAACCTTTTTATTATATTATTTAAATCCCGTAACTTCACTTAACTTTTGCCCACTTTTTTTTTTATAGAGAGATATGTTAAATTTTTTTATCTCTGTTTACAGATTTACACTTCCTCCTTGCTTGGTAAAAAGTTTTTCTTTATGTATATTTAAAAGGTATATTTTTATATGCACAAAAATCATGATTACTGGATATCCTTGCTGAATGAATATATGATAGTCTTCTTTGTTGGATCTAAAGCATGTATTTTTAATTTAATTTTGTATTATATTAGTATTGAAATGTTTTCCTTTATAACTGACATATATAATTCTCCTGGTATTTTTTTCAATCCTTTTTTATTCTCTAATATGGTTTTGATATATCTATTTTATATAACATCTAGCTGATCAGTATTATTAGAAAATTAGAAAGCAATTTTATTTTAAAAGGTAAATGTAATCCATTCAAATATAATGTACTTATTAATACTTTGAGATATAGCCCTTTCATTGCATTTATACTTTAATGAGCCATATATTCTTGTTTTCCTTTTTTTTTTCTTTTGTCTTTTGTTAAAATGATAACATTTTCTTGCTCCATTTTTCATTTATGCTGATGCTTTCAAAGTTCTAAACCCTTTTCCTAATAGTCAGCAGTGGCCACAGGACTGGAAAAGGTCAGTTTTCATCCCAATTCCAAAGAAAGGCAATGCCAAAGAATGTTCAAACAACTGCAAAATTGTACTCATCTCACACTCTAGCAAAGTAATGCTCAAAATTCTCCAAGCCAGGTTTCAATAGTACGTGAACTGTGAACTTCTAGATGTTCAAGAAGGATTTAGAAAAGGCAGAAGAACCAGAGAGCAAATGGCCAACATCTCTTGGGTCATCAAAAAAGGAAGAGAGTTCCAGAGAAACATCTACTTTGGCTTTATTGACTACGTGAAAGCCTCTGACTGTGTGGATCACAAACTGTAGGAGATTCTTAAAGAGATTGGGAATATCAGACTACCTTACCTGCCTCCTGAGAAATCTATATGCAGGTCAAGAAGCGACAGCTAGAACTGGACATGGAACAACAGACTGGTTCCAGGTTGGGAAAGGAGTACATCAAGGCTGTATATTTTCACCCTGCTTATTTAACTTATATGCAGAGTACATCACACGAAGTGCTGGGCTGGATGAAGCACAAACTGGAAACAAGATTGTCAGGAGAAATATCAACAACCTCAGATACACAGATGACACCACCCTTACAGCAGAAAGCAAAGAAGAACTAAAGAGCCTCTTGATGAAGTGAAAGAAGAGAGTGAAAAATATGGATTAAAACTCAACATTCAGAAAACGAAGATCATGGCATCCAGTCCCATCACTTCATGGCAAATAGATGGGGAAACAATGGAAACAGTGACAGACTTTATTTTGGGGGGCTCCAAAATCACTGCAGATGGTGATTGCAGCCATGGAATTAAAAGATGCTTACTCCTTGGAAGAAAAGCTATGACCAACCTAGACAGCATATTAAAAAGCAGAGACATTACTTTGCCAACAAAGGTCCATCTAGTCAAAGCTATGGTTTTTCCAGTAGTCATATATGGATGTGAGAGTTGGACTATAAAGAAAGCTGAGTGCTAAAGAGTTGATGCTTTGGAACTGTGGTGTTGGAGAAGACTCCTGAGAGTCCCTTGGACTGCAAGGAGATCCAACCAGTCAATCCTAAAGGAAATCAGTGCTGAGTACTCATTGAAAGGACTGATGCTGAAGCTGAAACTCCAATACTTTGGCCATCTGATGCGAAGAACTGACATTTGAAAAGACCCTGATGTTGCAAAAGATTGAAGGCAGGAGGAGAAGGGGATGACAGAGGATGATATGACTGGATGGCATCACTGACTCAGTGGACATGAGTTTGAGCAAGCTTCAGGAGTTGGTGATGGACAGGGAGGCCTGGCGTGCTACAGTCCATGGGGTCACAAAGAGTCAGACAAGACTGAGAGACTGAACTGAACCATCAAACACTTAAACCACATTTTTAAATATAAAGTTTTCTATCAACATGTAGATTTTATCACAATTAATCTCTTTCTACACAGTAAAACAAAAAATTCTCAGCAGGATTTTATTTTTTTCATTATCAGAAACCACCAGTTCCTCACTCACTACTTCACCACCAGCATACTGTGATCTTATCCCATTTAGTATATGTATCAACAACTACTTCCATGTGTGCTGATTTATTTTCTAAATATCTAAATATTTAAATATATAAATATTTAGAAAATATTTATTTTCTATACACAGACTGAAGAGTCTGTATTTCACCGCCCTGCTTGAATGTTGGTTTAACTCTTTACACTTAAGACGTTGTTCCATTGTCCTCTATTTGAGTGGCAAGTAACAAATCTGATGCCAATCTGCTTCTCATCCCTTTATGTATGACTTTCTACTTGTCTTCCGCCTACTACCCCAGAAGACTCTAGAATTTTTATATCTATAATCTTGCAATTTTAAGAATATGTTTCACTAGGTTTTAACTCATCAATTCTGCTTGGTACTTTCAAAATGAAACTTCATTTTGAAAATGAATCTTTTCAAAATGAAAACATGTTCTTCAGCTCAGAAATTTAAAAAGATTTTCTCTATTTCCCCTGCTATATCCACTATTATTTATGTATTGAGTTTCTTGGATTTATTCTCTATTATTCTTACTTTTCTCCCATGTTTTCCATCTCTTCATCTTTCATTGTTTTGCTTCTGGTCTGAGAGATACATGCAGATTTCTCATCCAGATCATGAATTCAAGTGATCCCAGTTAATTATTTAGCTTCCCCTTTATAATCTCAAAAATTATATTTTTAATTTTCAAGAACCTTTTCTCATTCTCTGTTAATTTTTCATAGTAGCCTGATTTTATGTATTATGGATACACTGCCTTCTTAAATCATTCTAAACATATTAATTTGTATATTTAACCTTCTCTTTTGTGCTTATACTCTTAATGTTTCCCCCTGAGATCAGTTGTTTCATTTTTTCCTTTGTAGTTATTCACTTAATTTTGTAAAAAATATATCTTCAGATCCTGATTTTCCATATGTAATTGTGAATGAAGGACCATACTGATTCACATAAGTAGGTAACATTGGTTTATTTTGTGTTGTATAGGTTTTTAACCTCAATAATCCTCTGCTTTATATATAAATCCTCTCCTTTATCAAGTAGAGCTTGACATGGGCTCTGAGTACATGAGCATAGATATGGAGGAAGCTGAACTCTCATTTCGGTACAAGGGCATAATAAACTAACAACACCCAGACATGCCTACCAGCACGGTATTTTTCAAAGGGAGGTTTATAGAGCATCCAGTGAAAATCAGCTTTAGTGATGATAAGAATGCATACTTCTGACCTCTTCTCCCAGGTTCCTTCATCAGATCTCTTGAGCTTAGGTCCTTGGGATCTGCGTTAGTTACCAATATAGCAGCTTTACCTGCTGTACAATAATGTCTGAGAAGCACAATATTAACAATATTAAGAGGTGATCATGAGTGCTTATGGGCTTCCCAGATGGTGCTAGCGGTAAAGAACCCACCTGCCAATGCAGGAGACATAAGAAACAAGGGTTTGATCCATGAGTTGAGAAGATCCCCTGGAGAAGGGCATGGCAACCCACTCTAGTATTCTTGCCTGGATAATCCCATGGACAGAGGAGCCTGGTGGACTACAGTCCATAGGGTTGAAAATAATCAGATATGACTAAAACAGCTTAGCATGTACATACATGAGAGCTTATATGATTTTAAATAAATGCAAACCCAGATATTGAACCTAAGAGCAGTCATACAGGTGATCCAGATGAATTTGAATATATGCATATTCATAGGTATACAAATCATTTAGACTCTAGAAAGAAAACCTTAAAATTAAAAAAAAATCATTATAGAAAATTTACGCATAGATAAACAATTTAATCCTTACAACTCCCATGAAGCATTTTTAACCTTCCTTTCATAAATGAGAAAAACTGAGCCTGAGAATTATACTTCTTTAGGGTTAAGGAGACAGTAAATAATGGATATGGAAATAATATCTAGGACTCCTGACTCTATGGTACTCTAATGGATTGAATAATGTCCCCCAAAGACATCCAGGTCCTTATACCTGGAACTTTTGAATGTTAACTTATATGACAAAATGAATTGTCAGATGGAATTAAGTTAAGGATCTTGAAATGGGGAGAGTAACATGGATTATCTTAGGGTGTCCCAAATGGAATCACAGATGTCTTTACAAGAGGGATGTAGACAGAGAACTGACTACAGAGAAGGCAGTAGTGTGGCAACTGAAATAAGAGGCTATTGCTGGTTTTGGAAGCGAAGGAAGAGACCACAGCCAAGAAATGCAACTTCAGACACTGGAAAAACCAGGAAACAGATTTTCCCCTAGAGCCTATGGAGGGAACATGGCCCTCTTGACACCTTGATATTGGCCAAATGAAACTGATCTTAGATTTCTGACCTCCAGAAATGCAAGAGAATGAACTTATGTTGTGTTAAGTCACCACATTTGCAATAATTAGCTACTGTAGGCTTAGGAAACTAAGGTAGCCACTGGTTAGGATGGTTCACAATATTCCAGTTCTCTTCTCCAATCCATGATAAGATTGTATTTTTCTGTTTCACGTTGAAGCTAGGAGTGACCATGTGACTTGCTCTGATCCATAAAATGTGAGCAGGAAAGACATGTTAATTCTGAGTGGTCAATGCACAGTTCATCATACTCTCTTTTACCTCTGTGGTCAAGAGAGCGTTTCCTTCAGCCTCACAGACTATGATGAGCAGACTCTCCTGGCAACCTATATTAAATACACAGGAGGAAGAAATCAACCTTAGTTGTATCAAGCCTCTGAGATGTGGGAATTGTTTTCCAGTAAAGCTTATCTTAAGCCTCTCCTGATAATCGCAGATTATAAAATCTGTATTTGTTTCACAGAACCAAGATGCCGCCTCCATGTGCAGCTGACTATTCTCCCCAAACTCCCATCATATTCCTAACACGTTAAGGTAGTTTTTACCTGAATCCCCCACAATTCTGAGCAAACACTATGGAATTGTCAACTAAATGGTTAAGGCAAAGTGAAAGTGTTAGTCACTCAGTTGTGTTCAACTCTTTGTGACCCTGTGGAGTGTAGTTGGCTAGGCTCCTCTGTCCATGGAATTCTCCAGGCAAGAATACTGGAGTGAGTAGCCATCCCTTCTCCAGGGTATCTTCTCAACCCAGGTCTCCTGCATTGTAGACAGATTTAGGTATCTTAAAAACAAAACAAAACAAAACAAACAAACAAAAAAAACTGAGAGGGAACCCTAACTTCCTTCTTATACCCCCAGGTCCCACCATTCTCTTTTCACTAGAGGATGCTCTTTGTTTGCTTCCAACATAGAAATCCCTCTCTTTCTTCATACAATGGACTTGAGTTGAGGCCAGTGTCTCCATACTGACACAGAGGAGCAGAAGGCCCACAGCAACCAGACCTCGGTATAGAGTCACACTAACTCTCCAGTTATAGATGGCTACATGTGGGCTACTCCTTGACCTTCATCCAGGATGAAGGTGTTATTACTGTTAACTGCTTGCTTCCCTTACTCAGAGTGGATCTGCTTTTCTCTTGGAGCATCCCAAAGAGACTATCCTGGCACCCCCATCTCCTCCCTAATCCTCACCTCTACCTCTGAGCATAGTAGTTTAAGATTTACAGTGATTTGGTTTTCTTCAGACAGATTAAAAAGATGATGTTTTAAAACTGAGACTGCTCAGCTAACCTATATGGATAGTACAACCCATACCTACAGTGATAGGTACCATATCCAAATTCACATCTCCAAAATGGACACAGGGCTATTTTACACTTATATGGGGGCCTGTACTGGGCATGTGATGTGAAGACCTGTTCTCCGGAAGGAATATGAGATGGACTTAGGAAGGCATGTGTGTGTGTGTGTGTTGGTCACTCAGTCATGTTCAACCCTTTGTGACCCCATGACTATAGCCCACCAGGCTCCTCTCTCCATGGAATTCCCCAGGAAAGAATACTGGAGTGGGTAGTCATTCTCTTTCCAGGGATCTTCCTGACTCAGGGATCAAACCTGTGTCTCCTGCATTGCATGCAGATCCTTAACCGACTAAGCCACCAGGGAAGCCCTTGGGAAGGTAAGGATGATGTCAAAAATAAGAAGCAATATGTTTAGCAAATCCCTGCCTCAAAGCCCTGCCTTTATTGGTACAGAGATCTGCTAAAAGCTGTTATTTAAAATATCTGCAGATAGTTTGGATCTGTGAATAATTGCTATCTGCACATCTCAAATTCTTTACAGTTTTCTGTTAGACATATCTGCAAAAGGCTATAAATAGTGAAGCAATGTCGCTCACTGTATAATACAGTCTCTCTTGCTTTTATAACTCATCATGAACTTCTATGTAATTTATTTTTTATTGAAGAATTCCAATTAATGGCTTCCTGGTGATTTTAAAGCCTCAAATTATCAGTCTCTGAAAACAAAGCAGAGAACATAATTATCATAAACTGAGAATTTTTCATTTTGAAGCTTATCTGTTTGTGCTAAGTATCTTGTCTGTAAGTAATTAGTGCCTTTATTTTTTTTTCAGTAAAAATAATGACCATTCTATGCTACACATCCAAATTTTGTTAACTGCTAGATGTACTGTATGTATTATATTTGAAAATGGACCACCTTGGACTAGTTTTAAAGTATTTCATCAAATGATAATAGCAACAACAAAATACATCTGTTTGTCAGAATAAATTATGTGCCATGTATTTAAAAAACCTATTATATCCTTTTGCTTTCTTTCTAAGAATAAAAGCCTCAGAAAAATATGTACTTGCCATTTATTACCAGGGCTGTATAACAAGAAAAGGCTCATTTTATCTTCCATTTATAATTCCTAACTGCTAATCAAATTGATCAGCCAATAGCTTGGTTGTAGAGGGTCTTTCATAGCACCATTTCAAAATGTTTTACTAGAGATAAAACAAAAGTCAATGAAATTAAACCAATTTGAATGACAATGTGAGCCAAACATTCCTTTAAGTATTCTGAGAACTCAAGTTTCCCCTGGTTGTTTTTTTTTTTTTTTTAAAGGAAGGTTCTATTGATGAAATAGGAATTGCCACATCTTAAGAGAGACTTAGCTGCTCAGGGAAAATACTGTCCAAGCGTAGTTTGTCCTTTAGGCTAGGAAACTGACTTGATCTAATAATGTTAGGGTCAGTTTCTTCCTCTTAAAAAAAAATTTTCTCAAGTTAAAAAACCTGAAAAATACAGACATATATGTTGCATAGTGTCCATTTATCCATCTTACACACAAAAACTATTCATTTTCCTGCTTTTAATATTTTAGCATGCCTATTCAGTGAAAAAGAAAGAGCTGTTTTTAAAGGGATGAAATATATATACTTGTGTCTTATCTTTCATATTATGAATATTTCCTTATACCAAAAATAGTTTTTCAACATATGACTTTAAATAACTGCATATTTCACAATATTGCTGTATGTAACACAATTTAACTGCTTCCTTGTGTTAGATATTTATGTCATTTCTAAACTCTTTTCTCTAATAAATAATGGTGCTATGAGTATGTCTGCATGTGATTTTTTTAATATGACTCTTATTATCTTATGATAAAATCTTAAAAGACTATTATCAAGTCACAGGTTTGAAAATTTTGAAGCTCTTTGCTCATATTAAAAATCTGCTGTGTGGAAAGACTGATAATTTATATCCCCACATCACTCAGTGAGCAAAGTCTTTGTGCCCACAGTCATGACCATGGTGAACAATATAAACCATTGCTTAAGATAAGGCTGACTTAACAAAAATGTGGCATTTTATTTTCTTTATTAGCATAATTTTGATGGGTTGTAAGGTTCAATAAATTTAATGTAATTATATATATATATATATACACACACACACATATATACATACATGCATATATATGCTTACTTATATTTACTTTTATCATGTTACAAAAGCAGACTAGGACTTCTATCCACCTACAGGAACTTAGTATATAGTAAGTATGCCTTTTGTCTTGAATAATTATTGCAAAAATTTTACCTCAGTATGTCATAGGTCTTCCAAATTTGTTTATATTTGTTATTATTTTTGACATATATATTTTTTAATCCTGTGATTGCTTTTATATTAACAAAGTCTTTTCCCATCAAAAACATGCTAAATACCTATGTACATAGTCTTTAATGACTTCATATTTCTAAGATAATCTCTTTAAACTATTAATAATTTTAGTGTAAGGTCAGGGGTAATATTCTAATTTCATATTTCCCAATTGTAAAGTGATTTCCCTAACACCATTTATTAATCAACTATTTCCTTCTCTGGAGATTTGTGATATTCTATGTATCACATCTACATTCTCATAGATTTGACTCTGGTTCATGGCTATCTACTTTACTCCATGTATCTATCAGCTATACTATTTTGATTATTTATATTTAATAGTTAGGTTTCACTATCAAACAGAATTCTTTACTCTTTCTTTATAAAATAATTGTGTATTTTTTACTATTTTAAATGAATTTTACAACTATGTTGTTAATTAAAATAATCTCCTTCTTGAAACTGCACTAATAAAAATAATTTGGGAAGCTAGACATCCTTAGAGTAATCAACTTTCCGTCCATGAATAAGTCAAATCTCTACATTAAGTGCTTAATGCCCCTCAGTAAAGCTTTATGCTTTAATTCATATAGTTTCCCCTTTGTACTACCTTCTACAGAACTCCCAGTGTCTAGCAAATCCCTAGCCCAAAGAAATCACACAATAATTATTTTTCTCCTAAAGTAACTAATCTGCAGGTTCAAGCTTGTACTCTACCATTTACAAGCTCTGCAACCTGAAATGAGAGCCTGAACATCTCAAATTCTGTTTCCTCCACTGTAAAATGGTGAAATAACTGTATCAACCTAACAAAAGTATCATGAGAATTAATGGGATTAACTCATCAACTTAAAACAGCAACTTACATATCTTAAGCCCCAATAAATATTCATGAATACTATGGTTATCTGGGAAGTGTGTTAAGGGAAGAATCAATAAGTTGCAGCCAGAGATGGAAGCATAGGGAAAATGAGGAACTGATCATGAGTCTAAAGTTTTAAGGTAGACTAAAATAGAAAATTTAAAAATAACAACTATTGATTGTGACAGAGAAGTATTTGCTTTTGGATTCTGTAAGAACCAGACCTTGGCTTAGATGCAAGCCCCATACACCTAGGGGAGGGTTGCAATGTTGGGAAAGAGCTTGACGTGACCAGACCCCAGGATGATCCCCAGGCCACAGAAAGCTTTTCCTATAACCATTAACAGTAACAACCCCAAATCGAATGGAAGACACACTACAGAGAAGTATTTCTGGAAGAGGAGAATACATTAAACTCATCCTCAGCTCAAATATAGACCATATTTACTCCATAAATAAAGTGGGGAATTAAGGAAGTAATCCAAATAACTTATATTTTCTTCCAAAAACAGCACACCACTTGGCCTGCAATGATTTGAAGATATGTATTTAGATATTTGAGCTCAAGTGCTCTAGTTGGATAATAGTTTCCATTCTCCACTTCAGTGTTCACGTAGACCCAGCCATAGTGCCTTTAAAAAGCCAAGGACTAACTTTAGCCACTGGTCCTGCTTTCAATAAAGTCTTATTTTAATAGAAACACTGTGTCTCTCTTCCAAGTCCCCACCTTTTTTAGGCTGTCTGCCAGCTGAAGGCAAGAAGAGAATTCTAGCACATTGTCCCCAAATTCCAGGCAGATCACAAAAATAAACTGTCCCAGAATGTATTCCTTTTAAGAAAAATTGCTTATTCAAGGCTTGCTTTTCTTGTTTGCCTTCCTTCTTCCCTTTCCAAACACTTTTTCTTCTAACATCATGCTGTAAAGTTGCCATCTGTCTCAAACACACACATACACAAAAGGGAAATCCACTTACAATGAAAACTGGAAAGAAGAAAAATAAGTTGGTTACAAGTGGGTGTTCAGCAGCATATGACTTTTCCAACCCAGTGGCCAAATTCTGATTTATCTCCTAGTCAACTGTCTCCCAGCTTCGCTATCAAGACAAAAAGCAAAATGAAAACCTATTTTTTTTTAATTTACCTTTGCACAATGTCACCAAGGGAACATTTAATTTTTATAATCCTGTGATACGGGGATGGTCAGAAATTAAATTTTATAAACAAGAAAACTGGAAGCCCAGAAAGGTAAAGCACTACTAAAGATGACAGGTGAGTTAAGAATTTCCAGGTGTGTTTGAGGATCCCCTGAATTAGAATCACCTGGGACGCTTATTCAAGTGCATCTTTTTACAGCATACATTAGACTCTATCATCCCACCGCTAACAGCCACTCAATAATTTCCCATTCAGTTAGAATGGAATCCACATTCAGATTCTACCCTCCACACCACAGACCCCAGGATGTGTCCCTGTCCTCCCTCAGACCCCATGGCTGCTCCTTGTCCATGCTCTCTTCTTGGCCATCATTCACCAGCAAGGTGTCCCTGTGTGAGGTCTTCGCATAACTGTTCTCTCTACTTGGAAGTTTCTTCCCTCACCTCTCCAAATGGCAGATTCTTCCTCCCTGTTGGAGCCCCTGAAAAGCCATCTCTTTCACACTAGCAAATCTAGCCCCACACCACCATGTACCTGTTTATTTTATCTTCTTTTTATCTTGTTTAGCAATCTCTGAATTTAATATTCATTTATGATATGTTCAGTTACTTCTCCTTTTCCTCAAACACACACTTATGTTTGACTCAAAGCTTCATGAAGGCAATAATCTGTCTTATTCCGATAACAGAAAACGGTGAAAAGCAATTATTCAATAAAATGCAGATTACTTGGCACCATGTCAGACCTACAGAGTCCCTATCTAGGAGCAGCAGCCTGGAAATCTGCATTTTAAATAGTTTTTCAGATGATCCCGAAGCACAGTAATGTTTCACAGCTCAGAAAATTAATCCTTTAGCTAGAGCTTGGCAGACACCCTTGGTTCCTGGTGGTATGCTCTCCCCCACATCAAGCTGCAGTTTTTAAATGGTTAGTCTATTTCAAACAGCGACTTTAGCAGAATAGTTATTCAGAAAGTCATAGTGGTCTTTCACTTAGATGAAGATTAAGTGATACCTCAAACTGCTTTTCTAAAATTCAGTATTTCTGTCTCTGGTTTAGGCTTAAGCTTTGATGGGAAGCCTCAGAACTACTTGTGCAGATTGAGGGAGAAAATATTCTACAAGAATCTATGTTCTATAAGGATCTACGGTCTACAAAAATCCATGACTCAGTGATGCTTGTGGGAATTTTGACAAATTTATTAATTTCTATGGGTCTCATTTTCCTCATCTGTAAAGTGAGCACGTTGCATTAAGGTTACTTCTACAGTCCCTTTGTGTTCAGATATTTTGTGATGCCAGGTCATTCCAATTAACATGAAAGAGCCCTTGCAGTTGTACTTAGAATTATTAAAGGACTCTGAACAGCCCAGCATTCACGTCAGGTGGCCCAGGCCAGCTACAGTCACAAACAAGCCCCTGCCTAATGCTTAGCATCTTCTCTTGTGTCAGAAAGACAAGGAAATGTCCCATTCACAGTTAAAAATGCATCTGTGCTCAGTTCATCTGATTTTACTTAGAAACCATAAGGGATATTTTGGTGGGGCACCTGGTAAGATGCACAATTGTTCTGTTTGTTAGACAGTCTTAGACTGTTTGTTCGACATCTGCCAATGATTCAAACAAAAAGTCCCTCCAACCTGCATCTTACACACACATACACACACACACACACATATTTTAGGAAAATCTACTAAAAGGAATCACCAATTATTCTTTTAAAAGGCTCTAAAACCAGAGAGACACAGTACCTGTTTTAACTTAAAAGTAGGGTGGAATAATAAAATCATCCTGATGTTTGTAAAGGAAAGAGGAAGACGGTTGTCTCTCTCTGCCAGAATGGGCACTAGGCAGTCTCTGCTACTCACCGCCAGGCAATTCTTTAAAATTGGAGCCAGTTGGTATGCAGTGGATGGAGGGGTCTTTGGGCCAAGGTGGGAAGGCGGCAGGGTGCTAATGACAGGCGGGAGAGGAAACTGCTGAGTGCGTAAAGGTATGCCTGGGTTATCACAGCCAGAAAGCAGGCAGGAGATATCATTTTGATCGTGTATGCCTAGGGGAAGACTTTGGGGGAAATAGAGGAGTAAAATTCACAATGAGATAGAATTTTTCTTAACCAAACTTTTAGAACTTTGGTTCTCCATCTTGGTTGATATTCCTTTTTAGGGTTCAAAACCAACAACACATTCTACCCTACCTAAGATCCGTCCACTTCAGAAGGAAAACATAATCACCTGATGCATTACAAATCTACTCACCTCTCAGTGTGACTTTATATTTAAATGAGTTTAGATGATTTATAAGTATGAATACAAACATAAGATGCATGAAGCATGAATACATACCACCTGACTTCTTAAGCCTCACACGTAAATCAGTCTCTTTAAGTCTCACTTCTCATGTAAATGATGACCAATGGAACTATCAACTGCCTTATATGGGCACTTCTGTTGTCTTTTGATGCCTGAGGATTTGGGCTGGGAAAAAGAGAGGAGGATTTGCCTTAAATTTGATGAGGCCACACCAACTAATGAGGACCAGCAGGCCTTATTTGTTCAATAAACAAGCAATGGAGTGGGAAGCAGACCTGGACCTCACCTTCCCCAACCTGCAAATGTGTTCTCCTTCATAAAACATTACCCCAGTTGTTGACAGTTAACCACAGCCTAGATAGAGGTTTTCATTAAGTCTTTGTGTACTTTTCAACTTCAACTCACGTTGTAGATAGATGTGATCAAGAGCCCGTAAATGCTACTTAAAAGGCTGACAGCATCCTCCAACAGCGCAAACTGTTATCCAAGGAAAAATGACTACCACAGATTTAAAAGGGAATTATCGTGCCAATTGGCTAGCAGAATTTTTGTAACTTGCATCAGCTAAGACAAGGAAATCCACTTCTCATTACCAGAAAGTTGATCTCCCCTCTCAGTCCCACAGGGTAAACTATTGATACTTATAATGTGAAAGTTAAAAACTATACAAACATCTTATAATTTCTTTTCAGGCTATGTTTAGACAAAGCCTTTAAAGGAATTGCCCCACAAACTTGCCCTCACTAACTCACAGGTCCCCTTAAAAACATCTTCAGGTTGAGAGAGGAACATCCAAAGGGCCAGACGGCTCTAATTTCTGACAGTTGTTCTCCATGATGCAGTAATGCCAAGGGTTTGGGGTGGGTGGCGGTGAGAAAAGATGAGTAGTAAATAGATCCAGAATTTTCTAGGAAGACAGTCTAAACAAGGCTCTAGGAAAAGTCACTGAAAATGTCAGCCCAGCCAACAGAGGAAAGGTTCAAAGGGCAGCAAAGGCCTGGCATATACTTTTTCATCTATTCAACCTGACCCTGGGCCCAGTGCATAATCTTTTTTAAGGTTAGTGGTGGGAAGGCTGCCGCCTGAATGTTTGCAGAGGTCTCCTAACATCCTCTGCTGAGGAACTTTAAACCTCAGGTACTATTTCAGAGGAAATGGACAAGCACAAAACACAGACAGAAAATTAGCTGCAGCAGACCCTGGATCTAAATAAGCTCCACTAGCCTTTCTGAAACCATTTAAAGGCTGGGGCGGGGGAGGTGTGTATGTGTGTGCGTGTGTGGGTGGGTGGGTGGGTGGGTGGGTGGGTGTGTGTTTTCCCAAACTGGACCATTGTGTGTATGTGTGGACCATTGCCCAAATATTTTCATAGATATACTACAGAGAGGAGGGAAAATTTTTTTTTAACTATTTAGCTAAGCAATTTAAAAATTCTTTGCAAAATAATAATAATAATAAAAAGAAAGACTTTACCAAAATTGCAGCTATAGCAGGTCTGTGAGGGTAACTTAGTAAAATACTCAGTGGATGGCTGCAAACCTCTAATGGAAAGTTGTGTAAGTAGCTGAGGCCAAAGTAGGCATTAATTACAATGAAAAATCAGTTTAGAGTAGGCCACAACTAAATTGGAAGCTGGTCCTCTAGGTAAAACAAAGAAAGTGAACAGCAGCCTCAGATTTGATTACACGGCAATACAAGAAAAATGTGCTGTATGTTGTCTATTATTAAAGCTGCTTTGGGGCCCTGTGTTGGGTGCCTCAGGGACTTTAATAAAAAATTAGTAATAGGTCTGCTGCCCCAGCTCACTGTGGCTTTTTGGAGTATTTGCGGATTCAGCCCTGGTCCTGCAGTGCAAATTAAGTCATTTCAGACAAGCAGCCTCAGAAAGTGTTATGTGATAGCAAAGTTCAAATACCACACTTTGGCTCTAAAAGGACACAGCCCCCTGCCAGAGGCTGATTCAGAGTTTCAAAGAAATAATAAAATTCCATCATAAGGAGAAGGTGGGGAAATGAAAAGCTAAAAAAAAAAAAAAGAAAAAAGAAGCAACTGGTTGTTTTGTGTGTCTTTGATTACCCTCGCCAAATATTAGTCCTGATATGTAAACTATATGAGTGTATAAAATCCTGCCAACGAGTGAGTTAATGGCAGTGAAGGCAACTATTAACCTGGGATTTTTCTTTTTTCTCATCTCACAAATGTTAACTCTATAACTCTTCTTATATTGATGTAGTGATATTAATAATATTGTCTTTATTACTAATATCACCACTGGGTCCATGGCACGACCATATATATGCTAGCCATGAAACATTAACAAAAGTTCACCCTGATTAAGAAATCAAGCCTATAAATCTACATTCTTTCAAAGATGAAAATGTCTGGGCAAATTATTTTCTACAAGACAGTTACATGAGGAGTATATTTCCCAGATTTTTCTAGGTACACCATGGACCTGATGACTGCCATTTGCTATCAGAGACAAACAGCCCCTGGTCTAAGAATCCTGACTCAATAAATTGTGGGTGCTGAAGTAAAGGGTGAGTTTCCAACCTGGACCATTGCCCAAATATATGAAAAGGCTTAATAGGGAGCCAGAATACAGAGTTGCTATAAGATATATTTAAGAAGTACATGCCTGTGTGAGCTTAACTATGGGTGTGGTATAGGGTCTGGGCCTTTCAATCAGAAAGAAAATGAACTTTTGTCCAAGTAATTTAAAAATTCTTTGCCATAGTCATTTTTTTAAATTTTAATAAATAATGAAAATCCCAATCCATGTCCCTGTGGAATTTCCCTGATCCAGCATCAAACAGTATCTCCTCAGTTTTAGGACTTAAGTAAACTGTTGGTAGAAAGTGCAGTGGCATAATTTGATTGATTTCAAGAGGTTCCAGGAAGCCCCAACTGGCCTCAATCACCTTCGTCCCCATCTGATGACCAATACCTGAAATTATCCGAGTTAGATAGCTCCTCCTTGAGTTCTGTTTAAAACTTCCCTGCAAAATCATCTTAAGAAGTAAGAGAAATAAATGAACAGAAAACACAGGGAAAGAAGGAGAGCCTAGCTGGACAGGGAATGGGTCTAAGAAGACTGAAAATACACTTTATTAAAGCCATGACTTCTCTAAGGATCATCTCTCAGAGCCTTGGACAGTCTCTATGGAATCAGGGGATGGCCATTCTTCTTTAGAGAATAGGAGGAGGAGAATGGAGAAGGTAAACTTCAAATGGGAATGCACCATGAATTCAGTCCACAGGAATTATGCAGACTTAAAAGCAATAAGCATGCCCCTCCAATCACTCTTACAACAAGTATCTGTTGAGCATCTACAAGGTTGACTTTGTTCAAGCTGTTGTGAAATTAGAAGTGAAAAATATAATCCCCTTAGTCATCACCCCCAGATCTCAATGGCCAAAGTCTCATAAAACTCTGCTCTTCCCAAGCTGTTGAAAAAGTAGAACTGAAAAGCAAAGAGAGGGGAAAAGACAATAAAAGTATGGGCAACACAGAAAAATGGTAAAAGGGCCACAGCTTAAAGTGTACCGAGACTTGATAATATTGACACTCATTCAAACTTATCAACTGGAAGATAACAGGTGGCTTCAGTTCTTCCAGCACTCTGGCTGGGAGTGATCCTATCATATTTCTTTTCTGATTATATATTTAAAAAAAAAATCTAGCGGCAATGATTAATGTTTTGTATTCCAGCAACAACACCTGTTTCAAAACAAACTGCAGTATCATCTTGCACTGATAATGCATTACATGGTCTTAAACATTTTCAAAGTAGGGTACTCAGTTTTTCGCAAGTTACATAACAATCTTGATAAGGATATTTCAAATGTATCTCTTGTTCAATAAATAGCAGGCTACTGCATTATAAAATACACACACACACACACATACACTCATACATATATACAGGAATCTCAGAATAAAAACCTCAGCATGGAAAATCACATATTGAGGTTTGAAGCAATGATAGACTACTTCTGTTTATACAGATATATTTTAAAGACTATTTTTAAAGCTCATCCTTTCAGAGTGGAGATTTTTTTCCCCATAATTTGTTATAAACAGAAGACCTTAAAAAAGTAAAACTTTCCAATCTGGATATGTTTTCCCAGTGCTTATGACTTCTTTTTAGACCTATGCCATCTGCACAAAACCTTAATGGAGGGGCTTGACTAAGTTTACAGGTATCTAGTATTTAAATAATAAGAACACATCTTCCCATATGTATGCTGTCATTTTTATGTGGAAGTCAAAAATACTTCTTGAAATTTAAATCAAATTCACTAAATCAATCCCTGGCTCCAGATGAATTTGGAAAGAAATATATTTTCTACCCAAGTGAAAAATTATAGAAATTTCTAGTGTATTTCTCTTCTCCAAAGAGCTCTAATTGTGAAGCTGTAAAATTCAACTGTTTAATATGTCATATGAGGAGGGATACATGTACAGAATTCAAATCCTTGAATTTTCAACCAGCCCCAATAGACAGGGGCTATTTCTATCTTAGGTCTTATTCAGAACAAAATTCCCATTACTTGTGACAGTACCTAACAATGTCAATAAATAAATATTTGCTGACTAACTGGCTTATAGCAATGTCAGAAATGTTTTGGTAACACTCACTAAACATGAAAAGATGCCCATTCTTAGTGTTTAGGAACCTCAGGGTGTACATAAGGGAAATCTTTTTCTGTCAAGTTTCTCTTCAAGATGATATTCTTTGGAGTCAACAAGGGTGTGTGTGTTGTGTATCTCTCACTTTGCATTTAGGAATAAAACCAAAGTCCAGTCCTTCTCTTTAAGACATGCATTATCTATCAAGTGAGACAGACAGAACCCTATAACAATAGAATGTGATAATGCTGTAGTATGAGTTGAAATAAAGTCTAATGGAAGCACGGTAATGGTGATGTGCCCCCTCTACCATGCTTTTTGTGAATGCAGTCTTGGAGCTGGGCTGAAAACTGAGGCCCAGCCCCAACTGGAACTGCCAATCAGGAGACACTGGGAACTTTTGCAAGCAGTTTCAGTAAAGAATTAAGGAGATGCCATGGAACAGGGGACTGAGAATAAGAAGAGTACATTTGTGAGCTATGAATAAACTTGTTTTCAGAAAGTATGGTTGTTTTCAAAAAGTATTATTGAAAAGGAAAATATGAGAGAGACTGGATGTTTATAGGAGGAAGACATGTGGCCACCCAAACTGAAGATGCAAGAAAGATTGAGAATAGTTGGAGAAAAGGTCCAGGATGCAGGCTGCTGTCCCCAGGGCTTCATCTTCTAAGGAGCTGCTATATCTTCTTCCAGACAAATAGGGAAGGAGTAAGAAAGGACAAAGATATAAATAAACTTTAAATGGAAAAGAATATCGGAAGCCCTGCTACCTAATAAAAATTGTAATAGCTACAATAGAGGATCTATTGTTTTCTGAGTTCTTTAAACATAGACTGTCACTGAATTTTCTTGACAAGTCCTATGATGTAAGTAAGGATTTCAAAATAAGGAAATTAAAATTTAGGACTAAAGTCAACTTGGCCAAGTTCGTACAGATGGTAAATGGTGAAACCAGAATTCTAACTTAGTAAAGTCCAGAGTTCATCATTTTTTCCACCATACCAGACTGTCACCGATGACCTTGCAGGCTGCCCACTAAAAGAAAGAAGGCTAAGGACAGAATTTGTTGCTTAAAGAAATGATAAAATAGTCCAGGGATTGGTTCCAGGACACCCTGAGGACACCAAAATCCTTGGATAATCAAGTCCTTTATATGAAATGGTATAAGCTTATAATCTATGCACACCCTTCCATTGACTTTAAATCATCTCCTGATTACTTACAATACCTAATACAATGTAAATACTATGCAAACAGTTGCAGCATGCAACAGACTCAAGTTTTGCTCTATGAAACTTTCTGGAATATTTTCCCAAATATTTTCCATCCATGGTCAGTTGTATCCTCAGATGCATTACTCCCAGACACAGAGGAGCAACAGTATCAGAAAGGAATGGAAAGAAGTTAATTTGCCATTAAAAAAGTTATTTTCAGCAACTTTAAAAGTTCAGCTGAGGTTGGAAATCATCAATTTTTATCAACCAATGAAATCACAAGATTTCTCTCAGCATTGGCAAGAAAAGGGAGAAGGGTGTTTGGGTGGATCTTGACTTGGAGGGGGACAAAGTCAATAATAAACTTAAGTTGTGAGATAGAATCATTTAGTTGATATGTAGTTTCAACTACATTTGAAATGATTGTTGTGCCCAGGTCAGATGAGGGGGAAGTGATTATAAAAGGGAGGTTAAGGATGGGTGTTAAGATGAAAAGATCTTGATAGAAGTGAACTAACATGAAGGCATGGGAGGCGTGGACTATAGGAAAAACTCAGAGTAACAGATTAAAAAGGTTTAATAGTAACATTAAAATCCAAGCCATTCAGATGAGTTGCTAAGAACTAAAGGTGAGAAGATAGTGGGATAAAAGAACACCGAAGAAAAATATATCAGCAGCATTTTAGTATATTATCAAGTGGAGTTTAAGAAGACCCAGGAGATTGGTTAGACAATAAAACTTATTGAGCCAAAATCTTAAAGAAAACTGAAGAAAATCCTTGAATATCTGTAAGTATCAATGGGAAAGATAGATGAATAGATGGATGGATGGTTGGTGGATGAATGTTAGAGAGAGAAAGGGCATGTGCTTCAGAGAAGGAAATTTGCTGAACAACAGAAAATTGTGCTTTGTCTTAGAATATCAAAATAAGTTAACAAATTTTACAAGTTTGTTTGTTTCACATAGAGATATATCATTTTCATCTTAGAGAATAATAGGTTGAGGACAATCAAAATTAAAAAGTAGCATGCTTAGAAAAAAAAAGTAATAGTGATTTTCTTTAAATAGTGGTATTACATGATTTTTGTGTGATTTTTATTTCCTTCTTTCTATTTTCCTATACCTCCCAAATGTTCTAGAGTAAACATATATCACTTGCATATGAAAAGCTAATGTTTTAAGAAAAAATGTTTTCTATCACACTATAGGCATAAAAAACAATACAAATTATAAGCATTCTGCAGGTTTTGTAGAAAGACCTGGGAATGGTCATATTTTAAATATACAGATTGGTATAGCATTGTAAATCAACTGCATTTCTATTTTTAAAATGATAAAAAAAATTAAATTTAAAAAGTTGAATATATAAATGCATACATGTATATATCACATAACATGTATACATATACTGTTCTGTATAAACACACATATGTACTAATATACATACATCTTTCTGTATATCCACATTTGTGTATGTGTATATATGCGGCATGTGTGTATATTTAGGTTTAATTATGGGCAAAGGACATAAATATACATATCACCATTTAAGAAAAGAGTAAATATTAATTTTATCCACTACTGTAACAAAACCAAAAAGCTTTACCCTAAAATATTGAGTTAAATAATAGTCTTTCTCAAATTCTGTGGGGGTCAGCTTTCATTAAAGAATAAATACAGCCATACTGCTTAATGATGTTAATGAGTAGCTCAATTTATGTATCTAAATGTAACTATTCTATGTAACTCATTTTTGATCCACACACTACATGTTGGAACTCTATTTTCTTCTGTCTTTTGTGGCAGGTTTTGGGCTGTGTCACTGACTTTCTGGACATTGCTTTCTAGAAAAGCAAGCTCAGGGACTTAAGGGCATAAAGGATTCAGACACAGAATGAGGCCTCTCCTTATGGAAACAATTATGTGACACATTCCACTTGGCTATAGGAAAGCTATAGAAAGGGAAAAGAAACCCCCCTTTGTTTGTGGGAGGGTCTCTAAACACACAGCCTAGGAAGATTGTTTAGCCCAGCTGAAGACGGTCAGGCCCACACTGGGGGCCCTGATTAGTTCTACATTCAAACCTTCAAAGAAGAGATCATATTGTTTCTTCAACAAAGATTCTTCTGCACCTGCTAGTATCAATAAACACTTTAATCAAAGCATGCTCCCCAAGTTAATAACTGACATCATGATTTTAAACCAAAGTAAATGACCTTGGACAGTAACATTTCCAGGAGTTGAAAACATGAACAGAGAACCAAACACAAACTCAAACTTTAGGAAAAACAGGGTCAGTATTAAGCACATATCACAACATGTTACCATTCTGTAATATGTTAACCCACAGAAAGTAAAGATTTTTAGATCTTCCCTTAAAATGTTCTTATACTGTTTTCTAGGATGGCTTCCTCTGAAGTCATACAAAAGAGGGAAAAATGAAAGAAAACTTCACAGGAGAGTCACTCTTAGCTGCATTATCTAGTCTTGCTGTCCACCCAACCACGCATCCCATTTGTTCAGAGATAACTCAGAAGAAAGCCCAAATTTTGCAAAAGCATTCATTTGAAACCTTATTTTTTCCTGTATCATCATTCAGTTAAACCAAAGCATCTGTTTTTATTACTACAACTAGTACTGATGAACAAAAAGGGGGCTTTAATTTCATGAGTCTTTGAGACTTTCGCCTTTCACAAATGTATACTAAAGGCCTCCTCAGTCAATATTCTCACAAACAGTTGTAATTAATTCAGGTTTTACTTAAGCTAACAAATGTTTCTCCTTTGCAATAGCAGAGTAAGCTGATTCACGAAGTTGCTACTGTTCTCCAGGTTGCTGACAGAGGCTGCAGTTACACAGGAACTGGGGTACAGTAAGAAATACACTTGGTCTTTGTCCCCCCATTTCTGGCACAAAGCTCCTAAACCCCTTTCCTGAGTGACAGTATCACAGGCAAAGCCCATTAACAATTCACAGGAGATAAAAATGGAATCCGGATAATAAAATAAAATCTAACCTTGTTTTCCTTTGTGCTCTGTCTAGTTTCACTCGCCCACAGGGTGCTGCGTGCAGAGGCCTTGCACAGGGCACTTGACTCCCAAGCTCCTGGTTCAAAAATGACTGTGCTGACATCGCAGTTCCACTGGTCTTATGAAGAAGCTCTTTGCTTAATACCTTGATTCAAGATGGCGGCAAGGGGTCGTGTGCAGAGATGCTGGGCCCAGCACTGTGAGAGTCAGCACACCTGTGCCAGCCCTGAAGGAGCTCCCCTCCTTCCCCACTCCTGTCGTTGTTCATTCACTAAGTCATGTCTGGCTCTTTGTGACCCCATGGACTGTAGCACACCAAGCTTCCCTGTCTTCAGCATCTCCCATGAGGAGTTTGCTCAATCATGTCCATTGAGTCGGTGATACCATCCAACCATCTCATCCTCTGTCATCCCCTTCTCCTGCCTTCAATCTTTCCCAGCATCAGGGTCTTTTCCAATGAGTCAGCTCTTCACATCAGGTGGCCAAAGGACTGGAGTTTCAGCTTCAGCATCAGTCCTTCCAATGAATATTCAGGGTTGATTTTCTTTAGGATTGACTGGTTTGATCTCCTTGCAGTCCAAGGGACTCTCAGGAATCTTCTCCAGCACCATAGTTTGAAAGCATCAATTCTTTGGTGCTCATCCTTCTTTATGGTCCAGCTCTCAAATCCATACATGACTACTGGAAAAACCATAGCATTGATTATATGGACCTTTGCTGGCAAAGTGATGTCTTTCCTTTTTAATACACTGTCTAGGTTTGTCATAGCTTTCCTTCCAAGGAGCAAGTGTCTTTTAATTTCAAGGCTGCAGTCACCATCTGCAGTGATTTTCCAGCCCAATAAACTAAAGTCTAACCCTTTTTTCCTTTGTGCTCTGTCTAGTTTCACTTGCTCACAGGAGGCTGCCTGCAGAGGCCTTGTACCCAGCCCTCAAGTCCAGAGCTCCTGGTGCAAAATGACTTGGCTGACATCTCAGCTCCACTGGTCTTGCAAACAAGTTCTGTGCTTAATACTTCATTTCAAGATGGCAGCAGCGGGCCATGTGCAGAGATGCTACACACAGCACCGTGAGAGTGAGCACACCTGTGCCAGCCCTGACGGAGCTCCCCTCCTCCCAGGGTCCTGAGATCCCTGTAAAGCAGTCCCACCTGCCTACGGCTTTTGGGAGGAAGATCCTGTTCTACCACCTCTCCGTTCATTCGCTAATAAAAGAATAAACCTACCCTTTCCTTCTGTGCTGAACTAGGTCTCATTCTGTTGGCTTCAATGACATAGTAGAAGTAGCCTTGGGAAAGATTGAGGACAGGAGGAGAAGCAGGCAACAGAGGGTGAGATGATTGAATGTAATCACTGATTCAATGGACACGAGCTTGAGCAAACTCTGGGAGATGGTGAAGGACAGGCCAGTCTGGAGTGCTGCAGTCATGGGGTCACAAAAAGTTGGACACAACTTCGCAGTTGAACAACAGCCCTTGTTGGGGATGACTTGGGAGGGTGAGGAACAATGTTACACATAAAGTGCTCCTTGTGAATACATCTGAGTTTATGCTAATGAGGTGATTTAGGGTGAGGCCCCTGGGAGGCCTCAGGTGGGGCTGATCAGCAGAGACCCAATGATTAGAGGTTTGGAACTTGTAGCTCTCCCTCAACCCCTGATAAGGAACTGAAGATGAAAGCTCTATAAAAACTATATATTAAAAGTAATCTAGTGACCTGCATTGTCATTCTAGATCTGTTTTATTATAGCAAGATCTGCTCTTCCTTCTGAAAATTTCTGAGTTTTTCTTTATTTTCCTTTAAACTTTTAAAGCATTACTCTAGGTCTCTATTTTCTTAAATTTTACAATTCATTTATTAAATATTCATGACACAAATATTTATTGAGTATTTACTAGTTTAGACACTATTCTAGGTACTCAGCAATACATAAGTGAAAAAAACAGGCCTTTACCAACTTAAAGCTCATGAGACAAAAAGGAACAACAAAAAGAATGACTAACTAAAATTTTAATTACATAGTATGTTCAAATTTGACTGAAAAAATGTATCCAGGGCATGAGAGATCCAGGGAGGTAGTGGGCAGGTGCAGGCTTAAACAGGGTACTTAGGGTAGACTTTACTGAGCAAGTAAGTTCTGACAGCTGACTTGGAGGTCAGCGAGTTGAGTGAGCTAAAAGGGGTGTCCTCTCACTATGTGTTCATGGAAAAATTAGAGGGCACTGCAGTTGGAACAGAATGATCAAGGGAAGGAAAAGTAGGAGATAAAGTCAGAACCTCATGGACATTTTTCACAAACTTGTAACATATTTAGAAGAACCAGGAAAGTTTAGAAGAACCACTCTGGTTGGCAAGTGAGGAGGGAAGGAAAGGGTGCAAGAGACCTATTAGGATGCTACTGAAATAGTGGAGGTAAGAGGTGGTGGTGGCTCAGACTGGGTGTAGTAAGAGAAAGAAAGGAGACATGAATGATTACCAGGTTTTTGACAGAAGCCTCAGAAGGTTATAGTAGCCATCTGCTGATATTAGGAAAACTGTGAATAGAGTAATTTGGGGGAGAAGAGGGGGAGCATTGTCAGATCAAGAGTTCCATTCTGAATATGTTGAGTAAGAGATGTCTACTAGGTATGAAAGAGGTCTTGTCTCTTGACAGCAGTTGGATATAGGAGTTTAAGGTTCCAGAGAAAGAGTCAAGGTTAGAAATAAAAAGAATAGTGTGGTGTTAACTTTTTTTTGCTTTACCACTCTTAATAGCTTAAAATTTTTAAGTCTGTAATTAGTATATCACTACCCCAATCCCTTTATGTGAAGATTATCTGGAGAGAAAGAGAGAGGGGGGAGCGAGAGGAAAGAGGTAGAAGGATGAAAAGGAGGGAAGAAGGGAAAGAGGGAGAGGAGGGGAGAAGTAAGAAGAGAGAAAAATTGATTGATTTATTAACTATTGGGAGATTTACAATCTAAGAATGTTACTTCCCTATACTCAATCTGCTTCAGACAGAGGACACACTTCTGAGCAGTTAAATCAAATCCTAAAAGCCCTTAATCCTTTTTTTCACAGATACACATCTTTCATTGTTTCTCATTCCTAGCAGAGCCTTCATTAGAAATGGCTCATAACATTTTTAACTTGAAGTTCATCAACCTCCAACCTTTCAAATAATTAAATATTTAAATACTCAGGAAAGCCCACGTTTGTGAAGCGAGAATCATTTTGCAATGCAAATTGTCACCCTTAATTTCTCTGCTGGTAAAATAAGACTTAATAGGGATCCAGTTTGCTTCTAGTGCATGTAAAATAGAATACTTTCCCCCACAGGCTGGGTTCTGGATGGCCCCTCCGTTTCAGAAGAGCCTTCTCTCACAGAAAAGTGGCAAGAGGGAAAGGGAATCCTGATGGTCTCAGGTACATTTTCCAAGCTAATTACTGGCTCTTTTCCTTATTATCAACCGCTCTGTGTGAAACCAGAGCAAGCCAGGAGCCTTCAGAGATGACTTGCAGCTCCACTGGCTGCCAGAATCGGGCAGACCGGGCGGACTCACAGGTGACTTTCTATTGCTATGAACCCTCACCACCTGCCTAGCAAGAAGCAAGGAAGGCAGCACCCTGCTCCCCCCAGTGACCCCCACCTGTGTGAAATCAGTGTGTTTACATCTGCCAGAAGAAGTAGGTTAATCCACGGGGCTGAATTTGCATTCACCTCCCCCCTCCACCCCCAAGGCTAAGACCCTTTTCACTCACTAAAGAAAAAGAGAACTTTTCTCCCCCTGAATTTAGTTTTGAGGACTTAAATACATTCGCAAGTGTGGACAAAGATGAAGAAAAGAGCGAGGGGGAAACTTCCGCTTCAGGATTCGACAGAGCCTTGTGTCTGCTGTCTTCATCTGCATTAAATTGGTCATGACCTTCCAGGTGTCTTTAAGGTTGAAGTGTTTGCTGGACCATTTCGAGCTGAGCTGGCTGGTCCACGTGACCCTCCTGACATCAAGAGGCAGGCTTTTAAAAGAACAGAGGCACCTTGTCAGGGCTCAGGGGTCACTAATAGCCTGCCTTGGGCCCTCCAATAGGTCGTGTTCTGCTTCCTCATCCAACACAAAGGGAAAGGCGAGGGAGGCTGGGGAGGGGATGGGCATAATTATCGTTCTGGTGTTTTGTTCCTCAGGCCCCGAGTTATGCTCCATGTCACTGTGTTAATGTGCCTGCAACCAGGGAGACACATAATGCTCCTCTCAGCCCTGTTTATTAGCAAGATCCATTTGCAAAAGGCCCTTCTTTTGTGCCACAATATGAATGTGCTTTGATGGCAAATAATTACGGCAGTCCTTTTGACATGAAGATCCACAGGCTGCCCTAGTTAAGCCAGTAATTAGCCTGTCCTCTTTTTTTTTAATATTATTATTGAGAAACTACAAATTATCCTCATATGTGCACCGGCCATTGCTTTTTCTCCTTTCTATTCTCCTGCTCTCTCCTACGTACTCTCTCCGCTTGCTCGCTCGCTCGCTCTTTTTTCTCTCCTTCTCCCTGTCTCCCTCAGCACTTTGGATAAGCGGAATGCAGCTGCACAAAAGCAAGATAAAGCTCAACCATCAAGATGATGAACAATCTGGATGAAGAGCCTTCGAGATGAACACAAAAGCTGGAGATGTGCAGTTGATGGAGGCCTGGACAGCTGAAGAATGCTGTGGTCTAAGGATGAATAGCCCTCATTTGTGAATATACAGATTCTCCACAATGAATAAAAACTGAGTGGAGGTCACAATAAATAAACTTTTTCTCCCCTTCTCCTTCAATAATAATTCAGGTTCCCGGCACCAAACAGCTGTAAATTGAAGGTTGTGCTTAGTTTTCTCAACTCTCAAAGGGGATAATTAAGCTAAGATCACATTGTTTGATATATTAGGGTAATGATGAGCTACTATATTCTGCTTGTTTCGAGTTATTTTAGTTTTTCTTTCCCATTATCTTTTTTTTTTAATTACATTTCAAATACACTTTAAATGTAGGAACAGCAGTTCTGAAACAGAGTTTGCCCTGTGTTTGGATCTGTTTGAAATGTATTCATATAACATTTAATTAAAACGGCTACATCCCCCTTTAGAAAATGCGTGGAGGTAGAAATATCTATATTATCTGACTAGTTCTGACACAATCTTGCCAAAAGGCTGACTCTTTTTCCTTATTGGTGCAAGATAATTAGACCATCATTAACCTCCTGAAGCATCACTGTCAGTATTTCTTGTGTTATAAAATCAGGATTTGGGAAGATTTTCATAATTTTGCTTAAGATCACTGAGGAGGCAAAGATCAGTTCTGAAACATGCTCAGCTTAAAAGATTTCTGAAAACCAGAATCTGCAAGGCCTTTATAAAGGAACTCAGCCCAAGGGAGATGCTACAGACGGCGTCTCTATGCTCTTTAATACACCCTCTCCTATTTGTGAAGTCTTGACAATAAAAAGGCCCAAATACTGTTTTGTGTTTCACTAATGGAGGTTAGATTGTCATTTTCTTCCAATAATTTTTGAGCTGAAAATATATTGGGAAATCTGAATATCTATATCAAGTAAAAAAGAGAAACATTACATTTCTAGAAACCATTTTTTTTTCTTTTTTTGATAATTATAAAATATTCTTCACTTAAAAGCAGATTTGTGACTTTTTGTTGTTGTTGTTCATTTGATCTGTTGGTTACAGTTGATTATTTTTCCTAAGAATTTTTCCCTTTTCCCCAATTAGTCCCAACCAGAGTAGGTTCTACCATATTCACACTCAGGAAGGTCTCAGGAAGGTCTCTAGATATGAACCAGGTATGGAAAACACTTTATGAGCAGGAACACAGAAGCCTGGGGAAGAATGGGGAAGCCACCTTGACTCCACTATGATTCAAGTCCCCCAAAAGAAGAGGGGCACTTCTTAAAGGTTCTCACCCTGGAGACCTATCGATTAAGGACAGCCCACCCAACAGCAAGATGGAAAACCACCATTCCTTGAGGCTCCCCCAGTCTACTCAGAAAAGCCCTAGGGAAAAGCAAGCAGTTAAATGTCCTGTCTGTGTGTACAACAGGAGAAAGCAAGGGCAAGTAAAAATAAGCCTGGAGCGGCCCCAGAAAGAGGAGTCTGAACCCATGCACAAAGTGTACCTGAGCCAGAATCCTCAGATTCAAGGAGCCTTTTACTTCTTAGTATCAATATACCCGTCAGAGCAAAGAAACCAGGCAGTGAGCCTGAAGCAAAGGCAGCCACTGCCACCCCTGTTTGCTGCCATCTTGGGGCTGCTTTGAAAAGGATCATTGCCTCTATTTGGAAATGCCACACAGCTTTAGGCTAAGGAAGCTCAGTTTAGGAGCTCACCTAGGCCAAAAGAGAAAAGCTTAATAAATTTTTAAATACTGGGAGCAGACCAGATCTGGAAAGATACACAGGCCTGTCTGAAAACTCAAGCTAATTGCATTTTTCTTACCTTTCTCCTTAAGATTTATTCATTTTACCCACAATTTATTGAATATCTGCTATATCCTTGGTAGTTTTCTAGATTATTGAATTGAGCAGAGAAACAAAACAGGTCATGTTTCTATATGTTTCTACTTTCACAGATCTTACATTTCAGTGAGAGGAGACAGGCAATAAATAAAATAAGTGTATAAAATTTAGTATACGAGGTAGTGATAAAAGTTGCAAAGTAATATAAGGCAGAGGACGTGGAGGAACTAGATGTATTTTACCAAGGCTGGTCAGTGAAAGCCTACTCAGAAAGATGACATTAGTTTAGAAATCAGGCTTCTTCGATGACTCAAGCAGTAAAGAATCTGCCTGCAATGCAGGAGACACACGCAGGTTCAACCCCTGGGTTGGGAAGATCCCCTGGAGAAGGAAATGGCAACCCACTCCAGTATTCTTGCCTGGGAAATACCTCGAACAGAGGAGTCTGGTGAGCTAGGGTCCATAGGGTTGCAAAGAGTTGGACACGACTGAAGGAAGTGAAGGAGAGAGCCATGCAAAAGCCATGTTTTTTTTTTTCCCCATTCATCCATAGCTTCTTTTTTTTTTTATTTTTTTATTAGTTGGAGGCTAATTACTTCACAACATTTCAGTGGGTTTTGTCATACATTGATATGAATCAGCCATAGATTTACACGTATTCCCCATCCCGATCCCCCCCTCCCACCTCCCTCTCCACCCGATTCCTCTGGGTCTTCCCAGTGCACCAGGCCCGAGCACTTGTCTCATGCATCGAACCTGGGCTGGTGATCTGTTTCACTATAGATAATATACATGCTGTTCTTTCAAAACATCCCACCCTCACCTTCTCCCACAGAGTTCAAAAGTCTGTTCTGTACATCTATGTCTCTTTTTCTGTTTTGCAAATAGGGTTATCATTACCATCTTTCTAAATTCCATATATATGTGTTAGTATGCTGTAATGTTCTTTATCTTTCTGGCTTACTTCACTCTGTATAAGGGGCTCCAGTTTCATCCATCTCATTAGGACTGATTCAAATGAATTCTTTTTAGTGGCTGAGTAATATTCCATGGTGTATATGTACCACAGCTTCCTTATCCATTCATCTGCTGATGGGCATCTAGGTTGCTTCCATGTCCTGGCTATTATAAACAGTGCTGCGATGAACATTGGGGTGCACGTGTCTCTTTCAGATCTGGTTTCCTCAGTGTGTATGCCCAGAAGTGGGATTGCTGGGTCATATGGCAGTTCTATTTCCAGTTTTTTAAGAAATCTCCACACTGTTTTCCATAGCGGCTGTACTAGTTTGCATTCCCACCAACAGTGTAAGAGGGTTCCCTTTTCTCCACACCCTCTCCAGCATTTATTGCTTGTAGACTTTTGGATAGCAGCCATCCTGACTGGCGTGTAATGGTACCTCATTGTGGTTTTGATTTGCATTTCTCTAATAATGAGTGATGTGGAGCATCTTTTCATGTGTTTGTTAGCCATCTGTATGTCTTCTTTGGAGAAATGTCTGTTTAGTTCTTTGGCCCATTTTTTGATTGGGTCATTCATTTTTCTGGAATTGAGCTGCAGGAGTTCCTTGTATATTTCACAAAAATAAACTCAAAATGGATTAAAGATCTAAATGTAAGACCAGAAACTATAAAACTCCTAGAGGAGAACATAGGCAAAACACTCTCCGACATAAATCACAGCAAGATCCTCTATGACCCACCTCCCAGAATATTGGAAATAAAAGCAAAACTAAACAAATGGGACCTAATGAAACTTAAAAGCTTTTGCACTACAAAGGAAACTATAAGTAAGGTGAAAAGACAGCCCTCAGATTGGGAGAAAATAATAGCAAATGAAGAAACAGACAAAAGCCATGTGGTTTTATAAGGAAAGAGTTCACCAGGTAAAATAAGCCCTATGTCAAAAGCCTTGAGGCAAGAGTATGTTTGGCACGTGTCTTCATCTCCAAGAAGGAGACAAGGATGACAAAGAGTAAGCATGGAGTTGAAGGGGGAGATGGTATTTGAAACAATAGATGAAGGGCTAGATCATGTAGGGCATTTTATCAGGAAGCTGAAAGTCTTAGTGGCAACTTACCCTAGACATTTAGGTAATTTGCTTTTAATAAAGTTTACATATATGAAGTACTGAATGGAAGATTCCAAGGGGATGCAGGGCGGGGTGGAAGGGTGGTTGACTGATTTGCTGTGATTTCTTGTTTTGAAATTGTATGTTTTGACTGCAAAAATATGGTACAATTAAACATGCCTATTGCAAACACAAATGACACTCTCCTCCTTCCCCCCAAAATAAAACAAAATAAGGAAGAAAATAAGCAAAATATTTGAATAAACACTTCACCAAAGAAGACATATGAAATGAAACACATGAAAAGTTGCTCAACATAATAGCCATCAGGGAAATGCAAATTAAATCTACAAGATACTGAGACACACTTACTATAATTGCTCCTTTTTTTTTAACTGACAATTCAGAATGCTAAGAAAGATGTGGAGCCACTGGAATGTTCATATATTTCTGGAAGAAATGGGAAAACCAGTCTGGAGTATGATTTGATAGGTTTTTATAAATTAAGCATACACTTACATTATGACCCAGCATACTGGGGCATATACCCAGACTCATACCCAGATTCAAGTGAATATCATACCCATGTCTTCATATAGGAACATAAACAAACCTATGCACACATATTTAAGGCACTTTCATTTATAATTATTAAAAGCTGGAAACCACCCAAATGTTTAAGTGGTGAATGGATAAATAAATCAAATTCAAAAGCATTTCTGAAATACTTAAAAGGAGTCAGATTCAAAAAGACACATGTGTGATTCATTCTCAAAAGGGTAAACTACAGGGCCAATAATAGGATCAGAGACTTCCAGAGACATGGATGGAAAGAGAAACAGGCTACAAAGAGGAACAAAAAAATTTAGGGAATTATGAAAATACTCTATCTTAATTGTTGTAAAGTTATGCATTGCATAAGTTTGTCAAAATTCTTAGAACTATATACCTTAAAAAGTGAATTTTATTATATGTAAGCTTACTGAAATATTGATATATTCATAGATGAGAATGGGAATCTAAAGATAATAGATTTTTAAAAATAATTTTAGTACTATCTTCCCTACTGAAGGGATAATTAATTTGTTAAGTAATTGATCTTCACTGATAGCCTAATCTCAGTGTTGTATGGGAAAGCAGTATTTTCACTGGGCTGTGGACAGAGAAAAGACCAGAAATTCAGGCCCTCATTACTAGGACCATACCTTTCAAAATGATCTCCATTTCATATATGTCTCCCATTTTGCACATGTGGACACCTGACTATTTCATCATACCTCGACAGGGCAGGGCTCTCTGTACCCTAACCATCACCAGGGCAGTCTCAATACAGAGAGCTTGCAAAATACACAGTCTCTGATAGGTTTCCTGCCACATTCACCCAACATATCAAAGACCCAGAATCAACCCAAATATACATTAAGTACCTATTATTTGCAAAACACTTGAACAGACACACAAATAGGATGCTTATTCTTGAAAGCTTAGAATTCAGTTAGGTAGAAGAAATAGGTAAATGAAAAGAGAAACTAAAAACATAGTACAGTATACAGAAAGCGTCACTTAATTGTGTACAGGCAATCGTCGTTTAAAACAGAAGCTCTGCACCTAAAAAAAAAAAAAAGAATACTTATTCTCATCATTCATTAAAAACTGCCAAGCCTGGACTTCCCTGGTGGTCTAATGCTTAAGAATCCACTTGTCAATGCAGGGGATTCAGGTTCAACCCCTGGTCTGGGAAGATTCCACATGCCATGGGGCAACTGAGCCCATGCACCATAACTACTGAAGCCCAGGTGCCCTAGAACCCAGGCTCCACAACAAGCCTCTGCAATGAGAAGCCAGCACAACGCAACCAAGGGTAGCCTCACTCACTACAACTAGAGAAAAACCTTCAGGCAACAAGGAAGATCCAGTGCAGCTGATACATAAATTAAGCAATTTAATTAAAAAAAGCACACACCACCAAGCCCTTTACTGGCACCATCACATTTAATCTTCAAAACAACTCTGAGACTTGAACTTATTATTCATTTACAAAAGAGGAACTGAAAACTTAGATGAGATCAGTCAACTGTTCATTGCCCACCCCAAGTCAGGGATAACCCAGGATGTGAATTTTGGATTATCTAGAGGATTGCAAAGCCTGAAAGTTCTCCACTGTCCTCAGCTGAGTTGGTTGAGGACTGGTCATGAAAGCGGTAAAAAAATGAAACCAGTAGACTTTCAGTTCAGTTCAGTTCAGTCGTTCAGCCGTGTCCAACTCTTTGTGACCCCATGAACCGCAGCACGCCAGGCCTCCCTGTCTATCACCAACTCCCAGAGCCCACTCAAACCCAAGTCCATTGAGTCAGTGATGCCATCCAACCATCTCATCCTCTGTACAGAGTACAGAATTCTACAGGGGCAACCGTGAGATCAGGTGTGATGCAAAACTCAAGAATTGTTAAGAGGAAAATGAAAGCAACAGAAATACAATGTCTACTTTGCAAACATTATTAGATTGCATCCAGTATGTGTGAGCTCTCCAATATTATATCATAAGTTTAGTGACTACACAGCTCCCTCCTTTTTATTTATATCTAGCCTCTAAATCAGGTCAAAACATTTCAAAAATAGAGACCTCTCCTGCTGAAATGAATTTCCATGTTAGGAATTTTCTTCGGGGAGGTGGTGGTGGAGAATTCATTCAAATTGGCTTAGGTGAGCTATTCTCTACCATGAACCTCTTGGCTAGCTCTAAGAAGATGGAGAAATGCAATAAGACCCTCCACAAACCACAAATGAAAATACTCACACTCTTTTATCCCTGAGTTATAGCTTTAAGATTAGACATTTAAAATCAGAATTATCTAATGCAACCTAAGGCTTTCCTTGAAGGATCACACATCTTGTTTTGCACAAACAGAAAGGGCTTCTTTTTCATACTCCCCCCCAACTCCATCTTAGTCTTCTGATGCTCAGATAGCCCTAGGATAGGCAAGGAACATTTTTGAAACAGGCACAGCTATTGAATTCCAGTGAAAAAGAATTAGAAAAATGGACACTTTAGAGCAATCTGTTTTGTGGGTTTTTTTTTTTAATAAATAGATAGTAAATACTTTCAGCTTTGTGAGCCATAAGGCCTCTGTTGCAACTACCCAACTCCATGTGGTAACACAAAAAGAGCCATAGACAATACTTCAATGGGTGTGGCTACCTTCCAGTAACTTTACAAAAGCAGGCAGCCCCTGTTGTAGGCTGAGGCATTTTGGGAGCTGAACTGCTATGTAAATCAACAGACTGGACCTCAGGAATTCTAAAAAGTTGCAATGCATCAAAGGTTGTTGCCCACTGTTTCAGCTCACAGATCAGACATGCTGCCTACCCAACCTTATCCACAGGCCCTCCATCCCCAGTTTGGTCTTTTTATTTGTCCAGAACTTAAACTGCTCATGGATCTCCACTAGCAATTGTGGCAAAGGCAGTGGATTTAACTCCTTTTCTTTACTCGATATCCTCATTTATAAGAGAGAACACAGGCAGAACACAGGGCAAGAGCAATACCAGAAAGGGGATAGGCATGATGTTAGCTATTCTGTTCTCTTTAATCCCCCACACCATGAATGATCATCTCTGTCTGTCTGTCCCTCACTCTTTCTCCTTCTCCATACTTTGATTTTCATTTTGCTCTGATCCAAAACAAACTCTACTTCGCTGACCCCACCTTAAACACATGATTCAGTTGATTACAATCAGGTTAAGGCAGAATTACTTTCTGGTCATTATAAACAGGCAGGAAAGCAAGACTTAAATCTCCAAAGAAGGCTGTCTTCTCCGTTTAAGCCTCAAGGCTCACCAAAGAAGTCGTCAATCAGCAGCCGATTTTAAAATTCTCTTAAAAATGTTTTACTAGTTCACTTTGCTTGGCATTTTTATCGCTATTTATATCTGTAAAGTAGTGATATAATTAGTAAAGCTATTAATGTTTCTTATGCTTAGTATTACAAATGCTATAAATCTAGCTTATAGCAAAATAAATAATGATGATAACACTGTCAAGCATCAATATAATTGCTGGCTGGCTTTGTGTAAACCAAACCAGTATTAGCCCTGTTAAACAGCTTAATGTAGATCACTTAGCCACCCTCCTTTTGAACTATTCATGGAGCCAAGAAGGAACCATTGAGTAAAAATCCTGTAACTGTCCCATGTTTCACAGCACAGGACAGCACAGGAGGCCCAAGCCCTCTGACTGGTCCTCGATATATTGCTTCAACAGAAAAAAGAGGATCCTTTTAAGAGGACAGAGTAAACATGATACAATCCTACATCTGCTCTATTGCAAACCTAAAGTGATCAAAGTCCCTGAACTCTCAGTTATATACATATGTGAACCCTTATTGGGCTGTTAAAATTTTCCACTCTGCAAAAGCAAGGATTCCTTCTGACCAACATAGAACCCCACTTTTAGCAGGGTCCCCCTAAACAAAAGCCCACAAATCTGAGGTCAAAACCCTTTTCTCAGGGTGATGAAAACTCCCTTTGTTTTGCTATTTAGTTTATACCCCACTACCTACCTACATACAAAAGAAGAGGATGAAATCTTATCTATAGGCTCTTCCTAGCATCCCTGCTTTCACTAACCAGAAAGGATTAAAATGAACAGCCCTGCGCACTGGGCCTGAGTAATGGGCCTTCAAAAACCAAAGTATTAGACAAATATATCAGCTATGAGATATAATACCAAGGGCTAGTTCCACAGTATCAGCATTTTTAACTTTCATTCTAAAGTGACTGGATGATAAGAGGGTACAATTCGTATTTGGAATTCAGGGCTAGAGGATCTTTTTAATAAAACTGTTTTTACCATGTAGCTATATATCATTTCTTACCAAAATGCAAAACAAAGCCCAGGTCTTTTCTTTTTTTTCCACTTTCTCTCTCCCAAACATCCATAATGATAGATTTCCATTTCATTTTTTCATTCTTTGAATATATTTTTCAAGCCAAACTTTCATCGCTGCTGCTGTTGTTGATGGCACCAAAAGGTTTCAGGGAATCTTTCTTTGCTCAGAATGCAGCTTGCAGACCCAGACAGAGAAGGAAAGGAAGTTGTTGGGTGAATAATGAGGGCTGAGCAGGAGCCGCCCATGGTGGCAGGCATGAGGCCAGATGAATAGGACTGCATTTGTGTGTTCAAAAGGAGTCTCTCTTTATTGTTATCTTTGGCCTGTTGCGCCAGCCGCTAAGGAGTGGACAGGCATTACCATTCATTAGCATTTTTATGGCACTTCATATTTGCAGTGCACATTACAAATTGTATTTGTTAACCTCACAACATTCCTTGTGAGATCATCACCACTGACTCACACTTACAGGGCAGTCCATATTCAATGGACATGAGCAAAATTAAGAATCAGAAAATTGCAGCGTTTTGGATGCATCTCTTAACAAGCACATTAAAGATGCCTAGGGAATGGCCAGGCTCCTCGCTGGTAACTCCACTCTTCATAGTTTCACTTGTCTTTTATGTCTGCCACCTGTGAGTTAATTTCTAGGTCCATCTATGTTGCTGCAAATGGTACAATTTCATTCTTTTTATGGCTGAGTAGTATATCATTGAATATATGTAGTACCTTATATATATATATATATATATGTCTGTGTGTGTGTGTGTGTGTGTGTGTGTGTGTGTGTATCTCACATCTTCTTTATCCAATCCTCGTTGAAAGACATCTAAGTTGCTTCCATATCCTGGCTATTGCAAATAGTGCTGCAATTGCTGCAATGAACATTGGGATGTGTGAATCTTTTCAAATTATGGTTTTCTCCAGATACATACCCAGGAGTGTGATTGCTGGATCATACAGTAGTTCTATTTTTAATTGTTATAAGTCCATAATTATTTCTCATTTCCAGTGATCGAGAGGCAAGGTCAAGCAACTGAAAGAATGATTGTAGATTCCAGGACAAAATTAGTAGCTGAATTACAGAGAGAGCTCTGGGTGAATCTTTGTCAACTGGACAATCTCACTGACCTAAAAGGAGGATCCCCATTTCTAAAACCTGTCAGAGGGTAACTTTCTCCTCAAAGGAACTATAGAGATGAAGGATCTACTTTAGGGAGAGAACCAGACAGAGATCCGCCCAGGAACATCCTTGCAAATGCATATTACCCTCACAGAGCTACCAGACCTTTCAGCAGAGGAACTCACAAACACAGCATTCAATTGTGGCTCTATGGACTGTAACCCGCCAGGCTCCTCTGTCCATAGGATTCTCCAGGGAAGAATATTTGAGTGGGTTGCTATGCTCTCCTCCAGGGAATCTTCCTGACCCAGGGATTGGACCCAAGTCTCCTGCATTGCAGCAGATTCTTAACCTTCTGAGCCATCAGGGAAGCCCTCAAAACTGCCAACCTTATCTAAATTGCTGGCACAGATTCAGGATGATTCCCTCAGTCACAACATGGCTTATTGAATGCCCACTACCTGCATCATTTTGAAATAATTTCAGACTTCAAAATGGTATAAAATCAGCACAAAGAGTTCATACACCCTTTATCCAGATTCCTTAGCTATTAACATCTTACATAACCATTATACAATTACATAAGACATGAAACTAACATTGAAACAATATTACAATTTTATTTGAAGACTATATTCAAATTTTACCTGTCATCATATTTAGATCTTTTTATCTGGTCCAGTATCTAATCCTAGATTTGCTATTGCATTTAGACAGTTATTCAGTTTGTCTTTTATCACTTATGACCTTGATACTTCTGGAGTACAGGGCAGTTATTTTCTAAAGCGCCCCCCAACTTGGGTGTGCCTCCCAATTTTGCTTCCTCAAGATTAAACTCAAGCAAGAGCATCACAAATGCTGCTTTGTCCTTCTCAGTGCATCATATCAGGGGGCACATGATTTAGATTTGACCCACTCATATATAACAAACATCATTATGTATTATGTTGAAAACTTTGTTCACATGATAAAGGTGCTATTTATCAGGATTTTCCAATGTAAAATTTCTATTTTTCCCTTTTTAACTTACATGTATCTTGGGGAGGTACTTCAGTTCAGTCTCTCAGTCATGTCCGACTTTTTGCCACCCCATGGACTGCAGCACACCAGGCCTCCCTGTCCTTCACCAACTCCCAAAGCTTGCTCAAACTCATGTCCATTGAGTCGGTGATGCCACCCAACCATCTCATTCTCTGTTGTCCCCTTCTCCTCCTGCCTTCAATCTTTCCCAGCATCAGGATCTTTTCCAATGAGTCAGTTCTTCACATCAGGTGGCCAAAGTATTGGAGCTTCGGCTTCAGCATTAGTCCTTCCAAAGAATATACAGGACTGATTTCCTTTAGGATTGACTGGTTTGATTTCTTTGAGGTCCAAAGGGCTCTCATGAGTCTTCTCCAACAACACAGTTCAAAAGCATCAATTCTTCGGCACTTAACTTTCTCTATAGTCCAACTCTCACATCCATACATGACTACTGGAAAAACCATAGTTTTCATTAGATGGACCTTTGTTGGCAAAGTAATGTCTCTGCTTTTTAATATGCTGTCTAGGTTTGTCAAAAGTTTTCTTCCAAGGAGCACACATCTTTTAATTTCATGGCTGCAGTCACCATCTGCAGTGATATTGGAGCCCGAGAAAATAAAGCCGGTCACTGTTTCCATTGTTTCCCCATCTATTTGCCATGAAGTGATGGGACTGGATGCCATGATCTTAGTTTTTCAAATGTACTTAGAGATGGTAAATATTCTGTTTTTCATCATACATCCACATACTAATTTTTGCATCCTTTATAGATTTTTTTTATATGCTATCATTTTGATACACATTTTCATGCATTATTTCATTTAATTCTTACTGAGGAATCTGAAGTTCAGAGTGATTAAGCAACTCAACCTAGGACTACTAAGTGATAGAGCTCTATCAGAATACAGCTACTAACTGATAGAGCCAGAGTTTGGATCATCGTCTGACTCTACACCTCTTACAAACGAGAGGAGAGGCACACCAGCATCTCAGGTCTCCACTGCTATGGACCCTGGCCTAGCCTATTCTGCTACCATGAGTGCTGCATTACTTAAAAGCATAAAAGTACACACACCAATGAGACAATTTTGACTTTCTAGGTCAAGACAGAAAATGGGGAGAATATTGTAAGGGGAACACAGGACATTATATTTAATTCAGCTGGAATTGGCACAATATTTCTTTATTTTTCTTCCCTTCATTTTAATCTTTTTTTTTAATTGGAGCATAACCCTCCATTCAGCTTTGTGCAAAGCCAGGTAAAAGAAATGGTCCAACCTTTAGGAGTTTAACACTTAAATTAATCAAAGCCAATGGCATATGACACCAAGCACAGCTACCCTAGCAGACAAACCCTAAGAAAAAATAAGGGATCACCAATGTTTAAGACAGGTCTGTCCTGAGGCCCAAAGGATAAACAAAGTCTTGAGAGAGATCTTGGACCCTGAGTGCTTAACAAATGTAAATCCACAGAAAAAATTCTCTCATTAAATAATACCAGCTTATGGTATTTTACTGAGTTCATATGTTCTGTGAGGGCAAAGACCATGTCTGTATAATCTATGAATATATCCCCCAGACCTTGCACAGTGCCTGACTCACAGAGTTCATGTTTATTGAATTGAATGTTCTGGTCCAAGTATCATATTTCAAAGTGTGTTCCAGGCAGAATATATGGCAATAATGAGGGTTCTGGGGGAAGCAGGGGAAGGTCTGAGGAGGGAGTCAACCTGATAAATACATTCCTAAAAATGGAAGCACTGGGTCCAGAACTAATAAACATTTCATCTTGCTTTGATTCTATACATTCTCATGTAGCTGGTCTTCAAGAAAGAAGATCTGGCCAGAGTGACAGATCCTGTCGATACTGTTTTGTTTTGGATAAAGTTATCCTGTTTATGAGCCATCAGTACTAACATAGCAACCAACACTCTGCTTCCTTGAAACATTTCTATTATCGAATCCCAGTCATTCCAGTAATAAGCTAAAGAACCTGACTCAAGTTAGCAGGGATATAAGAAATGATCATCCCATATAACTGACTTCAGACATAGCTAGATATGAAAGCCCAAATGATGTTACCAAAGGGTGTCTGTTTATCTTTCCATCTCTCGGCTCTGCTTATCTCTGTCCAGCTTAAACTGACTCTCTTCACACCGTGTCAGAACTGCTACCACCACCTCACTCACACATTTCCAGCCTAGCAAATCCAAAGGAAAGAGCAAGCCTTCTCTACAGCTCTGTAACGAAAAGTCTCAGAATTATGATTGGTCAGGTTGAGTCAGGTGTCCATCCTTGAACCAATCAATACAGCCTCCAGGGTGAGATTGACAAGGCCTCAGTCACATGCCCAGTCCTGTGGTGGGTGGGGCAGCCAAGTTGAACCAATTACGTGGAATTTATTTTCCCCACAGTGAAAAGAATGTGGTTGCCAGAAGTGAATAGAGAGAAGTAATCCTTAAAGTCAAAAGTACCAGATGTTCATTGCAGTCTACACTTAACAGTAGCTGAGAACTGAGGTGTCCCTGTTCTCATCAGTCTTTCTTGACCTATCTTGGTTCCACAAATATTTTCTTCTCTGATCTCCACAGGTGTTAACTGTCTAGCACACTGTCCCACACAACTTCCTAACTGAATGTGACATCACTAAAAAGAGGATAAGCTACCAGAGGACAGAAGTCTTGTGTTATTGGGCCTCTGCAATGCTCCTTCCATTCTGGCAGTGCAGAGGACAGACACTCCGCAATGACTCTTAAGGTTCCAAGCCAAAAACTTCTGCTGTCACGTCAGCTCATCTCAGGCCCCCTTGCTAACGATCTGAAACTTAGTCCAGTTTGGGCTTCTTCATCTAGTGGGTACCTGAACCCAAAGCATTATGGCAAGCAAGAATCTCTTTGTTTTGAATGGTGACAAAAGAGACACCATGCAGGTACTTCAGACCAAGATTATGCCAGGCCCCCCAAAGTCCTTTCAAAAGTTAGCAAAGACTTTCCAAACTAGAAAGCTTAGAAGAAATTCTAAATGAGATTTTTAGGTCTTGCCACTGATAGAAGAGGAGCTGCCATGTGAGAAGTGTTGGGGGGGGGGGGGGGGGAGGCGGAAAGACACAGAAATCCCTCAGTCGTATAACCCAGCCTGGCTTCTACCTCCCGCTCCCGCAGTTGGCTTCCGCGGGTCTGCTGACCTTGTGCTGGAAAACTGGTCACGTGTGACTCAAGTTATCAAACCTCACCTGCCTGGGTGTATGCTTCTGACTTTTGTCTGTGTTTCTATTACACAAATGCCACAAATTCTGTCTCTGCAAGATTGAATTGAAGATTGAGCTGCCGGAAACTCCGAGGAGGGGAGCATCTCTGTCCCCTCTGCTCCAGCTGGAGACCCAGGGCCTGTCTCCAGCACGTCCCTAACAGCGTCTGGATCCCTGGAGGAGATCTGGAGGAGATTTATGTTTATCCAAGTTCTCATGCCCGCTGGCCTTCTGAATCAAAGGTGGAGTTATAAAGCAAAGAAATTTACTGCAAGACTCTAGCATGCGCTCGTGAGGCTGAAGCAGTTCGCTCCTTTTTAATAAGGTTAAAAATAGTTACAAGTGGAGCATTGGAATAAGGGCCTAAAACAGCTCTGTGGTGCATCTGGGACTTGGGCCTGGCCGACATTTTACAGCCCAGCCTATTAAAAATCGCAGGCCGGAGCTTCCCCGGCCCTTCGCCCTTGCCAGGCACACTAACGACGCAGCCTGTGCACCGCTGGACGTGTTCAGCCCTGGCATCTGGATCCCAGAACAGTCGACCGGGGCCAGTCAGCCTCTGCTGACAATTACGAGAGGTCACTTTAACTACCTGTTGACTTGTTTCACGTTAAGGCCAGCCACCTGGAGCAGAAAAAGCTTTGGCAAGAGAGAAGAGCAAAACCTGACCTACAGTTCAATGTTGAGATGGCCGAATATAACCCCCCCAGAAGAAGGGGCAAGTGCATTTGGGGCTGAATGGAGGGAGGAAAGCAAATTAAGCTCCTGTTACCTAAGATCAAGCAGGAGAAACTGAGTTCCAGAGAAGACACCACTCCTCAAACCTTGCCCAGGTCGGAGCCACACTCCATCTGCCTCCTGAGCAAACCTGTGCCCTTGTAAGCAGAAAGCAGCAGCAAAGCCGCAGTGCCTCCTGCCTCAGTCTAAACGGTAATGTGATTATAAAACCTCAGATCAAAGGATCGAAAGGATCCTGGCCAAATGCCAGGGAGAGTCATGGCTCCTGATAGAACTAAATCAGGTCCAATCTGGATCTGAGAATAATAAAGCAATTAGCCACGAAGTGACAGAAGCTGAATTTCACAGTAAAAGCAATGCTAACCAGCCATTTAGCATCATGAGAACAAGACCCTCTTTCTTCAGCCACCTGCGGTCACCACCCCACCCCCTATGCTATAACTCCCACCACCTCCCCCCCTTGCAACTCGCTGAATGCGAAAGATTAAGCCCAGGCCTGCACTAACAGGCAGACAGGGGTGGGGCAGTGGACAGACCCCTCATTCAGAGGCCTCCAGAGGACACGTTGACTTGGCTCAGAAGAAAAAGAGCTTACTAACTACTCAGAACTTTTCACAACAAGGCTCTGGCTACTTAGTTAATTGGCAGAGATGAAAGGCAAGGATATGATGAGAAATGGTGGTTTTATCACAAATGAAGGAGGAAAAATCAGAACACCAATCTTGGTCTCCGTCAGTAAAGAATCTCAGAAGACATAAACCTGCTGGGAGTTTTAAAAATCATACTTAAGCAAACAGGTGTATGTTGATATAACCTTGAAAGTCTGACCATCCTTGCTTACTTCATCCCAAATATATGCACATGTGCATGCACACATACACACACACACAGATTATTGCTAAAATTCCTATTTTTATAAGTGGACTCTGTCTTTCCCACCTGGTATGGCCAGGTAGTCAATCATATGGTCTGTCAGGCTACCCAGTGATGCTGCTGCTGCTACTAAGTCACTTCAGTCGTGTCCGACTCTGCGCCACCCCATAGACGGCAGCCCATCAGGCTCCCCCGTCCCTGGGATTCTCCAGGCAAGAATACTGCAGTGGGTTGCCATTTCCTTCTCCAACGCATGAAAGTGAAAAGTGAAGGTGAAGTCACTCAGTTGTGTCCAACTCTTTGCAACCCCAGGGACTGTAGCCTACCAGGCTCCTCAGTCCATGGGATTTTCCAGGCAAGAGTACTGCAGTGGGGTGCCATTGCCTTGATAAGAGCCACCTTTACCACCAATCACAATAAGCAAATGGGATTTCAGAATTACATAATTTGCTCTGTAGTCCTTTGGTCAATTAGTTTACACACAGTGCTTTTTCTTTTTATCTTTTCTTTTCCAGGAGACTCCTATCTTTTCCAGGAGACTCCTAGAAAAGGAGATAAGAAAATATATAAGGAAAAAGAAAAGAGAAAGAAAGGAAGGAAGGAGCAGTTTCTTAGAGTTCTAGAGAGATATCTATCACACTTGCAATGTATACATATATAAAAATGAGATTACTTAGCTCTGGCTAGCTGCTTTAATATTATCAATACTTTTGAACACTCAACATGTTCCTATCACCCTGACAAGTTCCTGTGAATTCACTGCTGCTGCTGCTGCTAAGTCGCTTCAGTTGTGTCTGACTCCGTGCAACCCCATAGACAGCAGCCCACCAGGCTCCCCCATCCCTGGGATTCTCCAGGCAAGAATACTGGAATGGGTTCTGAATTCAGTAGTATCTTGGAAAAAAGAAAAAGGAAATCATTTCCACTCTCCTCCTCAGAGAGAATTACTTACACAAATCCTGTCGAAAAGGTCAGAGAAACAAAATAAACTGGGTAACCCATCTGATAACTTTTGGGAAGACAAGAGAAGCATGCAGAAGGGGAAGTAAGTGAGCTTTAATTCAGTTGGTTCCCTCAATGGGGAGCATTCCCACCACTGTAATCCCATTTTTGGTCAATCTGCATGTAATCCAATTCTTTCAACAGCATGGAAGAGCCAAAAATTTCTGTCAAATTGGGACAATGGTTATTCTTTGGGAAGATGTTTAATTTTATTATAGGGAGTACAGGCAGACTATAATCTCTAAAACAGATCCACTGGTCAGGTTAAGAAAAAAAGGATCCCAAATGAAGAAATGACCTTTCTTTTCTAATGAATATCTTTAAACACGGATAAAGTCAAGATGGTACACCTTGTTTTCTCCTCTCTGTGCAGAGAAAAAGAACATGTACGTATGTGTGCACATGCTTGCATATATAATCAACCTGTTATTCTTGTGGCTGTATTTTAAGCCACCAAGAGCAGGAGTTTATAATGAAAACACAGACAGGCCCGTAACTAGAGCAGCATTAGCAGGCCCCACCACAGTAACCATTTAAACTCCCTTTTTCTTAGAAATGGCTGGCCCGACCAATGAGAACAGAGTAAATACGGCTGGCATCTTAATGACCTCAGAGCATTAGCAGATGGCCTTTTTATGATCACAGATTAGCAGTACATGGTCGTTTGCTAATGACCGATAACAGGTGCCAGTGTCCCTAACACGCCTTTCTGTGCCCTTTCTTTACCTTCCCCGAGGAAGCCAGGGTTTGCCTCTGGGTCAGCCTGCTTCCTCTGGATAATACTTTGTTTCCCTTTTGGCTGCAACACGACCCGTCCCACGCAACCCAAAGAGCCTGCAAGGATGAAACCATTTCAATGTCTCAATCTCCCTCTCCCCTTTTGTCTCTCTCTGAAGACATCCTCCTCTGGAAATGAGTCCCTAAGCCTTGCAGCTTCTGAACCACATGAGCCCACCCAGCAGCAAAGGGAAGACCGCTGTAATCCAAACTTACTGACAGGAGGATGCCTGGTACAAAAACCACAGTCAAGTCTCTGTCCAAACAATGAAAAGATTCATCTAGAGTGGGTGCAGCCATCCGAAGCCTCAGTTTCTGCCAGTTACACTATCCAATTAATTTCACCTGGAAGAACACAGCAGTCCCCTACCCTGCACTCTACCCATGCCCCTCACATGGAGGACCACTGCCTTTCTCTGCCTGTCCTCCAACTTCCCAGATCTTGCATCCTCAAGAAGAGAATCAGTTGCGAGAAATGAGTACCTAGTTATGTAAACGATTCTTCCACCCAGATTTGGGTAAGTATCCCCTTGTCTTAGCAAACACCCTCTTTCAACAACACAAAAGACAACTTGACACATAGACATCACCAGATGGTCAATATTGAAATCAGATTGATTATATTCTTTGCAGCCAAAGATGGAAAAGCTCTATAGAGTCAGCAAAAGCAAGCCAGGAGCTGACTGTGGCTCAGATCATGAACTCCTTACTACAAAATTCAGACTTAAATTTAAGAAAGCAGGGAAAACCACTAGGCCTTTCAGGTATGACCTAAATCAAATCCCTTACCATTATACAGTGGAAGTGGCAAATAGATTCAAGGAATTAGATCTGATAGACAGAGTGCCTGAAGAACTATGGACAGAAGTTCATAACATTATACAACAGATCAAAACCATCCCCAACACAAAGAAATGCAAAAAAGGCAAAATGGTGATCTGAGGGGGCCTTACAAAAGCTGAGAAAATAAGAGAAGTGAAAGGCAAAGGAGAAAAGGAAAGATATACCCATCTGAATGCAGAGTTCCAAAGAATAGCAAGGAGAGATTTTAAAAAAAGCCTTCCCAAGTGAACAATGCAAGAAATAGAGGAAAACAATAGAACAGAAAAGACTAGAGATCTCTCCAAGAGATACTAAAGGAACATTTCATGCAAAGATAGGCACTTTAATAAAGGACAGAAATGGTATGGATCTAACGGAAGCAGAAGATATTAAGAAGAGGTGGCAAGAATACACAGAAGAACTATACAAAAAAGATCTTCACGACCCAGATAACCACAATGGTGTAATCACTAAGTTAGATCCAGACATCCTGGAGTGTAAAGTCAAGTGGGCCTTAGGAACAAAGCTAGTGCGGGTGATGGAATTCCATCTAAGCTATTTCAAATCCTAAAAGATGATGCTCTTAAAGTGTTGCACTCAATATGACAGCAAATCTGGAAAACTCAGCAGTGGCCACAGGACTGGAAAAGGTCAGTTTTCATTCCAGTCCCAAAGAAAGGCAATGCCAAAGGCAATGTCCAAACTACCAAACAATTGCACTCATCTCACTCGCTAGCAAAATAATGCTCAAAATTCTCCAAGCTAGGCTTCAATAGTATGTGAACCATGAACTTCCAGATGTTCAAGCTGGATTTAGAAAAGGCAGAGGAACTAGAGATCGAGTTGCCAACATCTGTTGGATTATAGGGGGAAAAAAGAGAGAGAGAGAGGATTAAAAAAAAAATCTACTACTTTATTGACTACGCCAAAGCCTTTGACTTTGTGGATCATAGCAAACTGTGGAAAATTCTTCAAGAGATGGGAATACCAGACCATCTTTCCTGTGTCCTGAGAAACCTATATGCAGGTCAAGAAGCAGCAGAGCTGGACGTGAAACAATAGACTGGTTCCAAATAGAGAAAGGAGTACGTTAAGGCTGTATATTGTCATTTTGCTTATCTAACTTATTTGCAGAGTACATCATGTGAAGTGCTGGTCTGGATAAAGCACAAGCTGGAATCAAGATTGCCAGGAGAAATATCAATAACCTCAGATATGCAGATAACACCATCCTTGTGGCAAAAAGCAAAGAGGAGCTAAAGAAATTTTGATGAAAGTGAAAGAGGAGAGTGAAAAAGCTGGCTTAAAATTCAACAATCAAAAAATGAAGATCATGGCATCTGGTCCCATCACTTCATGGCAAATAGATGGGAAACAATGGAAATAGTGACAGTCTTTATTTTCTTGGGCTCAGTAATCACTGCAGATGGTTACTGCAGCCATGAAATTAAAAGACACTTGCTCCTTGGAAGAAAAGCTATGACCAACCTAGACAGCATATTAAAAAGCAGAGACATTACTTTGTCGACAAAGGTCCATATAGTTAAAGCTATGGTTTTTCCAGTCATCATGTATGGATGCAAAAGCTGGACCATAAAGAAGTCTGAGTGCCAAAGAATTGACGCTTTTGAACTATGATGTTGGAGAAGACCCTTGAGAGTCCCTTGGACTGCAAGATCAAACCAGTTGATTCTAAAGGAAATCAATCCAGTATACTCATTGGAAGGACTGATGCTGAAGCTCCAATATTTTGGCCACCTGATGTGAAGAGCTGACATTAGAAAAGACCCTGATGCTGGGAAAGACTGAAGGCTCCTGCTCCTGAGAAGGGGAAGACAGAGGACAAGGTAGTTGGATTCAATGGACATGAGCCTGAGCAAGCTCTGGGAGTTGGTGAAGGACAGGGAAGCCTGGTGTGCTGTAGTCCATGGGGTTGCAAAGAGTCGGACACGACTGAGTGACTGAACAACAACCCCTTGTCTTAGTTGATTCTTGGAGCAGTTCTGGAGGGCACCAGGAGGCAGTAACTACCGAACTGACTTCTCTGTGTTCATCTCTGAGGGTGGGGAAAGACAACTCCTACAATTAACCTGAGATGCTGGCTCTAGGACCTTAGGGTTGCGATCCCCAGTGAGCTGAAGCAGAAGCCCACCTTAAGGCTGGAGCAGAAGCAGAACTCAGAACTGTCACAGAACCTTTAAACCAAACACCCCTGCGCTGGAAGGGGAAGCCTTCTTCTCCAAAACATGGAAGGAGGGCCAGTGGAGACTGAGCCCTGCACACACTCCGCTGTATGGAGAGGTCGGCTTTTTAGAATTAGAAGTTCTATTTTTCAAAACATAAGTAAATGTACATCATTGGAAAACAATGTGTTTTCCAAAGGAGACATATTATTTTTGTCTTTACTAACATGCTAAAAAATATATTTGTCTGCTACTGCTACCTTACAAAATAGAACTTAGGAAATCATTGGCACCTTATTTTTTAAATAAATTAGAGATCCTCCCAAATGGACAGATTTGTTCCGGTATGAATGGACACATGGACTTTCTAAGGATTTTTTTTTTTTTTTTTTTTTTTTATGAGTTGAGGGAGTTACTATGTGTTTTGATAGGATTGCCCATTTTAAAAAAAAATCTTATTTTCAGCTTGAAAAGCTGTACATTCTCTGATAACGATTATATCTATGGGGATATTCTTTGCTGTTTGGGGGCTGATCACTTGGGGTTGGGGAAGAGGATTAAATGATTCTAGAGGGATTAAATCACAAAGTCAGATTTAAAAGTAGTCACTTTTCTAGCTTGTACAGGAAAAGTATGCATCGACCATGGTCCTTTAGCCTCTCTCCCATCCTTCCAGTTCTAAAATGAGGGCGCCGGTATAGTATCACTGAGCTCCCTGGGGTGATGGCACTCTCAGTTCTTGGTCAAGTTTCAAGATCAAGTCTTTACTCCAGGATTCGTCTTTGCCCCAGCCCCTGATGCTGTAGCTCAGAGGTGTAAAACCAATTAAGAAAATGAATCCCAAGGTGTTGGATTTCTAGATCTGTTGGGCAAGCTCCCCCTGCCCCATTTCCAATATAAGAGAGTAGAAAAAAGAAAAGGAACTCATACTTAGCCCACAGGGAACACTGTTACAAAGAAGAACAAATGTTAATGGAGACACGTAAACTCAGCACCTCCACACCTGGATACAGCCTATACAACCATGATTTTACCCTGTCTGTTGCTGCTGCTACTGCTGCTAAGTCACGTCAGTCATGTCCAACTCTGCGTGACCCTATAGACGGCAGCCCAACAGGCTCCTCTGTCCCTGGGATTCTCCAGGCAAAAATATTGGAGTGGGTTGCCATTTCCTTCTCCAATGCATGAAAGTGAAAAGTGAAAGTGAAGTCGCTCAGTCATGTCCAACTCTTAGCGACCCCATGGACTGTAGCCTACCAGGCTCCTCTGTCCATGGGATTCTCCAGGCAAGAGTACTGGAGTGGTTTGCCATTGCCTTCTCTGACCCTGTTTGTTGACCATGTATGAAATCATGATTGAAATGCATGATGTTTAACTGAAACTCAACAGGCACCCCAATTCCAGGACCTCTTCTTTGGAGAAGATATACAGCTCTATCTCCTCCCACACACCAACTCTCTAGCAACCAAACAGATCCCTTTCCACTGAGATGCCGCTGTCAGAAAGCCCTCATTTAAACTACTAATATATAAACATATCCTTTCCCAGCCACAGTCAAATCCAGATCTCAACTTTGTGTCACGTAGTCAAAAAGATAAAATGAAAAATCCATTACTAATTAGACTGTTAAATTAAACTGCTTTAACTTTATTTTATGAGAGGCATAAAGTACATAAAAAGAAGACTCAAAGTGCTATCCGTGACCTTTAGCACCACTTGCGGCCCACCTCAACGCTTTCTGAACTGCTTGCCTGAAAATCCCTGCATCTGCTAACACCTTCTATTCCCTCTCTACCACTTCTAAACCTGAAGGATTTATTTTTAACAGTCCCTCACCCACATAATGACTTTAAAATTCCTTAGGTTCATACCTTAAAATATAGCTGGGAATTAAGAAATAATGTCAATTAATAGTTGAAGCTCAGAGGCACTAATGGAGTTAGCTAACCACTTCCGTCTGGAAAGCTGTCCTAAGTAGAGAGAAGAGTCTGAGCACCCTAAGATTCCTGAGCTGTAGTGCAGGGGTCAGTAAGACCCTGGCCAAATCCAGCCCACAGCTCGTTCAAAGCTAAGAAGAATTTTTACATCTTTAAGTGGGTTCAAAAAATCAAAAGAATGCTATTTTTTGACACATGAAAATGTTATTAAATTCAAATTTCTGTGCCTGTAAATAAAGTTTATGGAACACAGACACACTTATTCTTTATTTTTTATTTGTAGCTGCTTTCACACTATAAACAGCAGAATTGAATAGTTGCATCAGAGACTACATAGCCCCCCAAAGCCTAAAATATTTACTATCTGACCATTTAGATACAAAAATTTGCCAAACGTGGCTTCATATGTGGCTTTGCTGTACTCAGAGATGAGAGGAAATTGGGTGCCACTTGTTTCACTGAGACATTGAATGTCAGGGAAAGAAGCACTGAACATTTAGTTCTGTTCAGTGAACAACCTTGTTAATAGAGCAGGGTAGCAGAGATCTTAGTGCCCAGGACATGGGAGTAAATCAGCTCCCACATCTGGCATTATCTTATTCTGTATTATTATATAAGTTGTTAACTTTGATACTTTTATATATTTGTACAGTAGAGACAAGTGACTGTGAGGTCTCCCAGCTCCTCTGCTGTTATCAGATGTTCCACTCTGTGTGCCATATCAATGAAGCCTCAATTGTAGCACCTCTGAGAAAGGTTGGCTACCCATTGGTTACACAGATTTTATCTTCCAGGATATTTCTCTTACCGAGATTTTTTTAAAGGTCTGTGATGTGCTCTAGAACAAGTCACATTTGTAGGAAGCTTTCCCTTTCTTTAGGCAATGAAAGAAAATGTGTTTCTGTGACCACATTTAGTCTGTGTTTGCCTGACACCCTTCTCAACACCCATGCAACTCCAAATGTCTGTTTCCTAAATTGATTACCTGTATTATATGTATTTTTTAAATTTTAAAATGCATATGCCTTTTTTCTCATCTCCCTCTTTCTTTCCCTCTCTCCTTCCTTCCTTTCTCTCTCCCAGACTTGGGGACCTGATAGACCACAGTTCCAATCCCAACGTTGTCACCAGAAGCTGTGCTTCCATGGGCAAGACGCAGGATTTCTGTAAGTCTATTTCCTCACCTATGAATTAGAGATAAGAGTAGCCATTTTAGATATATTTGAACTTTTGGGTGGTGTGTTAGGCAGTCAGTATGTTCTCAGTAAATGATAGCCAAATGAGTGGATGGACATAGATTTAATTATAGGTGAAGAGATCAATTTTTTTTTTTTTTTTTTTCTTGGGCTCCATAATCACTGTGGACTGTGACTGCAACCATGAAATTAAAAGATACTTGCTCCTTGGAAGAAAAACAATGACAAACCTAGACAGTGTAAACAGCAGAGACATCACTTTGCCAACAAAGGTCTGTCTAGTCAAAGCTATGGGTTTTTCCAGTAGTCATGTATGGGTATGAGAGTTGGACCATAAAGAAAGCTGAGCACTGAAGAATGGATGCTTTTGAACTGTGGTGTTGGAGAAGACTCTTGAGAGTCCCTTGGACTTCAAGGAGATCAAACCAGTCAATCCTAAAGGAAATCAATCCTGAATACTCATTGGAAGGACTGATGCTAAAGTTAAAGCTTCAATACTTTGGCCACCTGATACAAAGAGTCAACTCATTGGAAAAGACCTTGATGCTGGGAAAGATTGAAGGCAAAAGGAGAAGGGGGCAGTAGAGGATGAGATGGTTAGATAGCATCACTGACTCAATGGATATGAATTTGAGCAAACTCTGGGAGATAGTTGAGGACAGGGGAGAGCCTGGCATGCTGTAGATCATGGGGTCACAAAGAATAGGACATGACTTAATGACTGAACAACAGCAACAAACAAAGATATAGATATATTTATTCCTGTGTTACTTGTACTTTACTCCCTTTAGCATAGTGATAAACATGAAGTGTTTAATAAATGCTTGATTGTATTCATCCCTATGGTGAGCACTTTTCAAGAAACAATACATGATCAGCTCTATGTTACTAACATAGAACCTGTAAAGGAGGTGGAAGTCACATGCTTGAGGATTTTTATTTCATCAAGGAGTAGTATGCACATGACCAAAATCTAGGTCACTGTGTGACATATTAGAAAGTGCTTATTGTCTCATTAGGCATACAATTAGCATTCAATATATTCTGGTTGAATTGCTCCAAAATCTAAACCAGAAAGAACAAACTGCAAACAATTAAAAAAAAAATCATGGAGGAGATGAGAAACAGAGGATAAAGTGAGTCAGGAAGAATGGTTTAGAAGAAGAGACGTGGTTTCTTGGAGAAAGCTGGAGTGTGAATTGATGGAAATAAAGCCAAAGAGTATTATAGACAGGGCTAGCATGGTGGACTGGAGTGACCACCTTGAGGTGTCCAGAGGACACCTTGAGGTGTCCACACACTTGAAGAAGCATGATTTAGGAATTAGACAGACATGGGCCACAATTTTATTCTTTCTCTTCCCAGCTGTATAAATTTGAGGATGTTACTTTAACCTCCCTATTTGTCATCAATAAAAGACTAATAAAGCCTGCTTTACACCATTATTGACACTTAACAAGAATTTTAGCAGTTGCTATAGTACCATTTAATGCTAGAGGGTATTGTTGGAGAGCCTTGAATTAACGATGGAAGCTTTTGTTTTGGGACCCTTGTAAATTCAGCATCCTTTGTGAGGAAGAGCTTCCATGCAAATATTAGTGATCTTCAGGGTTTTGCCCTTGACCTTCCTCTTGTCTCACGGTTGACCAACTTTCCTTGAATGATATCAGCTGGTCCAAACTATACTGAAGCTGCAGGAAGGGTTAGCCAACCAGGCAACCACCTGGGAGTCACTAAGGCTTCCTGTTCATTCCTCACCAAACTCTGTCTTCTCAAATAGTCAATCAATTATTCTCTCAATTCTATCTCCTTAATAGTTTTTGTATGTCCTCCCTTTTCTACATTCTTACTATTACCTGACTTAAGTCCTCATCACCTCTTTTATCACGTACATAATTCCTCTTTTTGCCTCTGTCCTGCCCAGTTGCAGGACATTTGAGGAAGAACAGTCTTCCTCAAAAGGAAATCTGGCTATGTTACTCTTCCACTTAAAATTCTTTGTTTTCCACTACCTCTGAGTAAAATCTAAATTTTAGTGTGATAAACAAGAGATTCCATTCTACTGTTCCTTTTGGGGTTCTACTGGCTTTTCACACATATTCACGCACACACACACACACACACAAATACACACATGCATGCACAGGCTTACTGGCCTCACAGTTCCCCAAATACACCCTTTCTCTCTCTCTCTCTTCCTTTCCCTTTCTCTTGCTATTTTTCTGACCAAAACATTCTCTGTTATCCTTTTTAACCTGATTAATGCTCATGCATCTTTCAGAACTCAGGCTGGATGTCACCTGAGAAACCTCTCATCTGGGAGAAACTGTCCTTCACATCCTTCCACTTTCCACATCAAGCTGGAAGCCCCAACCACTTTAGATAAATTGTACTTAATTACATGTTTGTGTGTCTATCTTCTACCTCATCTCCACTAGTCAATTTATATCCGGAGGACAGAAGCCATGTCTTCATCTTGGTATATCTGGGAAAAGCGCATAAATGGGGTATGTTGTGGGGCCCCATAATTGATGGGTAGATAGATGGATGGATGGATGGTAGTCTGGATGGCTGAATGGGATTTCAGGGACAGGTATCTATTAATATTTGAGAGCCCTCAGTTGAGTTGCTTTTGAGGCTTCTACAGTCCATTTGGAAGAGAATCACAGTAAAAAAGAAATAAGATGGAGGTCTAGACTTTGAGGGTTGACATAGAAGAGTGGAAGCAAGAAGCATTGACAAATGACACAAATGAAGTTAGGGAGGTGATGGAACAGTTCTTACATGTGACTAGCCATAAGGGATACAGGTTCAGACCCCTGCACTGCACAAAACATTGCATATTCTCTTACCTGTTCACCTATTGAAGGAGTGAAAACAGAATCAACCTAAATACCTACCCACAAGAATGGTTGCTGCTGCTGCTGCTAAGTCGCTTCAGTCGTGTCCGGCTCTGTGTGACCCGATAGACGGCAGCCCATCAGGCTCGCCCATCCCTGGGATTCTTCAGGCAAAGAACACTGGAGTGGGTTGCCATTTCCTTCTCCAACAAGAATGGTTATGTAAAGCACAATGTATCCACATTACAGAACATCATTCATCCATTTACATATTATAATTACAAAGAATATGTGTCCACAATTTTAAAAAAACTACTTATAACACCGAGCTTGAAAGTGAGAGCTAGGAAAATCAAGATATTGCCATGATTTGGAAATCAAGAGGAGAGAGACTGCCAGGGAGAGGGGGCCTCAGGGCAATAACGAGACAGAGAGGTTGAGGAGGATGGAGATAGGTGATGAATTAATGTCACAGAGGACTTCCAGTATCCCCTACTCAAGACTGATTCCCATCTTGCCTCACAGTAGTAACCTGTGTATCCACGTCTGCCTTTCTCCAAAATCACCGGTCATGGACATAACCAACACAGTACCTGCCATGAGTGCTCAGTACTGTTCTCCCAGAGCCAAGATGTCCTTCATATCATCTAGTACTTCGTGGCCACCTGTCCTGGTGTACTCTTATTCTTTATCTTTGAGCTCTGAGATGGGGTTATCACTGCCCTCATTTCACAAAGTCACAGAAGGGCCAAGTGATTTATTCCCTTTAGTCACAGAGCACCCCCTGATCCAGAGTCCTGGCCTGTGTTTTGTCAACTGTTCTTTTTACCTGTTTAGTAAGTGTGGTTAATTATTTGATGCTTGTACAACTACTGTTGCCTGTGTATGTATGTTCCCTATCTGTGTTACTTGTGCTGTTACCTGTTGTCTGTGCCCCCAGAGGGCAGAAACAAGGGCTTTTGAGAAACTTTTTCAGTGGTGCCAGACTGAGGGTCACACCCTTCTCAGTTGTTTGAGGCTGATGACGCCTCTGGTAATGACAGAAGAGAAGACTTCCCTCTATTCATTGCTCTTTTTCCCATCTCCTGCTGCGATGCACTAGCCCTCTGAAAGCCAATCTGGGAGCCTTTGGGAAGACTGGGCTCTGAGTCATGGCATGGAGTCACCGTCCTCCTGCCCAGAGACAAAGGGGAAAGGAGGAATGCAGTGCTGAGGTAGAACACTCAGAAAGAGGACCCAGAGGAGTAGCTGAATTCAAGGATGCTCTAACAGCACAGGGCATGGAATAGAAGGTGAAAAAGGTAGTCATGTGGGAGGAGTTTCTTCAATGGGTAGCATGGCAGAACAAGTAAATATTCAGTTTTTGTCTTTGGCAGCTTCTTACACACAGCTCTTAAAACCCTTGAAATCTCAGGAGTGATAATGTCATTGATATGCTAATAAGATGACTCTGGATGCTTCTAGATGGCTTCAGATGGGGGTTGTCATGAGAAAGGCCAATCCTTTCTGCCTCACCTCAGGACCTCAGAGGAAGGGAGAGAGGCTGGAGATTGAGTTCATCCCAAAAGGCCAGTGAATGAATCAATCATGTCCACAGAAGGGAACCTATATAAAACCCCTAAATGACAGAATTTAGAGAGCTTCTGGGTTGAAGAACACAGTGAGGTGCTTGAAGAGTTGCACACCAATGAGAAGGGAAGCTCCATGCACTGTCCCCACCCCCACCCCCACCCCCATCTCCCACCCACTGGCTGTTCCTGTGTCCTTGATACTAAAGCAAGAAGAGCAAGTAAAGCACTTCTTTGAGGTCTCTGGGGCTTCCCAGGTGGCGCTAGTGGTAAAGAACCTTCCTGCTGATACCGGAGAAGTAAGAGATGTGACTTAAATCTCTGGTTGGGAAGATCCCCTGGAGGAGGGTATGGCAACCCACTCCAGTATTCTTGCCTGGAGAATCCCATGGGCAGAGGAGCCTGGTGGACTACAATCCATAGGGTCACAGAGAGTCAGACGCAACTGAAGCAACTTAGCAGCTAAGCATGAAGTCTGTAAGTAATTCTAAGGAATTATCAAACCTTAAGTGAGGGTCACAGGACCCCCTGACTGTATAGTCAGTTGGTCAGAAGTACTGGGATTGGTATTGGAAGACCAGAAGCGAGGACAGTCTATGGGACTGAGCCCTGAACCTGTGGCCCTGTACTAACCACCGTGTCAGAACTAAATGGAACTGAATTATTGGGCATGCAGTTGATGCAGGAGAATTGGAGGATTGGCTGTTGATATGAAAAGGGCCACACATTTGGTGTCAGGAATGTTTTAAATAAAACTGGCTTAGATAGCATAGGAGTCAGAACAGGAGAACACCCAGGAGCTTAGAAAACTACAGTTCCTATCTTCCCATTTTCTGCCAGAGAAGCCCAGGCATAGAAAGTGTGAGTGACTGCCTCACAGTGCCAGGCTGGCAGAGCCCAGCTGGCATCTCATGAACAACTTTTGCCCCCACCTCTGCTATAGAGAAGGACTGATGAAAACAGAGAGTAAAGGGGCATGTCCCCTAAGGCCCAGGGAGTAGCCTGCCATTTCCCAAGGATTGAAGAAGAAGATTCAGCATCCTTACTGAGGCCCCTCAGGGATGTTTTTATGGTTCTCATGAAATCAGTTTGATCCTAGGCACTCTTCTCAGCCAAACATAATCATATAACATCATAGCAAAGGTCCAAGAAAACACCTAATAATCAACAAATTAAATAATAAAAACCTACCAAGAATGAAAAAGACTTGGGAATGCAGAAGTTCCCAAGTGAAGGGAGGTTTGTGTTTTCAAAGCATTAGAAGGGTGAAACACAGGTCTCACATGGAATTTCCACTAGGTACAGCCACATATATGCTACTCTTCAAATCTGGTTCTCCAGGACTTCACCTGGACTCAACTTTTCTCTATGGAGCTGGGTCACTGGTGCCTCCCTTGTGTGGTTTCTCAGCCTGCATCTCTCATAGATAACCTGCTGTAATATGATGGACTTGCTTCTATTAAAAGACTCCTGGAACCCAACATGCAGACGTTGCTTGTCATCTGAAGCAGTGCCATTTCTAAACCAGGTAATGGGCTTCCCTGATAGCTCAGTTGGTAAAGAATCCACCTGCAATGCAGGAGACCCTGGTTCGATTCCTGGGTTGGGAAGATCCACTGGAGAAGGGTTAGGCTACCCACTCCAGTATTCTCAGGCTTCCCTTGTGGCTCAGCTGGTAAAGAATCCACCTGCAATGCAGGAGACCTTGGTTCAATCCCTGCATTGGGAAGATCCCCTGGAGAAGGGAAAGGCTACCCACTCCAGCATTCTGGCCTGGAGAATTCTATGGACTGTATAGTCCACAGGGTCACTAAGAGTTGGACACGACTGAACGACTTTCACTTTCATTTTCAATAATTTACTACATCAAGGGGTTTCCAAATTCCCCTTCTGGACAAAATTTAAATTTCTCAGGATCACCAGGGTAAAGAGTTACCAAGGGACCAGTTGGCATGCATCTCTGCATGTGGACAACATAATGTCCATGTACTGGACCAAGTCTTCAAATAAAGTAAGGGGCCACTTTGGGTCTGACTTTTGTCGGTTGTGATGCTCCCCATTAATGGTACATGACTGTTTGAAAATCCAGTGAGAACTGATTTAGTTTTTCCCCAACATAGGACATGAAATCCAAAAGCAGTTAACCACATAGTTGCTTGGCACTGGACAGGTGCAACTTGTTTTTCTATCTTGTATGCTTTTCTATTCATACATACTTGAGTACACATAAATTTATATAAGCAGGTATGTGTGTATCTGACTGGGGGGATAGAAAGTGAGGGAAAGAGAGCTACAGAGAGAGAGAGACTGTTGAGATACTATAAGCCTTCTAATTCTTTTTCTCTCCTGGAATACAAGATTCTTCCCCTGACTTTTTTGGCATGCCATTCTCTTTCTACCGTGTTCTGGGGTCTCCAAATGATTTCTGGTCTAGGTGGCAGATGTCAACTGTTTGTGAATAGCAACAACACCCCTGTGGGCAGCCTATACTATATTGTTAGGCCACCCTTGGCAATCTCTTGTTCATGGTGTTACTTCCCTCTGATGCTTTGCAGTCACATGATTTTGTGTGTCTCTCTCACACCTTGTGGTTTTGCTTACTGCACTTTGGGGGCTGACATGGCTGAAACTCATCCCAGAGAGAATGTCCACTGAACAGTTAGAGGCTGAACAGTTGATACTGGGCACAAGGACTTTTGTTTAAGGGCTTTGGCAGGTTATTACTGGATCATTTTCCAATAAATGCCATCCAGATATACCCGGTACACTGCTGAGCAATGTGCCAATCTGTCCTCCAGCCCCAGTAGATGCCCAATGCCTCTCCTTGGTCACTGCTGGCTTGTCCAGCCATTCTTTTGTGAGATTCTGACTCAAGCGGCATTGACTAAAAACAGTGGTTTTTGTACCTGTCATAATTAAGAGAACATGGCATTTTTTTCCATACAAAAAGAGCTCACATTAGGTTGTCTGTTCTTTAGTCATCTCAAATATTGGTTTGAATTCCATTCACACAAGCTGTGTCCTTTTAAAACCAGGAAGGCACCCCAGCAAGCATCAAATAACCCCCTAAAGTATTTTTAATGGATATGATGTGTTAAGGCACACATATGAAATTAAAATATCATAAGGCAGGCCTGTAGCTCTTTATACTTTATAGAATACCTCAATAGTGGTTTCAACTGTGTGATGTGATCTGAGATACATTTAAATGACAGCACTGAAAGGAATGCTCTTTCCGTTTGGTTTTAAGACTGAGTGGCTGAGCCTGTGTACTCACCAGTTGACCTCAGTTAAGTTGCTGGGCTTCTGCGAACCTCTGTTTCATTTTTGATATTCTGACTGTTCCAGTGCCTACATGCCATAGGATTCCTATGGGAATCAAATGAAGTAAATCTGGATAATGCATTTAATAAAACACTGTAAAAATTGCTGTATGTTGATCATCATCACTGTCTACCATCTTATTCCCAAGCAGATATTTCTAATTCAAATACTAAAAACATTTTTTTTCTTAAATATCACTGTCATAAACTGATACCCCCTTTGCAATGAAGGCTTAAGAATCAAAGTTGACAGGTGATGCTCAAGTTGAAAAATTAGAATCTATTCATCTGATGGGCATTTTGAGCCTAGGGTTATTTTGGTTAGAATAATGTTATTTTGGATAGAAAAAAAAAAATCAAATGGCATCACACTATCATTTCCTGTATTATTTTAAACAGTAGTGCTTTCCCAGGATCTACATTTTCCTCCCCTTCCCTATTAATGGTAAGCACTGTGAGTCTACACAAGTGCTTTCTAGTCACTGAACTGTCAGAATATTTCTTGCTAACATACATGCCACTGGATTATCTTGTCATACACACAACCAGTTTACGAATTCATGAATTTTTGCTCTTTCCTCTGTATCCTTTTATTTTCTATTCTTTCTTTTTTCCCTTGATTTTCCTTTCCTGTTTTCTTTTGATATTCATAATTCTATATACTTAATTTTAAAGAACTATGGTTTTTAAGCCATTACTTAGAAAGCAACTCTTACTTTGGATCATAAGAGCTCTACGGTCTGAGTCCAGGAGTGGCAAATGCTTTCTACTGTTTAAGATACACCCCCTCACTAAGTTTGAGTGTTCCCTTTTCCTATGTAATTAAATGAAACATATTTCTGGTAGACGCAATATGATGATGATTGTCTACCTTCTAAAATGTTGAGGGCAAGAGAACAATTTTATTAAGGGTTCTACTCCAACAATGGTTTTCCCGGTGGCTCAGATGGTAAAGAATCTGCCTCTAATGCAGGAAACCCGGGTTCAGGCCCTGGATTGGGAAGTTACCCTGGAGAAGAAAATGGCAGCCCATTCCTGTATACTTGCCTGGAGAATTCCATGGACAGAGGAGTCTGGTGGACTACAGTCCATGGGGTTGCGAATAGTTGGACATGCCTGAGCAACTAACACTTTTACTCCAACAATAGATAATATGCTTTAAATTTTACTCATCTAGTAAGGCATTTTGACATTTGCCAAGTATATATTGAGCTCAAGTTATATGCCAGGCATTCTGATAGCACCAGAGTCAAGGGTCGCATGAGATAAATGAGGCATGCAGGGTGCAAAATGAAAGACACACTCTCTTGCTCAATGCTGAGAGTTTATGTCTCCCTAATCCCAGGGTAGTGGGCACTTGATAAGAAAAAAGGGCATAGTGTGAGTCTCGTGGAACCTCCCAGAAAGGAGACAGACACTAAATGAATAAAACCCATACAAAGTAAGAAGTAAACAGGGGTAGGCACAAAGTACTGTGCTTGGTGAAATGATCAGTTCAGTTCAGTTGGTCAGGCCTGTCTGACTCTTTGATACGCCACGGACTGCAGGACGGCAGGCTTCCCTGTCCATCACCATCTCCCGGAGCTTGCTCAAACTCATGTCTGTTGAGTTGGTGATGCCATCCAACCACCTCCTCCTCTGTCATCCCCTTCTCCTCCTGCCTTCCATCTTTCCCAGCACCAGGGTCTTTTCCAGTGAGTCAGTTCTTTGTATCAGGTGCCCAAAGTATTGGAGCTTCAGCATCAGTCCTTCTACTGAATATTCAGGCCTGATTTCCTTTAGGATTGACTGGTTAGATATCCTTGCAGTCCAAGGGACTCTGAAGAGTCTTCCCCAATACCACAGTTCAAAAGAATTAATTCTTTGGCACTCAGCTTTCTTTATGGTCCAACTCTCACATCTATACATGACTACTGGAAAAACCATAGTTCTGACTAGACGAATCTTTGTTGGCAAAGTAATGTCTCTGCTTTTTAATATGCTGTCTAGGTTGGTCATAGTTTTTCTTCCAAGGAACAAGTGTCTTTTAATTTCATGGCTGCAGTCACCATTTGCAATGATTTTGGAGTCCAAGAAAACAAATTTTCTCACTGTTTCCATTGTCATCTATTTGTCATGAAGTGATGGGACCAGATGCCATGATCTTAGTGCTTTGTATGTGAAATGATAGTATGATCTAATTTAAACATGAACAAGATAGAGTATAATGAAAGCCAGTTATGGGATTATGTGATTTTTTAAAGCATCTGAAATAAAATGGAGAACATTAGGAGAATGACGGTAGCATTATCTTTCCAATTACTCAGAGCTGACTATTAGGGGTGGCTGTATTTGCTGCTACTTCTTGGTGCTGGCACCCTAGAGTCACACAGAGTAACTATAAAGGAGAGATGGGTGGTAACTCTCAAATTAGTCCTCACCACACCTGCAGAGGCCTGCTGCCCAGTCATTACTGCTGATTTCCAATCCCCTCATCATATTATGGTGCATCTTTCAACAAAGGTAAACAGCCACACCATGGTATCTCCCATTCTTCTATGCCCCAGAAGTGTATCCCCCAGCTCTGAATACTATCTGTCTGAATTTTGTAATGAGAAAGTAGGAATATAAAAGAACAATGTTAGATTTTCTTTATTAAAAATATGAGAGAGGAAAAAGGAACATCGTGTTTATTGTTGTGAATATTTCCAAAGAGGTAACTAAAATTTTATGGCCGCCTTGTTAGTAAACTCTATAAATCAGTTAACAGCATCTCTGTTTTAAAATCTTTTCTGCATACCAGCAGTCAAATGAAGCACACATTGGAAATTCTGATGATTTCAAACTTCAGACTTTCTTTGAAAGTAATAACTTTAATTCAGTTCTTTCTGGCATAAACTTTTTCATCCCATTATGTCAAAAATTGTATTATCCATCCATTTGTCTGTCAGAACGTCTCCCTGTGGGGCAATCGGCTCCTGGCTTCTCTACTCTAAACCTCCCCATTACATTCTGCTATCAAGAGTCACAATTTTCCACGAAAGTCTCTGGTGACTTTTGACAATGTTTTACAGAGAACTAGACCAGGAAGCTCAGAGTTAAAGGAAATCTTCCATTCTAGCAATGAATATGTAATAGGCATTACACTGTGCAGTATTCCAAAAAATGTAAGGTTCATTAAGTCTTTCTAAAGCAGGGACTTCCATGTAGCTTTGAAGGAACCTGTCTTTCAATGGCATTAGCAAATGGCACTTTGGGGCAGAGAATATTAATACTGCACATTAAGAAACAAATTTGTTTAAATGCTGTATAGCTATACGTAGATGCTGATGATCCAGAAATAAATAAAAAGTGAATAGTTGTCCAACTTTGTATGTAAATTGCCTTTTGCTTATATACATAAGAATGCTTTTTGCTCCTAAATTCCTTCATATTAACAAGCAAGAGTGTAACTAATATATAAACTAAAGTCATTCTCTTTAATGAGAATGCTAAATATTTTAAAGAAATGCATGGCTGTGAAATATTGTCAAGGGCATTTTTATACTTAAGTTTAAGAACGCTTATGACTTAACTGCTGAATTATTTAACATATTCAGCCTGGAAGCACTATTTATGTATGTTTTTTAATGTTCTTACTTATGTTGGCTTTTCTTTGCTAAGGATTTAGGACCTTTGATTTCTGTTTATAAAATTTACATTTTTAATCTCCTATTTCTATGTATTTCCCATTTGACAGTGGCAACAATATCCAGAAGGAAAAGGAAAAAAGGAAAAATTTCATGGAGCTTCTAACAGGGCTATACATGAAAGAAACTCAAGTTACACTGCTCAGGGAATGAAGTCAACTTTGGGAGCCAAAAATAAAAGTCCTGTTCAACAAACTACCTGTATAACTAAAATAATAGATACAGAAATATGCACCTGGTTTCCAAGTATTTCCCAAGGAAGCATGTGATAGACAAGGGGCTGAGTTATCCAGTGCCATAATGTAATTCCATACAATCAGCATTCACTACTTTGAGTTGTCAGCTCCTATTTCTCACCTATGTATTGTTTTGCAATTACTGCCTGGCCACAGATTTATCAGAGCAACATAAAAACACATTTTCTCTCATTTTTCTTCAATTAACCTTGATTCATACGTCTTAAACACAGAAGGAATCCTCAAAGACTTCGGACGGGTTTCAAGTAGAACCCCTATCAATGCCATTCAGCAAATGGAAACTGACAATCAAAGGTAGTGTGAGGGCAAGTTTCATTTGAGTTATTCCCATTAAATTCTACTCATGTGGTTAATAATATAAAAATTGTAGAGGTGACTTGGGATAGAAATATATCTAGAATTTGCTTCAAGTGTGATTCCATAAGAACTACAGTGGGGTGGTTTTTAAGATTGGTGTGTTTTTGTCTAGTGATGTTTTGCTTTATAAACTATATATATGTGTATATGAATATGTGCATATATATGCATTATATACATATATGTGCATATGTGTGTTTTATATATGTGCATACATGTGTGTGTATATATATATATTCCAATATTACTATTAATACTGAGCCAACATTTCTTCTTCTGTCAAGAAGACAATAATGAGGCCCCTGAGGGATGGGACCTCCGTCATGCAGTCAGGGGAGGAACTGAAGGTTTCCATGGTTTGTTTAAACTATTAGAGGTCTTTTTAACATTGATTTTCACTTTCATTTAGCCTGGTATTCCCTAACATGTGTTCCTTGGGGGTTATTAAGTTTACTTAAAAAAAGGTATCCCAATTAAATGAGTTTTGGAGATGCTGGATTAAATAAAATTCTCAGAGCCTTAAATATAGAACTATGCTTTCTGAATCCTCAAGAGATAAAAATAATAGCTACTATTTTCCAAACATTTTGACCAGGAATCTCTTCCTCATTATTTTTCACCAGAGCACTTCCAGGCTGGTGTTCCACAGAGCACACTTTGGGAAACAATGACTTTTTTCAGTAAACACTTAACTGAACCGAGCCTATGAGACAGGTTTTATGCTGGGAGAATCATTTCATTGTTTCAGAAAATAAGGTTCATCATCAACCACAATGTGAGAAGAGACTGCCAAGTTCATATTAATGTCCCAAACAGTCATAGTGTTTGCCCAATAGTGTCCAGTGCTCAATAAGCAGGTGTTGAATGAATGAATGAAACAAGCTAATGATTCATAATTAAGTGTACTTGTGCAGATTATTATATCATTTTTATTCTTATTTCATCGTTCAAGGAGACATTAATATAATGTTCCCCTAACTTTCACTATTATCCAATTTCCCTAAAATTCTGATCAAGGGAAAAACCTAAAGGAAGAGAACTAATTTAGTTTCGTGAAAGAGTAAAGAGATCAAAATTCATTTGCTTGTATATAATGACCATGCTACTGATTTTCCATTATCAGCTGTGAGGAGGATTTGTACTATTAATAACTTTTTTCATTTTCATGTCTATTCTCCACTCACCTCCTCAAAACACAAGCATATAAAACACACACACACACACACACACACACAATCAACTCCATCACAGAAAGGAATAAATGGCTAAACTAAGGCTAGAAATTTTACAATTTACTAGATTATAGAGATTTACTCTGTGCAAAGCTAACTGGCATTTTTTTTTATTAAAGAGGCACCACTGGCAAATAACATTATATTAGTTTTAGTTATACAACATAATGATTTGATATTTGTATATATTGCAAAACTATAACCACACTAAATCTAGTTAGTGTCTGTCACCACAAATAGTTACATTTTTTTCTTGTAATGACAGTTTTTAAATTAGCAATTCCCAAATATGTAATACAGCATTATTAACAATAGTTGCCAAACTGTACATAAGTACCAGAATATATTTATTTTAAGCTAACTGGTCTTATAACAACTTTGTTTAGAAGCCTTATTTAGATACGTATCAGCTATTGTCACTGTATTTAAAATTTGCATTCTCAATCATTTTTGAAGTTTCAGGCAATACTCTTCTCTTAGTTATGTGGCATGAGCTTATGAGATACATCAATTTAAATGAATTGTGTTTGGGGGCACATTAGGAACTCTGAGACAGCTCAAGGTATTCAGATGTAGCATAGGTAGGAATAATAAATGAGGGTACTAGTAAATAAATGAGAGACTAAAGACTTTATGAGTCTGTTTGTGTGTGTGTGTGTGTGTTTGTGCACACGCACTCAATCTGTCCATGGAATTTTCCAGGCAAGAATACTGGAGCAGGTTCCCATTTCCTATTCCAGGGGATCTTCCCGACCAGGGGTTGAACCCTCTTCTCTTGTGTTTCCTGCATTGCAGGCAGATTCTTTATCACGGTGCCACCTTTGTACCTAGCTACAAGCCATGCAATTTCAGGTTCTTCAGAGAAGAGCATTTCTCCCATCATCCCAATCCTAATGAGCTGACTAAGTATTATACCTGAAACAGACCCACTGTCACCAGTAAGGGAAGCATCAAAGTTCCAGGAGTGTTGCTGGGACTAGAATGATCAACCAGGTATTTTTTTAGAGTAATTCCAGAAGCTGGAATTACCTTTGGCCCTTTTGAGTTTCTTCCCCTGAAAAAAAAATTTCAGTATTCAAACACTAGATAGAAATCATGGTAACATTCTAAAAATTGTCCCATGGCTCTTGCAATGACTTTTTTTCCTTGACTCTTCTTATCAGCTGGAATCTAGTCACTATCACAATTTATCCATTTTTCCATAACCCAGAATTTGCTACTAACCAGTAAATCAATTTAACCTACCTGCAGGCCAATGGTATCCATAATGGTGCACTAAGATACTCTGTGATTTTAAGGAGCTTTCTGAATCAGGAAATAATCAAAATAACTTTGGCTTAGTTTTAGTGTTAAAAGCTTTCTTGGGAGTACTGTGCTCAACTGATGATGATACAGATTAGTTGTAGAATGACCAGAAGCCAAAAACTAGTTAAACCAGTGGCTTCAAGCAACTGTTCAGGGACATTTCCAGGAGCAGCAAGAAAGACATGTAGCCAAGTGGACACCAGACATTATCATGTAGTGGAACAATGGCAGTACAAAGTTATTTGCCCTGCAGAGCCTGGTAGCCAACAAAGATGGAAACTAGTTGATGGTGGGTTGGTGTCAGGACACAACAGGGTTCCTAGGTAGACAGTCCCACAGGAAGGTGAAGTACAATGATCAGAGCAGCAAACTACAGAACACAGTTCAGACAAGGATGTCTTTATTAATAGGAAATTCTTCCAGTAAGAAGTGAAATACAGGCATTAGTCTCCAATAGAGCTAGAAAAGTCAATGTAGGCAACTGGTTTGAAGATGGTAATAAGAGGTTCTCAGTTACTAGAACAAACAAGAGGTTGATTTAAAAAGACAAGGCTAGGCACAAAAAAGAACAGAATACTGCCATTTGTAACAACATGTATGGATCTAGAAATTATCATACTAAATGAAGAAACAGAAAGACAAATACCATATGATATATGTGAAATCTAAAATGACACCAATTAACTTATCTCTGTAACAGAAACAGACTAATAGGCATAGAGGACAGAATTTTGATTGCCAAAGGAAGAGGGTTTGGGGAGGGATGGATTGGGAGTTTGAGATTAGCAGATGCAAACTATTATATATAGAATGAATAAATGACAGGTCCTACTGTATAAAAGGGGAAACTATATTGAACATTTTGTGAAAACCATAATAGAAAAGAATATGAAAAGTATGTATGTATTTGTATATAAAACAGGTTACTTTGCTGTACAGTAGAAATTAGCATAACATTATAAATCAACTATACTTCAATAAATAAACAAAAAAAGACAAGGCTAGGGATGAAAGCCCGTTATTTGTTGCCTAAGAGTCTAGCAGGTTTATATGACAATTAAACCTCAATAAAACTCTCAAATTAACAAAGAGACAAGAAAAGGCAAACCCACGTCTAGACCCAGTGTTCAAGGTCTAAGAAAGGCAAATAACAAAACTGAAGATGTTAAACTATAGACATGAGTGCTCAATATTTCTTTTTGTCTTTTGTCCCCTGTCCAATTAAAGAAAATGGTGTCACAATGCAGATATTCAGAAGGGTATGCCTATGTGAGAGGGCCAAAAAACTATCTGCCATGAGGCCTCCCAGGGTCATATTCACTTTGTTGATGTATTTACTCTGATGGACACAGGCAACTGTGTGTGTGCTCAGTCACATCTGATTCTTTGCAACCGCATGGATTACAGCTCTCCAGATCCTCTGTCCATGGGGTTTTTGTGGAAAGAATACTGGAGTGGGTTGCCATTTCCTCCTCCAGGGAATCTTCCCAACCCAGGGACTGAACCCATGTCCCCTGTGGCTCCTGCATTGATAGGCAGATTCTTTACCACTGAGCCACCTGGAAGCCCACAGGCAACTACATCCATGGTTAATTAAGGTCTGGTCTGAATTTTGGACACCATTTGGAAGCTGATTTGTCAGCACCAAGAACAGTCCATCTCTTACTAGTTGACTCATGCAAGACAAGCTCAAGAGAATTATAAAACCTAAGTGTTCATTTATTCACTTATAATGAGAAATATTACTTTCACTTAGACCAAAATCCTCGAGTGTGACTGCCCAGGTAGTATTCTTCCAAAGGCTAGAGCCTCATGCTTAGGTGAACTCTCATCAGAAGTTTGCATAAGACAGAACAAGAAGAATCAGTTATATGGATGGCATGTAGATGGCATCACCTAACATATCTATTTTGCCCACAGCATGACTTAACAAATTCAGACTCCTTCTACCCTGGATGGCAATTTGATGAGCCATAGTTTACAGCTGGGATCCTCCTCTTTTTCTACCTTTATATTTGATTAGTCCCTTCTCTGGTAAACATTTATTTATGTAGTTCTGCCACTTTAGAGACTTGATTTGAAGCCAGGTATTTTTGAAGAGGAAATTCATTCCATCATTTGTCTAAGGAAGAGGTTTTACTTGTCTATGCTCTGACCCAGTGGATGTTGACTTTAGAGTTTAACCCTCAGGAGAAATTATTTTTGTTCTTATTTATATGGTCCTAGGTAGGGACTCCTGAGAGTCCCTTGGACAGCAAGGAGATCAAACCAGTCAATTTTAAGGAAAATCAACCCTAAATACTCATTGGAAGGACTGATGCTGAAGATGAAACTCCAGTATTTTGGTCATCAGATGCTAAGGACTGACTCATTGGAAAAGTCTCTGATGCTGGGAAGGATTGAAGGCAGAAGGAAAAGAAGGCATCAGAGGATGAGATGGCTAGATAGCATCACCATTGCAATGGACATGAACTTGGGCAAACTTCAGGAGATGGTGAGGGACAGAGAGACCTGGTGTGCTGCAGTCCATTGGGTCACAAAGAGTAGGGCATGACTGGGCAGCTGAACAACAACAAAAGATAGACATCTGTAACTCATAAGTGCCAGCAATGGTATGTATCTCATAGAATTATGTTCCATAAATTAATTATTCCAAAAATTAGTGAATTCTAAAGCATTGAAAATAATAACCGTGTACATGGTACCTGTCATAACCATCCAACAACCAAAATATTGTTTACCTCAATCATTTAGGTATCTGACCCTTCTGGCAAAAATCTGTACCCTACTATAGGAAAAATGAGACCTCTATACTGGTCAGCAATAGAGCAAAACTTCCTTTTTCACTACAAATGCAAATCAGAATGAAGAGTCTCCTATATCCTTGGTGAACATTCGCAGAACACCATTGAGAACCATGAGCTTGTTGGTATCAGCACTCAATAGCCAGTGGGAAGATACTATATAGCACAGGGAGTTCAGTTCAGGGCTCAGTGATGACCTAGAGGGGCGGGATGGTGGAGAGGGGAGGAGGCTCAAGAAAGAGAGGATATTTGTATACATATGGCTGATTCACATTGTTGTATAGCTGAAACCAACACCACTTTGTAAAAAATTATATTCCAATTAAAAAATTGCTTCAGAAACCTGTGAAAATTAGGGATGCTTCACTTCTCTGGCCTCAGTAAGTTCTCAGTATGATTCTTTTGATCACAATGAGCTGGATATTATGGAACTCAAGAGAAAGAGTCCAGCCAAGGAGTTGCAGTATCCTCTAATTCCCCACACCAAGTAATCAAATTGTGACCCACTCTAGGTGAGGGAGTCTTCAATGGACATAGAAATTTTGTACTCAAAGTCACAAGGGGCTCATCAGGAAGTGGGAGTTGCAACAGAAGAGCCTTGATCACAGCCTATAGTGAATGCTTTGGAGGAACAGTCTCAGAACCTTCCAGCAAAGGGTTGGAAAAAGAGAAATAATCTGATTCTTTTTAATACCTTTTCTGGGGCAAAGGCTAGATCTTATGATAACATCCAATCACAACTTCTCTGTTCCTCAGCAATTTCTCCCCCAGTTGATTTATCAAGATATATACAGCTAAAGAACAATCAATCAGGATTTTGTATGAAGAGACTTAAATAAGGCATCCATAGCAGTCATTCATTCTTTTCCTTTAATGCCTATATTTGGGGGAAGGGCCTACAGACCTTCAAAACAACTTAGTTAAAAATGATAGACAATCATCAATCTGCCAATCCCCTTGACTTTTCTTGAGAAGTGTGAGGGAGTCTCAGGTCCCATTTAAAGGACAGACCTGAGATCTGGCATAGAAAATATTGTCATATGGCCTTTGAGCCTGCCATTGTCCACAAAAGAAGGGCCAGACCACATGCTGAAAGCTGGCACTTACACATATGCAAAATACTTAATTGCTTGGACAATTTGTTCTTGTTGGCTCTGGTGATCAAGCTGGAAACTAAGTAACCACAGCATCTGAGAATCAGGATATGGAGATCGTAATTATTAACAGAATGACCAATGGAAAAGTTTCATAGCTAAAAGAGACATTAGGGAACCTCTAACCCAGTGGATTTCTAAGTGTCTTTTAATAGTAACTTATTTTCATCTTTAAACAAAATTTTACATAGAAATATTATATAAAATCATATAATAATGAAATAATGATGGGATGGAAGCAGATACCTAGGTCCTAAAGAAAAACTGCTTGAAAACTGTTAGTTAGTAGCATTCCCCTCATTTCACACAAGGAAGAGCTGAGGTGCCTTCTCCAGAGTCCCATGTGGGGTGAGTGGCAAGGAGGAAACTATAAAATGGTCTTCCAAACCATCATCAAACACTCCCCCTTTGCTTCAGCAAAGCTGTTCTTGCAGAAAAGATAGGTGGAATTGAAGAGAACCAGTACCCACTCTCCCTAGTTGCCTTAGCCCCTAGTAGTAATAACTGGGTGCTGGGGAGCAGTTGTAGCAGTGGGAATGGTAGTGGTAAGAGTGGCATTAGTAGCAGCCACAGGGGCAGCTCATATTCACAGATGATGTTGAAAAGATTTCACATTATATCTTCGCTAGCCAGAGCAATGATGCAAGGTAGATAGGGAAGAAAATTATGATCTTCATTTTATAGATGAGGAAATAGGCCCAGAAAGGTTAAGTGACATACCTCCTCAAGGTTATTTGTACTAAGTAAGAGAGCTGGGTCATCAAGTTCCAAATCTTATGCTCTTGCTCCTACTCTGAAACACTGTCCTTCCATTTCTCATACCAAACTTTTCCAGTTTCCTCTATTTACCTAAAGATAGGAGTGAAAATTCACCTCATTGAAGAAGGTAATCATTATGCCTGGCATCTCATCAACAGTTTGAACTCAAACAGATCAGGGTCTCTACAATGAGGACCTAGAGTGGGATGATGAATGGAAAAAGTCTGTTAAAGTGTGAACTGCAAAAATCATCTTTATAGGATTAAAATATTTATTTTAGCTTAAAACTTATAAAAGTAGATAATTTTCTGATCTAGACCAAAGCTTTGTCTTTGAATCAGCTGTTTGGAGTTCAAGTCATCTTTCTTGCATAAACCATACCCATGGCACCCATCAGCTACAATTTCAAATTTCAGTTTCTTTATAGTGGGGTAAGAACTAAAACACTTGCAAAGCAATATGAATGTAAAGTGCTCTTAATTTTTATGATCTTCCCCCAATCCTTTGCAGATGTCTTCCACACGGCTAATTCAACAGCATGCTTTTTTTCAGTGTCTTGCTTTCATCAAGTGATCCCAAAGCATACATTTCAATAACAGGGTAACAACTCCCTTCTTTTTGCAGTCATATTTCATTAATTACTAAATATTCAACTAAATCACACAATAACAGAAAATATATACATAAACCAATTGGAAAACAAACCCATCAGGCTATGTGTTAGCATATGGTTAACGGTGTCACTGATGATGGCAGAAAGGGAATTGCATGTGAAAGAGTAGTCTTCCTAGCCATATGCATACAGCTGGCTGTGGGCATCATCCAGACCATTTATAGTTGACAGTGGACACGGATGAATTTCACAGGCTGTGAACCAGAGATCTGTCCAAAGAACTAGTCCTGAATTCTGAAGTAATTCAGAATTGGTTATGTTACATTGGTTAATATAACCTTGGTTATATTACTTTGCAGATGTGCTGGGAAGTTGTTTCATTGATCCAGTTTCTATTTCTCCAAGCTCTCAGAAAAATGAAAGCATTCCTTTATTAAAAAAAAAAAAAAATTAGGGAATTCCCTGGTGGCCAATGGTTAAGACTCCAAGCTTTCACTGGGGAGAGTGTGGGTTCAAGCCCTGGTGGGAAGAAATAACATCCAACAAGCCCTGCCACCAAAAAAAAGAAAGAAAATTTTAAACTTTACCTCTTTTCATCATTAATTAGTAATGAATATGAGACCCTTCCCCTAACAGATCCTTCAACAAATGGCAGTTCCCAGAACATCAGGCGGAGAAGGAAATGGCAACCCACACCAGTTCTCTTGCCTGGAAAATCCCATGGACGGAGGAGCCTGGTAGGCTGCAGTCCATGGGGTAGCGAAGATTCGGACACGATCGAGAGACTTCACTTTCACTTTTCACTTGCATGCATTGGAGAAGGAAATGGCAACCCACTCCAGTGTTCTTGCCTGGAAAATCCCAGGGACGGGGAGCCTGGTGGGCTGTCATCCATGGGGTCACACAGAGTCGGACATGACTGAAGTGACTTAGCAGCAGCAGCAGCAGCAGAACATCAGGATGAGGGGAACAGACACTGCTTCAGAAATGTAACATGTGGTGGCTTTCTTAAGTGTCCTGAGTCTGGTCAATTATGTGGTTCTTAAGGTGGCACTAGTTGTAAAGAACCTGCCTGCCGATGCAGGTTCAATTCTTGGATTGGGAAGATCCCCTAGAGGTGGAAGTGGCAACCCACTCCAGTATTCTTGCCTGGAGAATCCCAGGGACAGAGGAGCCTGGCAGGCTATGGTCCATAGAGTTGCAAAGAGTCAGACACAACTGAAGTGACTCAGTACTTCGCACAACTTCTGGAATGCCTTATGGAGTATGTGAGTTGTAACTATGAACGCAGTTAGAAAACAAATGTAGAGTGTGCTGCGTTTTAAGTTTGCTACTCTTATTATCATTATTATCACTTCATGATCTTCAACAATGACCTTCCTATCTCTGCACCACACACCGCAGTCCTAAGAATCACTTCCAGCCCTGGGCCATCACTGTTCATAAGCTTAGATTTTCTAGGAGTTCAGGGGCAGCAAGATCCTGGTCAACCTCAGAATGGCCTGAAAGGGACCCCCAAATCAACAGGTTTGGTGGGTCCCCAGTATCAGAAGCTGATGCCTAGAAGAAGGAGGAAATGAGTCTGGGCAGCTGCAGTGCACACTAATCTTCTATTACCCTTGAAATGGTCCACTTGAAAAATGGCAATATTTTTGTATGCTGGCCTCAAAGTCCCTGTTCAAAGAATGCTTGTAGCAAAGCTGTATTTCCTCCTTGAGGGCTTTCTGAAGCATGCATTTAGGTAGGAGCTACCAACCTTTTCTTCCAGAAGCATCAAGGGCTATCTGTCAATCTACCAGCAAGCCGCTCCTCAAGTTCCCTCGATGAAGGGTTAGGGCAGCAAGCCCCCACAATAATGTGGAAACAGAAATATTACAAAGTAAAGGCTTATAAAATAATAAAAATTCTACTTACTCCAGATACCTCCCTGTGCCTTTGGCAAAATACCTTAAGCATTCCACATGCGGCGGGCATTGTCTTTATAAGATGGCACCTCATAAAGTGGTATTAAATATCACCAACGGGGCTTCATATTTCATCCAGCAGGGTTTAGGCCAGGCATGTTCTATATCACACATTATTAGAATGACATCTGCTTTGCAAGTTGTGTACCCAGGAGCCTACCCGGATCACTCATTTCAGCATTCATTCTCGAGGCTTCCAAGCCTTCATAATGCCTAATATGTTTAACTCATTTTGAACAGAAGTCTAAAGCCTGCCACGGCCCTCTGGCCAAAACTGTAGCTGTCAGACAACGGAGCCAGCTATCAAACATTCATCATTTATCATTAGTGGTGATGCAGTTGTACAGAAAAATGTGCCCACTGTACTGAGAGGCTGTCAATTGTTCCCCCCTATAAAACTCCTCTTCTCAAATAGGGACATTTCTCTGTGGAGGCCTTGCCATTACATTTCGCTCCTTTCCCCACAACACTGAATTTATAATGCAAGGAAAATGGGGAACATATATTCATCCAAATGGCCTCTCTGCTACAAGATGAATAAGAAGATCATCAATGGCAGCGTCAGAGCAGGGCTGCACGTGCCATTGGGGGAAATTAATAGAATCAGTCCAGAAAGAGTAAAAAGAAAAAAGGAGAGAGGGAGAAAGAGGGAAATATCACCCACAGGTTTTGCACTGAGGTTGAATCTTGAATAATAAAGGCTTGTAGCTGAAAGTTGGAACTCGCTTTGGAATTACCGTTTTGTCACCAAAGTAGGATGTGTGGGCGCCAAACCTGCCCGAGGAGGCAAATTTCTCCAACTTTTCACTCCTCATTTGACTTCTGATAGTGGCTCCTTTTCCCTACCTGTAAACTGTGCCTCCAAATTCAGCTTCCAGCTCCAAAGGCAACTCACATTTTTCATTGATGTTTGTAACACCCTCCGGAGAGTCTTTATATTAAAAAAAAACAAAAAACAAAAAACAGTCAGGCAGTGCTCCTGATTAACATCATTATTACTGGGCTTCTGACTATTTTTAGGATTGTAAAGATCTTCCCTTACCATTTTATGCTTCTTCCAGCCACATGGTCACCTCTTCTCACTCAAATGTTTTTGTCCTCCTTCTTATAATTCTGCTGGGTGAAAAATGGACTCAATTAAATGTATTTGAGATGCCTCCAGGTTTATGCCTGTGTCTTCAAAGGGAGAGGGTTAGGGTGGTTATAGCAATGATAACACATCCTAGTAGGCTTCAAAGGGAGAGGCTTGGCAAATAGATATATTCCCATGATATCTCTGTTAAAGCAGTTATTATCCCATTTTAGAGATGGGAAAGTAGAGTGTCTTGCCCAAGGACATGGATAGGAATCAGCCCCAGAGAGAGAATGAAAGCATTACCATGGGCTCCTGTACCTTTCCCAAGTTCAGACCATTATCTCTCCAGCAAGAACAACAAATCTCATCCTTAGAAAGGAGCAAACTTCAGGACAGGTAAATACAGCCAAAAAGAAGTAATCCATTTGACACACCCTGTAGGGACACCAAACTCTCGAATGCTTATGGAATGACTTGGGAAGTAGAGGGGCAAGGATTTGTTCTTCACTTGCTCTTTTTTTCCCAAAGCCCAATCTTGTCTTTAGCCAAGGAATAAGCTACCCCACTGGGATTGATGAACTAGAGCCTTAACATGGGTCATGGAAGCTGATAATCAACCCTTGACTGAAATAAACTCTCAACAGTCTCATTTCCCTCACATCCCACCCCTTGAGGTTCTCTACTTCCTTTCTGAACAAGAAACGGAGTCAAGACCTCCAATGGCCCATGCATACTGTGGGTAGCTGCACAACTCTCTGGGATAGTCTTTAAGATACACCCTGGTTGGCTCTGTACAATTTTTCATCCAAAGTGTCCCCTAAATTTTCCAGTCTCTAGACCAGGGGTCTCCAGTCCATTTTTCTCATTTCTACAACTGTATTTCTCCAGTTCTAGATCTGTTCTTCTGTCTCAGTTATTTCCAGGAGCTCATTTATCATCAACTCAACAACCCCTTTTCTGCCTCAGTGTTTTTCCTCTGAAAGCACCCTTTACTACAAAACACTTGCCTTGGAAAGACACAATGATTAACTGTTCTCTTGGTTATGGTCTCAAAATATAGTTTCCAGATTCCCTGATCTTCTTTAATTTTTTCTTTCTTTCCTCTAAATCACACATCACCTTTTTTCACTCAGTGGCTCACACCGATCAGGGTTATGTATTCAAAGCACATTCTCCATCTGATTTTTAGAGGGAATTTATGGTTTCTAGTGGAGCTGTTCTACTGAAGACTTGATCAACATTAATATTTTTCTTTTGACACTGTTCATTCCAACCCAAGGCTGGCAACTTAGCATCACAGCTGAATTGGGGATAAATGGGTTGATTCAATTAAGTTCAAAAAGTGCTATGTGTGCATGCATGCTCAGTCACTTCAGCTGTGTTTGACTCTTTGTGACCCCATGAACTGTAGCCCACCAGGCTCCCCTGTCCATGGAATTCTCCAGGCAAGAATACTGGAGTGGGTTTCCCTGCCCTCCTCCAGGGCAAAAGGTGCTATAGTGCCATGTAATTCATTAAGCACAGGAAATCTACAAGATGCCATCCCTCTCCTTAAGGGGATTACAGTTGGTTAGAGAGATACGATGAATGCCTGTGAACTTGATACATAATACTGCAAAATAATAAAATGGCAACAGTCTAAGGAGATGATAAGAGAAATAAGAGGTCAGCAGTATGGACTATGTAGACAAGAATGGGAAGGGAGCGCTTTACAGAGAACATGAATCTTGTTCTACACATGGAAGGCACTGGGGGATTTAAATGATTAGAAAAGATGATGAAGGACATTTCAACTAGGAGTGTATCAGGATGAGAACCCATAAATTAGGTCATTGCCTTTAAGTCACTTGAAGAAATAGAAGCAAGCAACTCCAAGGTCAGGCAAGCTTTGTTCTTCGTTACTTTAGTCATGGCTTGGTAGAAATTTTTATCTCTTTTTCTCCCTCACTGGTCCAACAATAGAAAACTGAAGACCTAAGTAACAAATGGATTTCCACTAGACAAGTGGCTCTGGAGAAACAAGAACATACTTTTAGCAGGGTAATTACTTATGTGGTCACAGCAGTTGTGACTACAGTTAATTCCACAGATTTTCAGGGTGCAATGGAGAAAGAAAGGGAGTGATCTTGGACCCTCCTGACTGCAGAAACAAACTGGCATCTTCTTCATATAGATTAATAACACTCTGGCCCGTAAGGTTTTCTACATGAAGCTGTGTCCCTACAACATGGCTTAGAAGCTAAAGAACATGCTCCCTATTCTTCCTGCATGAAGGTCCAACCTCAACAAAACTGTGAACCATTTCATTTTTACTATCGTTACCTCCCTAAAGTGTCTTTCCAACTATATCACCCCTGCTACCTAGAAGAAGTCTGTACTGGGAAGAAAAACAAAGAAATACATGTTGAAGAATGTGTGTATTTTAGTAGAGGATTATTTTTAAATTCAAAATTAAGAACAGCAATGATTTTCTAATGACGAAATTTCAGGAACTATGACAAGCTGACAGAATAGTTATTTGGAGGGGGACAGACTTTGTAAATTATCTTACGTGAATAGCATTTTGTCTTCCTATTTATAAATCTAACCTTTATCTCAGAATCCATCTTGACATAGACAGGTAAAGACATGGAAAAGTGTAAGTTTCATGAGGACAAGGATTTCATCTGATCTTTACATCCTAAAGCTGTCAGACTACGTTTAGCAACTCACTGACTGACCTCCCAAAGCATTTCAGTCTGGCTTTTTGGAGAGTGCTTCAAACTAGCCCTAAGAAATATAAAGTACAGACTTCCCTGGCCTCAGAAATCCCTCCATCTGTCGCAGAAGCTTTCTCCATGTCTTCCTGGCAGTCATTTCAATTTCCATGACAGAGGGGGGAAAAAAAAGAAGCTGTGGTCTGTGCCACAGCTTGAAGTTTCATTTAATGTAGATTTTGATGGGTGAACTGTACAATAACCCCACGTTGGAGGCACATTTTTTATATTGAAGGTGAGAGACCAATTAGTAGCTCTAACTCCTTAAGCAGATGGTTATCATATGATAACAGAGGTGCCTGTCCTGTCCTTTGCCGTTAGAGAGTCATCTTTTTCCTAATATCTTTCTCTACAAAGGAAAAGATATGCAGACAGATTGCATGGCCTAGACACCTCTATAAAGTTGAGTTTTTAGCAGGACATGTGGAGCCTGGGAATCTTGTTCTTGAATTAAGGGTGATATTCAAATCCTAAAAACTGTCTCTAAGATAAAACACAAGGGAAGAATGTGAGGGTAGGTGGAGAAATAAAGTTGTTAAGATTCTTAGGTTCTGGGCTCCATCTCAAGCTGGAAATGGGAGACATGCTAGAGTTGCCCTCAGTTACCTGCAAGGACTTCTCTTCCATGGCATGGAAATTCCTGCTGTAAAGGAGATAACTCAGACCTGGAGTAAAAAATCTGGTTTGCTTATCGGCTCTGACCTTGACAAGCTGGATGACTTGAACCTACTTGCTTGAGCTCCCCAGTTTCCTGTTCTGCAAAAACAGGACTTATAATAATAACCTTAAAGAGAGATGAAGATTAAGTGAAGTTTCAAGTGAGAAATTGTGACACCTGGCACTTTCACCTTCCTTCAAAATACTTAGCAGGAAGGACAGCACCACGTGGGTCAAAGTACAATGTCATCTGGGCACTCTCCTCTTGCAGTCAATGCAATTGTTGTTGTTGTTATTTAGCCATATCTGACCCTTTGCCACCCAATGGACTGCAACCCACCAGACTCCTCTGTCCATGGATTTTTTCCAGGCAAGAGTACTGGAATGGGTTGCCATTTCCTCCTCTAGGGGATATTCCCTACAGAAGGATCTAACCAGTGTCTCCTCCATTGGCAGGCAGATTCTTCACTGAGCCACCAGGAAAGCCCTATTAGAGCACAAACTCAGGAGTCTGATACATGTGAGGTTGGTTCTAGGTCTCACCACTGGTTGGGTGAGCCTGGGCAAGATAAAGAACTATCCTGAGCCCCAGTGCCTTCATGTGCAAAGGCAGGGGGGCAATATCCACCTTGCACACAGGTGCAGATATAATGATCAAAGGAGATGATTCACTTATTGAGCTTAGCAGAGTGTCTGGTCCATGATACACATATAGCTTCCTCCTTTCCTTCTTCTTCCCCTTTCTTCACTTCCCTCTTCTTTTCCTTCTTCATCTTCACCTACTCTCTGATATACGCCAAGCTGCTAGCATTTTCAATGTCCAGAATGGACTGCATCAAGGTTTCTGTCCCTGGAAGCCCCCGGTTTTCCCCTGTGCTCAGAGAATGCAGTGCTCCATTCAAAAGGCAGAAGGAATCCTTAGGACCTGGAAAGGGGTTGCTGTTTTCCAGGCTGCCAGTCCTGAATTCAAGTTCTTTCCCTCTAGCTGGCCCCAGTTTCTTCATCTATAAAGTAGGAGGATAAGCAGAAATCTTCTGGAATGCCTGGTTGATATCTCATCTGTCTATTCATGTAGCCCCTCTTCTAAAGTTTCCCTTCCTGTCTGGCCACTGAACTCTTATCCAGGGGGTCAAATTCAAGCTGAAACACCTGTACTACTTTCCAAAGATTTACCAAAATGGGCACACATACACATTGAGATTGGGCCACTCAAAGGGGATTTATTAGGAGTTTGCTCTGGTCTCCACGACTTTGTAAAATCTATCCTGATCCTTCAGTCTTCTTAATTTTGATGGTCTCACAGGGCATGCAGCACAATTTAATATTTACTCTCTCCACCAGCTTCTTCAAGGGAAAAAAGTTTTATTTATTATTAAGCTTGACTGCCTAGCCCAGTACCTGGCAATTTATGTGTTTCACAAATGGCTCCCCAAAATGTATATGCTTAAATGACTAAAGAATTTATATTATAGAAAAATCTTGGTTAATGACTAGGTAGTGAATCAGTTGAGGCCAAGGATTCTGAACTTTTTTAATATTCTGGACAGCATCTGGATACAAAAATATAGTAGGTGCTCAAAAACACATGGTGGTCCTTATAAACTCTATCTCTATATTTATGAGGAAATTCTTCTGGACAACTCAAGGACCAAGGAATGGTCTTCAGCAAATGCCCAGAGCTAGAATTGTTCCTAAGGCTGAAGCAATGAGGATCATCAGTTTGAATGGCTCCCAGAGGGATTGTGGGAAGAAAGTCGCTCTCCATAAGGTTTCAAAAATGACCTAAGACCTGTATGCATATAAACAAGCAATCCAGAAACCCCTTTCCTCACTACCACCAAGAAAGTCTCTTCCATCCTTACACACATGCATATTCCACCCTTTGATGGTCTGCCTCTTATAAGGACTTGCCTGACATTCAGCATCCTTTTCCTTGTATAAAATGGCAGAGAACTAGGGGCTGAGGGGGGAGAGGATGGCAATGCATTTTTGCTTTGAGCTCTGTACCTGCTCAGAGGATAGCTCAAAATATCTAGAGATGATTCTTATTAGAGTGGTCATCATACAGTTGTCTCTTTCCCCTCCCCCACTTCCTCTTCCACTTCCTCCATCTCTTCATCCTCTTTCCTCATCTCATTCATTGGGGTTTTTCCCCCACAAATAACTTACGCCAAAACAGATGCTACCAACAGATTTCCTGATCCTGGGTTTGAACAATTAGCCCACTCAAAATATCCTGGCCCTTGATGAAATGAGAGGAGCGTTGGGGTGGGGGTAATATCTACCCTGCTTATTCTTGACCTGCAAGCACAGCTTGCTTTCTTCTCTTTGAAGGAGACCACAAAGACTCAGTAACTCTCTAGTGAAGACCGAGATCCTATGACACTGAAACTCCTGCTGACTGATTAAATATTGAGGAAGAGAGTCCATGGATTGACTTGCCCTCTGTAAAATAAGGCTTAAAATAAAACCCTGGGAGGGTCACACCCTCTAGTCTGCCAAGGGCCATGTTCTCTAGGGCAGGACAATTATAATTAATTGAGTGATCCCACAGAAAGCATATATGCAAGGAATAGCCCTGAAAGCACCATCAAAATCAGCTGTGCCTTCAAAGGGTTAAGCCAGGGTCAGCAGACCAAGGAAGCCAATTCTGCCTGTGGCTACCACCAGTCAAGTCTGTTGCTGAAGGCTGTAGACACAGCCTGTACTTTCAACTTAGCATAGTTATTTTTAAGAAGTGATCACTCCAAGTTTACAGTGGCATCAAACTGATAATTCAGAAGTATGATTGCTTCCCCAGTTAAGTAATCAATCCCTTATCTTTAAGGGTAGAGAAAGAGAGAGAGTATAGAAGCAGATCAATAATCAAGTCAGTTCCATTTCTTTTTTTTTTCTTCCTTTCTTATAGATTATAGTTGTTTTCTTGAATAAATTTTCAAATCACATAAGCTAATAAATTTTTCCTATGAACTTTTTCCTCTCCTTCCCAGGATTATGGTAAGAATTGATGAAAACTATATTCCTTTGTTAGGTATGTACATTGGTACCTTTTCTGAATACCTACTAAGTGCCAGGGACTGTACTGACAGCTTATAACACACTTTCTTATTTTATTAGGGATTGTTTCATCTTCGGAGGAGGCTGTAATTTAAGAGTTGAGCTTTAAGGCTGCTCCTAAATTTCTTTCTTCTTCTTCTTTTTTTTTTCTGCTATGACTAGGTCATTTTTCATAATCTCCACACAAGACTGATAAATTTTCAAGCAATTTATTTGCCACATTTCTTCCTATTATTAAGCCCAACATTGCGCCAGGAAAATCAAATTAACTAGCACTTGTCATATTTGGCCCTACTTCATCCTGGCATCAGACTACACACCACTCACGGTGAGTCAGAGAGGTGCCAGCCATGCTGCCTGTTATGTTCGTAACACAGCAGGGAAGCTGACGCTTAGGTGAAACTCCCTCAGTGGAACTCATGCCTTTTTCGTTCTGTCCATTCACCCAGACATCCACCCATTCAACCAACAACAGCTGAATGCCTACTACATGCCATCCCTGCCTTCAACTAACTTTCTGTCTAGGGCAGCTTGTTGTTATTCAGTTGCTAAACTGTGTTCGACTCTTTGTGACCCCACGGACTACAGTACGCCAGGCCTCCCTGTCCCTCACTATCTCCTGGAGTTTGCCAAGTTCATGTCCATTGAGTTGGCGAAGCTATCCAGCCACCTAGGGCAGGAGAAAGACATAAAACAAATACATAAAACAAAAACAAAGTGTGGCGAGGAAAAGTTCTGCAGGGAGTACAGACCAGAACACTGTTGATTCTTACTGAGAACACTGGGAAAGGCTATCTAAAGTCTGCACAGATGCAGACATAGAAGATGGACTTGTGAACATAGTGTGGGAAGGAGAAAGTGAGATGGACTGAGAGAGTAGCATTGACATATATACACTACCATGTGTAAAACAGCTAGTGGGAAGTAGCTATATAACACAGGAAGCTCGGCCTGGTGCTCTGTGATGGCCTAGAGGGGTGGGATAAGGGAGTGGGGGGATCAAGAAGGAAGGGATATATGTATGTGTTCATTTGTGTTATTGCTCAGTTGTGTCTGACTCTTTAGGACCTTGTGGAATACAGCCCTCCAGTCTCCTCTGTCCATGGAATTTCCCAGGCAGTAATACTGGAGTGGGTAGCCATTTCCTTCTCCAGAGGATTTTCCTGACCCAGGGATCAAGCCTGGGTCTCCTGCATCGCAGGCAGATGCTTTACCATCTGAGCCTCCAGCGAAGCCCCACTTAGAGCTGATCCACCCTGTGGTACAGCAGAAGCTAATACAGCATTGTAAAGCAATTACCCTCCAATTAAAAATTTTTAAAAAGCAACTATTAAAAAAAAAAAAGACTAAACAGAGTCTTAAAACTTCATAGCAGCACTTAGAGATATGCTCCCAAAGACAAACGCATCACATGTTCAGTATTCAGTTGACAAAGTAGAAAAAAATCACCCTGAATCTAGCCTTCATGTCTTCTTCTTCTACTGAAATGTATAAAACAAAAAAAAGTTTTATACACTTCCTCCCTGCTTCCAATCTCAGTTTATAAAGGGTTAACAATGCAGTGCCTAAGCTTTGACACTTACAAGCTGCTCCCCTATATAAATGTGCCATTCTACCTTCTCTACGGACACAAGCACAGAGGTTAAGAAAACTAACACTGAAATCTAACTAGCTGGTTTTAAGTCACAGCTCAACCACCAACTAGCTGTGTGACCTTAAGCTAATTACTTACCTTATCTCTGTGTTATTTAGTCTAGATCTGTTTTAAGGATTAAGTGAGAAAATGAATATAAACAGTTCCTGGACCACAGTTTAAGTACTCAATAAATATAGCAGTAGTACTACTACATATACACACATATACTTTATTCGAAAAAGTAAAATCAAGCTATATATCTTACACTGTGTATGTTTTCCAATTAATAATGCATATACCTCTGTTCACATACTAGCCAGTTTGATTCCACATCAATGACTTTATAACAGAATTATTCTAGAATTTAATCAATCCAGATCATTACTGAGAAAACCTTGTATCTACACTTTTTTGCATTCCTCCTAATATTTGTGTAGGACAAATATTCTAGAGTCCTAGAAGTGTGGTTTCTAAGTCACAGAATGTGCACATTTAAAATTTTGATCGGAAGTGTTAGTTGCTCAGTCGTGTCCAACTCTTCGACCCCACAGTTGTAGCCTGCCAGGCTCCTCTGTCCATGGAATTCTCCAGACAAGAATACTGGAGTAGGTTGCCATTCCCTTCTCCAGGGGATCTTCCCAACCCAGGGATAGAACTTAGGTCTCCCACACTGCAGGCAGCTTCTTTACCATCTGAGCCACTAGGGAAGCAATACCAAAAGAGCTTTCAAAAAGTTTGCACAATTTTAGCCCACTGATTATATATGACAGTGCTCATTTCTCCTATATCACCAATAGTAGCATTTGTTATTATTATTATTTGTGTTTATTTAAATATGAGTGGGAATGAATTTTGAGATTAAATGATTAGTCCATGGAAAGGGTTTTAAACAGTATCTAGCGCATCAAAATTTAAATACAGTGTTCTTACTGATGGAGCAGTTTCATGTTACTAACCATAATTTGCTATTCCTTGAATTTTATTTTTATCTTTGCCTATATTTCCAATGTATTTATTTCTTTAATTACTAATTTGTGGAAGTCCTTACATGTTTGATATATTGGTTCTACGGGAAATAAGTAAATATGTTCTCCCCATCCTGTCTTATAGCTGAGTTTAATGTTAAGTAGACTTTAGATGGACAAAAATTTGGTGGAATTTCAAGAAGAGGGAACAGCATAGGCAAAGTCATGGCTTTTAATAGAACTCAGATTTTGGAGCAGATTTTGTTGGTGGAACAAACATGGGAACTTCCAGGTGGTGCTAGTGGTAAAAAATAATCTGCCTGTAGTGCAGGAGATAAGAGATGCAGATTTGATCCCTGGGTCAGGAAGATCTTCTAAGCCTTCTATAGCCTTCTAACCATAGCCTGGGGTAAGAAATAGCACCTGGCTCCAGTATTCTTGCCTGAAAAATTCCATGGAGAGAGGAGCCTGGCAGGCTGCAGTCCATGGGGCTGCAGAGAGTCGGACACAACCGAGTGACAAGCATGGCACACACACGGATATGTACTAGAAAACAATTCACACATAAATGGGCCTTAATGCCATCCTGCCAAATGGGAACTTTATTCTAAAGGCAATAGTAAGCCATGGAGGACTAAAGAACAAAAGAGTGATAGGACCACACTCAGACTCCTAGCCATGGATGAGAGCTCTGAAACTGTTTGGGGTCAAGGCGACACTACCATCTTGCCCAGCTTTTCAGTTCTATATGGTTCAGCCACCATTCAATCCTATAGCAATAGTGGTCCCCTATAAATACACAACACAGATTTTAGTCAGGAATCCTTAGGAAAGTCCGAAGAAACTCCCCAATGGGATTCACACATGCTCAAAACATTGCATTTAATTTTAGAGTTTTTAGAGATACAACCACATCTACTTGCTGACCCCTTGAAGACTTGATTACACAAAAGAAACACCTATTCTAAGACTTTAATGTTACATTGGAATTTACTGCTTATAGAACTTGAAACTATGGTACTGTTTGGGGTAAGCAAAACTGGAAAATTTAAAATTTTAGGCCAAATTCAGCTTTAGGCCACAGAAATGTGCTCTGGTAGGCATGGTTGTCCATGGACAACATTCTAAAGCAGTGCCACCCAATAGAAACAGATTGCAAATGCCAAATGTAAGCCATATATGTAAGTCTGTTTTCTAATAGCCATATCACAAAAGTAAAAAGAAATTAGTGAAATTGACTTTATAATATATTTTATCTAACAATATATTCAAAACATAATTACTTCAACATGTAATCAAAATGTTATTAGATATTTTACTTTTTTATACAAAACTTTAGAAATCTAGTGTTTATTTTATTCTTAACACTGTGTCTCAATATAAATTAGTCACATTTCAAGGACTCAATAGCCACATGTGGCAAGCAGTCCCTATACTGGACAGCCCAGTTCTAAAATATCTCTTCATATCTCCTTTTCTTTAAACCCATTTTCCTCCCAGAATATCCACTTAAACCATCAAACTCTCTTCTGAGACCTTCTAACTATAGCCTAAGTGTAAAACAGTAAGTTTTCTCCCCATGGATCACCACATTTAAGCTTGGCATACCACTGCAGAACAGGAAATGTTAACCCAGTAGGGAAAAAATTCAAGTATCAGAGAAGAAGAGAGAAATGTCTCTTTCAAAGCAAGTAATATTTCAGAAGTCCCATCATTTTGGGGACATGAGGGCCTAGAGCTGGGCTATCATGTGCTTGTCCTCTGTCCCACTATCTGGGAATTCCAAATTGGGTATTGCTTGGATGTGCATTTTCTCCACTTCCCTTAGAAGGCTAGGACACCAGTGAAGGTTTCTGATATCCAGGACATCCTAAAATAACAGAACACCCGGCGAGCTCTGTCTATCTATGTCATCTTATAGCCGGGGGGCAAAAGAGCCTCAGAAATTGTGTCTACAGGTAAACATTATACTCCTAGAATAACATTTATTTGGGAGACAGTGAGCAACATAACATTTCTCACCCATGCGTCTAAGAATTTAATAGACACTTGATTGAAAATAAAGATTTAAATATAAATATGACTTTGTAAGTTTTGTTGAATTGCGGGGAAATGTTAACAGTTAAATCTGAAGAAAAGGAAACATAAAACAGCTCTCCAACTTTGTAGAAGAGTATGCTAATAACAGCATCACTTGCTCCATCTAAAAACATCATTAAGTAGTGCAGAGAAACATCCTATGGCCACATGTGACTGAATGGCATTGGAATTACAGGACTCAGAGACCAAGAGACTCAGGGAACCTGGCCCAAGTTCAAAACCATAGGAACTCTCCATTCTTCCCTTCCAGATGAGAGAAAGACATACTTGGTAATGTCACAATTTTAGCTATAAGCAGCAGCCTTCTAATTAAAAATAAACTGAGTCCATTACTTCTATTTACAGCTTTTCCTCAATCTATCAGCAATGTGAAAATACAGAGAGATGCTGGAAGCATATGTTTAACCATCCCCAATGCTTTTGAGAGCATCATTAGAGTAAACATCCTGTGAATGTGCTTCTTTACCTTTCATGCCCATCTCCAAAGGGCTTCCCAAGCTATGCAAGGACAGTACTGGCAGCAAACACTTATTCATCTTCTGAAGGAATGGTCTAGAAAAAAAAAAATGGCTCCAATTAAATTAGTAACTAGAAAGAGCCATGCTTTTGATGCCAGACACTCCCTTCCACAGTATATTTTCATTTTTTGCCTCTATGGTTATTGGAAAACAATGGGGAAAGTGAAGGGCAGGCAGCATAGGCAAAGGGAGGTGGGGCAGGGAAAAAGAAAATGTCAGAGGGCTTTCTGGGTGGATGCCATGGTTGAATCTCAATGTGAAAACTGTTCAATAAATATTTGCTGAATGAATCTTCCAAAGACCAAAGGACATTATCCAGACATTTTGAACACTTGTGGTAGTGAGGGATGTAGCAGTTTCTCTATCTCAGCACTATTGACATTTTGAGCCAGAAAACTCTTTGCTACAGAGGCTGTTCTGTATATCGTAGAGTAGGAAGTTAGCAGTATCCTCTTATCAGATGCCACTCACATCCCTGCATTTCCTCCCCACTACTGTAACCACCAAAGATGTCTCTAGACTTTCCCATTTGTCCCCTGGGTACATATCACCCCTGGCTGAGATCCACTAGTGAATGACAAACCTTCATCCATTCATGTATTCAACAAATATGACTCGTGTATTTAGCCAATCTTCTTTTTGGAACACTGGTCAATGTACTTGTCCCTACCCTCAAGCAGTTCCCAGTTTAAGGTCAACGAGAAAGTTTAAAGTGATAAGACATGAGAGATGTTGGGTTGACTCCTTAAAAATAGGTGTGCACTCCTTGTTAAAAGACATTTAGAAACTGTACCTTTAATTGCAACAAGGGTTATACACTTAGAAAAGTTCTCAGAGAAAAGCCCATTAAATTTAGTAAGGGTTTCTGCTCTGCTAGTAGGTTACATATTAAAGATGAATTTGAAGGCTCTCAGAGAAGCAGCAAGCCTGGCCCCTATACATCTTTGCTGACTTCATAAAAAACAAGGGTGCTGCTTTGTGACCCGTGCGGGTCTACAAAAAGATTGTGTAACATGCAATAGGCCTTCGATCCAAATAAACTCCCAGATTATTAAAAGGATGTTTTTTCCTTCTCGAGGTCAAGGTGAGTCACCAGAGCTTTTTCCCTGTTATTAACCAAGCGCTAGATGTACAAGGCTTAGATATTAAAAGGCATTAGCCAAGGCATTGTGGTCATCTAGTTTAGAACAAATGCAAAACTTGAGGGAGATACTGCATTATTTACAAAACAAGTAAATGGCCTGAAACATTAGGAGCTGTGTATACAAACCCATTTACATTTCTGTGGCCAGGTGACAAGGAAGTCGAGATGGTTTCCTCAGCAGCTGAGGCCAGCCTCTCCCCAGTGTAATTCTAAAGAGAAAAAATATATATAACTGCTGACTTACCTTGACCCAGAACTGCCAACAAATCTCTGCATTCTTTCAATAATCTGGGTATTTATTTCCACCAAGAAGCCCGGTGTTCTAGTACAATGTAAGAAGCCCTCTCCTGAGCTCCCTGGCTGCCCCCACCCCTTAGAAGAAAAGTAGCCCACTGTAACCCACTCATAAAAGAGTTACCAGTCTTGGTGGAAACCAATCAGAATATTTACAGCAAATCCAAGCTCAAGAAGCATGTAAACCTAATGCACCCATGAAAACACCCCAATGCTGGAGTCAGACTATCTGCAGAGCTTTTGAATGACAACTCTAACAAAGATCACACTGGCAAAAAGAGTATGAGGACAGAGATGGTTATTTTAGGGCAAAATGAGCCCCAATCTTTGACACCCTTTTTGATGGCCTTTTACTTCAATGCGAATTGTTTCTGCCACCTGTAGAAGTTTCTCTGACCAAAGCCCACTGACTACACTCCCACATCAGGTTTTTTTTCCTTCTCCTACTAAGACAGCCCCTAAGTACCTGGAAGAGGAGAAAGATGGTACTGAGACAGAGCAAACTGGAAAACATCACTGTCTTCAGACTAAACAGACCCTGGGAAGTGGGACCCTGGGAAGAGGATCCCCTGACTGGAGCAACACCACGACAAACATACTGGCAGGGGCTTCCCTTGGAGCCTTCTACTGTTTTATCAGGAAGCATCTACCTGATAGAGGGTTGGGGAAAATGTCTTCTTGGGAATGGTTCCATCGGCCTCCTGAGAACTCTTTATGACTTACATTCTGCCTGGGGCCTGGACATTGAGAATGAGCCAAGACAGATGCTAGAGTCAGTCTCTTACTGTTTATTTTTTCTGATGATGAAGCCAAGGGTCAGCATTCTCTGACTGCCTTCCTTAATGGGAACTACCTAAATGCGTTATTGCTGCTCCACATTTCTGAATTTTGAGTGGGGAGCTGTAAGAAGAATAAACTAAAAGGATAACTAATGGTGAAACTTGATCTCTGGCAGTGGATAGGGAAGATCAAAGCTGAACTTGGAGCTGCCATTGCTTGAGCGCCTTCCTATCTGTGCAAGATGGCTGTCTACCAAAAACCCTCGCTCCACTTCCACAGAGCACAACTTACCCTAGAAAATTGGTGCCCAGTCAATCAACATATTTCCTAGCCCCTCTTGTATCAAGTGGAATCTGAAAAAGTTCTTACCACAGAAATGAGAACAGTTAAGTTTCGTGTCTTTAAAATATTTTCTTCCACTGTCTGCTGGCTGGTTATAAAGGACTACCAATCCATAAGAAATGGCAAATCCATAAGATGAAGAAATCTAATACTATGTAGAGGAAAGCTTTCTAATAACCACAGGAAAGCTTTCTAATAATACACACATAGGACTGTTACACTGAAAGTGAAAATCACTCAGTCATGTCCGACTCTTTGCAACCCCATGGACTGTAGCCCACCAGGCTCCTCTGTCCATAGAATTCTCAAGGCAAGAATAGTGGGGGGAGTAGCCATTTAATTCTCCAGGAGATCTTCCCAACTCAGGGATTGAACCCAGGTCTCCCACATTATAGACAGATTCTTTACGGTCTGAGCCACTTGGGATTCTGACAACCAGGAATACTCACATAGGACTGGTAGGTTAGTGAGAAATAAACATCCAGGGTGTTCAATCACTGCCATTTGGTGAGTTATTTGTTATTTGATGAGTTATTAAGTACCTTAATCTTGTGTTAGTTTAATTCACACACTGGACCAATAGCAATGAGAGTGGGGAAAGAAACCAAAACTTATGAATATCTACTAATATTTATTGTGAATCTGGGTCTATACTACTTACTCTGTCCTTGCACTTTCATGCAAGCACTCTAGTATTGCATCAAATTCCATTCCACTTATCAAATTTCCTGAGAATGTCTAGTAGACTAAACCTGAAAATCTACTCTTGAAGATACTCCCATTTCCTTTGATTACTGAATAATTTGATTCAACCATTATCCATTGAGCACCAATTATATACCAGACATTATGCTAGACCCAGCAATACAAACACAGTGCCCTCCCTCAAAGAGCCTGTTTGGCTTCCGTTTCCAGTCTCATTCTAGCACTCTTTCTACAAGAAAAGTCATGTTTTGACTCACACAGAAAGTAGAAGAGCATATGCAAAATCTTCCGATGGTTGGGCGAATTTAGCGACATCGATGCTTGTAGATATACAATCTGTGTCATATTTGTATTTATGTATGCATCTCAGCTCTATTTCTTAGTGGCTGCTACTCTCCAAGTCATTTGTGTCCTTTTCTAGCAAGTAATTTATTGCAAATCTCATTTTTTAAATGTAAAATCAAGCTTCCATGCACTACTAATCCAGGGTCTAGTCAGGAGCCCCAGTGTTGGTTTATATTTGCTTCTGTAGGTTCCGTTCACTGTACTGTTGCCCTGCAGAGAAAGATGGCTCCACCCAGGTGGCTCTGGTCTTTAGTAGGCCAGCTTCCAGTTATTTGTTAGACAGCTTAGCCAGTTGGCCCTGCTTCACAGTGAAACGTTAGAGAATTTCCCTGATGGAGCTACATGGCCCAGAAGAGTTCCAGGCAAATAACAGGCACTCGCTGTATTTATATGGAGTGAAGGAATGAATGAATGAGAGAGACAGGCACCTTATGTTATTATCTTGACCACTGAGAGGCTTGGTTTTTCCTTTAGGAGTTACATTGGCCAATCGCTAATCCCAGAGACAGTATTTGGCTAGAGATATTCACATTGAATAAACTGATGAAGCCCAAGGATGACAAATAGGTCTATCCTGGCATGCCAACTTTGATCCATCGATAGGGGTTCCTGGGAAGGATTTTGAGGCTTGGTGGAAAATGACGAGCCTGCTGGTAACAGATACCATGGATGTGGTAGGGAGGTGTGACGATGTGAGTGCCAGGTAATGTCATTCCTGCTCAGATCCTTGGCGACAACCTGGTCCACAGTCCTGGATTGTTGCACCTGGATGTTCTCAGCTATGAGATCATCAGGTAAGCAAATGTGTTCATGAAAGCAATCGGTTTCGAAAAAGATGAAACAAAAGCTTTACAAGCTCAGAGTCATTTGAATATAAGAATTTTCTTGCCTAAAGAAAGAATGGCGGATTAAATGGCCATAGTTTGTTCCTCAATCTCACAAGAATCTCTGCTGGCAAGCATGGCCGCCCAGTAGGCACGTATAACCAGTCTGTCCTCCAGGGCTCACAGTCCCATCCCAGGCTGGGAGTGTGAGCTTCAGTTAATACATTGGGTTTTTGGATCCAACAATGGGTTTTTTAATCCAACAATGGATTTTAACATATAAACAATGACTTTTTTTTTTTTTTTGATGACTTGGGTCCCAGACGCCCAGATTGATGACTGACTCACAACATTTCAATTAACCTAGGTTCTATATCCTGGAAAAGGTCTAAGGAACATCTACTAAAAGAGAAAGACGGGATTTCCCTGGTGGCCCAGTAGCTAAAACTCCGAGCTCCCAATGAAAGGGGCTTGGGTTTAATCCCTGGTTGGGAAATCAAATCCCTCATGCTGCAGCTAAGAGTTCACATGCGGCAACGAAGGCCTGGTGCAGCCAAATAAGTAAATAATTTTTTAAAAAAGAGAAAGGAGAAAGAGGAAGAGAAAGTGTGCTTTCTCCTCATTTTCTGATCAAAGGGCTGCCTCAAACAACATTTTGAAATGGGCCAAGTTCTTTTAGTCCCGATGCTACCTTCTCTCCTAGAAAAATCTTCTGCCATGTATTGCTTTTCTCCCCCCAAATCAATTCCTTCAGGGTGTTCTAAGCCTCACATTGTTCAGATTCATCTGAACTTAGTCTCTACCCTCTCCCCACTTCAGTATTTTATGACGTAAAATAGTCCTTGTCCTATGACAAATCAAAAGTTTCCATAGATTTTAGAAGGAAAATAAATCTGATGCAGCTATTTCATGCTAAAACGTAAATGATTTATAGTCTATTCTTCCCATAGAAGTTTGCATTTCTAATGGGGTATTATAGAATCAAACTGAATCTCTAATCAGTACACTTTCCAGCAGCATCAGAGAGCAAAATGAACCTTTCAGCAGGAGCCAGGAGAGGGTATCTGGAGGCAGGAGGACCACCTCAAAGTCAAATAACTGTGCCATGGTATCTGTTCTTGTTCTGCTTCTCCTCTCCCCACAGGCAGGTTTCTGAAGCTGCCACTTTCTTTCCTTTAGAATTTCTTTCCTGCTTCTATTTCTGACTTCATACACTCTGTATAAACTTCCAAAAATTTTAATAGCTTTCTATCTTAGCAGAAGCAGAAGATAATTCTGCTGTCTTTCTAGGGAAGACATACAGGAGTCAAGAAATGCATATATTCCTATATTCCCTCCACAGAGCCCCCATAAATTAAAAATAAAACAAAACAAGACTCTAAAGATAACAGTGTAAGCCCATGCAGCGGAAGAGGCATGTCACAAAGCTGTCAAAACATTGAGGACAAGGGCCTTCATCCTTTGAACATGTTAAAGTCTAAAGTTACCCCCCCTTTCTCTGATTTAGGCTTTTTCAGCACCTCCTTTAGGATAAGAATATAGGCCACTTTCTTGCATTGAACACACAACAGTATGTTTTCAATTAAAAACACTTTAACAATTCATTTGCCAATGTCCAAATTAGAGTTTTAACCTATAATAAAAGACAAAAGATTAAAAGTGATCTTCCTAAGTCATACTAAGAGGACCTCACCAGAAGGGAAGAGTTCTAGCAAGAAAGTAAGTGGGTAGGGCACTCTTAGGCTACTTTTCAGATGGAAGAGGCCACACAATAAAGGCATGACCTTCTGACCCTGGCTTTAAACTTGGCATTTACACCTTCTTTTTCCAAGTGCAGTAAGAGGGGCACTTTTGTTACATTCCATTCTTCTCTTCTTGTCTCCCTTTCCTTTCTTCCAGAAGTCAGTTGGCGCTTCTACCCACCCTCCATCGTCTCCCATCATGCTGTGCAAAACAGCACCTGGGGCAGCCGGCAGAGCTGGAGAGTGGTCCAAAAAAAAAAAAAAAAGAGGAGGGAAGGTGGCGATTGGCTGGAGAGGAGGTAATAATTTGTAATTGCAATACTTTCATTACTGTCTTTTAGCTCTTTGCAGAGTAATGTCAAGAGCTTCGTCTTTGTAGTGTTATTGGCATTTTTCATCATATTCATGAAGTGTGGGTCAATTTTCTTCAAAAGGCGCACTTCGCCAACTTGCTACAGAGACAGACAGTAATAAATTCTACTAGTGCACTGTGAAGGCTTCGTAGCTGCAAGCAACAATAAAAAGCAATGAGCTGGGTGTCACTAAGTAACTCCAGTTTACACTGCATTTTCTTCTTTTATTGAAAACTCAGAATATGAATTTATTAATGAATACACAGGCATCCTTTGAAGAGGGGGTGGCAGTGTGGGAGGAGGAGGGGTATGTGGTGGGTTGTGGGGGGGGGAGTGGAGGTGAGACACCATGTCAATTTATTTGGTATTCACACTGTGTGTGCCTATATTGTATTGTTCCATCATTTCATGGCCAGGCTTACCTTGTTAGGCTGTGGCCCTCCAGAAAAAACCCGAGCTCATATAGCAACACCTTGACGTGGATCTACAGCTGCTCTTGCTGTGCCTGTCTCACCTTTAGCCCCGGCTGTCTACTGCCGCCTTTCATTTTCCGCATTCATACATCAATAAGCTTTGCATGCTGACACCTAATTTTGCAGGCTACTTTGGTTATGGAGGCCGTGTTTTGCATATCACTACCCACCCCCTTCTGACACCTACTGCCTTTAAAGGGAAATGAGGAGAAGAGAGGAAGAGGCAGAGGGAAGAGAGAGGAAGAGAGCGCAAGAAAGAGAAAGCCGCTTTTCTTCTCTGCCTAATCAGAGAGTTCTTTATATTTGTCAAAAGCAGATATGCCAAATCAACTTTAATTGATTCCTCGGCGGCGCTCACGGATGATTTTTGAAGGACTGGGCTTGTGTTCACAGACACACTGTTGTGCTTCCAACAAAAAGGAGGTTTCTCCCACAAATCAAATTTTGATGCCAATTAGTTAGCATTTTCCATTCCAATTAAACTGGAGACTTGGAGACCTTTCTGATTTGGGAAGACTTTATATATATTTTATATTAAAAATGCCCTTCAGGGGCTAATAAGCAAAAGGGGGATGTCCATGGGTGGTGATAGACTCCCAGGGGTGGTAGAGAGAGGTGTGTTTTGGGCATTTTTCAGCTCCGTTCCCTTGCTTATTTCACAAAGGTTTGTCAAGCTCATGGCAACCTGTTATATGACATCACAAATGGCTTGCAGTTAGATGGCTGCAAGTTAGATGGCTAATGTCATTAGAACCTTGACAATCCATAAAATGTTATAATTTAATAGTTTCAGGGTTTTTTTTCCCTGCCATACCCCACCCTCCAAACTCCCTGAGATCTCACTGTACACAAAAGAGAATTGGGAAATGGGTGGAGGGGAAACAAGATTGATGTTAAAAAGAACAAATTGTGATTGGTTATTGAGATTATACAAATAAACAAAGGCACAAAATAAAAAGAGAGAAAAACACCAAATGCAATAGAGATGCCTACACACTCTTATATGTACCTGTGAGCACTCCGTTATGAGAACGTGCCTGCTAATGACGTGTCAGAGAGAATTTCTAAATCTACTAAATTAAGTATTTATCATGTGTACCGCAAGCACTTTAAGGGGTAGAAAGTGTCAGTTCACATCCAGTTGCAGTTTTAATTTAATAGTAACTAAAATCAGTATGACATAACACTAGCAATTACAATGTTTTTTCCTCTTTTTTTCTCCCTCAGTTTCCCAAGCTTCCTTTATGTGTCTCCCTATTTTTTTTTTTTTTTTAGTATGGCATCAGTCTTTTTTAAAAATGGGCTGTTTGCTTCTTAAGGTCATTTGCAGGATAACCTTGGGACAAATCTGGAGAACCTAAGTAGAGTTTGGACTCCAACTGCCAACCTTTATCTTTGACACTTCTCTTACTGTCAGCATACGTAGGAGCTCAAGTCCAAAGTCTTGTGCACGCTTGGGTTCATACACATAATCTCAGTGCCCACATTTTGTACCCTGAAGACTTTTAAGGATATGAGATGCAATACACAATGTAAGATTAAAATATGAATGACATGGATATAACATTTAAAACCTTCAAACATGTTCTTCTGTTTTTACTTATTTATCCTCAAAACAAAGGCTTCCTAGGTAGCTCTAATGGGAAATAACCAACCTGCTAATGCAGGAGACATAAGAAACGTGAGTTTGATCCCTGGGTCAGGAAGATCCCCTGAAGGAGGAAATGACAACCCCCTTGCCTGGACAGAGGAACCTGGTGGACTATAGTCCATGGGGTCACAAAAGAATTGGACATGACTAAAGCAACGTAGCATGCAGCATGCCCACATTTTCAAAACAACTGTGTGATTCTGGCAGGGTGGGTGCTCTTGGATGTGAGGTGCTCAGCTGGGGCCATCCTGGCAATGAGCAGTGGGAGCCTCTGTGCCACAGTCCATCCTCATAGGATTGATGTGAGTAAGAGTCAAGTGGGATAACGTGCCAACAATTTAAATGGAAACTTCAGTATCATCTGGCTGACCCCAGTCCTCCTCTCGCTTTCTAGATTCCTACCAAGACACCTTAACGTTCCTTACAAGATATTTTGACATATGCTAGGCATCTTATAAAATGCTCTGCCTGCTATCTCACTGAATCATTACAACTCAAACCATGTCCCATTTTACAGATGAGAAAAGTGATATTCAAAGGGAGTGGAGTATGTTCCTGAGAAAGCTTCCCGCATAAGAGGGCTGAGTACGACATCTCCTGGACAGGCTCACCACGAGCCATGAAAACAGAGATTATGAGGATGAGTGAACACCACTCACATCCGCACAGCGCCGCACTGCCTTGTCAATTAGCACGCGTGTTTCCATAATTGTTATACAAGGGGGAAATTTACAGTGTTAAATGGCCCTCAAATTCACACTTCCATGTGAGTTTTTGTTTGGTGGTGTGTCTAGTATTAGCATGGATGACTGCCTCTGACATCTCTTTGCCTCTGAAGACAGAAACCACTAACATAACGATGGGATGGGCACAGGAGAGGAAAATGCTACCTATTTGTTCTTCAGGCTAAGACGTGTGTGCTGTGCTGTGCTTAGTCACTTAGGCGTGTCTGACTTTGCGATCCCAGGGACTGTAGCCCACCAGGCTCCTCTGTCCATGGGGATTCTCCAGGCAAGAATACTGGAGTGGGTTGCCATGCCCTCCTCCAGGGGATCTTCCCCACCCAGGGATTGAAGCCAGGTCTCCCGCATTGCAGGTGGATTCTTTACCGTCTGAGCCACCAGAGATAGACTGATAGACAGACAGACAGAGACTGACCTTATTATTTTTACATTTTGCAAGGGTAAGGTTTTACTGCTCTGTGTTTACGAGGTGTCTATCATTCCTTCATGTTGGTCTCTGCTTAAACAGGTCTATTTGGGGTGCAAACTCACGTTTTCAAGTTTCATGTTTCACATTGTATGTGCCCACCTATCCCTAAGGAGAACAAGGTGACTGACTAGAGCACTACAAGAGAGATTTATTTTCATCTGGACAAGAATTTTTTAAAAATAAAAATGAAAACAACAAACTCCAGGATTTGTGAATTTCAAAATAGTTCAGTCCCTCATCAATTTAGGTAATTTGGGATATGGTTTAGTTTGAAGACAGAGACTGGATGAGATGGTATCTCAAAGTCATAGTCTTTTGATTGTGCGAGTGTATAATCCTCAGCCATCACACACACACATATATACTTATGCATACCACACACCAACCCATACTTACATTCATCCATCAAAGAGAGAAATACACAGATAACAGTATGGGATCAATATAAATCTCTAAGCTATCAGATAACCAAATGGTCCTCTAGATTACAGAATATAAGAGTTAGAAAAACCCTTGATGATTGGAAATTTCTACCATTTCATTTTACAAATCAGTAAAAAGTGGTTCAGGGAGGTTAAGTAATCTGTCCAAGGTCACACAGCAAATTGAACTGATAATTATGTACCTCTGTTTTGTAATATATTCACCCTCAAAAAATAATATTTACTATTTACTATGTTATTCAGAAGAATAGTTCATAAGTATAAAGAGGTACTTACATATTCAATATTTATATCCCAACCTTGTTCCGTAAATCACTTGAGATACTCACGTATTTGCAAAACAACTGCACAATGATGATGATAGTAAAATTTTGACCAGTATCATATGATTTAGACCAAATCCTCGTCTATTAGTTTAAATAAGTTACAAGATTTTATTATCACACCTTAATTTTTTTTAAATAATAAAATAAAACATAATATAAAGCATAAATCTATCAAGATAGATAATACCCTTGGACAGAATTGGAGTAAATATAATGGCTCAAGTCTTGTCTTCTAGACAAAAGGAAGCTGGCTCTTTTTTTCCTAAATCCTTTGTGTTTTTTAAGGAGATACTACAAAGTCACCCCCAATGATCCAAGAATCTCAGACATTAATCCATAATACAGTCTCACACTAAGAAGGCTTGAGAGTGAGAGTGCCTTCAAGAACCAGAAATGGGGTTAGGTGATAGGACAATGGACAAGGAGTAAATAATGCAGTACATTTGCCTTTCATCAGAGGGATAAAAATTATAAATCTGACAATATAAGTTTTGCCAACGATGTGAAACAAAGGGGCCTTTCGTACCTACTGGTGAGAATAAATTGAGTCTATGACACTACATATAAAGAGAGAGGCTATGGATTAAGATGTAAATTCAGAAGTTCAGTGTCAAGATGGTATTTAAAGTCAAGAGATCATCTTAAAAGAATAAACAGAAATAGACAGAAGCAAGAAATTCCAAGGACTAAAACTTGGAGGCTACCAGTATGTAGAGAGGTTAAAAATTTGAGGGAGATCTATTAAAAGAGACTGAGAAAAGAAGAAACCAGGGAAAATGATGCCTCAGGAGTCAAGCAGACAAAGCGCTTCATGACTTTATCAACTGTGCAAAAGCTACCGGTGATTCAAGGAAGGTGAGGATTGAAACTGACCTGGCTTGTGAGCTGATGTAGGCTTACAAGATCACCCTTCTCAGGAGTTACTGACTATTAATAAAGGATCTTGGGAACCAGATGCTAATTATAGTGATACTAATTATTGTGTTATTACCATATAATACATGGTATTATATGGTATTATATAATAAGGCTGTGACAGCCCCTATGTGCCAAGTGTCGTCCATACAACTGTGGAGGTGGATATAATTACCCAAAATCACAGAAGAGAAAAGTTAGGTACTGAAAGGTTAAGTGACTTACCCGAAGTCACCCAGCTAGCAAGTCTGAAACTGGGATTCTGTATCTAAAATAAAAGGCAGGGTTGCCAATAGACCTAAAAGGCTGGATGTCTAACATCTGGGGTATTGTGAAGGAGACTGGAAGTCTCTGTCTTATTGACTGAGAGTACCATCAGCTGACACTTGGGCCCATTCATCCAGCTAGGATAACCCATCATCCTGGTTAGGCAAGGACAGAGGACTCTCCTGAGATGTAGGACGTGGGGTACTAAAACTGAAAACATGTTTGTTCCCCTCCATCCACTGAAACCTTCCCTATGCCTTTAGCGGAGAAAGCAGCCACAGCTACTTGGTGGAGGTTAGCATTCTGTGTGAGCTTCCCTGGGGTGGTCCCGGAGCCCCTGTAGAATTGTGAGCGAGTTCTCCCATCTCTCCTCACCCTCCCGCTAAGTGGGACTCTGGAGCTGGGAACCAGAAGCAAGGTCACTCTCCCAGGCCTCTTTCATTGATGAACCTGTTCACGAGACTCCCCTCGGCTTCCTGCTGCAGCCCTCTGGGAAACCCAAAGGTGCACCCCCAGTGGTGCTGACCCCCCACCTCCCCTGGAAACCAACCGAGGCTTCCTGGGCATACTGGGGCCTGTTTGTCAAATTCCCTCTGATCTACCCAGCTAATGAGGTCAAAATAGCTACGTCCATAAGGGATACATTTTCTCAATGGGAACATATGCCTCAGAAAACACATTGAAAATATTTATCTTTTCTCAGAGTACAGGCAGAGCAATATAGAATACTAGCTTGTAAAAATGCTCTTTGAAAAGCAGAAGAAAAAAATCATAAAACATAGGAAATTAAAAAGGAATCCTCCCAAACCATGCTGCCAGTTGCCATCCGGGAGATTTTCTCATTCCATTTGGAAAGCTTTGTTACAAGCTCAGTTGATAATATGTTGAAGAAAACACACATGCCTCAGAGATTGCTGGGCCTTTCTTGGGCTTGAGAGAGACCTCACTGCCCCTGCCTTGGCATGTTGGAACGAATGCCTAGCTTGGCCCTCACTGTGGCTTTTCTGAATCCCTCTGTCCAATCCTACGTGGTCCCTGGTCTTCACCTCTTTCATTCTCTCTGAGCCCAGAACGCAGATCACTGGAGAGTTGATTAAAACATGGACTGAGATCCTGAAGACAGCTTCCCTGGGGCCTAGACTGAGTTGCTAACTTCTGGGAATCTAAGCCTTGCGGGAGAATGGAAGTGCCCTGATTACACAAGGTTCTTCACAGAACTCAGGCCATTCAGACTCCTGAACATCTCCAGTTCCCTCTAGCTCAGAGGTTCTCAGCCAGGGATGGTTTTGTTCTGCCTCCCTGAACATTGGCAATGTCTGGAGACATGACATTATGGGTTGTCATAAGTGTCAGGGATGGAAGCGTGCATCCTGTGGGTAGAGAATGAGGCTGCTACTGAACATCATACTGTGCACAGGACTGCCCCCCACAACAAAGAATTATTGGGTCAAAAATATTAATAGTGCCAAGGCCGAGCAATTCTTGCCTAGAGACTTCCTTTTGTACCATCACCTCATATTCACCACAAATAGAATAAATTTCATCATCATTTTTACCCAGACTTATATCATCTTCTGATATCTTAATTAATGCTAATGTTACCATTTTTCTTAGTCACTCAACTAGAAATCACAGGCATTTTTTTTTACTCTTTCTCCTCCTTTACCCTCTGACACACACATACACACACACATACAGAGTCCCCATCTAATTAGACACTGAGTCATTTGAACCTGCCCAAGGGAATACTTTTCACTTATTCTCATTTCAATCTGTCAAATCATTTCTCTATCAAATTATATCTCTCTTTCATAGACTCCAAATTCTCTTCTGGTCTCTTCTGGTCTTTCTCCATTTCAACCTGTATTAATCAGTGTACGTCAACTGCTATAACAAACAACCCCAAACTCTTAACACAGGAGATTTTTATTTCTTACCCACATAAAGTCCAATAGGTATCAAGAGAGAGGGACTCTGACCCACATATTCAGTGACTCAGGTTCCTTGCAACTTGTGGAAACCACCAGTCCCCAGAATTTTGAAGTTTTCAGTCCTATCTGTAGCTCCTGGCTAAAAGATGGAAAAGTGAAGGGGCCAGGTTATGGACCAGGTCTGAGAGTGGTACCTATCTCTTCTATGGGAGGGTGTTCAGGATGGAGGGAACACATGTATATACCTGTGGCTGATTCATACTGATGTATGGCAAAAACCATCACAATATTGTAAAGGAATTATCCTCCAATTAAAATAAATTAATAAATTAAAAAAAATTTAAATTGGGCAGGACTCTGCCACCTGACCTCTCTTTGCCACAAGAGGGACTGGGAAATGTAATCTAATTTCATGTTCAGAAAGAAAAGCAAAATGGTCTTGGTGAATTCATGACAGTCTCTGCCATATATCTTTCCTGTGCACTTAGTCTAACTATTCTTTCTCAAATACCATTTAGTAACAACTTACCACATTTCCATTCTGTTCAGAAACTTTTTGAATAAATTATCAATTATTAACTTAATAAAAAACTCAGTTTCATCACTAATTAAAAAATCACCATCTGTTATTCCCACCACATCTTGGCCCCACCACCCAAGGAAACCAGTCATTGCAGGCACTTCCATCCCCTGCATACTGCCTCCCACACCACCTCTGCGCCTTTCCCCCAGCTTTTCCCTATTCTGGAATCCTCTCCCTCCCATACCACCTCTGCACCTTTACCCCAGCTTTTCTCTATTCTGGAATCCTCTTATCCACTTCTGTGAACAGCCAGGCCTATAAATCCCACCCCTAACTCTCCAGCCTTCACCAATGTCTCATTCTTTGCACCTCAATAAGGAACAGCACTCTTGGACTCCATGCTGGCCACATCTCAGCAATGGTGCTAAGCATGGATATACTACCTGTCTGTGTGACCTCGTGCACTCTTTCCAACAACCTAAAGATAACTACTGTTCTTATTTTTTCTCTTTTAAAGAAATGAAAATCGAGGCTCATAGAGGTAAAGCAACTTGCCACCATCACACATCTTGCAAGTGGTGGAGCTCCAATCTCCCAACAGGCCCACACTTGCCCTGAAACAAACATCCTCACTGTCTTCTCCTGAACTTCCTATTACTGATATCTCCTCATGGGTTCTGAAGGAGGAAGACAAATCTAATACAAATAAGGCAGTATTAGAAAGATGTCCTTTTATGCTACAGTTGTATGAAGGGAATAAGTTACCTGCCTCCCTCTAGCTGAGCCTGAGCAGAAGCAGCAGGCAGAGTGAGCCAGGCGCCATGGTTTGCATGGCATTCCAAACTTGGAGTCAGCAGGTCCTAGCAGGGATGCTGGCAGAGTGTGTTCTTGCCAGATTATTCGGGCCAGGGACATGGAGGGCCAAGCCATCAGGGATGCAGCCATGGTGGAAAGGTCAGACAAGGGAAAGAAGAGCTGTGTGCTCCTGAAAGGTGCATTCACGTGTTAGAATGGCTGCTATGTGGGTGGAGATGTGTGCCCAGCGTGGCACCGCAGAGAGAGAGGAGGGAGCTGGCCTCCTGGAGAAAGCCCGCATAGGACCTATGAAAAAGCCCTTGCCATGCCAATGGCTGGTCCAGCCATGTGGAAGAAACTTTCTTTCCTTAGTGGAGTCAACTTGGACAAGTTACCTACCTCCCAGTTCCTCTGTTCCCTTGGATGTAAACAGGTAGTAACTCATGACTTACTTCCTAAGGTGACTGCGAGGATTACATGAGTTAATACATGCGATGTGCTCAGAGCCTAAGCTATTATGATTGTTTCTATATCTTGGAAAACAATGAAGATATTCCATATCTAACTGGAACACATAGTTTTAGCTTTGCCATCACAGATCACAGACCCAGAGACTAGATCAGACCCTTCTTTACTACAAAACCTCCTGTCCCTTGGTTACTTGAACACCCTATTGCCCATGCCTGCCTTACCTACAGGGCAGGTAAGGGGTAAGACTGAAGGGGAGACTGTTCATGCAGGGCAGTGAGGAGCCCTTACCTCACAGTACCTTCGACGCCTACCCACCAAGGCACCTGAAACACCACTGCTGGCAAGGTTCTTTTTGCTTCAGAAATAATTCTGAACCTTGTAGACATCAGAGATCTCCTGAGAATCTGATCATACTATGAACCTACCCACACCCACTCACACAAATTCTTATAGACACACAGAAAAATTCCCTTGTAATTCAGCATATAGTTTCAGGACATTCAGAGACTCTAAAGCCTAGCCCAGCTTAGCAAACTCTGGCTTAAGGGTATTAGCTGTATAACCGTAGAACTAACTTTGCGTTTTTTCTTTAATAGCAGTTTTGTGTTGAGGGAAGAAGTAGGTGTTAAATGTTGCAGATTATTACATAATGATGAGAACCATAAGTTGAGTCTAGATCTCAGTTGAGTCCCATCCATCTCCCAGAAGGAAAGGGGCTCACATGTGAATCCCACACCTATCCTATCTGTGCTCACAAAACTTTGTCACCAAGAACTTCAGTAGGCCCTTGGTGTATTATGCTCACCATTAGCATCCCTAAGAGTCACCTGGGAACCACAGAACTCTGCTGATGTGTCTACCTGTGCCATGAAGGCCCTTCCTCCTCTGCTGTCAGTAAAGAGACAAGGCGAGTTCTGCTAGGGCACTACTATGTCCCCACCCCACCCCACCTCCCTCAATTCCAGGGCACTATATCTTCAAGGTCATTACTATGTACTACCGTATTCACACAAACCCAGGCAACAAGCAGAGACATTACTTAGCTAACAAAGTTTCATCCAGTTAAAGCTATGGTTTTTCCAGTAGTCATGTATGGGTGTAAGCGTTGGACAATAAGGAAAGCTGAGTGCCAAAGAATGGATGTTTTTTAACTGTGGTACTGGAGACAACTCTGGAGAGTCCCTTGGACCGCAAGGGGGTCAAACCAGTAATCCTAATGAAAATCAGTCCTGAATATTCATCGGAAGGACTGATGCTGAAGCTGAAACTCCAATACTTTGGCCACCTGATGTGAAGAACTGACTCATTGGAAAAGACCATGAAGCTAGGAAAGATTGAAGGCAGGAGGAAAAAGGGACGACAGAGGATGATATGGTTGGATGGCATCACCGACTCAATGGATATGAGTTTCAGCAAGCTCTGGAAGTTGGTTATGGACAGGGAAGCCTAGCATGTTGCAGTCCATGGGGTTGCAAAGAGTTGGACATGACTGAGCGACTGAACCACATTCTTGCAGCCTTTTAAATTTCATGTTCCTAGAGTGGCCAGCAGATTAAGGACGAATCCTTAAATGAATTCCAGAATGAAAACCACTCAATTTTGTTCACTGTGCTTCCTTGTCACCTGCAGAAGCCAGAGAAATCAAGCAGGCTCTCCTGGCAACTTGTATTTCTATCCCTAAGTAATCTGTGACATAGGTCTGGAAACAGAATGACCATTCCAGGCCCTGAAGCTTGCCCTAGTCCTTCCCTTTGAAAGGGGACACAATGCAGATAGTCCATAGAAGTAGAAAAGCTTGTGCTAAGAGTCTAAAAATCCATTCCCTCTGTAACTCTGAGCCCTTGGAAGGAAGCTTCTCCATGTTGGGACCTCAGCCCTAAGCACAGAGGATGAAGTAGAAAAGTTGCTGCTTCCAGGGCACTGCTCAGGGCAGCCTGCAGGCAAGATGGGGGGGGAGAGAAAGGACCATGGTGGGAATGGAAAGGAGTTTTTACCTTTTATACGGAACCATGCTATTGCTGGCTTCCCAGGTGGCACTAGTGGTAAAGAGCCTGCCTGTCAATGCAGGATACATAAGAGATGCTGGTCTGATCTCTGGGGTTGGGAAGATCCCCTGGAGGAGGGCATGGCAACCCATTCAAGTATGCTTGCCTGGAGAATCCCATGGACAGAGAAGCCTAGCCGGCTACTGTTCATGGGGTCTCAAAGAATCAGATACGACTGAAGTGATTTAGCACATGCTATTGCTGTTATCACTATTCAGGTTTCTTTGCAGGAAGAAGAAGGTGACAAAAGCAACTAGGTAAAGATTATGGGGTATCTGAGGCCTTTCTAAACATAGTTGTGATTTTAAAGAATTGGCTGAAGTATGCAATGTGGGAATCGTGTCAGATGGATTCTGAAAGGTTTTGGTGGGTATGCTCATGTCCACACAGATGTGTTTGGGAACATGCATCTGGCATTGTACAAGCCTTTGTATATCTGTGTGTGCATCTGTGTTTACACTCATAGGTTTTATAAGGGATTGATGTCAGGAGTCTACTTGTGTAGGTATACGTTTAACTAACAGTGAGAGAAGAAAATTATTTTGTACAAAGCCATAGCGGTGTTTTACAAAGCAAGTGTTATTCTTTAACAATCCCTCCTTTTCTATTCCATGCCTTTAAATTCACCTGGAAAAATACTGGCATCTCCATTCAGTGATGGAGGGAGTGCTGCTTCTGAATGGAAATCTGAGTGTTACTTCAACCAGAGAGTATAAACCAAAAGTCAGAGAACTACAGCCCCTGCATCAAATCCAGTCCATTGGTTTTCCCCTACAACAGCAGAGCTGTACAGTTGCAGCACAGACCACAGAGATCAGTAAATCTGGCCCTTCGCTGTAAAGCTTGCACACTCCTACCACTGGCTTTGCCTTTTTAGAATATTCCACCACCATGGTCACGAGTCATTTCACCAAGGCCAAAACTGACAATGCAGCAGAATCCTGCATGCTCAACTTTAACTGTGAATTCACATTCAACAGCAGAAGTTCTCTGGGAAGCTACTGGGATGATCCTTCTTCTCTGGCTCATATTTTGGGTGGAAGAACTCTAAATTCCTCCCACAGCCAGGAGAAATGCTGAAGGCAGGACACTGACTTTCAGAGCAGACAGAAGTTAGCTCACCAGAAAACTCTGGATCAGTTTCTTATAATCTCTGGGCCTTTATATCTCATCAATATTTGCCCAGCTTGTAGTCACTACTATTTAAATCTTGGAGAAGATAAGGGAAGCATCATCTGTAATGGTGTGCTTCCTCTGAATCAGTTAAACAATCCTCCTTTTTCTCCATCCTTCTTGGGGACATAGGTGAGCCCCACTTAGATTCCTGGAGTCTCGTGAAGTAACCCTGAGGGAAATGCCAAATTCTATGAAGAAATGTAATTTAAATTCACAGATCACTACAACTGTGACACGTTTGACCATTTTTGTTTACAATGTTGACAAACCTCTCCAATCATCCAATTCTTCTGAGGTAAGCAAATTCAGAGGGATGAATACAAGCATATTTGGCCTTTAATGCTACTGATTAAGTAGAATCAGAGATAGAATCTTTGAGAACAAGTGAGCAAATATATGTTGATATAGAGTGCATCATCTATTCATTGGAAACCCAGCCTTTTCTTCTGAATGGAGCAAGATTCAAAAATCATGTTTTGTTGGTTACTTAGCTGAGAACCTGAGTTATGTCCCAGAACCATTTGGCTTCTTCAAAGCTAAAATATCGCCTATGATTAGCTTTTCTGCCATCAGGAAACTGAAGTCCATAAACTGTGTAAGCCTTGACCTTCTCACCCTAGAGATGCTGAAAAACAAATCAAGGCTTGGCAATGTCTTCCCCACTGGGTCCTGTTCCCAAGTTGTAATCAATATGCAACTCGATCTCCTTTAACTCTGACATTAAGAGATAATGACCCCGATGTCATGCTATGTGCCAGGTTTCCTGGAGGATGGAGGGAAGAGATTTGAGGACTTGAGCTGGAGGTGACCTCAGCCTCTGGCTCACCACAGTGATTCCTCCCATTCCTTTTACAGAGCTGCAGCTTGGGCACTTCCATCTGACTCTGCACACGCTGCCTTTCCTAAAGAGCCATTTATTATGACACACGCCACGAATAAAGGTTGGAACCATCAGCTGTACTCTGATTTGCTATAACTGTCACTTGTAATGCTTGCTTCCCATTTATACACCAGATGAAATTCTCCAGCATGGCACCAGTACCATCAGGTCCACTTCCAAAAGGGAAGGATTTGCTTTCAGCTGCCTCCCTGCTCAGCTCTGATAGGAAGCTGCCTGGAAGCAGGGACTCCAGACCCCATCCTGGGGCTGTGCTGAAAAGTAGACAGTGAGCATGGGGGGCTCCTCTCAAGTGGCACTATGTGCTCTGAATGATGGGTGGTGCTCTTGCTCAGAGCCTGGCAATGACTGGGGAGCAGCAGACACCCTCCGATGTCCTCCAAACAACTGACAGGCTGAGATAAATAAGGTCATGTACTCCCCCACTTTCTACCACACTGGTGGGAAGGAGGGAGACTTCATTGTCTATAAGAAGACACATCATAGGGTGAGGGGAGATGGCTGCATCACAGGCACACTGATCCTTCAAGGTAAAATTAAGAAAACAGAGGCCAGATGGAAATGGGATGAGGAAAGCACTTTGTCAAAGCAAAGGTTTCCCACAGCATGAACCTGTATTTGGGATAGGGTAATATACCTATTTTCACATCCCTTCTATTAATGAGCAGTGTGTGAGACCCAAAGCAATTCTTCTTTCCGAGTCCTCATCTATAAATTGTAAGGCTTATGACCTGACTCCTCAGGCCCTCACCTCATCTGAATCTCTAATTCTGAACTTGATCAGCATGTCTTTTTGGATAGCAAAGTATGTAGCACTCTCCCATGCTCTGGACAAGCTCTTTCTGTCTTGTGGCTAAAAAGAGAACACATTTGCTTTGGGATTGAGGCAGGAGGAAAATGAGCCCCCATTGGGTGAGCAATTAGGGGTCGTTCCCTGTGGACAGAAACTCTAAAATATCAATAGCAGGACAGTTGAGAAAGAGAGAGAGAGAAGCCTGGCCCCTGCCCAGATAAAAGATAATAGACCACATACTGGGCTTCCCAGGTGGTTCAGTGGTAAAGAATCTGCCTGCTAATGCAGGAGATGCAGGTTCGATCCCAGAGTTGGGAAGATCCTCTGGAGAAGGAAATGGCAACCCACTCCAGTATTCTTGCCTGGGAAATCCTGTGGATAGAAGAGCCTAGTGGTCCATGGGGTTGCAAAGAGTCAGATATGATTTAGCAACTAAACAGCAACAACCTTTAAAAGAGAGGGCCTTCCCCAGAGGCTCAGTGGTAAAGAGTCCACCTGCAATGCAGGAGATGCAGGTGACTCGCATTCCATCCCTGGGTTGGCAAGACTCCCTGGAAAAGGAAATGGCAACCCATTCCAAGATTCTTGCCTGAGAAATCCCATGGACAGCCCTGGTGGGCTACATTCCATAGGGTTGCAAAGAGTCGGACAGGACTGAGCGATAGAGTGCACATGCACACAGGCACCTTAAAAAGAGGCTAGATCACTAATCCAGCTGCATTAGCCCCTCCACAGGCTGATTTCCCAGAAGGTACCACATCTGCTAAGGCTCAGTTTACTTGAGTCAGAATTCGATTTTTGCATCTATCTAGGTACCCTGATACTAGTACTGATACTAGGAATTCTGTGATTCATGGTCACAGAATGATGGGGCCAAGGAGTCATCAAAAGAGTGGACATGTGAGCGCCTCTGGCCAGAGCAGGGTTAGTTGTCTGGGGTTGGAAGGAGCAAAGGCGGCTCCATCCAGACCAGAAGGTGGTCAGTCACACACTCTGGTTATGCTGTGCTTGGTCAGGCCTGCTTTTGAGACAAGAGACCACTAACTCTGCCACTCTTTGTGAGTCTCAGAAATTACTGGTTGCCCCTGCTCTCCCATTTCTCTCTCAGTCCATTGATGGGCAAAAATTCTGCCCTTCAAATTCCTTCTCTGAGAATATCAATTTGGATATTCTTCAGACTGCCCTGTGAGGGTGGTCTCATCCTTACACAGACTATTTCTTCCTGAGTTACAGCAAAACTTTCCCAGTTAGTATTTCCTCTCAAGCTTGAGAACAGCCATGTGCTTTCACAAATGTGGCCCCAAAGAAAGCATTACCCAAGGCTTTTTGTGGGCAGTTTCTCTCTCACACATTTGGAGCATAATCAGCTTTGGGTTTTAATCCAAAACATGTATATGTCCCTATGTGCAAGAGAGGACAAAGGAGGAGGATATAGTGAAATGGAGGTGGAAGGGACAAAAATGTAAGATGATGTGGCTGCAGTAAATGAAAGTAGAGAAAGGGCCAGCTGGAGATGAAGCAACTAAAACACAAGTGGGATTAAACTCAAGGCAACGGTGGAAGAACTCACTCAAAAAAGCAGTGTGGTTTCTCCTGGAGAAACCACCAGTGAGTATGATGTGATGATTTCTAAGAACTAGAGACAACTGCTGCCATGAAAGGTGATAGTTGTTTGAACATAATCATATTTATAGCCTTCTGGTCATCTGCCAAATGTTCCCCCAATTATATTTCAGTCCTGGCTTCTTTGACATGCCCTGTCTCCTACAAGCCTGGTGGAGCTTTCCGTGATTATGTCATTTTATTTGGAATTGTACTGTTTGGACATTCTTCCTCTTGCCCATGCTTTCCGTGGAATGGCCATCGGAGGAGCTGTTAGGAATAAAGGCTGATGCTATCCAGGCTCACTGTCCTGTTGATGACCTCCACATGATGTCTATAACACATGTCCTTAACGTGCTGGCTTGAGGGCTTCACTATAGTTCCAATGCATGTTTCTACTTAATGAAGAGAGCCAAGTGCTTCTAGAGATGAAAGGGACTCAGGAGATGAAAAATAAAAACTTAGCACTTAAAAAAATAATAATAATAATTCCACTCCAAAGCAGGAGACCTCAAAAGAAGGACATAGGGCAATTTGATAGATGGGGCTCACTGTAGCTGGCTTCAGGCCAGAAGTGACAGTGACTTGGATGGCTCTAGCAAAGGCAAAGTCCAGATTTGAGGGTCAGATTGCCTAATCAAAATGAAGCTGCAACCCAAGTATGGGATGTGAGGAAATGTGTTCAGTAGAAGTACAAACATTCAGCATTCAAGGCAGGAAAGCATCTGGGCTCAAAGTGGTCCACAAGCTAAGTAGATAAAAGTGGGAGGTGAGAATGCCCCAGGGCCCGATGTCCTGAGATGTATCTTCCATTGAGCCCTGCATCACTGAGTAACCCGAGTGTTCAGTAGGCTACTAGGAAGGCATCTTTAAACAGAAACACACATGACAAGATTATGTGTTGATTCAGTTCAGTTCAGTTCAGTCACTCAGTCCTGTCCGACTCTTTGTGACCCCATGGACTATAGCATGCCAGGCTTCCCTGTCCATCACCAACTCCCAGGGATTACTCAAACTCATGTCCATTGAGTCGGTGATGCCATCCAACCATCTCATCCTCTGTTGTCCCCTTCTCCTCCCGCCTTCAATCTTTCCCAGCATCAGGGTCTTTTCAAATAACAAAAATGTTAGGACCAGAGGCTCAAAGGAACCTAACCCCAAATTTCCACTAGGAGCAATGGTTCTGTATTCACTAATTCAGTATTTTGGTGACTTATAGAATGCAGTTACTACAAATAATGAGACTCATGTGATGCTGGTGGCAGAAGTTGGGACTAGCATGGGGGGCTTCCGTGACTGAATAGGTAAGAACAGAAGACAGAGTTGGAATGTAGGGGACCCAGCCAAGAAGAGCTGGGAAGCCTTCAGGAAACATGGGACTAAACAGGCTGGCTTGTTCAGGAAGGTCCCCAACCCTGCACACCAGAGGGGAAACAGTTTCTCCCAGAACCCCGTGCAAATTGCTGCTACCTTAGAAGAGTATGGTGATCATTAATTAATAAGTACATTGAAAATCTAAGTGGATAGATCCATGGTTAAGGAACTGTAGGGATCTAGGGAGGCTATCTCAAGGGGCTGCCTCTTTGCAGTCCAGTTTATGACTCTTCAGGGAAGGCTAAGCTACAGACTTCTTATTTTCCTTCTGGGACTAAAAAGAGAACTGTAGTTTCCTGCCCTATTAAGCCACTGCCTTTCATGATCATTAAAATACCTTTAAATACTTCATTTCTCCCCCTCAAAGTGTTCCAGGCATGAGGGAAGCTATCCTTCCACATAACCTTGCTCCAAAATAACAAACACATTTGAATTTGGCTTCTCTCTTCTTCCCTTTTGGGTGTTCAGAAATAGCCACTTACAAACACATGAAGGCATTTGCCTCAGTGGTAAATATGTCTTATGTGTCGATTTCAGCAGGCGACTCTCTGCAGACGTGCACATGTGTGCTCATTTCCTGCCCTCCAAAATTATTTTTTTTTTGGTTGTGGACATATGGTGAGCAATAGTTGGAATAGTTATTCAGGGCGCAGGCTCTCCTCTGGGATCCGTGGGACAAACCTTGCTCCTTCTGTCAAGTCAGAATCAGCAAGAATATAGTGAGCACTTCACTGGGCAAGGGGTTTTAATTATGTGGGTATGCTTACCACTAAACTCAGAATAAAATCATTATCAGTCCTCTACAGCATGTTAATGGTCAAACAGATGATAAATTATGAAGCAGATCAGTTTTTAAGAACTTAACTATGATCCAGATACAGTTCTATGTAACTTACCGGAAAGTAGAAAGGGTTAGTCACTCAGTCTTGTCTGACTATTTGCAACCCCATGGACTATAGCCCACCAGACTCCTCTGTCCATGGAATTCTCCAAGCTAGAATACTGGAATAGGTAGCCATTCCCTTCTCCAGAGGATCTTCCTGACCCAGGGAATTAGCCTGGGTCTCCCACATTGGAGGCAGATTCTTTACTGTCTGAGCCACCAAGGAAGCCCCAACTTATAGGTATTAAGCATTTTAATTCTTAAACAACGCGAGGAAGGAATTAATGTTATTGTCATTTTATAGATAAGGAAAGTAGGGCAGAGAGAGTTAGTCTAGGCAGGTAATGGGTCTAAATCTAGAATTCAAAGTACAGGTAGGATTGTGATTCAGACAATGTACTGACATATGAATCTGAGTTTTGAGTTCCATTCTCTGTGTACTCTCCTTCTTCTACAATACTCCAACCTCACCTGAGAAGGGAGCCAAGCCCTTGGTGTCCCCTTGGCTCTGAAAGATTTGTGCAGCAGGATGGAGCTGAAGATTCTGAAGTTCCCCTCTTGCTGTCATCTATGAAAGCCTTAATTTATAAATAAGAGGTGACAGCCAACTCCTGGGGCCCAGAAGAAAGAAGTTCTGAGGGAGCTCGAGAGAGCACAAATGGTTCCAAGACTGGGACAAGGAGGATGCTAGCCAGTCTCAGGAAGGCAGGGACCCATGCCCCACTCTTGGTAGTGCAAGACCTCAGAGAAGAACACCTGTGTGGTCTCCCCAGGAGGACTGGACCCTGGGCAGTGGTAACCCCAGACTAGGTCCTGCAGGCTCTGTAAAGCCTGAGAGTGACAGCGTCACCCACCTTCCGGGAGGACATGGGTCTTGAGGGACAGTGGATCTGAAATAGCATGGTGGATTGAAAACCAGAGACCCATCCTCCATTCGCCAGCTACAGGACAACTTATAACTCCCTAGGAAAGAGAAGGAATAATCACCGAGATTGAAGGCACCATTGTACTGGGTAGACAGGGGGTTAGAGTCAGATTTTATTGGATTTAAAGAAAATTCTGGAATGGGTCATTTTTGTAGACTCGAGTTGGTGGTGTGAGAGTCTTCTACCCATTAGAAATGGCTTAGAGATTTCATAGAGGAAGAGGGAGGACTTGGACTCTTAAAGGAAAGTTCAAGGCCAAGGAGACAGAAGGAAGTATAGAGACCCCTGGCCAGATGCAAAAGAGGGGCCTCTGGAGAGGAGAGAATGAAAGAACGAGGTTGGTGCAGAGGCCAAAAGCAGCTGGGATTAGAATGGAAGGATGAGGTCTGTGGGGAGTAAGGTGTAAAGGGCTATGTCTCCAGATCCTCCACCCTGGATCTCCTCCACCTAGACTCCTCCACTAAGGCCTGCTTCGCAGCACACTGTGTCAATATTCTGGCAAGAGTCACTTTGGGCCAGGACTATTGGGCATCATTCTGTCCCACTGAACAGTTCTGTGTCTTCCTGCCTCTTGGCTCTGTCCATACAATCTCACCACGGCAGTACCTATTCCTTTGTACCCCACCTCAACCCTTCCTCAGCATCGCCCCGCCTTGTAGACAGGCCAAGAGGATCCTTGCTGTCATTTAAGGCTTAATCCGAACAGCACCTCTCATACAAAGCTCACTCTGACCCCTCAGGGGACCCAGCCCTGTGGTGACGCCATTCTGCTGGACTGTGATTTAGGATCTCTTCATGCTGCCCTGCTCCTCTGTCACTTCACAGTGGCAGGAACCACCGGGATCCTCACGGTGCCTGGCACATTCAAGAAGGCTGATGCTCGTCGGAGGAGCACTGCAGAGCTGTGGTTAGCAGCACACAGGGAGAATGTCTGGGTGTTTAATGAACAATTCTCCCCTCCGCCCCCTCCATCCACAGTGCGACCCACCCCCCTCTACCGCCAGGACAGTGGTCACTCCACTGGGTCATTGCTGGAGGTGCTGCTCAAGGGAAAGTGCATGTCTTGAGCAGGTGACAACCCATCATCCACTGTCTCCAGTGTCACAACAGAGCACAACCCAAGGGAAAGAGATGGAGGAAGGAGAAGGACTGACACAGAAGAAGTAAAAACCAACCAAAGGGTAGGATATGGAACTCAGAGTAACGAGGGCAGCTGGGGGCGGGGGGTGTCACAGGCCCCCTGGAAAGCCTCAGAGCACTCTCAGTAGCATCAGAGCTCAGAGTTTCGAGACAAAGAAGGGAAATACTGCCAAAAAAGGAGGGGTAGATGTGGAAAATCCCCCCCCCACCCTGGAACAGAGAACTAGAGAAGCAGTTGGGCATGTCCTGGAGCAATGCCAGGAGGATCAGGCCTTCCGGTGACTCTGAACAAGAAATCTGCCCTTCCCACTGCAGCAGGGACACACAAGAGAAGCAGTCCTCTTGGATGCAGAGATGGCATGGGATTTCCATTTAGGGGAACTGGGCTTGCATTTTGACTTAGCTGTATGATCCTGGTGGAGTCATTTGATTCTACCTCTCTGAGCCTCATTTATAAAATGAACGGGTTGAACTCCAGGGAGATCTGTTACTATAGATGGTCCTTTTTAGTGCTAACATTCTAGGACGATATTTAAACTCCATCACAGCTGCAATGTGACAGCCTTCTGAGGCTTTCCTTCCTCTATCCAGTCCAACATCTACATGGAGAGGGAAAGCTCATGCATGGGAATCCAGGGGAAATGGTGTAAGCAAAACATCAAAGACATTTATCAAGAAACTCTGAATATCAACCATCAAGCCCCAGGCCGAGGGGAGCTGGGAATATTTCAGGGCACATTAACCACTGTTGTGGTAAGTAATTATGCACATTGACTTTGAGTCTATTTCAACGATCACATCTCAGAGTATAATTCCTGCACTGTTTCCAGAGAGGGAGGGACCCCAGCAAGTACTAACGAGTCTTCCTAGAGTCTGAACTGCGGACTGGTAATAGCTGGCATTTCAAAAATGTAGCCTTTTGTTTCTTGAAAAACTGCTTAAAAGCATTCAACTTCCCCATCTCTGATCCTTCTCTGAAAAAGAAAACAATAAATATGATTTCAATCCATTGTGTTAATATCAGGATGCACACAGAAGTCTCTGAGATATGGCATGAAGCAAAAACCCATCTGTGATGCCAGCAACTTACAATAGACAGAAGGAAAAGCATTAACACTTTCAAGTCTCTTGAGAGGTGAGAGTTCAGTGGTCACTTGCTCTAAATACAGAAGAATTTTAAAAAAAAGAACTCATACATCAGTGTGGTGTTGTTTGAAAACTAAAAACTGATGAAAATGTATTGGAATCGTTTGGCAGATTTGAAAGCATATTCTCCCCTAAAATAATTTATCTCTGCAGAGACATCCGTCATTGAAACCGCTGGCTTAACTGATCTAAATTCCCACTGTTTGCCATTTGCTCAAAACCTTATCCATGTCCCAATTAAAATCTCTACTGGCAAACGCTATGAGAGATGTCAGAGCAATTTTCATAAAAGAGGAAAAGAAGGAAATCACACAGAATTTTTAACAATGTATTAGTTGGGGTGAAGGCAAGGAGTGACATGGGTGGGCCCTGCTGCCAAGTGGGCCCTTGAAGGATTTTCTTATCATCAAAACTTAGCTGTCTTAGGTTGGAGAGTATATCCAAGTAATCAGTTTTCTGAAGGTAGAGGATGGGCACGCCACATGAGGCCTCATCACTCAGGGTGGCCCATACCAGACCACGTCAGCATCACCTGGAAGCCATGGGTCCTACCCACACCTACTGAATCAAAACCTGCATTTTAACAAAATCCCCAGATCAAAGGGTTTCATATTTTTATTAAGGTTTGAGAAGTGTAAGTAGTAGACACGGATTCAAGAAACTAAGAGTAGTTATGTGTGTGTGGGGGGTGGGGGGGGTGTGTGTGAGGGGGTGTGTGTTGGGAAAAAAAAGTGCAAGGTGCAAACAGAGTTGGGATTTTGAAGCCATCCAGTTTATCCCAGAGACCATGTTCTTAGCTACCAAGCTGTTCTGCCTAAGAGACCATCTGTACGGGAATCCCATATCCATCCCCTCCATTTGAATATCTCCAGTGACAGGTGTCTCACTCATTGTTAGGTGGCAGCCTATTCCATTTTGATTTTTCAAAGACCTGGAATGATTAGGATATTGTAATAGACTGACACTCTGCAGTGGTTCTGGGTCTCTTTGCAAAACTTACAAGTATTCCATTCCTTTTCTCCATGCAATCCTTGAAGATTCAGGAGATGGCTCTTAGACTGGACTGTCCTTTACAAGGATATGGTTGTCAGCTCCAGGCCATGATCACCAAAGAGAAATCCTTTGGCAAGCTAGCCCTGTGACCCTGGGCACATTACTAAACCTTAGTGTATGTGTCAGTTTCCTCATTTCTAAAACAGGGTGAGAACAGTACTGACCTCATCTGTGTTTTGTGAGGATCAGATAAAATAATCCATACGATGCCCCTAACCAATGCTTAGCAACACATAGTAAGTGCTCCAGAAGGCTGGCGATTATTATTTCCAACTTAAACATTCTTGGTTCAAGAAAGGCATGAGAGAAAAGTTAGAGTTTAACAGTATCTTTGAGATGATGGGCATGATATTAATCAGCCAAAAGGGCATTCTGGGGGAATGGAGCTGAAAGCACAAAGTATCAGAGTTGGAAATTCTGGATTAAAAAACAAACAAACAAAAAATGGTTCTGTCTGGTTAGAGTGAAAGGTTTGCAGACCAGAGAAAGAGTTGGAAAGGTAAATGAAGAACAGATGATGCTTTCCAAAAGTGTGCCTCTGAGAAGGGATGGTTGGGAGCACAGCAATAGGAGACCAGGAGAGGCACCTTTTAACTGAATCTCTGAGAAAGGCTTGAGGTCAGAAGCCATGTTCCTACACCTTGTATCTGGTTGACCCATATGGTATTGATGACACTGCCTTGTTCTTGACCTAGAAAAACAGCCATTTCATTTGGTTCAATCAGATACCGGCCCCTTCCTTGCTTTTAATGTGTAAGGGAGGTGGGGATATCAGGGAGACAAATCTCCCCTCTGCACCCTTCCCCCACCTGGGGCTCCTCAGAGGTTGAGGAAGCCTGTGGGAGAGACTTGAAAGCACATGCATGATATGTTGAATAATCAAAAGACGTATTAACTTTCTGCATGTCCCAGGCCCCATGGTGACAGCAACAGCTTTGTATCACAGATCCACTTTCTGGAAGCATCTGCAGTTTACTGCTAATGTAGGCACCCCAAGAATCTTCTTGCCCTCTACCCAACTCCAAGACTCTTGCTTTACATGTTAGCTTTGCAGAGAGCATTAACAATCATTTGGGTAAAAACAAAATTCAAAAAAAACCCCAAAAAACTCTAGGCTTCTTCTGACAGCCTGAAAAGACAGTTTAGGAAAAAAGATGCAATTTATTAAAAAGGAAAAAAAAAAAAAAAGCCAACAAGATGTCTCACAATAATGGCAGCTGCATACACTTCCAGTGTAAGGCCCTCGCCTGAGCCTATTTTGGTAACGACAAGAACTGCTTTCTCTTTCCCAGACATATGTTTAAAGTGCCCTGCAAATGATTTCATGTTGGATCGAGCTTCATTACTCACAGTTCATATTTGGTCTAAATTACAGTAAATGTTATTTCAAGGTTTACAAGTTAATTATTATAGTATAGTATTTACTCCATTATATAGTAATTACTGCAGTATCTAATGCCTAAAGGGTTTCCCCCCATATATGAAGGACAGACAATATTTTAGAGTTTTTTCAAGCAGAACAGGGTTCACTGGGGTGTGTGTGCAAGTATGCATATGGGCTGGGGACTGGGAAGAGAGTATGCAGACATTTGCCAGCAAAGGCCCATATTCTTTAGGATATAGTTTATGTGGACCACTGGTAGCCAAGCTTGCTTTAGCCAAAGTTGCCCATTCTGTTAGCAGGGCTAAGGAAATTGTGCTGACTGCTGTGGACAAGCAAGATGCCCCTGTCACCTCCCACATGCCCTCACAGTACAGTGCAGAACAGAAAACCCTTTTGACCTGCAGATGAACAAAGATTGAGTTTACTCATCTCTGGGAGGCAGATGCCTGAGAGACCTCATTTGCAATTTGGCTCGCCCTCTTTGGGCTTGCTGTGGGGGGTTTAAATGGTCTCCTTACACACACCCTCCTACCAAACACCTCACCCTTGCCGCAAAAAGGTCAGCAATGAGACACCAGATCGCCCCCCCACCCGCCCACCGCCGCTCTGGGCTGCATTTACACCTCTTTGCTCCATTCCAAACTGAGTTCTTTGTTCTGGCTGCCAAATCCAAAATGGATTCCAGAAGCATCCTGCTCTCCAAATGTTGGCCCAAATGGCAGCCTGTAGGTCTGGGAACCCAAGGGCCCTGACAGGCAGTTGAGCTGAATGACAGGCCTGGGATCAGACTTCACATTTTGCCCCTCTGGCCACAGCCCAGCATCTTGTGTGAGTCAGCTGCAGCTTCCCCTCAAAATGCCTTCTCCTCCACAGAAGCCCCACCACCATTACCTTGATGGATGCTGAGCAGATGGAGAGGGAGAATTTGGCAATCACAGAAGCATCATGTCCCCGGACCCCGGCCCCTCTTCAGGAGAAGAGAAAATGGTGATCAGTGGGACCAAGCAAGTCAACGCGCAGCACGTGAGTACCCTCTGTGAGTCTAGCCCTGAGGATGGCATAGTTGGAAAGAAAAGGGGTTGGCATTGTTCGCTCAGGCTTTCTTCATGTGCAAAGGGTTCACAGCTCAGCCTTCTCGCTCTTAGGGAGGCAGAGACACAGGAGGTGAAGAGAGAGAAACTGCTAGTGTGTTTTCTCCCTAAGTGCTCTTGACATGTCTCCTTTTGGCAGGTGGAGGAGGAACTAGCACTACAGAGTCGACGTGAAAACAAAAACGCTCTTGGAACTGTCTCCTGGAACTCACAGGTGGCCCTCCAGTTTTAGGAAGCTTCCTATGACACCGCAGCACATGACCTGCCCTTCTTGGACCCTAGCGATTGTTGAAGAAACCACTGTTGGGCTCATGGGCACTGGAGGATAATTCACCCTGGAACTCTTTCCCCTGCCCCACTCGCAAGTCACAATTGCTGGCTCCTCAGCAGCCAAATGCACCCTTCTCCCTCTGTCTCTCACCTTCCAGTCCAGTAATCTTTGCAAAATGGACATCTCACCACATGTCACTGTCCTGCTTTAAATCTTCCAGTGGTTTCCCATGACTCGGAATAAAGCCCACTTCCCTGAATGGCTGACCACACTTTATGTGGCTGAGTTCTGCCAGCCCCTCTCACCTTCCCTCCACCATTTTCTTCCCTGCAGTTCTTAAGATCCAGCCATTCTGGCCTTCTTTGACCCCTAGAGCCCACATCTGCCCCTTGCCACTTGTGCAAGTTCACTTAGGCTGCTTTGCTAGCTTCCCCATCCCACCACTCCCTGACTTCCTCCAGTGGCTCTCTGTGACCAGACCTAAAGATACTAGCTCAGGGACCTCCCCTGATATCTGAACTCAAGTATTTTCTGCCCTGGCCTCTCCCATGACTCATATAAACCCTCAAAGTGAACATTCATCATAATCTATTGTATTTAGTTGTTAAATATCTTTCTGTTTGGCTGGACCATAAGCTCTGAGGGTGACTGTCCCATTTGTCCTGCTCATGCCCTTCAACTAGTAAGGTTGGCAATGGCAACTTTGGCTACCATTGGTATTGAAAAAGATGTTCTTGGGTGAATTCTAAGAAAGCTGAGTGAAAAAAGTAGGCAGTTTAGTGTACCAACTGGGTGGAGAAACCTGGCAAGTATAATAATGAAAGCTAACAGGTATGGAACACTCACTATGTCCTAAGCACTGTACATCTTTTTATGTTTCCCAACCATCCAACATGAGATTGGTGCTCTTATTACACCTCTTTTGCAGAAGGAAAAGCTGAGATGCAGGGAGGTTAAGTAATATGCCTCAGTCTATAGGATTCTCCAGGCAAAAATACTGGAGTGGGTTGCTCTGCCCTCCTCCAGGGGATCTTCCTGACCCAGGGATTGAACCCACATCTCCTGCATTACAGGCTGATTCTTTACCACTGAGCCACTGGGGAAGCCTGCATGTGAGAAACACACATACATTTGGACTAAAAAGCAAGGTGAGGGGTGTGAAAGCTCATAAAACTCACTAGAAATTCTACCAGAAATGGAGACATAAGCATAGAGAACAGACTTATGGACAAGGGCGCAGGTGAGGAATGAGAGAATGAGACGAATGGAGAGAGTAGCATGGAAGCATATACACTAACAAATGTAAAATAGATAGCCAAGGGAAATTTGGTGTTTGACTCAGGGAACCCAAACTGGGGCTCTGTAACAAACTAGAGGGGTGGGGAAGAATGAGAGGTAGAAGGGAGGTTCAAGACGGAGGGGACCTATGGCTAATTCATGTTGATGTATGACAGAAATCAAACCAATATTGTAAAGCAATCATCAATCCATTAAAAATAAATAAATAGAATTTTTTAAACTAAAAATAAAGAAAAGAAATTCTATTAGAAGGCATAATCCTCAGCAGAGTTTCAACATCAGCTGTGCCCAGCCATCAGCTTTCAGAGAGAGGATGGGGAGTTGAGGAAAGACTCTACAGGAAGCCTCCATTCCTTGCTGGTCTCTAAAGTTACCACCTTGGATTCCCCCCAGCACAGACCTCACACAGTCCAGGCTCCATCTGTTCATCCCACTCTTCTTTCCGTGCATGTGACCATTCTAGCAAACCCTGGAAGATTCTTCTCAGTAAGACTTTATTCCATAAAGAGTTTCCACTTATCAAAAGTGAAAGTCTCTCAGTTGTGTCTGACTCTTTGGAAACCCAGGGACTATACAGTCCTTGGAATTCTCCAGGCCAGAATACTGGAGTGGGTAGCCTTTCCCTCCTCCAGGGGATCTTCCCAACCCAGGGATCAAACCCAGGTCTCCCTCATTGCAGGCAGATTCTTTATAAGCTGAGCCACAAGGGAAGCCCATTCTACAAATGTTAAATACAAATAAATATATTATGTTCCAAAGCACTTTACTGACCTGCCAATTAATCACGTATCTATCCATATCTCATTTTCTTTTATCTGTGTAGCAACTGACAATCATTTCTACTGTTGAAGGAAATTACTTACATCATGGAGGTAGCCAAGCCATTGTCTATCTTGAAAGGGAGCACAGTGTGTCCTTCCTGCAGTGCCTGTTGCTGTCTTCTTGACAGAAGACTGAGTTACTTTCAACCTACAATACCTTGAGTGATCCTGACCTTGAAAGACTGAGAGAAAGAAATTACACTTCAGAGTTACTATCCCCTCAGGTGTGAATCCTGGCCTCACCATTCCCAGTTGCATGACCTTGGGAATGTCCCATAATCTCTCTGGGGTTCAATTCACTGGGGTAGGGATTACTGGAATAAAAATTAAAATCTATATTTAACATGACCAGCATAAGACAATATAGAATGTGCTTTCCATCATTTCTAGTATAGAATAAGCACTCAAGTGACAGTCACTATTATTATTTACAATGACTATTACTTATGGTACCGTGAAGCAAGCTCATATGACTATTCTGCTGTCCAAAGCCTGCTAGTTACCTTGTTTTACCACCCTGTAGCATACAGAGGGTGACCTGATATAGAAATGTTTTTTCTTATATTATTGGAGTCAAAGACCATTAAAGGATGGTTTGAAAGAGAAAATCAGCATATGTGTTGCCCCCAATCCCAACAGCAAGACCCATGAAGTCTGACTCTCTAGGCTTCATTAGGCTACATCAAAGGAGTTGTTTCTAGCCACTCTACCACAGGAATAAGTTCCATTAGTGACCCTGCTAGAGCAGATGTCCTTGGGAACACCGCCTCCTGACATAACCCCTCGTCCTGTATCTGACATGCATCCCTGTGAGACACTGCATGTGCCTGAAGCCGCAGCACCTCTGGAGAGGACAGGAAAGATCTAACCTTACAGCCACCAGCGTACAATTGAGTGAGGCTTTTATTTTTGTGTTATTTCATAATTCATTCAATCTTTCACAATTTAAATGGAAATAATAATAATATATGTAACAGTAATGTTTGTGGTCAATATTTTTATTTTTAAAACTATGAATCTTGTGGAAACAAGAAAAAGAGGAAATTGGTATGAGTTATTTTATCTTCCAGTTCAACTTCTTTTGTTCAAGTGCAGAGATAGGACATGAAGACTTTTCTGTTTTGTGGGTAGTAGATTTTCCCCCTCTCTACCAGTTCCCAAATTATCTCTGAGTTCTTAGATCCATTAGCCTAATTAATATTAAGAACATATGCATATGCAAATAAGATCCTCTTTGCCATATATTTCACTTTATAAGACAGGTTGAAGGGTGGTTGGGTGAGTCAATCAAATGTCATAAATTGGCTATGCATAAGATCTCATTAATATTAATTGGGGTGTGGGCATTGTGCAGTAGTCCATGCCTCCATTAGAGATGGGTCCCTTGCTTTAATCGTTCCAAAGATTTTAAAAACCAAAGCCTCTGACCTGATTTAAATATGTAATCTCCAACCCCCACCCCGTTCCCCCACCCTCACCAGGTAGTCTACTGAGCAGCATCAGAAAGGTATTAAAAAAATACAGAGCAGATCTTTTCTAAGACAGATGGCACACAATGAGGTTAGAAAAAGTATCTTGAGATCCAACCTGCAAGAACAAAAAAAAATTGCTTGCATTGTTGTTTTCATTATCTTGCTTCTGTCATTTCATGAGCTTTGTATCTTGCAAGGAAAGAAAGAAGGGAGAAAAACTGTGAAATTAATCTTTTGTGCATGGCCTGATAAAGAAGAGACATGCTCAGACAAAAGATAGACTGAGAGAAGGTACCGTGATTGATGACTAAAGTAAAGGTGTCAGAAGAGTATTATGTAAATTACTGGAGGCATACACCATTTCCAGAGAAGGAGGGAGCGCAGGCAGGGGGAGCGAGGGAGAGGGAGAAGGCGAGAGAGGGAGTGAGGTGCTGAGAGTGAAAAGAGGATTGCAGAGTCGATGTCACCAAAGAACTGGTCCCCAAACACCCATTTCTTGCCATCTTTCATCTCCTCCGACAAGCTCACCTCACATTCTCTCTGGGTTGCAGCATGTAACAAAGGGGGTGGGGGTGGGGAAGAACTGTCAACATTAGCATGATTCGAGTCAAGGAAAGGTTTAAGGAAAGCAGTGTCTGAAGTGAAATCATCAAGGAGGGAAGTTTCCGTTAAAGGGGAAAAGGAGCTGGCTGGCAACTGCGTGTGTCTCTCTGTGAAGCGTATCACCAGAGGTAGGGACAGGCATCAGGCTACTCTCATTCTTCATGCGAGAAATGGGCTCTGAAAGGGCCGCTTCCTCCCCCCAAGTCACTGGCTGTTTCCACACATCTGTGTCAGGGTGTCTGCCCTGAGCACTCTACAGAGGCGGCTGGAGAGAGACTCAGATGGCCTGGGGCCAGGATCCGCGTTACAGAAATCTCTGCTCTATTTTTTTTTTCTTTCCTCTTAGGCTACATGTATTTCCTAAGTAATGAAATGAATGCAACTGTTGAAAACTGCCTCCATTTTCCTGACCGAGAGAGATGCAAAGGAACCATAGGATTATCTTCAAATATGGGAAGGGGCTTTGGCACAGGGGCCCTTGCATGAGGCTGGTCTTCACCTCCCAGTATATGAGGAGCACTTGCTGGGTTCAAATAGTTCAGCCTGGAATCCTAAATGAAATGGGTTTCTAAAAGAAAGGAAATTCCTGCCAAATTCTTGGAAACCAAATCAGAGACAGCAAGATCGGCATTCATTGAGAACTCATGGACAGCTTATCACCAGCTCCTTTCTGAAAGGGAACATTTGTCCCCATTGTTGGGGCCAGTGCTGTATTGGTGGTTAAATATTTTAAATATCACAGCTTTGAAAAGTCTAGGGAGACTGAAGGCTAATGTCTAGGTCAAGACAGTCTGCAACCCTGCCCTCCCTCATGAGCAGGGTGCGAAAGAAGGGGAACAAAAGGAATCTCCAGTCCACAAAAGCTTAAAAGTCCCTCAGCACTGTAAAGCTTTGAATAAAGCTTGACCTGCCAAGAAATCCAAAATGCAATTAATGAATTAACTATAAAATACAATCTAATGTAAATTTATTTATGTACAAGTCCTGGTTTTCCCATTTTGATTGTTGGAGATCTTTGAAATAACAAATGACTAAAAGAGTGAAGGAGGTCAAAGAACGGGGATAAAAATGGGCCAAATTTGCAAAGTTGCTCCCCCAGACACTGCCATCAGGGTGTGTTAACACCCAGAGACTAGAAGACTAGTCAGCACTCCCGACCCTCACCCCAGGGCTATCTCTTTCTTCTCTGACTTCCTGTGCCCTTACCACCTGGGCCACATAGCTAGTCACAGACCGCTTCCTTTATGCATTCCACAACATTCCTTCAACCTTTCTGGGTGCCAGATCCTCTGCTAGGTGATGGGGACACAAAATTGAACAAAGACACATTTTCCAGGAGGAAATCAATTCCTTATAGCCATGGCTTACAGCGCATAGACTCACCTCTTTGGCCAGGGCAACATGTGCTGCCCTGGGCTCAGGACTTGTGGTGTAAACAGAATCACTCAGAATGGGGCTTAGTCAAAGATCCACCTGAACCAAGCCTGACTTGCCTTAGGAAGGCAGGGCTTTCATACTTGCGTGATTTAACTCAATCCTTCTTCAGGTATCCTTCCATCACATTCAACAAACCCTCATTCAAATAAAGTCAAGGAAGAAGTTTTATTACATAAGGAGTTCTGAGGACTCAAGAGAGGGAAGTATATTTGGGCCTCAGAGTGGCCTGGAGAGACATCACCTCCAAACTTTTATTCTTTCCTTATGTATATTTCTGTCTTACTCAGGTAACACATGAGATTTTGACAGTGCTTTCCTCTTCGTATCTGTGTATTCCCATCTCTCTCTGAAGCCTCATTTCCTTTGCTGACTTTTCTCACAGACCATCTCAATGGCACCATAATGATGGTGGGACTATCACTGCTACTGTGGTTAGTCTCTCAGTCATGCCCGACTCTGTGTGACCCCATGAACTGTAGCCCGCCAGCCTCCTCTGTCCATGGGGATTCTCCAGGCAAGCATACTGGAGTGGGTTGCCATGCCCTTCTCCAGGCGATCTTCCTAACCCAGGGATCAAACCCACATCTCCCACACTGCAGACAGATTCTTTACCATCTGAGCCACCAGGGAAGCCCATATTACTGCTATTACTAATATTTATAATAATAATAGCAAGCATCTTGCCAGGTGGCACAGTCATAAAGGATCTGCCTGCCAACACAAGAAATGAAAAGAGACACAGGTTCAATCCCTGGGTAAGGAAGATGCCCGGGAGTAGGAAATGGCAACTCATTCCAGTAGTCTTTCCTGGAAAATTCCATGGACAGAAGAGCCTTGAGAGCTATAATCTATAGGGTCGCAAGGATTTGGACACAACTGAGTGACTGCACACATGTGCACACACACGCGCACACACACACAATAACACCAAGTAGGTGAATAGCTATTAGCACTGTTTTGTGCACATGATACATAGTAACTCACTTAATACCACAACCTTATTATTTTTATCACTTAATTTACTTCTCATTCATTCATTTATATTAGTCATTCATTGTTTATTATTATATATAAATCACCTCTGATTTTCAGCTGTGGAAATGGCAGCAGTGAGGTGGCATACTCAAGGTTGCATGGCTAGGGAGCAATGGAACCCACGTATGAGCCCTGCCGATGAGCCCCAGGAAGTTGTCCTCCCAGAAACTAAGCTAGACAGCCCATGACCATACAGATCCAGCTAAAGAAATCCACTGTGTTCAAGTTGCAAATTTCTAAGAGGAATAAATGGAGCAACTTGAGATTCAGCTGCAACCTTGATGCCCTCAGCCATGGTCAGGGGCAGCAGGTTGGATGGTATGTAATGGTTCAGGGGAGGTGACCAGAAGACAGCAGCGTGAGCGACATCAGCCCGAAGGGATAGACATCGTCTATGCAAACATTTTCACAAGAAAAAATCTTTCAAAACAGGAGTCCATCAATATAACAGAAAAGGCCCAATGAGGTAAATTCAGGTCGAATGGGACTAGAGACAGCCAGTAACTGGACACTAATTGTACATAAGCTTATTTTTCTAAATTTTTTATTTTTTTATTTTAATTGGAGTCTAGTTACTCTACAATATTGTGGTGGTTTTTGCCATACATTCACATGAATCAGCCATGGGTGTACATGTGTTCCCCATCCTGACCCTCCCTCCCACCTTCTTCCCCATCCAATCCCTCAGGGTCATCCCAGTGCACCAGCCCTGAACACCCTGTCTCATGCATCAAACCTGGACTGGCTATCTATTTCACAAATGATAATATACATGTTTCAATCCTGTTCTCTCAAATCATCCCACCCTTGCCTTCTCCCACAGAGTCCAAAAGTCTGTTCTTTACTTCTGTGTCTCTTTTGCTGTCTCGCATATAGGGTCATCGTTACCATCTTTCTAAATTCCATATATATTTGTTAATATACTGTATTGGTGTTTTTCTTTCTGACTTACTTCACTCTGTATAATAGACTCCAGTTTCATCACCTCATTAGAACTGATAAAAATGCGTTCTTTTTAATAGCTGAGTAACATTCCATTGTGTATATATACCACAGCTTTCTTATACATTCTCCTGCTGATGGAAATCTAGGTTGCTTCCATGTCCTGGCTATTGTAAACAGTGCTGCGATGAACACTGGGGTACACGTGTCTCTTTCAATTCTGGTTTCCTCGGTATGTACGCCCAGCAGTGGAATTGCTAGGTCGTATGGCAGTTCTATTTTCAGGTTTTAAAGGAATCTCCACACTGTTCTCCATAGTGACTATACTAGTTTGTATTCCCACCAAAATTGTAAGAGGTTTCCTTTATCTCTGCACCCTCTCCAGCATACATAAGCTTCTTTTAGGAGCATCACACATAAGCCTCTTGAACTCTAACTCCAAAAGTCCTCTTCAGGTCAATGAAACAAAGAAAGCTAGGAGTGAGGTGAGTGGGTCAAAAGAGAACAGAAAAGGTGTTTGAATGGATGGATTTCTCTAGCTCCACCCCCTACAGTCCCTCACACTGGCAGTGGTGGGGGACCGACCTTTGGGGCAGTGGTAAGGTGGACCAGCTTTGCCTTGGAGGCAGGAGCCTGTGGCTTTACCACTGACCCCGCTGCTATTCAGCCTTTGAATCTGAGCAAGTCACCACACATTCTACCCTCAGTCAGAATGACCCACCACTGTGAAGCTGGGATGTTAGAAAATATCTCCTCTTCCCCTCAGCTCTAAGCATCTGCACCTTCTTCTAGAGCCTACACTTGGGTCCAGCAGCTTCTTTGCTCAGGGGTCAATGGTTTCCAGAAGATACATTGGCATTCTGACTTCCTAATGCCCTGTCATCCTTCTCCCTGACCATGGGTTCTCTGGAGGACATGAAGCAATGACCATACACCTGGTGGAAACAGCTTTCTGGGGAGGCTATACATAGTTGGAAGAGACAGTTCTCTCTCTTCTCATTGAGTGTTTACTGACACATTGAAAATGGCAAGCAGTTCCCCAGGCAGGTCTCACTTGGCATCTCCACTGTCATTGCCGCTTTTTTTTCTGAGTGACTGAAAGCGGTTCAGTCATGTCCGACTCTTGGCTACACCATGGACTGTAGCCCAGCTCGCTCCCCTGTCCATGGGATTCTCTAGGCAAGAAAACTGGAGTGGGTCGCCATTTCCTTTTCCAGAAAGGAATTTTGTTTTCTAGCAGCCCCTTGTAGTCTTAGCCTCAAAGTCTGCTTCTTGAGAAAGGTTTTCCCTTTCAAAAGTCTGACCTTACGATTCATCTGGCTCCTGTTTTAAAACCAATTATTACGTATCGTCTTTTGAATTTCACCCCTGACACCACTTTGCCCTGACTTAACTCTATGGCTGGCTTTTATTCAAAACTTTCATTTTGAGGAAGGTGTAAGAACTGCAAATGGCCTTCTTCTGGAAGCCCTGAGTAAAACGGCAGCTCTAGCGATCAAAAATAGAGCACTGGCATTTGATGCATGCTGTTAAGCAAGATGTGTGCTTTCAAGGGACCTGGGTCAAAGGAAGCCCCAAACAAAGATCTAAGTGATGAGAAGGGTGGGGTGGGGGCTTCCAGGTTATGATCTCTGCATATTAGGCTGGATCTGCCCCTCAGCTCTGACCCAGTGTCCACAGTGTCCGTTAGCCCTCTCTATATGGGAGCCCTGCCTCCACCACTGTCTCTTTCAGGACCTGCTGCTCCTTATGTATTCCCTCTGGATGTCCGCTGACTGCACCCTGGTCTTCAACCTCGATACACCATTATCCAACAAACCTATTCAAGGCTGGCTCAAAAATGTCTCCCAAATCCACTCTCCTCCCTACATTCTGGTGCATACTGATCTAATGCAGATCTGCCTCCTTCCTCACCTAGTCTATCAGAAGTTAAAGCTTCCAAATCTGTTTCCTCCGCTCCAGTTTTCTATCTTCAGTTCTTTCTTCACAATGTATCCATGTTTTCCGAAAATAAAGGGCTGATCATGCACTTGGCTTCCAAACCTCCACTAGTTCCCCAGCATATAAAGAATAATTCAGAATTTTTGGAGACATGTCCTGGTACCCCTACAATCCTCACCCCAATCCACCATTTCAGCCCCTTCTGTTTTCTCACTACATAGCACATGGTAGGGTCCACCTAGGCTTTGACTCTCTCAGCACATATTAGGCAATTTCCTGTCTCTGTCTTTGCCCTTGGTGTTCCCTCTCCTGAGAAGGCCATTTCCAAGTCCAGCCTCATCAAACCCTGTTTAAATCCTACCGGTTCTTCAGGCACATCCTCTGGACCAGCATCTGTTTGCCCCCTCAAGTACAGTTCATTGCTCTCCCCTCTGAGGTCTCCTAGGAGGTGCTTCTCAAAGCTGGGGCAGTTTAAAAAATGTTAACTTCCTGTCATGATTAACTAAAAACCCTGGCAATGGACTGCTGGACATCAACATTTTTTAAGAGCCCCTCAGGTTATTTTCACAGTGCTGCTCAAGTATTTGGTTTATATCTCTTTTACTTTTAATTAGTTTTAGGTAGCTCAGTGGCAAAGAATCTGCCCGCCAATGCAGGAGATGTGGGTTCAATCCCTGGGTTGGGAAAATCCCCTAGAGAAGGAACAGCAACCTACTCCAGTATTCTTGCCTGGGAAATCTCATGGGCAGATGAGCCTGGCAGGCTAGAGTCCATGAGGTTGCAAAGGCTTGGACATGACTTAATAACTAAACAATAACAACAAAAATTATTTACTTATCTAGCAAATGTACAACCATTGTGCTCCATGGTGGACTACTACAATGAGTCAAGTCCAGTATAAAAAGTAATACTAACATACAATTTGTATTATGTACTTTCTCATTTTATAATGTATTGGGCTTCCCAGGCGGCACCAGTGGTAAAGAATCCACTTGCCAATTCAGGAGATATAAGAGACACAGGTTCGATTCCTGGGTTGGGAAGATTCCCCTGGAGGAGGAAATGGCAACCCACTCCAGTATTCTTGCCTGAAGAATCCCAGGGACAGAGGAGCCTGGTGGGCCACAGTCCATAGGGTCACAGAGTCAGACATGATTGAGCACGTGCATGCACACACACACACACACACACACACACAAGATACATAATAAAATGGTATCTTACAGTTTAGCCATTTGTGCACATGTCTTTCTAAGGCTATTCCTTGAAAATGACTATTCCTCATTTATCTTTCTTTTAGTAATATAACACATGGCTAATATTCAGTAAATAGATGATGATTTAATTAATTAATATATTTATTAATGTACTAACTTTTAGAGTAATGTGCTGGAATGACATTTTTACTTCAGACTCCTCTGGCCTGAAAGACCTGGAAAGTTGCCTTGCATTGCTGACTCTGAACAGTATCTCCTGCCCTCTTCTGAGGGACAAAGATCAGTGAGTCCCACCACTGACCTGTGCCACAGTCTGGACCTCTGAATCAAGGCTGCACAGGCCCTTGATGAGTTTTCTGACAAAGATGTAAACATAAGCTAATCCCTCCTCATTCTTTAAAGAAGTACAAACAATTCAACCTAAGTGGTTTCCATTTTCCAAACACTAGCTCAGCGCCCTTCCACTCCAAGAGAAGGGCAGGATGTGGTCCCTTTCACGGGCAGACAAGGAAAAGGAGACTCAGATCCAGGGGTTCTGTGAGAAGTCAGGGTATCTGCTGACCCAAGGCTGTGGCTCTGTGCCAGAGAGAAAGGATGATTGCGTGGAGCCCTTGGGGAAGTTTTACCTCATACCAGACAGAGACACTGGATGAACTGAATGCTTCACACTCCACCCACAACAATGAGAGTTTCAACTTTCAAAAGGAGTCAGCATCCCTCTGAAGAAGTTCAGAAGAGTGAATCATTTTTTTCATGTTCCAGATTCCTGATTTAAAGCCATTCCCTCTTTAAGAAACCCAAGGACCCACAAACTTTTTCCAAATGGCAGGCACTCATGGCACTGTGATTGTCATGCTTCTGATAAAAGTAAATATTTAGAACAGTCACCCAAGTCTTGCTGAGGTGAGAAATTAATACAAATTGCAATTGTAAAGTGTCTACGTTTTACATCATGTATCTTCCCTTCCCCTTTGTTATAAATAAACCTTTGAAAGGGAGACATTATTTTCATTTTGTTAGGTTTGTCCACTTCCTTTTGCTTTCACATCATTGAAACTCCCAGCTCAAAATGAAATAAGGAAAATCAACCTAAAAGCTGAACCTATTGATTCTAACTTCCTTTCAATTTTCCCCTTAAAATGCTTTGGATGAATAATATTTCACTTCTCAGAGAAGAGCAAATTGATGTCCTGGGCTTACCATAATGCAAATGAACATTAAAAGTATCAGAGAATCCACCTTTTTGTAATGATTAGTTTAAGTGGGGGAGGGGATCAATGCTCAGTAAAATCTTGCCACACACAAAGTGAGTGTTATGCTTTTGCCTGCTTCCTACTCTGAGGCCACCTGGAATATTCTCAGTCACAGCCTTAGCAACCAGGAGGCCCCATGCTATATGCCCAGGCGCATAGCTATCACCCCAGGGAACAGGGCTCCTGTTAGAGACCTGTATCTCCCCTCCTCACCAACAGAATGCTTGAGTCTTGGGTTCAGAGCCATTCTCTTCATTGATACATTAATCTCATTAATCTTATCAATACAAGAAATTAGCATTGTAAAGAGGTCTTCTGGAAATACCTTTACCCCAAATATAATGGAACTGTAATCATGATGAGATGCCAAGCAATAGAGGAGATGTTTGGGGATAAAAGACTCTTTGGGTGTCCTCCAGAGCACCCCAGAAAGCAGGCCCTATTTGAAAGACTGACTGTTTCTTTACACAGACTCTCTTAAAGGAAGTTGTCACTTCAGGCTGCACAAACCAAAACTCTTCCAAAATCAGGTGCTTGGGGGAAAAAAATTGAAGTACTTTTAATAATTTAAGTGGCTCTTCTCTGCACATGCCCAGAACCCAAATCCCGTTTCTAACTGAAGTGCTTATATAAAAATTTGACAGCTCTTATAATTTTAAATTGCTCTACACTGAGTATGCCTAGAACCTTGATCACTTCCAAATTCAAGGGCTTATAAAAATTTGAAGCACTCCAATAATTTTAAATTGCAATGCACAGTGTAGAGTGATTTAAAATTATTGGACTGCTTCAATTTTTTTAAAAGGTCTTCAATTTGGAAGTGAGTCAAGCAGCATTCTAAAACGATGGTTTAAGACATAGTGTGCTAATCTAAAACTTAACACCTAAAAATAATGAAAATTAAACCACATGAGCTTTCTTTTTTCTTTTTCTTTTTAAAAATAGAGAAAGGATGCTTGAAGTGCACATAGAAAGTAGAAGGTTCAAGCAAGAGCAGACATATGTACACCTATGGCTGGTTCATGTTGATATAGGGCAGAAACCAACACAATATTATAAACCAATTACTCTCCAAATAAAACAAAATAATTTTTTTAAAGTAGAGAAGTGTCTAGAAAAGAAAGTGAGAGCTCAGGCCATAGAGGAGAAAAGGGGAGAGAGGAAAGCAAATGCAGGAGGGTTGGGCAGAAATGGCACTCACATCTGAGGTCTTGTCCAGGCCCAGAGGTTTCAGATGTGGAACAGAAAAAAATAATAGCAAGTGGGAAGAGCCAGGAATGAGCAAACAAAAACTTGAATATGACCTGGAGAAATGCATTCTGCAAACTTTCCAATATCTAGGGATGACAGCAGGACAGCAGCTCCCTCTAAAAAGTTCTTCTTTCGTTGTAGTGGTGCTGCTACTGTCTGTTTGATGAAACTCTCAAATAGAATTCATGTCTGTGCTTATTTTGTGGCTTTCTCTCATAATTTTGGTTGATTTCAGGGGGCTTGCTAACAATCCAAATATCCCCCATCACAGTCACCACAAGTAAAGAGCACATTTCTATATGAATTTCCCACGAAGGTCTGTAACTCTATTGCTCAGAATAGCTGCCAGGGGGCGGGGAGCGGGGGGTGTTATTTCCAAAACATCAATGTTCTTTTCTCTTATTCTTCTTTTCTTCTTGCCTAATTTCTAATTTCCTTTCTATCTTTCTTTCCTCTCCATCACTATCTCTTTCTTTAACTACAAAAAACTCCACAAATATAAAGATCACAGTGACTTGGACTCCATGGTCCTTTCTATCTAACCCAAAGGGCAAAACCACAGGTCATGGAAAACAACTGCAACAATGAGGTCAAGACCCTGAATAGCATCCCCTTGATAAATAGCATCTGTCTCAAAGGTTCCCTCACTATTTACCACAATGCAACCTGTGCCTTTGAAAACCATCTAAATGTGCTTTATTTCATTTATTTGCTGTGAGCTGTTTTGCTCTACTGACTAGATAATGTGGGTCTTAAAATACTGTGTAAATACATATTTAGATGATAGCTTGTAATATTTCCCAGGGACCCACTGCGATCAGGGCTCAAAGTGAAATGAAGTTTACCGAAGCTGAATTTTGGCACCTTTCTTGCCATAAGGGACTAAGGGAATGATACTGTCTCCTGAATGGGAAAAAAAAAAAAAGCAGCACAACGTAGTTAAGAAAAGGTGGGGGGAGCCACATTAAAACAAACAAACAAAAAAATGTCATTTATCCGGAAAAGTGAGGTTCTTAGGGAGAAGACAAGAGGGAATGCTGACCCTGGCAAAATTAGATGTAGGAAACATTTTAAGGAATCAAAATTTGGAAGGAAGTTAATGAAGGCGAGAAGGAATAAAGAGCATGTTAGGATGGAAATAACTTTGTGTAATTTTTACTAAGCTAAGTGAAGTTCCCCCGTGCCCTGGACACAGAGTAAATACATGAAGAGCACACCAACCTGGGCCAGTGGCTGGCAAGACAGCTTGAAGCATGCCAGGGGTATCAACTCTGCTGGCTTCTTCATGAGTCTACATAAGACTTACTATAGATAAACCTGGACCCTGAGGTTAAACTCTAATTTCTTATAATTTCCAATTATTCCCAATTTGGGTGATAACTTTTATGATCTTATATAATAATGGATGAATAAGTTCATAAAAGCCTATTGGCAGCAAAGTATATTAAGCAGTAAAATTTCAAAACAGCCCAGATTAAAACTAACTGTTGACATCATGGATAATAGGAAGCCTTTAAAATAGGCTGGAGGGTGGCACTGAAATGGCAAGAAGAGGCTAACCACAGAGGGAGAGGAAGCTTCAAGCCAGACTTTTCTTAAATAGAAATTTGAATAAATAATAAACAACCTGAGCCAGTGTCTAGACCTCTCCTAGTATTCTAACTAGATTACTTGGGGATGGGCAGGTTTGGGGTGGGCAGCCAAAGGCAGGGTAGTTCAAATAGAAGTGTCACGTTTTTAGAGAAGAGGAGTTCACTAATGGGGAGTGGGAAGAAATTCTAGTCCTGATGGCAAAACAATGATTAAGAATACTTTGCTAAGGAGCAAACAGATTTTTAGGTCACGTGTCTGTAGAGATGTCACCATTTAATAAAATGACAAAATCTATCACAGAGGCATGAACACAGAACAATATAAAGAGGTTAACAGAAATTGATGGCATCCGAGGTTTAATTTTACACTGAATCGGAGTCTGTGGTGATTGAAATAGACAAAGATGTATAGGGTTATCTTGTTGAAGAGGCTGCGCTAATTACTGGCACTTGTCATTCCTCCATGGCTTTATTTAAGTCAAGAAGGCTAACTACCTTCTTTTTCCCTAGTGTGTATTGTTTGCTTAGGAGCTTTTGCTGAGGAAGCCTTTTTTTTTTTCATAACTGCACCTCATTATTAACAGGTTCATAAATAAATGAGTCCTAATATTTTTCTCCGTTAGCATTTATGATAGGGACATGTGGTCTACAAAAGATTACACTTGTCTTTAATAAAAATAGGCACTCACACATGAAACCTATTAGGCCCTTGTTACTCTGGAGAAGAAGCAAAGGGGAGGAACGAGAGTTTAAATACAAAACAATAATAATAACCTGGTGTGCTGGCAGCATTGTAAATAGAGAATGTTTAATGGAGTTTCATGACTTTCCCTCCCCACTAAACTCTTCAACCTTCTCTTCTAATTTCCAGCTCTCTGAGATGTGAAGGCAAAGTCAAGAAGTATTAAGCTAGTATTTTCCAATGACCAGCACTGTACGAAGTACTGCAAAGGACATAACATTATAAAGCATAATGACCATCCTTAAGGAAATGCCAGTCTAGTGCAAGACCTGAAAAAAGAATTCAAGGAGATCTTGATCTATGTAGAGTCACTGGTGTAAGGCTCTCAACATTGTATGGTTCAAAGTTGGTAAAACTTGTCTTGAGCTAGGTCACTTTCAAGTAGTTTTTTTAGAGCTGAGATTGGTGGAGATCTCAAAAGCTCTCTGGGTGGGTATATGTGCTCAGTTGTGTCCAATTCTTTGCAACCCTATGGACTGTAGCCTACCAGGCTCCTCCGTCTATGGGATTTTCCAGGTAAGAACATTGGAGTGGGTTGACATTTCCTCCTCCAGGGGATCCTCCTTCCAGGGATCGAACCCAGGTCTTCTGTGTCACCTGCATTGCAAGCAGATTCTTTACCACTATGCCACAAGGAAGCTGTTTTGGGGGTTTAGATTAATATGATAAAGAGAAAATATTCCAGGTTGGGAAATCCACATGGAAAAAGAGGCAAAACAAGAGAGAAGCTTATGGGGGCAAATGAAGGGAAAAGTCTAGAGTGAAGATATTTTTAAGGAATTTCCCATTGCTGTGGGAAATAATATTGAATATGTGCCTTGAAAGCCATGAGAGGTGGCTGGAACTCGATAATATGGAATCTCTCTGGCTCATAATGATATGAATGCCATAATAGGCAGAGCATTTAATGAAACCATAGTCAAGCAAAGAGGCATCTCAGACAGTAAATACCACCATCCAGTCATAAGGGGACCAGATGGTGGTGACTGTAGTAAAGAGAAAGGCTTAGAACCTGAGAGAGATTTCAAAAGGAATCTCAAGAAGACTTGATGGCCCTTGGAATGAGTAGAAAAGAAAGGCATCAATGAGAACAAAAAGGGTGGGAGAGAAGACTGGAACTGCAAGTCAAATGCTAAGAGGAGGAAACAAAGAAAAGAAAACCAGATCTGTCTGTAGGCATATAAAATTAGAGATAATGACAACACAATATAACCTAACCTGGACAAAATATAGGTTGATGGTATAGATCAGACTACAGGGGACAGTGGAAGTTATAAGCATTCCTGAACTTAGGAAAACTTTAAATACACAGAAGAAGTGGAGAGCCAGGGACAAAGTCTTGATCAATACCCATAGTTGTCCTGCAGAAGTTAATCTATGAACCATCCCTCGGCCACAGATCAGGCTGTCCTAGAAGCAGATTCCACAGAGCTTCACAGGCACTGCCGAAACAAAGATAGGAAGAAAAGTCACAACTGAGCAGGACAGCTAGAGTCCAAAAGAACCAAGATGAGGTCCCACAAGTTGTCAGCAGCTTGGACTCAGATATGGAACCAGAGGTTAGAGGTCCAAGAGGCAGATAGACACAAGTCAGTGACCGGCAAAGGAGGGCATGGTCTTGGGCCCTAGACTAAGGACCTTTTAGGTGGATGCTCACAGCTTCCTTTGTTGAGCCCCTCTGGGTGCAGGATGAGATTTGAATGAGAAACACAGGGGCTTAAAGGGACAAGGACAGGAGAGACAAAGAAATCTGGAAATGAGGTGGCACATTTGGAGGACCTCAACATTCTGCAACCATTCTTTTTACAAAGGCCATCATTACTTTTGTTTCTGTGTCACTCCCATTAGAATCTATGGTTCCAAACGTTCCCATGGGTTTCAGTGTAACTCTTAACACTAAACAGAACAACACACCTCAAAACCAGTGTATGGCATTCATTATAAAATGCCAAACTATCTAAGGGTGTAAACACTCCTCACATTTCATTAAAGTATTAACACCTGTTAACTGATTCCATATACTTTAAATAAGCCCTTTATTAGGGTGAAAAAACCCTGGATGTCCCTCTGTCTAGCTGGTAAAATTCATCCCTTCTTCAAAAAGTAACAGACGAACTATGAGCTGTATTCTACCAGGAATTTCCCTGAATGGGGAAAAACATAAAATATATTCACAAACATACCTATTTTCCTGGCAATCCTCAAATTTCCAGCAGGTTTCTGAAAAGATATATATGTTTTTAAAGGCGCCCCTCCGTCTTGAGGACATCCATTTTGCACTTGTATCCCCCACATTTGCACTTGAAAAAAATCCATCACTGTGTATACAAATGCCAAATTGCAATGCAAATAGGCATTTGTGTGCCCAATTACCCATTTTGTGTGTTTGCAAAACGGATGTGCCGGCAAATTCTGCAGGTGTGAGTTGGTAGCCTGCTGGAAACTCGGCTCCCACTGAGTCAGCACCAAATAAGGTGCTGTCTCCTGACAAGGCGGCTGAGGGGACAAAGTCCATCTCAGGGACAGCCGTCAGTATGGTACCAGATGTAGACAGCAGACAGTTCATGCAGAGAAGAGGATAAAAACAGATGCATCTGAAAAGTAAAAGAGCTTCCGACACAGAGTTGATGACTGGTGGTATCCTGGAAGTACTAAGGGTTTGCTTTTGCATGACCCTAAATCCCTCCAGTGCATACTTTTTATTTGGAGAATGTATTCTTTTTCCATTTGATTTTACTGTGGTAAGAACACTTTACATGAGATCTATCTCCTTAACAAATCTTAAGTGTACAATATTTGTTAAGTATAGGTATAATGTTGTACAGCAGATCTCTAAAGCTTATCTTCCTTAACTGAAACTTTGTTCTTGGAATGGCAATTCCCCATTTTCCCCTCTACCCAGCCCCTGGCACCATTGTTCCTCTCTTTGATTTTATGACTCTGACAATTTTAGATGACTCATATAAGTGGAATCATGCAGTATTTGTCCTTCTGTGATTGTTTTACTTCGGTTAGTAAAATGTCCTCAAGACTCATCCATATTGTCAAATATTGCAGAATCTCCTTCTTTTTTGAGGCTGACCAATATTCCATTGTCTGTATATACCCCATTTTCTTGATCTATTCAACCATAAATGAATGTTTAGTTTGTTTCCACATTGTGACTATTGTGATTAGTGCTTCAGTGAACATGGGAATGCTAATATCTCTTTGAGATCCTGATTTCAATTCTTTTGGATAAAAACCCAGAGAGGGGATTGCTGGGCTTCTATTTTTAATTTCCTGAGGAAACTCCATGCTGTTTTTCATAGCAGTTTTGCCATTTTGCATTCCCACTAACAGTGTTCTGAAAGTATCAGTTAAAGTGTTAATTGGTCAGTCATGTCCAACTCTGTGACCCCATGGACTGTAGCCTGCCAGGCTCTTCTGTTTATGGAATTCTCCTGGCAAGAACACTGGAGTAGGTAGCCATTCCCTTGTCCAGAGGATCTCCCTGACACAAGGATGAAACCTGGGTATCCTGCATTGCAGGCAGATTCTTTACCACCTGAGCCACCAGGAAAGCCCCAACAGGATCCTGGGAAACCCACTTCTTAAAAGGAAATCCAATTCTTAAAATTTTATATCTTTCTGAAGTGCGATTCTAAGACAGACATCCCACCCATTGCTCAGAATATACTGATGAATCCCAAAGCTTTACCTGGTTGATCTGCAAGCACATTGCCAGCAGCACTAGGACCTCCTCCCTTTCTCTGTCAGAATTCTTAGGAACTTGGAAGAGCCAACAACTCTCTTGACTTACTCAAGAATCCTCCTTCAGCCCCTACCACCACCCAGGTAAACCACCACCATTTCCTCCCAACACCCATGACAATCACAACAAAAATTCTGGTCCTGATAGTAATCGGTCAGTTACAAGGATGGCAAAAATTGCAAAGATGGATGATCTTTCGTTTGCTTGTGTTTGGGTTTTGCTTCTGATATAAGTCAAGCTTAAAATTGGACCATCCAAGCCTTCCCTATTTTCTCCACAATTCTGTCATCTGGTCCACAAATTCTTCACTTTATGCTTATAACATGGTGATTGGTCAAAATTAAAATTAGATAAAGTTCTGTTTTCTTTGGGTGTCTGACAATATGAAGTAATTTAAAAACTATTGTTGTCATCATATAAATTTCATTTTTAATCTTCCTTTTTGTATCTAACTCTAGTTCTTAAAAAAATTCAGAGCAAAATATAGGCAACTAGCTTAATCATAAAAGTACCACTTCCTTTAGGATGTCAGTAATTCTCAAAATTGCCTTAGATATTTGCTAGATATCAGAAATGGGTAATGTAGTATTTTAAGTGGCAGAAATGCATTAGTACTATGTAAGTACATGATCCTTAATGTACTAATCTCGGCAATATGTGTAATGAGGACTTTCAGTAACACTTATTTTAAGTGTCCTCTGAGAAATGCTAATTTACAATGAAACACCTATGGAAGTACATGTGACATCTACATGAATACCAAATGAATTCATTTTGATCAATGCTATTACAATGAATATAAAATGAATTCACAATGATAGGACATTTAAAGTATTACCAAATTTTCTTTTAATATTACATGTGCTATGGAGATTAGAATATATTAAGAATCAGAATCAGATTGAATATATATATGTATGTATATACATACACATTTTTACACACAAATGCACATACATATACCAAAAATATATATATTCCTACTTATCACTTAATTAGCAAGTACCCTTCTGAAAAGAAACATTTTATTCACACATACCCAGAGAATCTTAAATGCAGAAAATGCACATGTCACATTCACAAAATTGCATCCTAGATATTAATAAACACAAGATTTGCATTACGAGAGCAAGCAAACAAACAGGCTCTGTGGATTTTAGATCTGACAAAAGATGTTTCCAAATCTACATCTTGAATTTTCCTGACTCCTTCAGGATGGCAAGGGTTGGTAAGTTGATTCACACAACCTGTTAAAACTCACAAGTAGTTTTTGTGGCTAGTCAAGGACAATCAGTGATGGGTGGACAGATGTATATATGACTAAACGAATAGGTGGATGGTGAATAGTATGATATTTAAATACAATCTCTGAGAGAGATTAAACCTTCTCTCAGAGTTTTTAAGAAGCCAGAATTTGTAGGGAAAGTGTGTACTGTCTGTTTTTGTCAATAGGCTATTTCTTTTCATTCATAAACTTCACAGTTTCGTTCATAAGATTCACAGACTGTGGGCACTCAACCTTGACTTAGGCTGACCCACTGTAAGATATGCAACCACATATCAACCAATAAGAACTAACCTTGAGGACTGAGTCTCTGATCCTACTTAGAGTTTAACTGAGCTAATGTGAGCAGGTCAACATTTTTCTCCCAGACAAAACCAGTGAGAGTCCGTACTGTCTACATACCACCTCAGATCCTAGGAGATCTCAAATACACACATGAAATTTCTGAATTACATACCTAAACCAGACTTCACTCAAATAATAATCAATTGGTTATCGTGTCCTACCTTCTTACCATAACTCACATGCCTTTTCTCCTCTTTTTCTTCACTGCCACAACCCTGGGTCAGAATTTCATCATCCTTTGCCTGGGTACTTCCAATACCTCATACATAGCTCATCAATCTCCCTGATTCCTTGTCTCCAGTCAGTCTTACACACTGCCAACCAGATTAACCTTCTAACAAGCATATTGGATCTGTTCAAAAGTCTCTAAATTCCACCCCTACAGAACTGAAATAGAATGGCTCTGGGGGCATATAGGGCTCAGCCAACCTGTTCAGCTGTATCTCCCTCCACTGTCTCCCATGCTCCAGCTTTATGCTTCAGCACTGTTGAACTGGTGTCTTTCTGCATGGTTCCTTCCACCGTGTATGTCCTCCCCTTACCTGCCTGCTTGAAACACACCCTCTCTTTCTCTGAATTTTGGCTCAAAAGCTTTTGCTACAAGGCCTTTCTGATCCCCTTGCTGCCATCTGAATCCTATAGACTACAACATGGCATTTTTCAGACAGAATTATAATCTTCTGTTAAAATGTCCATAGAGCAACTAGACTATAAAATCTTGAGCCAAGAATAGTATTTATCTTTGTCTCCCAAGCCATTGCCCAGCGCCTAATGTATGATGCTTATTCAATGGATGTTGAGTAAACAGACTTGTCTACTAAAAATTCTATTTTTCTGTTCTTCAAGTAGACAGTCAGAACTGTGTGCTCACAAATTGCTCAGTAAGCACCATTCTGATATCAATTGACTCAGTGAGCACATTCAAAATGTGCATGGACAAACTGGAACTTGAAAGTCCAAGATACTCTCTAATGCCCTTAAACATCTTAGGAAATCAAATTACTGTGACATGAAACTGAAATTAAAATTGTTAAGATTTGTTCATCACTTATTATGTGTCAGGCATGGTACTAACTGCTTATGTATATTACTTCATGAAAATTTCATATCACTGTTACTATTCCCATTTTATAGATAGAGAAACCAGGGTTTAGAGAAGTTAGGTGACTTGATCAAGGCCACAGGCTAAGGAATGGAGAACAAGGATCCAAGCATAAGTTTGGTTGGCTCAATTCCTAGGCTTGTAGCCTGACAACATTACCTTTCGAAGTTGTGCGAGAAGCATCAAGACTTTCTGGAGTAGAGAATTTAATATCCCTTCAGAGTCTTATAAATAAGTCTAAAAGTCAAAATGAGCCAGGTCACTCTACTGTTATCTGCTCGACATTCAATAAATGGAAGTTCCTTTTGCCTTAGAAATTTTGTATTAAAATCCTCTCACACAGGAGTTGACATCTTAATAACTGGGAGATGAAGTGTGATGTTTTCATACATTCTTTTGGATTTGATTTTCATTTTTTGGCTAACATTGCTGCCCAATTTAAAAAAAAAAAAAACTCATTTTCAAATGATTTCTAACATTCTTTCACTATTTCTTTTTTTTCTGGAGGGCAAATAGGTACCAGTTTTACTTTCTGCTCTGATGAAAAGAGAATTCATAAATCTGAACTTGGCTTCTGGTCTTAGTTGATTGTAGTTATTGGATTTTTTGTTTCAGTTTAGCCTGGAAAGTATCCTATGTGGTTCTTGAAATGAACTGCCCACTTTGAGTCTTCTTTAGAAAAGAAAAACTATAATGTTTGTTTCTGGAATGAACTTAGCCTCCAGTCGAGGTCAAAGGGGGTCAGTGAGGAGGGGCTTTCTGCCAAAACTTCAGGGACACCTCTCTCATCCAACAAATACTGTTGAAACCCTAAGTTTATTTCTGTCTGTGAGCTTGTAAGGGTCCCTTTCTTATCTGGTGTCAACTGACTAATTGCAATTATCAGAGAAGCAGAGACATGTTCTTATATTCTTCAAGACAAAATCAGTGGTGTCTGTAAGGTCTGGGACAGTTTAGCCAGTCAAGATCTCTATCCTCTCCCCACCATCAGAAGCTTGATGCTTCACCAATGCAGTAGGTTCCAAAATCTAAGAGTAAAATCAGATTCCACAAAGCCATCCATGTTTGGAGATGTTTCTAAGCAGAAAACTATGTAATAACTCAGTAATAAACGGCCAGAAAAAAACGTATATCCTCCAAAGAAGAAACTGTATTAGTAAGTTTGGATTGGGTCTTTTGTGGATACTGGAATAAGATATCTGAGCAACAGATTTCAGGTTCTGATTCTTTTTCTCCACTTTCAAACTGCTAGGAAACCCCCAACTCAAATATTCCCTGCACTGAAATGTCATCCTCTAATCCTACCTCTTAAATACATAATGCTTGTCTCCTGTTTCCCATGATGATTCATTCAGATACCCACCATCCTACCACCTACAACATGGTACAACTGGATACTTCCATAACTCTGAAGCCCCTAAAGGTAGGGAAGCCCCTGTGTCTTACTTGCAACCCTGTTCCCAGTGCCTGGCACACAGAACAGGGGTTAGCCTATTTTCTTCTATAAAGGGCCAGATATTAAACATTATAGGTTTCATGGACAGTGTGGTTTCTCTGTATCCAGGCAGCTGTCACTACAGAGCGAAAACACCTAGAGACAACATGAAAATGAAGGAGCCTGGTTGTGCTCCAAAACTTTATTTACAGAAACAGGTGGTAGGCCAGATTTGACCAGCCAACCATAGTTTGCCATCTTTTGATAGAGTGTCTGATGAAGAATGTAAAGAGAACGAAGAGAAACAGGGAGGGAATCAGAAAAGAAGTGGTGGCGGGGGGTGGGGGTGGGGGAGGTGGAGAAGAGGTGGAGAGGGAATAAGCCCAGAAATAAAGTAAGAAGGAAGCAAAATCTGATATGTTTCCCAGATGGTAAAAAGCTATTCCTAGTGAGTGTCTCTTCAGCAAAGCATTTAGACCATGAGAAACAATTCTAATTAGAATCCTCCTATTATTCTTCACATCGTATTCTCTACATGTAAATCTTCCCCACAGTTTCTCTCTTTTGGCAAGTCATTATTTCCCATTTATTAAGACAAAGTATAGTTGAAAGTCCCCGTGGCTGGCTTATAACTACAGTCTGCCTACAGGTGTCATATTTTATGCACTGAAAAGAGTATTGTTTTGTACTTTCTATGCAGGAACTACAAATGCCTGGAAACAAATGACTTTTGACTGCTGATCAGAACCACACTTTAATCAGTTACTGTTCTATGATCAATAATTAATCACGCTATTCTGTCTAGGTAATAAATAATGGGGAAATATCAATGAATATATAGTTGGCCAGATTCTCCCCAGGGCAAAACAGAAAAGGATCAGCATGAAAATCTGCCCAGATTACTCTGTGGATTCTCAATACAGGGGTTTGGGGGCCATTCCAGGAGAGTTGGGGCTAATAGTAGGAGAAGGAAACCTGTCACCATGAGCACCTCCCCCCAGGCTCCTCAGGAATAATAATCCCTACTTGGATCAAATGTGTCTCTGCTAAGACAATGGACAAAGGTGTCTGCAACAGCAAGGATGCCATGGGATGGGCCAGCATTTCACGGGTACTGTGATGGGGCTCCTCCCTTGGAGCCAGAAATAGTGGGTGGCAGCAGGAGGAGAGATGCACCACACTTCGTACTGTAAAACATACATGTCAGAAATTGTGTGCCGACTGCAAATTTATACATTGGATCCTGTATGAGTACTTGGTGATTTGCTATCTAAAAGTTTTATGATGGAATATTTTATGAAGAGAATAAAGGTACTGATTTTCTATTGGTGTGTAACAATTTACCCCAAATTTCATGACCTAAAACAGGACACATTAATTATCTCATGATTTCTGTAGGTTAAGTGTCTCACCACAGCTTAGCCAGGCTCTCTACTCAGGGGCTCACAGGATGCAATCCCAGTGTTGGACAGGGCTGTTCCTCTCTGGAGCTCAGGGTCCTTTTCCAGGCTCAAGTGGCAATTGGCAGAATTCAGTTCCTTGTAGTTGTATGACTGAGATTCCTGGCCTTTTATGGGCTGTCACCATAAGAACCGTGCCCCAACTGATCTTTTTAGCTAACTTCCAAATAGAGACATAGGGAGTCTGAGCACACACATGGGAGGGAGATCCAGGGTGAATTGTGAGAGCAGTTCATGTAGCTAGTGTTCTTCAGCACTATTAGACATATGAGAAGATCTTGTCTATTTTTTTAGTGCCTTGAGAGCTTTCCTGAGCAAAAGATCTAGGCAAAGGTTTCCATTATAGACCGCCATGCTACTGTCATGCTAGATGTCTGGATCCATGGCTTTTCTTATACTAATATAGATAGAACCATCCTGCATTTAAATGACAATATTTTTGATACAAAAATTATGATAGTTTTCATGAGATAATCTCAGTTGTCTTCTTTCTAACAAGGTTAGCAGTTAGAATGTCATCGTTTGTACTGTGGTATTAGCAAATTGCCTAATCTAGTAACCTGCTTTGGGTCAGGTATTTTCTTTTTATTAAGTTATTTCCCCCAAGACTTCAGCCTTCCTACATTATAAGGACATGGAGCCAAACTCATAAGCAGCCTTCCTAATAAAGCATGACACCTGCCAATGTCTCAGTCTGCCTCTCTTGGTCTCAGAGCAACCTTGCCAGAATGGTCCATGTTGGCCTGCCGGAGCACCTGGACCTCAAAGCAGCAGTGTCATTGCCACTCTTCACAGCTCCGAAGGATGGGAAGGGCACCAGATTCACTGAACAAAGATGATGAAAAAAACTCCTATACCTATCTAACTCCCTAGCCATCTGGGAGCAAATTCATAATGGAAACCAGTGCTTTAAGTACTAGATAATCATCTATCTATCTGCTTCTTTACCCTTCCATCTATGTGTTTCCCATCTTCTTCACTGTCAATGACTTACAGGGCTCACTCCCAGGATCTGCAAACAGACCTCTGAACTCTCTTTCAAACTGCAGCACTGGGTGCCAGTCACCATAGAACTATACACCTAAAAGCTGTACTTTGTACTTTTCAAAACACAGCTTTAATCAGCTGTTCTCTTTCAATGTTGTCCTTGAGTAAAGCAGGCTGGTCTAAGGGTAGGTTCCCTCCAAGCTTGCCTTAAGTGTCTCATGGTGGTGCTACCCTACTCTGCCATACTAGATGCTTGGCTTTCAAATGCCGGGGAAGCAGGAAGAGACCTCAAAGTGGTCTGAACTCTGTTGAATCAGACAAGCAGATTCAGTTGCTAAAATGCTCAGCACTCCAACCTCCCCCAAGGCCCAGGGAGCTTCTGCATGGCCAGATACCTTTATAAAACCTCTTCGAAACAGAGGCACCTCTTGTATAATAAAAATGACTCTTTATCTCTGGATAAGATGACATTAGGTCACTTGTAACCCTAAGAAAAGTGAAAGGTTAACAGGAAGCCATTTGTCATCCAGAAATTTAGATGACTAAATACCTACCAGGTACCACCTTCATTTGATAGGGAACAGGAGTGGACAAAGGCAGACATGCATACACATGTGCACACAAGTTCTGCCCTACACAGAAGTACCAACAGGAGAGAAACCTACTTGGTTTAGCAGCCACCCTGACTGGCTGCCTTAGCTGAATTGGAGAGGACTTGAATCCACTTCAGAAGAGGATACACAGCCAACACAAACCAAACACAATCTGCTTCTTTGTGAATTGCAAGCAATTCCCCAACTGCCTGAGCTAATGGTACGGAGCAGTAGAGCAGATAACCCAATACGGTGGATAATCTCAAAATCATTTTCCATTTGGCTTGTGGAATGAATTAAATGATTTGTTTCAGCTTCAGCAGATTTACCTTCCTAATTATGTTTTTTGTTAGGCTAGAAACATTCAACATTGCAGGATGTTGCCAGGGATTTAAAAAGTGTGGCAGATGACAGCCATGTAAGAGATCAGTCCAGAGGTCACCTGGGGTCACTGTCATCTATTGAGTGCCTACTGTGTATATGATACTAAATGGGACAGAAAGTCATGAAAAACATGTCTCCTGCAGTCAGGATTATAATATAGTAAACAAGACCAGCTCTAGAGCTATAAAAACATACCTTGGAGGTAGCTGGTTACAAAAATGCACGTAAAGCATGGACATTTCTATACTTGAGATCTTCTCCCTAGGTGTTCTACAAATATTTGTCACATAAATGAATAAATGGATGGAAAGAAGTCAAATAATCCCAACAGTAAGCCTTTGAAGGCTGCTAAGACAAAGCCACTCACTCACTGGTCACTAGAGAGGTCAGGGAAGGTGCTCCTCTAAGTCAGAAGGTCCTAAAAGGCAGGCTGCATGCTTCTGAAGAATTTCACAGGTAGAAAACATACTAGAGTCTCTCTCCACCTTGCCTGACCCTCATTGTCTTTTAGCTCTCAACTCAATCCCTCTTCCTCAAGGAAATCTTTCCAACCCTAGACTATGTTAAGTCCCCAGGGATATGTATTCTTAACATCTATACTTCACTTTGTAAGCACTTCATCCAACTCAAAGTAAACATGTCTCTTGGCAATATTTGTTGAAAGGGTGCTTCCTCTGATAGAACGTAAGCGCCATGGTGGCAGGGGCCATCATCTCTCCCACTTTTACCACTGTATTTGCAGCATTTAAAGGAGTGACTTGTGCAGTGAAGCTAAATAAATAAATTTGCGGAACAAGGTATTGAACTGAAGTGCTAAAGTCAGGGAAAAGACGACTAACTGAATTCTAAGGAATGGAAAGAAAAAAATATATATATATACATATATATATAAAACTGGAAAAAATGGAAGCTGTGGTACATATACACCATGGAATATTACTCAGCCATTAAAAAGAATTCATTTGAATCAGTCCTAATGAGATGGATGAAACTGGAGCCCCTTATACAGAGTGAAGTAAGCCAGAAAGATAAAGAACATTACAGCATACTAACACATATATATGGAATTTAGAAAGATGGCAACGATAACCCTATATGCAAAACAGAAAAAAAGACACAGAAATACAGAACAGACTTTTGAACTCTGTGGGAGAAGGCGAGGGTGGGATATTTCAAAAGAACAGCATGTATACTATCTATGGTGAAACAGATCACCAGCCCAGGTGGGATACATGAGACAAGTGCTCGGGCCTGGTGCACTGGGAAGACCCAGGGGAATCGGGTGGAGAGGGAGGTGGGAGGGGGATCGGGATGGGGAATACGTGTAAATCTATGGCTGATTCATATCAATGTATGACAAAACCCACTGAAATGTTGTGAAGTAATTAGCCTCCAACTAATAATAAAAAAAAAAAAAAAAGGAAGCTTCCTAGAATCCCAGAAAGGGAATCTGCCTGCCTAGCCACATGGAGACATAAAATGAATGGGAGGATTTCATGGTATCATTAGAGGGCTGCTTAATAAAACTGTAACAAGAATTAAAGATCATTTAAAAAACAACAAATATTTGAATAGCTACCATTTATTGTTTTCTATCAGCTAGTTTAATGTATTATCTCATTGACTCTCACAGCTATTATCCTTATTTTATGAGGAGGGAACTGAAGTTTTCAGAATTTAAGGTCACCTAGTAAAGATACAGCAGAATCACTATTTGAATCCACATCTATTCATCTAGAGGACTCCAAAGCTTGTGATCTTCACCACTAAGTAAACAAGGTATTGTATTCAAAAATATTTTGTAACTTGTAGAGCACTTGGCAGCTTACATGCATGTGGATCAGGTAAACATAGTCAAACAGCCAGGTAATAGACTGATTAACTAGCTACCTAGCTAACTAACTTACCAGCTAACTTAGGAATCTGGAACTTCTCAACAACTGAATATACCTCTGTTTTATTGAATTATGTAAGCTTTCATTGCATGACCAGTAAAAATCCAAAATATTTTATTATCTAAAGACCAGAAATCTGGGTCTCCTTTTCATCCACACATGCAGGTGACAATGAAAACATCTATTTTGTCTCCTACTAACTATTAACTAATGTGTGTGTGTGTTTTTTTTTCCTTTTCTGTTAAGGCTTAATGTGACAGAATAAGTATTAAGACCAACATGGCCTTTTTCAATAAGTTCAAGGCTAATTGGACCAAGTAAAAGTGACTATTAGAATTGACTTTGTGCAAGTGTGCAAACCCTGGTATGGCCAGGATCTTCATGTTGTTTTGATGTAAAGACAGCTAAACCTCTAGACCTTTAGCTCTAAGAAGAGAAGATCCAAGTCCATTGATCACTTTTACATCTCTGGTGCCAGTTCAATAAAAAGCATACAATATGTTCACAAATACAGAATCAAAGTGAATATTTAAGATTCAGTTAATTTTAATTATAAAAGGTTAAAGGAATATTGAAAGCTATGGGCCAATATATTTATCATTACTATAATTGTCTGTTGTAGAACTAAGAAATACAGGACACTTTAGGAGACAGTGTCAAATGGGTTTGCCTAAATTTGCATTATTAAAAAATACAGTCATCGAGAAAGCATTTATTCTGCAACACAATGGGAAACAAATACAAACAAATAAATGAGCTAATTTTATTTTTTCCTTTGAATCTAGTTATCTTAGCATCCCATTGACACATCTTGATTGGCAGCTTTTAGACTACCATCGACTTTCAATTAGTATTTACTGGTATTATTATTAATAACAATCAGCATGTTTAAATTTCCTCTCAGGAGATGTCAATGGATTTCCAATTTTCAATAACAAGGATTTGAGAAATGATTTATTTGAATACATCTGAAAAATACGCTGCTGAAAATAAGAAGACTTTTATTTGTCCTCAAGACAGCCATTACCTCTCACACAAGTAAACCAGGGCAGAACACAGGGCATTATTTGTGTTCAACAGATCCTGGAGGTTTTCTGGGAGCTGGGTGAAAATCACACACACAAAAAATAAAAATTAAAAAAAAAAAAAAATAAGCTAACATCTCAGGAAGCATTCCTCAGATATTCTGGGTTTTGAGACAAGTGGAATTATTCCCCACTAATTTATACACCCACGAAACTGGCCTGTTGGCAAGTCCACAATTAATGTGAATGCCAAGTGGGAAGGCAGCTTTGTTTCATCTCAGAGAACACTTCGCTGAGCAGCAGCCTCCCCAGTTGAAAATGCATGCAATGTCTCTCTCTTTTAACTTGGAGCAGACGCTGGCATTTCTTCATCTCTATTCACTCTATCATTATGATGCATTATACAATGTAATGATGTAATACACCGGAAAGCCGAAATGTGCGTGCCTTGCCAAAAATAATAAGAAGAAAAGTATACAATTATTTTCTGCTATGAAAGCCACTATCACTATCATTTCATCCTTCCCCAGCCAAAATGAAAGCTTCCCTAATGGCTCAGTCTCTTTATGTTTGTGAATTGAACATGAATGTGAAAAGTAGGACGTCACCTCGTCTGTACTGAGTTAGAACTTTTAAATGATGTAAACAAATTTATCACTTGGGCATGGCGGGCTGGCTCCAGAGTCTGCTCCGGCCATATTTTCCATGGTGTGATTTCTGGTGCGATTCTAAATGTTACCAAGCCTTTATTTGTTAATAACAAATTTTCCTAAAAAGGGTCTGCCTTTTCATGTTTCATTAACATTAACCTACAATCACAAGCCACTGTTCTGAGCAGGAAGCACACTTCAGGCAAAAAGTCACCGTCTGCTGGTAGCTGCGTTCGTGGCTGATTAAATCAAAAAGAATCAAAGTAATAAAACCTCAGAAATAAAGCCAACTAATTGCTACATTTCCCCTCCCCCTTACTGAACGCTATTTTGAGTTACAGAAGCAGAAAATTGTTTTAAGAATCAGATATTTTTAATGCCTCACAAGAAAATATTCCCGAAAGATTGCAATATTGGGCAGACTTTTTTCATCCAATTCCTTCTGGTTCTGCCCCTCCTTTTCTTTTCTTCTCTCCACTACCTCCCGTTCCCCTGCTCTCATGGATTTTCTGGATAGGTTATTTTTACAGCATATCTAATGTTTTTCTTCATTATTACCAGGGACCAACCTCTTATAAATAGGAGCAAACCAAAAGAAGGAAGCTACATTCCTGATCATCCAGTTTGTTGGCAGAAGCTCTGTCAATTTGGATTTCAGCGACATTTCAAAATGATATTTTCAGCTCTGTTATTATAACTGTAATTGGGAAGTGGTTGATTAGATAGAGGCCAGAGAGGAATTTTAAGGGAGCACAGGGACCAGGGCAGGGGCATGCTGCCGTCCACTGCATTCTGGCTCCAGCATTGAGAAAACGGCCTGCACAGAGCTCCCTCGCAAACCCCAGCCACAGATCATAAAGCTCCTAAGTGGGCTGGCCACCCGCTTTATGCTGAAAATTTGTGGGATGCCATTTTTTTGTCTGGCAAAATTAGTAGGACTGCTTAACGTAATTAATTTTTATACTAAACATGTGTTGTTGTTTTTTTTTAAATGTACAATTATCAAACCATCGAAACCACAGTGGAGCACAATCAGATGTGCCTGAAAACACATAATTGACATAAAGGACGTGCAGGAAAATAACATGAAAACATAAAATAAATGGTTATTGCTATTTAGAATCTGCATTTAAAGAGGAGAATTAATCATAATTATGCATTATTAGCTAATAATTGGGTGGATGCATACAGGGCATAGCTTGTTTATTGTTGCTGGTGCTGCTATTGTTACTGTTATTATTATTTTCTATGGAAAATTCTACCAACCTGAGATTGTTTTGAAGACTTCCCTGTGATTACTCAATACATACAACCTGTAGACTGTTTTGCATTATCCACTAACCAGTGAAACACAGTCACCTCTGGGGAAGGCCCAGAAAAATCTCAAACATCTCATAGAAATACACCAGCAGGTGTGGGGCATATTTACTCATTCAGAAGAAAGTCAAAGAGGGGTAGAAAGTAAAGACTTATGGATTCTTCATGCAGGCTAAAAGCAGCCCAGAGCAGAAAGTGGACCTATGCTCAGTTATACTGATTGAACTGATTGGAGCATTATTCAATATTGCATTTCTTCATTCATTTCCTCCCTCCCTTTCACTCCTCTCTCTTTCTCTCTCCATATACACACATACACACACAGATACACATACACACACACACACACAGAAACATATGTGTGTATATATATATAATGTTTATAAGAACATATGTATATATTATATATATATATATCAGAAATGCAAGGATAAGACATGATGGCTTAATGATCATATACACACATACACACACAAACACACACACAGAAACATAAGTCTATATATATATATAATGTTTATAAGTACATATATAATATATATTATATATATATATATTAGAAGTGCAAGGATAAGACATGATGCCTTGTGACTGCTGATGATCAACAGTTATGTATAATATAAATTGTATTTTTATCACTGAGGGTCAAAGGAAGGAAAGAGTTCCACAGTTTAGCCCTTGGAAACTTCAGGCTTCACCACTCCAGTATGGCAGCCTTACGCTGCCCTCTCCACTCCAGTTCTTCCACTTAGGGAATATGTCAAACATCCTGTGATCAAATCTGTGTGCTGAGAAATCATGAAGACTACAGTGAAAGTGCATACAGCAGAAGAGGTGTCCTCAAAGTGTCAAAACAACCAGTTGGAAGGTGAAAAATGTGCTGACATAGACAGTTTTCTTGGTCTACATGAGGCAAAATAACTTTTATGATGGATTTTTTTGTTTGTTTCTTTTCTCCACATTTTGGTGTCACATAAATTGTCAAAGGAATAAGACACAGAAAAGGAAGTAACCAGAATGGTAAACACAGGAAGGGACAGCCAAAAATAGTAAGCTTGGCTAATTAATCAAGTTTAAATTTGTTACACATAAAAAATAACCCAAAAACTTAATAAGTCCAAACCAGTCCATTTATTTATTTATTCAATAAATATTTCTTGAATTTTTTTAGCCTGCTATGTATCAGACACTAGCCTAGGTCCTGGAGATTCTGTGAACAAAACAGACAAAATTTTGGCTCTCATGGAGTTTACATTAGGTATGAAGGGGGTGGCTGGCTGAAGAGGGAGACAGACAACAAAATGTGTGGGGTGGGAAGTTGTTATGCAATTTTTAAGAGGATGGTCAGTAAAGACATTTCTGAGGGTGTAAAATCTGACCATTTAGACCACTGACCTATTTAGATAAAAACTTAGTTCAGTCATAGATTTGAATGAGCTTTTCTTCTTCTGGGGCAAAGCCGATCAAACTGATCCAGCAACCTCTTGAAAGCATAATGTTAGGAAAAATTCAAAGGATTCCAGGGAATATTTGCATGAATTGCAGGTCCTGTGCTATAGTATGAGTTTAACAGAAAACTTTTCTCAGAATAATCCAAGCTGCATTTCTCTCATTTGTTTAAACACAGACCAGTCTGTCTGAATTCAGCAAAGTGAAACACCAAAAAGGAAAATGAAAGAAAGAGGTTAAACTGTGGTGGGCTCTATGTATAAGACAGAAGGGAGGTGGGGGGAGGATTTGGTCTTTCTAAGCAGCCAAATAATCAGTGTAGCTGGATGTACCTTTTTAAGCCATTTGTTTTCCAGACATTTAGACCCAAGTAGGAAGGAAAGTATGTATATTTCCAGTGACCATATTCCTGCATCATAATTTAGATCTTAGGACATAATAACTACTTCTCTAACTTATGAATTTATTTTATTAAATGCCTTTCCAAAAGAAAATAGTTACATAACTAAAAGCATGCACTTCACACACACACATATACATAATACATCTACATCCTTAAAAACAGTATTTGGAATTTTGAAATTGAAATATACTCCAAAAACCCAGAACCTATGGTCCCTATAAATATACCTCAAAATCAGTGTAACCTACATTATCCTTGTAGAAAATGTACTTCTTTTCTCGAATACACACAGTCCCTAGACTCTTAATATTGTATTTACTTATTTAAATACATAGTCTTAGCATAATGTAGCACCAGGCACATCCCTTCTGCCTCTCCTCCTTCCCCTCACACACCCAGCCAAAAGAGCAGGAAATGGTAAGGATCACTTCCTCTCAGAAGCTCCACCCCAAACCAGTGCAGAAGGCACCACTGACTAATAGTATACTGTGCGTGTACATTTGTTCATGCTCAGTCATGCCTGACTCTTTGTAACCCCATAAACTGTAGGCCTCCAGGCTCCTCTGTCCATGGAATTTTCCAAGCAAGAATACTGGAGTGGATTGCTATTTCCTTCTCCAGGGGATCTTCCCGACTCCAAGATTGAACCCATGTCTCTTGCATTGGCAGACAGATGCTTTACCACTGAGCCACCTGGGAAATACTGGAGGAAGTAAGTCCACATACTGTGCACACTAGAGGAGTCAGCAGGAATGCAGGAGCGGTAGACCCTAATCTCAGGCTCCTGGTGTCCCAAGTGGCCAGGGCATGTTCCCTCCTGGGTACCCAGGCCAATGGAGGGACTGAGGCAAGTTTCTCTCTCCATTTACACTGGATGTGGTATAAGGGGTGAGTGGTGTTCCTTTATTGTTGTTTAGTCACTAAGTCTTGTCTGACTCTGCAACCCCATAGACTGTATATCCCACCAGGCTCCTCTGTCCATGGGATTTCCCAGGCAAGAATTCTGGAGTGAGTTTCCATTTCCTTCTCCAGGGGACCTTTCCAACCCAGGGATCAAACCTTTGTCTCCTGCATTTGCAGGCAGTTTCTTTACCACTGAGCCAACAAGGAAGCCACATCTGTTTTTATTGTTATTGACACTCACTGAGAACTTCTCAGAGCAAAAGCCAAGCCCACATCAAAACCGTGATATTTAGGAAGAGGATTACATGTCATATGACCTCCTCTATTCCACTTCTCGTGCCTTCTTTTTACTGGTCTGGTTGGTCATCCCAGGGTTACTTTTTCACTCCATCCTTTGTTACTCCCTTCTCCAAGGTTTTACTATCAACTGCTTATCCTTTGGTGTAAATGCAAGTTTACCAGTAACCTCTAGGGATATCTGCAACTACAGTCTCTTCTGTCATTGAAAGAAAGGAAAGCATTGTCTCCCAAGGCAGGAGTTCCCAAGTTCTATATGGATGCTGTCCTGGGGGCCAAGAAACCTTTGAGATAAATTTCAACCAATCCACTTGGGTAACCCACTTCCAGACAAACTTGAGTTCTAATTAGCCTTTGGCAACTGAATGGAAATTTTCTCAAGATACATAAAATGTGAAGACGGAAATAATTTGTACAAAACCACCTGTCCTTTAACCAGGAATATCATCCTTTTTAAATGACTGGAAAGACAAGCAGAACCAATTTGGCCATGCACAGAGAGGATCTGCTTTCATTGCTGGACTGAAAAATTAAGTTGCTTACTCTTCTCAGACACAGAGTTGCTTCTCCCTCTTTGCTCCCCAGGTCCTTTGCTGTCTCATGAGCTTAGATTCACAGAACTGCAGGTGATGTGCTGTTGAGAATTTCTTCACCCTCTGCCTTGTGGGGGCACACAAGGGGTGAGAGGGTGAGTGAGTGAGGAGGAGTACAGAGCCATCCTAACCCTTCATGGAGAATCTATTCATTGCTGACGCAGAAATATGGCTCTGTTCACTCAGTCACCTCATGACTTTGAAGCTTGATTTGATCAAAAATGTTAATTATGCTTCTCTTTAACATGATTTATAGGACATTAGTGACAGCGGGGGAGTGTTTACTCCATGCAGGTAAGAAACCAGTCTCAGAGCTGCCTCTGATTTCCATGTAATTAGGAAAATTTGGCCCACCCAGGAGCCTAATAAGATAGCCACTCTCTTTCCCTCCTCAAAATGCAGAATAAGTCACTAACTGGCATGTTGCATCTCCATTTGCCTATCTTTTTTTTTTAATTATAAAATTTAAGGTAATCCCCCAAGTGCATTTGTATGGATGTGTCATCTATGAGTGGCTGTGCACCAACAAATGGGAGTTGGTAGCTAGCAACTACAGGTCTTTTGTAAATAAAAATTAAGTTACATTTCTTTTCTGGAGGGAGAAGTGTGTGCTCAGGGCACTTTGGGTATAAACTTTTATATTTTTGGTATAAGCTTTCCCACATACACATCTCTCCTTTATTATGTCTATGAGTATACATTTACATGATTGTGTGTGTGTGTGTGTGTGTGTGTGTCCATGCTTCATAAATACAGCTTTGGGAGTAAGAGCATTGCTATATTTCCTTGCAAAAAAGTCTGTGGAAGGCCCCTTCTTTCCTTGCTGAAATGACTGGAAATATGGAATGGAAAGAAGACTTAGGGCCTAAAGATGCGTGATGAACACAAAAAGAGTACGTGTTTCTATATTTTCACGGCACCCCTGTGAAAATCACAGGTACAGCCATGCAATGGTTATGCACTTTCCCTCTCATATATAAGCCCATAGGTAACCACATTTAGATACATCTCTTCTTCCATTTGTGCAAGCCTTTTTCGGAAACACAGCTCCTCAATCAAGAGCTCCCACCAACCTATACTTGTGCCTGTAACATACGCTATGTTCTAGGAAACTTATAATGTTGCATATTTTCTGCCGTTACAGCATGAAACATCTACACAGTATAAATAGGAGTATAATAGGACCTCTTTAAAGGGGTGAAGTCTGCAGCAAAATCCTGAACCCATTTTAAGGATGTGTAGCAAAAGGTTTGACAGCTACTCTGGAGAGAAGGGACAAGGATTACAAAGGAGAAATGGCAATCTTTATTCTCTTTTTTTCAATCAGAGCAGCTTTGTGTGAGGGTATACTGAGCTTTCATGTGATCAGTGTTTGAGTTTGTGTTGCCAGCAAGAAAAATTCAGTTTGTGCCACAATATATATGTGTACATAAAGAGTATATTTTAAAATACAATAAAATGTTCTCTCTGATTAGAAAAGAAAGATGAATTCTTCTGCTAAACCAGGTAACCCTAAAAGCGTGTTAACATGAAATACTAAATAAAATGCTACTCATCTATAATAAATCTTATTACACATTTTGGCAATTTTACTACTAACATAGTGAAGGTTTCAAGCAATGTTTGAAAATAGAAATCTTAAATTGAATCATTGTTGCATGAATATATGCAAAATATTCATTTCTAGCACTGTGAGGGTTGAGTGCTTTTAAATTGGAGAAATCACTCATGACTTCACCTTTTCATGCAAGATAAAGTTGTATGTGGTAACATCATTACAATGTCATGAAAGGAGTGGAAATCATACAACAGTTCTGCCTAAAGCTAATATACAAAAAAAGAGCTTCAATATTTTTCAATATTGTTCAATATTTAAAGGTGCAGTGCCAGGCTTTAAATATATTTAAAAAAATCATTAGACTTTAGATGTCAAGGAGGCCTTTACTGAGCTCGGAGACTAATAAAATCATTGATGATATCTCTTTAATATTTAAAGGAATTCATGTCTAGGTAGTCGCCTATTTTCAACTTCTGTCTCTGCAGATGAGGCTAAATATAGATTTTAAAAAAAGATTTATGAGTAGGTGATTATAGATTTTCTTAACTATAGCACTAAAATAAAACTATTTACCCAATGATACTGTCATAACAAGAGAAAAAGCATTATTACCTTTAAATAGGATTTTCTATCAATTCTTCAACAGAAGATAGCTTCAAAAGTAGCTAACGCATTTATACACACTAACAATCAGGGAATTCAATCAGTGAAAACAAATGAGCAGATTTTTAAATGAGTTGCCGAACCATGAATCATCAATAGAGAGTTAGAAAGATTGTGAGAAACTGAAAGATTTTTTTTTCATATTGAGGACAACAATAATTGTTGTTGCTCATGAATCTCTTTGCTTATTTTTTTTTCTATTTAGTGATAAAGAAAATTAAGAGCCAAAGTTCAGACTCAAAATCCTATGGTGTGTGTATATGTGTGTCTGAGTATAAGCATGTGCGTACACTGATATAAGCACAGCTCTCATTTAATTATATTATTTTTTAGAGTTACTCTGTGGGGGAATATTCATTCTAAGGTAAAGTAAGGCATTCACAGGCTCAACTTTAAACCCTGTTTATGTGTGAAATTGATAGCTCCATTTCTGTTATCAAGTCACTAGTCCAGCACTTTAAAGTCATGGTCTGCAAAATAAAATTGTCTCCCTTTTGAATGTCAACCCCTAAAACCAAATATTCCCATTTATTAAAATAAAAATGTAAATTTATAAATTATCATCCTATTTTTATGTAAAAGCATTCTGGAAAGTACCACATACCATTGTCACATGGCAAACAGCCCTCCCCATCATTGGCTGTTGCTAGGCTACCAGGAAATGGAATGGACCATTGCCAATGATGAATTAACTGATGAGCCAGGATGACAGTAATCTTTGTCACTGGATGCAGTAGCTGTCTGAGCCCTGTCATTTTCTGCATTTCATGTTAAACAGATATACCTAGATTGTAAAACAATACAAAGAAGAATCTGAAAAGAAAGAAGTAAACTTTGACAATCAGAGGGTGGTAGCTTTTTATATATACATATGAGGCTTATTACCTTCACTGAAGAATGGGATCCAACCTTCATTAGCTTTTCTTTATTAAATTAAAACCTGTGAGCTAATGAAACTTTGTTCTACATCAATAAGGCAGATTTGAAGGGATACCTACTAGGAAGCACTTTGTAATCTGTGTCTATACAGAGCAAAAATCTCCAGCTTAACTAAAAAATTCATAAAATAATCTGAATGTTGAGTCCTTGACATTTACCATCAGGGTATGTGTATATGTAAGAGTATCCTTACTGGGGGAATAGTATAAACAAAAATGACTGGCCAAATCTGGGTGTTTGGGCATTGTAGACTTTACAGGCATAAATAAATAGTGGCTAAAGTCCCCAGTGAATAACACCATGCCTACACAGCACACAAGATTTTTCCCTTTGAACAAACTAACTCAACAGAATTGGTTTTTTTCTCATGAATTTATCTAAAAGCATATTGCAGAGGTCCACAGTTTTGTTCTACTTGCAAATTCAACCTTCGAGAAGTTGTAAAATCTCAGAAAGCAAAGGACAGGGACTCAGAAGTCCTGAGCAGTGGATTTCAAGGCGAGACAGAAGTAAAGGGAACACATGCCCAGAGGTGTGTGCCTATATCATAGCAGAAAGCCACTAGAATATAAGGAAGTAAAATGAATCTGTGGACCCAGTGAAGGCATGAGGATGTCTGAGAAATTACCACAGTGAGACACCATCAGCCAGGAAATTATACTGCCACAAACATGGCTTGACTCCAAAGCAATAGACCAATTTCCACAAGTCAAACAAAATCCTATTTTCAAGCCATGAGAGGAAAAAAAATAAAGGGGGGAAATGCAGGAGTGGCACCTTTAGATACTGAGTGTATTTAATTAAGGGTCAAGAGGAAGAAACAATATGGAGAAAGAAAGACAACATCAGGTGGAGGCAATTAAAAGTTAAAAATGATGTCTTGTCCAACCCTTTTTGTATTAAGTTTTTCCCCAAACCATCCTGAAGACAGAACTCAACAATCTGGATTGACACTTTTGCTCATACCATATCCACTTTAAAAATTTTCAGGAATGGTGAAGCAGGGCACCCAAAGCTGGTGCTCTGGGACAACCCAGAGGGATAGGGTGGGAAGGGAGAGGAGAGGGGTTCAGGATGGAGGGAAACACATGTATACCTGTGGCTGATTCTTGTTGATGTATGGCAAGAACCATCATAATATTGTAAAGTAATTATCCTCCAATTAAAACAAATTAATTAATTTAAAAAAATTCAGGACAACTTACAACAACAACTTACTCATTATGAAATAGGTCAATTCTTTCAGATACACAAAGTGGATGTGAGCAAGTGACTGCGGGGATATATATATATATGTGTGTGTGTGGTTTCTGTGGTTTTAGGAAAAAGGAACCGCCAATGAGACAGAAACTCTGGGGTCTTGTTAGTCCTGGCATTAGTGAGAAGATGAATGGCAGGGGGTTCTTTGGACCTAATACTTCATAGCACTCAAGCCCTGTTCTGCGCTTTTTTGCCATGTGGGTTTTTGAAATAATAGATCATAACTATAGACCCAATGCATGTGGATGAGGATTGTATGCACTTAATATTTCAGGAGAAGTGTATGCAACCTAATCCAATCACTCTGAAAAATGTGGAAAATGGAAATGCGTAAAGAAACCTGCTGGCATGAAAGAGAATAAAGAAGAAATATCGATGAAGCTCTGTATGGATTAGGCAAAATATATTCATGTAACATTTGAATATATATGTATATCCATGTATATATTCTGAGCTATGTATGTTTATGTATATTTAGTGTATATGTATATATACCCTAGATAATCAAAGCATTAAAACAAAACAAATCAGGTCAGGAAGTTTCTTTTCTTTGAAGTTAAAATAGCTGCCTATCTTCTACTATGTGTTTTTATCATCTCATTTGTAAAGATCTATAGATCACTACAGATTTGAAATAAGACTGTAGTAGAGTCTGAAGTCAGGCAGGTTGATTCCTCCAGACATGGAAGCAACCTAGATGCCCATCAGCAGATGAATGGATAAGGAAGCTGTGGAACATATACACCATGGAATATTACTCAGCCATTAAAAAGAATTCATTCGAACCAGTCCTAATGAGATGGATGAAGCTGGAGCCCATTATACAGAGTGAAGTAAGCCAGAAAGATAAAGAACATTACAGCATACTGACACATGTATATGGAATTTAGAAAGGTGATAACGATAACCCTATATGCAGAACAGAAAAAGAGACACAGAAATACAGAACAGACTTTTGAACTTTGTGGGAGAATGTGAGGGTGGGATATTTCAAAAGAACAGCATGTATACTATCTATGGTGAAACAGATCACCAGCCCAGGTGGGATGCACGAGACAAGTGCTCCGGCCTGGTGTACTGGGAAGACCCAGAGGAATCGGGTGGAGAGGGAGGTGGGAGGGGGGATCGGGATTGGGAATACATGTAAATCCATGGCTGATTCATATCAATGTATGACAAAACCCACTGGAAAAAATAATAATAATAATAATAAAAATTTAAAAAAAAAAAAAAAAAAAAAAAAAGAAATAAGACTGTAACCAATACCATAAAAGTATCAGTAAATATTGGCTCCTCTGTCCATGGGATTTCCCAGGAAAGAATACTGGGATGGGTTGCCATTTCCTTCTCCAGGGGATCTTCCCGACCCAGGCATCAAACCCGGGTCACCCTGCATTGCAGGCAAGTGTCCCTTTACCGACTGTCACCAAGGAAGACTGGTTAGTAGATAAAAGTGTTGAATCTGGAGCCAGACCTAGGTACACAGGTAAAAGTTTCAGCTCTACTATCACTACTTAGTCTCAAGCACCTTATATAACCTCTTCTTGCTTCTTTTTTTTATCTATAAATTGGAGGGCGGAGAGGGAAGGTGATAACAATAATACTTACTATTGGATCACCTTATATTTATTTTTGAAACACTTAGGACAGTGCCTGGAACAAAACAAGCACTATTGTAATATTTCTCAAATAAATAAATACATGCATACGTAGTACTTCTCTAGGAAATTCTATCAAAAGAGATTTTGAAATCTTCTTTCCCACGAAAAGCAAAATGTTTCATCTTAATGGTTTGATATTGGTAAACTGCTGACTCACATGAATGTTGGCTAATGTTTCATTCTCTGTCTTGACAACTTAGTTCTATCGACCTAGTACAGGATAACTGCAACCCCTTGGATCTGCTTTCCTGACATCAGGGTGCTTTCCAGGCACCTGTCTCCTGGGATAAACTGCTAGTCACCTTGTCTACTCCAGGTTGTCATTTTCATCATTCTCATGTTTCTTACACCACCTCATGGCTTAGCGTAAAGATTGGGGTGGGGAAAGTAAGAGAAAGAGAGAGAGAGAGAGAGAAATTTGTTCCAAATGACAATGAGCAACATGTGATGGAATACAGTACAGAGGACAGAGAAACAGAGAGAGTAGAAAGCCCCAAAGGAAAAACCTATTTACCCACACACCTGGCCATAAAACAGCTGAAACTTGAGACAATGAGAGAGAGGGAGATAGAACGACTACTGTGAACAGGAAAGCAAATGCACAGCCTCTGGCCAGACTGTCCTAATGGATATCCAAAACAGCATTCATTCCTTCAACACAATTTATTGTGCACCTAAGAAGACCCCTAAAATATGATCAAAATAGTCAAAACTCACTGCCTGTATGGAGCTTACACTCCATAGAGGCTTCCATAGAGGGAGAAGCTAAATAATAAATAGCCTAGATAAGTAAAGCGTACAGTGTATTCAGTGATAACATGGACTAAAGGATGAAAGCAGGCAAGAGGGTTAGGAAGTGAATGGGTGCAGGCAGGGCTTCACACTGAACATCACCAGCCACAATCTGGTACATGCTACACAGGGCGCAGGGGTGGGGCTTACGCTCAGACCAGTTTTCTGATCACTTTCTGATAATCCTATTAGGTTTTACTTAAATGCTCCCATTGAAAGTCCCCATGAGAGTCCTGCCCTGACTTCTCCCATTCCACAGACCAAATGGTCTTGTTTGGAAATGGAAAGATGGCCCCAGTCTTCTGATTCTTGGCTCCTCCCTGTAGGCCAAACTCTGCACCAGTGGGGATAATACACTGAATGTAGCAGCATCCTGAGAAACTCTGATGCACAGTTCATCCTGCAATACCCAGAAGAGTCTTCCCCTCAGTCTTTCACAGAGCTTGCTCTCCGATGGCCTGTTTTTGCGGGGAGGGAAGTTGTTTTTGTTTTTGTCACTTTGGGGCCCCCTTTAGCTGAGAAAGAAGCCAGTAAAAACAGATGAGCATTTCCAAACAGGGAAGCAGTGTGCCCTTCTCTTCCACTCTCCTTCAAAGGATCATAAACAAGCTTCTGAGTACTCTCACAATCTCCTTTTTGCTTTTTTCAAAGACTTCATTATTTAAAAGCAGTTTTAGGTTCACAGCAAAATTAGGTGGAAGGCTAACACCTCTAGGTTTCTCCTATATCCCTGGACTCACAAAGGCAGAACCTTCCCCATAATCAACATCTCCCATCAGAGCGGTACAACTATTACAACTGATGAACTAACATCAACATATCACAATCACTCAAAGTTCATCATTTACATTAGAGTTCACTCTTGGGCTTCCCTTGTGGCTCAGCTGGTAAAGAATCAGCCTGCCATACGGGAGACTTGGGTTCAATCCCTGGGTTGAGAAGATCCCCTAGAGAAGGGAAAGGCTACCCACTTCAGTATTCTGGCCTGAAGAATTCCATGGACTCTACAGTCCATGGGGTCACAAAGAGTCGGACATGACTGAGCAACTTTCACTTGGTGTTACACATTCTACAGGTTCAGAGAAATGTATAATCACATGTATCCATCATTATAGTATCATACAGAGAAATGTAACTGCTCTAAAACTTATCTGTACCTCTTCTACTCATCCCTCTCAAGCCCAACTTTTCCTAGCTTTTTCTTCTCTTCTGATCTTGTCTCCTTATCTTCAATCCCCCACAAGAGTAGAAAGTTTAAAAAGCACCATTAGATTTGAGGTCTGAGGAAGAGAACTTACAGAATGATCGAAAGGGTAGGGCAGCTCTCTCATACCCTTTAAATGCTTATATTACAATTGACTGAGCGGATTTGTATTTCAAGGCAACATAATGTAGTGATTGCAAACACAAAGGGTGGACTCATACCATGTTCAAATCCTAACCCATGTTCTGTGATCCTAGGCAAGTTACTCAACCTCAGTCTACTCATCTGTAAAATTAGGATAATGGAAATATCCTAAAGTAGTTTTTAGAATTAATAAATGATACAGGTGAAATGTTTAGAACAGTGTCTAATAAATAACTTAATCTAAAATGTTGTTATTTTTGTTGCCGCTAACATGGCCCTGAAAGAGGCAGAGACTCAGGGTTAGATTTCTTTTGCCCATGAGCAACAAACCTTCAAAGCACAAGAAAAATAGAAGCCAGCAGCTCTTAAGTTTTGGTTCATTATAGTTTTATTTTCACCTAGTGGGGCAATTTGATAGTCTGCATACACATGGCAATCTTTCAGCATCACCCCAAGGTTAGGTCCTGTAGAGAGGCCTGGAACTGAAGCAGTAGGCACAAAATTCAATGCTTTTAAATAGTACTCAGAAGATAGGGATAACACACAGGGGTTTTGTGCTAGAACTCTCATTTCAGTAGGAGTAGAACACAGTACTTCAAGCTCTGTAAGTATGTGTCTCTCTAATGAGAGAGTGAAGCACTATTAGAGAGAAATCAGTCCCTTATAAACCCTCAGGTACATACTTCAAGGCCAGAAACCTGTATGAAAAGCATTCTTTGGAAAAGGAAATATGCAAATAGGATTTCAGAAGTAGAATCAGATTTCTTACCTAATAGGCCATATTGGTCATCTTTTGGTGGCACTAGAACCTTTGATGGTTCCAATTCTGCTTGGAACCTTAGAATTAAAGGAAGAAAGTCGATGTCTCCACCTGTTCAAATATAGATACTGGATGGAGTGAGTGTGAAAGTCACTCAGTCATGTCTGACTCTTTGAAACCCCATAGACTGTAGCCTGCCAGGTTCTCTGTCCATGGAATCCTGCATGACAGAATACTGGAGTAGGTAGCTGTTCCCTTCTCCACAGGATCTTCCCAACCCAGGGATTGAACCCAGGTCTCCCACATTGCAGGCAGATTCTTTACCATCTGAGCCACCAGGAGAAACAGCAACTGAACAGAGTGAAGTTATAAACACCCACACCATAATGGTGCTGCCAGGAGGAGAAGGCAACAACCCCCAGGTACAAGAGAAGTTGCCCTCCAATCAAACTTTCCCCAAGAATTTACAATAATTTAACCTTTCCTCAGCAAATCTAGACATCTACTCAGGGTTGTTAGAGAAATCTCAATGATGATCTACAAACAGCCAGATAGAAATAACTTGAGGATCCTTTTCAAGGGTCTTCAAGACTTCTGGGAACATGTTCACAAAGCCAGCAAAAGTTGGTGGTGGCTGTGTCTATGTATGAAATACACATGGATGGGGGAGAAGAAAGGTGGCTCTCCAGTGTATTTCAGGGGTGGGGATGGGGGTGGGGAATAATAATGGCTGAATTCAACTTCCTCTTTTCCCTGAATACCAACAAATGGGTTTGTATGTAGAAACAGAAATGGAACCTTCCCAAAAACATGGTATGATTTCAGTCCAGAAAAAAATTTATAGTCTCAATCACAGATCTAAAATCCAGTATTCCTGTTTCCTTGGTGCCCTGCAGAAGTACCTCTAACTAAAAATGTACAGGACATGGTTTCCTGCATGAGAATTTTGTTTCTTTCTCTTACATATGGTAATTTAAATATCCATCATGGTGCACAAAATCCACTTTCCCCACAGACAATCCTCATTCTAGTTGATTCTAGAGAGACAAACCTCTCTCCTTCTAATCTGTTTCATAGGTGTTCTGCCCAGTGTCCTGAAAGAAGAAGCCCAGCATGCATGACCTCTTCTCTTCAGTCACTCTTCCCCATTACAACTGTTTGACCAAGAATAGACACATGACCTAGGCTGCCTCAGATTCCTTCACCCAGGAATTTGAAATAGGGAAAGTGGGATTTGCATCACTTCAATGTGGGAAATATGAGCTGAACAGTCACATTTTAATAGATCTGTAGGTTAAGGCCACCATTTGAAGGCAGCGACAGTGCGCCATGTATAAGCAGATATGTAAACAGAAACTGGTCATCAGAGACGAAAATAAAGCACAGCAGCAAAGACAAGCTGAGAGGAGAGACAGTGGGATGAGAAGAATGAGGAGATACCTACTTCTGCCGCCATATCTGTGAGGCAAAGCTCTATTAGTACCTATGGGTTTCATGAGATGCTTGTGGAGTCTTTTGAAAACACCTACTTTAAGCTTATTTAATTTAGATTCTCTTTGTGCCACCTAATTCCTAAAACACGTGTTAAGTCATATGTAGACACACAATGGCATAAACTTCAATATACCTTGTTATGATTCAAAAGGCTGCTCACCATCATAAAGAATTTCACTGCATTAATACTAGGAAAGTGTGAATAACATGGGAGTTTAGATGACCAAGGACTTGCAATAGTGAGAAAACAAAATGGTTGTCTGTGAACTAGGCACTGAACAGCTCAGAGGAAGGAGTTATTCTACTCCCAGCATTGTTTCCTGAGAAGTTAGTAAACATGTCGATGCACTTAGGTAGCAGAGTGGTAAGCACAGTGGTAACCCAGAGAGGGAGATAAAAATCACCATGGATGATGAATGCTAATTGCTATCTTCATTTGTGGCACAACTGGCTTTAGAGAACAAACTTAAGTATCCCCTGGTCCCTGGAGACAGCTCCTCTAAATTGGGGCTTAATGAACGTTACAAAGTCCATTTCATAGAAAAAAGATGGGAGAAGCATGCTCTTGCCCATCAGAAAGGATCTCCTTCTAATTTACTAACTGTCCCATCAAAAATCAGATGGGTATTCTGACATGTGTGGGTATAATTAATAAATATGTATGAATATCCATAAATGACTATGGTCTGGATTTAACTGTCAACATTCATTGAACAAACATTTAGGGTATGGGAGATTTGATTTTGAACTCTGCCACTTATTAGCCAGGTGACTTTGTGTGAGTCTTAGATCTCACATCAATAAAAAAATTATAATGATACCAACTTTATTGGTGTGAGATTTAAATGACATAATATCTCTTAAGCATAGTCCATAGTAGGAACTAAAAAATGTGCCATGAGATTTTACTCCATACCAAACACTTTCACAGATTAACCATTAATAAACTCCTAAATGTAATCTTTTTAATATAACCAGTGAAGGAAATGGCGACCCACTTTGGTAGTCTTGCCTGAGAAATTCCATGGACAGAGAAGCCTGGAAGGCTACAGTCCATGGGATCACCAAAAGAGCTGGACATAACTTAGAGTCTAAACAACAACAATTAGAAAGAACTATCTTAAAAGAATTCCTTCCAGTGCTGTCTAATGTTTTACTCTGATATATTCATTGATATCTACATAAACCTAGAATATCTCCCCTCCTCAGGCCCCTTTGTTTTAATCATAAGCCACCTTTGCTCACCCTCCTAGAGACCACAGCTTTCCCTATTTCACATCTTCCCCATCCTCAACCACCAGACATTTTCTTCATGTTTCCTAAAAGACAAAAACTACACCAAGTCATGAATAATACGGTGGCCCCTTCTTGAAAAACCACTCTGCTGTTTTAAAACCCTAGGAAGGGATCTTCATCCTATTGAATCAAGTATTGCCTTAGCTACCATTTTCCTGTTAACTGTCCCTTGCTGCTCAGACTAAATGAACCCACCTCCTTTCTCTTCCACCCTGGCTTCCACCCCAGCCTCCTCAAAGATTATGCATGAGATCATTCCCCAAGGATCTTCCTTCATGAAAGAGGCAACATGAAGCTTCCATTAGGAAGCTTCTCTCCAACAGCAGAGCAGAATGTTAGTGACAGAGCCAAGCAAGGTGCACACACACCCCTAGCAGTGGTTTAAAGGATAACAGCTTTGCTTTGGGCATAGGTCAGGGGAACTTTGGTGTGGAGAACAGGTGGGCTACCTGACAACCAGCAGGCAGCCTTGCTTTTGACTACCACCAGTTTAAATCAGGATGTTTGGCAAATCATTAGTGTCTGCTAGTTATTAAACAGAGGAAAGTTCAAAAGCACACTCATGTTTTTCTCCCAGCCTCCCAGGTGGTAGCTGTTTCAAGCAGCAACCTTTTCACTTTGTGCAGCAAGACTTGTAAACTTCCCGTGGCTAAAACCATGTTTTCTAACTCAGTGCCCACAACTGAGCTGCAGCCTTGCAAGAGTGGCAAAACCCATATGTGAACGTCTGTCTGAGGGCTTGCCATTCCCTCTCCTTGCAAGTTTATTGTTGAAATTACTGAAATGTACACAAATGACTGCATTTGAAGGTGAAATTTGGTGGAAAAATAAAGATATAATAGGATTCTTTCTTAAATAATTTCCTGGTGTGATGTCTGTCTGAAAAAATGAAGTGAAATTATATGATGTCAAAAAATCATGTTTCAAAATGATTGACAACATGTGAATGTTTTGCATTGTGAAATGAGGTGGAAAATTTTAATTGCATGATGGGAGGACATAATATTTATTAGAACCTTGTAACTACAGAGGATTGCAATGAAGAGGACACAATTTTAAATTTGGCGTTAATATGTCAAGTCTAAATCTTAAATGAACATGCAGGAGTAAAATTCCCTATCAAAGCCTTTTCTTAGAGTGTATGATTAAGTTTTCAGATACTAATAACTAAACAGGATCGAGGTGTGGGGCACATCCATAGTCTGACAAAGAGGCTGGCTAGTCTGCATTCATATTCAATTCTGAATGGTATTAGCATACAACACATGCCTGGGTCAGGGACAGATAAAATTGATCCTTGAACAGGGCTTCCAAGAGAACTGGTTGTTTTGCTGGAGACAGAGAACTTGTAAAGAGTGCAGAGAATGGGAGAAAGGACTGGAAATTAAACACAAAGTGAGAAAAAGATACATAAAGAAATACATATAACTGGAAAAACAAAAATCTAAAGCCAAATTATTCTTTAACTCAACTTTGAATGCAAACAACTCAGCTGAGAATGGCAAATGGCATCCACATTTGTTGTTCTACTTGTCCACTTATAAGAAGACCAGAGAGGACAAATATTAAACAAATGAGAAGAGTGGCCGAGCTCCTCCTAACAGATGGCCTCATATCCCTCAATACCTTAATAATAAAGGAAAAAAGGCTCTGCTTCCCTGCAGGAAAGTAATGGTATTAGGGCCAAGGCAGAAGCTGGTTTCTCTCTACTCTCCCTTCTGACACTCCCAGAAGTCTGTAGCTTTATTGATCAGATCAGAGATGGTAGGAACACTCTCTTTCCATCCAGCCCCAAATCCCACCACTCAAGGAAATGCTGCCTCTAGGTTTGTAATAACTGCAGTAAAAGAGTGCTTTTTTTTCAAGGGGAGGGAGGGCATTTCTGGGGACATCTAAGACTGCCAGCATCAAGATCATTACTAAGATTGTAAGAAAAGAGACATTTAAAAAAAAAACAAAAAAACAGTTGTTACAATACCAAGCAGGAAAATGATAGGGAAGCATCTCTTTCTCTCTCCCTCTCTCTCTTTCTGTCTCTGAGGTTGATGCTGTGCTTCCCATGAATATGGCAAGGACATAAATCACCGAGTTGGAAATCCTAGAGGGTCAGTGAATGGGTCTATAACTAGTGGAGCAGAAGAGGTCAGAAATTAAAATGGTTAGCAATGAGCAATAAGAAATCTGAGCAAGGCTTAAAGAGGAGTTGGAAATAGATACTTTATAGCCTCTTTCTTGCAGAATTGAGGAGCTGAGCTGAGAGTAAAAGAACAAAGATTTGGCTAAGAAAATAGAAAGTCACCATCTTGTGATCTATTTTTCTCTCACAGACCTGTGTTTTGTATATTCCACTTATCACAATGTCACAGGTACTTGAAAACCAAACATTTAATAATGTGCATACAAATGTACCCCTTCTTTTAAAGTATCTTTGCTTTCCTGGATATGATTAGTGCATGAAAAATTTCTACCAGATAAAGACAATATTTTTTCATATAGTCGCTACATTAATTGTTAACCAAAATAATTTTCTTTTCTCATGGTAAGCATAATCATTCCAATAAAATTAATACCTCATCTCATGTATATAACGCAAGGCCCAAGATTTCTTAAATGCACTGTTTCCCTCCCAGAGAACATAGTTTAAATAGTGTGAATTCAAAACTTCAGCGGTTTCTAAATTGCAAGCCACCTAAGACTTATCTTCCACCTGCTCATATTGTTTGCTGCATTCTGATCAGAGAGGGAATTTGCATCTCTGAACCAACAGATATAAAGTGCACAAGAACATCACGAAGTAATTACGAGTTTATGACATCATCTTAATATTACAAGGGAGAGAATGAAAGGCCCGAGAGAAACGTGCGATTTCCCTTTTGGGAAAACATTAATGGATGCTTACAATCTGTTTTCTTTTGTTTGGATGTTACAACCAATAATACACTTTTATGTCTATAAATAAAGACTAAAGTTGAATAAATCCAACAAACCCCTGAGCCTGCAGCCTGGAATCTTGACTCACATTCAAGGCCAAGATTTATGAGTCACTTGCAGAGAATAAGTTGAAGCTGCAAGATTTGGGGGGAAATTATTCCACATGGCGATTATTTGGGGGAGTGATTATGCATGCACACCTGATCACCATGTCACCTGTTCCAGCTCGTCCAACATGATAAAACATGGCAATTTGCTCTATTTCCCTTCGCTTGCACAACAGAAACTGATGCACACAACCTCACACCATTCATTTTTAAACGCACTTCCTTGTCAGAGGCATCCCTGGCTTCCCACGTTAACTGACTTCTGGAGATGTTGGGCAATGATTCATGTGAATGTCTTGATAACTGCACAGGTAAATGAGGGACACCAACACTAACAACCAACGGTCGAAAATAAGTGCTTTCTGGAAAGGTATTTCCCATAATCGTGCTTTTCTCTTGGACTGTATTTGCCACCTCCAATCCCCAACTCTCCATACACCCACTTTACACATGTTAAACCACAACTAGGGCCATTGGGAAAGTCCTCGTGGGTTGTTTGAGCCCATTTCTCCTGCACAGGGGTGTCTTCAGAAAAGGGTGGGCTTTCCTTTCCTTCAGATGAGTCCCCTGAGTGCTTTAACTGCCCCTAAATACTTGCAACTCTTCCAGTGACAGGGCCTCAGCCACCTCCCCAGGCCGTTCACTTCAGTGCCCAACTGCCCTTACTGGGAAGGAATGTTTCCTAATGTCTTCTAACCAACATCTTCCCCTTTCCTTAGTTTCAAGTTGTTACTTCTTATTAGACCATTCTCAACCACTGCAAACAATCCCCTTCTTTCCTAAAATTTATTATTGCTCAAATGTTTGTAAACAGTTTGCAGAGGCTTCCATCTCTCCAGCCCCTTTCCCTGAAAGCTTTAAATGTTATGTTCCTTTAACCTTTCTTAAGAGGTCATCTCTTCTAATTCTTTTATCTTTTTTGGTCACCCTTCTCTGAGTTCTCTCCAATTTACAGTATTGATGTTCTCTTTATAATGAGGTTCCCCAAACACTATGCTGTGCTCCATGAGTGGCTGCCAGAAGAGGCATGATTAGAGAAACTCCATTTTCCTATAAGCAACACCCTCCTTCTCTGCTGAGTGCCCCAGTAGAGCATTTGTCTTTTTCACAGCTGCACTACATTATCTAAATACACTATCAGTCCCAATTCCTTCTCCCATTTGTCTCTTGAAGACATATTCACCTAATCCAATGTTTTACTTTGCTTCCTATTCACCCCAGCCCCCTGAGCCCTCAAACCCAGATTGTTCACGACTTGAATCCAAGACTCCTTGAGCAATTAAAAGAAAGCTTGAACTTCTTCAGTTATCAGGGCCCTAGTCTATAATAAACTAGACACAGGTAATCGTTAGCTGTGACCCTTTTATTTACAATGCCATCAGATTGGGTTTATTTTTACAGCATTGTTAGAGATTAAGAGCAAAGCTTCTGTCTTCATCACATTGGTTTTACTGTGGGTTAGGACCTACGGTGCCCCACTTCATTTCCTGAGACCCAAGCAATGAGCACAGAATCATTTCTAGTAAGTTCTGACTCTGATTAAAAAACAATCTTTATGAAATAGAAGCTAATAAAATTGCTTTCCTAATTACCCTGAGCTAGTTCATTTCCCAGCAAATATAATAAAATAGAGTTACTTGGCTCCGATTCACAAAATCTGAACCCAAGCTCGTTATTAAGGCATTTAGCAGGGAAAAAAGCATGTGTGCATAAGATGCTGTCCCATCAAGCAGAATGCAAGAAGCCTTTTGAAGTTTAGACCTTTGAAGTTTGAAGTTATTGCTGCATTTTTTTAATGCAGGTATTTCTGCTAGGGAAAATATACATTGGAGTCATTTATATTAGTGGAGCAGAGTACATATACTAGTATAATCTTTGGAGGAGTATTTTTGTTGAGAACAGCAAATCTACTTAAGAAAAATATTTAGATCCTTTACATTGTACTTGCTATTCTGCAGGGCTATTATACAAGGCAGAAAGACTTTTACGTAAAAGAATAGAGTAACTCATGTCCCAGGGCTACTGCCATGACTTAGGCCACTCACAAATCTCTTTCATCTATTTAAAGTGTGAGATTCTGATGAGCATAAATGTATGAAAACGTTTAGGGATTGTTTTTTTTTCCTCTCAGTATCTTATCATTCACTAACATGGACATGACTTGCTAATATTTCTAATACATGTCTGAATACCCTACTAGCAGAGGTTTAAAATGCTCCATTCTCAGGGGGAAAGAATACAATTATCAAAATTAAGAGATACTTTAAGAAGAGCATATCTATTAACTAAAGGGGAGTTATTCACATGGCAGAATCAGGTTGGTCAGCAGAGGAAATTGCTCCTCTGCTTGGCAATATGACACAACCTTTTTTGTGATCTTGCCAATAGAGTTACAGCTCAGGGTAACAAAAACATTAAAGTAAATACAGCCAGGAATGACTCAGAAACAAGAGCCAAGCCCCTATGGCCAGCACTAGGGATGCTAAAGTTTTCTTTCTCCTCTTTGGGTATTTGCCTGAAACCAATCTCTTAGAGCTCAGGCTAACAAAACTGAAATGGGGAAAGAAATTGCCTCTGTCTTCTACCAGGGAGTGCAGCTCTTTTTGGGGAAATTTGTGAAATTCCACCCCCTGGGCAAAAACCATGGCTTTTTGTCAATATGCCCCGGGTGGAAATCTGACATTTCCATAATGATATGACAGATTTCCATCTGGGAAAACTGCCTTCTGTTTTCACAATGAATTTGAAGCAAGAATGAAAAATCTTTCACTTTTGTCTATAAAACTATTTAAAAGAAAAAAATCTGCACTTTTCCTGCCTTGAAATAATGGAGTGGATATTAAATGAGAAAAATCTGTAACTATTTTGAGTTCAATCAAATCATCAGTGATACTTAGAAAGAAAGAGAAGAAGGGAACTATGTAGAGAATAAATCCTTCCAGACAAATTTGTTCCTGTTTTTTGATAGTTACTAGCAGATGAAAGGAATAACGTACGCCTAGCAATAAGTGAATGTACATCAACGGTATACAGCTGGAATTCAAGAAAAGATTGACAGAGGGCATCAGTAAGTCTATTTTATGAAACTGGTTTTAATTGATTTTGATGGGAGTATTGTCACATGGATTGAAAATTTGGTGAAAGATGATAAACAAAGAATAGCAATGAATGAAAAGCAGAGGGGATGATATCGGGGTTAAAATGAGTTTTGATCTCATTTCTCATTTTTAGAAATGCAACAGGAGAGTAGCGATCTGGACAAAAATGGAATATGCAAATGTACTAAATGAAGGTGCTTCAATTGCCAATGAGAGCTGGAAAACAGAATCTCCTTAGAGAAGTAGGAGGTGGAGGTCTGAGGAGAGAGGGAAACAAAAACCTAAGTAGGGCCTAGAAAAACTGCAGCCAGGACCTTTTAAGGGGAAACTATCAAATACACAAAATGAGTAAGCAGCTCACAGGCTTTTGAAAGCTGATCCTGGCTCAACATTTGAAGTTGCTTGTAGTTTTGTTTTGTTTGCAAGGGATGAGGGTGGGGTTGCACTCTCCCTGCCGTCTTCCTGAAGTTGTCAAATCCTTGAATGAGAATCAGGGACTCTGGGGTAGGGTGGAATTTTTTTTTCTATGAAAAGTTAATGATCCCAGACCCTGAGAAAACCAGACTATTTTCTTTAATGCCTTAAGGTAAACAAACCTCACACTTTCTCCTTACCACCTGGGAAGCCCAGGAGCCTCGGCTGTTACTTTTGGTGGTAAGCATGGTGTGTTGATGTTTTTTCAGTAAGACCTGTAGATTAAGACCATCCTGCAAGTTTGAAGGCCACCGACCAACTGAAAGTAAACACAGAAGCGGACGGGATTACAGAAGAAATCAGAGGTGAAAGGAGTGGAGGAAGTGATTTGCTGGAGAAAGGCAAGTGTGTCCTCATGATTAACACCAGGTCGGCATGCTGCGAGAAGAACGACACAGACACAGTGAACGTGCGGCATCCGGGTTGCCGGCACATTCTAATGAGCACGATGGTCAAATGCCCTGGGTTTGCCATATGTTGTGGCCATATGCATATCTGGTGAACCAGATGCCCTGCTTTTTTTCCCCCATATTGCACCATTTTTCTCACAGCATAAAGACATGGCTTAAGTGAGAAGCAGGAGGGGGCAGGGGGTAGGCAATGATAGCTTGTTATTCCAAAAGGGTGTCGGAAAGAAAACGTCCATAAATCCATCCATGTTCTAATTCTGTTTCAAATATTTAATGAGCACCTACTAGGTTCAAAGAGAGTTTAAATAAAATCAGGGTGATACAGTTTTCTTGAGTTTACTCAGGAGAGGTTAGAGATACTCCTGTACTTGCCATAAATTCTCTCAACAAGTCCTCTAGTCATTCAGTAAAAGGATCTGATGCCGTTTGCCATTTCTAATGTTTATAAAGTCCCTAAGGGTTGAGAGGGGGCCATTTCTGCATGGCCCTCTTTCAAGTGGTTTCCTCCACCTGGAAGATTTTTTCTCTACCCTAATGCCCACCGCTTCTTCAATGCCACTCATTCATTGAATTAGTGGTCATTTTTGACGGCTTTTGAAACTGACACCATTAAAGATCCTGGGGATACCAAAGTGAGCAAAAAAAGACAGTCCTCCCTCACAGGACTTACAATCTAGTGGCCTAGGCATTATTCAAATAATCAGATAATGTGCAATTATAACTGGGAGACATGCCATTAAGGAAGTAATGGGAGCTATGAGAGTATGAGACAGAGACCTGGCCAATCCTGAAGAAGGGTGTCATCTTGAAGGCACTTCTTGCAGGGCACCCCTTCTGATCCAAGCCAAGGGTGCACGGACACTCTCTCTCTCTCTCTCTCTCTTTTGGAATCCTGCAGCATACTGTCAAGCTCTTAACAAGGTCCATCCATGTTATTTAGAGATCTGTGTGACTTTCCAACCCTAGACAACACAGGTTACATGTCCATCTTGGCATTCTCAACAGTACTTCAAGTCCTTAGTAAATATGAATTGAAGTTAATATTTTATACATCTCAAGCACTCATCAGCAGAGAAAAGAAATATGAATAATATAAAACATCAGGTAATTGAAACACCGTTATGGCTAAGTTTCACCATGTCCCAGACTACCCCAAATTTCACAATGAGCTGCTGGCAAAAATGGAGGCAGTTCTTCTAACTTCCGGGCCATTACACCTAGTTGGCTTATATGTTTAAAATGAAACTGAATTTAAAATCATTTATTTCAAGCATCTTTTGACTCCCCTTGAAGTCAGTCTAGCCGTTCTAGAGCACCAACATAGAGAGGCTTGGAGTTATCACTTAAGTGAATTTCCACCATGAACTATAGTCAAGATGCTTACAAATCAGCCCTACAAACCAACATTTACATAGGGCAAATACTCCAAGATCAATTGTAAAAAGCATGATTTTTCTTTAGCCGTACATGACCTGAGAAAGAAAAGGGTGGGGAAATTGGCTAAGGAAAATGTCTAGAGATTTAACTCAGGTACAGCCCAGATATGTTTACGTTTATCTGTGTTCATCATAGACTCAGCCAAGAGGAGATCTCCTATGAAGTCCTGAGATTATTGACAATGGTCTCTGAGTAGGAGTTCCTACATAGGAATGCAAGAGAAATCATAGTAAAGTCTCAAATAGAATGAGTCTATTTGCAGAAAAGTACAAGTTGTGTAATACAAGATTGTTCTTTAAAATAATCTGAAGGAAACTAAAAGTAGAATAACTAATCAAGTCACCATTCCATCTTATTCTCGGATATTTCCATTCTTTCAGTTCACTGAGTTCTGGGTAGCATCCCAGCCCAGTCCCATTAAGCCTGAGTGAAGACAGAAGCTTGGCCCTGGTATCTCCTATTCTGACCTTCCCCCCTATGAGGAAAGGGTTCCCTTAGTGAACGGGTCTCTACAGATCAAGCACTGGCCCTTTTTACGGCAGATTCTAAAATGACTCCTTAGTATATTTTTTCAGGTATTTGCAGAACATGAGAGAGACTGCTTTTGATTTTCTGTAAATGGGTCATTTCTCAATTCCTAACAGAAAACTCACCCCTAGTATTTTCCTGTTCCGGGTATCAGGTAGGGGTTTGGGTGAGGGAAGTATCAGAAGAAATGTGATGCCATAAATTTCAAAATATATTTAAATTATTCTCTTCTGTTTTTCAAGGCCTTCCGTTTGGTATCAGTGTAACTGAGTTGGCTCCTGAACCCTTTCTTTGGTTTCTTAATTGGACATTTTATAGATCTGGGGGTACACATTCAATATGTCTAGGGATAAAAAGTCTAACTAGCCAATAATATCAAAATAGGACTGGAACCAGGAAAGAATCACTTACACCTGTAATCCTCCTGCTCTACTTTTCTGTACTTTTTTTTTGGCAGGTGGGATGAGGGAAAGAGTGCAGACCCAAGGTCTGTACCAGCAAAATAAATCAGAGAACTGAGGCAGCTAGCATAATAATCCAGTTCAAAAAAACTTTAGTGACCTGAATTTTTGCAGACTGGATGTCTAATAAGCACTCTTACCTGTTAATGGTTTTATTCTCCATGCCCTTGTCAGCGTGGGGTTTTCTAAGTCACATTTCTTAGGTCAAAGATTTTAGGTCCGGGATCATGTTATTAACAGTAGAGTCTTCGCAAGCATGGCAGAAGAAGCAGAAAGACATTCCTTTCCCTCCATTGACAGATTCAAGAATCTAACAGCCAGCATGCTGCCCAGAAATAAAGAGACTATTTCTAATGTGAATCTAGAGAAACAGCCAGTGGCAACCACATTGCCTATCGGCAAGCAGTCCTGATCCTCGCCTTGAACCGGATGTAGCATGTGATTAAGTGTCAGCTCTTGGATAAAGTAAGTGTATCGGTCAGGGTCCCAGCAGGAAACACAGTTTGTCTCCAGATGGTTCGAACCAGGGGACTTTAAAGAAGGGGCTACTGACAGAGGGCTAAATAGAGTTAAGGAAACAAACAAGGAATAAGGAATGATCAGAGAGGCACGTGGGGATTCAGGTTGGCAGGAGGCCCTAAGGGATGTGGATAGGAAATTCCTTCCTGAGACCAGTGAGAGCCGGGAGAGAGGGCCTGGAAGCAGGGGCTGCGGTGAAGCAGGGGTGCCGCTGCCACGAGAGATGTGTACTCAAGGGGGCAAGGGGGTGGGCAAACCCACCTCCCCACCTTCTCCCTCCAGATCATTCCAGTGCCTCCCACTTGCCAAATCCAACCAGGAGCCACGGTCAGCCTCTGGGGACTTCAAAACCATAGAGTGAACTCAGGGATGGGGAGCAAATGAAGAATAACTAGTAAAGTCAGTAATGTTCTTTAGACTGTGTAAGCTGAACTACGGCTAGTGCTTTACCCCACCTGAGGCACAGGACAGTCATCCCACATCTTCTGTCATGTCTCCTTACATCCCTCAGCCAGCGCTGGACACTCTCCCCTGTCTAGCCTCTCTCCCAATACCCTTCCCACTCTCTTCCAAAAACTAGTATTTGTCAAGGCTCTCCTGACCTTATTGTCCCTCCCCAAGCCTCAATTCTTTCTACCCTCATAATCCTTAGCAGAAGGAAAAACCACCATTGTGCATGTGAGTGTGCATGCACACTCAGTCATGTCTGATTCTTTGCGACCCCGTGGACTATAGCCTGCCAGGCTCTTCTGTCCATGGAATTTTCAGGCAAGGATACTGGAGTCGGTGGCCGTTTCCTCCTCTAGGGCATCTTCCCAATCCAGGGATTGAACTGTCTCCTGTATCTCCTACATTGACAGGTGGATTCTTTACCACTATACCACCTGAGAAGCCCAACATCCACTGTTAGAAGGTGAAATTATTAAGTCTATACTTTTTCTACCCAATAGGTAAGTAGTTACTGAGCCGTATTAGATATCAGGAACTATATACTTCATGCTTAGGATACAATGGTGTATTAAAAGGACAGATCCCCCACTCATACTCCGGCACTTTCAGTCTAGTAAGGTACAGAATGGTGAGCAGAATAGTCACAAAAATATATATGCAATTATAAACCATGTAAATGAATAAAAAGTACGTTGAGAATATATGGCAGACAGACCTAGTCTATAAGCTATAGAACTTTCCTAAGAAGCGATGCCTGAGTTGAGACATGAAAAATGAATTAAAATTAAGCAGGCAAAAGAAAGTTTGAGGAAAAGGTACAGAGTGAGACTTCCAATAGAAATAGACGTGCAAAGGGCCTGAAGCAAGCAGAGCTATATTGTTCTTTGTGATGGAAGATCCATGAAAAGGGACATGGACATCCAGGCAGAGGTAGTTCAGTAAAGCTGAAGCCTCATTCTAACACATCTATGAACCTATTTGACCAACTTTTTAGAAACTTAAAGAAGTTTCACTGAGAATAAACATGAGGCTGCAGCATTTTAAAAATGCATGTTTCAACACTGAAGCCTTATAAAGATCATATTAGTTCCCGCAAACCCCCTCCCCAACAGTCATGGGTTTGCTGAATGTTGTTAAATAGCCTGTTTTCCTAAGGCAGAGAAAATATTAAAGAGACAGGTCTCTGAGCTATATAATATTCTGTGAACTTCTCATATCACCTGATTATTCAGAGAATTGAAAAGCTAAAGGATTCAAGTTGCTTTAAAGAACAATTAAGAACTGAATGTTATTACTTTTTTCTTTGTCTAGATTTTTTGTTTGCTTTGGACTCTTTTGGTAATTTGGTTTGGGGTTTGTTTTTGCATTTACCATGGAACAAGTTTTGTAAGTGAGGGAGGGAGGAGAGTGCTGGGCTCTCTCAACAGGTATGTGCAAGCAGAGAGCGGATATTAGTAAGTGTTCACAATCTTGTTTTCCTGGAGCTCCAAAGACCACAGCCACGTTCTCAAACCAAAGCTGTTTATTACCTTGTGCTCCCCCTGCTGGTCCCAGGATCACAGAACCAAGGTGTTTATAGAGGTGAGTCTCCAAATTCTGGGCTTCTTCAGTCAAATCTGCCTGCAGTGCAGGAAGATCTCCTGGAAAATGAAATGGCAACCCACTACAGTATTCTTGCCAGGAAAATCCCATTGACAGAGGAGCCTCGTGAGCTACAGCCCATGGGGTTGCAGAAAGTCAGATCCTACTCAGCCAAATTCTACCCAAACATCTCTGTCACTTCTGGTTCCACCAGTTTCAGGAGGCCCCCTACCCTTACCCACAGCTCCAATACCCATTTCTCCAAAACTGGGGTTCCCCTTTCTCTTAACTCTCAAAGCATGGATTATCTTTGCCACTCGAGGCAGCACTTAACTGAAAATCCTCTTGCTTTGTACTCTGTCTCTCTTCTTATCAATATATTCCCTGATCAGTCCATAAATTTCTACAGGTCAATGACCATGACTCTGAATTCTTTTGAACCACAGAGAATCCAGCTCAAAACTAGGCAAATTTTGGTGGATTAACACCAGAAAGAAATGCTTGGTGAACCTGAAAACAATTAGCAATTGAGAATAAAAAATACAACCATGCCCACCCTCTTTTAAAAGAGAATATCACAGATAACATATTGAATAATATTCTTTGTCACCAGATATTCAACTAATATTCATTAGCTAATATTTTTTTTCCTTTTCCCTCTCTGCTGCTTCTTTGCCACTAATGATAGACCCAAAAGTTTTTGATCAAGGTTCTATATATAAACACAGCACACACACACACACACACACACACACACACACACACACACACACTTCTCTCATCTCTTTCCTCTTTAAAAGCCAAAGCTCCTTTTAAACCCAATGATCATTCCATGTTCAGGAGACCATAGGACTGTGTAGCCCACATGACCAGCCAGGCAGAATGATCTCCCTTATGGGGTTGAACCCCTTCGGACTTTCTGTCCTAACCTCAACACCTCAGGTTATGGGTTTTTTTTTTTGTTTTTGTTTTTTTTTTTTGCTGATACAAGCACTGGAGGTATCCCCATGGAGACATAAAAAGGCTTCTGGTTTCTACTTAATAAGGAAACCTGAAAATATACAAGACCCTAAATGCATGGCCTCTGAGAGAATTTTCCCATGGGCAACATCAGGTGTAAGAAATAATTAGGGAGGGCACAGTCATACTTAAATTAAATTTCATATTATATTTACTTGCCAGCAAAATACTATGCCAAAACTCAACTAAATTTTTTTTTTAAATTATGTCTTTCCTTTGTTTTTCTTTTCTCCTATATAATGATAATACAATTGCTTTGTGCCCTAGATTTTCCTAGGTTTGGCCACTTTTTTTTTTTGGTGCTTGATCTTGAAAATAATCTTGATCCATAGGCAGAGGAGAGAGGATAAGTGGCTTGTCCAAGGTCACAGAGCTAGTTAGTGGCACCACCAGGGCTAGAATAAAAATATCCCTCCTTACCCAGTTGCCTATCTTAATGTAGATCTCAAATACCAGAAATATGAATTACAAAGTATGGGATGCTGAGTCAGGGAGAGAATGAATCCAAATATTTTGAGAACCAACAATACTTTGCTAGTCCCCAAATCATCACAGAATCCCTATATTGCGGATGCATTTCCAACTGGAGTGCTTCTATCCATGGGACTTGGATAATGGTACTTTCTATTTATCAGACTGTCCACAAGAACTGAATAAGTAAAGGGATGCTTATAAAGTACTTGGAGATCCCTAAGTGCTATGCTGATGATGTCAGCATCCATGGCAAGATAGACTGTTTTACATCAAGCAATTGTAAATACCGGTGGCATCTGTAATGTCTAACTAGAGCAACTTATGGGTTCTCTTCTTAACTTTGATTTTGACTTGTTTCTGGGCCAGTATCTTAGATCCCTACCCTTACCTTAATGCACTTTTTATAGTTTAATTTCCTTTTTGTGGTGCTGTTTGGAGTTGGAATTTTTTAAAAACAATATGACTCAATTGAAATCAGATTTCACCCAAAGAAGTCACAGAGAGGCTCAGTCTGAAAACTGCCCCATAGCCTGTGCTCATTTCATAGAGAATCCTGTGTTGAATTTGCTACCCTTTGGTTTCTACCTGAATGACTTGTTTTTCTCAGCCTTGTGATGGTGCAGTACTGGGAGTTGATAAGCAAAGCCTCCTGAAAGCACACACAGCGTGGTGGTGATGGTGGTTAGTTCCTCAGCCGTGTCCGACTCTTTGCAACTCCGTGGACTGTAGCCCACCAGGCTCCTCTGTCTGTGGAACTCTCCAGGCAAGAATCCTGGAGTGGGTTGCCATTTCCTTCTCCAGGGGATCTTCCTGACCCAGGGACTGAATCCTTGTCTCTTGCATTGCAGGCAGATTCTTTACTGCTGAGCCCTCAGGGAAGCCCACAGAATGTATTCTTCACCCACAAAATCTTTGTGGGTAACATCCTTTTTGCAGCCCCTATTTAGTCCTTCCTGATAATGTGAACTCTACTCCATTCCATGGTTAGGGCTGCCATATTCATAAAGACATGAATCTCTAAGGAAACTTATTCATTTGCACACAGGACCAGCCAGCAATACTTACGAAGCAGGTTTAGTGCCTGCTTCTACACAGCTTCTCTGCTGAGGCCACAGCATGTAACATTCCCTCCAGAAAACGAGAGTCCTGCACTGAGAATAATCAAATGCATATATCAGAGTGGAGAGGAAGTGTGTAGTTCACCCCTTGTCCACTCAGTTTCCCCAGGAGAGAATTAAGACTTTAAAGAAATAGTGGGGGAAGAGGTCTGGGGTAATGGAGAGAATCCCAGCAGAAGGTGATCAAAGGAGGAAGAATGATCTACAAGAAGGGAGACCACAATAGGTCTTGCCCCTTCCCATTCACTTGACCTTAGAATAACTGCTTAGTCTCCATGGGTTCAATCTAGAGAGTGGGGAAAACACTAGAACCCGCCTCATAACATTTGTGTGTGTGTGTGTGTCAAATGAATAACATATATGAGTGAACTTGGGGTTTGGTGGGGGGCCTGTTACAGCTTTGGCAGTGATAACAATGCTACTTCAGGGACAGCCCCCAGGATCCCAGTCATCCTGGGGGGAGCAGTGGAGAAGAGGAAACTAGAAAGGCTAGAGCATGCCAGGGACAAGCTCTGCTTCCATGACATTGCCCAGAGTAGTCTCTGGGGACACTCATATCTCAGTGATGAATTAACGAGCTAATGAGATCAGACATGCTGTATATACACTGTGCTAATTTTTTCTTTAAAGTTTTCATAAATGGACCAAGGCTTACAGAAGAAAGTCTTCTAATACCATTAATAGTATATGTCTTCCACACCATACAATTAGTTGTTTGGAGGGAAAGAAAAATCCGTAAGACAATAAGAGAATCATGGATGAGCAAGAGAGAGGTTTATGTTATTTTTCCTTGAGTAAAATACTTGCATTTATTGAACCACTTTAGGAAATCCTTTCTTTAAGATCAAAAAGTCTTGGCTCTTGAGTTGGAGATGGGGAGAGGGTTCCGGGAAGGGTGAGAATTCCTTTGAATTAAGATTATTTACAGAACAAAGTTATGTTTAATTGCTCTAATTATTTTTCAGTGAAGATCCTCACATAGGTACTCAGTGATTGTTAAGGATATTACTAAAGATTCCCTGCTTACATCAGGTTTCAGAAGAATGCAAAACATCCTAAAGGTAAGGTGCCCTTTCCCCATCCTCCATCTTCTTAAAAAAAATCCACCAGGTAGAAGACACAATAAATTATTTATTCTACAGAAACTAGACCTTCTGTTTTAACTTGTTCATCTATTAGAGTTGAACTGTGCTACTGTTCTTCCAAATCTGGCAACAGGTTTCTGATAATATCACAATCTCACTATATTAATTAGTTTTTGAGACCCACCCCCACCCCCAGCAATAAAAAAGCCTAGTCGTTTAAGGTCACAGTTTGACTTATTTACATTTGACGAATAATTTGGCAAACTCCGCACTGAACCACTCCATACAATAGAAAATATATTGTCATTCAAGTTAACAAAAGAATCTTTCTTTGCCATCTCACTACAATGGCCCTGCAAATGAACATCGCCTGAATAAAATCCTAACCACATTTTCACTCTCATTAACCACAGTAGGGTAGCACACAATTTGCCCGGCTCCTGCTTAGACCACTGTGCACCATTTTAGTAGCAGCAGTTTGATGGGTTTTATGGCAGGTGATATATGGAGTGGGAGTTTCGGGAGTCGTAAACAGAAGGCACTGTGTATCACAATGTGGTTTAGGGATATAATGACTGTGTTGTAAAGCGAGGGATGACAATACTGCACTGGGCTTGGGGTACTGAACCAATAGACCAAACAGCTCAACATAATTCAAGTAAGAGTGAAAAAAATCGTAGGAAGGGGTGTGTGTGTGTGTGTGTGTGTGTACGGGCACACGTGTACATGTATACACATGTGCATGTTCTAGGCCTTCTAGCTTCCATGAATTACTTTCGATGGAAAGGATCAGCAGAAATATAGGGAGAGAGATATGGAGGGGAAAATAACACCAAAATAAACTTTCTTTTCTATCCAAAGAATCCCGGATGGCAGAGAGCTCAGATTCTGTCTAACTTACAAGGTCCCCTTCTGCCCAGATGGCAGGGAGACTTTGAGGGGGCTAGCAAGTCTTGGGATTCTTTCTGTTAAGGTCTCTCAGTGTCCTGGGTGTCCAAGACCCTGGGTGTCTCTAAGTTACTCCTAGTCACTTTCTCCCAGAAGGCTGGGCCTGTCTGGTATTCTCCAAACAAAAAATGGCAACGCACGGCCTCGTTCAAAGAAAACTATACTGAACCAACAAAGGAGGGCTTGTGGCTACTGACTTGCTATGTGGTCTTGGCCAACTCACAAAACCTCTCTGAGTCTTCATTTCCTTTTGGCACATTATCCTATCTTACTGACCTACTACAGGGATCATGTCAGATTGTGGCCTGAAATTCTAAAGCAAATGCCAACATAAATCATCATCTTTCTCACCATCTTTGCCATCACCACCCTTATCATAGAAGTATAAGCAACTGAGACATTAATGTGCATTTTGTTCTCACCACATTTCCCCTCCTTGACTCCCAAAGAATAGTCAAGCTCTTTGTGTTCCCTTACTTTAGCCAAGGATTGTAAAGACAGAAAGTAGAAATTGCCTGCACAAAAATCCCTACCTGGCTTTTTTTTCCCCAATAAGTTTGAGCTCTTTGACATAGGGAAAGAAGCAAATGCTTTTGAGTTGAGGGGTTTCCAAGAGATTGGAGGGGGTGTGACTCCAAGGTTCTGTTGCATTGCAACAGTGGTCACCAAGGGAAGGTGACAGGGCCGCTGATGGAGAGTTGCCCAATGCACCTATACAGGCTGGCCCCAGATGAGAAGGCTACCAGCCTTGGCAAAAATATGATGCCATGGAAGCACTGCATTCACAGACTGAAAGGAACCAATGAAGGTGAGGGTGTGAATAATACTCTGGGTGAACAGATACCAGAGGGGCCTAGAGAAAATCTTTGTCCCCACCTCTCCACCAAATGAAAGAGACCGCATTTCTCATCTGAGCCAAATCAGAATGAAGTTGATTTAAATAAAATAATGCTGCCTGTATTTGTGGCCTGAAGTTCAAATCTACTCTATTATCACCCTGGATATTTGTATCAGGATGAGAAGCAGACCTCAACCCAGGTTTAAATGATACATACTAGTTGGCAGTGATATTCCTATCCCTGCTTACTTCACCTTTGCCTATTACTCCTTCACCAGTTTGACACAACCAAGGACACTCAAAAAGACCCTCACAACCCTCCCCAAAAACCCCACAAAGATAGTCCAAGAACAAAGACATCCTTAAGAGTTCTCAACTTCCCAAGGAAACTGCTAGTAGGAAGACAGCTCCCTTCAGAATGTTGACGTTCCAATGCATTTTTTAAAATCTCCATGCAATTGCGTCATCCCCCCTCCACCCTTTATATCTGCAGGAATAGAACAGAGAGATCCCACTGCACCTCAGGCCACCCCCGGCCTCACGTCGGTACCAGATGCCATCCAAGCACGTCGCCATAGTCTATGTGGAACTGCTGCAGCTGTCACTTCATTTCCTCCTTCCGTCTTAACTAGGAAATGACTGACCCACATGTTCCACGTATCTATTCATCAACAGATCATAAGCCCAGTCTTCTGAGATCCTGTGACAGGTCCCATTAGCTGTGAGCTGCCCGATAATGTGTATAATCAGTTGTTAATGGCGCTATGCTATTCCGTGAGAGTTGGGCCATTAGTGAGTGTCAGTGCAGCCCCCACCTGGCTCATACATGGCCTCAGAGATGCTGCATGCTTCCATTTGTGATGGTTCCCACACAGGTGAGAGGTGGGTGGATGCCTTCCAAAATTACACATTCCAGACACCTGCTGTCCCTTTATAGACTCAGTTTGAGACTCCTATGGTAAGCAGGCTTATGGATGCTTGAGTTATAAGGGGAAACAATATGCCATTTGGAATGATAAAACTCAGTCCAGAAGCAAATAGATAGGTCCCTCTGATCCTCTAGGTACTTTGAGTCACAATAAGATAACTGACACTTTGGAGATAATCTTAAAATTTCAAATCCTTCTAAGCATAGATCTCAATGCCATTCTATATACAAATACCTTATAAGGGTCAGACACAGCTGTACTCTATAGCTGTGGAGAAACGTCAACAAGGTCATAGAGTTTAGAGTCCCCCTGCCACACACACATACCATAAATACACACACACTTCTTTTTGAATAAAGATGTCCCCACCCCCACAGCTTGCTTCCATACTTATTCCAAGACCTCCTTGGTTTCCTTTATATGTTTTGTAACTATTTCATGTAAGGGCCCAGGAGCCAAGCATACCAAAAGCTTCAAGCAAAAGAGAAATGTACAAAAACTCTATGTCATGAGTTTTCCCTTCATGCTCACTACAAAATCCATGCCCATCACCCAGACAGGGTGACCTCTAGCCTCAGCCCAAATTCAGACACTTCAGAAGTGTTCCCAGCTTAGACCTTTGTAGGTCAGAATTTGATTTATTTGGGAAAGGAAAGTTTCACTGAACCTAGAAATCTGTCAACCGAATCCAGCCAATGCTCAAGTGATTTACATCCACTCGACGTCCCAGCTCTGCCTATCAAAGGCCCTAGAGTTTTTACTGCTGCCTCCATAAAAAAGAAATTTAGCACTAAGGACTTGCCAAAGGGTCATCACATGTTGTTGGAGGGAAATAAAAAATGAGATATTTGTAAAGTGCAGAGAGAAAGCATGAGGCTCAGCTTACACTCTCCCTCCAGTCTAGCTGCCAAGAAACTGCGGCCTGGGTCTCTTCTTTCCGGAAAAGTCATTTCCTCAGAACGACTGAGGAAACAGAGGTACTCCCAGGCCTTGGAGGGGAGTAGGACCCCTGACCCAGCTTGGGGTCCCAGGGGAATCACAACAGCCCTGGTCCAAATTCACCCCAGAGTGAGATGGCTGAGACCTTATACATCACAATGGTAGAGGTGGGCTGGAGAGGCCAAAGCTCTGACCATGAATGGCCTAAAACACCAAAACACACTGTTCAGAATCCTTTCCCAAGGAGAACTGGATCTAAGACGCATTCAGAGGCATCAGGTGCACCAGCTCCAAAAGACACCAGACATCCTAGACCTACTGCCCAACAGGAATGGTAGATGAAAATGTGAGCACTCCCTGGGCAGTGGCTCATTCATTCATTAGAGGGGGGAATGCATTAAGTGCCCACCACATGCCACACCCTGAGCTGAGGATGCAGAGATGAACCAACCAAACTGCAGCTTGTGCATTTCTGAACCTTGGCAGAGAGTGAAGAACACGCATGGTTTGAAAGGTGAGCTCAAGGAATAGGACCAGTTAGGGAAGGTCCAAGCCATCTGGATAAGATGACTCAGTTGTCAATGCCTTCTGATGGACCTACACTGTTACACAATCCCACATTCTGATTCTGCCTGAATCTCTGCTTGTTCACGAATGCACCCATTTATTTAATCATGCAGGCATTTATTCAGTCAACCAACATTTATAGAGGGCCTAGTATTTTCTAAACGTCATGCTACACTCTAGAGAGATGATGCTAAGCAAAACCAAGCATGATCCTTGCCTTTGCGGAACTCACTAATAGTTAATTGCAAGTAAATAACTAAATGTAGAATTTCAACTATGTAAGTGACACAAAGGAGAAATTCAGGGTGCTCTATTAGAGCCTAAAATGAGGAAGGAGGGATCATTTCTCTTGGTGTCACTTGTTTTGTGTCTCTATCCCCTGTAATTCCTATAACTGGAAGTTAGCTCTAAAAGCATCATGGGAAAATGATCCCTCATTTCCCTGATGCCTGACTCTGATTGGGAGGATGAGATTTTAAGTAGATAAAAGGAGGAGGAAGAGTGCTCCAGGCACAGGCAACTGCAGCTACCAGCACTGGGTGCTGTGTGGTGAGTAGCAGGGCCAAAGAAAGGCCAGGGTTGTGAAAGCCCAGCATGAAGCAGTCCCTGGAAGAAGATACGGCTGCAGGAGAATACATGGGAGTTGGATCACAGTCTTTAGGAATTGCAACTCTGTCCTGGGAACCACGACAAACTTTTTCAGGCTGCCCCATGATCATATTTGATTTTAGAAAACATCCCTCTGTTTGCATGATGGAGAAAAGAAGAAAAGGGAGCCATCACAGATGCAGGGAGACCAGTTGGGAGTCATTTACAGTCCAAGCAAAAGATGGTTTGGCTCAGTTAAGGGTGGTGCTGTAGGTGGGAATGGGGAAAAAAGATGAACATATTAGGAGGTAAAAGAAATAAAGATCTGGATTGGATATGTGGGGTGATAGGTTGTCTAGGTTCTGGTTTGTGTAACTAGAGACTACAGCTGCCCAAACCACAATCTACACTGTGGTCATGATCTGTGTTCACAGCTATTTCTCAGCTTGCCTGACCCTTTTGCAACCCACATGTGCTCAGTTCTTCACTTTCAACCTCGGTAATGAATGAGCTGGTCTCAACCTTGACCTTCTAGACTAGGTCTCCTGACAATGTCCTTCAGAAAGTTATCTGGCTTCAGGTGCCATGATATCTTCACACCTCTTGCTTAGCCCCTGAGCATCCCTCACCCCTACCTCTCCACTCCTGCCTCAACTTCAGCCAACCAGATCTTTCCAATTCAAGTTGCTGCACATTCTGCCACTCTGGTTAAAACCAGGAGCAGATATTCCTTCATGGTTGGTTGCAGAGTTGTATTCCTGATAGATAACATTGTGCTTTCATGATTGAACACACAAAAATGAGTCAATTCTCATTCATACAATAATGGAGGAATAAGTAATGGTGCTATTCATTGAACTACTATTTACCAAACACAACGTTATATACTTTATGTAGTTTAAACTACTTAAACTTCACAATAATGCCAAGAGAAAGATACTATGATTATTATCCCCATTTTACAGATGAAGAAACCAAGGCACAGAGAGATTAAGTAAGGGCTGACATACAGAGACACTGAACCTTGCCCGTCCTTCAGACTTTAAGCTGCAGGGTCCTTTCACTGAAACGTCTGAAACACGTTGAAGAAACTAGAGAAATCTACAAAGATCACCACTCTGCTTTATACTGGTGTCCAGTCCAGGGTATGTAGGTAGTAGTATTTAGAAGAGTACAAGCTGGATGAACTCAGCATCTTTTCAGACCATCCTCATACATCACCGTGACCAATCCCAAACCTATGCAGTTGCGTCTTCTGCATCTCCAGCCATGCTTCCCCAAACCTTTACGTGTAAACTTGTCTCCAGGAAGTCTCACCAAATCTACACAGCTTATTTTCAGCATCTGGTATCTTTACTTCCCTTTTCCTTTTCCATAATGCTCCCCCATAATATAGAGTCTAGGCTTGCCAGATAAGACACAGGATCCATAGTTATACTTAAATTTCAGATTACAACAACAAAAATTTAGTATACATATGCCCCATGCAACATTTGGGACATACTATACAAAAAATGTCTTCAGTGTTTATCTGAAATTTAAATTTAAGTGAGAACCTGTGTTTTCATTGACTGTATGCTCAGTCACTCAGTGGCGCCCAACTGTTTGCGACTCTATAGACTGTAGCCCGCCAGGCTCCTCTGTCCATGGGATTTCCCAGGCAAGAATACTGGAGTAGTTTGCCATTTCCTCCTCCAGGGGATCTACTACTCAACCCAGGGATCAAACTCATATCTTCTGCATTGGCAGGTGGATTCTTCACTGCTAAGCCACCTGGGAAGCCCCAAAACCAATAAAAAGTAAAAGTTTTATGAGGAATAAGCAAGTCACTAAATTTCAAAGTATCACTCTAAATTGCAAAAGGAGAAACATAAACCTACCATTAAGAGTGCCTGCATTTACCACCATCACAAAATGATCAAACTTAAGATTACTGGTAGTAGGATGTCTTGATCCATATGCCTCTAGATGAGAAACAGTGTCAAGTACATAGAACCCCTGTAAAGAATCCTAGACATCAAGGTTTAATGATAACCCCATCACGCTTTTAGAGCTAACTTGCAGTTATAGGAAATACAGGGGCTAGGGACACAAAACAAATGACCCCAAGAGAAGATGATCAAGCAAATCCGGATAATTAGATATTATATAAGATAGCTGTCCTGGTCTATTTCTAAAATCTATAGATTTTAAGTGAGGTACTGTTGGACTTTTGCAAATTAAAGAAATTTAAAGAAACATTACAACTAAAAGCAATACATAAAGCTTGATTGGATTCTAGTACTGAAACATAGCTATAAATGACGTGTAAGACTTAAGAAATTATTCTAAGGTGTGGTAATGGTGATAGGGTTATTTAAAAGAATATCTCAATTTTCAGGAGGTATATCAGAAGCACATAGAAAGAAATATCATGATGTGTGCAACTTATTTTTAAATTTCCCAGTATATACATATGCATGTATGTGTGCATATAAATGTGTGTGTTTGGAAATTTATAGATAAAACAAGTAGCCATTGTTGAACCCTGGTGATCTCTGTGTAGTTCTTCCAACCTTTCTGTATGTTTGAAAATGTTCATAATAAAAAGATGAGGGAAAATTTTTCCTCAAACCTGACAAGTCAGCCTGCTTCAAGGGGCAATTCTATCTCTAAAATAATACCACCAGCTTGCAGAGTCCTTATGATACCACAGAGTAGCAGGCACAGTGGAAGAAAAGCTTTTCTCTACAATGGCAAGAAAGTATTTGTACCATGAATTTAGAAAATGTAATCTGAACAAGACTTAGCAACTGAACAACAACAACAAATCTAAGTGTACCCAAGTTTCAAGTTTATAAATTCTAGATTAAGATGCCCTAGGCCTGTTCTTCATTCTATAGATATGGTATCCTCCACCCACCAGAGGACCTCACCTGAAAGGTGTACATATATACGGGGAACAAAGTGGGTAAGAGAGTGCCCATATAATTAAATCAAAGGTGTATCCCTTCGTGCCACAAGTGTAATGCATGGCTATGGGTGAATGGCTATGTAAGATAATGGGCTCTGCTCTCATTTATAAAGCAGAGATGGTATGATAGATTAAATTAGTCACAAACACCCTTTCCTTCCACTGGCGTATGATTTGCCCTGCTTCTTAGAAGGCACAGACTGCTTCCCCACCCAACTGTCAAACTTGGTCATGATTTCCTTTGGCAGATGCATGAACCTGAGGCAAACATCCAAGTAGCAACTTCAAAAGTGAATGAAAGTTTGCCGCTTGCAACAACATGGATGGGCCTGGATAGTATTAAGTTCAGTGAAATAAGTCAGACAGGAAGAAAAATACTATATGTTTTCACTTCTATGTGGAAGCCAAAGAAAAAAACAAATAAATATAACAAAATAGAAACAGACTCACAGATACAGAGAGCACTTAGTAATTACTAGTGGGGAGGGGCTGGAGGAGTGGCAAGGCAGAAGAAGGGATTAGGAGGCACAAACTACTAGATATAAAATAAATAAGTTACAGGGATGTAATGTACAGCAAAGGGGATATGATCTATAAAAATATTGACTCACTATGCTGTATACCTGAACAATACAATATAATATTGTAAATCAATTATACTTCATTTTTTAAAAAAAGTGATGACAAAGTTCAGCCCGCTATTGCATTTTTCTTGTATTGAGAACACATCCAGAATAAGGACTGCTCCTTCAGCCAGGGTCCCAGGTAATATGAACAGATCCACAGTTCACTTTCAGCTGGGCACAGAGCTGTCGTCAACTTCTGACCCTCACAAAATGTGAATGAGAAAGATGTTTTACTTTGTAGTTGCTGTTATTTGGAGAGAGTTGTTACTCCAGCCATCACTGACCCTCCCTGAAGATATGAGCAGTATGGACCTTGCACGGTTAATATTCAGATCTAATGATATAATGCCTGAAAGGCAGGTAGCATACCACCTCACATAGAGTCACTGCTCAGAAACTGGAAGCTGTCGTGACAGATCTGTTTCTCCAGGTTCATCCACACTTATGTCAAGCACACTGACCTGATGTTCAGCTTGAGCCCCCAACACGCTGATACCAATTTACCATAGACCAGTCCCCACACTCAACACTCCGTGTAATCGCTTCTTTCTGCCACTGTCACTGGTCTCTATTATTGTCTGCCTCCGGGTTGTCTGTGTCTTATGTCGCTGAGCCCGTCTGCAGAGTGGCCGTTCTCCTCTGCAGAGCACATGGGTGATGGCACTCACGCACTCATGACCTCTGCCTGCTTGGTGTCCAGTTTCTCAGCTGACTCCACCTGGCACCGCATTACTGCCTCACTCCAGACTTCCAGGTCTCATGACTCTCCATCAGAAGAAGAAATGCTGGCTCTTTCTGGCTGTGCTATTATGTGTGTGTGTGTTGAGGCAGGGTTGGCGGGGGGAGCGGGGTGTGGGTCATGAAAACTTCTTGCAAAAGTACTAGGGTTCCTAGCAATTTTGTGTTTTTAGTTTTATTGTGGCCAGGGTCCGGGGTACCCCCAGGTGACTGGGTCACCTGAGTTTTAGTAGAGCCTTCATTTTTCCAGAACTATGGTCCTTATTACCAAACAATCTCATTATGGCTAAGCTAAGCTGAACCACTTCTACCAAACTTCCTCATTCTGTGTGTTTCTCTTAAAGCTCTGCTCTCCTTCTCTACAATCTTGTATCTGCTGGAATCAACTCTCCTCAAGTTTCCCAAGTATGTTTGCATAAGTCTGAGCCCCAGCGATGGAAAGAATTTTTATGCTCTCCCCACAGGCTCATGTAAATTAGTGGATGGTCAGAGTCTGCCCAGATGATGTGTGCAATGGAGTGCTGGCTTCAAAGTCACCAATGTCACACACAAGTCTCACCTCACTTCAGACATGACCCCTATTAACCAAGCATGGTTTCCATATTCTAGCTGATAAATTAATTTTCACAATAAATTGCTTGAAATATTAGAGCATTCAACTGGATTAAGATAATGCTATTGAAGGAAACATTCCCAGACCAGGGACCCAGGAGGTGCACACCTGATTCCCACTCCAGGAGTGTCCAGCCCCGGTTCTGTGGCTAGCTGGCAAAAACGTCCCTGAACGAGCCTCTTCACACTCATTTGAACCATGAGTGAGGCCAGGGGTCAGAACACCGCGAGCTGTGGGCCCAGCCTGGCCTGCCACGTTTTTGTCAGTCAAGTTTCATGGAGTCAAGCCATGCTCACTGTGCAAGTACTGCCCACAGCCACTTTCTTACTACAGCAGCAAAGCTCAGTGTTGGTGACAAAGACAGAGTGGCCTACAAAGCTTAAAATATCTGCCTACTGGCCATTTAAAGAAATACTGAGGTTGCCCTCGAGTGAGATGATCAGTAAGGTCTCCTCTAGCTGGGAGAGTCTCTAATTTGCGTGCTGTACCCAGCTCCATTAAGAGTTGCAATATTTAGGGAGAGGTGTCTGGAAAAGAACTCATCCTACCCACGATTTTGAAATGTTGATGCTGCAGCCATTCCACCGAAAATATGGTTCATCAGGCAGGGATGGGCGTTAGAGGGAAGAGTATCTTTTAGAAGCAAGAGAAGCCTGGAATGGTTTGCTATTTTAGCTTTTCAAGGAGACCTTGTGTTTGATACTGAGAGTGAGTGAGTGTGTGTGTGTGTGTGTGTGTGTGTGTGTGTGTGTGTGTGTGTGTGAAGTTCCATGTATCTACTTCTGTTCACATTAATAGAAGGCACATGGTTCCTTCAAGAGGGAAAGTATCTTTCGGAAAGAGCATAATTTGCTCTAGTGGATAACAAATAGTGGGAAGCTTTCTCAGCAAGCAACACAGTATCTGGTTTCAAATTCCTTTTTCAAGCCAAAGAAAATGATGATGATCTCTAAGCCGTCGCTGTTTTTTTGACACAGACCTGAACTCAGCATTCTAAACAGGACTATGCAGAATTGGATTACATTTCATCTCCCTCAACCATCCATCTTCCCTTCCCTGCTCATTTGCTGGGGCTGCAGAAGTATTGAGTGCTCCGGGACAGACTTGGTTTTCCAAACCATGCAAGTCATTATGAATGGCCTTGTGTCCAGGTAAAGGTTAAGGAGGTCTTTTGTTGTTCTAGTTTAACTTGTCCCTGCCACTGCAGCCTAATCATTCCACATAATAATAGGCCTGATACACAGGCCCGAGTCAAAGTCACAAGTCAATAAATCCATTCCTTCCTTCCTTTCAGGCAAAGTGTTGAATAGTACTGAGTGCGCAGTGTCACCAGACCCCGTAGTCCATCACATCAAGGTCGTCTGGTATACAGCACATAAAAAAAATAAATAAATAAAACAACTTTCCTTCTTTTCAGTGCCTTGCACATCCAAGAGAAGCATTGCTGTCCCACACACAAGGGTGGATGAGAGAGGGGTTGAAAGGCAAAGATTGATCATCCTGGTTCACAGAATCCTGAAGCCACTGAAATGGAGAGCAGGACATCAGCTACCTCTGCTGTCCTCCTCATTTTATGAATACAGAAACTGATGTCAGAGAGCGGGAGGATCTGTCCATGATCATGTGGCCAGCACTTTTCAGAGCAAGAAGACTGGAACTCACGTTTCCTGACTCCAAGTCCGGGGCCTGGTGTCTGCTTTGAAAGGGGGAGATGGGGGGTGCAAAGAGAGAAAAGGACAAGAAATCTCCCTTTCCCTATAAAGAAAACAGTAGCCATTCCTGATCCCAAACACACAGAGTCCGTTCTGTATACTCAGATAACACCCCATCTGTAGATAAACTGTGTGGAGTCACACTCTGACTCTGTTTCTAGAGGAAAATTATCCAAACATCTAAAAGCCTTAGTTTCCTCATCTGTAAAATGGAGATAAGGGCATCAATATCAAAGGGCTGTTCTGAGGCTTAAAAGCATTAGACAATATCTGACTCATGATGTGAAAGTGAAAGTCACTCAGTTGCACCCAGCTCTTTGTGACCTCATGGACTTTACAGTCCATGAAATTCTCCAGGCCAGAATACTGGAGTGGGTAGACTTTCCGTTCTCCAGGTGATCTTCCCAACCCAGGGATCGAACCCAGGTCTCCCACATGGTAGGCGGATTCTTTACCAGCTGAGCCACGTGGGAAGCCACATGGGAAGACTCACGATGATGGCTCAGTAAACGCCAGCTCTTATCGTCATCACCACCATCACCAGGACAATGGCAGCAGCTGTGTTTTAGCCCGCAGATGGCTGCCTAGTCAGCCTCTCTTTCTGCACTGGGCAAGTAAGCTCTCAGCTGCTCCAGTGACACAAAGCACTACAGCTCACCAAATTATCTTTTCACCTCTGGTGTGAAAATAAAACCTGCTGAAAGAGATTCGTTGGAAGTATGCAAACCTGAGTTACAGTTTGTTTACTTTGCTAAGGGACTTTCAGCTCTTCCAGGTTCATAAATTCCTCGTGGTAGATGGAGGAAGGATTGTAAATTAACTTGAATAATAGGACCACGTTTGTGTACCTTCCAAAGGTTTAAATTGCTTTGAAAGAAGAAAAAAAAAAGTTACCCTTCTCATCTGCTGTCTAATGTTTTTCCCTTAATTAGCAGTTGGATTAGATACCCTCGGAGGTGAGGAACCAAGGAGAGATCTAAACCAAATATCAAGAATTTCTCCTCAGGGACCTGGAGAGCATCTTTCCACCATATCTATGAAATGAACATAATAACGTGGACTTGATGCCCAGATCATGCCAAATACCTGTCTCTTTCTGGCAAAGCCTGGGGTTCTCTGACATAATCACCATCTAGTATTGCAAAGTCTGTGGCAAAAGGAGACATACTTCATGTGTAGGGAAATGGGCTTTCCCTGAAGAATTAAGAAGGTGTCTGAAATCTGTATAGCACAGTGCCCTGCACACAGTTAGGCCTTCTTTATAAACCTCTCATTTCTCCATAAACCTCTTCTCATTCATTCTTCACAATTCTGAAAGCCCCCATCTTAGAGAAGAAGGCTGTCAATCAAGGCCCAGGACAACCGCTGGGAGTCAGCTCCTTAGGAAAGAGTCCAAAGGTCTGGCTTCCATGCACTGACCTTGAGCCAGTTTGAACTGAAGAAGAGATTTATTCTCATGACATTCTGAGATACTGTAAGGATGAAAGGAATAATGTCCATAAATACTGTCTAATGTCATCTAGCAAAACTCACTTTGTCTAGGCTAGAAATTATAGCATAAGAGTCATCATCAGTACCACTTTTGAACAATAATATGCTGGCTTGATACTTATTAAGGGCTCTTGAGTCCCACCTTCTATGTCCACTGCCTTTTATTCTCCTTCCTTTTTTATAATGTTTAAAGTTATCCTAAACTCAAAAACATACAGGAAAATAAAAATGACTAGCATTTATGGATACCTTTAACTACCTTAAAGAATAAATTCCTGCTACTGTAAGAATTTAAAAGAAAATTCAGATTCTCGTCAAATGGTCTTTCACACAAATCAAAGAAATAGTTGAATAATATACTGTATTTTTCAACCAGTGGACTTAATCCATATACTGGTACCTGATATTTCCTCTAAATAAATTGGTCAGGATGAAAAACTTAGCATATTAGCAAGTATGACACTCAAACACCCTCTAAAACTATATGAGTTATCCCGGAATCTGAGAGCTCAAATGGACCTCACCACAAGTCTTGTTTCCTAACCATCTTAGAAAGAGTAGCCAAGAAGAGCCATCCAGTCACTTAATAAACCTTTGTAGAATGAAGACAAAATGATGTAGGAAATGACAAAACTGGATGTCAGCTCTGATCTATTAGCCCCCACACCTGAGGTTCTTTCCTGCATGGTTTCTGCTCTTTGGAAAGTTTTCTGCAGCCGTATGTGGAAAATGTTAGCAAAAAATCTTAGAGAAGACATGCTGAACATGTGCAAAGGAGAGTACCCAAGGTGGGCACTGTAGTCAAGGAATGTCTCATAGGCAACTCAAGCTAGTCCTTGAAAGGTGTGGAATTAAGTATAGGCAGATGTGTGAGGAAAGGCATTCCCCCAGAGGGAGGTAGGAAAACATAAGGCAATATGAGGAAAGACTGTGTAGAGCTTTCGATCCTAGACCAAGGAAAAGAGAAACCCCTGGATTCCATTATCTTCTGGTTCTGTCCTGCAACTAAGGAGCATCACCCTAGGGATTATATAGACTCACCAGGGACATTTTCAACCATCTGTTTCATTAGAAAGGAAGTCTGGTCCATGATACAGAATTAGACAGCCCTGGATTTGAACTCTAGCTTCAAATGTTGAATAGCTCAATGGCACCAGGCAATCCTATCAGTCTCAGATATGGACATCGATAAAATAGGAATACACTATCTCCTACAAGGTTGTTGAGTAAATTCAAAATAATATAACATTTCAGACCCACAGGAGGTGTTCAATGAATGTTAGCTGTCAATTTCAGTCTTACCAGGCAACCGCTCCCAGATTCTCTGAGAATTATTAGAGAATCCACATCACAATCATATCCTTTTTATGAATCTATACCCCCTTTCACATCTCTGTGAACTCTGTCCTAGCAATACTGTTTATAGTTAAGCGTTGTACTGTCCCCAACAAGTTCTGGTCATCACCACACCAGACACTTCTCTGATGGAAGGGTAGATTCCTATTAAACCATGTCCAGTGCCTGGAATAAAGGGGGAAGGTTAATCCCTGCACCCCACACTAGTACCCCACTCCCAAACTGATGCTCAGAATAGGGAGCAAAATCAGTATGCAGTCCCTCTCTGTCACTGTTACACGAGGTGGCTCTGTGTGCATGTATTTTGCACCACTCGCCAGAACACAAAATGGAGTGGTGTAGTTAATTGAAAAACAGCTCTGCCCTGCCTGCCATAATTGACATTAAGTACTGTTTGGGGTAGGAAATCAGCCATTTCCAATTGATATTAAACGGGAAATCATTTAACATCAATGGATATAAACCAGGCACAATTGTGCTGAATTAGGGAGAAACACTTTGGCTCGTGTTAAAAAATGTTTCTGTGAAGTGGGATTTTTCAGAATAAGTGAATATTAAGTCAGCTTAATACCTGTATTAGGAAAAAAGAAGAAACCACTTCTTGTACCGCCCTCAGGCTTGGAAGAAAGGTGCCAAATGCTCTTTTGGAAAAAGAAATGTTCTACGGTGGTCTTGTCTTTGAAAAACAAAGTAGAAAGAAGGTATAATCTGGGAGAGCAGATGAAAGGAGAGAGTTCCTTGAGAGTTTACTCAACAGTGTCTGCTGTTGGGGGAGAAGCTGGAGCCCTGTGAAGGTGTGCAAATGGGGAATCTCTTGGCCTCCCTATGAGAAGGTGCCATGGGGCCCATGCCCCTGATATGAGGAAAATAGATAAGGGCATAGATGTGAAAGGGAAAGAATGCCATCATGTGCTCCTTCTCTTCAAAATTCCCTTTTCTATCATGAACAGGCAAGTTTTGGCAGTCATCCTGTGGCTTTTCCCAGCCTGTGACATCACAGGGCATGGGCTGTCCTAACCAAAGTAAGCGCAGTCCTTTGTTCATGTAAGAGAAGAAAGAGAAGGGGGAAGTATGTGAAGAATATGATTGGAAAGAGAAGTTGAGGGGCTATGGGTAGAGAAGAGAAAAATGGACTATCTGGGGCAGGGTGGGGAGACAAGAAAGATCTAAAGACCACAGCGGGAACTTCACAAGGTACTCAGAGAGTCCAGTTTCCATCGTAGGTGAGGAAACAGGCCCGAAGAGTTTCTGTGACACGGGCCAGGCCACATGGCTACTCAGTGCCAGAGTCTGGTCTAGAACTCTCCTGATGCAGTATCCATTTTTAGCATCTCACACCATCTCAAGAAATTACAAGAAAAGAAAGAGAAGAGAGAAGGAGGAAAAACAGTAAGGAAGGAATGGGGGAAAGGTAGTCTTAGAAGCATAAGGCTAGTGGGTCAGTCTAGAATTTCTGTTTTAGAAGTAAATTTTGAAAACCATATTCATCCTTGAGTTGACAGCACCACGTGTGGTTGGCATTGTCGAAGACACAGGTTTTCAGCCCTGGGAGCTTTCCATCTAGAAGGGAAGTAATTAATGATACAGGTCTCCATGGTCCTTCACCTCCTTGCCTGAAATTTCCATGGCCAGAATGTCACATCTGTGGCATTTAAGCTGGATCCCAAAGAGAACTCTCAATATATGAATTCTAAGGTAATCTCTGAGATCTTGTCCTTTGAGTGGGCTGTGCATAGAAGTGAAATTTGTTCCCTCTCAGATGAAAAAGCTAAAAGAAAGTTTATAAAAAGTATGTATATTATCAACAAGGACCTACTGTATAGCACAGGGAACTATACTCAATATTTTGTAATAACCTCTAAGGAAAAATAATCTGAAAAAGAATACATACACATGCAAACATATACACACATATATCACTTTGCTGTATACTTGAAAATAATACAACATTGTACATTAACTATACTTCAATTTCAAAAAAAAATCATGCATCTCACAAATATCTCCTATAATAGGAGGCAGCCCAGTCAACATGTGATAGTCAAGGCACGTGAAACACTCAGAATGGAAGATGGAAAAACATTCTTCATGGCCTGTCCCTTTTGAGACCCAAAGCTAGCTCTTTTCTAGTGCTGTGTCCTTAAAATGGAGCAACAGATACAGGTCAGCTTGCAGAATAGCCTCCCATTTTCTTTCCCCTCAAAGGAGATGGAGGAATCAATAGGGGACCGCTGCTCAGGCCTCAAGCTGCAATCAGCAATGTCCGTGCCAGGTGAAGCATGCAGAGGGCTGAGGAAGCTGTTTGGGGTTTTACTATCTCTGCTTCCTCTCCTCAGGCTACTGGCCTTTCCAGATTTTTTTCACAACCACGTGCAAAAAGACTTTGACTCCTGGTTCTCTCACCAGACTTTGGCTCATGTGGCATAATCACATGGGTGTGACAAATGGCCAGAATATACTTGGCTACACAATGAGCCCCTGGTTTGGAAGGGAAACACCTACCAAGCAGGACTATGGCTCTTTCACATGCTTTGTCAAATTCCCTGTACACATAAGGTCAAGGCTAATTTGTTCTTTCATTTGCTCATGAAGTCTAGCAATAAGCACAGCATTAAGCATGTCATCTGGATGAGACACCACTCTGGGCCAGAGCATACTGTCTTCAAGGAACTTGCCAATGCAGAATTCACTGAGTCTTACTGCATCCCCAGTCATGACGCCTACAAAAAAGTGCCCATATTGACAAAACCACCTCATTCTTAGCTCCAAACTTATTTCAGTTCCTACAACGCTAATGATCTCTTCTGCCACAGCCTTTACATATGCCATTCTGTCTTTCCGGAATGTTTTTTTCCCTGTTGCCTTCCTCCCTCACCTAGCTAACTCCTACCCAGCTCTTGAATCTTAACTCAAACATTTCCTCAAGAGAAACGTCTCTTTACATCCAGCCTGGGTCAGCTTTCCTTATTTCACATCTCCCCTTTCCTTCTCAGTTTGTAATTATACATTCATTCATGTGATACTTAAAGTCTGTCTGTAGTCCCCCACTAGACAGTGAGCTTGAAAGGACAGGAATAATGGTTGGTTTTACTCAGCATTGAATCTCCATGCCAGCACAGAACCTGGAGCACCCTGGGCCTTCTGTAAATACTGGATGATCCTTGTTGAATGAACCAGGAGGTGGACAGCAATAAAAGACTTTTATCAATAAAACCTACACTCTAGTTCTCCATGCTAGTTTTCTAGGTCGAAACTACTTATATAGCTGCATTGAAAACTCCATCATCACTCGAATGCCCATGTGCATTCTAGAGAGTCAGTGTGGAGGTTTATGAGAGTGGACTCTAAAGTTAGATCTGGCTTTGTTCAAACCCTATCTCTACCAGTTGCACAACGCTGGACAAGGATGTAACCTCTGTGGTAGGCTAGAAAATGGCTCCTCGGACGATATCCATGTCAATTCCCAGAACCTGTGAATGTTATCTCATTTGTAAAAAGGATCTTTCCTGATGTGGTAAAGGTAATGATCTTGAGGTGAGGAGAAAATCTTGTGTTATCCAAGTGGGCCCTAAATGTGATCACACATATATTTATAGAATAGATACGCAGATGAGATCAGGTGTGTTCAGGATGCATGCGTGTATGCTAAGTCGTTTCAGTTGTGTCCAACTCATTGTGATCCTATGGACAGTAGCCTGCCAGGCACCTCTGTCTGTGGGATTTTCCAGGCAAGAATACTGGAATGGTATGATCATAAATATAGTATATTAATACATATATATTGAATCTAGAAAAATGGTACTGATGAACCTATTTGCAGAGCAGGAATAGAGACCCAGACATAAAGAACAAACTTGTGGACACAGAGAGGGTGGGTCAAATTGAGACAGTCACACTGATATATATGTAGTGTACATAGCTAGTGGGAAGTTGTTGCATAGCACAGGGGGCTCAACTTGGTGCTCTGTGATGACCTAGAGTGATGGGATGGGGGCATGGAAGGGAGGCTCAAGAGGGAGGGGATATGTGTATATATATATATATATATATATATATATATATATATAGCTAATTCATGTTGTTGTGGGAAGATCCCCTGGAGAAGGGATAGTCTACCCACTCCAGTATTCTGGCCTGGAGAATTCCATGGACTGCATAGTCCATGGGGTCGCAAAGAGTCAGACACGACTGAGCGACTTTCACCATGTTGCTGCACAGCAGGAAACTAACACAATATTGTAAAAAAATTATATCCCAATTAAAAAAATTATCAATCTATATAACCCTGAGAAAAACAGGCACGCAAAGGAGAAAACACACATAGACAGAATAGGAGAGGCAATGTGACCACAGAGATAGAGACTGAAATGATGCACCCACAAATTGAGGAAGCTAACAGCCACCAGAAGATGGAAGAGGTAAAAAATAGATGCTCCCCTAGAGCTGCTAGAGTGAGCACAGACCTGCCAATACTTTGATTTCAGAAGCAGGGCCTCTAAAACTGTAAGAGAATAAGCTTCTGCTCTTTGAAGCCACCCAGGTTGTGGTAATTTGTTACAGCAGCCACAGGTATCTAATACAATGTCCCTAAATCTCAGGTTCCTCATAGGTAAAATGGAGACAATGACACATAACCTATATGTTGTATGTGTATTAGGTATGACACATACCCTATAGGGTTGAAGACCTAAACAAATCAAAAAGATACCCAAGGAATGACCTCCACCCCCAGTGGTCATGTCTAGTCAAGATGAAAACATTCAAATTAAAGGGGAACTTTCTATCAAGTATTTGGTAGTTTGGTCATACTTCATTTTTCAATAACATAAAATAAGACATATTCCAGGCATATGATGACTCTTTTTCCACTTGTGACTCAGATAGCCCACTGTCAATTACACTCTTCCATAATAGTGTCAAGAAAGCCAGAGACATGGCTGAGCTGTTGAAGGAAAAGACCAGGGTCTCCCTCTTAGTATCCCCAGAACCCAGCCCAGTTTCTGCCTTTTAAGAGATGCTCAGTGAATGGTTGGTGAGTAAATGAGCCCTGGGTCATTATAGGTTAGACAAGCTCACTCGCTATGCAGAATAAATAAGGACTAGGGTTGCAGAATTAAGAAATGATGAACACATACTACTTATCCACATGAGTAGTGAGTTTTATCCTAGAATCATCAAACTAAGATGATGATGATGTCTGTCTCGACTCTTCCTTCCCAGTGCAACAGGGATCCCTGTCAGCATCAAGCTGGCCCTAATATGATCAAGTAAGGCTCTATTTCTTTATATATATACCTGACCTTCCAACTGCTTTTAAATTTAGCAAGAGATATTCCTTAATGATTCAGGGATGATTCTGCATCAAATATACTCAAATGTTAATAAGTTTTGTTTATATTTTTGCTTTTAGCTTGGAATGAGGACATAATGTGAGTTGATCTGCTAAAATCAAAGAGGTTAATTTCATTCTGAGACTGATGTTCATTCAAGAGAGTAACATAAAACTTAGTTCCATGACTAACTTAGTTTCATAAAACTTAGTCATGACTCATGTCCATTTTCACAATTTCTCCTAACATGGAGAAATTATCCATCTCTATGCAATAAGTGAGCTATTTTAAGAGTTGTGTGTATGTGAAGGTAGGTTAATTTCTTTTGATACTATTTTCAGTTGGTTTAAATTTGTTGAAGTAAAAACCTCAGAAATTATAACTACTAATGTAATATTAATAATTAATATACTTTAAACCAAATAGGGAAAGGAGTACGTCAAGGCTGTATATTGTCACCCTGCTTATTTAACTTATATGCAGAGTATATCATGAGAAACACTGGGCTGGAAGAATCACAAGCTGGAATCAAGATTGCTGGGAGAAATATAAAAAACCTCAGATATGCAGATGACACCATCCTTATGGCAGACAGTGAAGAGGAACTGAAAAGCCTCTTGATGAAAGTGAAAGAGGAGAGTGAAACAGTTGGCTTAAAGCTTAACATTCAAAAAACTAAGATTATGGCATCTGGTCCCATCACCTCATGGGAAATAGATGGGGAGACAGTAGAAATAGTGTCAGACTTTATTTTTTGGGGCTCTAAAATCACTGTGGATGGTGACTGCTGCCACGAAATTAAAAGATGCTTACTCCTTGGAAGGAAAGTTATGACCAACCTAGATAGCATACTAAAAAGCAGAGACATTACTTTGCCAACAAAGGTCCGTCTGGTCAAGGCTATGGTTTTTCCAGTGGTCATGTATGGATGTGAGAGTTGGACTGTGAAGAAAGCTGAGCACCCAAAATATTGATGCTTTTGAACTGTGGTGTTGGAGAAGACTCTTGAGAGTCCCTTAGATTGCAAGGAGATCCAACCAGTCCATCCTAAAGGAGATCAGTCCTGGGTGTTCATTGGAAGGACTGATGCTGAAGCTGAAACCCCAATACTTTGGCCACCTCATGCAAAGAGTTGACTCATTGGAAAAGACCCTGATGCTGGGAGGGATTGGGGGCAGGAGGAGAAGGGGACGACAGAGGATGAGATGGCTGGATGGCATCACCAGCTCGATGGGCATGAGTTTGAGTAAACTCCGGGAGTTGATGATGGACAGGGAGGCCTGGCGTGCTGCGATTCATGGGGTCACAAAGAGTCGGACATGACTGAGCGACTGAACTGAACTGAACTGAACTGAACTGAAACATGTGAGAGATACTTTATAAACATATAAATATGGATCACTAAGACCACAGCAAACATAACAAGGCCAAAACTTTTGAATGTCTGTTTCCAAGAAGAGAGGTTGTTTTCTTGCTTTTTAATTTTAGGGTGAATAATAGATACTGGCTGATTTGAAGCTGGATCAGCATGCATAAGCCCAGACAGGGAGATGGGGAAGCTTTAATTTAAGATCCTGGAAATTGTCAAGCTATATTTTAGGGGTTGCTGTCTTAAAAATCCAGAATCACATGGTTCTTAAAATTTTTTTTCATTAAAAGATAAATGGGAAATGTAGAGGAACCCACAAAATGCATTAGTTGCATATAATGCTCATTATATTTAGATTTACTCCAGGGAGCCCTAACTCCGCAGGAGAGAGTTCAACTCCTTTCAAGATCATATATGCATTTACTCATTCCACATATGTTGACAAAGAGTCAGCTATGTGCCAGACATCAGTCTGAGCACAAAGGGTGCCTTAGTGAACAAAACCCTGATGCTCACTGAGCTTACATTCTAACAGAGGAGGTGGACCATAAACAAAATTAGACAATGAATTAATAGGAAACTATCAGAGAAGTGTAAGTGCTGTGATAGGAATAAAATAAGGTGATTGATAAAAAGTGAATGGGGGGGTGGTTATTTGTTGGGTGGTCTGGGAAGGCTCCTTTCTGAGGGACTGACGGTTAACCTAACCTCTTACCAACACCACTTTTCTCTGAATATAAGTCAAAATGGACTCAAAATGGAAAAGAAGGAAGGAACATGTGGCAGTATCAAAAAAGAAGAAGCTGAGATTCAGCATCTAAGTGAGACATTCCAAAATTTCATTTGAAAAACCACAGTAAAAGGCAAAAAGACTGTGTTGACAATATTCCCACTTAAAAAGCAACAGAAAGCATATCTTTGCCCCTCACATCTGTTGAAGGTTCTAGTCAGAGATTCATCTCTTTCTCATACCTTCATGCCATTCACAGTAGGCCATATTTTATTAAATGCAAGATCCCATCAATTGTGAGGTGCAAACCAGTGTTAGAGATGCTAAAATGTTAGCACATGAATGTCTAAGCCAGAGTAATTCTGGCCTTGTTCTTTGTCTTCAGACTAAGTTTCTATTTATTCCCTACTGACCTGGTTTTAACCTCCTACTTCCTGCCACACCTTTTGAAAATCCTTTAAGACCCATCTTTTAATGCTCCTGGGCAGCAGTTCAGGGGCGAAGAGAATTCTCTCTTCCACACTCACCAAATTGTCTTAGTTCTGAACTTCTCTGCTGAACCATGTCTGCAATCCAGTTCCATCATGTTTGTATCTCTCTCCTTTGCATTCTGTTATCATCCTCACAATGCTCTACAGACTTAACAGCCCCAGTTTCCCAACCCTCTTCCACACCCAGTTGTATCTTAATGCTGACCCAGATAAGCAGTCTGCACAGCTGATTTGGCCCAGGACTCTTTCCCTGGTTCCCACCTTTCATGGGTAGCAGGATGGCATCAGGCTTGCTCAGGACATAAGAACATGAGCTATATTCTACTTAGAACCATCCACCTCCATACTTCTCCTTCCCCTATGATTTGAAAACCTTCTCCATTGATAAAATATCAAGTTCTCTATCCTGGTGGCAAGGAGAACCCTTAAATAAAAATCAGTCAAACAATCTCTTAATTTGGGGCAAAAAAAGGATAAGAAATGTGAATTTTCATTTAAAGAGTAAAAAATGTATTGTAAGGACTAATGGAAGTGTGACTACGTGGCAATATTAGACTAGATTCTAACGCAGAAACATCTTGAAGTCTTGTTCAATTCAAAACAGAAAAAGGAATTGAAATATCCAACAGATGTCAATAGTTTGTCATTGAATAGACTAATGTACTTTGCTCTCAACCTCCAAAAGAAGAACCAAGATACAGTAGAGATATTCATGAACATCTCTAAATAAAAGTGGATGAAGTAACTAAATCAACCACTAACTGAAGATCAAAAGCAGAGAATGCACCAAAGTCTTCTTCGTTTGGTCTGAAAGTCAGTGGAGCCTGGTAGGGAAGGTCAGAGACTCAGAAATTTCAGCTGTGGCACTGTATCAGGGTCTGAGGATGCCAAGCTCTGATAGTACCAGGCATGTCTGAATGGATGTTGAAGAGATTGAGTCCACTGGGATTATTCTCCACATAATTTAGAAACAGTCACTCCAGTGATACTGAAAAAGAGTAAATGGACATTCCCCACAAGTGCTCATCTGATGAGGCCAAAGATATCTAGAGAGTCCTATAAACTATCAGTTCTGCTGTGGCATACAATTTTGAATGACTGACTGTTGGATATTAAATGAAACTTCATTAAAATGAATACATAAATGGGGAATGGACACCTAAAATTCATAATCCATCTATTTTCTTTATTTCTATAAAAGGTACACAGTATATTTAAAATGAAAATTCTGATGATTTCTTTTTTTATTTCAGGTTAAAGAAAGAAGCAGAGGAGATTCTCATTAAATAGGAATAACAGTGATGGTACTGTGGTTGTGATTAGCTCTGCTCAGGGTTGGAGTTAATATTGCTTCTCCCCTGCAGTATTTTTTAATTACACTTCTGATTTTCTATTTGGAGACATCATAGACCTGTTCTGGTGAATTGTCACACAACCACAAGTCAAATATGTGTTAAATATGAGAAAATGCTGCCATTTTTATCTGATTTGTGGTTCATTCAAGTACTGTTATCTACTTTTAATTAAATAATATAAAATACACATGGTCAGCAGTTTGACTTTTCATTTCCTTACAAAGTCAGTAATTCAACTTGATTGCTCCCACCCACCCTAGAATTATCCAGTAAGAATGTAACCCTTGCAGGGTATTGATCCATTATCTGAACAATGCATAAGTCTTTACTAAAAAAGAGCCACTGCCCAACCATACTGTGATAAACACATACACACACACACACACACACACACACACACACACTCACACAAATATGCTGAAGAATATGGTCCCTCAAAAACACAGCACAGGGGACTTCCCTGGTGATCAATTGGTTAAGACTACCTTCCAATGCAGGGGATACCAGTTCAATCCCTGGTTGGAAAGATCCCTCATGTCTTGGAGCAATTAAGCCAATGCACCACAATTATTGAAGCCCGTGCACCCTAGAGCCGGTGCTCCACAACAAGAGAGGCCACCGCAATGAGAAGCCCGAGCACCACAACTAGAGAGCAACATCCACTTGCTGCAACTAGACAAAGTTGACAAACAGCAACAAAGACCTAGCAAAGCCAAAAATAACTAACTAAATTAATTAATAAATTAAAAAAAAAACCATGGTGTGATTTTTAGTAATGGAAGAGCAGGCTTCACTGTCTGATTTCTTCTGTTTCATCCCTTTCCCCAGTGTCATATCCCTTATTGATTTATAGTCCACAGGGTTCCTTAAAGTTCCAGTGTGACTCTCATGGAATTGCCTAAGGCACTGGAAGAAAGAACTTGACTTGCAGGTCTTAGACAATTTCCTACTTCGTTAAGGCTGCCCTTCCACTGGACAGTTTGTATATTGTTGTGCGTTAGAAGCCACATGCTTCTTCCTCAGTCTCCTCCCCCGACTTTCCTTACTTGCTTCCAAAACCAAAGATAGATTGAAGACAGGGAAATGAAGAAAGAAAAAATAAAATACTTCCAAAACCTTATTATTATTCCTGTATTATCATCATCAAATTGAGCAAATTTATTCTAATGACCTATTTCACAGGGCACTGTTCTATATGCATTTTTTTTCAATTTAGAACTAAATTAGGTGGGAACTCTACAGAGAAAGTCTTAGATACTGCATAGGTATCTTCAGTCTTTACTGAAGAAATACACTCTCAACCTTGCTTCTGAGAAAACAGGCACTATCCACAGGAATTTATTCTCCTAGGGTATTACTGAAACTCTCTCAGAGACAGAGGTTTTCAGGATGAGTCAGCTCTATTAGAAACCTAAAGGAAAATAAAAGAGATTAGTTCAGTGATAATAACCGGGAGGTAACCCGAAAAGGAAAACCCTCTTGTAAATAAACTTGATTTATTTACAGTTAAGTGTGTGATTGCGAAAAAAATATTTTCAGCCAAACCACAGAACTTCTGCTTAATAATAAGAATACTTAGCACTTATACAAGCACTTTACATCTGCAAAGTGCTTTACAAACATTAACTAATTAATCGATAACAACACCCCAGTGAGGTAGGTAAGTATTATTCAAGTATTCTCTTGAATGTTCAAGCCAGGATTATGGAGAACCCAGAGTGGCTTGTTTTATATGAGAGAGAGATGGAGGGAGAGGGAGTGTGTGTGTGTGTCCTGCTCCTCTCTTACTAAATACAGGACTTTGGAGTGTCTTATAAATGGCAAGACAGCTCGTCTGGAGAATGTTTGAAGCCTTTCCAAAACCAAGGCTTTGGAGTTTCCCTAAGAGAACCAAAACAAACTGTGAGGTGGTTTCTCCAAATCTTGCAAGGGTTTGAAGTAATTGGTAAGGAGCGGTTTCACACACGGGAAGCCAAACATGCCTTCTCTTCCCATATTCTTTACTTCTTGGCTTTCTCGTTCTCACTCCTGTTTGATAATAAAGACTGAAATCTCACTTTTTGAAGGATTTGGCTCATGGGTCAGGGGAGGACTTTGGGAGGGAAGGCACATAAAACATGGTCCAGCACAGGGAAGTCTGGCACTCCCAGGGACAGATGAGACGTGGGCTTGAAGGGAAACGGGTCCGGCCCCTCATGGTATACACCAGGAGAGTGAGGCAGTATGCCATAAACAGCCACCAGTGGCCAAAGGCGGCCGTGTGGAGTAGCGGCACTGAGTTGTTCCTAAAGAAGTGTCAAGGTGGACATTCAAAATGTCCATGACAAACAATATTCCCACAGTCCTTTGGCTGAAGGCATTGTGACCTTAGCAAATAAAGGCCATTGTTGAAGTCTCTTTCCTGGGTCAGATAACATGCTGCCAAAGTGACCTTGGGTTTCTTTTTTGATTTCTTCATTTATTCATTAATAATAGCTGTATATCCTGAGAATTTCCTCTGTGAAGGGCACTATGTTGAATTCTTTCATTTTATTTGGTCACTTAATCTTCACCACAATCCCCTCAGGAATGTTCTACTATTAGCCTCATTTAAAGATCAGTAAAATGAGGCTTTAAGAGGTTAAGTTACTTGGTTAAGTCACACCGCTAGTAAGAGTTGGGGTTAAAACCCAGGACTCTTAGATTCCTGACCCCACTCTCTAAACCATACTTCATATTTTCTTCCATTCATTTGTTTACTATCTGAGGATATGCCTGGTCTAGAATTAAGTTCTAGGGTATAGGTGATGAGCAGACAGACAGGATTTTTACCATGGTGGAGAGACAGAGATTTAAAAAAAAAACAAACCACAAATAAATATGTCATTTCAAAGTGTAATCAGCATTGTGAAGGAAAAAATCAGAGAAGTGTGAGAGATACAGGAAATACAATTTAGATCAGAGAATCAGAGAAGTTTTCTGCAAGTAAATGACATTTTAAACTTGGATCTAAAAAATGACAGGAGTTAGCCAGGCAAAGAAGGAGAAGAGAATTCCAGGCAGAGGACGACAGGAGGGAAGGCCCTGAGGTGGGAAGGGGCTCAAGAAACTGACAGCAGACCAGCGCAGGGAACAGACAGTGATCCGGGGCGGGGACAGGCGCGCAAGACAAGGTCAGAGAGGAGCGCTGGGCCAGATCATCACTCGGGGCCTTATGAGCCATATGTATCAGTTAACATTAAGTTCAGCTGCATATAACCGAAGCACAAAATAACAGTGGCGCAAAGAAAACAGAAGTGTATTTCTCTCACACTTCAAGGAAATCCACAGATAAGCAGCTCAAGGCTGGTATCACAGGTGCATGGCTTTCAAGACTAGGCTTCCTTCTATCTTTCCACTCTGCCATCAAGCATGTGGCTTCTGTCTGTCAGGTCCTCTTCTGCTCCAAGAAGGCTTCTGGAGTTCCAGCTATTACATATGTACAGGCAATAGGAAGGAGAAATGGAGGGCAGGCCAAAGGGGTGCCCAAAGTTAGCTTCTTTAGAAGATCCTTCCCAGAGTTCCCAGTAAACATTTCCACTCACATCTTTGGCCAGATATAGATATCTGCTTACAAGGGAGAGAGGGAAATAGAATCAGGTAGATTCTGTTGGTCAGGAAACAGTGGGGGTGGGGGGGGGGTGGGAAAATGGAATTCATTAATGTTACTAACAGTCCCAGTCATGCCATGATGGGGAGTTCGGATGTTACTGTCAGTATGATGCAAAGCCTATAAAAGGTCTGAAGGAGCAACGTAACAATACCCAGTTGGTATGCTTAGAAACTTTGGCTGCTTCGTGAGAACAGACTATATAGTAGGTATGCATGAAAACAAAGACATGATTCAGGCACTATCATGGTGGTCCAGGAAAGTGATGTTGTGGCTTTGGTAAAGGCAGAATCATTAGAAATGGAAAAATTTGATAGAATCAAGATATATGTTGAAGATGAAAAGAACAGAAATGTTGCTATATGTAATATGGGAGCTGTGGGAGTTTTCCAGGATAATGCCTAAACTGGTGAAAGGTACAACCATACAGCTGAAGGTGTCACTTACACAGATGGGATTTACTAGAGAAAAGGAATGTTTGGGTGCTGGGGAGGGATAGATTTCAGTTCTGGACATCTTAAACTGAAAATGCAAGTGAGTTATTCACCTGAAGATGAAGTAGATAGCTGTACATACAGGTCTAGGATTCAGAAGATGCAGAAGGTGACCCAAAAAGGAATACCCTCTTGTCAATAAACTTGATTTATTTACAGTTAAATGTGTGATTGTGGGGGAAAAAAAAAAAAAAAAAAAACATTGGGAGCTATTAGTGTCTAAATCACCAGAAGTAGTTCTCTATGGGAGAGAATAAAAAGCAAGAAGAAAGGGATATCAGTACCTTGGGGATAACAACTAGGACCAGGTAAGAAGAGAAGATAAGCAAAGGAGGTCCAGAGGAAAGACCAGCAGTGTATACGAGAAACCAGGGAGTAGGAGGTCTTGAATAACAATGGAAGAAAGTGTTTCAGAAGAAGGAAGAAGTCAACTCTGACAAATGCTACTAAGAAGAGATCAATAAAGATGAAAACTGAACAGTTAACAACATGCAGGTCATTGGTGACTTCTGCAAGACTATTCAGGAGTGGTAGAGAAAAAAAAACTAAAGAACAACTGTGAGGTGAGGAAAAGGAGGAGGAAGCACTTGTACAAAAACTCTATGGGAGGAGATGAGGATGGGAATAGCACTGAAACATGTATGTTACTATGTAAACTAGATCACCAGTGCAAGTTTGAAGCAAGTAGCAGGACATTCAAAGCCGGTATTCTGGGACAACCCAGAAGAATGGGGTGGGGAGGAAGGTTAGTGGGGGTTTCAGGATGAGGGGGACACATGTGTACCCATGGCTGATTCATGTTGATGTATGGCAAAATATACAATGTTTTATACCACAATATTGTAAAGTAATTATCCTCCAATTAAAATAAATTAATTAATTTTTTTAAAAAGTGTTAGAGTAGTAACTAGAGGGAGGTGATGGAGTCAGGGAAGAGATGTTAAGAGTGGGAGTACTAATGATTGTTTGCAAGTCACTGGAAAGAATCTAGGAGGAAAAAGTGAAGAAGCAGAAGAAATGAGGCTCACCAATGAAAATTACTGTGTTGGCATTAAAAAGGGATGGTAAGGGATGATATCTAAAATGTACGTGGAAGGACCAGTGATTTGACTGAGAAGGGTTTTCAATGCCATGGATGGGAGTTAGAAGAGACAAAAGTGAAATCAGACACGTTTGTGGTTATGGTGGAGACAGAGTTAAAGAAGTTTTCTTTAATGCCCTCACTTTCTTCTGTGGAAATGCAAATTAAAACCATAATGAAAAAAAAAAAAAACCATAATGAGAAACTTTTCCCATTTATCAGATTAGCAGAGAGAAAAGAGATGAGTCGCATGCTGCAGTGGTGAGCTGGGAGATGCCAGTCTTCTTACACATTGCTGAAGAGAGAGCACCCTGGAGCAATCGCTATGGAGAGCAACCCAACAATACCCACAGAAAGGGAAAATGACACATCCTTTGACCCACCCATGATACTTCTAGGAACTGATCTTACAAGTATACCAACACACATGTAAAACGATGTAAGTATAAATGTGTTCATTCTAACATAATTTGTAATAGCAAACTATTGGAAATAACCTAACTATCCATCAATAGTAGACTGATTAAATAAGTTAAAGTACATCTATACAATGGAGTGGGCTTCCCAGATGGCGCTACTGGTAAAGAACCCGCCTGCCAATGCAGGAGACATAAGAGATGCAGGTTTGATCTCTGGGTTGGGAAGATCCCCTGGAGGATGGCATGAAAATCCACTCTAGTATTCTTGCCTAAAGAATCCTATGGACAGAGAAGCCTGGTGGGTTATAGTCTATGGGGTCAAAATGAGTTGGATGTGACTGAATGACTTAGCATGCATGCATACAATGGAGTACTGTAACATTATAAAAAAAATGAGAACACTCTTCCCTACACTGTTATGGATTTATCTCTAACATATTCTTAAGTTTAAAGAAAGGCAAAGTGCTACCATATATTCCACATTTTGTATATTATGTTTCAATAGTATATATTCCAAAATATACCGTATTTTCAAATATACATGTATATCTGCTTTTACATAGTGCATCAGTTGCATACATACACACACACAAATTGTCTTTGGAGCATATGCAGAGATCGTTAGTGCCCACATGAAAGAAAACTGAGAGGTATGGAGAGATGGGGTAGAATGGTGACTTGTATCTTTTGAATTTTGAAATACTTGAATGTGTAGCTTAGACCAAAATAAATTAAATTATGTTTAAATAAATTTAGAGAAAAAGCATTTATCTACATATTATGGGGCCTGGTAGACCACTGATGTGAGAGACAGAGATGACAGGAGAAAAGAGAAGAGGGTGCATGTGATGTGATGTGTAAGAAAGCAAAGCCTACCAGAGAGATGCAGGGAAGAGGATAGGCACTGTTGAGAGCCCAGCTGGTAGTTGTGAAGGTCAATTTATAGTCAATCATAGAAGGTCAATTTATAAAATGCCCTGTGTGGTTATGTGACAACTTCCTCTTCCCCCTACCTTCTCTTCCTCCTCTCACTTTCCTTCATCTCTCTTTCTTGCCCTTTCTCTCTGTGTCTCATTGTCTCTCTTTCTCTCTCTGTCCTTGTGTCTCTCTCTCTCTCTCACCAGAAAATGTTTTGCTATTTAATTATAGGCACAAATATAATAGGTTGTTGGGCTCTTCTCAAGTTTATGTTTTTCTTCCAAGTAGAAAAGAAAGAAAGTGTAAGGATATTTATAAGACTGTAAGTATAATAAGCTAGGTACACGGTATATGGAAGTGACAGAGAGAAAGTGGAGGAATCAATGAAATAGAGTGATAATGAGATCTAAAAGGGTTGAGGTGGGGACCTTGAGCAGGTAAGCTGTAAGGAGAAGGTTACTTTTACAGTCCCTTGAATGAGCAAAGAATATTTTTCCTGTTGGGGGAGGTGGTTAGTGGAAAATAGTCAGATTAAGAGTAAGGCAAGGAGAGGAAGGGGAGAATATAGGGCACGTGGGAGACATGAGAGCATGAGTCTGTGGCCCGGAAAGGGATGCAGGATGCAGAAGAATGGCTTCTCTGGACCATGCCCAGGGCACTTAAGTGGATTAATGTCTTCCAAGGTCAGTCCTGTGAAGGCTTTGTGCTTGGACAAGAGCAGACTAACAGCTAAACTCGGAGATGGGAGGGTTACTGGAAGATTTCTTAAACCATATTTAAATTGAAAGGGTGTCCTTAGATATATGAAGAAGGGCAACTCTAAGAGCATGACAATTTCATTATCAAGAAAAATATCATTATCATTAGCCTTTGAGAAAGGAAGCCCCAAAAGGCACTCCCATGAGACCAGCTATGGAATTATCACTACCTAATTCACAGTTCTAACACTCTCTGATCCTTAAACTCACAGGCTTTCAATGGCACTAGGTTACCCATAGATTTAAACTAAACTCTAAAGAACATGGGAAGAAAGACTTCTACCCATGCTCCAGTCTGCCGTATTCAAGCTCAGCAACTTTGATTCCCTGCTTACGTTCAGATGGATGCACTCATGAGGCCCAGAACATTCATTATGATACCTGCTTCCACACTTCTGTACATGTCATTTACTCACTTAGAAAAATATTTCCTCCCTTCTATCTAAAGTCAACATTTCCAAAGTCCATGTCAAGCTCCACCATCCCCCTCCAGAGCCATCTGTCTAGCAACTTACAAAGCCCAAGAACTCCAAAAGCAGCCTAGCTTCCAAGAATGGTTCCCAGTTCTGTTGGCCAGAAGCCTAGGAAGAAAACTCATTCATTCATTAGCAATGAAAGAGATGCAAACACTGGACTCAGGTCTCTCCAGAGGGTTGTAGGCAAGAGAAATGCCTCCTCTTTTTTCAGGGGAGCAATTTCAGGCCCTTGAAGATCAGGTTTAAGTCATTTCCTGACCATATACCAACACAGTTGCTCCACAACTCCAGCCAGGCTCAGCTCCTCTGGAAGATTTAAATGTAGTTTCTGAATTAATAATACCTTCCAACTTTGAGATCTTCATTTGAGAGTTCCAGAAGAACACAGTGTTTTTTAAAGGAAATGGGAGAAGGCATGCTCAAGGGGGGCATTAGGGTGGAGAGGGAAGAGCTGTAACTTTCAAAAACGCATCTGGATGAATGAAACTAACTTCCTATGACTAATGTCCCCCAAACATTAAGTTAATGATTAAACTAAAAAATGCAAATCCCCAAGATGTCATATGCTGCTGGGCGGACTGATGGAAAGGAGCCTTGCAAACAGTCCTAACATTGTGTGGGGAGCTGGAAAGGAGACACGGATAAAAACAACAGAGAGCCATATGGTACTAGCCAACGGTCAACAATCAAAAAATTCAAAAGCAGAGGACAGAGAAAACTCCAAAGCTACAGAGCAATGTGTCTCTCCTACTCCCTCTTATTCTGGTACTCCTCTGGAAGTTCTCAGTCGGTGGCGGATGGAGAAGAGAGCAACGTCATTGGAGGCAAATCTGCAGGCATTCCCCAAGGAGTTCTGCTTAGCAAGCCATGTGCCATGTGGTGATCTCTGCCTGTACAAAGATTCTCCATCCTGGGAAAATGAGTGAGTGGTAGGTTTGTGTGACCTCTCAACATCTACCTAGGTCTCCCCATTGATTTTCCACATGTCCCCCCAAAATGGACAGTTTTCCCCATAATTGAGAGGAGCCTGAAGTTGGCAGCTTCCCAGAATGTCCAGCAGAGACTCAACAGGGGCATTCTGTTGTATCTCCATGTTAGCAGTGAATAAGAGAGGTCTACTTTTGGGGATATAGGAGACTTAGCTACCTTCTGACTTCTTAGAGTCTGAAAACTATAATAAGCGCTTGATTTTAGGTACCTTTTTTTTTTTTTCCCTCAAACTATCTCTAAGCAAATAGCTGATTTTTTTTTCCCCTTTTCCCATCAATATATTTGTAACTGCGCAACAGAGGTTCTTGATCTGGAATTAAAGGCCTTCTGGAAGGTCTAAGGAGCTCCCCATGCTGTTTGCCATATTTAACATGTATGTGTATTTTAGGAAAAAAGAGTCATTGCTTGTATTTAATTTTCAGAGATCTGTTATCTAAAATGGATTTAAAACTATAGGTTTGCTTCATGGATCCAAGAAGTGATGGTCTTGGTTACAGAGAATATGAGATCATGTTTTCCAGATCATGACATGAAGGTCATGACAGTGGGACCCCATCAGAATCTGGAGTTTGGGTTCAGAAATAACCATGTCATAGACTGTCCTTTTTAGGGTAAAAGAGATACAATGTGGCTGCCACCACATTCTTCTGCTCATGGTATACAACTTAATCCAAACAAACGTTATAAATAAGGACTCTTGTTTGATTTTTAGGACTCTCTGTGTGTGTATATGCGTGTGTGTTAGTTGCTCAGTCATGTCCAGCTCTTTGCAACTCCATGGACTGTAACCTGCCAGGCTCCTCTGTCCATGGAATTTTCCAGGCAAGAATACTGGAGCAGGTTGTCATTTTCTACTCCAGGGGATCTTCCCAACCCAGGGATCGAACCTGTATCTCTTGTGTCTCCTCAAGAGCATTGTCTCCTAACAGCACTGGCTCTTTAATATAGTCTTATCTCTAAGTGAGATTAATGAATGGAATGTCCAGACTTACCCAGAAATCATCCCCATTACTTTACAAACAATATTAACTCATAGAACTTACAAGAGACATCACAAACCAATAACATATCATCCAATGCACACATATTCTTACAGTCTATTGTATTTTATTAATATGGTCATATAACTTTACAGTTAGAAGAGAGCACAGAAATCCCTCTCTCTTTGAACAGAAGAGGAAATTAAGACCTAAGGTCACAGAGCAAATCCTATGCCAAGACAGAAGGAGGGTAGAATGGCTAGCAGCAACAGGGGAGCTATTAATATTTAGGGTCTCTGAAGTATCTTTCAAGTCCTTCCAAAGAGAACACTGACTGCCTATATGAATCTGAGGCTGGTCAGCAAGGCTTTAGTATTAAACCCTGTACTCAGAGCTGCTGCTCCTTCTAGCAATCCCAAGTCCCAGAGTGCTCTCATCAGGAAGAAGGAGAAATATTTGCAAAGAGCGTGTTTGAAAGAGCACTGGATTAAGCAGAATCCACTCCACCACTCAATCTGTTTAATATGTTGGTTATTTTCTCTTACTAGACCTCAGTTTCTTCATTTAAAAACTGAGCGGGTCTGGCTGGTCAAGCACAAAGATCTTTCAGCTCTGAAAAGCTAAATTTTATATTCTCGCCTGTCATGATTCATTCAAAGATAGGAAAATGGGAAGCGGCATCCAATTTGAAAAGTTAATAACATATCAGGTTTGTTACATGCTATTCTAAGTATTTAACCTGAATTAACTCCTTGGATCTCAGAAAAACATGGGAAGTCGTTACTCTTAACATCCTCATCTTTCAGATGCAACCACATAGCTACAGACCTGCAGAGCCAGAATTTGAACACAACAGTGTGACTATCCCGGTTCTGAACCACTAGGCCATGTGACCTCTCAAAGTACAAAAACAATATGCCATTGAGGAATGAGGTAGGTCGGGTGGGCCAACGGACAGAAGAAAGGGAGGCAAGGTTGCTAGCCAAGACAGGTGGTCTGGCTGCCACCAACTTTGGGACTCGAGCACCACAATGGAAAACGTGGCAAGAGATCTGAGCAGGGAGCGGCCCGACTGGGCCGATCTGAACATCTGGAGTCAGCGTCCTCTTTGACAACTCAAGCCTCAGAAAGCACGCGAATGGCTCTGAGCAGAACCGGCAAGCGGGGCTTTGTCACAGACACACGGTGCGCCTTGGGTGGTCCTGAGCCCACCAAGGCCGGCTTCTCCAGGCCAGGACTCTCCAGGCTCGTGGCTATAGGGCTGGGATTATGGGGCTGCAAGGCCTTGAGGGTTGGTCTCAATTTCTTCCCCCTGTAGCTCCCCAGGCCTGACCACACAGACACACATGTCTCCAAAATGAACACCCAAGAAAGGAACTATTTCTTCCCTTTCTGGACTGCTGATGGCAAATAACCAAAGGTGTGTTTCTGATTGGGATACATGTGTGCATGGGACTGTGCAAGAGAGAAAGAGACAGAGACAAAAAGAGAGAGTGAGAGAGGCAGAGAGAGGCAGGGACAGAGAGAGAAGGAGGGGAGGGACACACACACAGAGGCAGGGGCAGAGAGAGACAGACAGAGACAGACAGAGACAGACAGGCAAGACAGACAGACAGACAGCTAAAGACAAGGCCGAGGGGGATGAGGAATACAGGGAGAGACAGATGGAGAACCAATTCTCAAATAGCCTCTAAGCTTGTTTAAAGCTTCCAGTTTAAATAAATCTAGATTCTATTGTGGTGTTCTGGAGCCTCCGCTGGTGTCTTAAAATCAGTGTCTTAGCTCCACCTAACTTTAGCAGTTTGCTTTCTTTCTTTTTTTTTTTTTTTTTTTTGAGTTACAGTCTGGCATAAAAGTGTCAGTTTGTTATGTGGGTGGGTAATGGTATGCTTTTAATTAAGGAGGCAGAAACTAAATTAAACCACATCAAGTGGCTAGTGTTTCTTTAATTTCAGATTGCGGGTCCCTTACCCTGAGCACAAGAAGCTGGGCTAGATCATGATTCCCCTTTAATAGTTATGGCTGAAAAACTCCATCTCATGACCAGCTTCATAATTGATTAAACACAACTGTGGACTCCGATGATCAGGAAGTGCAATTTTGCTGGTGTCACTTCAAATCTAAAATACCTCCAGGGTAATTACAGGCTCAGAGGCAACACAGGAGGCTTTGAAGTAGGGAAAGAAAAGATTAGGGCATCCAGAGGATCTGTGCCTGTTCATTTGTCCTTCATGGCAAAATCTTGAAAGCCTTTGGAGAAAGATGCCTCTGTCTGTGAGGGCTCCGGGGGTCCGGACATCCCTGTCTGGCTGCAGATGTGGGAAAGATAGCACTGTCCAGCTCACAGCAAGCTTCAGGGGTCACCATGATATCCCTGAGCAAAACTGCCTTTTCCTGTTGCCTCTTAATGCAAGTTTCATGCAACTCTGACTCTCTCTGCCTTGGGTCTGGTTTGCCCGGCTGGCCAAGACTGAAGCCGTCCACTCGAAGCAGAGAGAAGTGCACTCTGTCTGACCAGCTAAATTATTTACCTTGATAGCAATTATCAGACACTACAAGCCACTCTCTGAAGGCCTCTTTGCAGTTCACGCAGAGAGGATCTAAACCTTATTCAGAAATGGAGAGAATGGAGGGCTCTTTTTTATTTTTTAATTAATAATAGGTTAGAGGTAAAAACCATTATTAGTGACAGTACATAATGGGAAAGCCAGACCTGCACTGTTAAGAGGACTATTTAAGGAAATGTTAATGAATTGAATTTGAAGTTCTTCGTAGTCAACCTGGAGACAACTAATGGTTTCAAAGTGGAAAAGTGAAGAGTTATTAAATGTTGTATATTTATTGCACTAATAATCAGACTGCCAGAGGCTGGAGAGATGCAAATATCAGTTCAAGTCCTGTTTAACCATTAGCTGTGGAAATGCAAGAGATTCACTGGGGGGAAGTTATTGCAAGCAAACATTTGCCAATGCCACCGTGATGAATAGTTCATGGATTAGGACTATAGCTGCTCCAATCCCAGGAAAGCCCATTTCAGCAGAGGATAGCATCATATTTTTTTACTGGCACTTGGAGAGAGACAAGGACAATATTTCTGGCAGCTGCCATTTTACATATTCTGATGTTTTATATTTTTAAAATAAATAAGTAAGAAGAAAAAAATAAAACACCCTTTCCAGCTGCCCAACTTTTCTAATTCTCCTGGAAGGAAGTAAAAGCCTACACGCCCTGGCATGCAAGAAAGAGCTCTTTCGAAGGCAGAGGCCCCATTGAGGCAAAATGGCAAAGAGCCACTGCCACCTTTGTGAAAACTTCCCTCAAAGAATGATTCACTTTACTTTGAACAAACCTCACAGAGTTTAAAAAAAAAACAAAAACCTGTGGACTCCAAAGACAGAGCTGGAAGTCAGGACTTGGAATTCTGGATTTGCCACTTCCTAGCTGAGTGAACCTGGGAAAGAAATTGCTCTCTCTGGACCTCAGCTTCCTCATCTGCAAAATGGGGACAACATGAAGTATAGACTCTATCCCCATCCACTGGGGAGAGGATCACTCAAGTGAAAAATGTAACAGCTAAACAAGCTAAGAGCTCACTACTGGGGGCAACAGAACAAACAAAAGGAGGAGACATAACAGCATCTCATTCTGCTGTTGATGGCAAAGAAAAATGGTGCCAATAGAGAGTGTTTCAAATATGAGATTTGCTGAGAGAATAGATGAAGCTCCAGACCAAGGCAATCTAGCATCAGATTTAGGAAGCAAACCATTGGAACAGCAAACAGGCACCAGCCAACAAGTCTCTCTCCCCCAGACCCCATCCCAAAATGTCACCTTTGCAGTTAAAAACCTTGCACAACAATAAAAGATATGGGGAGGGATATTCCTTGGAGCCTGTAATTTAGAACTACCAGTGCTTAGAGGACATGAGAATTTTCCAACTGCAAGGAACCTTAAAGATCGTTTAACCTGAGCCCCTCATTTTGTGACGAGGAAATTTAAGCATGAGAGGTTAAACAAGTTACCCTAAGCCATGGCAAAACCGAGATTACAGCCCATGTCTCCTAACTCCTAATTTAAAGATCTTTGTATTGTTCCAGGTTAAATCTCTAAATATAAGATTTGTAAGTGACTATGAATAGAATCCTTTGCCTCCATAGACCAGGCATCAGCAAGCTATGGTCTGCAGGCCAAATCTACTTGTTGCCTGTTTTGGTAAATAAAGTTTTATTGGAACACAGCCCTGTCTGTTTGTTTGTATTGCCCATGGCTACGTGCACTGTACATATATGGCAGTAGTGTTGAGCAGTCAGGACAGAGACTGCATAGCCCACAAGGCTTATTATCTGGATACCTGTATAGAAAGTTCACTGCCCCCTGCCTTAGATCATTACAAGGTGAGCATTATAAGCACTAACAAATGAACCAGTCTATGGGGGATGAGATTGGTTATTCAATCAGGTGACCATCTAAATGCCTTGCTGAGTAAACCTGAGTAACATAAGAATGGACGGTGGTAGAATTGGCTGGAAGCTCATATCACAGAGAAGATCAGTTCTGCTTTCTCAAGGTCAGGTCACTGGGGAGCAGAGAGGCCTCACATTCCACATGGGCCCTGGGATTGGAGGACCTTTCCACTCCATGTACACATATGATTCTGTGATGAGACCCTCAAGGTTGCCTTTTAGCTCTGCCACTCAAATGCTAACCAGCAGAACTTCCACTTACTCCCTGACAACACATTGCATTTTTTCTAGCCCTCTACAAAACGCCTCATAAACGAAGGTGTACACAGTTCCTTGCTTCAGTTCTATCAGAATTACCACTGTTTTCATTCTTGGGATAATCCTATGTATTTAGCAGTAACAGTACATAAATCTAATTGTTCTAAAAAGAAAAAAAAAAATCACTTGTATTTGTTCTTTACCTGGTCAGGCTGATTCTTGGATAAACAAAAGTATATTTCCTCAAACAACATGCTCCAACGTGTTTAAGGTGTTGTAGCATTCAGCCTTCAGAAGCACAGTTCAAATTGCTCTACAGATAAAAGATGCATAAATGCTGTTACTTCTCTAGCAGATAAATATGATTCTGTGTGCTATGCTTAGTCACTCATTCGTGTCCAACTCTTTGTGACCCCATGAACAGTAGCCCACCAGGCTCCTCTGTACATGGGATTCTCCAGGCAAGAATACCGGAGTGGGTTGCCACTTCCTTCTCCAAAATATGATTCTAAACACTGACAAATGATTTAATTAACATGATACCTTTCTGTGGACACTTGGGGGTTGGCTCAGAAGCTGGGTAAAGCTAAGCTGTTTGCAGATATCATTCTGGTCATAGTGCTTGTTACTGAGAAATACTTTATTTGTGCAAATCAAAGATGCTCTTCTCCACACAGAAAGGAGATGCCCCCTTGAGGGTCTTGAAAGTCAAATCATCACCAGAATTAATATAATTAAAGTAATATATAATATAATTTCACATAACATTATATACTATAATATAATTAATAACACATTCACTGCATTTAAATTTTAAAAATTAGAGGAAGTGGAGAGATGGTCTGAAGACCACTTCCTGCAACCAAGTGAGACTCAACTTTCAAATAAAACCCAGCATTCCTCCCTCCAATGCCTCAGAAGATGAGGTGAAATCACATCTGACAGCCGCAAGTGAGTCTCAGGTGCTACAGCTCTCACACAGCCAGCATCCCTCTGACAAGGAGGGATGCTGCGGTGAGTAGGAAACTTACCACTCTGAAGTCGAGAGGGTAAGAAATGTCCTGTAATATCAGCCAGAAGGGCTCCTCTGAGACCCACATCTGCAGCAGTGGGCAGGGGAGCCAGCTCGTCTCAGAAATACTGATAAATTGTGATGTGTACAGCAGCTCCTCTGCCAAGACAAGATCGAGGCCTGGAAGTTGCTGATATTTTAGGAAAAGCTCCCCAAGGAGAAATTGCTTCGTAGAGGTGTTGAATACCTGGCTGGGAAGGAAAGGTGGTGGTCATGTGGGTAAACGTGGCTGGTGTCCCTGAGTCTCCAGAGTGTGTAAATGCCCATACTGCCTGAGCATGCGTATATCTGTACCCCACTTTTGGGCCAGTGAATGAAGTGAGCCTAAGACAGTGATGAAAATGACCTTTTAATAAGCCCAGCTCCACTTACACAGGAGCTGGGGCTCCATCCTTTTCCCAGGGATGCTCTGGGATGCTGAGCATTACTTTACTAGCACTGCCAGAACAAAAGGGCTTAGAACTCTTCATTGGGACTACTTGTCAGAGCCTTCTGCAAATTCTTTAGAAGCCCCCAATAGCAACATTTTTTAACCTTTTTTGAGGGTGGATCTGACTTTTGGAATGAGTCAAAACGTTGCTCAGAATCAAGCCTAGCAAACCAGATGAATGATCAAACTAGAGGATTTAACTTGAGGATGCAGGATTTAAAGCAAGATTCAGCAATGAAAACAATGAATGTTCCCTCCTTGGGTGACTCAAATTCTGGTTCTAAGAGTGTTGGTAAAAGTCAAGTTCTCCATGGCACCTTGAGAGATATTGCCTGTGCACAAGAGCCTCACATTGAAAAACATGTTCACCAAGAAGTCACTTTGCCTGAGAAAATATTAGTTCCATGGTTTTTAGTCCCACCAGGTATGTGAGAAGTCAAGAACACACAAGTAGAGTTTTACTTCACTTGGATAGCTATAAATTTCCACATATCCACAAGGCAAGGCGGGAGTCTCCAAAAGCCAGACCTTTTGTCAGAGTTGGGCAAACTATAGCCCAGGGGCCAAATCTAGCCCACCAGCCCACTGCCTATTTTTGTAAATAAAATTTTACTGAGGTCTCTTCATGCCTATTTGCTTATGTATTGTCTACACTTATTTCACTCTACAATGGCAGCATTGAATAGCTACCACAGAGAACCCATGACCAGCAAAGCCTAAGATATTTACTATCAGAGCCTTTAGAGGAAGTTTGCAGACCCCAGTTCTTTGTGATCGAGTCTGCTTTCCAAGCTAATTAAAGTAGGAAACATGTGGTGAATTGTCTTTCCTCTCCAGTTTTCCTCAACGACTTTTGCCCTTTTTATTTGTGTGGAAGGCAGTAACCACATAGAATGAGGTATACACTTTTATTAGACTCCTAGGGCTGCCAGAACAAATCACGACAATCTAGATGGCTATTAACAACAGAAATTCACAATTCTGGAAGCTAATAATCTGAAATATAGATGTTGGTTGGGCCAGGCTGTGCTCTCTCCAAAGACTCTGGGGAGGATCCTCCCTGGTCTCTCTGTAGCTTCAGGAAGTCACCAGAAACTCTTGGTGTCCCTTGGCCAGGACACTCATCACTCCACTCTCTGCCTCATCTTCATATGGCATCTTTTCTGTGTGTCTACATCTCTGTGTCCAAATTTTCCTCTTATAACGACATGGGTCACATTGGACTTAGGGCCCCCTCTACCTCTGAATGACTTCATCTTAACTTGATTAGCTCTGCAAAGACCCTATTTTCAATTAAGGTCACATTCGTAAGTTCTAGGACATGAATTTTGGGAGGATACTACTCAACTCAGAACAACATGGTACTTGGTATTTGATAAATGTTCTTTTGTGCCCTTCATGATATATTCTAACCAGTTGTCCAAGCCAAGTGACCCCCTTCCTTGCACAACAACTCTGAGGAGCTTGTCATTCTGTCCTCCATATGCCCATGTCTGTTCTCTTCTACTTAGATCTGCCCTCTTCTCAACTATCTCGTGTCCCCTTTTTCACTTTCTCCAGAAGATCCACATCAGGGGAAGCCCATTAATGGCATTCCTCTTCTTTTTATGTCTCAAACCTTCACAAGACCAAGACTTTCCCAATCTTGGTTAATGGCTTCAGTGGCTTTCTCTGATTTGTCTTGTGAGCAAGACCCAAAAACTCAGTCTACTCTTTGTATGACCACCAACACTATCTGGCAAAGAGTAGCAATGCTGTTACAACTCTCTGCTGTTCTCTCTTCTCTGTGATCTTATGGTTACAATATTTATTTTGCTATTTTCAATAATAATTACCTTTGTCAATTGTTATCAAGGAGTCATAAATGTTAAAAGAAATCCCAAGCTACCAACAGACAGTATCAACACTGTTAGATTGCCAGAAAGAATATAGGACTTCCAATTAAATTTGAGTTTCAGATAAACAAAGAATCATTTCTATATAAGTATATCCCCTGAAATATTTGGGAAATATTTGTACTTAAAAAACGTCATTCCTTGTTTATCTGAAATTCAAAATTACCTGGGCATTAGTTTGTTGTTCTTGTTCAGTTGCTCAGTCATGTCTGACTCTTTGCGACCCCATGGACTGCAGCACGCCAGGTTTCCCTGACCTTCACCATCCCCCAGAACTTGCTCAACCTCATGTCTATTGAGTTGGTGATGACATCCAACCATCTCATCCTCTGTCCTCCCCTTCTCCTCCTGCCTTTAATCTTTCCCAGCATCAAGATCTTTTCTAACGAGTCAACGTTTCACATCAGGTGGCCAAAGTATTGGAACTTCAGCTTCAGCATCAGTCCTTCCACTGAATATTCAGGATTGATTTTATTTAGGATGGACTGGTTTGGGCATTAGGTAAATCTACTAAACCGAGTAACCCTAAATAATCCATTGACTACTTAAGAGTACAAAGGAGTTCACTAACTATACAATACTTACTTTACCCTGCTGCCAGAACCTCTGAGGGATCAGCTTTTAAGGCCAGTTGTTAGTAAATGAAACTTTGTGATTTCTTTTTCTCCCTGCATATAAGGAGAACTCTCTAAAAATTCTGGCAGCATATATTCTATTGGCATAGTCATTGTCTATAGGTATGAGTGGTATTAGCATCAAACTGCCATTACTCAGTTGCCATGTGGCTTTGAGCAAGCTACTTAACCTCTCCCTCTGAGTCTCAGTCTGCTCATCTGTAAAAGAGGGATAATTAGAGCTGCTATGAAGACTGAAGCCAATAATCCATGCAAAAACACAGTACTTGGCATATAAAAATCACCTAACATATTTCTGGGCTTCCCTGGTGGCTCAGTGGTAAAGAACCTGCCCTCTAATGCAGGAGACATGGGTTAGATCCCTTAGGTGGGAAGATTCCCCTGGAGAAGGAAATGGCAATCCACACCAGTATTCTTGCCTGGGAAATCCCATGGATAGAGGAGCCTGGCAGGGTACAGTCCGGGGTAACAAAAGAGTTGGACGTGACTTAGCAACCAAACAACAACAGCAACGGCAAATGTATTTCTATCACTAACAATCAGTATTACCTACCAGGGTTTAATTGCATGGGGTGGGCAGAGACATTTGGCCTGGACCTCAAATTCACACACCTCATGTAGAATTTGAGCATACTTCTCAGGTGAAATTGTATCTGGGCTTGCCATGATTCCTGGACAGGCTTAAAGAAGGTGCTCACTACATATACATAGCTTTAAACTAGTGCCATGCAGTTGTATTTTGTGAGTAAGCAATATTTTATAAGTTCTGTGATTGCTGTGTAAATGGCACATTTCCATTGAATCACTGTCCTGTAATCCTATTTTTGACCTTTCTTACTTTAAAAAAAAAATACTGAGACACTAAGAAACTACAGATAAGCAGGGCCTGTACTAACCTTCAGTGGTAAATCTATGAGTCTACAGCTGAGGGTGACGAGATTTAGCCCACTCCAGCCCAGAACATCTAGCTGGTAGGCACACAGGAATGTCTTGTGGGTCAGTAGGGAGGACTGAAGAAGACTGGAGGGGCTGGAATGCTGGGCCAGTGCTCCGTCCATAAACAATTCACCCATCTTTTCCAGAGTGTCCTTTAAGTATCATTTTATATAATACCTGTGCCATGATGTGAAAAATGTTGGGAAGCACTCTTCTAGCCTCTAGGAAAGCTCACAGCTTTGCCACCAGACCACCAAAACCCATCCTTGCAAAGAAAGAGGAGCTCTGAAATGGATCAATAGCAAACTGAGTCCTTAGAGATATATAATTTTGGTCCCCATATTAAGGGTAGAGCCTTTAATGGATGGGAGGAGTAGAGGGAAAGAAAATAAAACAAGACAGGGGCAAACTACTTTTGGGGTGTTTCTCTTCTGCTTCAGAAGAGAACCTGAAACCTGAGCCATGTTTCAGGTTCCAACTAGCTCTGCGTCTGATCAGGATATCTCAGCCTCCTGATCCCACATTGAAAGTTGCGGGAAATGGAGCCCAGATGAAGGCCATGTCATCTCTGTCTTCTGAGGAGGAGACTTGCTTTTCTGACATATCCATTTCTTCCCATTATAGTGAGAAGTAAGATCCAGACTGCCATGGTCAGGAGATATGTGGGCAACACAGGTGGTGCGGATTCACCATCTTTGAGACTAATCTGAACAAACAGAGATCAAGGAGATCAATCCAGTCAATTCTAAAGGAAATCAACCCTGAATATTCATCGGAAGGACAGATGCTAAAGCTGAAGCTCCAATACTTTGGCCACCTGATGCGAACAGCCAACTCATTGGAAAAGATCCTAATGCTGGGAAAGATTGAAGGCAGGAGGAGAAGGGGAAGACAGAGGATGAGATGGTTGGATGGCATCACCAACTCAGTGGACATGAGCAAACTCCAGGAGATAGTCTAGGACAGGGAAGCCTGGTGTGCTGCAGTCCATGAGGTTGCAAAGAGTCAGAGGGAGTGAACAATAATCTGAACAGCAGGAACCTGCTGTTGGAACCTGGCATGTCAATATAATGCCACCAGATACATTGAGAAAAGCATGGGAGAAGGCTTGAACAACTCTTGGGATGAAACCCAATACAAAATCTGAGTATGGAACTTTGGGCAGTCATTTAAGTTCTCTGAGCCTCATTTTTCTTGCATGTGAAGTAGGGATATCAACACTTTCCTCACTGGGATGCTGTAGGGATTTAAGGAGTCAAAGTAAAAATGAACAAGCACAGTATGATTCTGCCCTGTGTGCCATTCTGTTCCTGCTTATTAAGAGGAACCCAATAAATGTTAGTTTCCTGCCATGTTACCTTTTCTTTCCTCATTTTTCTCAGAGAATTCTGAGGAAGTCTAAGGAAATTTCTCAGAGAATTCTAAGACCTGCTGTCCATAGAGGCAGCCTCGCCCCCTTGGCTCCACCTTTCAATTAGATTTTAGACATAGCTGCCTCAGCTGCCCTCTCCCACACCCTGATTCCAGCCTCACTCTCTGAATTTCTAATGACCATACAAGGGAGATTCCCAGCTATGTCAGCCATTCAGCATTTAAAATCTGCTTTAACGATTCCAGTTTTTAAAGAGAAACTTTTCCCATCTTTTAAAATATTTTAAGCATATTTGAACAAAACATCACCCTTCTAAATCATGCTCTTCATTCTCTCCTGAGACTTCCTATTCTTGGGCTTGAGTCATCCAGTAGTTGTTCAGTCACTAAGTTGTGTCTGACTCTTTGTGACCCCATGGATGGCAGCACACCAGTCTACCCTGTCTTTCACCATCTACCGGAGCTTGCTCAAACTCATGTTCATTGAGTAGGTGATGCCATCCAACCATCTCATCCTCTGTCATCCTCTTCTCCTGCCTTAAATCTTTCCCAACATCAGGGTCTTTTCAAATGAGTCAGCTCTTCACATCAGGTGGCCAAAGCATTGGAGATTCAGCTTCAGCAACAGTCCTTCCAATGAATATTCAGGGCTGATTTCCTTTAGCATTGAGCAGTTTGATCTCCTTGCTATCCAAGGGACTCTCAAGAATCTTCTCCAGCACCACAGTTCAAAAGCATTAATTCTTTGATGTTCAGCCTTCTTTATGGTCCAATTCTCATATCCATACATGACTACTGAGAAAACCATAGCTTTGACTATTTATGGACCTTTGTCAGCAAAGTGATATCTCTGCTTTTTAATATGTTGTTTAGGTTTGTCATAGCTTTCCTTCCAATGAGCAAGCATCTTTTAATTTCATGGCTGCAGTCAATCTCTGCAATGATTTTGAAGCTCAAGAAAATAAAGTCTGTTCCTGATTCCATTTTCCCTCATCTATCATCCTGTAGTAGACAGTTCTTACTCTAAGCCAAGCTAATCTTCTAAGACCACAAACCGGACCAGGCCCCTTCCCTCCTCAGATACTCTCTCCACAGCTCCCTAATCACCTTGCCCTCCCACACAGACATCTCATCTGTGGTCACTCCTGCACCAGCATTCCAACTTCAGCTAATGGAAAAGAGTGCTCCACATGACCTTCACTTTCTTCTGTCAGTTCCTTATGCCATTCCTCATTTCAAAATGCACAAAAGCCCCCTCAAAAAAAAAAAAAAAAAGCCTTCCCAATCATCCGTGTTGACACTGTTCCCTTCCCTGAACTCCCATATCAATTAATGTGCTCTGCATTGAATGATAGATATTTTAATAATAACCATTTCAACCCCTTAAATAGGCCTCACATATCAACAAGCTCCTCTAATATTTACAACTGTGTAAGCTTATCAACTAGATTATGATCCCTTCAAAGACAGAGTTTCTATTTCCTATTTCTCTCTATATCCCCAGGGCATCTGACCCAAAGCTGTGAATAGAGAACCATGTACAATAAAATCTGATGAAGAAATGAATGAATGGGTCTCCTGAGGGAAGTGCCATAGCGAGTCAGGTGCTGTTGAGAAGCAAGGTTGATGACCTCAAAGTTCCTCTCACCCTCTTTAAATGGTACTGGACTGATATAATTTTTATGCTACATACTTGTTACACACATAATTTAATGTTCACACACCATATACCGACTATATGCTTGGAGGTTATGATTGATGAAAGGCCTCAGAAATGACCCTGATGTCTCTGCCCTTGAGAAGCCTTCATCTATTAATAGTAAAGGGCCTTGAGGTGTGGTCATAAATGCATATTGACAGGGCAACCTCAGAGGAACGTCATGAGACAGGATGAAAACAATGCTCTAGGAGTTTTGAAAGATGCACAAAACTTCTAGTTACAAGAGCATCCAGATCAACAAGAGCCCAAGTTTATAGATGATAATGGGATCTGAGGATCAGTGAGTCCAGAGCAGTGGACCCCAGCCAAGTTATGGGTATGGGAACAAAGGACCCCATTGTGTCATATCCTGCCATGAGGTGACACATTCAGAGAAAGAGAGACCCTGAAATACAGAGCAAGGAAGGCCTACAGTATAATTCAGTTGCTATGGGTCTTCCTCTCTATAAAATGAAAATAAAAAGTTCCTCCACAGGGTTCATTCATACAAAATTGAAATGAAACACTTGTCAAAGTTCTTCTGCTACCTTAGGGACTTCACATACACCCAATAAATATACCTAGCATATTTTTTACTCTAGGATTTCTTCAGCTCTTAGCTGCCACAGGTTGGAAGACATATCTTTGATTTAAAAACTGTGTTTGAGGGAGAAAAAGTCTACACGTGAGACTATAAGAGGGATGATGACCACAGCTATCTTAAAATTTAGGAAATTGGTAGGAGACAGCCTGTTTCAAGAGTCTGCTGATTTTGCTTAATTTCTTTGGAATTTAAAGCTACATCAGTCCTTTTAAGTAAGAGACTTTAGAATACTTGTCAAAGCAGAATCCTATAGTTCAAACCACAGAGGATGGACGGGAACCTACACATACATGCATGTATACACACACACACACACACACAGACACAGATTCCAGATATGGAAACCCAGGCACAAACCACCCTTCACATAAACTTGCTCATTGTCTGAGCAGAATCATGTTCTTAAAAATAAAACTGTGAGTGGGAGTGCTTGCGTTCTGGAATAGAGTCTCTCTTTCTTCCCTTCATCCCATGTTCCTTGGCTACATGCTATTATGTGATATTCGGGACTGTCAAACCTTCTGGAGCCATGAGCATTTTTCAGACAACCAATCTCAATATGCATTATCAAAATTAGATCTTTTCTCTGCAGATGACAATTATGTATTATATGGTTACATGCTTATGAGTCTGTGACACCGTATTGTTAGACTTGGGATATTGACTTTTAACAATATGTTACCTTATTATATTTGGTGTCACATTATGCTTGGATTGCAGCATTTGTCCCATGGCCCCACTCAGGCTGCAATTATTTTCTCAGTAAGTGTCAAACAGTGTTGGGGTGAAGATAGGGTGAAAGGTAACTTGGATTGTCTTTTGCGACTGTCATTTGACTATCCTGTTCCTCAACAAAAGAATTTCAACTGTGCCGGAAAAATACAAGTTGTATGTTCATCAATAAGACTGCCTCCTAACAGAATGGCAACTCTGGTTAGGAGTTCAAACCTTCTGAGAGTCTTGGAGACCAACCCCCAATCCCCAGTCACAAAAGAGCTGGTCACAGAGTGAGGAGAGAAGGAAGGAATAGGACATAAGAAGTCCTTGTATTCATTTCTATAAACACAAGCTCAATACAGTTTAAACTCATAAACATGCTAAAAGGAGCTAGAGGTAGCCTGTTACTTTGTCATATATTTTTATAGGCCTTTCTGAATGGCTTCAAATTTGACACAGTAACTGCCTGTTACCAGAAATAAACTGTAAGTCAATCCCATGCTGCTGTAATTCACTGCCCAGGGCTGGTCAAAGAGATTTAGTGATACCCATGATGGACAGCAAGTCCCTTGATGTGTTCGTTGTCACCGGGTGTTTTGTAGTGACTCCAGCTTGCTGACCTCCAGAGACCTAGAAGGAGAAGCCCATGCCCAGGTATCACTGTTTCCACCAAGTCAGTAAAAGACCTGTCCTCACGAGAAAGCAAAGGGGACATCCCCCTCCAAGTCTCTTCAGATCTGTCAGCATCCCTCTTTATTTCTAGATGTCGACAATCATTGTTCCCATAAGAGTGACCTGCTTCTGAAAGAAAATATCAAACCAAGGTCACAATACCACCCAGTGGGAATTAGGTGCCTGGTAAGTAGCAATACCTCATCTCCTTGGCTGGCATTTTCTTTTGGCTCAAGACTTTGGCTGCATCTCCACCATGTCACGCACCCAGATGGAAAGTGAAAAATCCATTCAGCCATCTGGCTGTTTCGGTCTACACAATGCCATGCATCTGGGGCCATCTGGGAGAGGGAGTGAAGTTTTTCACTTTCTGCCTGGTTATTTGGTGTGGTGTAGATGCAGGCTTTAACTATGGGCTAATGTACCAGATAACCTTCTGCCCTATTTGAAAGGCTGAATAAAAGAGTCCAGGATAACAAGGCTGATAGCAGTATTCTGGAAAATAAATAGAAACTTTGTGAATAGCAAGTATAATACAAATTGCAGGAAATAATAAAGGATAGACTACTGTTTATTAGACAAAGCAAACACAAGAACTGAATCAAGTGATTATTTGTCAACTTAGTGTGTCTCAGACAGCTAGCACAATATTCTCAAGGGCATATTATTACAATTCTTTCTTAGGGTTGGACATTAGTCTAAGAGACATCTCAAATGGACTCCTGTGCTTGAAATTGTGGTTGAACTAAAAAAAATACACGGTTTCTACACCCTAATTACTATCTCCTACAAAACACTCTGTTTCTTGGGGTTCATTCTAAAACAAACAAGCAAAATAGAGTATTTATGAAATGCTGCCAAAGAAATCATGTTCAACTTAGAATTTCTATACAGATTTCAGAAACTCAGTAAATCAGCAATATTGGGGGCTTAATAGTATGAGGTGGAAGGCTGAGAGTAAGAGGTGTACACATTGTAAGAAAGTGTAAATAGCAATTGTGCAAATGAGGGTTTCCCTGGTATTGTAATTAAACATCTTGGAATTCAGGGGTACTTTTTCTTCTCCCAATTCATTTATGAAGTTTATCTCTGGCAAGTTCTGACAGCTTTGCCTTAGCTTCAGTCTCTGCAGACAGCAATGTTCAACTCTGTTTCTAGAGTTTTCTTCCCATATTCTGTTAAATAATAAGAATAGATATGAAAAAAATCATGATTAAAATATCCAGCTTAGGGGAGCAGAGGGATACTAGGTCAGCAGGCCATCATGACATGCATCTATGTCATAGACACATGAGCCTAATCTTGGCCCTGAAACTGACTTTAGATTTGTCAGAAAAAGTATGGAAGTCATCTAAGGCCCAGAGGAGAAAAGAAAAGTAAATTTATGAAAGGTAGGCTTAGAGGAAAAATATAAAGTCCTTGCTGCTTCTATCTCAGCATTGTGAACAGGAATTCCCCTACACACATTCAAATGGCATATTCACATTTTATGAATCAGACCCTTAGTTTTAATTGCTTCTTGGACTATAGGCCAATTAAGGATGGGTCGGAAGGGCAGGGGTCATTCCCACAGCCTCCGAGGTTCTGAGAGGTGGAGTCTGCTTAGCCGGAGGCTTTCATTCACACTTGTATTTAAAAAAAAAAAACAACAACCAGAATGCACCATTAAACACCTCTGATAGGAATGCTTAATTTATATGGGCTGAAAGCAAAAACTGAAGACCAAAAGCTCTCCTTTGGCCCCATCTCTTGCTTTCAAATAAAATCAATTACAAAGTTTCTCCTCTTCTGAGCCATGGAAAACTAAATACCAATATATACAAACCTGGTACTGTATCTTGGAGAAACTGCCAATAGGTTTGCAAGTCCTCTGAGATCTCCCCCCTTTTTATCTATAATTGATCCCTCACACCTTTATGTAATACTGAGGTTAAAGATTAAGAATTTTAAAAAATATATACTACATGTAATACCAGCTGCATAAGATACACATCTTAATGGATTCTTAACTCTCACAAAGTAATTCCAATATTGTAAATTACTGAAGTGAGTAGTAACACCTAACATGGAGAAAAATAGAATCTGTTATTAAGCTATACATTATCCTTACATACCCTGACTTATATGTAGAGTATGCCACCCCATCCCACCCCTCACTTTATCACATAAGGAAGTTAAAATTTGTAGAATTTATACAAATAACATATTTCACCAACCATCTCCAAAGCTTTTAAAAATCAGCTTTAGATCTAATCACCAGAGTAAGGAAGACAGTCATCTGTACCCCATTTTCAGTGCTGAACATGTCTAAATGTTAATTTTGAGGAGCCTGTAGGGGGGCGGTGAGAGGGTCAAACTAAATAGCACATGCACCCGGCAATAGCAAATAGCATTTCTCACTTACAGGTCACTGGTTCAAATCTCACTCCAGTCAGCAGGACCCTAAAGCCACGAAGGACCATTTAGTTGCTCAGAGATCTGCTGAAGTGAGTTGCTTTGGGAAGTCTGGCTGCCAACCCAGCTGGACATCTCATCAGAACAGATTGTTCATAACTCACCCCTGTTCTTCCTCACTCCCTCCCCTTTTACCAAATTGTCCCAGCTATGCAGCCCTTACCAAGAAATCCCAAGTGACTAGACCTGGAGGCAGAAGCCCTGCCCTTCCATTTCTAGAAGTGTAGGCTGCCATACTAAACACACACACACACACACACACACACACACACACATGCACACACGCTGTCCACGGTCTGAATTCTGATCCACCAAACACACAGTTGTGAGGAAGTCCAGTCACCACCCTGGGCCTCAGGAGACAAATCACTTTCTCTGTTTATGCTATTAATCCAGTAGCTTTGCTGATCCCAGATTTGCTTGTCATTTTTTTTCTTCCTCCAATATACACATCCACCCCACTCTGTAGATAACCAATTGAACAATATTTTTAAAATTTCCCACCATATGATAACCACTGCAACAAAGCTTTTTCATTTTGCTAATGAAGAAGGAAGCATTGAGATAAAAGTAAAATGATTTATTAGATTTTGTTCCTGTGCCATTGATAAAATAGTTAACCAGCTTGGCAGTTACTACAGGGACCCAGCATGTGCTCATTAACTCTTTGCCAGGTACAAAGGTGTCCTAACAGCTCCGTTTTAATTCCATGATCCGGCCCATAATCAGTGCTAAACAATAATTAGTATTGACTTGTAAAACAGTAGTTGAAGGTTTCCTTTAAGCACCTCAAATATACTTTACGTTCCATAGACAGAATCAAAGGAAGGAGGAGGCATAGTTGGGAGAAGAGAGAGGGAAGAGGAAAGGCATTTGTAATGTTTTTAGAGGTGAAGAAAGAACTGTTCTACTGTCTGGGAACTTTGCACGTATTTATGGTATTTATGCATTGTTTCCAGATCCACGTTGGCACTTTATTCCACCCCATGCCTGCTCTTCAGCACCACTGTGGGAAGACAACTTTCCTTCTCTAATAGCTTGCCCCCACCCCATATTCCCTTTTACCTCATAGGACTGACCAAATGTTGGACAATTTTCTCTGCTCTCCTAATGTAGTTTAAACTCTTCCCTGCTAATGGCTCTTTCATCCTATGCATCAAGGTCCATTTAAAATCAGCACTGAATGAAGACCTCTGGCACTGTGAATTTCCCACGGTTTTGTTTATTGTCCAATTGTGTATTTGGATAAGCAAAAGGGGACAGCGACCCCATTTGCTGAAGAAGTACTGAACACGCCTAACTACCTGGGCAGAGGAAACAATGGGCTATATACTGCCCATTTTGTGTGTTTGTTCAAGAGCAGCAAGTGTACATGCCTGCACACAGGCACACACCCCAGTGCTGGCCTGCAGACTCACCTGGAACACTGTCCCCTCTTTCACCTGGCTCTGCAATCTCTTTCTGGTACACCATGAAAGGAAGAAGAGCATTAGATGTTCAAGGTGTTGCAAATTTATTGCCCCATGTTATTTCCACTAGCTTCATTCCCACTGCCCTGAGAGGAATCAGGGTTTCAGCATCCAGCTGTCATTCCTTTGCTTAGATAACTGGATCTCTGTGTCCAAGGGATTTAGGAATCCTTCTTACACAGACCGCATGTGCCAGATTTATAATTTCAGGTCAAAGCAAATAGAAGGCCATGGAAGCATCCATCCATCCATCCATCCACTGTTTTTGAGCATCTTTGAGTTTGCTTTAGAGAAGTATAAAGATATAGTCCCTACCTTCAACCAACCTTGCTACCTGATCGTGGAGAATAAACCATGAACCAGGAAATCAAATGGGAGGTTCAAGGGTGTAACTGACAAAGAGCAAAGGGTGGAAGCAAAGGCACGGGTATTTAGAAAGAAGATGTTAAAGAAGGTGAGGATGGTTAGATTTTGCTTATGGAATATGTGAGCTTGTGCTAAGACTCAAGGAAAGGATATTACTTTAAAAGGAAGAGGGAAACAAGGGGAACACTGTAGACACAGGAAGCAGCACAAAGATGCAGAAGCCAGAATCAGCAATCTGTCTTTCCAGAAAGCAAAAAATAACAGAGCACACTAGTAGAACTCTTTAAATTTTATAAAACATGTCCATGTTCCTTATCTTATTTGCTTCTCCCACTGTGGTATAATCATAACAGGAAGATTTGGCATAAAATAGTACTAGATGATGGAAAGCCTGTTCAAGGTCACTGCAATGATTTTGAGAGAGTCATTTCTTAGGCAGGTTGATAAGAAGTCTAGGGGTCCCCAAGGAGACAGGGGTCTGGAATTCTCAAGGAGGAAGAAAGGACAAATTTTTTCCCTCTACATTCCTTAGGATTATGTAACAATAATGTATCCTGCCTGAGGACAGTCTCTGGATTAAACCTTCTGGCTAATCCTATTGTCTTAAAATGTAAATTATGGGAGTAGGTCTGGTGAGGTCTTTACAACCTCCAGCCCTTCTTTGGATTCATTGGAGAGTATATAACTCCATGCTAACACTAGCAAGGGGGTACTCTTTCTGCCCCCTTCTGATGTCTACGTCAGAAGCTTTCTCTATCTCTTTTATACTTTAATAAACTCTATTGCACAAAAGCTCTGAGCGATCAAGCCTCATCTCTGGCCCGGGATTGAATTCCTCTCCTCCGGAGGCCAAGAATCCCAGCAACTTTTCATGGGTTCAGCAACAACCTTTCAATTTCTAAAAAAACAGATGAGGGCTATTCTGGGGAGTTAAGGACATTGGATGGATGACAGAGTATAAGATGAAGAGTGAACAGGTTGGACTGCCTGGAGTGGTGGTAGGAGGTAAGGAAAGAGAAGAATGTAGGACTATTAGCAAATTTCCCCAATGGGTGACAAAGAGAGTGGTATTACTCATGAATGGTCTATAAGGAAGGAAGAGCAGCTTGGAAGGGTATAAAAATGATGATTTTATTTTGTATTTAGTGAATTTCGGAGAACTTTGGAAAACCCAAATGGAAATGGCCAACACATAGCAACATAGAGACAGGAACTGAAGGTCAGAGGGAGACTGGAAATGTGGATTTAGGAGCCATTAGCATAAATGTGGAGTCATAGGGACCCTCCATGAGAGGAGAGACGGCCAAGCATTAAACCTGGGGCATTTTATTTAAGAGACAGAAGAGGGAAGGGTGTTCTTTTAACTAAGATCCGTTATGTACAGAAAGCCCTTGTCAAAATGTAAAAATAATGTGTGGAGGTTCATGGATCATATATTTAAAATGAAATTGAAAAAGATGGGATCTTAGAGCATCTTCACACCTGCCCCTTCATCTTTCCAAGAGGAAACTTGATAGTGTAAGATAGTGGCTGCATCATAATGTATTAATTCCATTAGCATCTAACAATCTCCATGTTCTTGTGGAATTATTTTATTAGCAAGCCGGAAAGCATAGAGCATAGCCTAGGGGCAGGAACATGGGAGATGGGCTTTTGTTGAAAGTCGGAAGGGAAGTTGCAAATCATGGAATCCCATCTCCAGAGGACAGAGCTGGGTGGGGACATCCTTGGAGAATGGAAAAATCCCAAGACATCCAGGGGAAAGTATGTGGCAGGAATGCCAGAGAAATGGATATGAAAGATGTCACAGAAGTACAGAGGACAATGTACCAAAGATGCTTCCTCAGCATCACCATAAATCATATGAATAGTCTGAAGTTGAAGTCTAGATGGTCTGCTTAACATATGCAGTCTGAGATGATATGCTTAGTCTTACTTCCACTAGCTCTAATTCCAGAGACATTGTAAAGAGAATCGTTTAGAACTATAGCATTTCATAGCTACACAGAGATATAAGAATGGAGTTCATCCAATTCACAGAACTCTATCAAGTTGAGTAGAAAAGAGCCAGCATTTGGCAAATTCACCTAAGACAAGTTGTATGACCTTAGGCAGGTTACCACACTTTGTATGACCTCAGTAACCTCATGTATTAAATGGGAATAATCTACCAACCTCATAGGGTTATTGAGAAGATAATGCATGATGTTGCTTGGTACAGGTAAGCTATCAATAAATATGAATTCTCTTCCTAGAGGTACTTCTTAATAAGATATTCAACATATATAACATGCATATACATCACTCATATTTTCCAACAGATTATTGCAGGATTCTAGATTTAAGAGAAAATTCACAACACATAAAGAGCCTGCAATAGATCTTTGTGCCAGAATTTGAATGGAATGTGATTTGGTAGGTTCTATTTAAAACAGCATAAACAGGGGATTTCACTGGATGTCATTAAGCAATTGTGATGAAAGCAAACCAGGAAGATGGGTCAACCTAAAAGAAACATATACATACACACAGACCCACACACACTATCCAGTCACCCTGAAGAAAGAGGTATGAAGACTAAATTCTAGAACAACCTCCTCTTATCTGGGTGAAATTTTTGTACCTGTAATTAGCTCCCTCAGCCTTCAATCTAAGAATCAGCTGGTTAATTGTGCATGTAACTGACTAATAGCTCCAACTAGGGGATGGTGCAGGCCTAAGGGTCACACGCTTTGCTCTTTTACGCACGTTTAATTGTTACATATTACAGACATACCTACACACACACATACACAAAGGAGTGGGAAAAAGGAAGGAAGACAATCTGATTTGTAATACTTCAAGAGACATAGAATGGAATAATTAAGTCACAATCTAGTTTTAAAAGTGTAAGCCTAAGAAGTATTATCATCTTTATGACTCAGCTAGAGTATCTGAGAATTATCTGTGAATGTTTTGGAATCAAACTGAGCCCACAATAAAAAAGGAGAGAAAAACATACAGAATGCCATTCAAAGAGCCACTGAATTACTCTGGGGTTTGGAAAAGAGTGAGTTTCATTTCTCAGAGAGAACAACTAAGGCCCAAATTGAGTTGGGGGGTAGGGGCAGTGAGTGAGATAAAATGACAGAAACAAATTTTTGTGGTCGAGGTCAGGCAGCCTGCTTATGGTTTAGGCATCTCTGCTCCCTACCATTAATCCAACTTGAATCTCCAAACACTATCCACAGTCAGCTGATTATGCAAGCACTCATCAGTGTCTTGAGACAATCACCCCAGGCCTCTCGCCTCTCTATCATGCCACTCTGGACTTGTTTTTACCATCTAGCACTCTGGCTTCTGGCATTAAGTTGCCCCTCAAGAATATCAAGGGCATTTTCTCCATCAGCCCTCTCCACTTCGAATGCACTACTTTTGGGTCACTTAGCTGTTAGACGTTGGCTCTTGGGGACCCAATTCTTGGTTCAAACAGTGCTCCTAATGAACATGTCTTATAACACATGGTGCAAGAATATGGGCCACCAATCCTAGCTTTAGACATCTGAGTTATTTTCAATTAAAATGTTCAAGGCCTCAAGTTGGATAGAAAGGTCTATCTGGTTGGGCAACTGAGGACCTAGAAGTACAGCAAATTGTAATTAAAGGGTCAAGGACATGCCTTGTAGATTACACTCAATTTCTCTACTTGGCCCTGGTTTAATAGGATGAAGCATACAGAGCCTTGCTCAATCCTATTCTCATACAAAGGCAAGGAAGAAGAGCTGGCCTTGGGAGTCAGAACCACAAAAGTTGAAAGCACTGCTTTTGACCTAGCTAAAGAAGACAAGCCAAAATAGGGTATTGCAAGGGGGCCTCTAGGCCTGATGAAAGGCAGGTGGTGGGGGTACTAAGAATGGAAAGAGGCTTTGGCACTGATTAGCTGCCTGATCTTGGGCAACTCAACCCCTCTGAGGTTCAATTTCTTCATCCATAAAATGGGGCTGGTAATAACACCAGTTCTACATATTCAGTTCATCTGAGTAAATATTTATCAAGCATCCACTGTGTGCCAGGCTGATCATGAAAATAATCAAAGGGGCATATGTGAAAGCACTTTGCATATTTTTCTATTTATCATATATTTTACTATTTTTGTAAATTTAGAGTTCACTGTGCATAAGGTCATCTCCTAATGGACCAAGAACACTTCAGAGATACAAGATGAGATTTCTAGGACAAAACTCTAAGTGACAAGATTTGTAGAACTGCTCATGTCATCTGAAGGACAATTCTAAGGCAAAGTCCAAGGTTGGTCAAACTCACCTTGATGGGTGTGCTACCTTTCCTTTCTGTAGTCTCTCCACTCTTGGTCCTTCCCCCATGCCACTCCCCACAGTCTTCCCACCTTTCATGACAACCCCAGGCTCTCCCTGCAGTGTACCACTCTGGCTTGCCTACCTTAAGCAAATTCTTCCTCCTCAACTAAATTCCTCTGTTGCGTATCCTCTTTTAGGTCCTGATCAGCTTGCTAAACTCTGTTGACACTAATTCTCACCATGGTGTTGATGACTGATAAATGTCTACTCCCTTTCTCTGGTCCATTGCATTTTAAATAGAGATTCCTGGAGAGTCTTTGCTTTGGGGGAAAGAACAAGTTGAATGGTAGCCGTTCCAGCCAGAAACTTTTTCCTGCTGCATAAATCATACCATACAAGTAGCTGCTAAATGTGTCTATGCATAAGGCTGCATAAGGTCCCAACTCTGATCCTCTGGGGATGTCACTAAGGAGGGAGGCGTGGAGAGAGAGGAGAATGCAGAGGCTGACAACTTGACTACCTGGAAAATGCACACAGACATCAGTTGTCAGAGGAAAGTGTTCCCACCTGTCCAGTCCTCTGCCCTGTGCAGACCTGGCTTGGGCCCTAGATACAAAGTCATTGGAAGCTGAATTTTCTCCCTTTAGTCCCTTGAATTCAACCCTCCTCCCCACAAGCCATCATTGTACCATCAGGGGTTTCTTGTTACAATTTAATTTTTCTCCATTGCACACTGGGGTTCTAATCTGTATCACACCAGCAGTGGGAACTTTTTTAAGAATCATTTCCCAATACACTTTTAATATATTTCCAGTAAATAGTACCTCAACCTGACCAGCTGGCAGGGTCATTTAACAGTGACACACCCACTGAGTCCTGAGGGCCCCCGGAGCTTTACCTCAATGCTTTTCTAACAAAAAATATCCTGCCCCCAACGAGGGGATAAAGCTTTTCTAATGTGCAAGTGGCACAGGGAATATGAAGAGAACTGGCCACCAGTGCCAGCCAAGACCTCTGTAAGTTTCATTATGGGAAGGCCTATACATAGCATTAGACAAAAGGTTCTGAAGATCTGCACTGGGGGAAGCTGTATGCAAAAAGAAAAAAAAAAAAGTTGGATAATTATTTAAAGCCCTAAAACAGACGGTATAGTTTATCAAGTATTTTTAGCCAAATTCAGCACCGCTTTCAGTGACTTAAAAGCACACTGCCAAATGTAAACAGTTCTCACAGGAGAGGAGCCAATGAGTGATCGCCCCTGAATCTGCAAAGTCAGAAGGAAAATATAATTAATCACAACTCACTCCTGACGGGCTAGCTGAAATAAGACCAATGAGAAGAAGTGAAAAGTTAATAGGAGGATCTGGGGGCAAGGGTGGGAGGGGAATGGGGAGGGGCGGTTCCCTCCTCTGCTTTCAGGAGCTTGCCTGGGTGCCATTTGGATCCAAGCCCGTGAAACAAACAAGGGTTCTGTTTTTGTAGGTTTTGGTTTTCACTTTTCATAATCCAGTTTATTTGACCTGTATTTTTCTAATAAAGGGAACGGGAGAATGTGGCTGAGATACATTCCTCAAAAGTATGGCCAGTGAGGCCAAAGGCCTGGGAAGCCAGGGGCCAGGGCAGCCAAGCAAACCCCAAGGGGGATCCAGCAGCCCCCTAGCATTTCACTCTAAAGCAGATTGGGTTGTGTGTGTGTGTGTGTGTGTGTGTGTGTGTGTTTGGGGAGGGGGGTGCTTTTTTTAACGTATTCCTTTTAGAAATTGGAGGAGAAAATAAATTAAGGACCAGGTGATCTGCCCTCAATGGTGAGTAGGTAAACACTGCTGGCTTAGACAAGCTTCCTTTCCTTTCCTTGAAAAGCCAGAATTCCATTTAGTTCCACAAATAACAGAAAGGTCCTTCTGATGGATGCAATTGGCTCCCCCCTTCTGCAAACTCATCAGCAGTGCATTACCCAGAGCTTTGAAGTCCCCACACACGGCAGGCTGCATGTCAGTGGGCACCCTTTCAAGAATGGCCCCAGAGGTCTCTCTCTCTGCTGGCAAAGCAAGGAGGCAGCCATAAGGAATTACACCCAGCAACCCCCCAGCTGCAGCTGCCACTCCCACCTCATCCAGTTCATGAAAGTTCTGAAATGTTGGCATCTTTGCTTCAGCTTTTCATCAATGCCAGTTAAGTGAATTTAGAACAATAATTTTATTAAAATGTTTTAGATGCCATATCTCCAATCCATAAAATTTATTGTACCTTTATGCAGAATTATACTGGAGTTGAAATATATAAATCAATTTATAAGGTCTAATGACACACAAACGCTTAAAAACTAAAGGCAATGTAGTAAATTCAAATTACCATTACAAATGTAAGCTTTGTAGTCAGTGTGTGACCTGCTAAGGATTATATTTAACTCCCCTGAGAGTGGTTTATCATAAAACTTTAAACTTTTATTACAGTGAATTATTAAGTCCTCCATGACATGAGTCATTCCTTGCACTGACTATGGCTTTTTTAATGACACTATAATAGACATCTTGCTAATAGCAGGAGGATTGCTACCTCTGCAGTAAGGAGAAGGGGTGGGAGGAGGAGGAAAAAGAAAAGACAATACAGGATACATGCATGGAAAAGCATGCTTCCCAAGGGACTCCCGTTAACAATCATGCAAAGAAATATCAGGAGCTTAAAGACTCAGACCCCTCCAGGTTCTGTCCTGGGTAAAAGAACAACATATTGCCTAAAAAGAAATTCAATTTAAAAGGCACACGTGGAGAAAGGAACATTCTCCTGAGCAATTTAGATTTTCCTGAGCAATTTTAGTTTTCCATCAAAACTTTAACATCCTCTCCCTGCTGCTTGGCCATAGATACACACCCTCTACTTTCAATAAGCTTTGCACTAATAACAGATCATTGTGCTCACATAATGTGCAGAACTCACTGCTTATAACCCCTTCCTCCTCTCTGTGGTTTGTCTACACCAGGGCCCCCTCACAGGAGGCTCTTTCCAGAGACAATTTGAGCCCACAGATTATCCCGTGTACAAAGTCTCCAACCACAGTCAAGGAAGAGTTTTAGGTGAAATATTCTGAGTGTGCCAGTCCCAGTGAATTAGATGCCCCTGGGTATTACCTACTCCTTCCAAAGACTAACTGAGCCCCAGGGTGCTGGTGTCATCATTCACATACATACACAGTCCCCTTTCCACAATCAGGCCATCAGAATTTAGGAATCCTAAGCTCCTATCAGGAGGAGCCAAGTCACATAAATGATGTCTCTGTATTGCAACTGATGTATAGACTTGGATTAAAACCAAGACTGATGCATTTGACCAAAGAGGAAAAGAAAAAATGGATGCTTGGCCTTGTTTTCTAGGCATCTATATATAAGAGTAATTTCTTTGTAGGAATTTCCAATGCATTCTGTTATGTTTTTTAAACTTCTCTCTGGTGATTGTCTCTGTGTCCTCATCCCTGGGGACATTTGGTCACATCTGAGGCCATGATGCAATGGCTGTGAGCTTCCACTTCTTACTGAGTACCTCACCAACTGAATGCAGGCATTTTGTAGCTAATACCTGCTTCTCATGTCCACCAAAGCAAAAACTTAAGGAGCCACACATATTTCTTCTAACCAGTGTATTGTCAACATCAAAATACAGAGATTGTGCTTACCTAAGGTTACTATGGCATCAGTTTGATTGAACTGGCTGGGCAGTTTAGACAACTGACTTAACAGATTTTTCATAAACTGAGTCATTGATTGACCAATTATGGGTATTCTCTTGGTTGCTATATATATTTTATGTTGCCTTCGCAGGTGGTGCAGAGGTAAAGAATCTTCCTGCCAATGCAGGAAACACAACAGGGAGGTTCAATCCCTGGTTGGAAAGATACCCTGGAGTAGGAAATGGCAACCCACTCTAGTATTCTTACCTGGAAAATCTCATGGACAGAGGAGCCTGGCAGACTACAGTCCATAAGGTTGCAAAGAGTCAGACACAACTGAACACACACACATATATTTAATAGGCATAGGCAAATAAAAACTTTGGAAAATTTCATCTCTCTCCCCACTGCCACACAAACACACAACTTAATATCAATCTATTTTGAAAAGTTTCACTAAAGAGTTCAATAAAGTTTTAATAAAGTTAAACAGTTTTTTACATGAATTGTCCCAAAGCATTAAGCCATAAACATTTTCTACCCCAAATGCTATAATCTGTTCCCAAGGCTAGCCACTCCATCTCCTTCTCAGGTATTACACCATGAGTACAATAAACTCACTAAATTCAATTTAATTTAATAAGTATTTATGGAGTGTCTGTTGCATGCCAGGTCACTTTGCCAGGGACCCAGAGTTGAACTTCATAAAGCACAGTGCCTCGTCTTCATAAATGCAATAGTCTAGACTAGAGCAGGAGTTAGCAAATTACAGTCAGCTGGCCAAATCTTGTCCTCTGCTTGTTTTGGAAAATAAAGTTTTATTGGAACACAGCTATACCCACTGATGGCTGTTTTGGTGCTGCCATGACAGAGCTGAGTGATTGTCACAGAATTGTGTGGCCTGCAAAACCTAAAATATTTACTATCTGACCCTTGACAGAAAATGTTTGCTGTCCCCTTCTGTAGAGCAGGAGTTTCCATCCCTAACTGTAATTTAAAGTCATCTGGGGAGCTTTTTTTAAAAGAAGCACCAGTGTCCATACCACCCCAGACTAATTAAGTCAGACTCTCCGGGGTGTAGGGCACTAGCGTCTCTGTTTCCACCAAAGCTCTCCCAGGTGATTCTGATGTAGAGCCAGCCTTGAGAGCCACTAGTAGATGAAAAAGACTTTGTTCATGTAATGATTCAGGCACTTGTGAACATTAAACAGGCAATCAGCCACTGTATGAGAGTGCTGGTGAGTAACTGGACCCTCTCACATTCTCCAGGAGGACAGACCAAAGTTTTCTGCTGCTCCCCCAGCAGCAGAGGCCTATCTCAGAAGGAACTGACTCTAAGACACTCTAGTCCAGGGAGAACAGCCAAAAAATCAGCTTCCTCCAAGAAGAGAAATCAAATATTTGTGAATACCCTTATCCTTACCCATAGAAATTAAGCTGATCGTGCCCTGAGTTTTAATATTATTTCAGCACCCAAATAGGTAAAATAGCCTTGTCTCTCTGTAAAAAGGACCCACTTTATTCAACACCCCAAATTATTCAGCAACAGCACTTAATCTAAGAGGCCCTAAAGGACCTCAGTGCCTGTGAAAGTATCTGAAGGTGGGCACCTCTGGTTAGCTCCAGGGTGGGGACAAGGAACCACACTGGCAGCCTTGATTCAGACCTGATTTCTCTTGGGCACCATGTATGTGGTTCAGGTGGTTATGGAAAGAGGGAAACAACAACTTGAACATGCTAAGGCTCTGCTAACAACTCCTGGAGACCAGTCTCACAGAGAACAAAAGCAGAACCAGGAGACCTCCACACACCTGGGGAAAACCTCAAATTCAGGTGATCTACATGGTCTAACTTACTTTTCATTAGACAACTATCAATGACTAACTGTGGACCCAGGACTCCCTAGGCATTGAGTGACTTGATTTCAAAGCACTTAGTCTCTGCACATACAGTCACCCAAGAAATACATAACAACAAGAAATTCTGTGATTGCATTCCAAAGAGTGCAACTCGGAGTAGAAATCCTTTTCTGTCTAGAGGCTGAAGTTGTAGGACTGTTCTTGGAAAAAGATGCCCTTAAAAGCAGAGCCAAATTTCTAGCAGAGTCAAATTTCCAGCAGAGCCACAGTCGAATAGGGAAGGGGGGATCAGAACAAATTGATAAACACCTTTAAAGGAAGTAAAAACTTTTCCTTGATCCTCTTAGGAAGGAAATTACACTGACAAAAACCAGTTAGAGGAGGAAAAGCATACCGATTTAAAAGAAATTTCACATGACATAGAAGTCTTCATAACTAAAGTAGGTAATGCTTAACTAAAGCAGTTAAGCCTGAGCAATTTTATACCAGGCTTGATGAAGAGCAGAAAGTCACGGGAAAATGTGATAGGATAAAGGGTTATGACTTACGGGTAGAAAACTAAGGAAAGAAGTCTTATCTGTTTGGACTCCTTGTGGTGTCCCTATATTCCCTGTCTTCAGAGATAAGGGTGCTACAGGAAGGGCACCTGTCATAGAGTGATCTCTTCACCTGCCTCAGGGAGGAAGGGGGAGGTCAGGGAGCCCATTCTGCACCTGTCATTTTCAAATTCTTTCACTTTAAAATATTCTACTTGCCAAGTCACCATATTTGGGGGTACCATGTTGTGGACCATGTCACAAGCCTTAGAGACAAACAGTTGTGAGGTATCCAGAGAAAGGAGACATTTATTGGACTAAGAAAAGAGCCACTGAAAGAAACAGGAAAGTGGGAAATTGTTCATTGTTAAGCAGAGTCTTATACCAGTTCAAGGAATAATTTTGCTCTCTTTGACATTCATCTCCTTCTTTAGGAAGGTCCTTGGGAGCTTAGAAGAGTCTTGGGTAGTCTGATGATCATTCTAGAAGGATTCCCCAACTTCATACTTTGCAAGGCACTTTTGCATCTGTTATCTCACAGTGCCCTCTTAAGAACTCATGAATTAAAAATGGCTATCTCTATTTTAAAGAAGAGTTAGCTGTACTGGACTTTCTAAGAGGTTAAGTAATTTTTCCAAAGTAATAAACATAATAGGTAATCAAGCTGGAATCTTAATACAGTTTTAAATGTTCAAGTTCAGTGTTCTTTTTACTACATGATGGTACTGGGACATGAAATAAAGAGTCACTCTCTCATCATAAAAAATGCCAGCAGGAGCCAGGCTCCTTCTTAGGGCTGTCCCAGCCTTTGGGCCCCAGCTGTAAATAACAATGCCATCTAATCATTAGAACTTCAAAGATAGAAGCCACAGCCTCTCTTATGATCCCTGTGATAAATTAGGACTCCTATCCTTTAAACACACACTCAAGGACTGAAAGATGTTGAGGGAGATAAATGAAAAATCTGTATATTGCCCCAGGTAGATTTTAGTTTGTTTTGCACAATCAATTCATATTTCAGTACCCTGGCCTGTTGCGAAGGTTTAAAGGAAGAAGAGAAGGGAAAGAGGGAAGGAGGGAAAAGAAGTGGAAAACTGATGCTGAAAAAGCAGAGCCTGCTTTTTGGTACTCTGGCTGGGTCATGTCCAGTTGTAAAGGACTGAGACGGGTCCAAATGGGGCCATCTAAATGGATTTCTTAGATGAGGTCTTGACAAGAAACTGGAAGCAGGTGCCTACTCTTCTACACAGAAACCCTGGGTTCTGAGAACTGCTCACGTGAGCCAAGTTCTGTGAGGGCAGAACTCAGCTGGATTTCTGCCTCTTGAGCTCAGACCCTCAACAGCACAGCTCTCTCACATACATCCCTCAAGGATTCCATATCACAGGTAAGGAGGGACATCCGAGAGGGAGGAATCTGGGTTATAGCTGAATCTATGCCTACTGAGAAAGTCCAGTGATTTTCAAAGTCAGGAGAGAGGGGTCGTGACTGAGTTCAAAAATGAAGAGAATTGGAGAATTGGGAGGTGGTCTAATTATAAACCATCTAAACCCACCCATCCTTCAAGGGGCAGAACAAATGTCACCTTCTCCGGGGGCAGTCTCCCTTTCTCCTCACAACTCCTGCCACTTATTTCTAACCTGTCCTCACACTGTTGGGTAGCAGTCATTGCACTCAAGGGTATCACAGACTCGTTCCATAGCAACAGAAATGCAAGAATGCAGGGCTGGCCTTTAGACTATTTTTTCTAGAATCCTACATTAGGATCAGTAAACTGACCAAAGGGTCAGTAAACTACGACCCTTGGCCCACTGCCTGTCTGTAGAGCCCATGATCTAAGAATGTAGTTTATAGTTTTAAGTGGTTGGAAAGAATGAAAGGAAGAATAATGGTTTGTGACCTGTGAAAATGACATGAAATTCAAATTTCAGTGTCTATAAATTTTACTGGAACACAGACACGCCCATTTGTTTATGTATTGTCTATGGCTGCTTTCACAATACAACTCAGAGTTGAGTAGTTGTGACAGAGACCATATGGCCTCCAAAGCCTAAAATATTTACTACCTGGCCTTTTACAGAAAAAGTCTGTTGATCCCTGGTCTACACCACAGTGAGAACTCAACAATGTTTGGCATATGAGGGAAAGTGTGAGGCCAGAAGGAAGGGAGGAAGGAAGGGAGAGGGAGGGAGGAGGTTTGGAAAGGGGGAGGAGAAAAACAGATATGAGAATGAGCAGAATAAAGAAAGGAAGTAAAGATAGTCGTGGAATTTTTTTTTTTTTTTTTTTTTTTCTGGCTATGCTGGGTCTTAGTTGTGGTGTGCAGGCTTTGTTGCCCTGTAAAATGTGGGATCTTAGTTCCCCACCAGGGATTGAACCTGTGTCTCCTCCACTGGAAAGCAGATTCTTAACCACTGGACTACCAGGGAAGTCCCTCAGTCAAGGAATTAGTTTGAAGGCTTGAAATTGAGCAGTGGGTCATTTGGGTTTTCACCATGTTTGGGAGTGAGAATAGATATTTATGTTCCCAGATTCAGAGGCTTTCCCTGTGAGCTTTGACATAATATGGGTGGTGCTCCAAAAAGAAATGCCAAGAAGACAGTCAGCTCCTGCTGAGAGCGGAGATCCCAGGTCAGAGAGCTAGCAGAAAGAGCTCAAGATCTCCTGAGCTCTAGACAGCAGTCTGAATTGCAACCTTGTACCCATTCTTTTCATGCTTTACCCCTTCCATGCCCAGCCCTTTCACCCCCATCCAAGAGTCTCTTCAAGTTCCCCATCTAACCTGATTTCCCGGGCTTATCACTATACCTACTGCTCATGTCATCCTGACTGCTTCTCAGCAAGCTTTCAAACATATGTCACAGAAACTTTTCAGTTCCACTTTAGGTCTTCTGGAATCTTAGATAACCCATCTGCACTGGCTACTCTCACCCCATTTGTGTTCACTCATCATTTTCCCAGCAACATCTCCCACTGGAGATACTGCATTTAACACAATGACTATTAAACACTGAATGTTGAATTACCTTTATGTGGCCATCTCATAAGGGATATCCCGAATGGAGCCAACTTTTTACCTCTACAGCATTTGTAAAGTCCCCTCTTTTGTTCCTAATTTCATTTGCCTTCTTCCTGTTTATGAATGAATCCTTCCAGAGACACTATACTACTAATGCTTTCAAACAATCAACTGTTGACTTTGTTGATTTTCTCTGTGTGTTTGTTTTCCATTCTATTCATGTCTCCCTTTATCTTTATTACTTCTTTTCTTCTATGTTTTTTGGGGGAGGTGAGGTTATACTGCTCTGCTTTTCTGACTTCTAAAACCAGAACTTAGCTTATTGATTTTGAGCTTTTCTCATACGTATTTAAGTCTAAAAATTTCTTTCAAAGTACTTCATTAGCTATATCCCATAGTTTTGATATATAAACTATTAATGTCATGCAATTCTAAATACTTTGTGATTTCCTCTTTGACAAATGACTTACTTGGATGTATATTTCTTACTTTCTAAACATACCGCCTTTTTCTTGTTTGTTGTTGTTGTTGTTGTTGTTATTGTTTTATAATGTAATTGCATTGTGGTCAGAAGATGTGGTCTGTATACTAATGACCCCTTGAGATTGGCTGAGATCTGTTGCATGGTTTAGCAAATGGATGATGATCACACATGTGTCATGTGCCCTTGAAAGAACTGTGCTCTGCAGATGTTGGCTGCAGTGGTCTACATATGCCCATTAAATTAAATTCATAAACTGTGTTGTTCAAGCTTTTCATAACCTTACTAATATAACCTCTCGCTCTTTCATCAGTTACTGAGACAAGTATGATAAACTTCCAAATGCTATGATAGATCTGATCTATCTACCTAATAGCTCCCCTATTTTAACGTGTAACTTATAAAGATACAGTACATTTTTGAAATGTAATGTCTTCTGAGCAATTTGAATTTTTATCATATGATACATCTACATATCTCTAGCAATATTTCCATCTGAAATTAACATATCAATCTCAGATTTATTTTCATTAGAATTTGCCTGAGGTATCATTTTCTCTCCTTTATTTTTTTCCATTTTCCAATGTGCGTATGTTTTAAGTATATCTTTTATAAGTAGCATTCAACTTAATTTTTAATCCAGTATGAAACCTTTGTTTTTTGATTGGAGAGTTTGTCTTATTTATAAGAATTAATGTCACAATTAGATTTTTATATTTCTACTATTTTTTATGGTATATTTTCTATTTCTTTGCTATTTTATACTTCTTTTCTAAGATTTTCTTCTATTCTGGGTTGTTAAGTCTCTTTTTCTCATTCTATTTGCCCCATTTGTTTGGAAGTGACATCTACATGATCTGCATTTGCTCTTTCATGGTTACTTTAGCAATTTTAACATGCAGGTTCAAATTACATAAGTAAATAATTTACATAATAAAATTATGTAAATCCAAATTTGACTAATACTGAGTCAGTGATGGACAGAGAGGCCTGGCGTGCTGCGATTCATGGGGTCGCAAAGACTCGGACACGACTGAGCGACTGAACTGAACTCAACTGATGCCATATTACTCAAAATTACAAGAACCTAGAACATTTTACTTTGATTCCCCATCCCAATCCTTATTTTCATACAGTCAGTGTTTGCTTGTTGCTGTTGTTGTTTAGTCTCTAAGTTGTGTCCAACTCTTATGCAACCCCATGGATGGTAGCACTCCAGGCTCCTCTGTCCACGGGATTTCCCCAGCAACAATACTAGAGTGGGTTGCTGTTTCCTTCTCCAGAGGATCTTCCTGACCCAGGAATTAAACAGGTATCTTCTGCATTGGCAGGTGAATTCTGTCCTACTGAGCCACCAGGAATTTGCTCCCATCCAAATACTGCTTCCTGTGCTCATCACCCCTCTCTTTGTCCCAAGCCTTCCATCTATGACCACTTTCCTTTCACATGAAATTTATCCTTCAGGAGAGCCTTTAATGAGGATGTTTGTGGACTAGTTATATTTGTCTGAAAAAGTACTTCAGTTCAGATCAGTTCAGTCACTCAGTTGTGTCTGACCCTTTGTGACCCCATGGACTGCAGCATGCCAGGCTTCCCCGTCCATCACCAATTCCCGGAAATTGCTCAAACACATGTCCATCAAGTCAGTGATGCCATCCAACCTTCTAACCCTCTGTTGTCCCTTTCTCTTCCTGCCTTCAGTCTTATACAGCATCAGGGCCTTTTCCAGTGAGTCAGCTGTTCACATCATGTGGCCAAAGTATTGGACCTTCAGCTTCAGCATCAGTCCTTCCAATGAATATTCAGGATTGATTTCCTTTAGGATTGCCTGGTTTGATCTTCTTGCTGTCCAAGGGACTCTCAAGAATTCTCTAACACCACAGTTCAAAAGCATCAATTCTTCAGCACTCAGCTTTCTTTATGGTCCAACTCTCACATCCATACATGACTACTGGAAAAACCACAGCCTTGACTAAATGGACCTTTGTCAGAAAGTGATGTCTCTGCTTTTTAATATGCTGTCTAGGTTTGTCATAGCTTTTCTTCCAAGGAGGAAGAGTCTTTTAATTTCATGGCTGCAGTGATTTTGGAGTCCAAGAAAATAAAGTCTGTCACTGTTTCCATTGATGCCCCATCTATGTGCCATAAAGTGATGGGACTGGATGCCAGGATCTTTGTTCTTGAATGTTGAGTTTTAAGCCAGCTTTTTCACTGTCCTCTTTTACCTTCATCAGGAGGCTCTTTAGTTCCTCTTTGCTTTCTGCCATAAGGGTGGTGTCATCTGCATATCTGAGGTTATTGATATTTCCCCCTGCAATCTTGATTCCAGCTTGTGCTTCATCCAGACCAACATTTCACATGTTGTACTCTGTATATAAGTTAAATAAGCAGGGTGACAATATACAGCCTTGATGCACTTCTTTCCCAGTTTGGAACCAGTCTGTTGTTCCATGACTGGTTCTAACTGCTGCTTCTTGACCTGCATACATATTTCTCAGGAGACAGATCAGGTGGTCTGGTATTCCCATCTCTTGAAGAATTTTCCACAGTTTGCTCTGATCTACATAGTCAAAGCCTTTGGCGTAGTCAATAAAGCAGAAATAGATGTTTCTCTAGAACTCTCTTGCTTTTTCTATGATCCAATGGGTGTTGCCAAATTGATCTCTGTTTCCTCTGCCTTTCTGAATCCAGATTGAATATCTGGAAGTTCTCAGTTTCACATACTGTCGAAACCTCACTTGGAAAATTTTGAGCATTACTTTGCTAGCATGTCAGATGAGTGCAATTGTGTGGTAGTTGGAACATTCTTTGGCATTGCCTTTCTTTGGGATTGGAATGAAAACTGACCTTTTTCAGCCCTATGGCCACTGCTGAGTTTTCAAAATTTGCTGGCATATTGAATGAAGCACCTTCGCAGCATCATCTTTTAGGATTTGAAATAGCTCAGCTGGAATTCCTTCATCTCCACTAGCTTTGTTAGTATGACGCTTCCTAATGCCCACTTGAATTCACATTCCAGGAAGTTGACGCTAGGTGAGAGATCACATGATCATGGTTATCTGGGTCATGAAAGTCTTTTTTGTATACTTCTTCTGTGTATTCTTGCCACCTCTTCTTAATATCTTCTGCCTCTGTTAGGTCCAGACCGTTTCTGTTCTTTATTGTGCCCATCTTTGCATGAAATGTTCCTTTGGTATATCTAATTTTCTTGAAAAGATTTCCAGCCTTTCTCATTCTATTGTTTTCCTCTATTTCTTTGCACTGATCACTTAGGAAGGCTATCTTATCTCTCCTTACTGTTCTTTGGAACCCTGCATTCAAATGGGTATATCTTTCCTTTTCTCCTTTGCCTTTTGCTTCTCTTCTTTTCTCAACTATTTGTAAGGCCTCCTCAGACAACCATTTTGCCTTTTTGCATTTCTTATTCTTGGGGATGGTTTTAATCACTGCCTCCTGTCATGAACCTCCATACATAGTGCTTCAGGAATTCTATCAGTTCTAATCCCTTCAATTTATTTGCACTTCCATTGTATAATTGTAAAGGATTTGATTTAGGTCATACCTGAATGGTCCAGTGGTTTTTCCCTATTTCTTCTGTTTAAGTCTGGATTTTGCAATACGAAGAAAAGCTATGACCAAACTAGACAGCATATTAAAAAGCAGAGACATTACTTTGCTGACTAAGGTCCATCTAGTCAAAGTTATGGTTTTTCCAGTAGTCATGTATGGATGCAAGAGTTGGACCATAAAGAAATCTGAGCACCAAAGAACTGATGCTTTTGAACTGTAGTATTGGAGAAGACTTGAGAGTCCCTTGGACTGCAAGGAGATCCATCCAGTCAATCCTAAATGAAATCAGTCCTGAATATTCATTGGAAGGACTGATGCTGAAGCTCCAATTCTTTGGCCAGCTGATGTGAACAGCTGACTCACTGGAAAAAACCCTGATGGTGGGAGAGATTGAAGGTAGGAGAAGGGGACAACAGAGGATGAAATGGTTGCACAGTATCACTGACTTGATGGACATGAGTTTTAGCAAGCTCTAGCAGTTGGTGATAGGCAATCCTGGCATGCTGCAGCCCATGGGGTCGCAAAGAGTTGGACATGACTGAGTGACTGAACTGAACTTAAATGAAGTTTGCAATAAGGAGTTCATGATCTGAGCCACAGTCAGCTCCCAGTCTTGTTTTTGTTGACTGTATAGAACTCCATCTTCAGCTGCTAAGAATATAATCAATCTGATTTCAGTGTTGACCATCTGGTGATGTCCATGTGTAGTCATTTATGGCATTATTGCAAGAGGGTGTTTGCTATGACCAGTGCATTCTCTTGGCAACAATCTGTTAGCCTTTGCCCTGCTTCATTTTATACTCTAAGGCCAAAATTTCCTGTTAGTCCAGATATCTCTTGACTTTCTACTTCTGCATTCCAGTCCTCTATTATGAAAAGGACATCTTTTTTGGTGTTAGTTCTAGAGGGTCTGTAGATCATCACGGAACCATTCGACTTCAGCTTCTTTGGCATTAGTGGTTGGGGCATAGACTTGGATTACTGTGTTATTGAATGGTTTGCCATGTAAATGAATAGAAATCAGTCTGTCATTTTGGAGATTGTACCCAAATACAGCATTTTGGACTACCTTGATCTTTTCTAGTGAGTCTTTAATTTCAGTTATTAAATTTTTTTCTCTAGAAATTCAATTTATTTTATATGAATCATTTTGATCATTCTTTGTAGTTTCTTAATTCTCATACTTTCAAGTTTTCCTTTTATTTCTTTAAATATATTGAACATTGTTCATCTGAATTACATACTTGGTAATTACAATAACTAAATTATTTTAAAAGTCTGATGCTGTTTTCAGTTATTTTCACCAGCCTTTATCCATGGTACTCAGTTTCCCTGTGTGTTCTGTGGTTTTTGACTGAGCAACTTTGCGACTTCATCTTTTGGAATTTTGTTGGCATGAGTTGCTGTTGTTTTTCTTCAAGGAATAAAAGAAAAGCAATCCAGCTTCTAATTAGCCCAGAACTATTTTCGATTAAATTCCCTACTTGAACATTTTTTGGGTTATACAGTTAACATGAATTCTGACCTCAAACTCACATGAGAACAAGGTTATAATTCTCAGGAAATAGTTCCCCCCTTTGCTCAGCAACAAAGGTAAATTTTTTACCCTTGCCATATTCTTCTGAATTGTTTTTTCCTTATCCACATTCATATTTATAATGCAGCTTTTTGAGGTTCTACATTTATATGGGGAACCTTGTCAGATTTCCTACATTGGGGAGGTTTTATCTCTACATTTCCATGCCACCTTTTCACCACTGAGTCAGAATTCAATATCATTAGGTTTCAGCATCAACTCTCAGGTCACAAGTCAGTACTGGTACTAACTTATTTATCATATTTCTTATTCTTCTTTCTACGTGGTCTCTACATACTCCTTCCTTTCATCTCTGCAGAATGTTAAAAGTAATATTGTTTCTCTTTCACATAGCTTTTTTAGTTCCAATCAGAGGTGTTGATCATGGTGTTTAGTCTGCCATTCTGCCAAAAATTTCCAGCTGACACATAAGCTCTGGAATGGAGCTTTAATGCACTCAAGACAGGGAAGACTCTGAGATAACAGAAAACCGAAGATTATCACCCATCATGTTGAAACATTTGAGATGCAAATTCAATTCCAGTTTGAATCTGGAAAATGGATCAGATTTATATGTGTGTATTATATTTTTTTCAATTTCCCTTAAATCTAGTCTCTATCCCACACCATATAGATTTCTTTAATCTGGCCACCTTCTTTTTCTCTAGACCTGTTACTATGAAACTGAAGTGACAGTTTCAAAACTTATTGCAAGTCTATAGTAACCAAAACAGTGTAGTACTGGCATAAAGGCAGACATATAGATCAATGGACTGTAAGGGAGAGCCCATATATATGATAAAATGATTTTTGACAAGAGTGCCAAGACTATTAAATGTAGAAAATGAAAGTCTCCTTAACAAACAAATTTGGTTGAGAAAACCAAATATTCACCTGCAAAAGACTGAAACCAGACTTACACCTTATACCATATAAAAATTAATTCAAAATAGACCAAACACCTAAATGCAAGACCTAAAACAATAAAACTCTTAGAAGAAAACTCTTAGAAGTAAAAGCTTCATGACACTGGATTTGACAAGGATTTCCTAGATATGACACCAAAAGCACAAGTAAGAGAATAAAAATAGACAAATTAGATTACATTAAAATTAATAAACTTCTGTGCATCAAAGGAGACAATAAACAGAGTGAAAGGCAATCTATGAAATGAGAGATCATTTGGAAATCATACACCTGAAAAGAGGATAATAATAAGAGCATATAAAAGAACTTCTACAACTCAACAACAACCAAAAAAAAAAAAGTATTCCAGTCAAAAATTAATCAATGGACTTAAATAGAGTTTCTCCAAAAATGATATCAGTTCAGTTCAGTTCAGTTTAGTCACTCAGTCATGTCAGACTCTTTGCGACCCCATGAATCGCAGCACACCAGGCCTCCCTGTCCATCATCAACTCCCGGAGTTTACTCAAATTCATGGCCATCGAGTCGGTGATGTCATCCAGCCATCTCATCCTCTGTCATGCCCTTCTCCTCCTGCCCCAAATCCCTCCCAGCATCAGGGTCTTTTCCAGTGAGTCAACTCTTCGCATGAGGTGGCCAAAGTATTGGAGTTTCAGCTTCAGCATCAGCCTTTCCAATGAACACCCAGGACTGATCTCCTTTAGGATAGACTGGTTGGATCTCCTTGCAGTCCAAGGGACTCTCAAGAGTCTTCTCCAACACCACAGTTCAAAAGCATCAATTTTTCGGTGTTCAGCTTTCTTCACAGTTCAACTCTCACATCCACACATGACCACTGGAAACACCATAGCCTTGACTAGACGGACCTTTGTTGTCAAAAATGATACTAATGGCCAAAAAACATATTAAAAGATGCTCAATATCATTAATGATTGAAAAAGTGCAAATCAAAGCCACAATAAGATATTACTCCACACCCATTAGAAAGGCTGCTATAAAGTGTTTCCAAGGATATGGAGAAATTTGAACCCTGTGACCCTTTGGTGGGAATAAAATGGTACAGCCACTATGGAAAACAGCATGGCAATTTCTTAAAAAGTTAAAAAAATAAAATTAGTGTATGTTCTTACAATTCTATTTCTGGGTATATGCCCAAAAGAACTGAAAATGAGGTCTGAAAGAGAAATATATATGTACACTCACGTTTACTGCAGCACTAGTCACAATAGCCGAGAGATAGAAGTAATCCAAATGTCCACTGACAGAAAAATGGATAAACAAACTGTGGGACTATGTATATGAAGAATGAAATATTACTCACCTTTAAAAAGGAAGAGAATTCTGACACATGCTACAACATGGATAAACCTTTAGGACATAATACTAAGTGAAATACACCAGTCACCAAAAGACAAACACTGTATGATTCCACTTACATGAGGTTATCTCAAGTAGTCAAACTGACAAAAAGAGAAAGTAAAATGGTGGTTGTCGGGGCCAGGAAGAAGGAAATAGGAATTGTCTAATGGGGATTTAATTGTTTCATAGTGTTTCAGTCTTGCAAGTCAAGAAAGTTCTGGAGAATTCTATACAACAATATGATATACTTAACAGTACTGAACTATATACACTTAGAAATTATTTAGATCGAAGTCTTTTTTATGAATTTTTTACCATAAAGAAAAAAAAACCCACAGGAAACATTTACCAAGATAGGCCATATTCTGGTTTAACAAACAAACTTTAAAAACTTTAAAAGAATTCAAGTAACTTATGAAGTCATGTGAGTATGAAAATTTCCTTATAGAATAATTTAAGGTATGAATTAAATTTCCTTAATTGATGTATTTCTTATAATTCTAATAAATTATATTTTCCTCAGAATTTATGCAATTTATCAAAATTTTAAAAATTTTGATATAAAATATTCCCCTCCTGATAATTCTTTTAATATTTATGGTGTTTGTATTAAATTCCTTGTTCATTTTTGATATTGCTAATTTGTGCTTTCCCTGTTTTTGATTTTTTTCCTCTTAATCAGCTAACTTGTGGTTTATCAGTTTTCAATCTTTCAGAGAACTAAATTTTGGCATTACTGAATTTCTATATTGTATATTTGTACTCCATTTCATTAATGCTTTGACCTTAATTTATTGTTTCTTTTCCTTTTCTGGGTTTAATTTTCTGGGTTTTTTTTGTTTTGTTTTGTTTTTAACTTTCTGATATGGATACTTAAACTGTTCATTTTCTGTCTGTTTTCTTTTCCTGTAAGGATCTGTTGTGGTATATTTGTCTCTAGTCAGACCTGTAACTGCATCACAAAAGTCTGATATGTGATATTTTCTTTATCATTCAGTTACTGCAAGAGGAATGCTAAATTTTCCTGCTGTGACTCTGAATTTCTCTATTTCTTCTTCAGATCTCCTCTGAATTGTTTTGTACATTTTGGGGCTTTCTACGAAGTGACCATATATTTGGACTTGTTATATCTCCCAGTGAATTGGCCCTTTTGTCATTATGATTATGTCCGTTTTCAACTCTAGTAATATTTCTGTCTTAAAGTCTTCTTTAATATTAACACAGTTATGTTAGCTTTCTTTCAGTAGGTATTTTCTTATTCTTTTATTTTAAACCTTTCTGTATCTATATATGTATGTTGTATGCCCATAACTAACAAATAGTTGGGTTTGTTTTTTTTATTTAGTCTGACAACTTATATTTTCTAATTGGTGCATTTGATCTGAAGAAACATTGTGTAATTGCTGATATATTTGCATTTAGATATGTCTTCTTCCTATTTATCCATTCCTACAACCATTTTGTTTTTATATCATCTTTTTCTATCATGTCTTGCCTTCTTTTTGAGTGACTGAATATATTTATTTCATATGCCTTCTATTATATTGTTATTTATTCTTTTAGTATAAGTGTATGTATTGCATTTAGTAGCTACCTAGAGATAAAAATATATACCATTGATTTATCAAAGTGAAGTGAAGTCACTCAGTCATGTTCGACTCTTTGCGACCCCATGGACTCTAGCCTACCAGGCTCCTTTGTCCATGGAATTTTCCAGGTAAGAGTACTGGAGTGGGTTGCCATTTCCTTCTCCAGGGGATCTTCCCAACCCAAGGATTGAACCCAGGTCTCCCGCATTGCAGGCAGACGCTTTACCATCTGAGCCAAATGTAATTTCAGATTTTCACTTTTTCCTGAGAGATTCAAGTGTCCCAATACACTTTAACTACTTATAGGCTGTTGTTATAGTACATTTTAATTCTATAAATTTATTCTTCCTACATGACATTATCATCTTATAGTTAATATGTATTTATATCTAAAACCTTTGACTGTGTGGATCACAGCAAACTGTGGAAAATTCTTAAAGAGATGGGAATACCAGACCACCTTACCTGCCTCCTGAGAAACCTGTATGCAGGTCAAGAAGCAACAGTTAGAACCAGGCATGGAACAACAGACTGGTTCCAAATTGGGTAAGGAGTATGTCAAGGCTGTATATGTCACCCTCCTTACTTAACTTATATGCACAATACATCATGCAAAATACCAGGTTGGATGAAGCATAAGCTGGAATCAAGATTGCCGGGAGAAATATCAATAATCTCAGATATGCAGGTGATACCACCCTTATGGCAGAAAATGAAGAGGAACTGAAAAACATCTTGATGAAAGTGAAAGAGAAGAGTGAAAAAGCTGGCTTAAAACTCAACATTCAAAACACTAAGATCATGGCATCCAGTCCCATCATTTCATGGCAAATAGATGGGGAAACAACAGAAATAGTGACAGACTTTATTTTCTTGGACTCCAAAATCACTGCAGATGGTGACTGCAGCCATGAAATTAAAAGACATTTGCTCCTTGGAAGAAAAGCTATGACAAACCTAGACAGCATATTAAAAAGCAGAGACATTACTTTGCCAACAAAGGTCCATCTAGTCAAGGCTATGGTTTATCCAACAGTCACGTATGGATGTGAGAGTTGGACCATAAAGAAGGCTGAGTGCCAAAGAATTGATGCTTTTGAACTGTGGTGTTGGAGAAGACTCTTGAGAGTCCCTTGGACAGCAAGAAGATCAAACTAGTCCATCCTAAAGGAAATCAGTCCTGACTATTCATTGGAAGGACTGAGGCTAAAGCTAAAACTCCAATACTTTAGCCACCTGATAAGAACTGACTTATTAGAAAAGACCCTGAAGCTGGCAGAGATTGAAAGTAGGAGGAGAAGTGGGTGACAGAGGACAATATGATTGGATGGTATCACCGACTCGATGGACATGACTTTGAGCAAGCTCTGGGTGTTGGTGCTGGACAGGGAATCCTGGCATGCTGCAATCCATGAGGTCACAAAGAGTCAGATACTGAGCAACTGAACAACAGCAGCAATCCATACAGGTAGCTACTAAATGCAATACACTCATACTAAAAGAATGAATGACAATATAATAGAAGGCATATGAAATAAATATACTCAGTCACTCCAAAAGAAAGCAAGACATGATAGAAAAAGATGATATAAAAACCAAATGGTTGTCTGAATGGATAAACAGGAAGAATACATACCTAAATGCAAATATATCAGTAATTATACCACATGTATTCAGATCAAATGCACCAATTAGAAAATATACCCCAACTGAAAGCCTAATGTTTTTCTAGAATCCCTATTCCTTTGCAGTCCCTGAACTCTTCCTTTCCCCCATCCTGTGAGACTCTTGAGAATTGTGCCTAGTGTCTCAGCTTCCAGATAACTTCTTCTAGGACTACAGTAGTTGCCACTGGGGGACACTGCTCCAAATTCCAGGCTTGCCTATATGTTTGCTTCATTACTCTCCCAGATCTTAGCCCAATCAGTTTGCACTGTCTTATTAGCTCTATCATGCCTTTCTAGCTTTTCTAGTTGTTCTCTGTGGGTGGACAAATCCCACAGACAAATCACTCTGTCTTCCATTACAGAAACCAAGACTCTTAACAGGAAATGTTTTTTATGAATCAACAATATTAATAAGTTTCCCTTACTCTGTCCCTTACTTCTCCAACTATAACAACAAAGTCAAAATTTTGTCTTAGAGAAAAGATGAAAAAGCTTAAACACTAAGAGTAGTCGGTAGGTACCCAATATGCTACTGGACATTAGTGTAGAAATAACTCCAGAAAGAATGAAGGGGTGGGGCCAAAGCAAAAACAATACCCACTTGCGGATGGGACTGGTGATAGAAGCAAGGGCCGATGCTGTAAAGAGCAATATTGCATAGGAACCTGGAATGTTAGGTCCATGAATCAAGGCAAATTGGAAGTGGTCAAACAGGAGATGGCAAGAGTGAATGTTGACATTCTAGGAATCAGCAAACTAAAATGGACTGGAATGGGTGAATTTAACTCAAATGACCATTATATCTACTACTGTGGGCAGGAATCCCTTAGAAGAAATGGAGTAGCCATCATAGTCAACAAAAGAGTCCAAAATGCAGTACTTGGATGCAATCTCAAAAAACGATAGAATTATCTCTGTTCGTTTTCAAGGCAAACCATTCAATATCATGGTAATCCAAGCCTATGCCCCAACCAGTAATGCTGAAGAAGCTGAAGTTGAATGGGTCCATGAAGGCCTACAAGACCTTTTAGAACTAACACCCAAAAAAGATGTCCTTTTCATTATAGGGGACTGGAATGCAAAAGTAGGAAGTCAAGAAACACCTGGAGTAATAGGCAAATTTGGCCTTGGAGTACGGAATGAAGCAGGGCAAAGGCTAATAGAGTTTTGCCAAGAGAATGCACTGGTCATAGCAAACACCCTCTTCCAAAAACACAAGAGAAGACTCTACACATGGACATCACCAGATGGTCAACACTGAAATCAGATTGATTATATTCTTTGCAGCCAAAGATGGAGAAGCTCTATACAGTCAGCAAAACCAAGACTGGGAGCTGACTGTGGCTCAGATCATGAATTCCTTATTGTCAAATTCAGACTTAAACTGAAGAAAGTAGGGAAAACCACTAGACCATTCAGGTATGACCTAAATCAAATCCCTTATGACTATACAGTGGAAGTGAGAAATAGATTTAAGGGACTAGATCTGATAGACAGAGAGCCTGATGAACTATGGACAGAGGTTCGTGACACTGAACAGGAGACAGGGATCAAGACCATCCCTATGGAAAAGAAATGCAAAAAGGCAAAATGGATGTCTGAGGAGGCCTTACAAATAGCTGTGAAAAGAAGAGAGGTGAAAAGCAAAGGAGAAAAGGAAAGATATTCCCATTTGAATGCAGAGTTCCAAAGAATAGCAAGGAGAGATAAGAAAGCCTTCCTCAGCGATCAATACAAAGAAATAGAGGAAAACAACAGAATGGGAAAGACTAGAGATCTCTTCAGGAAAATTGGAGATATCAAGGAAACATTTCAGGCAAAGATGGGTTCGATAAAGGACAGAAATGGTATGGACCTAAGAGAAGCAGAAGATATTAAGAAGAGGTGGCAAGAATACACAGAAAAACTGTACAAAAAAGATCTTCACCACCCAGATAATCACAAAGGTGTGATCACTCACCTAGAGCCAGACAACCTGGAATGTGAAGTCAAGTGGGCCTTAGAAAGCATCACTACGAACAAAGCTAGTGGAGGTGATGGAATTCCAGTTGAGCTATTTCAAATCCTGAAAGATGATGCTGTGAAAGTGCTTCACTCAATATGCCAGCAAATTTGGAAAACTCAGAGTGGCCACAGGACTGGAAAAGGTCCGTTTTCATTCCAATCCCTAAGAAAGGCAATCCCAAAGAATGCACAAACTACCGCACAGTTGCACTCATCTCACATGCTAGTAAAGTAATGCTCAAAATTCTCCAAGCCAGGCTTCAGCAATACGTGAACCATGAACTTCCAGATGTTCAAGCTGGTTTTAGAAAAGGCAGAGGAACCAGAGATCAAACTGCCAATATCCACTGGATCATTCAAAAAGCAAGAGAGTTCCAGAAAAACATTTATTTCTACTTTATTGACTATGCCAAAGCCTTCGACTGTGTGGATCAAAATAAACTGTGGAAAATTCTGAAAGAGATGGGAATACCAGCCCACCTGACCTGCCTCTTGAGAGGCAGGTATACAGGTCAGGAAGCAACAGTTAGAACTGGACATGGAACAACAGATTGGTTCCACATAGGAAAAGGAGTACGTCAAGGCTGTATATTGTCACCCTGCTTATTTAACTTGTATGCAGAGTACATTATGAGAAATGCTGGGCTGGAAGAAGCACAAGCTGGAATCAAGATTGCTGGGAGAAATATAAAAAACCTCAGATATGCAGATGACACCACCCTTATGGCAGGAAGTGAAGGGGAACTGAAAAGCCTCTTGATGAAAGTGAAAGAGGAGAGTGAAAAAGTTGGCTAAAGCTTAACATTCAGAAAACTAAGATCATGGCATCTGGTCCCATCACCTCATGGGAAATAGACGGGGAGACAGTGGAAACAGTGTCAGACTTTATTTTTTGGGCTCCAAAATCACTGTGGATGGTGACTGCAGCCATGAAATTAAAAGATGCTTACTCCTTGGAAGGAAAGTTATGACCAACCTAGATAACATATTAAAAAGCAGAGACATTACTTTGCCAACAAAGGTCCGTCTGGTCAAGGCTATGGTTTTTCCAGTGGTCATGTATGGAAGTGAGAGTTGGACTGTGAAGAAAGCTGAGCGCTGAAAAATTGATGCTTTTGAACTATGGTGTTGGAGAAGACTCTTGAGCGTCCCTTGGACTACAAGGAGAGCCAATCAGTCCATCCTAAAGGAGATCAGTCCTGGGTGTTCATTGGAAGGACTGATGCTGAAGCTGAAACTCCAATACTTTGGCCACCTTATGTGAAGTTGACTCATTGGAAAAGACCCTGATGCTGGGAGGGATTTGGGGCAGGAGGAGAAGGGGATGACAGAGAATGAGATGGCTGGATGGCATCACCAACTCAATGGGCATGAGTTTGAGTAAACTCCGGGAGTTGGTGATGGACAGGGAGGCCTGTCGTGCTGCGATTCATGGGGTCGCAAAGAGTCAGACACAACTGAGCGACTGAACTGAACTGAACCACATATTGATTGATCTCATGTACTGTAATAATTTTATAATATATCATACTTTAGGCATGATAATACTAAGACTCTAAGAATGAAATCAGTTTCCAAGGCACACCCCAAATGTGAACCCAGATTTCTCTGATCTCATGTCCAGACACTATTTCACTAAATGACAGACACTCTTGAAGAGCTAGTGACTGCCTAAGTAGGAGTATGGTGAGGAAGCAGAAGGAAAATATCTCGTTCTCGTATAATCAGGACATGAAACCCATGCAAGCAGCCAACCAGAAGAACACAAGAGGTTTTTGTTTGTTTGTTTTTGCTGTTTTAAATAAAATAAACTCAAAAGAGGCAGAGCGTCTCATCCAACCTCTTCCCATGCCTAACCAGAATCATCCTTACTATACCTGGCTAAACAATTTCAAGTGCTTCCCCTGATGAACAATCACTTAACCAATGGGACCAACTGAATACCTAAGAATCTTCTTTTTCTTAGGAAGCTAGATTCTGGTGCAGGATGAATTACTCTTAAAGGTAAATCACAGAAAACCTTGATCTTGTGAGACTTAGATTCTGAATGGTCCAGCCTCTTTGCTTAAGTAAGATTCTGTGTATTCCCAAACCTCTTCATAATGTTAGCTCTTTGACCATTTATTATATTCCAGACACAGATTCAAATATAGCACAGACCAAAGCAGACAAAGTCCTTGCTTTCATGGAGTTTAGAGTTTAGTGGAGAGGATAGCGTTTACAAATCATCACATAATGCTATGCTGGTGATGGTTTAAAAATTAGCTCTCTGGTAGAAAGCTGGTGGGTGAAGTAAGCTCTAATTTGTAGCATTTGCCCATCCAAACATCCACTGTGACTGATTCAGTATATCATAGTTCTGTAACTAAATGTGGAGTTGATTATGTATAACTGAAGAGATATACAAAATGAGCTCTCATAAGACAGTATGAACCCATCCCAGAGCATCACTGACAATAATAAGTGGAAATGAGATATGTGTCCTAAAGCAAGTGAACCTCATTCTAATTCTACAAGGCACCTAACAAGAGAACCAGACTCCATCTGCATGGCTATGACAGGCAACTTTGAGGAAGTAATGCTTGTGCTAGGATCTCAAGAATGAAGTGATATGGCTTCCCTTGTAGTTCAGTCAGTAAAGAATCTGCCTGCAATGCAGGAGACCTGGGTTTGATTCCTGGGTTGGGAAGATCCCCTAGAGAAGGAAATGGCAACCCACTCCAGTGTTCTTGCCTGGAGAGCCCATGGGCAGAGAAGCCTGGAGGGCTACAGTCCATGGGATCGCAAGAACAACTAAACTACCACTACCAGGCAAAGAGTGAGCAGACAGCCAGACAGTGGCGCGCAGCCCACCATGGTTTATGCAGAAAGCAGCAGGTTAGGAGTTGGAAGGTCTGTCTCCATTTTAGTCCATTCTGCTCTGCGTCCTGCCTGCTCAATTCCCAGTTTCCTTCCACTAGCAAAACCTAAAGAATGTATAAACCCATGAAAAGGAACAAATGCACTTGAAGCACTTGGGAGAACATTGCCCACATTATAGGAGCATAATCCTGGGACCAGCAGCCTCCTTCACCAACATTTGCATGAAATTGACTGAAGGTACCAAACGAGAATCTGGATTTCAAGAGCCTGACAGATTTGCTCAGCTATTCTCAGCCAATGACACAGCTTTTCTCCCTAAAGTTTGAGATACACTTCCTTATTAGACTTTTAAAAAAAACGAAAGAAATGGTACAAATGGAGAGAGGGAGGGAGACGAGAACAGAAAATGATTGCACATTGAAATAAATGTGCTACTTGAGAAAATTATAAGTGCCTAAAAACAGGAGTTTATAATGAAAGTGCTTTCTCAAGCATAACTATAGCATCGCTATTCCAATGCAAAGATACAATAAACTAACTCCTTAGATTTAATAAGATGGGTGGTATATTAAATAAATGCCAACTGATTATTAAAGATCTTTTTATTGAGGATTTACAGCTATGTTATCAAATAACTGAGCAGTATTCAGGTATAATAAGACCCACATGAGAAACTTAATTTAAAGTAGTGCAAAGAACCAAAAACACTATTACAAACAGACCATGAAAACTTGGAAAATAGATAAGTTAAGAAGCAAAAAACATCCCATCAAATTATTGTCAATAGTGGGGGCTGAGGCAATGAGGGAGGACAAAATATCATTTACATATGAGTCAACTAAATAGCTATTCAAAAGCGCTACAGCATGACAGAATGGCACACTCTGCAGATAGGAGCCCCCCCTCCACCCCCCGCCCCAGGGGCTGATCTGGCCTGCCTTTTTTTCCTTTGGAAAGAAAATTAACTTTTTCTGTGTGAATTTTCTGTAGTGAAGAAACCCTAGGGTTTCTTAGACAATGATTCTGTCTTCCAAAGTAAAAATGAACTTTAACAGCAAATAGCTTGTATCTCTACCACAGACCTCAGGCTCCTGGGGGAGCTGGACAAAGCAAGAGGGAAAGGCGTAGAGAGAGGTGAGAGCTAGGCAGGGGATGGTGGGATGGAAGGAGAGAGGAGGGGGAGGATGTGGAGTGGCAGAGGGAGTGGGAGATGGAGATAGAAGGAGAGAGGTGGGGAGGGAGGAGAGACAAAGAGAGGGAGGAGGAAGCTGGGGGGAGATGGAGAGGCAGCATGTGTGAGGGAAGAGGAGCTAAGATACTTGCCTAAGAGTCAGAAAACTGAGATCTCTTTCTAGGCTTCTGTTTCACACATTGAATAATTCCAAATTTTAGGCTTCACCAGTTTCCTCACAAGTCAAATGAAAGAGTTGAGCTAGAAGAAAGATTGAGGGCAGGAGGAGAAGGGGCCAACAGAGGGCAAGATGGTTGGACGGCATCACCGACTCGATGGACATGGGTTTGGGTGAACTCCGGGAGTTGGTGATGGACAGGGAGGCCTGGCGTGCTGCAGTTCATGGGGTCGCAAAGAGTTGGACACGACTGAGCAACTGAACTGAACTGAGCTAGAAGACCACCAAATTCCCGGTGAATTCTATCCTTCCTTCTATTCTCAAGACCAGTCCTTGGGCCCTTTGGTAAAGTTCCCTGGAGTAGAAGCAAAACCTTGCAAAGTAACGAAAGCTTCTTGTAGTAGGGAGAGAGACTGAGACCCAGAAGGAGCAAGGAGGAAGTTGCCAGAGTAATCATTACACCCTCTTGGTTCACACAGCCTTCTGGGGTTTTTTGAAGCACTCTCATGGCTGGTATCATGTACTCCTTGTTAGGTGGGCAAGGAAAGTACTGTTAGCTCCATTGCACAGAGAAGGCAGCTGAGCTCAGGACCTGCCTGCTGGCTCACTCATGGGTAGCTGGACCCCTCCACAATTCACTGCCAACCTGGTGGGCAGGTGGGGTCGGTACCTCCCAGGCATGAGCAGAACTCTCCAAGACAGGAAGCCTGACCACGTGCTCAGGCAGCCACGTGCTCAGGCAGTGTGGATGAAGACACAGCTTCCCAACCCAGCTGCCGCTCACCTTTCGCCCACAAGAGGCCAAGGGGATGTTATGGACAGTATGGAAAAAAGAGCCCCAACGTGGCACTATTGACAAACAACTCCATTTAGAGTCTATATTTTAGACACCTCATTCTTAGTCACAAGTGACACGTAATTTATCCCTAAACAACCAGCCTTTATATCTTTGGTACCTGAGGCTTTAGGTTAAGACACATGGATGTCCCTCATGTATCTGATCTCCTTCAGGACCTGTCGGCAGCCCCGACCCCCCAGGAACCACCCAGGGGCAACAAGGCTACTTCCTTTCCCTCCAAAAATACTTCACTAAAAGCACAGGAATTATCCCTAAAATATACAAAGCAGTTCCTCACACAGGTAGGAAAGAAGTCACCTAAGCTATGAACAAAACAGGGAGCAGAAAATTACCCAAAGAAAATGAAGAAGGAGAAACGAGTATTTCTGTCTCCTCCACCCCTCCTATATCACGGGCTGGGATCGTGGTGGTTCTATACTGCAGAGGGACATCCGTCACCACTAATCAATACACGGGGTGTTAGTCATGGATGATAAATTTGAAAGGGATTATAACTGTAAACAGTGATCAATAGAGACTTGCTGGAGGAGACAGGGAGGAAAAAGCAACCTGAAAATGTTACATGGTTAATAAAGTAAGGGTGGGGGAGGGTCAGTCTTAAACAAAACTCCAAGGGAGCTACCCTGTTCTAGCTCCTTCTCTTAAGGGAGGTGGGATGGAAGGGAGAGTGGATAAATAACCCTCCTCCAGACTTCTTCGCAAGGCTATTGCTACTAAAAGGGTGCATTATTAATTTACAGTGTATTTGCTGATACTACTGGTTGGAAGGCACATTCGCCATTAGCATTTGGTTGAAGATATGTTCCTGGATCAGAGCTAGCATCACGTAAAGCCCCCAGAGTATAGTGTGCCCTTTCCCCACTCCCAACCCACCCCCATCCTCTTCCCTCCCTCCTGTCTCTCCTCTTCTCTTCTCCTCTGATTTCACCCCCAGCACATGACTGAGCAGTGCATTCAAAAGCGTGACATCCCTCTCTGCAAACAAATATACCCTGAAACCAAGCAAAAGGGAAAAAAAATGCAGGGAGCCTCCGCTGCTCACCCATAGATGAATGGAACTATCTGTCTTGTCACCAGGGGTCGGAGTGAGAGGTTACTCCAAGTCTATACCTTAGCTTCTCTGCTGACGTTTGCAAGGAACTTCCTTAAAAATAAAACAAAATAAAGAGTGAAAAAAAGAATCCTGCCACATCAAGCACTTAGCCGGTCCCTCTAGAACCCTTTCCAGCTTGTGTCTTCTCACCACCTTTGGAGTCGCAGCTCCAGGCCTGACATATAAATTTTTTTTCCACTGACCTTTTAGTGTCCTTTCTGCCAGAGTGTGTAAACCATAAGCTGATATATGAAGGCAATTTTTAGTGGTGCCACTTGTATCTGAGTGATTGCACACACTTTACGTTTCTGGCCTGCCACCCCTTCCACCTTTCGAAGATCTCTCTATTTTCTTTTAAGGGAACTGCAACAAAGGTGAAAGCAAGTTTAACTGCTTCAAGACTCTGATGGCCAGAAGCACCTGTTTGCAGGATTCATAACTGGCTAGGCCCATCTTCAAAGCGGGAGTCTTTCTTTACTGCTCTGGGGATCAGCAGGGCAGGGGTAGTGGGGAAGAGAGGTTACAGGGGCACCTCGTCCCTCCATCCTGCAGCCACAACCAAGACTGACAGGCACTGAAGCTCCAAGCCTTGCTGAAGACTCAGAGGACACAGAGTCATTGTCTCCATCAGTCCCAATAGCCTGGGCCTCGGGGGACTTCCTTGGTCAGAGTTCAGTGGGGAGGGGGATGGGGGGGAGGAGTAAGTGGGTGTGAAGCCAAACAAAATATTTGGCTAAACTCTACCACCTGGCCACAATGCCCTCACTCCTTCAAAAGGCAAGACTGCTGTTTTCCCTCAGCATGGCCACAGGTTCAGTCCTGCTAGGCTCTGAAACATGGCCTGGTCTTACAAGAGAGATGATAAGTAGCACAAGAGGAGGCAGCATTTACTATTCATATTCCAGCTGGGTTGGAGGCTCCAGAAAAAGTGCAGCGTCCATACCACCCCAGGACAGCCCCTGTCCTTGTTCTTACAGCAGCTCACAAGGGTTCAGGCATCAAAGAAAGAAGTAAAAGGACCCACCAGCTGATAAGGAGCACGTGATGAGGGAGGAAGTATAAAAGAGAGTAGGACTGAGTTTGATGAAGCAAATCTTGTCTACTAACATCCTCCCTGTAGGAGCAGCATGGGTGAGTGAGTCCTGCAATGGGAATGTGGCTCCAAGTGGAGCCACTTCAAGACCACTCTGTCACCATGCCATTATTGCCCTTCTATTGCCAACTTTGGAGGATCAGAGTTCAATTTCATTAAGCAGTCCATTTCACTGAAACCTGTCTCCAGAAGGCTGAATAAGAATGCCTGCCCACCTCAGGTAAGACCCACGTTCAATCCCAGGCATTAGGCCCCAATTATACCAAGAGTCTACAAATGTCTAGGCAGCTGATGAAGATACCCTTCACTGAAACACCTGATGACATAGAGAGACTCTCGCTGGGTTTCTCACCTTAAGTCCATGTCCTTGCCTATGTGTTTAACCATCTGTGGGCAGATCACAGTAATTTCCTACTAACAATAAGACTGTAAGATTAAAAAAACTTTCTTAACATATTATTCAAAAGTTTAGCTTAAATTTCTCACTCAAACTCTTTAAATTTGAGTGATAAAGAAAGCAAGGGAATACAGCTAGTGTCTGGGAATTGCCAAATCTGAGAAACATCTGGTTTTTGCCACTGGCCACAGAGAAAAGGACTACTGAAACACAATGGAGATATGTGGCAATTATAAGTTAGTATAAGGCTCTATCTCCCCCACAATTTCCTTGGGAAGATGCTCAAAACCTGAGCGTGTATTTGAGAGTATTTTGAGTATGTAAAAACCCTCCATTACAGATGTGGCAGCTGAGAAAAGGATGAGAAGTTAGGGATCAACCAATGACCAAAACAGCATAGGAGAAGCGGATAGGAAAGGATACAGGCAAGTGGCTAGTAGACTTATGTCTTATGCCAGACCCTGGGGATGGGAGAGGATCTCCAAAGAAAGACCCATCAAGCGTCCTCTACCAGGACCCTGGCCTGAGTACCTATTGCAGGAAAAGTGACCAAGTTCTATCTACCATAGGGTCATCTGATGGTGACCACAGAGCTGGAAAGCCCAAAACATTCCACAGAAAACAAGCGCTGGGAGCCACAGCCTCCACCTCCTTCCTGGCTGAAACACCATCTTGACTGAGGTTTCTAGCTCCAAGGGCTATTAAGGACACGGCCAGTGGTAACCATGTTATCCAAGGACCAAGAACTCCAGGATAGCAGCAGTACTTCTGGGGGTTCGAGCTTAGGCAACTTCCTCTTCATAAAATGGTGACAAGACTTTGAGAAATACTCCAGTGAGGATATCAGGGAATAGCAATGGTGGCAGCCCAGAGTTGTCAATCTTCAAATCCACTGATTTTTTTGCACCACATGCCACTTCTCAAATAATCTGCCATATTCAGCCTTTCTCAAACAGAATAAATGGGACTCAGAGGTTGGAAAGGGGAAAAGATGTTCTGTCCTCTTGAATTCTGGACTCAAATTCTTTTGGACTGTTAAGAATACTGTACTGTTTCCAGAGTGGCCAATAGCAAAGGGCAAGATTGAGGAAGGTCATTTTAAAAACATCAACTAATGAACAGAGTTGTGCCAAAATTAGTAGGAAGATATAGCCTGTGACTTCTTCTTGAAGTCTTGAGCATGTCTTCTCAGGCTCCCACTGATAGAGGAAGTGACACACCAGAGCTGCAGTTCAAAAATCTCCTGCTGGTTTGCATGTGAAGAAGGAATTTGAGTGAGATGAGAATGAAAGAGGGGAGCCAGTAAGGGGATGGTCTGCCAGCTCCAACAAGGTTATGGTGACTTGGATCAGGGTATTCAAATGATGACAGAGTCAAGTGGACTGACTCAGATGATTTAGGTGGTAATGCAACATATCTGGGTTGCATTGGAATGCTTATGGAAGATGAGGGAGGTAAAGGTAATTAGGAATAATTTGTAGTTTTCCAGCCAATGAGAGCAAACTATTTCTCCTAGAAAGCAGAAGTATGAAGCCCTCTGTCATAGGCATATGAATTATTTTAGGTAGAGAGCACTGTTGCTGGAAAGCAATGGAAAGGGCTAGAGGGATGTGTTGAGGACCTATCTATAAAGCCACATCTTCTCAAGGATGGCCAGAAGTCCCATGAATCCATGCACAGCCTGTTTTCCCCACACCACCCTCTTCTCCCCGCTCTCTGAATCACTGGTGAATGTCAGACGGCTTGGCACAAAGTAAATGCCCCATCTTAAGAGAGAAGGAGAAGTCAGAAGACCAGTTCCACCAGGATTTATAGGTTTGGCCTTCAGTAAGACTCACAACTTCTATGCTCCTCAATTTGAGGGCAAGAAACTAGATTCATGGCTTCTGGTGCTTCTCAGAAACCAAGTTTTCTGGAGCATCTACATAGCCACTGGGGTTTGCATCCCAACATACACCTTCCTCCACTTCACTCCACCCCAAACCACCAAATTCTTATTTCTCTTTTTGATGTGTTTGCCTTATGGGTTATTGTAAAGGCAGTTGCTTTCCTTTGGGGAGAAAAACAAAATGATTCACAGCAAAAGTAAGTAAATACTTGTCCCCAAGGCAGGCCTCAGATCTCTGAACAGAACAGAGATTCTACTTGGGGTTCCTAAATGGTAAGGACAGTAAACATCAGAAAGAAAAATCTCCTAGGTTGCCAGCTCTCCACCATGAATTAGGGGCTTCCTTGGCATTTCAGATGGTAAAGAATCTGCCTGCAAAGCAGGAGGCCCAGGTTCAGTCCTTGGAACAGGAAGATCCCCTGCAGAAGGGGATGGCTACCCACTCCAAAATTCTTGCCTGGACAACTCCATAGACAGAGGAGCCTGGCAGGCTACAGTCCATGGGGTCGCAAAGAGTCGGACACGACTGAGCAACTAAATCGGAAAAGAGAATCTCCTAGATGATGGCTCTCCACCAAAGGGGATTAAAACACACACACACACCTCCAAGTTTCAAGCAGCTGCCACAGTATCATTTCCCTCAGGAAAAAAGACTCCCTACTGTCTGCTTTCCAAGACCTTCCAGGTGCCACCACACCTTACCCTCAGGCCTCCCTCAGGCCCTCCCATGGCCCAGTGAGGTAAAGGAGATGTAGTTTAGATAAACTGTAGTCTTCTTCTGCCCCTCCCTCTGTGGCCCCCTGTCTCATCTCCCCAGCCTCTCTAGTTTTTAGGAGAAAGGTTTCATTACTGAGCGCAGCCAGGAGTCAGAGGAGCCCTTGATTGATGCTGTCAGTCGGATGAAGAGCTCTTGTGGCAGAAACTGTCTTTTCTTCATTAAGTTTGAAAACATGCCCGCAGGCTAGTCTGTGATCTGCTCATCAATAAATGGAAATATTCTGAGAGACCCAAATTCATGCCAGGCTTTGGTCAAGAAAAGATGTACCCCTTGTCAATTTGCTGCCTCAAGTAAGAATTCCTAAAATCCCCTGTGTTCCCTCACCTCAGCCCGAGGTCTGAGAGGCCGGGGGAGAGAGACATCAGTTTTGATGTGAGGCTCTCCTTGAGATGTGCCATCCCTGTAACTGCCTCCCATCTGGGGGACGGAAAGGGCTCCTATCTCTGATTCTTTCCAGGACCATCTGGGGAATGGGTCCAGGAAGAGGGGATGCTGGCAGAGCTCTGAGCATGTCACCAAGTGACTCAGTCCTGAGGCATCTCCTCAGCACAGCCTCCAGGGACTCCAGGAAGGCTCAAGATAGTAGGGACTGGGTTTACCAGGATGCCCAAATGTCTGTACAGGAATGCAGGACGAGAGGCAAGGACTGCTAATGGGCTAGTAAAGAATGTAGAGAGAAGGGAAGTAAATCAGGGAGTGGAGGGGAGGAAAGAAAATACTGCTCAGAAAAGCCAAGCAGGACGTCCCTTACCCTGCCTTAGGAAATAAAATAAAAAAGAGCTCTACTTTCTGCCATCAAAAGCAAGAGAACAAGAGAGGCCAAACACAAAACAATGACAAAAAGAGCAAGCGCCACAACTGCCATCAAGCCAACAGGCATTAGCTTAAGAGCTCTAACCTGTGGGTTTTTAACAATTAACTTTTAAAGTGATTTGTTCACCAATCCACCTTGATTTCATTATGTGGGGTAATATCAATATTGGCAGGCTTTTCCTAAAATTCCGGCTGTGCAGAGATAATGCCATCAAGGCTGGGTGCCTGGGCCATGGGGTGAGGACAGGGGTAGGAGGCTGTTCTCACATTGTTTGGCTCATGATTTTCATTTTCTTGCATTTTTTTTTCTTCTCATCACCAGACTTTGCTCTTTTTCTTGCCAAGGAGCATTACTTCTCATTGAATTGCAGCCTCTGGTGGCAGTTTCACAGACAGGCTCAAAAGGCAGTGGTGACTGGCCGTGCAGTCTTGTCCCTGAACACGTTACTTCTCAATTTCTCCCAATTTCATCTAGGGATTTAGAGGTCTCTGCTGGTGTTCATTCAAAGAACATTTTATGTTAGGGTTATGTAAATGTCCCTTATATCATTTTATTTAACAATTTTTAAGAGTCAATCTTCATGCATTCATTCATTCATTCAATTAATGTAATTGGTCACTCACCATGAGCCACAATCTCCATCCCCTTGTGTGGAGATGAAAGAGGGGAAAATATTTCAAAGCATTAATGAGGCACCATGGAACATGGAGAGCATCCTACTAAGATCAGAAGATCAGGGGAAGTCTCCCACATGAGGTGGGACTAGAGGTACCTCTGAAAAGAGTAGGACATCGCAAGGAAGAGTGTAGGGAGCAGGAAAAGGAGAACACAGGCAATGGGAAAACCATGTCTAAAGGGCCAGAAGGCAGAGAAGCAGAACATGATGTCCTTGAGGAAATATCATAGAAATAAGTTATGTTAATGCAGTAGTCTTTGCAAGACCCCATGGAGCACTTCATATATATTATTTCATTTAATGTTCAGAACAACCCTGAAAGGTATACAGTGTTGTTACTATTAGATTCAGATAATCCCTCTAGCATTTTATCTAAGGGAACATTTTCTTGTTTCTCTCTGGAAGTTCCCCTACTCCCATTAAAAAAAAAAAAAAAAAATAGAGAAAAGGCGTAAGACTTTTTTTTTTTTAATATAAAGGATACTATTGACTTTCTTTCTACCCAAAATTTAGTAAAAGAGATTAGATTAGCCCTACTGCCTAAAACAACAACAAAAAGCAAACAACATACATTTTAAAAACTGGTTTTCAAAACACTAGATGTCAGACACTGCAGGTCAAAGATCCCTGAGAGATGCTCCTACCATTGGCCCAACTTAACTTCCTGGAGAGAATTTCCAGGTCATGGTGGAAGGAGAGGGATCCACACAGACCCCCGTGGTCTCCCTGAGTTGAAGACACAGAGCTGAGAGTCCTGGAGATAATTGAGTTTTCAGGGCAGAGTAATAGAGATGAAAAAGATGTACAGAAAGAGAATTCTGAAAATCTGAAGAAGTTTGAGCCCTCTAGTGTCGAGTACTGATCAGCTAAAGTGTATGAGGAAACTATCCAAGACTGGGGCTGGGGGCGGGGGTGGGGTGGGGCCAGCAGGGGGAGTTCATTAGAATTAGAGTTGAAAAGAAACAGCACCCCCTTTCACCAGCCAGAGTGCAAAAACCTAACAATTGTACAAAGAAGAATTTTGCTTTAGTAGTAGGGAAAATCAGCCCTAGACTATACTACTCTAATCCTGCCTAATAAATCATAGAAACAAGACGTGAAGTCTCAAACTATTCTCAAGTAGTTTAATAATGTCCCAGAAAATAAAGCTCATAAATATTTAAGGATATACTAAAATATATAACACCAAACAAGATAAAACTCTCAGTATCTAGTATCCAACTCAAAATGACCAGGCATGCAAAGAAGCAGAAAAATATAACCATAGTTGAGAAGAAGAATAAATTAAAATTGACTCAGAATTGATACTGACAATATAATTTATAGACAAGGACATTAAAAGAATTGTTGAAACTATATTCCATATGTTCAAGAAGGTAAAGGAATAATTTAGCTTGTTAATTGAGACATGAGAGGTATAGACAAGGCTCAAATCTAACTTCTAAACATAAAAACTGAGATAAAATACATACCAGATTAGATAAAGAACAGGTTAGACATTGCAAAAGAGAGTATTGGTAAACTTGAAAATATAGCAATAGAAACTTTCCAAAATGGGAAAAAAAAAAAAAAGAACCTGTGAACTGGAAGACAACTATAAAAGGATGAATATTCATGTTATTTAAATATCTGAAAGGGAGAGAAACATAAGATTATAAGAAGCTGAATATTCATGTTATTTAAGTCCCTGGAAGGGAGAAAAGTATAAAATAATATTTAAAAAGAATATTGGCTGAAAAATATCCAAATTTGATGAAAATTATAAACCACATAACCAAGAAGCTCAATGAACTCCAAGCACAAGAAACATGAGGAAAAACACACAAAGTCACATCACATTCCTTAAATTCAATGATAAAGAGGAAACCTTAAAAGCAGCCAGGGTGGGGAAAACATTACATACAGAGGAACAAAGATAAAAAATTGAAACAGATTTTGCCTTGGAAGTGATGCAAACTAGAACACAATGGAGTGAATGGTGAAAAACTGTCAACATATAATTCTTTATCTAGTGAAAATAAATATACTTTACAGACATTCAAAAGGTAAAAGAATTCATTATGAGTAGATTTGCATTATAAAATATTAAAAGAACTACTTCAAGCAGAAGGAAAATGATAGCAGATATAAATCCAAAGCTACACAAAGAAATGAAGAGTACTAGAAATATTAACTAAATGGGTAAAAATATACTTTTAAACATATTATTTAAATTACTTTAAAAGATAATTGACAATTTAACAAAAAAATAATTAAGCACTTTGTTAGATCTATACCTTACACAAAAATAAAATTTATAACAACAGTAGCACAAGTGCCAGGAGGAGAGAAATAGAAAAGTTTTTGTACTATACCTAAAGTGGTAGATTGTAATGAATCATGTGTGCTATAATCTGGGCATTGTCTCATGTTCACAGCAAGGCCAGTTTTGTGGAGGAAGTCCATATGGAAAGCACATGATACAACCAACATTCATGGTGAAGTGTACAAGTGTACAAGGTACAGTGCGGCTATAGCTATTTTTTCCCTCTATCCTTCATTAGTGCATCTGATTTCCAAGAGAAACAGTTCATTGCAGTTTGATAATGGTAGGACCACCTATTTTCTCATTCCTTGATCAAATTATAATTTGTTATACTGTAGGTAAACTTTATTTATGTTTCACAATTTAAAGCTGATAACATGTGTCAGTTCAGTTCAGTTCAGTCGCTCAGTCGTGTCCAACTCTTTGCCACCCCATGAACCGCAGCACACCAGGCCTCCCTGTCCATCACCAAATCCCAAAGTCCACCCAAACCCATGTCCATTGAGTCGGTAGTGCCATCCAACCATCTCATCCTCTGTCGTCCCCTTCTCCTCCTGCCTTCAATCTTTCCCAGCATCAGAGTCTTTTCCAATGAGTCAGTTCTTCACATCAGGAGGCCAAAATATTGGAGTTCCAGCTTCAACATCAGTCCTTCCAATGAACACTCAGGACTGATCTTTAAGATGGACTGGTTGGATCTTCTTGCAGTCCAAGGGACTCTCAAGAGTCTTCTCTAACACCACAGTTCAAAAGCATCAATTCTTCGGTGCTCAGCTTTCTTTATAGTCCAACTCTCACATCCATACATGACCACTGGAAAAACCATAGCCTTGACTAGACAGACCTTTGTTGACAAAGTAATGTCTCTGCTTTTTAATATGCTGTCTAGGTTGGTCATAACTTTCCTTCCAAGGAGTAAGCGTCTTTTAATTTCATGGCTTCAATCACCATCTGCAGTGATTTGGGAGCCCAGAAAAATAAAGTCAGCCACTGTTTCCACTGTTTCCCCATCTATTTGCATGAAGTGATGGGAAAGGATGCCTAACATGTGTACTTGACCTTAATTCTTATGGTTTCAAACTCTCTCCCTTTGGGAAGGTAGGATGGAGGAAAATTTATCTTGAAATACATTATTTTAAGGTGAAAAGACAGCCCTCAGATTGGGAGAAAATAATAGCAAATGAAGAAACAGACAAAGGATTAATCTCAAAAATATACAAGCAACTCCTGCAGCTCAATTCCAGAAAAATAAATGACCCAATCAAAAAATGGGGCAAAGAACTAAACAGACATTTCTCCAAAGAAGACATACAGATGGCTAACAAACACATGAAAAGATGCTCAACATCACTCATTATTAGAGAAATGCAAATCAAAACCACAATGAGGTACCATTACACGCCAGTCAGGATGGCTGCTATCCAAAAGTCTACAAGCAATAAATGCTGGAGAGGGTGTGGAGAAAAGGGAACCCTCTTACACTGTTGGTGGGAATGCAAACTAGTACAGCCGCTATGGAAAACAGTGTGGAGATTTCTTAAAAAACTGGACATAGAACTGCCATATGACCCAGCAATCCCACTTCTGGGCATACACACTGAGGAAACCAGATCTGAAAGAGACACGTGCACCCCAATGTTCATCGCAGCACTGTTTATAATAGCCAGGACATGGAAGCAACCTAGATGCCCATCAGCAGATGAATGGATAAGGAAGCTGTGGTACATATACACCATGGAATATTACTCAGCCATTAAAAAGAATTCATTTGAACCAGTCCTAATGAGATGGATGAAGCTGGAGCCCATTATACAGAGTGAAGTAAGCCAGAAAGATAAAGAACATTACAGCATACTGACACATGTATATGGAATTTAGAAAGGGGATAACAATAACCCTATATGCAGAACAGAAAAAGAGACACAGAAATACAGAACAGACTTTTGAACTTTGTGGGAGAATGTGAGGGTGGGATATTTCAAAAGAACAGCATGTATACTATCTATGGTGAAACAGATCACCAGCCCAGGTGGGATGCACGAGACAAGTGCTCGGGCCTGGTGCACTGGGAAGACCCAGAGGAATCGGGTGGAGAGGGAGGTGGGAGGGGGGATTGGGATTGGGAATACATGTAAATCCATGGCTGATTCATATCAATGTATGACAAAACCCACTGGAAAAAAAAAATAATAATAATAAAAATTAAAAAAATAAAAATAAAAAATAAAAAATGAAAAAAAAAAAAAAAAAAAGAGAGTAAAATCTTTCAGGAAGGTTTTTTGGGGGAGGGATCTCTATTGTTTGATTTCAATAGTTCAGATATACAAAAACAAGTGGTATAAAATCTGCATGGGCCTAACTCTGACATTCTTATCATATCTGTCCAATGCCATGCCCCTGAGGGCAATAATATTTATATTTTAGTAGGTCTGGACAAAAGTTTAAAGGCTTCTGTTCTCCCAAACCAGATGACAATATGTGGGCTAGATATTTGGTTCAGATTCAACCTCTGACTTCATCCTGACTTCATCCTGAGCAGGTGAGGTCTGCTCTTGAGACAATGACATTCTTCTGAAGCTGCTACTAGAATATTCAACAGAATTTCCCCAAGGAGGGGCCGGTACCACTCCAACAGGAATCTTGTGGGATTTTTCATGACCTAGAACAATAGTAATTGCTGTTGACAGACAGAAGTAACTAGAATGATAGGGCAGGTGCTAGATTATTGGATGCAGAGTGCTGTGTATTTGTCTGTTGTTGAATGTAGTATTCTTTAAAGGTCAATTATGTCAAATTAGTTGATGTCAGGTTACCATTGTTTGGGCTTTCCTTATGGCTCAACTGGTGAAGAATCTGCCTGCAATGCGAGAGACCTGAGTTCGATCCGTGGGTTGGGAAGATCCGCTGGAAAAGGGAAAGGCTATCCACTCCAATATTTTGGCCTGGAGAATTACATGGACTGTGTAGTCCATGGAGTCACAAAGAGTGGGACATGACTGAGAGACTTTCACTTTCTTAGCATTATTTAGTTCTTCTATATCCATATTGACTTTTCTCTATATATACATATATATATATGTTCTATTATTAAGAGGAGGTGCTAAAAATCTCTGATAGTCACTCTATGTTTGTTTTTTTCTCCTTACAGTTCTATCAATTTTTTGCTTCATGTTTGGAAGCTGTTATGTTCACAATATTAGGTGCATAAATGTTTAAGATTGTTACGTCCTGTAGATGAGACGTGTGTGCTAAGTCACTTCAGTCGTGTCCAACTCTTTGTGATCCCAAAGACTGTAGCCCACCAGGCTCCTCTGTCCATGGGATTCTCCAGGCAAGAATACTGGAGTGGGTTGCCATGCCCTCCTCCAGGTAATCTTCCCAATGCAGGATAGAACCTGGATCTTTCATGTCTCCTGCATTTGCAGGCAGGTTCTTTACCTCCCTGGTGGCTCAGACGATAAAAGCGTCTGCCTACATGAGGGAGACCCGGGTCCAATCCCTAGGATGGGAAGATCTTCTGGAGAAGGAAATGGCAACCCACTCCAGTACTCTTGCCTGGAAAATCCCATGGACGGAGAAGCCTGGTAGGTTACATGGGGTCACAAAGAGTCAGACACGACTGAGCAACTTCATTTTCTTTACCACTAGAGCCACCTGGGAAACCCCATAGATGAGGAGACTGCTTTATTAAATGAGCCTCCGTATCCCTAATAATATTCTTTGATCTGAAATCTAATCTTTCTAATATTAGTATAGCCACACCAGCTCTCTTTAGATTATTTTTAATATGATTTATCTTTTCCATCAATTTGCTTATATTTATGTCTTGCTATTTAAAGGAGGTTTGGTTTCTTCAAAAAAGCACATAGTGGACCTTACTTTTTTTTACCCTGGACATGTCCAGTGCTATGACCATTTACATTTAATGTATTTTTTGATACAGTTGAGTTTAAATCCACCATATAGCTATTCATTTTATATTTGAATTATCTGCTTTTCTTCCCTCTTTCTTTTTTTTCTCTCTTCTATGGATGAAGTATTTTTATGATTCCATTATACCTCTGTTGTGATTGCTATGTACAGGTCTTTGTTTGGTTATTTTAATGGCTACCCAGCCTACCAACATGATCATTTTGATTAATTTAATTATTCAAGTTTTTAAAAAGCCCAGCTATTTAATTAACTGACAAAAGGAAATGTTGAACTGAGATCTATGTCTACTGAAAATATTTCATCCATACATCTCTTCAAATAAATGTAAATGCTATTAAATTCTCTAAGTTGCCCCAAGCTAAGAACAGTTAGTGAGTTTCAGATGGGACGAAGAAGATGAGTACAGAAAATGCAACTGTCAATTAAGAAGTAAGAGATCTACTATGTGTGCAGCACAGAACCCTGACTGCAGTTCTATTTGGTAATTGTTATCCAGTTTTACAGATGTATAGGTAGAATTTAGATGAAAAAATTACTACACAGGTTTGCAAAGTAACACAAGCAACAAAAGAGAAGAAGGTTCTAGAAGCCGGATTTGTCTGGCCTAAGGCCCACATATAAACTCTAGCTCAGATGACCTCCAGATCTGGACAACCATCAGAAATGATGTCCCCATCATCTAATACTGTATCTGCCTGTCATAAAATTAGTGCTCAATAAGTATTGATGGAATGAATGGATAAGGTAGAGATGTGGTAACAGAGATGGATTCACATACTCCCTACTTCATGAGGGTGTCTCGAGGATCCTAAAGATATCCAATCACAGAGTTATCTCCTTTTACAAAATGCTGTCCCACATCCCCAACCCCCCTCCCCTCCTTGGCACACCACACTTTTTCTTTTTTTTAGCAGATACTTAAAAATTTTCCTTTCCCTAGAAGAATACTTCTGTATTTCTAATCGACAAAGGAGCCAATAAGGACTTTTTTCTCCAAGACTGGGATGGATTCCACTACTAATGTCTTAGTTGAAACAAAGAGCAACTTTTCAAAAGTTAGGGATTAGCATATTAAAGGCATCTACAGCCACATTCTGGTCCTGATCTTATACCATCTGAAACAGAAAAACCATAGATGGGGAATGGTTTTAGGCCAGACTTAAACTCAGTATTACTTTTTTAAAAAATTCTATTTTTAATTGGAGTATAATTGCTTTACAATGTTGTGTTGGTTTCTGCCTTAAAACAACATGAATCAGCCATAAGCATACACATATCCCCTCCTTCTTGAGCCTCCCTCCCAACCCCCATCCCACCCTCTAGGTCATTACAGAGCAGCAGGCTGAACTCCCTATGCTATGTAATAATTTTCCACTAGCTATCTATGTAGCACTTCTTGATAAGGAGGCAGAGCTACTTAATCAGGATTAAAGTTCTATCTTCAAACCACTTTAGGATTGATTTTTAAAAGGTGGTGTGAGTTTTCATGTGAACTAATAGAGTCATCAAAGACATTCCCCAATATTGCCATAGAGCCTACAACAAGATCCCTGAGAGAAGATAAGAGGTAAAGACAGGATCTAGGCCTAGTCTTGGTCCAGCAATAGGAGTATTTCAGGTCTCCAAAATCAGGGTGAAAGTGAAAGTCGCTCAGATGTGTCCAACTCTTTGTAACCCCATGGACTGTAGCCCTTCTCCAGGCAAGAACACTGGAATGGGTAGCCATTTCCTTCTCCAGGGGATCTTCCTGACCCTGGGATCGAATCCAGGTCTCTTGCATTGCAGGTAGATTCTTTAGCATCTGAGCCACCAGGGATTAAGTAGGACAAGTTAGGCTGTTGGAGCTGGCTGCTGTGAACCCTCTGTCTCCTTTTTAGGCTCATGCCCCCACTCTCAAGATCAGACACCAGCTGCAATCCATGTTCTCAGAGAATCTATTCATGACATTGGTTTGTAGAGCCATCTCAAACTAGGATCTCAGTGCATAAAAAGATGGCCCACCTGTCCAGTCAGGTGCTCTTCTTTGCCCTGGATTATAGCTTGAAGACTCAGAGCTATAAAAAAGATTATTATTTTTAATAAAAAAGCAATCATCTCTTACCTTTAAATAGTACTTTCAACTTACAAAATGTTTTCATTTCCATTATCCCATGAACACGGCCAAATAGACCTGATAGCAGGGCAAATATAAAAAGAGCAAGAACTATTAAAAAAAGATAAAGCTGCCTTGAGTACAAACACTGAAAATCCAAGAACAAAAGAAAATCGAAAACTAGAAACATAAACCTATAACCACGGCCAAAAAGGAGAGAAACAAGTGGATCAAGAACCTACAGAGCAAAACAGCATACAAATTGGAACAATCAATATGAATCATAAGAAAACCAAAGCTACAGATCAAAATCTAAACCACACCAGCCAATTCTCAAATAACCAGTTACATCTCAGAATTCAGGAACAATGTGACTTCTCTGAGACAAATCATTGACATTAATTACCTGCAAAGATATGGTGAACACAAAGCCTCTATTTTATCCAGGTAGCAAGATACTGTAAAAAGAAATCTTAACTCAAGCAGCGTGTCCATTCTTGCATTGTTTTTCTAATTTTTTTCTAATTCTGACCCAGGTTCAAAATAGAGTCCAACTCAGCATACCCACTCTACTCCAGTCATCAGCAACACTTAACTTAAGCACACTGCTGAATCCACATGTCTCTGAGCCTTGTCCCTTTAATAGTACAAGATGACTGCTATTTTATTAAATATAATAGCCTTTTATAAATATAATAATAAAAATATCATATAATAATAATATTATATATAGTAACATTATCTATAACTCTGAGCATTCTTGCTGGGATCAAGGGCAGAGGGGAGGATCTAGTTGGACTGCATCATCGTTATGAACTGGTTTTCAAAAATCAGCAAGATGTTTGTCTTATATTAATAGCACACATTAGTCTAATTACTTGTAATGATTAGAAAGGAACAATGACTTTCTGTCCCTAACACCCATTCTGGCGGGGGTCTCTGAGGACCGTCAACTCACAAAAACGTTCATTCTAGGACACTTGGGCTCTCCATAATTCAAACCCAAAAGTCAAATTCAATTTGTTCCGATTAAAATGGAAGACAGCTCAGCCTGGAAATAAGCCAGAAGTCAAGTTATTATATAATGGTAGTATTATCCAGCTTGCGTTTGATAAATTTAAACAGGCTGTCAGTCAGTAGTTGATTGGTACCCCTCGGTATTCTAACAAAAGGATAGGATGATCTCTATTGGATTTATCGATATTTGTTCATGTGAACTTCTATAGTCTCCAAATGATTGACCTTTGATGCTGATTAAGTATTCTCTGGCTAGTTTGTTTGGATGGTATGTAGCTTTAGAATTGGGGTGATCTATGAAGTGAAAGTGAAAGTGTAAGTCACTCAGTCAAGTCAACTCTTTGCGACCCCATGGACTATACAGTCCATGGAATTCTCCAGGCCAGAATACTGGAGTGGGTAGCCTTTCCCTTATCCAGGAGATCTTCCTGACCCAGGAATTGAAACAGGGTATCCTGCATTGCATGCAGATTCTTTACCAACTGAGCTATCAGAGGATGATCTATATTTGAATCTATATTTTACTGCCGTGAGACTCAGTTCCCTCATTTGTAAAAAGTTCACCTCACAGAACTATTGTAAGGATTAAGTGAGATAATGCATGTCAAACAACCATCTTAGTACTTGACATACACTGGGATCTAGGAAATGTTTCCTTTTATGTTTTCTTTGAAAATCCTATCCCTGGCCAAAGGAAAAAAATCATCATCAGTTTGGCATGCCCTAGGTCTAAGTTATCACCAATTATAAATGAGTGGAAAGCCAAAGAATGAAGTGTGTATAATTATATATATAACAGAGCATTTCTACAGCCTGTGTTTATAGATACATATTTGGATCTCCCTTGAATTCTCCATAAAATTGTAGGCACCTTACGAGAGTCAATGATTTTACTTCTTTTTACAAAAGAAAACCTGGTGCACATTGTTTTTAGTTAGCACTCAGTTAAGGTATCAGGTGTATTTATAATACAATGAGTGCATACATAAAGAGGCATTTCACTGATCTGGAGTCACTGGGAAGTAAGCTACCAATGTTTGCAAATATTCCTAATAACTGAACTCTCCTGTATTATGAATATGCTTCAGATTGTTGAGAGAGTTTTAGATGAGCTATTTCTAACATTTTAGCATTTCCCCACTTTTTGTTATTGCTGTTCAGTCACTATGCCATATTTGACTCTGCAATCCCATGGACTGCAGCAGCCAGCTTTCCCTGTCCTTCACTATCTCCTTGAGTTTGCTCAGATTCATGTCTATTGAGTCAATAATGGTGTCTAACCATCACATCCTCTGCCACCCTCTTCTTATTTTGCCTTCAATCTTTCCCAGCATCATAGCCTTTTCCAATGAGTCAGCATGTCATATCAGGTAGCCAAAGTATTGGAGCTTCATCAAAAGTCCTTCCAATGAACATTCAGGGTCGATTTCCTTTAGGATTGACTAGTTTGATCTCCTTGCTGTCCAAGGGACAAGAGTCATCTCCAGCTCCAAAATTTGAAAGCATCAGTTCTTTGGTGTTCAGCCTTCTTTATGGTCCAGCACTCACATCCATACAAGAATACTGGAAATACTATAGCTTTGACTGGACGGATCTTTGTCTGTAAAATGACATCTCTGCTTTTTAATACACTGCCTAGGATTGTCAAAGCTTTTATTCCAAGGGAGAAATGGCTTTTAATTTCATGGCTGCAGTCACCATTCACAGAGAAGTTGGAGCCCAAGAAAAGAAAATCTGTCACTGTTTCCACTTTTCCCCCATCTATTTGCCATGAAGTGATGGGATCAGATGCCATGATCTTAGTTTTTTGAATGTTGAGTTTTAAGCCAGCTTTTTCCCCTCTCCTCTTTCACCCTCAACAAGAGGCTATTTAGTTCCTCTTCACTTTCTGCCATTAGAGTGGTATCATCTGCTTATCTGAGGTTGTGGATATTTCTCCCGTCAGTCTTTATTCCAGCTTGTGATTCATCCAGCTCAGCATTTTGCATGAGGTGCTCTGCTTACAAGTTAAATAATCATGGTGAAAATACACAGGTTTGTCGTATTCCTTTCCCAATTTTGAACTAGTCAGTTGTTGCATGTAAGGTTCTAACTGTTGCTTCTTGTCCCACCACATACAGATTTCTCAGGAGATAGGTAAGGTGGTCTGGTACTGCCATCTCTTTAAGAATTTACCAGAGTTTGTTGTGATCCACAAAGTCAAAGGCTTTAGTGTAGTCAATGAAGAAGAAGTAGATGGTTTTCTGGAATTCTCTTGTTTTCTCCATGATCCAATGAATGTTGGCAATTTGATCTCTGGTTCCTTTGCCTTTTATAAATCCAGTGTGTACATCTGCAACTTCTCAGTTCATATATTGCTAAAGCCCAGCTTCAAGGATTTTGAGCATTACCTAAATAGCATGTGAAATGAGCACAACTGTACAGTAGTTTGAACATTCTTTGGCATTGCCTTTCTTTCAGATTGGAATGAAAACTGACCTTTTCCAGTCTTGGGACCACTGTAGAGTTTTCCACATTTGTTGACATATTGCTTGCAGCTCTTTCACAGCATCATCTTTGAGGATTTGAAGTAGCACAGCAAGAATTCCATAACCTCCACTAGCTTTGCTTGTCACAATGCTTCCTAAGGTCTACTTGACTTCACACTCAAGGATGTCTGGCTCTAGGTGAAGGATCACACCATCATGGTTATCCAAGTCATTAAGACAATGTATAGTTCTTCTGTGTATTCTTCCATCTCTTCTTAATCTCCTCCACTTCTGTTACATCCTTTCATTTCTGTCCTTTATTGTGCCCATCTTTGCATGAAATGTTCCCTTGGTAATTCCAAATATCTTGAAGAGATCTCTAGTCTTTCTCACTCCTATACTATTTTTTCCCTCTATTTCTTTGCATTGCTCACTAAGGAAGGCTTTCTTATCTCTCCTTGTTATTCTCCAAAACTCTGCACTCAATGGGCATATCTTTCCCTTTCTTTTTTGCCTTTTGCTTCTCTTCTTTTCTCAGCTATTTGCAAGGCCTCCTCAGACAACCACTTTGCCTTCTTGCATTTCTTTTTCTTGGGTGATTTTGTTCAACACCTCCTGTACAGTGTTATGAACCTTCATCCATAGTTCTTCAGGAACTCTATCAGATCTTATCCCTTACATCTATTATTCACCTCCACTGTATAATCATAAGGGATTTGATTCAGGTCATACCTGAATGGTCTAGTGGTTTTCCCTACTTTCTTCAATTTAAGCCTGAATTTTGCAATAATGATCTCATGATCAGAGCCACAGTCAGCTCCAGGTCTTGTTTTTGCTAACAGTATAGAGCTTCTCAAGCTTTGACTGCAAAGAATATAATCAATCTGATTTCTGTGTTAACCATCTGGTGATGTCCATGTGTAGAGTCATCTCTTGTGCTGTTGGAAGAGAGTATTTGCTATGACCAGTGTGTTCTCTTGGCAAAATTCTGTTACCCTTTGCCCTACTTTCTTTTGTACTCCAAAGCCGAACTTGCCTGTTACTCCAGGTATCTCTTGACTTCCTACTTTTGCATTCAAATCAAATCCCCTATGATGAAAAGAATGTCTTTTTTTTTTTTTTTTTTGTGATAGTTCTAGAAGTTCTTGTAGGTCTTCATAGAACATTCAGCTTCCTCAGCATTAGTATTTGGGCCATAGACTTGGATAACTGTGATGTTGAATGGTTTGACTTGGAAATGAACCGAGATCATTCTGTCATTTTTGAGTTGCACCCAAGTACTGCATTTTGGACTCTTATTGACTATGAGGACTACTACATTTCTTCTAAGGGATTCTTGTCCACAGTAGTAGATATAATGGTCATCAGAATTAAATTCGCCCATTCTAGTCCATTTTAGTTCACTGATTCCTAAAATATAGATGTTTACTTTTGCCATCTCCTGCTTAACTACATCCAATTTATCTTGATTCATGAACCTAACATTCCGGGTTCCTATGCAGTAATGATTTTTATAGCATTGGACTTTCCTTTCACCACCAGGCACATCCACAACTGTGCATCATTTCCACTTTTGTCCAGCCTCTTCATTCTTTCTTGAGCTATTTCTCTCCTCTTCCCCAGTAGAATAATGGACACCTACTGATTTGGAGGGCTCATCCTCCAGTGTCATATCTTTTTGCCTTTCATACTATTCATGGAGTTCTCAAGGAAAGAACACTGAAGTGGTTTACTATTCCATTCTCAGATGGACCATATTTTTGTCAGAACTCGCCACTATGTCCTGTCCATCTTGTGTGGCCCTGCAAGGCATGGCTCATAGCTTCATTGAGTTACACAAGGCTGTGATCCATGTGATCATTTTGATTAGCTTTCTGTGATTGTGATTTTCATTCTGGAGGCTGTGGAATTATAGTTCTTGCTTCTTCTGTCTGCCCTCTGATGGATGAGGATAAGAGGCTTGTGCAAGCTTCCTACCATTTTATGCCTTTACCCATGTTTTTATACCAAGTTTATTAGATGTATCCTGATCTGTTTGGTGGCTCAGAAATGAAGATTTCATGTTACAAGATTCACCTATAGTGTCGCTATGCATCATGAATGCTGGAAGTGGAAAATTTCTGCACAATGTCCCATCTTCCAAACAACAGCCATGAGCAAGTTCCTTGTATACATAGGACATATATTTCACATATTTTTAATATGTTATGTATTATGTTTATATATTTAATTATATATTTTTATTTTAACATATTTAACTTACTATTTTATTATACAATAATATCTATAAATATAAACACATATGCTTTATTTATATATTTGATATATTGCACATTTTATTATTGATTATATTTTAATTTTTATTTATATTATATTTTATTGTGGCTTCCCTGGTGTCTCAGATGGTAAAGAATCTGCCTGCAATGTGGAAGATCCGGGTTTGATCCCTGGGTCAGGAAGATCCCCTGGAGAAGAGGATGGCTACTCACTCCAGTATTCTTGCCTAGAGAATTTTCATGGACAGAGGAGCGAGCTACAATTCATGGAATCACAAGGTGTCAGACACAACTAAGTGACTCACATATGTTTTAACTTTTATTTATATTATACCTTATATACTTTATGAATAAAGTCGGGCTTCCCTAGTGACTCAGAAGGTAAAGAATCCACCTGCAATGCGGGAGACATGGGTTCAATTCCTGTTTGGAAAGATCCCCCGGAGGAGGGCATGACAACCCACTTCCGTATTCTTGCCTAGAGAATCCCCATGGACAGAGGAGCCTGGTGGGCTACTGTCCATGGGGTCGCAAAGAGTTGGACATGACTGAGTGACTAAGCACAGCACAGCACATGAACAAAGTTACTTGTTATATATTAGACAGATAGATAGACATCTTCTGTTGGATCTGTTTTTCTGGAGAACTCTAATAACCCGGTCACATACAACTACTCTAGTCCTAGACAAGAAGGACTCTTGCTGTAGGCATCATACTTTATAAAACAGCCTATATATATGTCATAAGAAAAATAAAAGACATTTATTGAAGAACACATCAGTGCCTCTGTCATTCAGGACACAGCACTCATTGCTGCCACGGCACAACTAGCAACCCCAAGCATCCACTTTCATGATCAACAGTGTTGAGGCCGCAAGGAAAGTCTCTTTCACATCTCTCTCCCTATTCTCAAAACACAGAGTGTCTGTGTTTGAATGCCATGAACATTTGTGGGATGCATTACTGCTGAGATTGATATTGACACTACTTCAGAATGTGGAAAAATTGAGCATTAGAATTGCTTGCCTAAAAGAATAGACACATGAGTTATCTTGTCAAATCTTCATCTTAGATAGCTTAGATTCTTGCATAACTTTGGTTTCCCAGCACTGCTGAGCATTCTTTTCATTATTTTCTTTGTGTCCTAATTCATGACTTCAGAGGTATTTGTGAATAAACACAGTATTCAAAACAGCTGCACAGGATGATTAGGAAACATTCTGCATATTCAACAATTCCTATAACCCTTAAACGTACATATTTAGAAAAACCCAGGTGTAACATTCAGGGCTTCTGAGGTGGCACAGCGGTAAAAAAAAAAATCTGCCTGCTAGTGCAGGAGATGCAAGAGATGTGGGTTCAATCCCTGGGTCTGGATGATCTCCTGGAGAAGGAAACGGCAAGCCACTCCAGTATTCTTGCCTGGAAAATCCCATGGACAGAGGAGCCTGGCGGGCTACAGGCCATGGTCTGCAACGAGTTGGACATGACTAAGCACAGCACAGCACAGGTGTAACATTCATGAAGCATGAGACTGAATCTTTAGCATAGTAAGTAGATGGACGTTAAACACTAAAATTAAAAATAATTTTATTTTCTTATAAGATATAATTACATTTTCAAAAAAATAAATTAAAAATTTCAGCTTTCTTTTTGTTTCAATATAAAAAATTTATGCCATTAATTATAGTTTATGTTGTATATTGCTGTTTGGTCACTAAGTCATGTCTGACTCTTTGTGACCCAATGGACTGCAGCAAGCCAGGCTACTCTGTTCCCCACTATTTCCCAGTGTTTGCTCAAATTCATATCCATTGAGTTGGTAATGCTATCTAATCATCTCATTCTCTGCTTCCCTCTTCTCCTTTTGCCTTCAGTCTTTCCCAGCATCAGACTCTTTTCCAAAGAGCTGGCTCTTCACATCAGGTGGCCAAAGGATTGGAGCTTCAGCTTCAGCATGAGTCCTTCCAATGAATATTCGGGGTTGATTTCCTCAGGATTGACAAGTTTGATCTCTTGAGAATCTCCAAGGGATCCTCAAGAGTCTTCACCAGCACCACAATTCAAAAGCATCAGTTTTGCAGGGCTCAGCCTTATAATACTTTCAAATATTTTATACATAAATTTTTGAAAGCACACATAAATACATTTTCATCATTTTTGGTTTTATGTTTAAAGTGTATTACATTTTATATGAAAATATTTTCATTTGTACATTTTTATTGCAATTATAGTTATTTCCTGGATCACTACTATCAATAAAAAAAAATCAAATGGGTGAAAATCTTGATTATCATCCCATAATTTGTGAATTTTGTTAAAATTAGTAAACTAAAATACATATATGAATTTATTTTATTAATTAGCCAAACATCATCAGTAATAAAAATTATTCCTATATGCTTAGAGGGACAATTAAATTCTGTCATCTTCGATTTTCTGCCAACCTTCAGTCATATAATAAAAATAGCTTTAAACATATTTGTCAATTTTGCCATTAAGAAGGTATAATTGTCAAGATAGGAAGATGGACGGATTCAATGTAATAGTCCATTAGCTTGATTTACAACATTATGAAATATTTAGACATATGTTATATGGTTCTCCATTTGCACTCCTGCCTTACACTCTACAAGTATGAATAGGAGTGCTATAGCCACGGTCCCAAAATGATCAGCTTCTCAGGTGAGTTAGCTCCCAAGGTGAAATATAAGTATGTACAAATAGCCACACAATGACATTTTTCAGTTTTTTTAAGTTCAAGAAGAGTCATACTGAATTTGAAGGTCATGAAAATATGGGGAAAATTTAGCCAATCAGCTGGTGCTCAAAGCATCATGTACGAAAATGTGAGAGGGAGGCAACCACGTATTCACAACAAGTGTGGCATCTTCTGGATTCCTCAGGCTGCCTCTATGTGCTCTGACACATAGATTAACACGATAAGCCTTCCCCACCAGCCTGCTATAGAGGTTGCAAGAGTCTGATTGAGTCACAGTAAGCTTTAGGGCTCCCTTCAAAATGCAAATGCCCCAGAGAACATAGCACAATAAAGTATCCTCAACCACTGAATCCTCATGGATATTTTTCCACTGGAATACATCTAATTGGTCCCCTGATAATGGGTCGGGCTTCCCTGATGGCTCAGTCAGTAAAGAGTCTGCCTGCACTGCAGGAGACCCGGGCTCGATTCCTGGGTCAGGAAGATCCCCTGGAGAAGGAAATGGCAACCCACTTCAGTATTGCCTGGAGAATCCCATGGACAGAGGAGCCTGGCAGGCTACAGTCTATGGGGTCCCAAGAGTCGGAAACAACTTAGCAACTAAAGCACTAGATCACCACCACTAATGGATCAGGACAAAGAATAGTAATTTGATGCAGGAGGCATAGACCACTAAGCACCCACTTGGGACAGGTCCAGAAAGGTGAGGAATAGGAGTGGTCAGTATCCTGGTATTCGTGAAAGCAGCACAAAAAGGGAAGAGAGGGGGTGGGGAGATATGACAGACCATAGGACCTAAAGCCAATGCTACCTACTTCATAATTATTCCCTGGGCTGGCTCATTTCTTTACTCTCCATCATCTATCTGGATCTCTAGCAGCCTAGACTTCCTGGAGATGATTTCATTTTCAGAAAGCTGATGGATCACCAATGGGGAAAGGGGTGAGTCAGAAGCCTGCAGGTGGGCAAAGGTGTAGAGACTTGGATATTCATGACAGTGAATCATCTTCTCAGAGGAGTCACCAGATTCTAGTGCTTCTGTGGCTTCCATGTCTGAGGAGAAGCAGGCACACTGCTATCAAGGCCTCTGCCCCTTTGGAGAGGGACAGTAGTATATGGTAGATCAGTGCTTCTTATTCCAGATGGTAAATTCACAAGAGCCCATTAGGCCCAATTCTCAGAGCGTGGGAGGGAGATGCATAGTGCTGCCGAGCCAACACTGAAACAGAAATGAGATCCGAGTTTTCATCAACTTGATGCATAACCTCCAGTGAGTCACCACATTTCGTTGTATCTCAGTTCCTTCATTAAAACTTGCCAAAATCCCTTCCAGCTTTAACATGCTGCAGAAGGGATCTGAGGAAAGCAGAATCACGTCCAGCTCCAGCGGTGCTGAGGGCTCACATGCAAAGAAGCCACATCAGGCAGGTGTCCCATTCACCCTGCCTGTTCAGGATTTGCTGGCCAACATGACAACGGAAAACAGTATGATCTTTCCACAGGCAGCCCTAGGTAACTAAAGGGAAAGGAAGTCATGTTCTTTTTCTGTTGTTCTTTTCTGTATGTGTGTGTATCTGTGCGTGTGAAATTCTACAGGAATTTTTTTTCCCAGGGCTTTGAATTCAGCCAGGTAAGGGAATTTTTAAAAATTGAGATATAATTGACATAAAACATCATATTCGTTTCAGGTGTACAATAGTGATTCAATATCTGTATAGACTGTGAAATGATCATTACAACAAGTTTGGTTAACATCTATCACCACTCATACAAATTTTCTTCGTGTGGTGAGAACTTTTAAGATGTACTTTCTTAGCAGCTTTCAGATACACAACATATTACTATTAATTATAACCATCATGCTATACATTATATCCCCAGGACTTATTTATTTTATAATTGGAAGTTTGTATTTTTTGACCATCTCCACCCATTTCAACTCAACACCTGCCACTCCACCTCTGGCAACCACCAATCTGTTCTCTACGAGTTCAGTTTTGTTTCTTTCTTTATTTTTTCAGATTCCACATATGAATATCATATGGCATCTGTCTTTTTCTGTCTGACTTATTTCACTTAGCATAATGACCTCAAGATCTATCTGTGTTGTGACAAATGCAGGATCCCCTCATTTTAATGGCTGAATAATATTCCAGTGTGTGTTCATACACATTTATAGCACTTTTTTTAATCCATTCATCCATTGATGGGCACTTGGGTAATTTCCATGTCTTGGTTATTGGAAATAATGGTGTAATGAACATGAGGGTACAGATATTTTTTGTAGTATTTTTGTTTCCTTCAGAAAAATACCTGGAAGTGGAACTGCTAGATCATATGGTAGCTCTATTTTTAACTTTTTGAGGAAACTTCATCCTGTTTTCAGTAGTGACTGCACCAATTCACATTTCTACCAACAGTGTACAAAGAATCTCTTTCCTCTACATCCTTGCCAATGCTTGTTACTTCTTGCCTTTTTTATAATAGCCATTCTAACAGATGTGAGGAGATATCTCATTGTGGTATTAATTTGCATTTCCCTAATGATTAACATTCAGAAAACTAAGATCATGGCATCTGGTCTCATCACCTCATGGGAAATAGATAGGGAGACAGTGGAAACAGTGTCAGACTTTATTTTTGGGGGCTCCAAAATCACTGCAGATGGTGATTGCAGCCATGAAATTAAAAGACGCTTACTCCTTGGAAGGAAAGTTATGACCAACCTAGAGAGCATATTAAAAAGCAGAGACATTACTTTGTCAACAAAGGTCCATCTGGTCAAGGCTATGGTTTTTCCAGTGGTCATGTATAGATGTGAGAGCTGGACTGTGAAGAAAGCTGAGCGCTGAAAAATTGATGCTTTTGAACTATGGTGTTGGAGAAGACTCTTGAGAGTCCCTTGGACTGCAGGGAGATCCAACCAGTCCATACTAAAGGAGATCCTGGGTGTTCATTGGAAGGACTGATGCTGAAGCTGAAACCCCAATACTTTGGCCACCTCATGCAAAGAGTTGACTCATTGAAAAAGACCCTGAAGCTGGAAGGGATTGGGGGCAGGAGAAGAAGGGGACGACAGAGGATAAGATGGCGGGATGGCATCACCAACTTGATGGACATGGGTTTGAGTAGACTCTGGGAGTTGGTGATGGACAGGGAGGCCTGGTGTGCTGCTATTCATGGGGTCACAAAGAGTCGGACATGACTGAGTGACTGAACTGAACTGACTGAATGATTAGTGGTGAACATCTTTTTATGTATCTGTTGGTCATTTGTATATCTTCTTTGGGAAAATGTCTATTCAGATCCTCTATCACTTTTAATTGGATTTTTTTTTTTTTACTATTGAGTTATATGAGTTCTTTACATATATTGAATATTAACCCCTCATCAGATATAACATTTGCAAATTTTTTCCCATTCCATAGGTTGCCTTTTCATTTTGTTGATGGTGTCCTTTATTATGCAGAAGCTTTTTTCTTTGATGTAATCTCAACTGTTTGATTTTGATTTTGCTACCTTTGCTTTTGATGTCAAATCCAAAAAAAATTCATCACCAAGATCAATGTCAGGAACTTACTATCTATGTTTCCCTCTAGGAAGTTTCTGGTTCAAATCTTATATTTAAGTTTTAGTCCATTTTAGTTAATTTTTGTATAGTGACCACTTTCATTCCCTTGTAAGTGGCTGTCCAGTTTTTCCAATACCTTTTATTGAAGAGACTAGACTGTTCTTTTCCCATTGTTCTTAGTTGCTTTGTCATAATTCACCATATATGTGTGTGGGTTTATTTCTAGGCTCTCTATTCTGTTCCATTGATCTATGTGTCTGTTTTCATGCCAAAAACACATTGTTTTAATTTCTATAGCTTTGTAATATAGTGTGAAATCAAGATGCATGATGACTCTGGCTTTGTTCTTCTTTCTCAAGACTGCTTTAACTACTAGGGGTCTTTTGTGTAGAACTTATGTTCTTGACAAAATTTTCCTCTTCTGTTTATCCAAGTGATAGATATATCCTTGAAATATCTTGGACCTACGGGTCACAACATTTGATAACACTCTGTACTGCTAATCCTCCAAAGAAAAAGATGAGGGACCTCTCTCCAGATTTTCCTCTGGTAGGAATCATCTTCCTCTGACTAGAATTAGCTCCTATCAGAGTAAGGTCTTTGAATCCTGCAGTCTCATCTAGGCAGCAGCCTCAGTAACTTGACATTCTGAACATGTGACCACTTGGTTTTGCCACTAAACTTGAGATTCCAAGAAAAGACCCTTGGCTTCTTTATCCCTCCATTTTTCCATCTTTATAATATGGACAGTACCATCTCTCTTTTTCACTGATTCACAGAAAAGGCTTGAGAAAAAATGAAGTAACATGAACAAGAGAGAAACTCTCTTTATCTGATAGAGTGTTGGTTGATCTAGTAAGAAAGTGCCCTCTGATAGAGTAAGACATATACATGAATGGATTTGGGGAAGAAAGGAAATAATAGAAAGTTTAAAGGAGATAAAGAACAAGTCTTTAATAGAATTACTGAAATGATGGAGTAAACTGCCTCCTCGTGGCCAGGAATGATCCTAAAGATAAATAAGAAGGTGAAGTCTGTCATTCCTACCCATTTAGATACACTTTTTTTTCCCTTATATGGTCCAGGGTACTATACTCAAAACCACTCTTCCCTATACTCACTCTCTACCCACATTCTGAAGATCTTCACTAAGAAAATGGTATAATTCACACACTAATTCATGGGTGATCACTGTAAAGTAAGCATAGTTGTCCTTTGAAAGTTACCTTCAGATAGCACACTGACAACTCAAAGTGACCAACACTAGAGATTTCAGATATGGAGCATGGTATCTTGACAATAAGGGGTGACTTTTGCCACCCCAACCCACAAAATGTGCGAGTTCACCTAGTTCATCCAGTTAAGGATCATCCCTTCCTTAAGACACACAGTCTGGAAAAAAAGGCCTGACAGAACTTTATACCCTCAAAGCACAGGTGCGCATCTTACTTTGGTTAATCCTCAGAGCAATCAAATTGGGTAAGCATTATTGTTAACATTCCTATTTGACAAAATGAAGAAATGGAGTCTTAGAGGTGAAGCAGTATCCCCAGACATATTAGTCAATATGCAGTAAGACCTAATGTGTAGTAAGACGTGAACGCGATACTGTCATTCTGCGAAGACATTAACCACTGTACATAATACCTCTTACAAGAGAAAGTGACCTAAGAAACCAGATCTGTATATTTGAGCATCCTTTGACAACCTTTTCTTGGTAAAATTCTTAAGGACTGTAGAGCTTTCTTGAGGTCTAAGTTCTATGATATTAACCTTCTGCTTTGTTTTTATCACCTGGATTTATGAACCACAGACAGAGAAGGAAAATTAATTCTGCTTGTGACTTGTTTCACTCAATGCATCTAAGAGTTCACTCTTATTCAATGGGCCTGTCTTTGTAGGGGAACCATAATAGAAGATGGAAGGGATGTAGAAAGTGGAAATAGAGAGAAATTACAGCTGGGAGCAACAGGAAAACACCAAAAGCAATTCTTCATCTCCAAAGACTTTGGACAACTCCCTTTCTTGGCAAAGTAAGACCTAAAGCATATAATTATTCCTATGGGAGCCTATTCTTCATAATGATCTACGGGACCTTTAAACTTGGCAATGTCCTGGGTTATGTTCCATGGTCCTCCTCTCATCTGAGTGTATGAGAATCAGATTTTTTTTTTTTTTTCATCTCATTTGACGGACAGGTAACACAAGACCCAGAGTTGTTAAGTGCCATGCCTAAGGTCACACGCCTAGTAACTAGAAAAATTGAGATTAAACCCAGATTTCCTGACTGCCAGACTTAGATTCTTTCCAATCATGCCTGCAGCTTCTTAAAAACCATATGGCTCTACATTCCACTCCTATGTATTTATCCAAGAGAAAAGAAATTGTATACTATCCATATAAAGACTTGTACACAAATGTTATAGCAGCTTTATTATATGGCTCTAACTGGAAATGCCCCAAGTAACCACCACGAGGTGACTGGATAAACAACTGTGGGATATGCATACAATGTAATACTGCTCAACAATAAAAAGCAGGAACTATTCAACACAGAACAACATGGATGAACCTCAAAACAATCACGCCGAATGAAAGTAGTCAGACAAAAAGAGCCCAAGCTTCTTGATCCCACTTATATAAAAACTTAGAAAATGCAAACTAATCTGTAGGGACAGAAAGCAGATCAGTATTTGCTTGGGTTGGCAGAGGGGACCAGAGGAACAGGAACAAAGAATCACAGAGGGACACTCAGGGGTAGGTATGTTCACTATCTTCCTCTTGGTTTCACAGGTGTGTGCATTTATCAAAGGTTCCCAATTTTTACACTTTAAATATAGAGTTTAGTGTATGTCAATCATACTTCAATAGAGTCATTTTTAAAAAGCATATGGCTTCCTTTGAGCCAAGGATATGGCAGTTCAATGGTCCCTCACCTCAGCCAACCCCCAAAGATGCTCTCCTTCTTTGGGCTTCAATCTGCAGCAAGCTTGTAGCTGATGAGATGACACAGAGGGATTTGACCAATACTGATGAGTGATGATTATAATCACAATATTAGTCTTTTCCTCAAACTCCGTATGAATACAAATTTAGGGTGATTCTATCTCCCCCCTAGGCAGACAGTTTTCTTTTTTCCCTTCCCGGGGATCACTTAGTAAAACCAACAGAAACACTTATCATTATTCTTCCTATTAAATAAGCCTAGTAAACATTTGGAATAGCCTTGCAGATTTAAGACAGATGTTTCAATTGTAAAGACCCGAAAAATGCAGAAAGGGAACAGAGAGAATGAAAGAGAGAACTGAAAGGGAAGAAAGAGGGGAGAGAGGAAACAGTGCCAGTGATAGAAGGCACAGGACTGAAGAGGAATCACAAAGACCCACCCCACCCTCAGCAAATCACCAAGCAGATTGCAGGGCTTTGGGGTCAAATGCTCAATCCTGGTGTGGTCCTACTGGCCTGCAGTGAATGTCCAGAGCTCACCACACAGCCCAGCTGAGATGCAACTGGGACTTTTATGCCTGTGGACTTGAGAAGCTACAAATGACTGTCTGCCCACAAAGGGAAGAGGGGCCAACCCTTCACCCTAAGAATCCTCAGGACTTTTCCCATCCCTACCCATGAAAGTAAACTGAATTACAGCTGGGTCACCCTTCATTCCTGGCCAGCTCAAGAACAAATATGCAATCTGAGACCTAGAAACAGAACTCTTAAGTTGGGTTGTCAAGAAATAGTCATGAGGTCAAGGTCAGAGGAAAGCTTTCTGCCCCTATATCTGAGTGAAGGAAGAATGGGTTTAAAGCAGTAGATTTCATTTGAAAGGATGCCAAGACTCTGCCCTGGGACTGTCTTCAGGAGGGGATGAAGCTCATGAGATGGGAGTCCCTGGCCAGGAGCCATTGCTTATTGCTAAGGGCTTGCCTGGAAAAGCTATCTGGCATTGAGCAAGAAAAAAACTTCCTATTTGCCAGGGATACTTCAAACACCAGGGGTGGGGCTCTGAGAACAGGAGGCAACATGAATCATGAATCTGAGGGTGCCAGTGTTGTCAGCATCACTGACAAGTGGCCTCCAAGTGGTCTCTTAGGAGAAGCAGATAAAACCACCTGGTGTTACTTATTAACATGTAGATGCCTACTAAATCTGCATCTCTGCAGGCCCTGCCAGATAATCTGCATTTGAGCCAGCTCCCCCAGACAATTCTCACCATATCTTGGAATCTGGCATTCCTCTCAGGAGCCCATTATGACTGGTGTCCCTCAGTTTATGGGGAGGAAAGAGAAGCCTCCTATTAAATAACCAAGACCTTTCCTAAAATGAAGATTTCTCCTGCATCCTCTGTTATGTGTCCCATATCACAAGCATAAAGGGGGGTGGGGAGAATCTTCTCTTTCAGCGATTTGCCAACCCCATGGACAGGCAATGAGGAAGAGCCCAGCCCTCTCATCTGATATAATCCCCCAAGGACGTGCTGTGCCCACATGCAGCCCAGATCTCTGAGGATGGAAAAGAGACTTTGAAAAAGAGGAAAGTCACACCTGTACCTGAGTCACTGCAACATGGAACACAGCAGGACAAACACAGCCTGTCCAGTCATGTCTACCCAGGCGCTAAGGCTGGCGATTCCAGAATGTGTCATGCTGTTTTCAACCAGGTGGGTCTAGATGTCTTGGCTGCATGTCTCAACGTGAGTCCCACCTCCAACCCCACAAGGATGCCTGCTCCTTGCCAGAGATCAAATATAGTCACATGCTTTCAGACCTCAGAAACAGTTGGGCCAAGGCCTAAGAACCTGGTAACCAAAGATGATTATGGTTCACCTGGGGAGATGGAAGCCAGTCTAGGAAGCCCCAAACTGGTCAAGAGAAACATGAACTGGAAGCATGGAGATTCCTCTGCCACTTATCTCTGCAATATCTTCATCTGCAAAACGGGGATCAATTATTGCCTTGGTTTGGGTTCCCCAAAAGCAGACCCTGGGAGAAGGATTTGGGCTCAGGTACTTTATCAGGGAGGTGATTGTAGGAAACACAAGTGAGAAAGGAAAGAAAATGAGATGAGAGCCAGGAAGTGAGCTACTCATCACAGTGGGCAATGAGGCCCTCTCTCCTGGGTACCCTCTCAGGACCCATGGGTGATGCATCTCAGAATCGTCCCAACAAAGGATGCAGAACCTGGGGTATCCACAAACTTTTGTCACTTATTAGTCAAGTATTGCCTCTAAGAGTATTAAGACCCCTGTACTTCTGAGCTGCCTTTCACATAAGCAGAGTGAGCTACTACACAGAAGGAGGAAAACCCCTCAGGCAGAGAAACTGAGAAACATGGGGACTTGAGGTAGAAAGCTGTTAGTAGGCATGAGAAGTGTCCACTGTACCCATAGGTGACCTCAGGGGTGGCATCAGGGAACTGGATGGAGCACCAACAGCATCTGCTAAACTTATCTTCTCCATAGAGTAGATTAAATGAGACAATGTGTAAAACTCCCTGCACTGTGGCACACTGGGGCACAAGTGTAAGGAAAGGCATTTATTATTATTATCACTTTTATGGTTACTATTACTACCATTAACTTTGGGATTCACATCCCACTTCATAGGCTCTTCTTACTAAACTGGAAACACACGTGCCTGCCTCCTGCCTAGGCTGAAACTGAAAGTTCTTCTGGACATTTCAGTTGCTCAGCACCTGGTCAGGCCAAGGTATGAATGAACAGATGGGTCACAAGCAACACTGCCCTGTAAGACAGCCCAGAGGATGGTCAGCCCAGGGCAGCACATACACTCCACAGAGCCCACAGTCTGGCTGAGAATCCACCCTGCCTGCTTTGTGAAGTCATCCTAACCTCGACAGCAGCCTTTACCAAATTCCCTTGCGATCTCTTGGCACTCGTGTCCTCAAATGCCCATAGCATCCTCAATTTATCTTCTACTACTATTCAAATTCCATGACTAGAACACTCCAGCCAAACAATGCAGAAATTCAGCCAAGCAAATGCCTTCAGGATTCACATGGAACTTGTGGGCATTAAGCACGCACTAACCTCATGGCTGGATCTCAGACAATGACTGTGGTTACCCAAATAATCTTCAAGCAGGAAAAATAGAACCTAGAATAAGTATCAGCCAATAAAGAACCAATTCTCTTACTTTATAGATGAGAAAAGTTGACACCAATAAAAATGATTTACTCAGGATCATTTAGATATGCTAATTTTGTTAGTCCATTTATTCAGTAGATATTAATTGTGTACCTACTACGTGCCAGGGGCTCTTCCAGGGTGCTAGGAACACAGCAGGGAACAAGACAGACAAGTTCCTCCACCACTGTGCCCACACACTCCGGGGGAAGACAGACAGTAAACAAATTGAGTCCATTTCAGATGCTTTGTGCTATGATGAAACTAAGGAGATTGAAAGTGATGGCCTGAGAGGGAACATTATTTTAGATAGAGTTGTCAGGAAGAGCTTGTTTAGAATGTGACATGGGAGCAGACCTGTGGATCAGAAAGAGCCATGAGAATTCCTGGAAGAGAGCGCTAGAGATGGGGAAACAGCAGGCGGGAGGGCCCTGCAGCAGGAAGGCCTGGCACATCCAAGAAGAGGCCCAGGGCCAATCTGGCTAGAGCGCAATGGGCAGACGTCAGAGGTGACACAACTCCCTCGACAGCCAGGCGGAACACGCAGCTTCCCCTGCAGGGAGGCCGGTTCACCTCCTGGTGCACAAATGAGAGCTCTTCATCCAAATGCTCCATTTGCCTCTAGGAAATAAGAAGTGAAGCCTTCCACACAATGGAGGAAGGAGTGATGGCCTTTTGAAAGAGAGGTGTGGAGTGGCATTTTGAAGAGAAGGCAGATAAATTCACAAATGGAGTGTGCTAAGATTGAGGGACTGAGATTTGTCCTCACACATGTAAAGTCAGCACAGTCATTTCTCCAGCCACATTTAGCTTCCAGAGTGTGGGTCCAGGATAGGCAGAGAGTTGGGGTTTTAACAGGAGAATTCAATGGAGATGGAGTAGGTAAGAGGCCTCAGAGAATGTAAGGACTATGTTTGTATCAGCTAAGCTTGAGGAGGACAACAGACAGGAATATGGATAGTCCATGGATTGAAGGTTTCCTTCAGGTTGAGAAGAATTGAAGAAAGGGTGCTGAAAACATAGGATAGAGTGTTCAAAAAAGTGAGGCTAGAACTTAAGATTTTAGGGAAGGAACATTTATAGATATTGATAAGGACTAGGGTTTAACCAAGGACATAGATGGCACCTATTAAAAACCTATTAAAGGCACCCATTAAAAGGTAAATTGTGGCCAGTACAGTGAGTGATACCAGGGGATATTTTAAGCATAAGACATAGTATCTGCCCCACAAGAGCATAATATGCTCTTTATAAGACAGACACATGAGCAGGTAACAACAGTCAATAATGTCACACTGAGTAAAACAGTGTCCCCACATCCATGGGAGATATGTTCCAAGATCACCAATGAGTGCCTGAAACTGCAGATTTCAGTACTGAATCCTATACATATATAAATATATATATTTTATATATATATGCTTTTCCTGTACATACATAACTATAATAAATTTTAATTTATAAATTAGGCACAGTAAGAGATTAGCAGCAATAACTAATAATAAAATAAAACAATTATAATAACAAGGTGGCGCTAGTGGTAAAGAATTCACCTGCTAACGCAGGGGTCATAAGAGACATGGGCTTGAGCCCTCCAGTATTACTGCCTGGAAAATTCCATGGGCAGAGGAACCTCGTGGGCTACATACAGTCCATGGGGCCGCAGAATCGGACACGACTGAGTGACTAAGCACACACTCTAATTAAAGTTATATGAATGTGGTCATCTTCTTTCTCTATATATATGTACATATATACATATATCTCTCCATATATATACATATAATAATATATATATTATTCTAAAAAGTTAATGCTTTTTTCATCTTAACTAAGAATTTAACATGCACTATGTAGCTTGAGGTGTAACAGCAAAATTAGCATGAATTTCTTCTTTTTTATTGAATTATAATTAACATGTAATGTTATATTTGTTTCACTTGAAACTAATCACTAATAGTGATTCAATATTTTTATACATTATGAAATGATCACCACAATAAGACTACTTGCCGTTGGTAACCAAACAAAATTGTTATGATATTACTGACCGACTTCCCTATTCTGTACATTACATTCCCATGACTTCTTTGTTTTATAGCTGGAAGTTTATACCACTTCATCCCTTCCACCTATTTTGCTCATCCCTCCACTCCTATCCCTTCTGGCAACCACCAGTTTGTTGTCTGTCTCTATGAGTCCATTTCTGTTTTGTTTTGTTTGTTCACTTGTTTTGTGTTTTAGATTTCACACATAACTGAAATCATTTGTCTTTCTCTGTCTGACTTCTTTCACTAAGCAAAATAAACTCCAAGTCCATCCATGTTGCTGGAAATAGATTTCATTCCCTTTTTGATGGTTGAGCAATAATTCATTGTAGATCTCCACCACATCTCCTTTATTCATTCATTTGTTTATGGACACTTAAATTGTTTCCATATCCGAGCTATTGTAAATGGTGCTGCAATTAACTGAGAGGTACATATATCTTTTCAAATTAGTGTCTTTGTTTTCTTCAGATAAAAGGCAGAAGTAGAATCACTGGATCCTATGGCAGTTCTACGTTTTGAGGAACTTCTGTACTGTTTTCTTTGCTGGCTGCACCAATTTAGATTCCCACCAACAGTGCATAACAGCTCCCTGTTCTTCACATCCTTACCAGCACTTGTTATTTTTTTATAATACCCATTCTGACTGGTGCAATGTGATATCTCACTGTGATTTTGATTTGCATTTCCTGATAGTGATATCAAGCACTTTTCATGTGCCTATTGGCCATCACAAGTTTTCTTTGGAAATTCTTTTTCCTTCTTCAAAATTTCACAGAAAAAAGACTCATTTTTACCACAGATCTTTACAATCTCAGTATACAATTTTTTTCCTTTTCTTCATTTGGGAACTTTCACTTTTTCACTTAAAGGAAACACTATCTGAATTGTCAGCATCACTATTCTGGGACTCTGGGAGCCATTATTAAGTAAAATAGGAGTTACTTGAACACTAGCACTGTGATACCACAACAGTCGAGATGGTAAATGAGAAGATCACTGTTGTCCACTCACTACGTCATGCCCAACTCTGTGTGACCCCATGTACTGCAGCACACCAGGCTCCTCTGTCCTTCACTATCTTCTAGAGTTTGCTCAAATTTATGTCCACTGAGTCGGTGATGCTATCTAACCATCTCATCCTCTGCCACCTCCTTTTCTTCTTGCCTTCAATCTTTCTCAGCATCAGGGTCTTTTCCAGTGAGTCAACTCTTCTCATCAGGTGGCCAAAGTATTGGAACTTCAGCTTCGGCATCAGTCCTTCCAATGAATATTCAGGATCAATTTCCTCTGGGATTGACTTGGGATCTCCTTGTGGTCCAAAGGACTCTCAAGAGTCGTTTCTAGCACCAGTAAGATGCTACTGAGGGACTAATGGATATGCTGGACAAAGGGGTGATTCCTGTCCCAGGCAGGACAAAGACAGAAGGCATGAGACTTTATCATGCCACTTAGAATAGTGTATAATTTAATAATTATGAATTGTTTATTTCTGGAATTTTCCATTAATATTTTCAGACTGTTAGTTGACCATAGGTAACTGAAACTGAGGAAGGTAAAACTATGGATAAGTAGGGATGACTGTAATGTGAAATCTTAACTTTATATAAGGATTAGAGTTTAGCAATAGCTTTCATGAATATTCTCTTTATTTTACATGTAACATTATGTCTGCTAGTTTTTCTTTCCTTATTTTATAAATGAGGACATTGAGGCCCAAAAAGAAGCAAAGTCACTTGCCCAAAGCCTGACAGTTAAAGTGAGGCAAAGCCATACATGAATTATATTTTAATTTAAAAAAGAAACATCTAACTCCCTAAAAGTATTTAAAGTAAAGTATACAGGGAACTCTTCTGAATGTCGTGTGGCAGCCTGGATGGGAGGGGAGTCTGGGGGAGAACAGATACAGGTAAATTATGACTGCATCCCTTTGCTGTCCACCTGAAACTAAGACAACATTGTTAATCAGCTATACCCCAATACAAAACAAAAAACAAAGACAGGCAAAACAAAAACGACCATTTCTGTCCTCTGATTTCTGGTCCAGCTCTCTTTAAACTAAACCACAGAGTCTAACATAGTATCATGTGATCACAGTGTCTGAGCTCAGAATGCTTGGGTTCGAACTCAGTACCCCCTTTATTAGTTAAATGACCTTGAACAAATTACTTACGCTCACTGTGCTTTAGATTTCTCCTCTCCAAAGGGGAGATAGTGTAGAACTATCTCAAAGGGTGATGTAAGAAATAAATAAAGCTTAAAAAGGGCCTAGGTGGCTTCCCTGGTAGTTCAAACAGTAAAGAATCCATCTGCAGTGCAGGAGACCTGGGTTTGATCCCTGGGTTGGGAAGATCCCCTGGAGAAGGGAATGGCAACCCACTCCAGTGTTCTTGCCTGGAGAATTCCATGGGCAGAAGAGCCTGGCAGGCTGTAGTCCCTGGGATCACAAAGAATCAGACATGACTGAGCAATTACACACACACAAAAAGGGCTTAAAATTTTGTCTAGTACATAATAAGTGCCCATGAATTGTCAATGTTACTATAATAAAGTGAAGAGATTTTTGATGGCATTGCTATCTCCCCACTCTCAGATACTCACATAGAAAACCACAAGCAATGCCACCTGTCCTCTGCACCCAGTACTGCCTCTGGTGGAAACGTCATTGACCACAGGGAATTTGAGCCAGTATTAAAAGGCTGACCAGGGATTCTCATGCTTAGATTTGTGAAGGGTGCAAGGAGAACCTGTCTTATGGGTAACAGCATGAGCAAGAACCTGGAATGAGGAAGGAAGTCAAACATCCAAGAAAGGATGGTTCTGAGCGGGCTCAGAACTGAGGGGAACTAAGTGAGTGCAAGGATAGGAACTTTCTCAGACTTCTCTTCCTTTTTTCAAGTGTTTCCATGGAAAATTGAGAGTAATGCTGCTTGTCCTTCCCCACCTTTTATTCTGTTTCTCTCTTGGTGCCCTGTGTAGAGCAGAGAGTTATCCTACATAAACACTGAGCCCACAAGAATCCACCTGAAATGGTGTCCTAATGAACTGAGTCTATCCGAAGTTACAGAACCATCAAGGCGACTGGGGACAGGAGCTGCTCATCATAACTTGAATTGACATCCATTTTAATATCTTGTGTATTCTCCATTCCCCCCTCCCCATATTGGGAGATGAAGACAAATAGTGTGTAAAAATAATGTTGGATTTAACCACAATGAGAATAGGAAGATTCTGAATGATAGCACATACTCTGTACTTAACTGACCCTATTACGAGCAGCTATTGAAGAATTTTCAGGATAATGAACTATCTCATCTTCCATATAACAAGCTGTGGGTGGGTTTTTCAGACATTATATTAAAAAAAAAAAACTCATAGATATCAATGGCCCCTATAACAAAAATAAGTCAGGCTAAGGATGCAGCTATTTCTTGAACTGGGCTCTCAACCATCAGGAGTCTCAGGTTCCAACAAGGCACAGCCAGGCCTGGACTTGAGCTCTCAGCATTTGTCACCAAAGCAAAATTTGTCGTGAATAATTCTACCCTTTTGGTAATGGTGACTTCACCAGCAAAGAACCCACCTAAACAATGTCCACCCCAGATGTGAGTCCAAAATGGCCATCCCTGAAGTAATATTTATTTATTTATTTATGCACTCATGCAAAATCAGTTATGGAGCACCTCTCATGTGTTCATCACTGAAGACAAATATATCCCATGCCCTATCAAAGCTAGCATGGAAGACAGATGTTAAATTCATAAGCCCAACAAAATGTGGTAAGTCAGGGCAGTACAGGTTGCACTAGCAAGACCCAGGAGAGATGTACTGCCAGGGGTTAGGAACAGGTCAGGAAATATCTAAGCTCCAACATCCAGAGCATGGGGACATTTCATACACACTCTCACACACACAGAGACGCTCAGAAGTACACACATCAGCCCTGAAAATTATAAGCCCCATGTTTCAGGGCCTCACACAGGTCCCTAAGAAAAGAACCTGTTGAGTAGCTAGGAACAGGAAGCACAGGATAAAGTCATCCTTGCACATCTGCCAGGATTTGCTCTGCATGCTTGTGTAAAATACTCAGTTTCTCTGTGCCTTACTCTTCTCCTCTAGGAGTGAAGGAATTCAGATGATCCCTTCTACAAGAACATTCTATAAATCCACAATCAACAGGGGTTTGGGAGAGGCAGTGAATGTCCTCTACCCCCACCCCTACCCCTATCAAGCCCCTCAAATTTCCTTCTAACTAACCCTTTGTGGACAAAGTTCTCTACTTTTTAAGCAACTGGTTCATTATTCATTCAGCAGAATGTCGGGTGGCGGCGAGGGTACCTACTTTACAAGTGATTCTGTGAAAGATACAAAATAGCATGAGCTACGGGCCCTGCCTTCAAGGTGCTTACATTCAACTGGAAGAAGATAATTTAGCTGAATTACCTAAGCATTAGGATGAAAAAAAGTTTTAGAAAGTGAACCACAAATCCATGCCAGTTTGGGGTTAGAGACCACTGTGACCATTCTCTGCCTGTCTGATGCCTCTACACTCTATTGAGTAGAAAAGCACTTTCATTTTTCAAGTGTGCGAAGAATCTCCATCTCCAAGTAGAAAAGGAAACAGACTCCTAGTTGGGGTTTCTCAGCTTTGGCACTGTTGATATTTTGAGCCAGATAATTCTTTGTCATGGGAGTTGTCCTGTGCATTATAGGAGGTTCAGCAGCATCCCTGGGGGTATCAGTAGAATCACCACCACCACCAAAAATGTCTCCAGGCACTGTCAAATGTCCCACAAATCACTTCCAGTTGTCCTGGCTGAATACACAGAAAGAAAAACAAACAAACAAACAAAAAAATTCCCAAAATAGGAATAGAAAGTCTCCTAAAGACAGTGAGGGGTTTTGTCCCTCCCTGTTACACTCAAGCTGCCTCCCTCTCCCTTGCAGCAAGATACTTGAATTGCCCAGCTATGTATTAAATTCAGATGGAAAATAAAGACAGGCAGGAAAGTAACACATAGAATCAAATATAGAAGTTTTTGTCAACCAGAAAACAACATCATCACTGTGATTTCCAAAAGTCACCCATTCAGCCTGTATGGTGACTGAGAACAGTGTCAGCCCAGCCAAAAAGGCATTAGTGACCAACTGAGTCATTCCAGCCCATCACCCCAACCCACCCGGCGACGCTGGTCGGGAAGGAATCATCAGAGGACAAAAGAGAGGTAGGGGCACTAAGAAACCACCTTGGATACTTCTCCATTAATAAGCACTTTTACTGGCTTAAAAAGGCTTTTAGGAATGGGGATTTAGAAAGTTAGCGACTATAACCACTAAGAAATGATAGCAAAGCAAGAAGACGGGTTTTTCTTCTAGAAAACTTAAGACATTGTCTTCTTACTACCAGGATTCCCTTTTATTCTCATTATTTATTTTCTTTGCTATCTTTTCAATGTATTATCTGGAAAAAATCAAATTTACAAATGACATATATTAACTTATAAAGCCCAATGTAATGAACACTTGTGAATTGCCATCCAATCCAAAATTTAGAACATTTTAAGAATAACCTGCACCCACTTGCATATATCTCTTTTCTCCTTTCTTCACCTTCCTATCCTCCTCCAGATATAATCACAGTCCGTTTTTATCGCTTTTCTTCTAAAGCTGGTTTTACCACAAATGTATGTAAGCTTAAGCTTGTTGTACTCACTCTTGGGAACTAAAAAAAAAAAAAAGTATCATATCATATGTGGTTTTCTGAAACTTGCTATTTTTATTCAGTATTATTCTGTAAGATTTATCCATGTTATAACATTGATTGTATTCCATTGTATAACAGTGTATTTATTCATTTTCTTGTTGATAGACATTCAGGTTATTTCCATTTTTTGGTAGGCTGAGAAGGACAGCTATGAAGATTCATGAAAATGTGCAAGAATTTTTCTAGAGGTGGTTTTGCTAGGTCATAAGGTGGTGAAATGTTCACCTTATGAGATAGAGTTAAATGACTTTCTAGAGCAGCTGTACCATTAGCAATATGTAAGAGATTTTATGGACCCAAATCCACTCAAACTTGCTTTTGCTTGATTTCTCTAATTCTTCTAATTTCTACTATGAATTCATTCTTTTTTAATCCTTCTCCCCAATTTCTCCCCAATTTCTGAACTATCATAACTATGAAAAACACATAGGTCTTCAATCTTTTTTTTTTCCAGTTCAAATTAATTCAATTGGATAAGAATTCATAAAGTATCTACCACATTTCAGCATTATATTTCCTAGTTTAAGAAATGAAAAACATAGTCCCTATAGCCAGAAGTTAAAGAACATCACACCGTGCAAAATAGAAAAACTAGAGAATGACACCAAATATTATTCTAAGAAAAACTGAAAAAAATTCAAAAAGATGCAAGCCAAAATGCTAAAACCAATTTCTACCTCGAAACTTATTACTAATTTTTTTTAAATGACAATGTAGAAGGTGTCAAGACAAAAATATCATTCTCATACATAACAGCTGGTGAAAGTTTAAACTGGTAGAATCATTCTGTTAGACAATTTGAAAAAAAAAAAAAAACTTCAAAAGCATTAAAATTTTTAAATACACCTTGTTTTAGCTATTCTACTTCTAGAAACTTATTCTATGAAAATAATCAAGTACACAAAGATTTATACACAGTAAGGTGTGATATAATAACCTTGGATCAAAGACAAAAATTAAACTAAACAAATATCCAACATTGGGGAGATTGGTTAAGTAATATATGTTGTAGTCAAACACTAGAACATCATGATCCAAGAAGACACTGTAGAAGAATATTTATTGATGTGGAAACAAAACCAAAGTATGTTCTTAAGAAAAACAAAACAGTTTACAAAGAAATGAGACTTCAAATTTGCAAAAAAAGAAAAAAAAAAGTGTAAATGGTATATATGCATACAAAGCTTTATTATTTTTTAAATAATCAGATGCTACAAAGCTTGACATTTTCTAAATTCTAGGAGAAATGATAAAGGGCACAAGTAACACGAGCATTAGTTTCGTTAGAAATGCTGCATAAAGGAGTGAGAACTTGAAGAAGTTTTTCAAGAAAGAGCAAAGCGTCACAGGGTTTTGATTTCCAAGGAAATCATGGAAGTCTTCAGTTGACTGAAACCTACCCTCCCACCAATTTCAGCATCTCCAGGAGAACAAGGATCTAGCTCACAAAAGTGTCACATGTTCATATCAACCTATGTAAGAGTCACTCAGGCCACATGCTCCCTGGTTCCAAAGCTATACCAACTCTTCCTATCTGTTCCCCTGCCCTGTCAACTGAACATTTGGACTAAGTCAGCTGGTCAACCACCACCTTTCAATACATAGGCTGCTGGTTTGAGTGAATTATCCAAATCACCCCATCACAAACAATAGAATCAAAAATGCCTTCAGTGACCATTTACTTTGAGTTTATCTGTGTTCAATAAAGGAGGCCTGCTGTGGATTTGTATTTTCTAGGTGTCTGTGGTTTAGTCAACTAGGCCATGCCTGACTCCTGCAACTCCATGGATTGTATAGCCCACCAGGCTCCTCTGTCCATGGAATTCTCTAGGCAAGAATACTGGAGTGGGTTGCCATTTCCTTCTCCAGGGCATCTTCCTGACCCAGGGATTAAACCTGGGTGTCCTGCACTGCAGGCAGATTCTTTACTGACTGAGCTACCAGGGAGACATGGTTATTAATGTGTCTTTTGTTCCTAGTGACATAAACATTGCATCCAAATGTATTTTATTTCATAAACAAAACTTTTGTTCAATATACTGTCAAATATAAAACAAAACTTGGCTCAATAAGTTTGCTGAAGTATGAGTGAAGGGGGTCTGGAAAGATAGCAGATGATTGCTCAATTGATGGTCTCAAACTTCCTTCAGAAATCGGCACCAACTAGTCTATAAGGAACATTTTAAGACAACAATAGAATGGGCCATGATTGTTACTTTATTTACTCAAACCATATATCTCAGTGAAATGAGCTTCTTCCCCCCAAAAATGTATACAAGCCTTTCAATTTTGGAAACCCCAAATCAATATAGATATTCTAACCCCTTGATTTCCAGAAAGAAAACCTCCTCAAAGAGCATAGACTCTGGAGACTCTACTCCTTAAAAGAAATACATTAGGGAGAAATATAGATAGATGCTTGTGCTAGAATTTTCTTCCACAGGATATGTGTAAGTCCCCACTTCAAATGCAGAGTCCAGTGGAGTTGTCCCCACCATATACAACAACCAGTCAGTGAAGCCAGATCCCCATTTTCACTGGGAGACGATCACCTCTGCTCCCTAGGTTAAATGAGTACTCTGTGGACACTGATTCCTCTTTCCGCAGAGACAAATGTGATCAGCATCATTAACCAGAAGAATGTCATTTGCTTATAGCTCTATGAGGAAGGTGGCTGCTTGATGCCACTCGGGGTGGAGTTCTCCAACATGGCAGGAAAATCTCTGTGGCCATTGAGTTTGCAAAAATGCCACTGGTTTCTATAAGGTTCTATTCTGCAAGACAAAGTAACCAGCTGCATATATCTATTAAAATTCACCATTGAAGTCTCACTTGATAATAACAAGGACACTGCAAGAGTCTCTACAAACACACCAGACTTCAAATTAAAGGGTGAGTTTATTGGTGTTAAGGAAAGCATGAATCTCTTTGCATTAGGACTCGGTGAACAATAAATAAATTTCCAAGAGAGGTCTCCTAAGCTGATATGCATTCAAGGTATTATCTTTGCTCTGACTGTATGTGCTTCTGGGTGAAAAAAATTCTAATTGCACTCCCATTCAAAAATCAACCGTGGGAATAAGGAATCATGCTCATTTTATGCACAGCTGCCTGAAGGCCTTATCCTTAAAACAAATTACAGCACCTCCTGTGCGACACAGACTCTGAAGCTGATTCTAACCCTAGAGCAAAATTCCAAAATTAAACTTTAATCTGTGATCTAAACAATTTGGTGTTTGTGATCAATCTTGGTATTTTTATAAAATGCCAAGGTAATTGTTAGAGCAGACGAGGACGCAGTCACCCAAGAGTGCATTCTGGTAGAACCAAGTGAGGCTCATGGCGTAAGAGCTGGGGGCAGAGACCATTTGGCTGGGCCTCCGTTAGAGCCAGAGACGAAGAAAGAAGGGGAGAGAAAGAGACAGAAGGCAGGATGGCAGGAAGACAAGGAAGGAGGGAAGAAAGGACAGAAAGAAAGAAGGGAGGGAGGGAGGAGAGGAGGAAAGAAATCTTAGCATGTATCATATTGACTTCCCCCCTGTCAAAAACCCAGGCAAGCTGCCACTCCATTAAAGCAATCACTTTGGCCCTATTAGCCATATTAGAAATTTAATTCGGTCTCTTGAAACCATACACTCAGAAGCCAGTGGGGTGAGAGCAAATTTGCCACGGTATCTCCAAAAGCAAAAAGGGGCCAGGGGATGAGCCGTACCAGGGCGGGAAGGAGATCACCTGGGAAACATGCCCAGAGAAGAGAGTTCAAAGAGCTTCCAGCCGAAAAAGTCTGCCTTTCCCCAACTGGCTGCAGAGTCTCTGCATCCGACAGCAACCTGCTCAGCCGCTCTGATAAGTCAGACAGAATTCATGGGAGATTACCACACAGCTCCTGCCACGCTGTGCTGCGGCACGGGTAATAGATATGCTCCAGCACTAAATCCTAAAAGGCCCTGCTACATCTGTCAAGCATGCCCCGGAAAAGCACCCTCAGTTCAGATGTTATCACTGCTCTGCCTGCATCAGAAGATTTAGTGTCCACCCTGGAGGTTGCTTTTGCTGCACAGTTTTCAGGGGCAAAACAACAAGGGAGAAAGATGAGAGGGAAAAAGGCAAATTATTCTTGCTTAAAGCAAAAGAAATAAAGCGATGTGCTTGCAGACTAGTTCAGCTCCTCGCCCTGCATCCACAAGGTCCCAAATCCCACATTAAGGAGGTACTGATGTTCTAAGCTGATTAGCTAGGACGGTTAGAGTCCCTGGACTGTGACATCATGGAGATGATCTTGTATAGAGTGACTCTTTCCCAAGGAAAGTGAAACAACAAACCCAGCAGGGATCCACAGGCAAGCGAGACAAGATGCGAGCTTTTGATAATTAACTTTAAAACAGGTTCGCGAAAAAGCTGTTCTGATATAAAATGAACTTTTCAGAGTGTTTGCTTAGGAAAAGGAGAAAAAAACTAAACCCCTCCAAACAGTTGTACTTCCCACTAACCATGTTTCCAGATGCAGCTTATGTTTGTTCAAAATGTATTTTAAGCACTACTTTGGACATGTTGTTCATTATAAGCAAAGAGTGTTATATGTATTTTTAAAGTGTAGAGAAAATATATATATATATGTATTTATATACACTCAGTGTTTTAAGCATAGGAACCCCACATATTAACTGCCTGTTTTCTCACCAGAGCCTATAATTAATCCAAGAGAAAGGCATGGGAGTCTTAACCTGACCTACCATCTTGGCTTTCTGAAAACTGCTCACACTTAGAATTCACCAGGAGTGCCCAGGGCTCCTGAGAGCTGAAGTGACTGTGGGTCTCGGAGAGGTGTGGACAGCAGGGCATCTAGGGGCATTGCAAGCACAGACACTTGTGGTAACTGCCCACTTATGGAGGTGGACAAACGCGCTGTGGTGTTGTCCTATAAGAGGGCACTGGACCCTGAATCAAGAGACAGAAGACAAGGCACCACATCTAAGCATCATGTTTAATGAAAATTATTTTTAAAAATCTTGAAAAAACTGGGCAGTTTTCCATAACTCCATGTGATATCTTTATGTGAACCATGTCCCTGCTCCTAAAAGCAAATATCATATGTCACTTATATGTGGAATCTAGAAAATGACACAAATGAACTTATTTACAAAACAGAAACAGACTCACAGACATTGAAAACAAACTTATGGTTACCAAAGGGGAAAGGGTTGGTGGGGATAAAAGTTTGCATTAGCAGATATAAACTACTATATATAAAATAGATAAACAACAAGTTCCTAATGTATAGCACAGGAAACTATATTCAAATCTTATAATAAATTATAATGGAAAGAATATATATACATATGTATAGCTGAATCACTTTTCTGTATACCAGAGACTAATACAACATTGTACATCAACTATGAAAACACTGCTAGTTGCTGAGTTGTGTCAAATTCTGCAACCCCATGGACTACAGCCTGCTAGGCTCCTCTGTCCATGGGATTCTCCAAGCAAGAATACTGGAGTGGGTAGCCTTCCCTTCTCCAGGCAACCTTCCCAACCCAGGGATTGAACCCTGGTCTCCTTACTGCAGGTAGATTCTTTACCATCTGAGCAAATCAACTATACTTCAAGAAAAAAGAAAAAAGAAGGAAAACTGAGGCTCAGAGAGGTTTAGTAAATAGCTCAAAGTCACGCAGCTCATCACTGTTCTATTACTTCAAGTCATCCACCCAGCTATAAGCATATATTAAGCTTTTGATCAGATTTTTTTAGTCTTTGAATTGGATTAATACTTATTACCATAGTAGATCTTTGGAGTACTTGCTGAAAACTGGGAAGCACAGTTTTGCAAGAAGTTGTTTTTTGCAAGTGCCCACAAAACCCAACCATGAACAGGGCTCATTGATCTTCACAGGAGCTGAAGGTGACAACAACTTTCTCTGAGGGCCCTGACAACTCCCCCACCCCCTAGGAAACAGCAGAGGTAGCAACGGAAGGTAACAGCTGCTTCAAATCAATGACAAGGTGTCACCCACACCTGATCTTCCTCAGCCACACTTTCCAGACGTGGTCATTGCAAGGCATGGTTCATCCCAGCATTGAGCTCACAGGCATCCTTGTCAGAGGTGTGGGGTGTTTGTGATCAGAGCCCAATTAGCCTAAAGGGAAATTAAACAATTGGCTGGCAGCTCAGCAATTTAGCAACTGTTTTCTCAGAAAGTTGGTAGAAGCCCTGGTGACTGCTGAGGCCCAAATCCCCATTGCCTCTCAGCGACTTTGTGTAAAAAAGATCCTTTGCCTTTGCGATTCCCCAAACAAGCTGCAGCGCCACTGGCAAGCATTCTGACCTTACTTTCTTGTTTTCCTACCCTTTGGTGGCTCCATTTTCCCTAAGTCAAGTTCGGTCTGCATATACTTGTCCTCGCGTGCTAAGGCGCTTCAGCCGTGTCTGACTCTTTGCGACCCCATGGATGGTAGCCCGCCAAGCTCCTCTGTCCACGGGATTCTCCAGGCAAGAATACTGGAGTGGGTTGCCATGCCCTCCTCCAGGGGATCTTCCTGATGCGGGGACCAAACCCGCATCTCTTATGTCTCCTGCATTGGCAGGCAGGTTTTTTTGTTTTGTTTTGTTTTTTTACCACTAGTGCCACCTCGGAAGCCCTATACTATGGTCATTTAATCGTCATTTACCCTTTCCTCAAACTCACTGCTCAGAGCTAAATTGGTGGTCTTGTCCCAGAATGGAAGACAGATGTGCACCAGCATCTCCATGCTCACATCCTGAGTAACTCAGAGACAGTTGCTAAAGGGCCACAGGACTCTGGAGGCCAGATCCCCTCCCAGCTATGACCACCTGGACCACGTGAGATTGAACATAGGGGTGTATCCTGGTCATTCAGGTCATGACTCTCATAATCACAGATCTGATGGGAGCCCCACCTCTGCCACTTATGATTTAGGCAAGTTAATTCTTTCTGATCCTGAATGTCCTCATCCGTAAAATGGAATAATAAAAATAACCATCACAGAAGGTTGTAACAAGGATTAAGTTGGATAGTATTTACAGGGAAATCACTCAATACACAATGTCTAGCATAGAACATGTGCTTAATAAATGGCAGCTGGTATTGTTCCTGGGTTTTTTATTACAATTTATCATCATCAGCTCATTAATACAACTTCTAACCTCCTTACCTAGCTAAATTTTTTTTCTTTCTGTCAATTATATGACTGTAAAGAAGACTTTCAGAGCTAGTTTAAGGACCTAATTTGAATGTCAACAGTCAGCTAAAACTGTCTTCTCAGCCTCATAGTTAGGCCCTTTCTTCCTGTGCATCCTTAGGATATCTGTGGTGTATACCTTCCACACCACCTTCCTTTGTTATTGAATTTTTTTCATGTGTGGTTTTCTAATGAAACAACATGTCTTTGCATGCAAGTTGCTATTTTAAACTGGTGGGCATCTACCTTAATACCTGGTACAATATGGGGGCATTTTACCTTCTATGCATTAAGTACGTGATGTTGAATCACAGTGGATTACTAGGACCTGAGAGGTATCTAGGTATCTATTCTTTAGACATTTGTAGAACACACATCTTCAAGGCTGTGAATTCTATACTAATTATCAATATTTTAAGATCATCCTATATATATATTAAATTGTGAAAGTTAGCAGGCAAAAAATGTGCAATTTTGAGGGCTGCCTAATCTACATGGAGTTAGGAGAAATTTTTCAACCTTTTGCTTTATTCTCTCAAATGTGTGTTTATGAACTTGTTATTTAATCAAGCAGACTTCTTATCAGTTAACTGCTCATTACTGACAAAAAGGGAAACTTTTGAAACACAGAAAGGGAAAATAAATTGACTTTTATAATTTAAAAAAAAAAACTCAGTAAATATCAGAAAGATAGAAATATAAATGAAGGCTAAATTTCCTGCCTTAACTGGGTCTCATGACCAGTTTCTCCGAATGTAAGAGTTCCCTACATCAGGGATCCCCAACCTTCAGACTGAAGATCGGCACCTCCTGTCAGATGAGGGGTAGCATTAGACTAGAAAGAAAGTGCACAATAAATGCAATGCACTTGAATCATCCTGAAACCATCCCCTCCATCCCTGTGTCCATGGAAAAATTATTTTCCACGAAAGTGGTCCCTGGTCCCAGAAAGACTGGGGATCGTAGCCCTACATGAAAGGAAGTAGAGGGAGAACTCTGTGTATTACACGGTCTTGTTGACTACTTAAAGTAGACACAGGACTTGAGGAAACAGTATTTTGCAAGCCACCCTCACCAGAACTCAACACAGACTCAGGCACATAAGTACTCCAATATATTCATGATTGAAAGATTGACTGATTGTACTTCTGAGAAGGAGTCAAGGCTCTAGGGGCTTAAGAGATGGTCCTTTCCTTTCTGGCATCTCCACTGTGGTGGAGAACACATCCTGGGAAAGTATCCTGAGCCTCGATTAGGGTTTTTGATGCTGCTGACTGCATCCACAATCAGGTAAAGAATTAGAAGTTTATTTTACTTCAGGGTCTCTGACCTCTAACATCAAAGTCAAAACCATGTTCCCATTTCTTTAAAAGCAGGAAACATCACCATGATTTCCTTGCAATGTTTCCAAGATGGTGGAATTGTTTTAAGTTGGTTTCCAAAAGGAAAGCATGGTAATGGCAGTCTTATATTTTAGAAAGAAACTGAATATGTTGGAGGGAAAATGCTACTGAGGTATTATTTCCTTGAAAATTAATCAGTTCTGGAATGATCCCTGATAAGGGACTGAGTTATATTTATATTTTTAAACCCATTACGCACTTAAGTTCATCCAACTGAATGAAAGAAAATGCCATGATGTGTGTTTGAAATATGGAATTCCCTGCATCAGGTCAGGCTGACCCTACATTCTCTTGTCTGGACAATAGCTTCAAACCCACACAGAGGAAGAAGTGATTGTCAGCAGTTGGGGGCTTCCTCTCCAGCCCCTTAGACCCCAAATTGACTCCTCCAGCTTTCAAAAGCAAACAGCAATCACCAGAAAGTGACTTACTTCATAAAAGAAACTGAAACACTGATTGGGCTACTCTCTCTTACAGAATGAGAACACGTTCACACTCCAGCAAAGCCATCGGCCCCATTTCAAGAACTTCAAGTTGACTCACAGAGTAAAAGTGGACAGTGGGGAGCGCACTTAAGACCCGTGGTTCAACATCAAAGGGGAAATGTTCACATATGTTAGCGACTCTGTGCAGAAGGGTATTATGTGTCTCCACACATAGGCTTGGGCATACAGGTGGAAAACATTTTTCCCCATTTGTCATGTTCCAAACGTCTCTGCTTTAAAGGAAAGCATGAAAATGGGGGGTTAAAAACAACGCCCGCACCTTTCCTCAATGATTTCTGCATGTTTGCTACATTTGATGCAGACGTGTGTCCTACAATGGTTGAAAAAGGACTTTGATTCTGACCTTCTCCTGTCAAAAACAGCTACTGTCAAGAATAATCTAAAACAGCTTCATAAGGGACGCTTTAACTGATTAATCTCTGAAGGTCACACCGTCTGTTTAGACTCTAACATTGGTGCCACTCGCAGAATAGCTAAACTTGTGAGGCCCCAGCAAGCTCGCTATGGGGAGCTCAGCTCCCAGGGGTAGTTACAGATAATTAGCACAGTTAAAAGTTCAGCCACTTCAGGTAGTTTTTACAATCCCATTTCTTCCAGCACAGGGGCCATGTCTCATCACGGTTCTCATCATCAAGAAAACACATTTATTCTCTAGCAACTTGTGAGCTGACCTAAGAGGGGAGCCCAGATGCACCCACCTGGTGCCTCAGGAGCCGGTATCTGAGACAATGAGCTGGGGGGCCTCTGAGGGTGGATGTGGGGACACTGAACAGGACCCGGAGAGGAGATGGAGACTGTGTTTAAATAGAGTGGCCTTGAGTGGTGTTCAACCGAAGGGACCAACATTGTTAGTATTTTCTAACCCATCTGTGGGCAATTAATTCATCCTGCGGGATAAGATTGTGCCCCAGCACCATTTGTCAAGCAGAAAATAGTGACCCCATTCCAGTATTGGCCAGAGTGTCCAGGGTACCAAGTGCTGTGCTGTTTGTCATGCGGGAAACAGAGGCAAAAAACAAAAGAAACCAAACCAGGGCCATTCGTCTCAAGGCTGAGGTGATGGTTTCTGAAGAGTGGCACATGGGTCTTGTCAGAGCAACAAGCCCTGGAAAAACCACTGAATGAACTAGGCAGGAGCCCCAGGCAGGCAGGAACTGGATGGGAGCAGATTCCTCCGCAGCCCATAAACATCCATTTGTCTTTTAAAATTGGGGTTGACACACTCTCCACCAACATCTCTGGCTTTCACTTCCTCCTTTTATTTCTTTAGAAACAGGGGAGGCTGGTGGAACTGGAAAAGTTTCCAGGACGGGCAAGACAGGGATGGACCAAACACAGAGGCTCTTCTTCACCAATGTCTGTATGAAGCGAGCATGCCCAGGCTCACAGCCTCACCCTCCCCGCCCCTTTGCCCACATACCAGCACATCCAGAAATGGCTGAGGATCAAAGATCAGGACTTAAACCAGAGCGATGCTGTGGGATATGGAAAATAAAGTGAGAGAACCATCTTGCCACTGCCTGTCTCACTTAAAGATGATAAGGAAACATTATCACATTATTTTAAGGTAAAGCCAGCATTTCCAGAGCTGATTGAGGCAAGAATTAGACAGTGTTTAGGGGATTATGAAAAACAGCTTCTTCTACAGGTCAACAGCTAATCAGAATTCTCAGGAGATTTTCCAAAGATTTTTTTTTTTTTTTTCCCTCCTTATGAATAATTTCACCAAAGGCACAAAAAAAATGGGCACATTATTTAGAGAGAGCCTTTTGATGTATTTTCTCTGAATAAGCATGGGTATTCGAGGATTTCTGCTAGTTCAGAGCAACAGGGACCAACTTATTAAATGTTCCTACTGCAATGCCTGCAAGCTAGCTGAGATTAATATCAGCATAACCTGTTACTTAATTCATTATGGGGATACAGGCTAATTTGATTTGATATTATTTTAATAAAGTTCTGTGATATATAAGATTGTTTCAGGCTATCAAAATAATTTTCCAGTTATTACAGTTATTCAAGCAAGTCCTTTGATAGCAGCAGTTGGTCCTCGTCTGTTGTGAATACATTAGCGCTGATGATTCATAGCAGCTGAGAAATGTTAAGCCTGTGAAGCATTGTGTTGATGCTCAAATTTATTCTGCAGGCCATTAAAAAAAAAAGAAAAAATATTTTGTATGCATCAAGCTTACACGTGTCATTAACACAGTTCATTTTTTAAAACCAGTCTTTCATAGAAGACAGGGGTTTGTGCAAAGAAAAAATCTGCCGCTCGCTTTGAAATTCATTGATGCTGTTTTACATGTTTTTTATATACAGTTTGCATCAGCCTGTATATTAAGTGAATCAAATAGTTCTAAAAATGATGCATTCTCTCATTGCAGGGGGTATTGTAAGCCATTACAATATAAACTGTTCCAGTCCACAACCCTATATGTTCATTTGGCTGTCATGCAGACAAAAGCTTTTAATGTTGTTAATGTGCTCTGTTTAAAAATCCCATTTCTGCTTTTATGCCATTTGCAGATATTTCATTTGGTCTTTACCCTTCTTTCAAAGGGGAGGAGGAAAGAAAACAAAAAATGTCTCTACGAACAGCACAAAAGGAAGCACCCCTTCTAGGAGGCTCCCCCATCCTTCCCTCGTCACATCCCCTCTTCTTCTCTCCTGCCCCCCTCCCTCCACTCACCTCTGCTCAAGTGTGCTGACTTGTCTGTCCATCCATTCCAAGGGAGTTGGTGGAAATGAGAAATGGATGCTATCACTTGGCAGACATTCAAAAACTTGACCTAAAAATTATTAACAGGGCTGTGCTGCCTCCTCATCCCTTCAGCCTTTCTCCTCTGATCCCCGCAGCAACCTTCCTGCCCCTGAGCTGGCTGTCCTGCAAGCAGTTCACACTCCACACTGCAGCCAGAGTGGTCTCCCTGCTAAGCCATAAAAATAGTCCCCTAGCTTTGCCACTTCAAGCCCTTTGTGGATCAGCCACTGCCCATTTGAGAAAGTGCAAGCTCGCCAGGGCCCACCCAGCCCAGACCACTTTATCCCTCCCATTCTCTCCCTGCACCTCTGCTTTATGCCTTTTCTGCAACCTGTCTGAGCCCCAGGCTGTTCAAGTATCACTGCTTCAACTCCTGCCCTTTCTCACCTGGCCACCATCATACAGCCCTCATACAGCAGGGGTGCCACCTTAATTAATGCACTTTTGCTGGAACCATTATGTTCCTTCTAACTCTCACATCAGACTGGAAGCTCCCTGAGAGTAGGCCCGGGGGCTTTTTTATTTATCACTATGTGTGCAGTAGATGTAGGGGTCGTCAAGTGCCTCAATTCATGTTTACCAAATGAATGCACAGGTCTTCTGCATAGCAGGAATGAACTCATTACTTCCAGAAGTGTCTGCATACTGTAAAGATGCTGTTGTAAACCTTAAACTTGAGTTATCACATATTCTCTAAGATAAATACCCTATATTTATTTTAGTTCCACTTATAAGCCCCTCTTGAGCTGGAACATCGCTCAACCACACAGTCCCATCCTGGCTAGTAAGAAAAATTATCCCACTGATAGCATGGAATTAACAAAGCTGCTCTGAGCCTGAGTATGAAAATGCCAAGGCCTTGGGGACCACAAAATATAATCAGGGACAAAGGAGAGGCAGTGTGATGTAGTAGAACATGCCTAGTCCATCGGGAGCAGGGGCCAGCTTGGTTCATCCACGCCTAGCCTGTGTGGTATCGGAAAAGGATACCCCTTTCTTCCGGCTGACACAGCCAGCACACAGCTCAGTGGCGGATCACAAGGCAGATTTCAGGCCTTCCTCATCCTAGTGGCCATTCACCTTCGCTTAACGCACAGACTGTACTTCCAGATGCAGCCCTGCGCCAACCCCTAGTTGTGGGACCAGTTCACCAAACCCCTGTCTCAAAGAGAGGGTGCCTTCTCTGCTGGAAAGAGACACATGAGACTCTCTATTTCCAGTAGGATCATTATAAGGATCAGTGTAACAAGTATAAACACATTTTTGAGAACAGTAACTTCAATAACTACAGGAAAAACATTTGAGAACTCTACTTCTGAGAACTACAGGGGAGGTGTGCTCTCACTCTCGGTGGGGAAACAAGACCTCCTTTCTTGGGCTCAGTTTCCTCATCAGAGGACCAATCCCATGTACCTTCTGGTGGGGGGAGCAGTAACACTCCTGGCACCCAACAGACCACATGCTGTAAGCCCTGATTATAGACTTACTGCTGTGTGGTTTTTCCATATGGTTTTCCCAAACAAGAATCCTGAACATCCGATCTTCGTTCTCCCCATGTGCGCACTGAACAGCAGGGGTATAAGAAGTTGGCTTTAATGGTATTTAATCTAAGATTCCCGATAGTCCTCTAAATCTGCCTCACCAGCCGGCACCCAAGTACAAAACGCATGGCCTCAATTAGCACCAGAACCTTCCACTCCCCTCCAAGTGGGCCTCCTGTTCAGCCTCACCACACACACACACACACACACACACACACACAAACTCTGCAATAAAAGAGAAGGACCTGAACCTTATTAGAGCCATGGGGGAATCTTGCCCCACATCCCTATGTTGAGAAAGGCAGGGTGAGTATTGTGATGCTTTAGGGGCATGGGAAAGACAACCATGAGAAAGGTGTGGGGCTCCGGGATGCTCACTAGAGAGAATTTTCAAGAACACTTCTATCTCAGGCAAATGGGGAGGAAAACAGCTAGTGAAAATCTTGGAATTTAAAAGTAGTTAAAAAGAAAAAAAAAGGAAATGTCACACTGGGGACAAAGAGCCTCCTGATTCCTCTTCCAGGCAGAGGCTGCCCGAATTTCTGCTCAGTGTCTCGGAGGTGGGGCAACAGTGTCTGTCTGCCTACTGGAGGACATTTGAGAGTCATGCCCCTACATTGGACAGGTTCATCCTGGTACAGAGAGAAGAAAGCAGCATCGTGGGGCTCTTCATCCTGCAGACTGCAAACTGGAGGCTCAGGTTTCTCTGGAGAGGTGGTGCTGAGATTCGGGTGAGGATGCCCCTCCCACCCTGCACCTCAAAGACCATTGGCAGTGAAAATCAATGGAGGAAGCACGCTTTCCTTCCTTCCTTCAGTGGAGTTGGGGGAAGGGGGCCACACCCTGAGACAAGGGCTGCCTGGGACCATGCCTGGGAGTGAGGTTGACCTTACCCATCACCCTTCAGCACCATATTCTGCTACGCTGATTGGAATCACAGTGGACAGAACAGAGCAGGGGGGCTAGTCTTAAGCTGGGACCACCTTCTCTGCACTGGCTGGGCATCTTCTCCTGATACACAGCCACCTAGCAAAGAACCATCATGGGACAGAAAAATATAGGCTTGGGAGTTAGTTCATTCATATAAGCCTCAGTTTTTCTTCCTCAATATGGGTAGATTCTTACTTGGTCAAGTTACGATGAGGCAAATGAGAAAACAAAAGTCTATATACATGGCAAGGTATCTGGGGACATAATAGCGGTCCAATTAATGTTTCCTTCCTCTTCCTTCCTTCTTCATTTCCTTCATTCTAATGGTAAACTACTTTAGCTACCTCTTCTCTCCAAGAACTTTATAACAGAGGTTTTATCTTCTACTGGACACAAAAAAACATAATCAGTTGTCCCAAAATAATAATATTTGGGTCAGATTCTTACAGGAAATAGCTTTTGCTAGCTTAAGTGGGGGAGGCAGAAGAGATGGGGTATGCCTGAATCATTTCCATAAAGCCGCACCACAACTCTGGGACCACCCCATCACACTGCCTCTACAAACCTGGAAGGAAGAGACAAAATGTCACATTCTCATGATTTCTAGACTGTTGCAAAGGCAGTCATGTACACTCTGGCCAGGTCCCTGTCACTCGGCAGGTTGGGAGCCCCAGGGAAGGCGCCAAGGACAGGACACAAAAGAGGCAAAGGCCTGGGGCCCTGAAGCACATGAAGTGCTGTGGGGCATGCTCAGCCCCCTGTCTGACCTGACCCAGGCTCTGCCTTCTCCACACCCCTGCAGGATGGGCCTTTGGAGAGCACTATTCTGCTCCTGGCTCTCCCTCACTCAGAAATCTTCCCACCATCCTTGTGACCCACCAAAGGAAACGGTAGCTCTCCATCTGATATGGGGGACCCTCTGCAACATCATCACATGGGTCTAACCAGCCTCTCCTCTGTGAACCCCCAAAAGCAGTCAAACGCATAGAGCCACGTCAACCAAAGTACTCACCGCCACCCTCCTCTCTACCTCCTAATACTTTCTCCCTGACCACCAGCTTCACTCCAACCAGATGGGATGACTGTGGCCTTGCTATTCCCACAGGAGAAAGTCTCTCCTAGAACTCCACAAAATTTTTAGGATAGTTATCTGTATTCTTACTCTCCTTTACCCCAAACACACACACGCATACAAACATACACACAAGGTCATTTGCTCTGGACTCCCTGTTGGTCCAGTGGTTAAAAATCTACCTGTCAATGCAAGGGACATGGGTTCAATCCTTGGTCCAGGAAGATCACACATGCCATGAAGCAACTAAGCTCATGCTGAACAACTACTGAACCCCAAGCCCTAGAGCCCCAACTACTGAAGTCCGTGCACCTACAGCCTGTGCTTGGCAACAAGAGAAGCCACTGCAATGAGAAGCCAACACACTGAAATTAAAAGTAGCCCCCACTCACTGCAACTAGAGAAAGCCCACAGGTACAGTGAAGACCCAGTATAGCCAAAACAAATAAATACAATCATTTGCCCTTTGAGAGCAGGGACTCTCTCCCTTTGCACCCAGTAATCTCAATTAAGACCTGCTGAGGCACATGCTCAGATGTATAAGGACACCCAAGATAACAGTCACTTTTCTCCTATCAGCATATGGTAAACAGGACACTAATACTGTCCAGAGCTCTAAAAGAGGACATGCTCCCCAACAGTAATGGTAATTTAGTAATAATAATGGCCACCAACAACCAAGATAGCACTGGTTCAAAGTACTCTACAGGTACAATCCTATGTATGTACTTTCCCAATATCAACCTGTTTCATTTTTACAAGAACTAAATGAGGCATCTGTGATTGTGGGTGCCATACTACAGATAGGTGAAATAGGCATGGAAAGCTTAGTAACTGACCCAAGGTCACGTAGCAAAGAACCGAGCCAGTACCAGGCCTGGATAGGCTGGCCCCAGAGCTGCTGCACTTAATGGCCCACTGTCTTGACTCTAGTTAAGGCACCTGATTACCAAATGGATGCTAGTGAAGAATATCCCTTCTCTACGCAAAACTCCTAAGAACCCTGCAGGCTCTTAAGGAGAGGGAAACACCACCAGGTAAAACCTTGATCTGTTCACACCCACTGCAGAGCCGATAAAGAATGGGGCTGGTGTTTCCAGTTTCAAATTATTTGATAGAAAGGAGGCAGCCCTGGCCTAGGTCACTGCCTGTCCTGGATCTTCTCTTTGAAGAAAACAGTGAAAGTGAAAGTCGCTCAGTTGTGTCCCACTCTTTGTGACCCCATACAGTCCATGGAATTCTCCAGGTCAGGATACTGGAGTGGACAGCCTTTCCCTTCTCCAGGAGATCTTCCCAACCCAGGGATCAAACCCAGGTCTCCCACACTGCAGGCAGATTCTTTACCAGCTGAGCCACAAGGGAAGCCCTTGAAGATAATAGACCTGGTCAATTTAAAAGGGCCAGAGGTGAGAAACCATTAAACCCCTTAGAGTCTGACTGCCTAACTAATCAGTGAATTATGTGCTCATCAATGAATCACAGAAATGAGAGATAACAGAGGCACCCCCCCCCCCCGGGTCACATGCCCACCCACCCCCACCCCACCCTTCCCTGCATGAGGGATTTTCTCTCAGCATTTTCTATGAATGCTTCTCCAGTCTAATTAGAAATGACCAAGCAATGGGGTTCCCACCACTGCCTCTTGGGGAACTATTCCGCCGTCTAAGAGACCTAATTATTAGGAAATTGATCATTATATTCATACTAAATTCTTCCCCACACAGTTGTATCACATAGCTTCTTAATTGTTCTCCTTTTGACCCTGCTGCCTCCTCCCTCCAAACAATTTCTCTTAAGCACTTCAATTACTTTTTCCCTCTGCTGATTCCCAGCCAGCCCACCAGGGAATGAAGTTGAGAGGAAAGAGAGAAATGAGTGATGGAAGAGGAAAGAACAGAGGCCTGGCAGCCCAGAAGGGTCACTGAGGCCACTGGAAGGCCCTTCATGTCGCTCACAGGCTTTCTCCTACCTGCCAGAAACCACAGCAGACAGCAAAGACATTGATCCCTGGACTTCCTTCCCATCACTGACCACTCGGGGGATCCTCCCTTGGCCAGCTGCAGGCCTGCCAGAGTGTCCAGCAGGGCAAAAGGCATGGTCCAGCCCCTGGACCTTTTCTGGATGTGCCCCACCACCACTGCAGCAGCAGTAGGGTCCTAGGCAGGCCAACGTAAGTCAGGCAGAGCAAATTTATAGAGGGGAGGGGTAGTAGGGAGGAGGGTTCCATTACCAGCATCACCCCTCTTTGGCATAAGACTGCTGCCTGAAATCAACAAGTCCTACGACTCACTTGAGAGAGGCAAGAAGGAAAAGTCAAAAAGAAACTGAACCAAGCTCCCAGTGACCTTTGCACAGGCTTGGCCAGCCCAGGATGATTAAATCAGGGTCACAGAAGCCAACCCCTGGACCAGTCATCCTCAAGGAGCATCTGGCCATTACTGTGTCAATGGCTCTTGTTACATCCTCTCTAAGGCCTTGCCTTGGGCCTTTCCTGGAGAGGAAAGCTAGGAGTAGCACCTCCACAGAGTTTTGCGGGTTTTGCCCTGGACAGGTCTGGTCAGTGGGGAATGGAGATGGGAAACCCAGTCCACACTCCATTATCCAAGTGAGGGGAAGGGCATCATTTTTTAATCCACACAAGGGGACTATGTATGCTACTGACTGCCATGTCTATCTGTCCTCAAAAGACTGTGTTCTTTCTCACCTTAGATATCCTTGTAATCATAATCTTATATATCTACAGTCCTTACTAAAGCACAATCTCACTAACAGCAATGATCGTGTCTTAAATTTGTACTGTGCTCCTCACAGCAAATAGGACTATGGCTTCCACACAGCAGATACATCAGAAAAGTTTACTTTAGAACTACAAGATTCTGAAGGTGTGAAGATCAGCACTGACACCTTTCTTATTCTTTCTTCCTTAAGGCTTTTCTCATTTTATCTTTCCTTTCACTTGCCTTGCCTCTTCCTTGTTTTGCCTACAAGTTGCTCCTATGCAGTGCTTCAATGAACTTTTGATATAAGCTTCATCTATATGTTCCCTAGTGGCTTCTTAGGCAGCTCCAAAATCCAAGAGATGCCAGAAAAGAACCACAGAAATTTGAGACCCTCTAGTTCAATTCCTTCTTCTTACAGAGGAGTGAAAGGGGGCCAAGCAAGAGAAGCAACTACCCAAAGTCACTCATTAAGTTAGCTTCAGAGCAGGAACAATTATGTTTTGAAGAAACATGTTAGAATACCTACTATATGTAAAGTTCCATGTTAGATCCAAGGATTACTAATGTGACTAAAGTTTGACTCCTAAAAGTACATTCACAGATTAGTAGAACAGACTGAAATATATACCACTGTCTCCAATGCAATAAATACATGCTTTAATAGATTGGGTAAAGTTTTTATATGACAGGAGAAAAGAGAAAGACAAAGGAAGCCTCTTGAGAGAGGTGACATTTTAACCAGGTCTTGAAGTATAAATAGAACTTGATTAGAGGAGAAGGTTAGTGGGACATTCTATGACACGAAAACATGTTCAGAAAGCAGCTAGTAAGCAGTATGGTTGGAGTCCCAGATTGTATATAATTAAAAGGAAAGAGGCAAGAAAAGAGCCTGGAGAGGTAACTTGTGAGAGACGCTGAATATTACACTAAGTAATTTGGATCTGAGTTTGGATTTTGGTCAATGCCAAAATCAGACTGATTATGTTCTTTCAGCCAAGATGGAGAAGCTCTTTACAGTCAGCAAAAATAAGACCTGGAGATGACAGTGGCTCAGATCATGAGCTCTTTATTGTAAAATTCAAGCCTAAATTGAAGAAAGTAGGGAAAACCACTAGGCTATTCAGCTATCACCTAAACCAAATCCCTTATGATTATACAGTGGAGGTGATAAATAGATTCAAGGGATTAGATCTGGTAGACAGAGTGCCTGAAGAACTATGGATGGAAGTTTGTAACACTGTACAGGAAGCAGTGACCAAAACCATCCCAAAGAAACAGAAATGCAAGAAGGCAAAATGGTTGTCTGAGGAGGCCTTACAAATAGCTGAGAAAAGAAGAGAAGCAAAAAGCAAAGGAGAAAGGGAAAGTTATGCTCAATTAAATACAGAGTTCCAGGGAATATCAAGGAAAGATAAGAAACCCTTCTTAACTAGTAAGTGCAAAGAAATAGAGGGAAACAATAGAATGGGAAAGACTAGAGATCTCTTCAAGAAAATTGGAGATATCAAGGGGACATTTCATGTAAGGATGGGCACAATAAAGGACAGAAATGGTAAGGACTTAACATAAGCAGAGATTAAGATGAGGTGGCATGAATACCCAAAAGAATTATACAAAAAAAGGTCTTAATGACCCGGGTAACCACAATGGTGTGGTTAGTCACCTAGAGCCAGACATCCTGGAGTGTGAAGTCAAGCAGGCCCTAGGAAACATTACTATGAACAAAGCTAGTGGAGCTGATAGAATTCCAGCTGCACCATTTAAAATGATGCTGTTAAAGTGCTGCACTCAATATGCCAGCAAATTTGCAAAACTCACTAGTGGCCACAGAACTGGAAAAGGTCAGTTTTTATTCCAATCCGAAAGACAGGCAATGCCAAAGAATGTTCAAACTACTGTACAGTTGTGCTCATTTCACATGCTAGCAAGGTTACACTCAAAATCCTTCAAAGTAGACTTCAGCAGTATGTGAAACTAAGAATTGGCAAATGTACCAACCAGGTTTAGAAAAGACAGAGGAACCAAAGATCAAATTGCCAACATCCACTGGATCGTGGAGAAAGCAAAGACATTCCAAAAAAAAAGAGAGAATAAAACTACCTCTCCTTCACTAACTATGCTGAAGTCTTTGACTCTGTGGATCACAACAAACTGTGGAAAATTCTTAAAGAGATGGCACTACCAGACCACCTTACCTGTCTCCTGAGAAACCTGTATGTAGGTCAAGAAACAACAGTTAGTACCAGACATGGAACAATGGACTGGTTCATAATTGGGAAAGGAGTATGACAAGGCTGTATATTGTCACCCCTATTTAACTTATATGCAGAATACATCATGGGAAATGCCAGGCTGGATGAATCACAAGCTGAAATCAAGATTGCCAGGAGAAATAACAACAACTTCAGATATGCAGAGGACAACACTCAACGGCAGAAAATTAAGAGGAACTAAAGAGATTCTTGATGAGGGTGAAAGAGGAGGGTGAAAAAGATGACTTGAAACTCAACATTCAAAAATCTAAGATCATGGCATCTGGTCCCATTACTTCATGGCAAATAGAAGAGTAAAAAGTGGAAGCAGTGACAGATTTTATTTTCTTGGGCTCCAAAATCACTGCAGAAGGTGACTCTGGCCATGAAATCATAAGACACTTGCTCCTCGGAAGGAAAGCTATGATGAAACTAAGCAGCATATTAAAAAGCAGAGACATCACTTTGCTGACAAAGGTCTGTATAGTCAAAGCTGTGGTTTCTCTGATGGTCATGTATAGATGTGAGAATTGGACCATGAAGAAGGCTGAGTACCAAAGAACTAAGGCTTTTTGAATTGCAGTGCTGGAGAAGACTCTTGAGGTCTCTTGGACAGCAAGGAGTTCAAACCAGTCAATTCTAAAGGAAATCAATCCTGAATATTCATTGGTAGGACTGAGGCCGAAGCTGAAGCTCCAATCCTTTGGCCACCTGATGTGAAATGCCAACTCATTGGAAAAGACCCTGATGCTGGGAAAGATTGAAGGCAAAAGGAGAAGCGGGCAGCAGATGATGAGATGGTTAGATAGCTTCACCAACTCAGTGGACATGAATTTGAGAAAACTCCCAGAGATAGTGGAGGACAGAGGAACCTGGCTTGCCACAGTCCATGTGGGTCACAAAGAGTTGGACATGACTTAACAACTGAACAACAGCAACAAACTAAGATGTCAACAGAGGGTATAAAGAGGGTTGATGTGAAGGAACATCCTGATGACTGACTCAACTGACTACAAAGGAGATGAAAAAGGAAAATTTTAAGTAGATTGTGATACTTCTAACTTGGATAACTAGGTAAATAACTATGCTTTAATGGAGAAGAGAAAATACAAAAAGAATACAGGTTTGGGGCAAACAATAACTAGGTTTTGGAAATACTGAACTTGAAGAACTGGATCAGGAGTTCAACGAGGAAGCCTCAGTTAAAACAATATGATTGCTTTTTCAATAGGGGTTTCAATAGGGAATTTGTAGGTGGATAGCTGAAGCCAAAGGAGTGAGTAGTCACTCAAAGGAAGAGTTTGGTGTAAGGTGAGAAGAGCCAGTATGAGACTTCAGAACCAGCTTCATGTAAGGATCAGACAAGTGAGAGATGCCATAAAAGGGGAGTGAGGAGGTGAGCATGAAGAAGTGAGCAACAAAGAACAGAATGCCTCAGACACAGGGAGAGCAGGGTCAAGGTGGCGGTACAGAGAGAGTGGATAAGATGAAGACTCAGAAGAACCAATGAACATGGACACTGGGATCACTAGCAACTCTTAGAGAGTAGATGGTATAATGATGGAAGCAGATGTCAGTCAGAAAAATTGATTGTACTGTTTGGGTAGTAAGTTGAGAATGATGAAGAGTGTAGATCATTTTTTCATACCCGCTGAAGAAAAGGATTAACTCAAAAGGAAGACAAGGTTGAGAAAAGGCTCTATTTTTGTAAAGAAAAGTACTCAATAGTATTTACAACATGTCAATGCAAGAGAGGAAGAGGATGAGGGTGAGGATTCCAGAGAGTTTGTGAAGTGATACGAGCAACAGCAAAGGTGGGAGAGTGTGGAACTTCTCCATTGCAAAGAGAGCAGAAGAAGGGAGTTAAAAGATTAGGCATATTTGGTGGCAGGATGGAAGCTGAGGAAATTCAAATCTGGTGACCAGTACTTTTTTCACTGAAAACGGAAAAGTCATCTTCTATGTGTGGCTTACAAGTAAATTGAAAACAGTGATAAAGGCTAGAATAGCTACCCCAAGTGACACACAGAAAAGATAACTAGAGATGAGTAAACATCTGGGTCAAAACTAGAATGCAGCTAGTGGGGACCTCAGCACACAATTCAAGGGGGCGGTCATTCTCAAGACCCAGCAAATGCAGAGTTGGCTCCAAGAATGAGTGTCTCTTTCAATTTTGCATTCTTGGCACTACATTCATTGTACCCTAGCCCTGGCCCGGGGATTACTAAACAGCTTCTCCATCTAGATAAGGTCAATAATCATGGTTTTTTTTTTTTAATGAGGCAGATCATGCTGGTTAGGAAAGTGTCTTCCATAGTGCCTAGAAACCCAAGATAAGAAATGAAGAGAGAGAGAAAGAGAGAGAGAGGAGAAAAAGAAAAAGGTAAATGGGGAGAGGGGGAAAAGGGAGGGGAGGGAGAGAGAAATTATTAGCCAGGGATTGGAATGAAAGATAAAACAAAAAGTCAAAGGAATGAGAGAACTGAATGCCTGTGACTGTGCAGCAGAAATGGCTGTATGAACAAGGCAGGACTAGGGACGGAGTTAGGAGGGGGTGAGCAACCGCTAACATAAGGAGAGGTCAAGAGACCAAGTGTCCCAATGAGACCAAAGAACATGCTTCAAGGGCATGAAAGAGTGCGGACTGATAGAAGGATCAGAGGTTGTGGTCAGAAAGGAGGATTTCAGAGTTCAGGATTTCAAACATGGAGCAACTCCAGTTGATGACAAGGGCTAGCAGTTGCTGAGAGCAGCTGCTAAAGTGAAGTTGAGGTGGAGGCTGGTGGAGAAAGAGGCATCAGGAGCTGTGAGCCTGAAGCCCTGGATGGGGTCTTCCATGAGAACGTGGCTGCAATAGTTGAAGGAAAAAAGTCACTTTAATGTCTAAATATATTGTCTTAACATAACCAGAGGGGATAAAGATGATTCTTCATGCCCACCCATCTGTCCTTGTTGCCCAGTTAAAGTTGTATAGCATAAAAGACAGTGGACTCCTGCTCCCACATAGGTTTGCGGCTTTCTAGATCAACTCTTTTATGTTACACATTTACCACACAACTCTTCTATGTCATGCATATATCCTGGGATGATGGATGACTCAAAGTTTAGATGAATACATGCAGTAAGATAAGTATAATTAAGTACTATTGCAATTGTCATCAAGAACAAAGCTTTTTCTATCTTCCACAGCTAAAAACTTTCTTTTGAGGCTGTGGTAAAGCTTGTGTGTGGAAGAGGAAGAGTTCTATTTCCTGAATTTTCTGCTCTAGTGTGCAAAAGAGTTTTTTTCTGTCCTGAGTCCTATTTCCTATCAATGAGTCAATTCACATTGAACTACTTAATGAATAAAGAAAACAACCTGCTCAAGCAGAACAACTTTTAAAATGATAACAGGTAAGTTCTAGTCATTTTTGAAACTGAAAGTGAAAGTTTAGTCACTCAGTCCTATCTGACTCTTTGTGACCCCATGGACTGTAGCCTACCAGGCTCCTCCATCCACGGGATTTTCCAAGCAAGAGTACTGGAAGAGGTTCCCATTTCCTTCTCCAGAGGATCTTCCTGACCCAGGGATCGAACCCGGGATTCCCACATTGTAGGCAGACGCTCTACCATCTGAGCCAGCAGGGAAGCCATTTTTACTGGAGCAAAAGCTCAGTCTAGCACTTAAATAGCTAAAGCTGCTGCTGCTGCTGCTAAATCGCTTCAGTCGTGTCCGACTCTGTGCGACCCCGTAGACGGCAGCCCACTAGGTTCCTCTGTCCCTGGGATTCTCCAGGCAAGAACACTGGAGTGGGTTGCCATTTCCTTCTCCAATGCATGAAAGTGAAAAGTGAAAGTGAAGTCGCTCAGTCCTGCCCGACTCTTAGCGACCGCATGGACTGCAACCTACCAGGCTCCTCCATCCATTGGATTTTCCAGGCAAGAGTACTGGAGTGGGGTGCCATTGCCTTCTCCAAAAAACCTAAAGACTTGGGTCTGAAGTAAGTGCACTTAACCTAAGAGTTTGGATAGAGGTCATTTTACTTGATGATGACCCAGCTGAAGCTAATGAACACTTTCGTAGGACTATGTCCATTACAGAGCCTCGGTCACTGCTGATCCTGTTCATCTGGGCTACTCTGTTCCAGGAGAAAAATCCCCTAGAACATCTCAAAATCAATTTCCACAGATTCTGCAAAGCTCCTTACATAAAAGAACACCAAAAGTTAAAAAGAACCACCAGACACTCTGGAGAGCCCAAGCATATAGCCACTGCTACATAAAGGATATACAGTTTGTCGCAGTCTCTACTACCGAAGTGTTCAGCATTTAATAACTAGGACTATTGGCATGAGCTCAGTAGGCTCCCTCTCCCTCATGTAGAAAACACTAAGAATGTTTTAGCCAAATGTCTACATTTTAGAGGCTCTGGATTAAGGGCCCTTGTAACAGTGGAGAAATCCATGATAGACTTCCAGTCTTCTAATAAATCCTTAGGACCCCATCTCCGAGCTAGTTTTATCTACTATTTCTCCCAAAGAGACATAGAAGACTGTTTTGTCCCAAACAAGTATCTGTCTTTCAAGTATCAAGACAAGTATCACCTCCTCCAGGAAGCCTTCCCCAAATATTTAAGTCCTAGATATTTCTCCTCTCTGAAGGAAAGGAGAATTTGGATAGCTTAGGGACCAATGCCTGAAGTGAGCAGCACTTTTTCAGACTGCTAACATACCCATGTAAATAATTTAACATTTCTCAATTCCAGCATAGATGAACTGGATGTGAATAAGGAGTAAAAAGAATGGAAAAGGAAAAAAAATGAAAGTGCTTTATATTTATTTAAGCCATGAGAATCTATACTCCCTCTTGACTTTAGTCAAAATTGTACCCACTCTAACACATAATTATGTACTATTTTTTATAGTATTTACCTATATTAAACTTGAGAGAAATACATCATATACTTCTCTGTAGGTCCAACAGGATATAGTGGTATACATATAAAAGGTGTATTTTAGAAAACGGAATGTCATACCTAACACCTAGGCCATAAAAACCAACAGTTTCTAACACCATTCTCTAATAAAAGAAACCAGGGTTCCTTGGAGAAATGATTAACTGCGAGACCAGGGCAGGGAATATACATGTTGAGCCTAAAGCACTATGCAATGACAGAAAATACAGAAAGTGCTCACAAAACAAAATGATGAGGGCATGTCAAAGGTAACTCAGAATCCAACTTGAAAGAGCTCCTAATGGGCAAAACTGTAACAATTTGATGAACCAACTAAGGTACAATAGAGTTGGATTATAATCTAAAAGTTAAAATATATATCCATATTGCGTGCGTACTCAGTCATGTCCGACTCTTAGCAACCCCATGGACTGTAGCCTGCCAGGCCCCTCTGTCCATCAAATTCTCCAGGCAAGAATACTGGAGTGAGTTACCATTTCCTTCTCTAATATCCATGTTGCATGCTATTTATATATCAATAAAAGTGGGAAAATAAAATATATATCCACAAGTCCACACTGATATAAATAAATGATTGAATAAATACAAGAGGAGAAGAAATCAAACTCCGTTATAGGAGTGTTCCAAGTAATTTCTGTAGAGACTCCCCCACCAGGAGGTGGAACTCAATCCCCTCTACCCACCCACCTTGCATGTGCAATGCACTTAGTGCGTTCGTACGTGCTAAGTATCTTCAGTCGTGTCTGACTCTTTGCGACCCCATGGACTGTAGCCCACCAGGCTCCTCTGTCCATGGGATTCTCCAGGCAAGAACATGGGAATGCGTTGCCATGCCCTCCTCCAGAGGATCTTCCTGATGCAGGGACCATCCATATTTCTTATGTCTCCTGCACTGGCAGGCAGACTCTTTAGCACTAGCACCACCTGGGAAGCCCTGCTTCCAAAGAGCAGAGTACCACTGGGGAGTGGGGAGGCTTCACAGTGCAGAAATCTGGCAAACACTACCTTGGCCAGGTAGGTGATCAAGGGTAACATTACCAGCTAACAGCATGTATCACTGATAAGATGTGATGAGGAAGGCACTTCACCTCTGTGGTTTTCCTCCCCAAAACCCAAACCTCTATCTGACCATGAGAAAAACATCAGACAAACCCAAATTGAGACATTCTACCTGACAGCTACTCTTCAGAACTGTCAAAGTCAGCAGAAACAAGGAAAATCTGAGAAACTCACAGATCAGAGGAGGCTAAGGAAACAACTAAATAGTATCCTGCATGAGATTCTGAAGCAGGAAAAGGACATTGTAAGACTAGTAAAATCTGAATAAAATACAGACTTCCCTTAATAGTACTGGGTCAAAACTGGTTCCTTGGTCATAACAAAGGTAAATTGTTATTCATAGGGGAAAGGGGTGAGGGACTTAACATGGACACTCTACTGTCTTTGCATCTTTTTTTTTTATGAATCTATAACTATTCTAAAATAAAAAGTTTATTTCCAAACTGAAAGAATGGGAAGAGAAGTGGTACCAGAATGCTTTGATGATAAGCTCAAGGTCATACGAGACCGAAGCCACATCTCTTCAACCCAGTGCGAGATGGCTCCTGGTTAAACCACGTTAAGAAAGGAGAGGAGATGGGCATGACCTCTGCAAGGCCCCCCTCTGAACAGAAAGACATGTGTTTTAGGGAAGGTATGGAGGAGGAAGGGCCAGCCCTTCACACTGCCAGGGCGTGTCATTGAGATAATCACCACAGAGGCAGGCACCTGCAAAACAGCTCCTTGGGCAGAATGGGTCTGTATTTGTCATTAGCTTCAGAGGCTAAGGATATCTTCTTAATTTTGCTTGTTGTGCCTGTTTTTCTCTGGTGGGGGGAAAAAAAAAAACAGAAGTTTGGTTCAAGAATTAGTTGAGAGCCAGCAAAAATGAATAGTAATGAGACTATTTCTATCAAAATAGCTTCATTACCATGCCAGTGTCTGATAAAACCAAATGCTCGATTCTCTCCAGCAAGAAAGGTGCCGAAGGCAACATCTTTGCACCTTTGGGGAGGAAAAGAAGCCATGTTTAAACATTTTAAAGACCTCCTCATTCACACACACACACACACACACACACACACACACACACACACACATCTCTGATTGAGTCAAACTGGGATACACATTTTCTCCAGTACAATCTTGAAATAATGTAAGGTGATAACAAAATAACACTAGTCTTGACCCTTTTTTTTTAATGCTTGTCCTGTGCTATGTGTGTTTAAGTCGCTTCAGTCACGTCTGACTCTCTGCAACCCTGTGGACTGGAGCCCGCCAGGCTTCTCTGTCCATGGGATTCGCCAGGCAAGAGTGGGCTGCCATGGCCTCATCCAGGGGGTATTCCTGACCTAGGGATCAAACCTGCATCTCAAGTCTTCTGCATTGGCAGGCGGGTTCTTTATCACTGGTGCTTGGTTTAATTAAAAAAAAAAAAAAAAAAGCACATGCCTTGAGAATTTGCCTTGATTCTGGGAGGGAAAAATACTGTTGAAGATTTAGAAAACTAATGTGTCTTGGCCATGGACCAGGCTTTAGGGATTGTATGAAACTATTAAAATTTTCACTGATGTTTTTCATAAACAAGACAGCAGACACTGTTCACTAAATGAGGTACTGGAAAAGTCTGCCAGCTGAACTCTGCTGCCCTGGTGGACCCTGGATCCTAAATAAAATCAGAATCGAACTGAGTTCTTATCTCCAACCACAGAGGGGCACCCATCTGGTCTCTAATATCTCTGCCCTGGAACCTACATTTGACAGGGCTGAACTTCTGTGATAGAAGTTGGTTTCTATGCATTGGGTATTCTTCTTTCATTCTTCCCCTTACTCCACTCATTATAACCTGTAATTAAGGAAGTGAAGAAATAAATTATGCAAATGAAAAAATATCTCACAAACCACAGAGAACAAAGAGTATTGTCCTTTTAGCAGGACATTATTTGTTTCCTTCAAAAAATGAATTAATGGGCAGAACTCCAGATTGGTAAGTCATGAGTCACTCATCTGTTTAGTTCAGTTCAGTTGCTCAGTCGTGTCTGATTTTTTGCAACCCCATGGACTGCAGCATGCGAGGCTTCCCTGTCCATCACCAACTGCCAGAGTTTACTCAAACTCATGTCCATTGAGTCAGTGATGCCATCCAACCAACACATTCTCTGTCATCCCCTTCTCCTTTTGCCTTCAGTCTTTCCCAGCATCAGGGTCTTTTCAAATGAGTCAGTTCTTGGAATCAGGTAGCCGCATCTCCTGTTACCACCTTGCAGAATCCCATGGAGAGAAGAGCCTGGTGGGCTACGGAGTCACAAACAGTTGGACACCACTGAAGTAACTTAACACACACGCCTTTCTCTTGTAAAAGAGCCCCAGAAGTTTCCCACTTGACCTCTGAGTCAGAGCAGCCTATCTGTCTACTTTGCTAATCCACAAAGAGTAAACCTCAATGATAATTTTCCACTAGGTAGTAAAACCTTTCCTTTTACACATCTTGAGAGTTCTGACTACTCACTTTTAAGCCAGAAACTCCAGGCAGGGTGAGTAGAGCACATTATTTGTAAACTCAACTTGCCAAGGAGAAAGGGTTGGGGTGCACTCCGAAACGCTGCCACGGAGCTTTTTAACACTGAACAGTGCCACCTGTCCATAAGGGATGACTTGAAACGTCTCTGCAGGGCACAGTGCCCGGTGCCCACAGCCTGGCTCCAGCTGAGTTTCTACCACCTTCCAAGGACTCTTACAAAAACAGCCGTATAGATCCTCTCTGGTTCTAGTAAAAGAGGAAGCTTCAGATAAGTTAGGGAAAATTCATGATAGAAGACAAAGGAATGGGAATCTTCTTGTAGAAATCTGAATCACTTGCCCCTGAGCAATATACTATTACCTTGCTAAACACACCACACACACACACACACACACACACACACACACACACACACACACAGTGCTACTGAAAGCAAATCTACTTGTTAATGTTCAACTCTCCTATCTGGTTATGGAAAAGGCTGGCAATAACGGGCAGATAGAACAGTTCTTTTAGGCAGACACACCACCGATAAAACGGAAACAATAAAGCTGGAGACAGGCTTGCTGGGCCCCAGCTGGTATTGCTTATATCTGTCCAAAGCAATCAGGAATCATAAAGAAACTTCTTTTTGGAACGCCTAACCACAAACTTCACAGTGACCGCTTCAGTCCCACATGCCCATGTGTTGCAGGGGGGTGCTGGGCCTCGATACCTTTATTCTTTTTGACAAGATCAATCAGTCTCTCTGGAATCTCCCCATGGCCCACTCCCCTCCTCCACCCCAGCGCACATCCAAGAAAGAAGTACAGTAATAAAACGATGAGGCAAAGCTCCTTCCTCTGCCTTTGTCAGAGGTGAGCCAAACTTTGGTACATCCTGACCCAGAGCGCACCTCAAGCAGGGCAGCCCAGTCATCCCCAAGAGGTAAACAGAGGCATTGTGCCCTGAAATCCAGAAATGGCAAAATCACACCCAGCAAACCCAAGACCTCAAACAATGAAGTCTTGTACTCCCACGAGGCCAGTTAATGGGATTTCTACCTGGGATCTCTCTCACCTCAAACTAAAACTATCAGCCAGGTATCAGGGTTTAGTGATACAAGGTTAGCCAACAGGATCGGCACACTCGTTTTCCCACTGCAGCTCCAGGAATGATGGTCGTTCTCTGATCACAAGCAAGCCCTCCCTCCCACTGTGTCACTTCACTCACACCTGTTCACACACAGGGATACAAGCCCAGCCAGTCGTGGTCTAGAAACACACCCTGGACACATCGCAGCCTTTACGAATAGACTGGCCTCTTCTCCATCCCCTCATTGTGCGGGCCACAAATGGCTTCTCATTTTCATTAATTACTGCAGTCTCTACCTATTGTCAGTCATCAGAACCTGCCATATGGTTACCATCAGGTGCGCTCAAGTTCCTATTATGTGGCATTCCCGGGTGCCCTAAATAGATACTGCAGAATCTGCTTGTGTTTTTACAGGGCCACTTATATTTCAAAGAAGCTCATTCTGTTTCGAGTGATTGCTTAGGGGGGCCTCTCTGTTCAGCACTGTGCTCTATTGAAAACCAGTGCTTCCTAATGAACACGGCTTCCCTTCTCCTCTAAGCTTTGCCATGCAACAGGGAATGTCCTAGACACTGCTACCTTTGGGGAAGAGAATTGGGGGAGTGTTTTCCTATAATTGCAAGCAAGTAAAACATTGAGGAGAATGCCAGGATGATTAGTGAAAGGGGAAATCAACTCTTCTTCAAAACTAGGCACATACGGAATAAAAATAACCCAAAAAACCCCAAAGAAATCATGTCAATAAACTATGTCACATCTTGTGTGATTATGAAGAAATCCTCTTGTAAACATTTTTTATCTGCCACTGATCAAAATATTTACAAGTGACTTTCATCTTTGTGCTTTCAAGGATTCTATAAGAAGGATGTCACTTCATTAGGAACCCCTAAACTATGTAACGTGTTCATGAATGCCCAGTCCTTTCTGTCCCCTTAAGTTCACTGCTGTCCGATTTGAGTATCACTATTCTTCCACCATCACAGCTGTAACCAGCTTGGGGTATCCCTCTGTGGATCTGACACTCTGAAAGAGGTACAACATCATATGGCCTGAAATCCTGAAACTAATGTGCCCTCTTATGGGGCATGATCTTCTACCTACAGTTGCAGAGCCTTTTGAGTTATAGGCCCTACTTCTAGTGGTTACTCAGACCCTTCAGGGCAGGACTGATGCTGAACTTTATAATTTGGTGATAGCATTACCATCAGTAAGACTTTTCTAGAAAATTACTCCAACATATAATTTTGTCAGTTGGTTTTTATAGACACACATACTTACATGTCTGTGTTGAAACTGGTTTATAGGTATGAACACTTCTTATTTCTGATTTTTTTTTCCTGGGTTTAACATGAACTCACACTTTTCAGGACCAAGGAGCCCTAAAGAGTGAACCATTAACTCTGCATAAAGGTCCAGAAGTGTACATTCATACATACACACACATTTCTCCACTGCAATCAGGAAGATGGAAATACAACGAAATGCAAGATTCTGGCTTAAACTCCAAATTATATCTTATTAGCCAAAGATTTTCAGAAATGCCCAGTAGCTTCTCAGGATGAACTAAACTCAGTTTTCTCCACTGATAACAGGAAAGTCATTGGAATAAGGTGCCTTATGTTTTCCTATAACATAGGAAACACATGCTTTAAGGAAACACATGTAACATCCGCATACTCTATCTATTTGCCATGTTTTTTTTGTAGACAAATTTGTGGGTCACAAGGAACAATGACACCTCTGGCTGATAGGTATCAGATGTACCCAGTAATTTTTCTGCTTGGTGAGGGGAGTGTCTACATATACAATGGTGATGTCCAGAAGGGTCATTGCAGCCCTGCAACCATATCATAAACAGAAACCAACCCCATTCAAGGAAAAATGAGTCACCAGAACAAAAGAGCAGGTCAGTATCCAGGGCTCAAGGTCACATTTCTACAAACACCTGCTTGTTCTCAGATAACACCTGCTCAGAATCTCAAACAAAAACAGGCAGGACTCTATCGATAAAGTCCTCTACTCTAGGCTGTGAAGGGAGGCACAACTTTCCTAGTATGTTTATGAGGAGATAATGGGTGGAGAAAATTCCAGAGTGTCCCAAAGGACTGAGTTTCCTCCACTGTGCTTGAGGTCAACATGGAGCTTGGTTGGCAGGCAGTCTGAGCAGCTTTTTGGTGCCCGCCGCCCCCAGCCTGTGCTAAGCTATGCATTCAGAATGACCAGAGCACTAACCAAAGGGTAAGCTGTGTCAGCTGGATATAGTAAGTTCCTAGATGGGACAATATCTGGAGAAAATTACCATTAGCTATATGGTACTCTTTCCTCTGTTTTTCTTACACATCCAACAGCTGTTGTTAAAACTCTTGAATTCAAGTCACAGCTCCTGAAGTCTTCTATGAAGAGACAGTAGGTTAGAAGAAGAGACCAAAAGGGGTCTCTGAGTCTCCCACCCTCAGTTGTACATACTGTCTTCTGAACATGACTTCATTCTCAGCAAAATGCGGTAGGCTAAAGATGGCCACAAGTTTTTGCTACTCCTCCCGCGGAGAGATAAAATCTAACCCTGTCCACTCTGAAACTGGCAGGGACTGTGAGCCATGGAGGCCAACAGATTACAACAAAAGGGACACTGAGCCAGTTTCCCAGGCCCAGGCCTTAAAAGACCTGAAACTTGCATTTCTCCTCTTACAGAGCACTTGCTCCTTGAGCTTCGGGTCCGGTTTAGACTGGGGCATTGCCAGTTGTTCCTGATGTAGCTGGTCCTGTTTGGGCAGCAGCATCTCTCAAGTTTCTCAAAGCTTCAGCTACAATGAATGGGGTCTTTGGCCTCAGAAATCCTCCAGGACACACTAAAAGCAGAACTGGACAAGAATCTGAGGACTTCCCAGACTGCAAGACATGCCATATCCTCTCTTGGCAATGTTGCCCTGCTGTCCTCGAGCTGATTTCCATATGACTATTGAGATGAAATGAACTAGGCCACATTGAGTCCTTGAATTAAGTGATACATATCACTACAGGCTGGAGTCCCATGGCTAGTGGTGTGGAAGGGTTTCTGGGAGGAGCGAAATATGTGTGTGGTCTTGGGTAGTGTTGGGCAAGAGGGAAATGAGCAAAGGTAACAATATCAGCAAAGACATGCCAGTAAGAGCAGACACCCCATGTCTTATTCTCTTTTCCTTTCCTCATTCTTGATGAATGAGCAGAATGCAAGACCAATAGACAGCAGGCATGCAAGCAATGGGACTTGAATCTGGAATTGGAATTGAATTGGAGCTAACCACCACTCAATACATATTTTTAAAAAGCCTGAAATCCTGACTACGATGAAACAGAAGACAAGATCTCCCTGCCAGTCCATGAGATGGTTCATTAAATAAAAGTAGTGACCTCCGGTTTGCCCTGTGAACTACTTTTAATGGAGAGAATTGAGGTGGATCCATTTGAAGTCAGTGTCAGCCTTACATCAAGCTGGGGACACGGGGAAAGTGGTTCTTAGCATCCTCCCTTCCTCCCCAGGCCTGGTACCTCCCCTTCCTAAGACTGCCTTCTCTATCTGAACCCACAGGCCCTCTTCGTCTATCTTCCACAGAATCTGTCCATATTACAACTTCATTCTCACATCTAATTCACACCTCTTCTCCCCCTTCCTCTCAGTCCTGCACTGGGGCTCAAGTTCACAAGTAGGAGAAGTCTGGCCTGACCTCTAGCTCCAGAAACATGCCCTGGCCCCTCCTCTTCTGGGTGCCATCTCCTCTAGTGTGAGGCAGTAAAGAGAGAAAAGGGCAGTCCCTCCCAAGTTGGCTGAAAGACTTTGCAGACCTCTGCTTTTTGTTCACAGCAGTTATTCTAACTCATCATCTCTGGGCTCAGTGAGGTTGCATGGGGGCATCAACCTGTCCCATTGACAAGGGGTCACTTCCAAAGGCTCTCCTGGGTGTTACTACCAGGTAATTTTGGCAAAATGTTCTGAAGAAGAGCAACCACATTCCTCCAATGCAGCAGTAGCTCCCGCAGTCACCAGCCAGCCTGGGACAGCCAGGAGACCCCTGGGTATAGTCAGGGTCCATCATTGGCAGTGATCAGGGTGGCTGGGTGGAAGGACTTCATGCCTACTATTCTCCCCCGCAGCCATATCTGCTGGCCCAGTTCTTACCCTGGGAAAGGGGGGTGGGGTGGACAGTACCAGGCTGCTGCTCTGAGCCAACTTCTCCCTAAAAGCCTGTGGAGAGGGAGCTGCATTTGTCCTCAGCCTTGAGCCTTAACTACTACACTAGGACCACAGGCAAAGGCACATTGGTCCTTTTTTGACATTTGTTTTACATATAGACATTTTATGTGAAAACTCCCTCAGCTTAAAAAGTTCGAAAACCACTCTCCACCAAAAATCCCTGCCCTTAAGTCTATGGACTCCTGTGTTGCTTCTCCTAGTCTTAGCTGTTTCATACTCCAGGAAGGGGGTACTCATTCTGCCCCAGACCCTGCCCCTGCCCGGGCCTGACATACCAACATGGAAGGATGAGCCCACGGGTGGCCGTGCAGCTCACCATCCAGGTTCAGCCCTGACGGATCTCTGAATGCTAGATGGATCGCAGAAGGGTCTTGCTAACAGCATATTGGAAATGCAGCTTTCCTGGCCCACATGGACAGGTTTTTATCTATTTTCATCCTTTCCCTACTCTGTTTAAATATGGTGTCTGTGACTGAGTTTCGTGTTCCGGAGGCATGCAGTCCAGAGGGAAGGAGCCAGAGTTGCTTCTCTGCCTTGGCGCTTAGGAAAGAGCAAATGGGGCTGCCACCTGCCCGGTCTGGGGATGGTTCCAGAATGGCTCAGGTTATTCACAGCACAGATCCACCAGGGGGTAAAAATATCATCCCAGAAGGACTCTCCCTATAGCCACAAAAATACCTATGTGGGTATAGAGAGAGACTCAAAAACTGACACAAGGTTTAGGAGAAACCATCCCCTTGGAAAAGAACTACTGTAAAGTAATTGGTATCGGCCCTACAAAAGAGAAGTTAAAGAGATCCCAGAGAGGAGAGTGAGGGCAGTTCAATAAGGACATCACATGGACAGACAGCAAAGAAACCTAGTTTGGGCTACAAGAAGAACTTCCTAAACATAAAACGTAGGGAGATCTTCACAAGGTGTCTCCTTGCAGGAATGCAGAAGAGCGTGGCTCTCCTTTGTGAGGCTTACTCTGAAGCAATGAGTTCAACTGGGCAATTTTACTAAGTTCCCACCAGCTTTGGGCATTCACAATAAATGTTAGAGAAGGACTGACTTCCTTGGTAGAAGAGTTTACTCTTACAAGCTCGTTGGCTATATAACTCCTTATAAACTCCATCCTTTTAATTACAAACTCATTTCCACAATCACTGTGCCCTACTCACAAGGCCCAGGGCTGTGGGAAATGAAGGCTTCTCCATCTTATGCTTCACCACGGGGGCCTAAGGCCCCCTCTCCACCTTTTTCTATCTGCCTTGGAACCAGTCTCACACTTTCTGAACTGGCCTCATTCTAGCCCCTGTGTGCCATGGTAGATAACATCTCCACATTTCACACCCAAATTAGGAAGTGTAGATTCCTAAGAATTCATTGTAAACTCTGTATTGCCTTTGACTTGGACATGTCTCCAGGGACTAAGAAGCATCCAGAGAATCAATCGTTGGGAATCAAAGAAGGAGCTGTCCCCACTGTGGTTTTTTTTTCCAACTTACTTCCTCAGGTGCTGGCCCACTGAGATGTTGTCCACCCCGCATCTCTTATTAGCAATAAGATTCTTCAGCTTAGAAAAGTGATTCTGAATATCCATATAAACCCAGGGGAAAAAAAAACTATTGTCCAAATTCTCAAAAGGACAGCAGAAAACAACCAATTTGCTAAAATCCAAAAATAAATGACTGCACCACTGAGGGGCTGATGTTTAACGTAAACTAGAGTACTCCCTTCCATGCCAGGCTGAGAAGCAGCTCTGGCTCCTTCCCTTGGACTGCATGCCTCAGGGACACGGAACACGATCCAGAAACCATATTTAAGCAGAGCATGAAAAGGATGAACACTGACAAAAACCTTCCCATGAAGGAAAGGAGCATTGCATGGAACATGTAGAGTATGAACCTACTCATTATTCAGAAATAGTTCCATCCTGCATTCCAAGGTGTGTTCATTTCTCAGCTTGAAGTTTTATGACATTTTCATTTGCTTTGAATACATGTTTGTCTCCTGATTAATGTTACACAGTGCAAAAACTCTGAATGCTAAACAATAGAAAACGGAACTATTTAAGTCATCAAAACCCTTGGTTGTAATTGTTCAGCCAGCAAGCACACTTTGGCTCAAAACACCCTTGTTTCAAGAACACATTCTTATAGTAGGTGACTGTGGGCTACAGCTGAAGATGATGCAAGAGCCCAAATGAAAGGGACAGGGAGTGAATAGCTCCAGCTCCTAAGAATGAATAAATGAAAATAGTGAGACACACTGGGTTCTGTCACTGAGGAAAATGCCATGGTTCTTCCTCTTTTCATACCATCTGAGAAATTAACTCTGAAGTATTTCAAATAGCACACTAACTAGAACAGCTGTGGCCACTTTCCCCTGCTTTAGTAGCCTCCCATCAAATTCCAGATCCAAATAAACACAAGGCAACTTTCTGTCAACATCTTAGGATGATGCTCATGATCCTTAGTAAGTAAAAATAGTGGTAATTTTAAAACTAAGGAAAGATAATACTACGGTGCTTATCACATGCCTGATGTTGTTCCAGGTATCTTACACTAGGTTCTCACCCCAGAGTAATGAGGTAGGTACCATCACCACTCCCATCACCCACCCAGGGAAGCAGGCTACTCTTTTTGGCTGAAAGAAGCTATGAGTTCCAAGAGAGGGCATATCCCTTCCCACCTTCTGTCCTTCTGTAACAATAGCAGAAATTTATTTGTACATGGGACACTGTACAAAATGCTTCAGTGCTTTATTTCAGTCAATCCTCATAATATAAACATAAAAATTACACATGGTCCTCATTTTTACCTAGTAGGCAACTGAAGTTCAGAAAGGTTTTCAAAACATAGCTCAAAGTCACAAAGCTGGAATGCAGCAGAGCTTGGACTGGAACCCAGTCTGTCTCCATTCCAAAATCTTGGTTCCCGAGCCCTACTCTGTTCTCCTTTCTGGGTACTTCCCATCTCAGGGATATTTGCAGTAGCCACCAAAACTCCACCACATGGGTTATTTTCATCAAGCTTAAAAGACCTTCCTGAGGCTGAAGATGGCCAAGCGGATGGCTCCCAGAGAGCCCAGGGGCACCGTTGCCATCCGTTGGCCTCGGCCACAGCTGTGGTTTCCAAAGGAAATAACTCATGCAGCCGTTGGTCGCACCTGTCACTCACTGGAGCCAGGACTTGCATCAGAACACGGGGGCCCCACAGGGAAAGAACGGCAGCTACATCAAACGGATGGGCATCCACGTAGGTCACTTTAGGATCTGTGTGCCCACTTCCCCTGATCTGAGTTCAGCCCCCCTGTGGTTCATTCTCCCTGCTTCAGAAGGTCATGAAGAATAGCACTAGACCTTGGACATTCTAATTCTGTGGAGACAGTCCATCCCAGTGCCCTGGACAGGCTGAGGTATGGGTAAATCAGTGGGCATGGCTAAATTAAATTAAGTACCCAAACTTCCTTGGATTAAAAAATACCTGAGAGCTAATCTCAAAGAGAAGACTCTAAGAAAGGCCAACAAGTGGCTTTAAGAACTGGGGTCTTTCCCACAATCCCAGAAGGCGGAGAGGGCACGTATACCTTTAACCTGATGAACAACAGAATTTTGATGAAAACACAAGGAAAAGGAAAATTTTAGGATACTTTGTGGTGGCGGCAAATTCAGAGGAAACTGGAATGAATAGTGTCAACTGGATTCAGTTGAACACAAAATTCTGTAAACGTTAGTGGAGCATCAGCTAAACACTTACACCAGGGACTATCAGAATTATTGTACCTGCACCTTCCCATACTCTTACTGAGGAGCCAAGACATATGGGCTTGGCCCCCTTGAATAACAGGAAAACGTGGCATGTGAGACTAGGATGAGTAGTGAGTTCTGAGAAAATAGGAGGATGAAAGTACACGTGTGCCTAGATGGGTAGAACCAGGCACCCACTTTGTGGGTGCTGTAAGATTTGGTCTGGGGCCCAGAATTGGTTCTGTAAAATCTAGACTCAAATCATCTCTCCCCAACCACAGCCTCCAAATTTACCTGCATAGGCATCTGGGAGAACCAATAGTCTTGCTCTAATCCTGAATTATTTCTGTTCTGTGACAGGTGGTTTCCAACACCACTTTCTTATGGATTTTTGAATCCCTCCCAGGACTCAGCCTTCCCTTGTGGATACAGAAAATCTTTAGTCATGCACCCTAGGAGCTGCATCAGCGGCTTTGCCAAGTGATGGTATTCTAGGGGCCAGAACTAAAAAGGAGTGGGGAAAGGCCAGGAGGTCAGTTCTTTTCAGTAGGGGAATTTTCTAAAACCAAAGTAAAACTACATATGAAAAAGGGGAACTTCATTTTTTTATTTTGAAAATATAACTATTGAAAAGGATTTGGCCAAGGCACCCATGCACAAGTGTCTTATCTACTTTTGTGCTATTCAGACTAATGAAGACAGTGATTTTTAAACGTTTCAGAGGAATACATGGTTTGGAGGGTGCCTATAATCTGAACACCACCCTCCATCATCCTTGATGGAGATAAGAATGCACATTACTTGCAGCTGAAAATGTCCAATGCCTTTGGAAATACCAGTTGACGATGCCTTCCCCAATAATCTCTCCTTCGTTCTATACATTTTAAAAGTATCTCCACTCTACTAGGTTGCCTATGTATGAATCTAAGGAACCTAAAAACAGACTCATGCATCTGATCCAAAAGTGATTTCTTGAGATGCTCTAAAGCTACCTGAGGACAGCAGCACACCTCTGAGTGAAAAGTCCAAGATGCTGGTTTCTCCCATATGGCATGGAGGGCTCATTAACCTCTCCTGAGCATCTGACAACCTCTTCCTTAGAAGAGGGTGGCAGTCTTACTGCCTAAGTAGAGCATCAGCTCCTCCAGGACACATTCATCCCAAGGTCTTCTCCTTTTGTGTCTTCCAGCACAAGTGGAGTGCTCGGCACACTATCAGTGCTCCATAGAGTTAAGTGGAACTAAATAGATCAGAACAATGTCAAGCACAAATCATCCTGGCAGAATCAGAAGGCGAGATGCAGATTCTGGGAGACAGTCGAGGTCAGGAAATGGGCATGATACAGGACCAGATATGCTAGGGGTCTTGCTAACTGTGAGTTCTCTGTCTCCCTGTCAAGCCCTCCCTGATCAATAATCCAATCGTGGGATTCAGTCAAGATGAACTAAAATGTCAGCAAGGTAACAGGAGGAGACTATGATCTGCTTCCTATTTCCCCGGAGTATAGCACTGTATTTGGCACTTCGTAGGGACTCGGCCATGTTGATTGAACAGAACTGAAAAAAATTGAAAACAAAATCACTTAAAAGTTTCAGAGGCATAAAAGCCAAGGAAAATAGCTTAGTTAAAAGAATTAGCACCTTTACCACCAGATGCTCTGTGGCCTTTTCTGGGATAAAGTCAATGTCAATAAGCCAAAGCCATTCCCTCAAAAACCCATCACAAACCATGGTGATGCGCAGCCACCAAGTCCTGTGAACAGGTTGGATCTAAGTATACAAGTGAAGAGCCAACTACAGTGCAATTTCTTTTGCTTCACTTTTACTATGATCTCAGGCCTGGACTTTCTTTCTAAAAGGCCTGATGCCAGATAGGAGCTCTCACAGTATCCTCTCAGGGTCTCCTAAAGAAGAAAGCAAGATCCACGAGGCACCTCTCCTTTAGGGCACTTTGCCCAGGGGGTCTTTCCCTGGAGGCCATCGTCATGCTTCAGAATACCCAGGAACTCTCTGAAATCATCTTATGTGTGTGTGCATTTTCCTAGAAAAAGCCATACCTTGAACGGGTTTCTCAAAGAGATCCATGACCTAATAAAAGTTGAAAGTGAAAGTGTTAGTTTCTCAGATGGGTCTGACTCTTTGCGACCCACAGCCAGTAGCCCACCAGACTCCTCTGTCCATGGGATTCTCCAAGCAAGAATACCAGAGTGGGTTTCCATGCCCTTCTCCAGGGCATCTTCTTGGCCCAGGGATCCTGGGTGTCCTGCAGCGCAGGTAGATTCTTTACTGAGTCACCTTAAGAGTCAATAATTAATTAGCTTAGGTATTTGAAGTTTGGTCAAAACTCATTTGCTGGGTAATAAGCTCAAAAGTATTCTCCACAGGAAAGGCAGCACGGGGTGGTAGAAAGAGCACAGAGTGAAAGAGCTCAGAGGGTCTGAGCACAGACCCTCTCGGGTGGGCTTCCAGCTCTGCCACATATCAGCTTCCTGGTGTGGGGAAGTTTCATAGACCATCCAAGCTCCTGTATAATGGGGGTAATAATACCTACCTCCCCAAAGCCACTGACACAGAGAAAGCACTAAATAAATGCCAACTCCCTCCCTCTCTTCAGTAGCAGTCTTCCTCCCTCCCTCTTTCTGTCTCTTCTTTCTTCCCCTTTCCTTCCTTCCCTCCCTCCCTCCCTCTCTTTCTTCCTTCCTTCCCTCCTTCATTTCTGGCAATAGCAAGCACCAATGCTTTGAACAAATGCCCCCTTTCCAAAGAGTACAAATCTGTCATCTGACATAAATAGCAAGTTGACATGCCATTGCATGGCCTGGCCAACATTATCCTTTTACTGAAAAATAGGGAGCACATTAATGGGCTTTTGCACCACAAACAATATTGAGCAGTGAAACCTTTCCTTCTCTCTTGTTATTTTATATACGCCAACCCTAATAACCTACAAATTACACGTAGGAGATTGTAATCACTAGTGGCAAACACTAGTTTGGTTTGGACGCAGCCCAAGACGATGGAAGGGATGAGAAGAGCATATTACAATTTTTAAAAATTTGAGCACCAAAACCTCATGTTTTCACAGGGAAAGATGCTATACAATCAATGCTAACAATACCACTTAACACATCCCAGAGACATGGTCTGTGAATGCCTTCACAACCCACTTTTGCATAACAGAGTTGCTTGGAATACTTCTTGTAGTTTTTATTTGTTGGGGGTGGGGGGATTTAGCCTTATGGATGCTTCAAAGTTGCACTGCATGAGTCATGTAAGACTCTCTCTCCTCCGTCCCCTCCATCTGTGGAGGGAGGAGGAGAGAACAGAACAGGAGATGGAGCCAGGGTAACCACGGGTGGGGGTTTGAGGGGGGCAGGAATGGTGAGATTTCATAGCTTGCCAAAGATTATAAGTCCAAAGGTTGATTTTTTGGCATCAGCTTTACCCAAGTGGAAAATTCCCAATTTTCTCTTCTTGGTCCTTTCTCTCAGAGGAAATGCACAAGCAAATGCATCTTCCTTTCCTAATTTCCCTGTGCTGGATGAAATACTAATTTATATCCACATTTGTGCCGGAGATCCTACAAATCTGCTGTTGTTTCCTTCCCAAGCTGTAAGGTGGGGGCTTGGGGCGGGGGTGGGGGTGCAGAGGAGCGGAGCTGAGCACCAGGGGAAGGAGAGGGGGAATGTGGTTGGAAAGGTGAAGAGGGAGAAGAAGAAAGAAAAACTTCACCCGGTAAGCATTTTCCATACTTAATAATTTGATTTTTGAAGGCTAGTCATATCAAAGAGCAAAATATTCAATATTGTTAATTCAGTTTTGCAAAATATATTCTTAATTTAAAAATGATTTTGCTCCGGGTGGTAGTGCAGTAATAAAGCAGTTATTGACCAGATCTTATTGATTGTAGAGTCTGCGGGCAAAGAGCACTGACCTTGCTCACACTCTTATTGCTTCCTCCCTCCCTGGCCTTCTTCATCTATGCTCGCTCAATAATATATTATTAATATATATTTTTAGCAAAAACTGTATGTTACAAGGTTAAGGGCTTCTTAGTGATTTTTTTTCAAGCTACTCTCTGCCTTTGGGGTGTTAGAGAAGAATAAACCTGGTAACTGAGTATCTAGACAGAAGTGGCTTTTCAGAAAAATACTTTACCTGCCCCTGGGAAGCACACTGTCACCAGCCACTGTTACTGTCACACAGGACAGAAAGAAAAGAGTCCCTAATTCAAAGGGAGCCGCAGGAGCTTGGGCAGCGGTGTGCCTGTGGAGAGGACACCACACCATGGCTGTAATGACCAAATTCAGGACGTGTGGGTGTCCTTCCCAGAAAGTAACTCTGAGCCCAAGGGAGAGAAATCTGTGGTCATATCAAAGTCAATAACAAGCACGTCCAAATCCCTCCACTGTTTCTAATAGCTACTGTTCATGGGGCTTTCCCCAACACCTTCATGACCATCTTCCCCACACCATCAAGCTCAGTTTCCAAGTTGTGTCCAGTTCTTGCGACCCCATGGACTGGAGCCCACCAGGCTCCTCTGTCCATAGGATTTCCCAGGCAGGAATACTGGAGTGGGTTGCCATTTCCTTCTCCAGGCAATCTTCCTGACCCAGGGATGGAAACAGTGTCTCCTGCATTGGCAGGCAGATTCTTTACCACTGAGCCACCTGGGAAGCCTACTCTATGCCATAGCCATGTATAACACATAGCAATTGCTTACTTTCAGCATTTGCACATAAACTATCTTGTATGTCTAATTTGTTTTTTCCCAGATTTATCTTATTTCCCTAATAAAGATATAGGTCTTTTGAAGTCAAACACTATGCCATATGCTCCTTCAGTATCCCTTCAAGGACCTGTTGTGTGCCAGGTTCAGAGCAAACATGCAGTTAATAATTATCACACTGGAATGTAAATAATGCATAGCTCTGTATTTAACTTTCTCCCAAGGAAAGCAAAGATACAGAACATTATCGTGCAGTTTGCTTCTGTCCTCTGCCCTGGGACCCCCTGTAATCAAGTGGTTTGCCTGTCTCCACATGTGAACCTGGTGAGGGAAAGAAAAGCAAGATACTACTGAATCTAAGAAGCAACTTAAACTGCTATATCATGAAGCAGAATATTTGGGAAGTTTGTTTTCACGACATGTGTGAAGCAAGAGGAAAGAACAGTGGTTATGCTTCCAAGACACTGAACTCAGAGAGGCTAGCAAGCCCACAAGCTCTTGAAGAGGTCAGGACTGGAAGTGCATGGGCATAGCTGTCACCTGCTACTTCTGATTCCACGACCCCACCCACTTCTCTCTGTATCACGCCAAGGAAAGTGGTACTTCCTCAGATGGCAGAAGAGACAGGTTGCAAAAAAAAAAAATCTGGATTTCTCTGATTCCTCTCACCCCCATACCTGGGCTTCTGCTTTGACAAAGAAAAGTCCTCCTCAGAAATCCAATATTTGTAAAGGATAGGAAAGATGGAACAGGATCTAGACCTCTTAGTTGTTGCTGATTTCACTGCCCACTAAGAATGGACAAAGAAGAGGATACCAGTGATTCTGTGATGGGAGATCATGGCCCAATAGAAACAATCCCGATGAGCAAAAAGGAAGCCTGGGCTCTGCCTCCTAGCTGTGTGGTCACTGGCAACCTGCTCAACCTACCAGCGGAAGTCTCAGCAGGCACCAACTGTTCACTCAAAGAGTCTTAACAGAAAAGAACACGTGAAAGTACTTTTTACAAAGATGTTGGGCGGGTAATGGGACCAACGAGGAACAGCAAAAGGCCTAGCATCAGCAGGACGTCTTTAGCATTCATAGGTCTGAATGGGGCCGAATGGAGCAAAGGGGCTGCTGGAACGTGGCAGAAAATGTAGGTGTGGAAAAGAGGTCACCCACAGCAACGTGGCCATAGAGGAACACAGGCACTACCAACACCACATGGGTAGCCGTGAATCCCAACCTCTGGCTCCTGACGCACACCCAGCTCATGTTAGGGCCAGAAGATGAGGGCAATTAGATGAGGGGTCCTTTGAGGCCAGCTGACCAGAGCCAAGAGCCAGGAAAGCAACATGGGAATGATCTGGAAGAGAAAATGGATGAAGAGTCCCCATCTTTGTGACTCGTTTTGTCCTTTGTCACACAGGAATAATTATGCAGCCCCACCTACCACACAGGTCCTCCTAAGGACTGCACATAATCATAGCTTGGGAGTTTCCAACCTTAAAGTTGGAACTTAAAGTTGAAACCTTAAAGTTTCCAACTCACCGCAGAGGTGCTGGCGAAGCACCCTCTCTGCTCTCGGTGGAGCCCTCTCCCTGTGCCCATGCCCAGGCCAGGGGAGGCATCTCCACTCCCGACCAGAGCCAGAATGATGTGAACAGAGCAGCACAGGGCTCTGCAGGTGGCAGGGGGAGGGGGGAGCTGCACACGCAAGGCAATAATAGAGACTGGATTGTTTATGCTTGTGGGAAAGGGCGCATGAATATGGATAAAACCCTGTGCGCATTTTGCTAATTACCCAGCATCACTGTTAAAGGAGAAAAGAGCCCACTGCAGATTTTCAAGCCAATTCCACCCCACGGAGCCCGCCCCCACCTATGTACACTCACACAAATCACCGCTGCCGCCATCACCACACCACCATTTTCTCTCCTCTCATGCACATAGCTGACAATGCTCCCCTGAATACGAACCACAAGGACCCATTTGAGTTAAATCTGAATTGACAGAAGATTCCCATTCTGCATCACAACAGAGAGCTCAAGGAAGAAAGTCTCAGTCCTTGATTCTAGTTGGCAGGAGCTTTTCCTACAATATCCGGAGTCAAAGCAACCTTATAAGCTCCATAGGCAAGGACATGGGGTGAACCAAGGAGGGGGAGGCAGTGGAGAGACAAAGAATCACAATTAAATGGGAAGCCAAAATGCAGGGGAATAAAGAAAGGAAAAAACAAATCCCAGTCTTCAGCTCCCAGTATCAGTTAAAGTCTCTTTTCTTTATCTGCTTAAAATGGCTAAAGTTACTGGCCAGACATTTGGAGTTGAGTAGACCCAACTCTAGAGCTTCCCCAATGGCTCAGCAGGGAAAGAATCTGCCTGCAATACAGGAAATACAGGAGATTTCGATCCCTGGGATGGGAAGATCCCCTGGAGTAAGAAATAACTACCCACTTCGTATTCCTGCCTGAAAAATCCCATGGACAGAGGAGCTGGGCAGGCTACAGTCCAACGCATCGCAAAAACACAGACACAACTAAGCAACTAAATATAGCACACAGCACAGACCCAACTGGAGGGAAAGAAAAGATGGCGGATTCTGACCTCTGTTTCCAGGCAACTCCAGGGCTTTTCCCAGAAGCCAGTGCCAGGAAGATGTCTGTTCACTCGTCCTTGAAAATCATCAGGGATGTGCAATTTGGAAAGGCCTGCTCAGGATGGACACTTGGAGGGAGACTCTCAGACCAGCTGGCCTGGTCCCTGAAGTCCACCACCAAAAGCTGCCAGAGGACATGCTCCTTTTAGCTCAAGATCAACCAAGCTAAAGAGCCAACCACAAGCACCGCTATCTTGAGCTATACAACTTCAGGGCAATAATAAAGGCCTGCCTTTCTGCTTCATTCCTTGCATGTGTTCTCCTCTGTAAGAAAGTCAGCAGCAGAGGCACTAGAACGACACTGGGCTGCAAGTCTGGAGACCTAGATATTTATACTGACTCGTCCCATGCAGTTGTGTGACTGTGAGGGAGGCATTTAGCCTTTCTGAGTCTCAGTCTCACAGTTCTTTTCACCTAAAAAAAAAAAAAAAAAAAAAAAAAACTGGCCTAAAATCTCGCATAGTTCTCAACTTCAAAAATTCTATGAATAACAATGCCAGAAGGTAACACGGACTGAGCTCTTCCTTAATGCCAGGTACTACTGTGCATAATTTAACTCATTTGTCAATAGCCTTATAAGTGTTATTATCCTCATTTAATATATAAGAAAGCTGAGACCCAGGGTGGTTAAGTCATTTTCCTGAATTGGTAAGTGGTCAGGTGGGGATCTGAAGCCTATGAGAACATATCAATGGTATAGCATTTCAATGAAAACCATGGGCTGTTTGTCCATATGCTGCTCTGCCTAGGCTAAAGACTTTCTAATCTAGTGCTTCTTCCACTACGCCAAACAGCTTCTTGTAAGTTTCCTGAAGGAACTCTGTCTCCAGATCAGTCTCCGAGAAACCAAGAAGGGGTAACATGACCTCAGATTTCCAAACAAGTTCTGATGATTGTTCCATCTTCAGTGGGCTGATATGGGCAAATGGAACTTCTGGTCTCTGGTTCAAGCACACAAATTCCACATAATAGATGCTCAGTAAACAAGGCACACATACTGTACACAACAGATGCTTGATAAAAGCTTAGCATGATGCCACACACACTAAGGGCTCTACAGAGTCCTGGCACTGAGATTAGGAAACATGGCAGACGATGAGTTGGAGTGGAGGGGAAAGTTGCCTAAACAGCATCAAAAAATAAAATAGTAAAAGGAAGCCTACAAAGATATTCTCAACACCAGGTGCTTCAACCCAGAGGGTCCCTCTCCCATGTCAGCTCCACCACTATCCCTACCAGCACTACCCACCAAAATCCACAGTACCTCCATGTGCCTGAGGGGAAATGTGTCTTCTAAAAGGAAAGTGTCCTTGAGCCTAGGCTTCCTGCCATATTTCTGCCTTGGACTTTGCATCTAACTTTTTAACGGGGGGAGGGAGGAGCTGATTGGATTATAGGAATACAAATGGATTAATTTGGGGTGGATTAGATACATCACAAAACATAAGTTTGACTTGCATTAACATAAAAATGTCATAAAAATGTAGATGCTGAGGCAGAGCTTATTTGTGATGCTGCTAATGCATTGTTACTCCGGCAAAAGATGTACACAATATTTACGCCGTATCTGACCACATAAAACATGTCATATACATATGCAATTTTTCATTATGTAGACGGAAGAGAGCCAGAGGGCCCTTCAGAATTCCAATTCTTGAGCTCCTGATTTTCCCTTCTTTTTTTTTTTTTAATCTTTTTTCCCTTTTCAAGAAACAAATACAGTTTTAAACCATCATTACTGTATTTTGAACAGTTAATATTTCATATCGTGACATCTCTACTCAGAGGTAACAGGTTTAGTTGATTACTATTTGTTTATAGAGTCGGAGAAACCTGCAATCACAGGGAACATGGAAGGATTGCAATTAGATCTATTGGCTGAGAGCTGCACCTCGCCGACCCACGGTTAAGTGGTTAGCGCTATCAGAGAGAAAATGCCTACTGACAGCTGGCACATCTGCACATAACAACACAGGCAGAACTGACATGGCCACTGAAGGCTGCTGCTCTGCTCTGTACCCAGAAGCTGAAAACAGATCATGCTTTTTAATAGTGCATCAACACGTTTCTTCTGAATTAGCATAATCATGTGAGTTCTGGGAGGAAGCAAGCACATCTTGGCTAAGCTGCTGTGAATTCTTCAAATTATCCAAATAAAAAAGGATTTTTCCCCCCACAAACCTGAGTCTATACTCAGCTTCTAGTTTATTAAAAAGGGAAAGGACAGGAAGAGAGCGATTGAAGAAAAATGGTTAATCTAAGTGTTTTTAATAAAACGTCAATGTCCCATGTGTGACAGCATGGACACACAACACCTGAGGCGAGAGGGGCAAGGGCAGGGAGGGTGGGGAAGAGTAGTTAGCATAAATACACAAACAGGATTCTATCGAAGTGGAAATGATGATGAGAAGTGAAGGTTCACTACGCGCCTGTAACTTCATGAAGAATCTACAGAACCCATCACCTCCACAGGCCAACACTTCTCTCTCCAGGCACCCAGCTCTTCTCTCTCCACCAATCACTTTAGAGATTACCAAACAATCAGGATTGAGCAGCTCAACTGGGAACTCTATCAGACATAGAAAGTGAAAGTGTTAGCCACTCAGTCAAGTCCAACTCTTTGCAACCCCATAGGTTTTAGCCAGCCAGGCTCCTCTCTCCATGGGTTTCTCCAGGCAAGAATACAGGAGTGGTAGCCATTCCCTTCTCCAGGGGATCTTCTCAACCCAGAGATCAAACACGGGTCTCCTGCATTGCAGGTGGATTTTTTACCATCTGGGCCACCAGAGAAGCCCCGGTCAGCTCTAAAGAGCAAGTCAGCAAATCCCGAGGCCACCCTGGGACGGAGAGGGTGTCCGGGTCCTGGTGGCCTCTACTCCTAAACAGGGGCATACAGTTCCCAGAAATCACAGTTTCCCTTCCTACAGCCAACTTCTGTGAGACTCAGGCCATACCAGCCTGCAAAGAAACTTTCTGAGAATTAGAAAAAAGGCACTCACCCTTGACAGACTAGTTAGAACAAGGCAGCTCATTTAGTGGGAGGAAAAAAAAAAAAAACAATAAGTAAACTAAAAAAAACCAAATGAAGAGTAAGAAGAAAATATTTAAAGAACATAAAAACTCTCTGTGTGTGATTGATTGAATAAATTTCGAAACACAATGAAGTACTATGCAACTATTAAGAAAAAAGCAAGCAAAAAAGGGAGATCTATATGAACTAGTGTAAAATTATTTCTAACATATATTATTCAAGGAAAGAGAAAAATACAAAAGGCAATATTCTGTATGCTATCTTTTATGTAAAACTGGGGGAGAAAATAAATCATACACAAATCTGTTTTTCTTTTTTTCCAAAAAGAAACACAGGGAAATCAAGTCAGAAAACAATGAAATCAGTTACCCATCACTTCCAACTAAAAGAAATCAAGAAGTTCCTTGAAGAAATGGAAGATAACAAGGTTGAGAGAGAGAAGATACAACAAGATCCCAGAATATCCTCTTAATCAGAAAGTAAGAAAGTGCTTTTAAAAATGATGACGGCATGTTCAAATAACATAGCAGCCACTTGAAATGTAGAAGCCAAAAAAAAAAAAAAAAAAGAAGTGTAGAAGCAGCTCCCCACTGGCCAATATCTGATAATTTGAGGACCAAAATAAATAACAGATTATAAACCATTGGAAAGAAAGAATGAATCCATGAGTCAATATTGATTAGAAAAAGTTGAATGAGAAAATGAAGGAAACTTGAGGGCTCCTCCTTTCAATAGAATGCTGACCAATAAATGTAGAGGAAGTGGTAGATTGCAAAGCTGCCATATCCAGTCATTGGTAAATAAGACTTGTCAATGGATGTGAAATCTTGAGGTCAAAATTTGATTAGTTGCAAGATAGTTACATGCTCAGAGTGGGTCCCCAACAAAAAACAAGGGTAAAGACAGTAACAATGCAATGGAGAAACCAGACAGTAGTTTGATTAGATATCAAAGCATTAGTTTCGCAATTGTGTTCAACTCTTTGTGACCCTATGGACTATAGCCCACCAGGTTCCTCTGTCCAGGGGATTTTCCAGGAAAGAACACTGGAGTGGGTTGCTGTTTCTTTCTTCAGGGGATCTTCCCAACCCAAGGATCGAACCTAGTTCTCCTGCATTGTAGGTAGATTCTTTACCGTCTGAGTCAAAACTTAATATCAGCAATAAGGGTTGCATATCATGTGTCTCTGAATGTGTTAATCTGAGAAGTACATATACACAACATCCTCTGTAAAATTCTGGCCAAGAATGCATAACCTGAACCTAAACCAAGAGGAAATATCAGGTAAGTTCAATGAGGAAAGTTCTGTAAAATAACTGGTCTACATTGTTCAAAAATGTCAATGTAATGAAAGACAAAATAGCATCAAAGTACTGCTTTCAATTAAGAAAGGAGAAAAGAGACATGACAGCTAAACACAATTCATGAGACTGGACTGGATCCTGTAACTGAGGTAAAAATAATGCTATGAAGGACATTATTGATATAATTAGCAAAAATTGAATATGGACTGTAGATTAGATAAAAGCATTACTTTGCTTTCTTATTATTTGATTAAATTTCCTATTATTTGATGACCATATTATTTGAAAGAAGAACTTTGCTCTTAAGAAATATATATTGAAACATTAAGGCACAGAGTATGACACCTACTCTCACATGATTCGGGAAGTGCTACCTACAATAGATTGATATACAACCAGGGAGCCAAAACATTAAAAACCGGTGAATAAATAAAAGGCAAATTTTTCCTGTAATGTTCTGGCATCTTTTCTCTAAGTTTGAAATTTTTTCAAAATAAGATATTTTCAAGCTAGGAGAGCTTGAAGAAAAAGAGCCCCCTCTATAGCGCCCAAGCTAGAACTAGCACTAGCAGTGTTGAATTTCACCAGCACATACTTCTTCAGTCAAGATCCCTCTCTTCAAGCAAATCTCTCATAATCATACCCAGTAGCCCTAGGGAGGGGTACCTCCATCCTTCCAATAACCCCTCTACTTGAGCTTCTCTGAATGTCTCTGTTCTTCACAATTAAATCACTCCTGACCAGTTAATCCTCAACCTACCAGAGGGAGGGAGCAGCCCTAGCAAAGGCCTTGAGTCATTAAGTCGTGTGCGACTCTTGCGACCACATGGACTGTAGCCTGCAAGGCTCCTCTGTCCATGGGATTCTCCAGGCTAGAATACCGGAATGGGTTGCTGTGCCCTTCTCCAGGGGATCTTCCCAACCCAGGAATTGAACCCAGATCTCCCATACTGCAGGCAGATTTTTTACCAACTGAGCTACAAGAGAAGCCCCACGGTTGTACATGTCTCCTCTACTCTGGGAACTTTTGATGGCTGCATGCGTACATGCCTGTGTGTGTGCTAAGTTGCTTCAGTTATGTCCAACTCCTTGTGACCCTATAGATATAGCCCATCAGGCTCCTCTGTTGATGGTTGCAACCGTGTCTTATTCATCCTTCTATCCCAAGTGACTGACACACAGAAGATGCTTAACAAATATTTCAGTGCTGAGCGGAGTTAGACTATGTTGACTGTGGGGATTTATACCATCATCAGTGTTAACAAGTCAAGGGAGCACACTCCACAGAAGGCTTCTCAACCATGCTCATGCCAGCACTCTCTCCCCAGACATGTGCCAGGAAAATGCTGGCATGACAAACACTAGCATTATGTCCCCACCTGATGGCTTAGACACTGCTTTGGTGTGTTTGCTGTATTTTAAACTGAGTGTGAAGGTGGAAAACAAGTAGAGAGGAGCTCGAGCCTCCCTGAAACTATTTACCCTATACCTGGGTAGCAAGCACATTAACAAAACAGTATAAGCTTTCCAGGAATTGGAGAAGAGAAGAAGCAGGTTAGTATCCTTGCAGATCCCCCCTCCCCAAAGAATCACTGCCCCATTATTACAAAGAGGGAGAGCTCCAGTTCCCACAGACTATCGGAAATTCCTGGGCTCTAATTCCAAGCATTAAGAATATCGAGTCCTTCAGATTCTCACTCTTACCAGGCTTGACCAGTGTAGGTAACCCCCATACTCACAATGGCCCAGAGAGAGTAGAAGAAAAACCAGTAATGGGCCACAAAAATAAGCTTCTCCATCCAACTGAGGCCTTTTCTTGGGATTCCTTTATAAGTTCCTAGTCCCAAGCTTTGCAGGAGTTAATAAAAACAATGAGAGTCTGGATAGAAGGAATGGTTCTTGAAGAATTTGGAATTGACAAGACCAGAAATAACATGAGTCAACCCTATTTCAACAAGGATATGTCACTACAAATTTGACTGGACCAAAAGCAACTAATTTTACTACCCACCCAGAGAGAAGAAACAAGACAATCTTGAGTTAAAATTCTCTTGGTTGAAGCCAAAATGCTTTTTCTATCACTATTTTAACCATTTTGAGGTTACACAGTAGTTACTACTTTTGCAAGTAGATAAAGAAACTTCCTAAGACAGTTTTAGAATCCATCTGTGTGATAAGTGGATGTTTTCCAAAATCTAGAACCCAGGAAGTGAATCCAAGTGAGAAGGACATTATAGTGGTCTTGAAAAGTTGAGTTATTCAGAGAGCTCTGTCAAAACACCTAGTTCCTGCTGGGATAGTTTTAGGGGAAATTCTTAATTGGATGGAGAAAAAGACACGTCCATGGAGCCTTTAATAGAGCTAAAACCTCCTTGGAATACCTCTGCCACCAACTCTGGCTTGTCACCTGAGGGGAAGGAAAGCCTCAACAGAATAAAGGAATGAATAGACCCTAACAGTGATTTTGATGAAAAACTAATTAGGAATATAACAAGGAGATTATTAATTCCTGCCAGAATCAAAATTACAGACCTTATCATGTTGGAAACACGAGCATTAGAAAAGAACAACTCTCAGACCACACTTTGAAAACTGCCACCTGGAAGGGAGCGAATGATGAATCTGAATGCCCTGAAGGGAATGGGAGACAAACAGGAAGGTTTCATGCTAAAGAGACTACGCCACCCAGACTTCTGAGAAGTTGTGGGAGTAAGAGGTCCTTAAGCTGTTTAGATGATCTGGAGAGAATCAGAGTGAGTGATAAAGGGTAGAATCAGAGCTGGCATGAGGCACATGCTGACTCAGGGTAGAATACTGAGAAGAGGGATGGGAGGAGGGATAAATTAGGAGGATGGGATTAACAGATCCAAACATCTAAACACAAAATAGAGAAGCAACAAGGTCTTACTATATAGCACAGAGATATACGCAATATCTTGTGATAATCTGTAATGGAACATAATCTGCAAAAAAACCCCACAAATCACTATGCTGTACACCTCAAACTAACACAATATTATAAATCAATTATACTTCAATCTAAGAAAAAAAAATGAAACATACATAGAAGGGAAGTGGGCAGAGGAACCCCAATAGTGAAAGGAAAAGGAACAGAACTCCTCTTCAGGCTATCAGGAAAAGTATGCTTTTAGTTATGTCTTAACATTTTCCCAGAGTTAAACTGAATAGGTTTCAGGGTTTTTTCCTATTCTTTTCTTTCTAACTATAAGGATATTTTGCAATTATATGTCTTATGAGACCTGATATAAATTTTATGGACTTTATTTCTAAGATGATAAACACTTGGGCTGATTTGATTTAGTCCTTAGCCCCAGGGACATGAACAATAAGAGAATTCCCATTTTGCATTTGGGCAGGATATGTTCTAAGACGAAATCAGTGAGACACTCGTTAGCCACAGAGTCAGTCCCCTTTGAAGCTGGACCAGACACCAAGGAATCCTATACTGATGTTGGGTTCAGACCCCCACAAGGCAGCAGCCCCTTCTTGCTATTCTGTCCTTGTGAGCCTCAGAAACTGTATCTCTATTTTTTAAGATCATTTGTAGTCTCCTCTCCTCCCTTGCCCCTATCAAGAACTGGACAATGTTATAATTTTCTGTTACTAAAATTTTTATTTCTCTAAAGTGGTCATAAATGTTGGCTTGATGACAATCCAGAAATACTCCATATACTAAATACAAAAACTAGCTATGAAAATTGCTTGGTTTATTTTTGTTTATGTTATTGAGTTCTTGCAAATGACACAGCTGAATGTTTATCCTACCATAAGGAAATGCATTTTGGTATTTGTATTTTTGTTTTTTTGTTTCTTGAGGATTTTTTTTAAGTTTTGCTTTAAAAGATAAGGGCAATAAAGAGGGAACTTAAACATGCATATACCATATCACACACAAATGAAAGCATGTGCGCACACATGCAAAATTTTAAATTTGGGGAAAAATTATTTCTACAACCTCCAACGTTTTATTTTCTTCTCTTCTATCAAGATTTAAATACCTGAATTTATCAATATTAAAGCACAAAATGAGACAGATTAGACTTCCCCCATTTTTTTCTATATTGCATTCAACTCTCCTCCTAAGATGGCTATAGGAGATCCCTGGGGCTTTACTCCACCCTCCCATAAGAGCTCTCCTTGGAAATGGCAGCCAGGGCAAGCTGGACCAGAATGGATGAGGACAAAGAGTTTCAGTGAGGAGCAAAACAAAGGGACTACAAGAGAAGGGCAGCTCTCATTAATACCATTAAGTTATATAAGACTTCTAAAATCATAGTGGCAATAGGCAATTTAACCACATTTCATGGAGACTGCTGTGAAATGGCAATTAAATCTAGATGAATAAGTAAAGCAAATAATGGAGAAATAAGATATGAGACATATGCATGTAAGATTCCTTATTTTGTAATCAGATATAATAAATGAGAGCTTTGGGAGTTGGACTAATAATTTGAATTACACACTTCTAAGCCACTGTTGGAAGGCCTGTCTGCCCTGGACCTCAACTGAACCATTGTCAGGGCCTCACTTCTTCTTCTCCTTGATGAGAAACAGGAAAGAATGAGCGTCCACATCATCGTTTTATTCTCCTCTCTTTACAACTCTGCAGGGTAAACAGGTGCTACATCAGGTTGTGTTTTCTTAAAAGACGTCCATTAGTCTCCAGGCCTCCACAGCTCACAACACTGAGTGTTATAAAGAGATGGCTGCTGGGCTTCCAAAAGTTGACAAAACCCATGGAAAAAAAAAATCCCGGCTGGATGTTGCTTTCTGGGGAGAACATGCAGTCGCGGCATGGAGGGCCCTTTTGAACATTTTCTGAGTAATAAAAATGTGTTATATCATGAAAACAAACACGCTTGGAAAGAAAAAAATCTTAACGGACCACAGATCTCAAAGAAAAAGCACCAGCAATTGACAGTCCCACACACCCCATGAGCAGTTTCTATTTTTGTGATTCCTGAGATTTTGATCACATGCCATTTTGAAAACATAAGTCTAATGAGGGCGTAACTACTGAACAGCATCATGTGGACCACAAAGAGCATGGACTTTGGGTAAAATTAGGTTAAAATCTTCGCTCCTCCTTTCCCTGGTGGGCATTACCTCTCCTGAGTTTATATCTCTGAAGTAAAGACAAAGTTATTGTGAGGATTAAATGAGACCATGTATGCAGTAGGCTGTCAATAAACACCTTCCTCTTGTGTTAAGTGAGCAGAGCTTGTCTCTGGGAGGATTCTACCCTCCCAAAGATGCCTATGATGCAAGCACTAGAGTCAGGACTAGTTAACTAAGGAAAGGCACTAGGAATCTTCCCACAAAATAGAAACTGATGCTCAAACTGTAGAATTAAGATACAGACAATGAATCCTCTCCAATCAGGGGACTGTGCCAGCCCCCTTAAGTGGAGCTTGTGGTCAGTGTTTGATGCTGAGGCAAGACACGGAATGGTGCATAGTTGGTTGGTTTGTTTCTTCTCAGTTTTTTCCTAATGCTACATTATATTTAAAATAAAATCAGGAAAATCTCATGTTTAAAGTAGCTAACTACTTTTCATTGCTGTTTTTGTTTTAATTTTTTTAATTTATTTTTAATTGAAGGATAATTGCTTTACAGTATTGTGTTGGTTTCTGCCAACAACATGAATCAGTCAAGTTTTTTTATTTTGTTGTTTAGTCACTAAGTTGTGTCCAAAACTTCTGTGACCCTAAGGACTGTAGCATGCCAAGCTCCTCTGTCCATGGGATTTTCCAGGCAAGAATACTGGAGTGGGTTGCCATTTCCTTCTTCCCGAACCAAGTTATACAGTATGCTATATTGCCACCATAATTTTCTCTTATACAGCAATCTTGTAGCTTACCCAAGAGCGGATTACCTTTAAGACAATTTCAGAACAGGCCCCCTCTAGTTTCATTGTGTTCAATGGATCCAAAGGGTTGTGTAAGGCTGAGTCAGGGGCGTGACCTTCATATCACCAAACGGGCTGCCTGGGGTAGCCAGCTGTGTCCCCAGAAATGTATTTAACCAATCTTGGCCTAAGTTTCCTCATTTGTAAGTGAGGAAGGTGGTCTACCATCTCTAAGGTCTCATACAGCCCAAATATATTCTAGTTACACCTTTTTTTTTTTTTAAACAAACTCAATTTTAACCTCTTCCCTCAGTAATACAGGTCTAAACTAATAAATGAATCCTGATAATGTTTCTAAACTTCCAAAGGGTTGGAATCATAAGATAAATTATTTTTTTCTGGTTGATTATAAAGAGTTGAAAATAAACTGCTAATGTATGTGAGACCCTGAACTGGATATTTTATCTATTGCCTTTCTTTTAATCTGAGCATCCGAAGGAAGAGAGGTAAGAAATCAACACATGATAAGGGCTATAGATGCTGTGTACTAGGGTCAGTGCATTATACATATGACCTTACTAGGGGTGGGTAACAACATCCAGTGCTTACAGATGCTTAAAATGCCAGGTATGAAGCAGTCACAATTCAAATACAGGACTGAACTGACAGCCTCCAAAGCTCACAGTTTTTTCTGGACTGCCTGCAATGGAGTCAGAATAGCTGTAGAAATAATATATACATATTATGTTATGTATAATGTGGAGCAGAAATTTACTCTCTCTGGCTAGGCCTTAACAATTACACAGTAAAATTCTCCAGTTTAAGCCTCAAAGTTCTCCAAGGATCTTACAGCTCTAAAATGCAACGATTCTCTGGTCAACTCAACAACCACAAAAAGTAAATGTATTAAGTATCCGAGAAGCAGGGTTCATCTCTGTGTCCAGCTGGATGTCATTGCTATCTGAATCCTGTCCATCCCCTAATTTTTCTCTTTTGTCTACCACCCCTCCAGAATACTAGATAACTTCCAAAGATTCAGATACCGCAGAATAATTCAAATTAATAGAATATATATTGCATGACAATATATTTCACCATTAAAAAAAAAAAAAAAACTGGGACAATCAGCCCATGAGAGCTTTACACTCTAGTGACTTCTTCTTGCTCTTACAGCTAATCAACCGGGGCTCAAGGGGCAGCTATTTGTTGATCTTTGAGTGTAAGGTGGTGTCCTCTCTGGCCCTTTCAATTCAGACATCAACCAAAAGACCTGAGAAGTTATTGTATTTCTGGGATTTTTCTTTGTTTAAAAAAAAAAAAAAAAAAGTGCAAGAAGATATTCAGCGGAAAAAAGAGAAGCATCGACGTTTCCATTGGTAATCTGGTCCGTGTGTTCCCTGCTACTGAGCATTTTCAGAAGGCCTGACTGTCTGGGTTAATTGTTTAATGCTTTTAGTTAGAATTAAACTTTGCACCTGCTCTGACAGTGATAAATTAAATGTGCTCCTTTTCCAATACTGTTGCCCTCTTTAAGTAGAGACCAAGAAGTGTATCTCCCTTCTTCCCCGGCATTTGAGGAATCTCTGCTACACTGGAGTGTAAACCAGCATAATTTGTCACCAGAGCTAGCGCCAATTAAATTGATTGCGTTGGACTGAACTCCGGGACCCCTAATGCAAGCACTAAGGGAAAAATGGGCTCTTTTCTGCCCATTCCCCCATGTGGCACTTAGGCATAGCTCAACAGTGGAAGGCTTTCAAGGTTCAAAAGGGTTTTATTTTCAAAAGAAATGGGCATTGATCAGCTGCATTTAAAGGCAAAGATAATTCCAGAGCTTGAAGGCTGGATTTGTGTTTAAGGTCTAAATCTCTTTCTTTAACCTTGGGGGGCCAGTATAACATAAAAGCAACAAAGAGATTAAGATTACAAAGGGTTTGCAAGTGTAAATGATGCGGTGGTATTCTCCAAACATAACACAGTCCCCATTCACAAGCCCAGGCACAGGCCGGCATTTGATCTGTTGGTTTTACACCTGTAAAAACAACTCGTGTTTATTTGTCACTCAGCAAACCATTTCAGGCAAGAGGGGATAAGGAAAAAAAAAAAAGGAAAGTGGAGGAGGAGTGAACTTGTTCATACCACAGAGTTCAAAGGGGCCTTCCCCAAACTGACTGAAAAGTAAACACACAGAAGGTCAGCATGGCAGAGACAATCAGAAAATCCCCTCTCTCTGTCGGCGTAGCACACTCCACACAGGAATGCGAGGAGCAGGACTCTCTGCTCCAACCCTCGGTCATTCCCCTCATTATCCCAGCTTCTGATGTTTGGGTTTGTTATGTCACGTTCCACCAAAGAAGGCAGTAAATAAGCTCAGAGCAAATATCAGCCCCTTCTTGCTCCTTTATTTATGAGCTACCAATTATGTGTCCCTCCGTCTTGCCTTTTAGCTCAACTTCCCACCATCAGTTCTAGAGAACAGTACCATTTGAGAAAGATTAGATATAAATCAAGGCTACAAAGTTAAGAGACTCAGACTCCAAATTAGCTGATTCCATCACTGCACAAGGATGAAACCAGTGGTAAGTGCACCCCTCCCCTCAAGTTCAGGTCTCTTCTCATCCATCTGCTTTCTCCCTCAGCAACATATACCTTCTCCCTTCAACTCTATCCCCTGGTTCTTTCTGGGACAAGCTGAAGCGTTCTCAGGGAAGCCAAGCCTTATTGCTAAACCACCTGGTAACAATGGAATGTTCCGGTTTCAGACAAAGGGGGAAAATTGATGTTTATTGATGCTTCCAAAGTCAGATCAAATGTCTGGGCACCCTGAGAAGGTAAACAGTTTGGTATGAACTTAGGTGACTAAGTTTTCAGTTCTCCTTTAAAGTAAGCAAGCAAACAAGAAAACATCATTACTTAGGAGAGAGACTATGCACCAGAAGAAAAGTGGAAAGGAATAATTCAGGTGGCAGCTCTCTGTCTCCCTAAACCCCTGAACAATTCAGCTCAGGCCCCAAACTTGCATACTCTACCCAAAAAACAAAAGCCACATTTCTCTGACCAGAAGAAATGTTGAGCATAATTACTGCTACCTGATTATCCTTTCCAAAATACTGCTTCCAACAAGGCACTCTGTGGAAAGAAAATAAATGGGAACAAAAGATCAATGTATTGTAGACAGGAAGGGCTTTGGCGGTTTTTTTCTTTTCTCTTTATTTGGGTTGGGGGGAGCTGTGCTGAGTCTTTGTTGCTGCTTGGACTTTTTTCTAGTTGTAGCATCGGCTTCTCATTGCAGAGGTTTCTCTTGTGCAGTACAGGCTCTTAAAGGCATGCAGGCTTCAGTAGTTGCAGCACTGGGGCTCAGTAGTTGCAGCTTTCAGGTTCCACAGCACAGACAGACTCAACAGTTGTGGCTCATGGGCTTAGTTGCTCCACAGCATGTGGGACTTTCCCAGACCAGGGACCAAAGCCATGTCCCCTGCATTGGCAGGCAGATTCTTTACCACTGAGCCACGAGGAAAACATGGGTATTTGGTTTTATGAAAACTTTTGTTTTGATATGTACTTGTGTGCATATGTATAAACTGACACCTAAGTGTGTGGTATTGTGCAATGATGTAAAATATATTGATAACTCTGGATTAAAACCCTTTCATGGATCATAGCCTTGTTGGAGAAAAAGGGCTTGCATAACTCAGTGAAGCTATGAGCCATCCCATGCAGGGCCACCTAAGACAGACAGGTCATCGTGAAGATTTCTGACAAAGCACGGTCCACTGGAGAAGGAAATGGCAAACAATTCCAGTATTCTTGCCACAAGAACTCCAAGAACAGTATTAAAGGGCAAAAGGATATGACATCAGAAGATGAGCACCCTCCACCCCAGTCAGAAGGTGTCCAATACACTAATGAGGAAGAGTGGAAGGCAATTACTAACAACTCCAGAAAGAATGAAGTATCTGGGCCAAAGAGGAAAAAATGCTCAGTTGTTGATATATCTAGTGGTGAAAATAAAGTCCAATGCTGTAAAGAATGATACTGCATATGAAACTGGAATGTTAGGTCCATGAATCAAGGTAAATTGGATGTGGTGAAGCAGGAGATGGTAAGAGTGAACACTGATATCTTAGCAATCAGTGAACTAAAATGGACGGGAATGGGTGAATTTAACTCAGATGACCATTATATCTACTACTGTGGGCAAGAATCCCTTAGACAAAATGGAGTAGTCCTCATAGTCAACAAAAGAGTCCAAAATGCAGTACTTGGGTGCAATCTCAAAAACAACAGCTTGATCTCAATTCCTTTCCAAGAGAAATCACTCAGCATTACAGTAATCTAAGTCTAGGTCCCAACCAGTGAGGCCACAGAAACTGAAGTTGACTAATTCTATGAAGACGTATAAGACCTTCTATAACTAACACCAAAAGAAGATGTCGTTTTCATCATAGGGAATTGGAATGCAAAAGGAGGAAGTCAAGAGATACCTGGAGTAACAGCCAAATTTGGCCTTGGAATACAAAATGAAGCAGGGCAAAGGCTAACCAAGATTGCCAAGAGAACACACTGGTCATAGCAAATACCCTCTTCCAACAACACAAAAGACAACTCTACACATAGACATCACCAGATGGTCAAAACTGAAATCAGATTGATTATATTCTTTGCAGCCAAAGATAGAGAGGCTGTATAGCGTCAGCAAAAACAAGACCTGGAGATGACTGTGGTTTAGACTCTGAGCTCCTTATTGCAAAATTTGGTTTAAATTGAAGAAAGTAAGGGAAACCACTAGGTCATTCAGCTATGACCTAAATTAAATCCCTTATAATTATACAGTGGAGATGATGAATAGATTCAAGGGATTAGATTTGGTAGACGGAGTGTCTGAAGAACTATGGACAGAGAGGTTCATAACATTGTCCTGGAGGCAGTGACCAAAATCATCCCAAAGAAAAAGAAATGCAGGAAGGCAAAATGGTTGTCTGAGCAATCTTTACAAATAGCTGAGGAAAGAAGAGAAGCAAAAAGTAAGGGAGAAAGGATAAGACATACCCAACTGAATAAAGAGTTCCAGAGAACAGCAAGGAAAGACAAGGCCTTCTCCAATGAACAATGCAAAGAAGTAGAGGTAAACAATAGAATGGGAAAGACTAGAGATCTTTTTAAGAAAACTGGAGATATCAAGGAAACATTTCATGCAATGTTTTTCATTTTCATTCAACATATCATGCAAGGATGGGCATGATAAAGGACAGAAACAGTAAGGACCTAATAGAAGCAATAGAGATTACGAAGAGGTGGCAAGAATACACAGAAGAACTACACAAAAATGGTCTTAATGACCCAGATAACCATGATGGTGTGGTCACTCACCTAGAGCCAGATAGGAGTGTGAAGTCAAGTGGGCCTTAGGAAACATTAAGTGTAAGTAAGTGTTAGTCTTTCAGTCGTGCCCGACTCTTTGCAACCCCATGGACTGCAGCCCACCAAGCTCCTCTGTTTGCGAGATTTTCCAGGCAACGATACTGGAGTGGGTTGCCATTTCCTTCTCCAGGGAATCTTCCCAACCCAGGGATCGAACCCAGGTCTCTTGCACTGAAGGCAGATTCTTTACTGACTGAGCTATAAGGGAAGCCCTAGGAAGCATTACTACAAATGAAACTAGTGGAGGTGATAGAATTCTAGTTGAGCTATTTCAAATCCTAAAAGACAATGCTGTTAAAGGGCTGCACTCAATATGTCAGCAAATTTGGAAAGCTCAGCAGTGGCCACCAGAATGGAAAAGGTCAGTTTTCATTCCAATCCCAAAGAAGGGCAATGTCAAAGAATGCTCAAACTCATACAATTGTGCTCATGTTGCATGCTAGTAAGGTTATGCTCAAGCATAAATAATCCTTAAAGCTGGGCTTCAGAAGTATGTAAATCAAGAAATTTCAGATGTTCAAGCTGGATTTAGAAAAGGCAGAGGAACTAGAGATCAAATTGTCAACATTCATTGGATCATAAAGAAAGCAAGAGAATTCCAGAAAAACATCTACTTCTGCTTCACTGACTATGTTAAAGCCTTTGACTGTGTGGATCACAACAAATTATGGAAAATTTTTAAAGAGATGGGAATACCAGACCATCTCACCTATCTCCTGAGAAACCTGTATGTGGGTCAAGAAGCAACAGTTAGAACTGGACATGGAACAATGGACTGGTTCAAAAGTGGGAAAGGAGTACAACAAGGCTGTATATTGTCACCTTGCTTACTTAACTTGTATGTAGAGTACACCATGCATAATGCTGAACTGCACAAATCACAAGCTGGAATCAAGATTGCCAGGAGAAATATCAACAACTTCAGATATGCAGATGATACCATTCTAAAGGCAGAAAGTGAAGAGGAACTAAAGAGTCTCTTAATGAGGGTAAAAGAGGAGAGTGAAAAAGCTGGCTTAAACTCAACACTCATAAAACCAAGATCATGACATCCAGTCCCATCATTTTAAGGCAAATATAAGGGAAAAAATAGAAGCAGTGACAGATTTTATTTTCTTGGGCCCAAAAATCACTGAAGATGGTGACTGCAGCCATGAAATTAAAAGATACTTGCTCCTTGGAAGACAAGTTAAGACAAAACTAGATAGCATATTGAAGAGCAGAGACATCACTTTGCCGACAAATGACCATATAGTCAAAGCTTTTGTTTTTCCAGTAGTCATACAGATATGAGAGTTAGACCATAAAGGCTGAACACCAAAGAACTGATGCTTTTGAACTGTGGTGTTAGAGAAGACTCTTGAGAGTCCCTTGGACTGCAAAGAAATAAAACCAGTCAATCCTAAAGAAAATCAATGCTGAATATTCAGTAGAAGGACTGATGCTGAAACTGGAGCTCCAATACTTTGGCCACTTGATGCAAAGAGCCAACTTATTGGAAAAAATCCTGATGCTGGGGAAGTTTGAAGGCAAGAGGAGAAGTGGCTGACAGAGGATGAGATAGTTGGATGGCATCATGGACTCAATGGACATGAATCGGAGCAAACTCTGGGAGATAGTGAAGGACAGGGAAGCCTGGTGTGCTGCAGTCCATGGGGTTACAAAGAGTCAAACACAACTTAGCAACTAAACAACAACTGGATTAAAAGACAGTTTTAAAAGCACTAGAAAGCATTGGGAAAAATCTCAATGTACACAGCTGGAGTTTAGCAAAAATCAGAGTGGGTCAGAAAGATGTAAAATGTTCTGCAGGGAGTCACACAATGAATTGCCTTAACAAATGGAATAAACTGCCTCTAAAATCATGGAGGCAGATCACGCATCCTCTCTACTGATAAGGGAAATATTAAGAAGTGATATTTATATATGCTTTTACTATTTCCAAAAGGTTTCACTCCTTTATGCCACCAGCATCCCAGAAGGAAAGCCAAGCATTCTTTTTTCAGGATTCTCATTTTTAAAAATAGGGGACTGGAGTGGTTAGGTGGCTTGTCCTTGGCCTAGAGAAAGTCAGTGTCAGAAAACAAACTCAAATATTTGACACAAATTCCAAGTTCTTTCCTCTTCTTGCTTGGAAAATGATGGACTGGTTCATCAGAATCCTTCCCATCATTAAGGTGCAAAGGGAAATTGTTCCCCTCCAGAATGGCCTCTCTGATAGTTCCTGTGACCTTGTCCACAACTTCCAGCACCATCCAGCATGGTTCTTATCTGCTCCAAGTGGGTAATGCTTTCTTAGTGGCTCCATTACAAGTCTTTCAAAATTGGGGGCCAGGGCATTCCTCTTACTGAAAGTAAAAAGTGAAAGTGTTAGTCACTCGATCATGTCTAACTCTTTGCAACTGTAGCCCACCAGACTCCTCTGTCCATGCAATTCTCCAGGTAAAAATGTTAGAGTGGGTAGTCATTCCCTTCCCCAGGGGTTCTTCCTGACCAAGGGATCAAACCCAGGTCTCTTGCATTTCAGGCCGATTCTTTACCATCTGAGACACCAGGGAAGCCCAAAAAGGAGATAGAAGCCCTTGCCTGATTGTGCTGGCACATTCCAGTCTCACTGACAACCCAGGAACAGGACTTTCCCTAAAGCTATGGTATGTGTGCTCAGTTGCTCAGTCATATCCGATTCCTTACAAAGCTTTGGACTGTATCCCTGCAGGCTCCTTGTTCATGGTATTTTTCAGGCAAGAATCCCGGAGTGGATTGCCATTTCCTCCTCCAGGGGATCTTCCCAACTCAGAGACTGAACCAGTGTCTCCTGTGCCTCCTGCATTGTAGGCAGATTCTTTACCCGCTGAGCCATTGGGGAAAAGGCTCATCTTTGCTGACTTATTATTTATTGTTTAACCAATGGACTGCCTCAGCCTCCCATACCAAAGTAGGCGTTAAGGGGAAGAAAATAAACTTAGTGTGGGACCAGGAATGGTCAAAGCAATTGGTAAAGTTGGAATACACCAGTACCACGGGGCCCATCCTTTTATTTCAAACCACCAGGCAGTTAAGGGGCACCTACACAAGGCCAGCACAGTGAAGAATGTTGTGGAGTTTATAGCTCAGAGGTGCAGACAGGCAAGCAATGAACTGAAATGCACAGCAGAAAGGAACGAGGGCTAACTTGAGGTCTGAAACATAGGCTGGAGACAGGAAGGAATGGAAAACGGAGGATGAGAGAGGGCTTCATGGTAAAAACCACATCTGAGCTAAGCCTTGAAAGTTGGCAAGATGTCACCAGCACAGGCTTTCAAGACTTGTCATTTGCTCCATCAGCGAGACTCATTTCAGATTTCCTGGAGCAGCAGGATCAAGAGCAACAGTGATTAAAACAGGAGGTCACACGCAGTCCAGAAGGACGTGCCCTGCTCGCCTTCGAGACTTCTGCTGATGTCTCGGCTGCAGAGGAGGTCGATCAGCTAAAGATCAGAGAGCCATCCCAGAGGCTGGCTGCTCAGGTCATCCTGGTGATCAGTCCCACATGACAACAGAGGAAGCCTCCCCGCTGGCTCCTGGGAGCCTGTAAAACCAATTGTAATCACATTGCTCTTTTCCATAGTGTAGACTGTATCCACCAGCAGCCCTAAACTGTGACTGTCTGGAATGGGAATGAGCGGATTAGCCTTTCAAACCTTCCCAGATCAGGTCAAAGTCTCAGGGACCAGTTTTCAGAGTCAAGCTGGAGTCACATCGAGACACCCTACAGAAAAGAAGGCCTGTGTTTTCACATCAGCGGGTTTGGGGGAAGGAGGTCCCTCCTCCTCCTGCCCTCAATTTGGCAGTTTTTCTAGTTGCAAGACAAAAATATTTGCACATTTCTCAAGTGGCTCAGGAAGCCCCTGCGAAGCAGGGAGAAGAATCCATCAACTGAGTTGTGGTCCACATGGACCCGTCATCCGGGAGCCTCAGGCTGTCTCGTTCCCTGTTCCCAGGCAGAGGGGCATCCCAATCCTCTTTCTCTGTGGAAGGCCAACGTGAGCCCCGACAGCAAGTGTCCTCTCTGGGAAGGACCGCAGGGTTAGACAGCGGTGACAGAAACCTCAGCTTCCCCCAAACTCCCCTGATCAGATTTTGAAGGCCAAGCCGGTTCAGCTAAGGAGTATTCCATGCAAATTTGCCAAACACCAGCTGAGGGGATTTCCACGCCTCACTTCCAACACAGCAGGAGAATCCTGAGCAGCAGGGTCCAGTCCTATCTTTATTTTACATTCCGGAAGCCTGAGCCGAGTTTCCGCAGGTCCCTTCGGTCATTACCACCCATTCACTTTGACCTCTTTATGGCCAAGGATTTAAGACTTCCAAGGTACTTCTGAGTGCCTATGGCTCCTTCCCACATATACTGCCCTCTCTTTCCCCAGAGAAGGTAGAAGGATTACACCCATAAGAGACACCAGAAGACTGAAAACTGGAAAATCAAATGATCTGGCCCAGAACCAATAAAGGAAAGAAAACTCAAATTCCAAATTCACCTTTCCTCTCCTTTTATCAGAACTGCTGTCAGGAGCCACATTGAGATCTGAATTTGTATTGTAGGAGAGCATGCATTCCCAAGTGACTTTTTGGAGGACTGTGTATAAATCTTTCTAATGCCAACTTCTTCTTTAAAAAATAACACCTTTTGTTTCTCCCTGATATAAAAGTAATAAATCTTCATTGAAAAAAATGGAAATATAGAAAAGAATAAAAATCACTCCATAATCCAATATCCAGATATAACAGCTGTTAACATTTTGATATCCCTTTTTTTGTGCACATGGATTTATTTTTTTCCGAACTAAGGTTATACTCCTATATACTTAAGAATTCTGCTGCTTTACACATAACATTCTACTGTACTTCTCTGTGTTGATAGCTATTATTCTATAGCATCATTTTAAATAACTGCAAGATAATGCATTATGGGCATGTACCATCATTTACCAACCTACTTTTTGGACAGTTGAGTTGCTTCTAAGTATTCTCAAATTTAAAAAAGGCTGAGTGGAAATCTCAGCTATATTAAGGAAAGGATGGGCAATATGGTAAAACTCCTAAGGAGACTTCATGACTATTTTTAATTCATTCTTGCTTTTATGTACATGGCATCCAGGTGAGGTTTGGTATCTACGTTCTTGGTCCTTTTATGAATAGGATAAACAGCCAACATGCCACAAAGACACAGGTGGTATCAGAAAGGGGAAAGAGTGCTAGACTAAGAGCTGAGAGGCCAGATTCCACTGCCAGCCCATAACTCACTATGTGACCTTGAGTGAGTTACCTATCTCTCTGAACAACACTTTCCTCATACACTGAATAAAGAAATTGAACCAGATGACTTTAATGTGCCTTCCAGTCCTAACACCATGGTCCTACAATACTTTTAGGGAGATACCACTCAAACCCAAAACAGTGAACCATATATTATTGTTGTTGTGTAGTCGCTAAGTCATGTCCAACTCTCTGTGGCCTCATGGACTAAAGCCCACCAGGCTCTTTTGTCCATGGGATTCCCCAGGCAAGAACACTGGAGTGGGTTGGCATTTCCTTCTCCAGGGGATCTTCTCGACCCAGGGATCGAACCCATGTCTCCTGCATTGGCAGGCAGACTCTTTACCACTGAGCCACCTGGGAAGACTGTGAACTGTATAGAACTGTCTATTATCAAAGGTAGACTGTGTTGGAAACACAGTTCTCAACTCTCTAACAGATATGACCTAAGTCACAGGCAAATTGTTCCCATAACAACTTATGGTTTGAAAATAATTTATTTTGTTCTAATAATTGAGAAGAGATTCGAGATTTCCCCCCTGAGAAGGTCACTGTCACTTCCATCCCAGTTTGCTCTTAAGAATGAGAGAGAAGTTAGGGGATTTGGAGTTCATGCACCTAAAAAAGCATAGGACTTTTCACCTATGTTATTGAGAAGACCCCTTAGGACTCAGTCCTGTGATTTCCAAAGTGCCCTAAAATGACATTACTGCTCCTCCTCAGCCCCTTCTTGCTCCTTCCCCGAGGAAAAGCAGACTAATTGCATCCATCTGAGAGATGAGGATCCTGAAATTAAAACGCTCCTTCTTGAGGCAGTGGGGGAGCCTCTCATCACTCAGGGCCCTGGTCCTAGGCCTGCCCACACCAGTCTAACATCAACCCTTTACTGCCTGACGTGGGTATGCCTGTGATACATGCCCCCCACACCGGCAAGTGCATGGCTGTGAGATCCACTGGGCACCATGACCACTGCTTCTCTGCCAACACAGGGGCTCCTCAGCAGAACCAGGGTGTAGACTGGACCCAGAGAAAGGGGGATGTGAACGGGCCAAGAAGAGGAGATGAGAAAGGAAATCCTCTACAGGGTGGGCCAAGGCCTGGAGGCTCCATGCACCTTCTTCACAGGCCCTCACCCCGGTCTCAGGAGCTGTACTTTATCTACATTGAGGCCCTGGGGCAGCCAGAGCTGAAGTAGCAACTTTGCTTACATTCAAACTTATCTCTGCTCCTGGCACCCACATGCCCTGAAGTGAACAGGAGAGGGAGTCATCATCATAAAGCTCTCCAGGAGGCTGGCACATGCATGAGGGGCTGGCTCCATCCCATCTTTGAAATATGCAGGGTATGCTGGGGTGGACACAGCTCATCTTAATCCCTGCATCAGTAAACTATTCTTGAGGGGTTCAACCTCTAGTGAGTCAGCCCCTCCCAGCCAGCAAGGATAAACTATATTTTATCCCTAGCTGAGAATACAGTACCAAGAAAACCAAAGAGAACTGGCAGTAACAACCAAGAGAAAGAAAAAAGCCTCTGGTGTGGGATGACAGACTGATTCAAACACTCCCAAATTACCCGTAGGGCCATGTTCCCAAAGGGAGCTCTGCTGGGGAGGGAGAAAAATTCAGTGGTCCCAAAACAGCCATAAACAGACATATATAGATATATATAGATACATATAGATATAAATATGTATATATAGAGATATCTGGAGTGCATGTATACTTATATACACAGACACTCGTGTGTGTGTGTGTGTGTGTGTGTGTGTATGTTTATGGAGGAGCGAGCAACAGCAAGATTTTCCTCTGCCCCATTCAAAGCCTGGCTTTGGTTGAGGGGCCCACAAAACCTGTGACACTACACTTCTCCCCTCCTCCAGGCAGGCTCCATGCCATCAAAGACAATTTTCCCAAATCTTGGCCATCAGAAGCTGGGCAGTCTCAGGAAGTTTCCTGATCATTTTGAAAGGACCTGGACATCTGAGAAAGAATAACTCATGATTGGTCAGCAAAAATGAGGAGGACCTGGAGGCCAAGAAAGGATAGTCCTAATTTTCCATTTCACTGACCAACTCCTGGGGGAGGCAGTGAGAACAGGAGCCCAGAATCCTAAGCTCTGGGTGAAGCTCCACCAGAAACTCAACTGTGGGAGCATGGGCCGCCCCAGGGCTCAGCCCAGCTCAGCCCTCGTACTGTCCATTCCAGGACGGGAATGCCTGCCCAGCCCACCTATCCAGGTGGATAATGCTACCTGGGCACCTCCAATTCAGCTGGTACTGAGGGCCCTTCCATGTGATGCTCCTGGGAGTACAGACATGGGTACAGCAGGGTCGCTGCATGACGATGCAGTACAGACTGCATACAGGTGTTCAAGCCAACACCTCACAAAGTGAGGCAATGCACTGCAAATGAGATTTTTAAAAAGAAGAAAAACACACGTACACAGGTGTATTAAGAAAAGCAATCAAAACTATAAGAGCAAGACTTGACCAGCTGTGGAGCCAACACTACAGGGCACTTCAGCCAGAGGGGAAAGTGCCTGCAGAAGCACAGAGTGTCTCCTGACAGCACCATCCAGTCCTACTGCGCTTCACAGTGTCAAAGGGTTTACATATGTATTTCTTATTTTGGCCTCCAAAAATCTGTGCAAGAAGTAACTTCCCATGTCACAGATAGCAAAACTGAACTCGTCCAAACCTCAACATTCATCGAGCACCAACTATAGTCAGGCAGAACAGTATTGTGGTCATCCTCTGGTCACACTGCCTGGTTCCTCACTTATTGTGTGACTGAGGCAATTTGCCTCTCAGAGCCTTGGTTTTCACACTTGCAAAATGAGTACAGTAATTGTACTGACTCAGGATTACTCAGGCTTCCCTGGTGGCTCAGACAGTAAAGAATCCACCTGCAATGCAGGTGAGCTGGTTTCGATCCCTGGGTTGGGAAGATCCTCTGGAGGAGGGCATGGCAACCCACTCCAGTATTCTTGCCTAGAGAATCCCCATGGACAGAGGAGCCTGGTGAGCTACAGTCCATGGGGTCGAAGAGAGTCAGACAAGACTAAGTGACTAAACACAGGATTACTCTGAGAATTAAATGATAATACAGGGAGAGTCAGGTGGCGCGAGTGGTTAAAGAACCTGCCTGCCAATGCAGGTAGACATAAGAGACTCGAGTTCAATCCTTGGGTTGAGAAAATCCCCTGAAGGAGGGCACGGCAACCCACTCCAATATTCTTGCCTGAAGAATCCCACTGAGAGTGGAGCCTGGTTCCCAGCACATAGTGAACAACTGTTCGATAAACCTTGGAAATAATTAGGGCACTTAATTGAAGTATACAACTGGCAAGTTATATGATCCTGGGCAATCTTGTGTGATCCCACGACCTGGGTTTTCTGAACTCGTTTCCCTGTTTGTAGAACAACTTGGTCGGATTAGGTCAGCTCTAAATTCCCATAACAGTCTATGATTCTAAAGCACATCAAAGCATGTGATACAGCATCTCAAAAATCACCCTTCAACAAAATCGTTCTGAACGCTCTCGACCTGCCAAGCTCTGCCCTAGAAACGGAAAAACTCCCTCGAGGACCACAGAGTTTGAAGAAGCAGGCAGACATGCAGAAAGATGCTACAACACAGTAGGATCAGAGCTATCTACAGAGGTCACAGATGGAGTCAGGCAGCAAGCCAGGGCTCGCCCTGAGCTTCAGGGGGTCTTCAAGCACTGTCCCTGGGCCTGTGGAATCAGCCACACCTGGGAGCTTGTTAGACACAAATTCTTAGGCCCACCTCAGCCCTACTGAATCAGAAACTCTGAGAGTGGGGCCCAGAAATCTAGGTGTAAACAAATTCTCTAGGAGATCTGGACAGGTGCTAAAATTTGAGAACTGCTGCTCTAGGGTAACAGGAAATCTCTAGAGGAGTTAGCCCTTGTTATCACTCAGCTTTCCTTTCTCAAATCATGGAAACCTAAGATGGGGGAGGCACTCAGCTGGCTCCACTGGGCCCTGTTTCCTTGCCCTGTGGTCTCAAGAATGAAGAGTCACAACCAACGTGGGGCTGTGGGCAGACTGGATTCTGGGAATGGGTGACATTTTACCAAATGGTTCTCATGGCCAAAGCCCTGTCCCAAGAACATTACCCGGCAGCCCCACAGGAAAGGCCTACAAACCAGATGAATTTCTGCAGAGACTGGATGAAATGTGAGGCCACCTGAGATAAAGGCCTGGGGAGGAAGGACATGTGTGAGAGGAGCTAACAGGAAGTGCTGTCTTCATCTCAGTTGTTTGGTGTTTACCTCAATGGAACACAGGGTCTGGCAGCCTGGGCCTGTACCTCTTTCCCGGCTTCTCAAAACAGCACTTGAGGACAGTAGCCATCATCACTCTCCTCCATTCTATCACTCGTCATCCCCTTTCTGTGTCACAAGAAGGAGCAAAGCAGAGGTGTATTTTGGTTTTTTGTTTTTTAACATCAAGAGGGGTTTTTTCCCCCCCCTAACTTAAAGAGAATCTTCTTCTGCATTTGGACAGATTGCCAACAGGCTACAAGCTCTATCAGGAATATCAAGCAATTACAAGAATCCTAGACCCAGGCTTCCTGTGCAGAGCAGGACTGACGTGCTTCAAAGCAGAATCATCCTCCCCCATCCCAGCTCCCAATCTCTCCCACTAATTCACTGCCCTTCTGTCCCACAGTCCACCATGAAAGCTGGTGAGCCAGCCCAAGGTAGGCACCCAGGCTGCTGCTTCTATACAGTGGGCTCAGGTTCTTTCATATCAAGGCCAGGGTCACCCTCTTGGCTTCCAGACACTTCTAAATATGGTATCATGGAAGTCCCATGGACCCATTCACACTTATCTACCCCTACCCTTAGTTCCCCACCCCCATCCATGACTCAGGAGAAGAGAGATCAAGTAGGATGGATAACAAAATAATGACTGTTGAGATGGCAAAATGGTGGTAAACATACTAGAAAGAGAAAACATAAAAGTACTCAGAACTGGAAGCTGGTCCAGGTAAGAAGTCCAACTCAGCTTCATGTCCTCCAGCTAAATAGTATGGCCATCCCATTTTGATTTGGAAAAGCTGATGAGCATATCTTCGGATGTAGAGACAGACTGATTATTAACACAAAGGAGCAGCCAATGCAAGCTTCTCCGCCACCAACTGGAAGTTCCTCCTTCACCCCTTTAGCCCTCCTCCATGTTCTGGACAGCTGTCTTATGAGGGGATCTCAGCCTCAGGAGAGCAAAACTAGACACAGACTTCAGACTTGTGACTAAATGATCAGCTTAGGCCATTAATAACCCACGATTCCAGCCCCATAGGCTATTAAAGCCACTTCACTATCACTTCTCATTTGATCTCATCTTAATTCCTTTCAAATGTTTAAAAGCACTTGAACTAAAATTAAGCCAACCATTCAGTCCTGATCCACAGCAAGGACAAATTTTTCCCCACAGACAGGAAAGGAATTACTGTTTACTAACATTGTGCTCTGAACATGTGAACTATTTATTTCTAAGAGCTGTTCAACTTGGAAGGGAATGTGGCTGAACTTGGAAGGGAAGGTTTGAGAAATCATCCCAATCTCTTGGCACAATATTGTCACCTTGGTGCTGTACTTTTCCAAAAGAAAATGTGTCCCATGGTTTCTTTCTCTTTCTCCCTTCTTTCTTCTTTTCCTCTCTTCTTCCTTCCCTTTCACTATTTCTTCCTTTCTTTATAGTCCTCCTTCCTTCTTTTCTTTTTCATACTAAAGAAATACAAAACGTTTTGCTAGAAGATTACACAGATTCAAGTGGCTGAACTTTTATGCATTCCTTTCTCTTAAAAAAAAGGCATTCCTAGGCGAGAAGAGCTAATAAAGTCCTGTATCTTTGATGATAGTGATGCAGCAGTACAAACAAATTATAGTGTTCAGAAAGTTTGAGAGACTGAAAAGAAATGCACAACGTGAAACACCAAATTTGCCTGTCAAGGTTTTTTTTTTTATTATTATTACTGCTTGTTTCATTTTATTTTATTCTTAAAGCTGAGGTTTGCAGCTATTTGCTTCACTATAGGAAATTCCAGATCCAAGAATACTGATTTACAACTTCAATCATCACCTGACAAATACAGCCCTTGCTAAGTGAGAGCTGATCCATAACAGGTATTTCAAATTTTCATAAGCCACAACATATCAACCCTAAAGTGAAGAGTTTCATTCACAGGAAACAATTTTCCAAAATCAGCAAATATTTTTTAAAGAAAAAAAAATGTAAAGAATAAAAGGGGAAAACCTTCCCATAGAGATAACTTCTTCCCTGAATATGACTCTCTATGTTGAAATATAGTGAGTTCTGTGATTTTTATTATTTTTATTATACCTGTCTCCCAGATCCCAGATTAACTCTTATCTTCTCCTGCCCAGGTAGGTCTCCAGGAACTGACATAAATGTGCTGGTAACCTCAGTGGAAAACCCAGAGTTAACCCGTAAGTCCACAGCTTCTGCTGAGGGTTGCTGGCTGCTTATTGTCACAAAACATTGTATCTGAGCCATTCTGACATCCTACTTCAAGTTTTCATGGAGCATGAGACAATTTAAGCATTGAATTATTGCCTCAGATCCATTATGTACATCCCCCCCCCCCTCCAAAAAAATAGCTGCTGATGCCTCAACTGTTAATCCCTAATCTATTATGGAAGTACAAAGATTAGAAATGCCACTCTTGCAGTAAAAGTTTTTTTCCTTTGGAATTCTTTCTGCTACTTTTTTAAAAAACAGAAAAGTATATTTTTACTTCTTTCAAGAAATTAAATTACACCTGAAAAATGTATGTGGTTGACAATGAAATCAAAATATCTAGGTGATTTCTAGTTTACTCAGAAAAGAAACTAAACATCTGAACAATATTTAAAAAAATGTATTTCAAAGATAGTTCCCAAGTTATACATTTATAATCTATTTAACATATTTTCTTGTAAGAAAGATCTCTTTGCACTTAAAAAAATAAGCATTTTGTAAAAGTGAAATCTGATAGCATTCCTAGAATAGCTCAGTAATTTATTTTACAATAACTTGTAAATGTCAGACTTGAAAATTCAGGTTAGGGTTGTGGCTTCGGAGATTTATTTAAGAAAAAATATTTCTTCAAACAAAAATGTATCCAAAAAAAAAAAAATTTAAGTATGGGGCGCTCCTGTGTCCTCAAATTAGTTTGGTGTGTAGGGGAGTAGGGGAGGAAATTTTAAAGAGCATCACTTAATGGTAAAGTCAGGTATTGCAGGCTAGCTCTCAGAGGCATTGGAAGCTAAGTCTGGTAAAGGAACATTAAGGTCTCAGTTCTGAAGGCTTTCAATACATAAAAAAGGACAATTCTTCAAATAAAATGTTTTCCTTGGTAACTAGAGATAAAGAAGATGATAGTGTCTTGTAGTTCTAAAGTAACTGCGAAAGCAGATCAAACATAACTCTAGGAGCTCACAGACATGGCCATGAGATTAACATTATCTTCATAAAACAGCCCCAACTCATTATTTGATGACTTTTTTTATGGATATCCAAGTAACTTTCTATGGAATCAGTTGGAAAACATGAGATTGGATATAAAGCAAATTTTGCTAAACAGCAACAATTTTGTAAAGGAAAAGATACTGATAGCATCAATTACTCATGAAGTAAAGAGGCAGGACAAGGACAGTGTAAAATTATACTTAGGCTATTATGCAAAAGCACAATTTTGCCACACACAGAAACCGCCAACCCCACAAAATTCAGTAATAAAATAGTTAAGGCCATTTAGACTCATAAAAATTTGACTCCTTTTTTAAAGAGAGATTTATTATTATTACTATTAATTTTGACTGCAGTGGGTCTTCACTGCAGCACAGAGGCAAAATGTAGGATCTTAGTTCCCCGACCAGGGATCAAACCTGAGTCCCGTGCACTGGAAGCAGATTTTTAACCACTGGAGTACCAGGGAAGTCCTTGACTCCATTTTTTTAAAGGGGCTTCAATCAACCCTTACTAATACACACAGTCTACACAGACAAACCATTTTAAATGAAAACAATTTTTCAAAGAATGGTATCTTTGATTACTTACCTCTGGGCTAATTTGAAATACAGTCAAAACGTGGAGAACAATTTTTGGAAATAAACAGAGAGACCCAGATATGCTTCCACCCTGACCCCATGCCCAGTTTGTCTTGTGAATTAGCTCGAATGCTGGCAATGAAGCGAGTAGAAAGGAGTAAAGTGAAGGGAACTCTGACTTCTGTGAATAAGAAGCCATGATTAAATGCTAGTAGATTATAAAGAGCTGAATGCTATGGCCCTGTGGATTCAACAGAAACCAAACCAGAGACTAAGCCTTTTCACGTTAAAAAGAGAGCTTCCTTTTCTTCTAGATTACAGTGTTGAATTTAGAATACTCCAAACCTAGTTCAGAGTTCTATTCTGTGAATATCCAAATGAAAGAAATGCATCTAAATGAGGGGTGTTATTTATTGCTAGATAAATTACAACAAACAGCAACTTAAAACTACACACATTTACTGTCTCACAGTTTCTGTGAATCAGAAGTCTGGGCCTGGCTTCACTTGGTCTTCTATAAGGCTGCAGTGAAGGCATTATCAGGGCTGGGGTCTCATCTGTGGCTCAGCTGGAGAAGTAAAGTGCTTCTTGGTCACATTCAGTGCCTTGCAGACTATTGGACTGAGGTCTGTTTCTTGCCGGATGTCACCTACAAGCCACCCTCAGTTCCTTGTCAAGTGATCCTCTTCATAAGCAGCTCAAAACATGGCAGTTTGCTTCTTCTTTAAAACCAGCAAGAAAGAACGTCTTTTGGCAAGACTGGTGTCACAATCTTATTTAATGAAATCACATACATGTAATCATACCTATGCTTTTGCCTTTGCTGCATTCTGTTGGTAGAAGCAAGTCACAGATCATGCCTCCTCTCAAGGAGACAGAACTGATTACATAAGGATGTGAATACCCGGAGTAGAGGATTATGGGGGTGACCTCGGAGTCTGCCCAACACAAGTTACTCAAAAGCTAACTTCAGTCAATTGGTGGTAGCTATCCGGAACAGGAGATTAGCAAAGATTCTCAAAGCAAATGAGCCCTATCTCAGTTCATTTATTCAAAGGCATCTGTTTTTTGGACATGTACTATATCCTCAATAAATGAGAAGGATGTAATAGGGAAATAGAAGAGACCAAACCAGAAGCAGACCTAGTCCTCGAGAAGTTTATATTCCAGTAGGTGGAGATGGACAATAAATAAATATGTAATATCAGGGGGTTCATGAGGGATTAGATAAAAACATTATACCTTGAAGATTGTGAAATCCACCTCCTTTATACCTTCACTACAGAGGCTGAACTCAGTGGGTGAAATGGCCAAATAAGACTGCAACAACTTCACTAGCCCCACTGCTATCATTTATGAGCTTTGTGGACTATATGAGGCAGCTCCCCAATTTGAGAGAATCTTACTTTTTACAGTGATAAAAAGGATAAAATGGAGAGTAGGTGAGAATATGTGGTCTCAGTGGTCCTTTCTAGTTTTAATCTTCTACATTTTATGGGTAGATTTTGATTTAAAACAGGAGTCAATCTGTTGAATGTTCTTAGTTTAAAATTTTTTTGAACTAAAAATAAAATTTTAATTCTTATATATTCTTCTTGTATCAAAACATTAAGTAACAATCCACGACAACTTACACAAAAGAGCAAATGTTTCCTTTATAATTTCCCTAGGTGACTTTAATTTACTATCCTTAGCCAACAAGTAAGTTATTGATTTATCAAGGCAAATTCCTATCTATTGCTACACAGTTCTCTCTTGTGGGTGATAATTTTGATCTCTCCTAATTTTGCAAATATCCAGTTCTTTTGCCAACCCCAAACACTGACTTGGGGACAAAACATGCCATGATAAAAGTCTGCCCTGGGTGAGGAAGGGGTAGGATATTACATTGCACATACTTCCATTCCTGTGATAGATGCTTCTTCTTTCAGTTAAGCAGCTAACTGTTTAAACAGAAGAATAGCTAATTCAAAATCCATGCAGAAAGCTCAACACTTGGAAATATGCATCTACTTCTACCTGAACTAAGATTAAGAGAAATCATCTTATATTACTATCATCACAAAAATAAACTGTATAAAGTTGCCAAGGTCCATCTACTCAAAACTATGATTTTTCCAGTAGTCATGAATGGATGTGAGAGTTGGACTATAAAGAAAGCTGAGTGCCAAAGAAGTGATGCTTTTGAACTATGGTGTTGGAGAAGACTCTTGAGAGTCCCTTGGATAGCAAGGAAATCAAACCAGTCAATCGTAAAGGAAATCAGTCTGGAATATTCACTGGAAGGACTGATTCTGAAGCTGAAGCACCAGTACTTTGGCCACCTGATGTGAAGAACTAACTATTGGAAAAGACCCTGATGCTGGGAAATATTGAAGACAGGAGGAGAAGGGGATGACAGAGGATGAGATGGTTGGATGGCATCACCAACTCTATGGACATGAGTTTGAACAAGCTCTGGGATTTGGTGATGGACAGGGAAGCATGGTGTACTGCAGTCCTTGGGGTCGCAAAGAGCCTGACATGATAGAGTGACTGAACTAAACTGATAAAGTTGCAAAGTATTCATATCAGGCTATCATCATGATTAGGATTTTAAGGCTAACCTTCTTATCCTTAACAGTAGTTATTCAACAATCTTTCTTTAACTCTTTATCTTTTATCTATGATATTGTTGCTGTTCAGTTGATAAGTTGTATCTGACTCATTGTGACCCCATAGACTATAGCACGCCAGGCTTCCCTGTCCTTCACTATCCCCTGGAGTTTGCTGTTTGCTCAAATTCATGTCCATTGAGTCCATGATATCATCTAACCATCTCATCCTCTGTTGCCCCCTTTTCCTCCTGCCTTCAATCTTTCCCAGCATCAAGGGTCTCTTCCAATGAGTTAGTTCTTCACATCAGGTGGCCAAAGTATTGGAGCTTCAGATTCAGCATCACTCCTTCCACTGAATATTCAGTGTTGATTTCCTTTAGAATTGACTGGTTTGATATCCTTGCAGTCCAAGGCACTCTCAAGAGTCTTCTCCAGCACCACAGTTCAAAAGCATCAATTCTTCAGCAATCAGCCTTCTTTATGGTCCAACTCTCACATCCATACATGACAACTAGAAAAACTATAGCTTTGACTATACTGACCTTTGTTGGCAAATTGATGTCTCTGCTTTTTAATACCTTATCTAGGTTTGTCATAGCTTTTTTTCCAAGGAGCAAGCTTCTTTTCATTTCATGGCTGCAGTCACAGTCTGCAGTGATTTTGCAGCCCAAGAAAATAAAATCTGCCACTGTTTCCATCTTTTATCTATGTCTTACCATAATGTGATCACCTATGTGAGCTTATGCTAACAACCATACTATCTACCATAAACCTGATAATCTACTAACTTTTCAGGTAAGACTTGATAAGGAATCATTTTGAAGACCCAGCTCTTCACTTTCCCTTAGAAACTCTTTACAAACAGCAATAGTGTTCAAATCAGAAAACATTAGATCCTATGGCTATCAAAAAAGAAAAATCTGCCAAGAATCTCTTCAAGTGTTTGACCCAATTGGAGTGTGATATATTTTTTTTAACTTTTTAAAATTCTTCAATGTTTTTTTTCCCCCAATGGAAAAGATTTTATTCAGATTTATCAATAGTCTGGTTGGTTAATTGAGTCTAATAATAAACACCACCACTCCATTTACTTACATGTTCTGAGAAAAGGTCTTTTAATCATTCTTTAGATGAGACTTTTCTTTTTACCCTTTTCTTTGTTTCCATTAGACATATGTCAGTTTTTCAACCTCGTAACTCAGTAGGGATAAAAAATTTCACGTTACATCAGTTCAGTTCAGTTCAGTCACTCAGTCGTGTCCGACTCTTTGTGATCCCATGAATCGCAGCACGCCAGGCCTCCCTGTCCATCACCAACTCCTGGAGTCTACTCAAACTCATGTCCATCGAGTCGGTAATGCCATCCAGTCATCTCATCCTCCCTCTGTCGTCCCCTTCTCCTCCTGCCCCCAATCCCTCCCAGCATCAGGGTCTTTTCCAATGAGTCAACTCTTTACATGAGGTGGCCAAAGTACTGGAGTTTCAGCTTTAGCACCAGTCCTTCCAATAAACATCCAGGACTGATCTCCTCTAGGATGGACCTGTTACATCAGGCTGGTACTAAAATCTAAATAAGTTTTAGGTAGTCTAGTAATATAAAGTTCAGTAGGGATCAGACTCAGCTATAAGAATAAATTATGATATTCCAACTTTTCACATACAAAAAGATTCTTAAGAAATTGTAACTACAGATATTTTGCCATAACCACTCCTTTATTTAATAAAATTTTTTTGAAAGTTTCCTCCAGGCTGGGTGCCAGAGTTGGCACTGAAGATATCCCTGCCTTCAAGAAATTCACAAGCTAATATAACTGAGTGCCTCCAACACACATTTTAAAATTATACTTCTCATTACCTAGCAAGTGTGTCCCCAAAAGTCACAATAAAACTCATCTTTGATAAATTGAGTCATTCTTGAGTATGCCATTTAAATAATCCTGTGGTACAGTGGGAATCCTTTTATTACATAATGCAAATAACACTTCTAATTTGATATTTAGATTTTTATACCTTGAGTTTTCTAAAAGCTATATGTAATTTATTTAATCATTCAGCTATGATATATTGGAAAGAACACTTAGAGGAACTAAACTTGGATTTAAGCACTGAGTATAATCTTAGACAACTTATTTTTGGCCTTATTAGTAAAAAAAAAGAATAATATCTCACAGGCTGGATAGGAAGAGATGTCAAATGGTAGATGGGGCAACCGATGCCCAATATGGGTCCCCCTGATCCTGGTACTCATGCCATGTAGAGTCCCCTCTCAGACTGAATTAGGACCATTCCATATGACCATCAGAATGAAGTGCATATGACTTCCAAGGCTAGGTCACAACAGACACTGCAGCATTCACCATCTTCTCTTACACCACTCTTTCTGGGGAAAGCCAGCTGCCTCATCCTGGGAAACACTCAAGCAGTCCCACGGAGAACCCCTGTGAGAAGCAGCTAAGGCCTGCCAACAAGAAACCAGTAAGGGAACCATCCTGGAATTGGATCCTCTAGCCTCAGTTGAGCCTTCAGACAACTACAGCCCTAAGTGACTTCTGACTTCAACCTCATGAAAGACTTTGAGTCAGAACCACCCAGGCCCACAGAAACTGTAAGAGTTAATACATACTTTTTATTGTTTTAAGTCACTGAGTTTTTGGTAATTTGTTACACTGCAATAGATAGCTAATACAGATTATGAAAGCTCTGTGTATATAACAAGAAGAAAAATAAGTTAGAAAGAATATCTTCTTTCATTCTCTCAACAACTATCCACAAACAGATTCTGAGCCCAGTTCTGCGCTAGGTCTATAGTTACAGTTGTGAGCAAAACACAGACCCTGCCCTTAAAAGTTTGCAATGAAGCCAGGAAGATGGCCAACTAAATAATCACAATAAAGTGTGAAAATTGCCATGTCAAGGAAATACAGCATACTTTCCTGTATCCTGTACAGCTAATCTTTTCCAAGAAGTCAAGGGAAGCATCTGGAAGAAAAAATTTTTGAATCTAAGAAGATTGTTGAGATAAATAGAAGAGAGATAAAAAGTTGCCTTTTTCACTTCACCAGCATATTTGGAATAGATGAATTTAGCATTGAAAAACTCAGGACTGCCAACATCAACTTCCATTCATTCTTCCAGCCAAAATGTGCTGAGTGCCTACCATGTGCCAGGGACTGTTCTAGGCTCTGGAGGTTCATCAAAGAACAAAGAAAGAACAAAATTCCTGCCCTCATCATTGGTCTTTAAAAAAAATAGGAAACTATACTTGTAAAGGTGGTAGAATAATAATGGTCAGGGGTACAGGTTTTGAACTCAAATCTGTTTCTTACTGGTTTTGTCATCTTAGGTAATATTTTTAACCTCTCTGTGCCTCAGTTTCCCCAAGTGTAATAAGTGCACCTAGCTCCTGGGTGGCTATAAGAAAACAAATAAGTTAATGCTCATCAAACCTTTAGAATAACGTCTAGCACATAGTAAGAGTTCAATTTGTTGTAGCTATTTTTTATTTTCTTGCAATCTTACTTACAAAGCCCTCCTGTTACCAGTTGAAGAAAAGGCACAAGGTTAAATTTAAAATACATGAGATCCTCACTAAGTAGGTCATTTCTATTTCAGCATAAGGTTGACATCCTGAGTAATTTATTGCCTGAATAATTCTGAAACACAGAAATGCAAATGTATGAGAGTTCTAACCATGTTGCAGATGGAAAAATGCTCCTTATCCAAGAACTTGTTTCATCTGTTAAACAACCCCTAAAATGGGCTCTTTCTATACAATGCTAAAACAACCTGTTGAGAAATAAGAAATTTAGTATGGTCTAGTCCCAAAGAAATTGCCTTTATATTCAAATACAAACTTTAAGAATAGTTTTTGCATTTGATCAAATATTTTGAATGAATAAATACAGACTAAAATAATAATGTTGGCTTTGAGAACAATAAACACTGATTTCTTCCTTGTTTCCTTTATCATTTCTCTCTGGCCCAGTTTTGAAGGGAAAGAGGTGGCCAAGAACAAATGGTTCCTCAAAAATGTTTCATCCCTGGGTATCTTACTAACAATTATTTCATGTGTTTCAGGCCCCAGAGAGTAGCTATAGCTGGAGCGCTTCAGTGAAGAGCGGACGATCGCAAAATCGTAGACACTAAAGATGGAAAAGACCTTCGAGGTCATCTTGTCCACTCCTGTCAACTCAGTCCTGTTCCCCACAGCAAATTCTCAGGGGCTTTCAACAGCGGACTTGTAAATGATTCCGGCACCACTGGCCTGCCACTGTTCCCCTGGAGAGACCACTCCACTGTCTAATAGACCTTTCTGTTAGGTAATTTTTTTCCTTGATATTCAGCCCAATTTTACCTTCTCTTAGCTTCATCCCATTATTCATTGACATAATCCATTGGACCAGGCTAAGCATCTCTTCTCCTCTTTCAGTGTAGATACCTTGTCAGATTAATTGTGACATCAGTGGCTTCAGCCAGCCACATTTACAAGGTCCAACACAGTAGCATTTAGGCAGACAGATCCTGGCTTGAGTGTCTCATTGAGGAATCTATGCAAAGAATGCCACAGATGCAAGGAGATCTCTTGTTCTTTGTCCCTCATTATCTACTTCCACAGCTTTCACGTGTTTAAGAGCAGCAATGTTTGATATCTTTGGTTTTCCCTAAAATCCTTCTCTCTCTCTCTATTCCTTTTTCTGGCTCCAGGATGATCAGAAGGGACCTCAAGAATGGCCTTCTTTTCAGTTCAGTTCAGTTCAGTCGCTCAGTTGTGTCCGACTCTTTGTGACCCCATGAATCGCAGCACGCCAGGCCTTCCTGTCCATCACCAACTCCCGGAGTTTACTCAAACTCATGTCCATCGAGTCGGTGATGCCATCCAGCCATCTCGTCCTCTGCCGTTCCCTTCGCCTACTGCCCCCAATCTCTCCCAGCATCAGGGTCTTTTCCAATGGCCCTCCTTTAGATGGTAGTTTACCAAGGCATGGTCTTTTACATCCTAATAAGAGATCCTAATATTGACTCCAGCTTTTTTCCCTAGGGCAGAACATCCCTATTCTAACTCCCTAGACTGCCTTGGATTTATAAAGCTGAGAATGAATTGGTTTTAACTGGGTTTTGTTCATATTGCCAATGTAAGGCTTTGGGGAAAAGCCGTTAACTTTTGCGTATGTGTGTGTGTGTGTATACATGTGTGCATATGCATCTGTCTTTGTACAATCACTCTGTAGTTTATGAATTTTATAATTATATTTTGGTCATCAAACATAGTAGTGACTGTGGAGCACATCCTGCCACATCCTAAAAGAGAAACATTTTCAATCACAACTCAATGCAGAATATCCATGCATATACATACATACATACATACATATATATATATACACACACATATAACTGAAAGAAAATTTCAAGAAATAATATTTATCCTCACCTAATAGGAAACCTCTATTTGCTATTCTCATCTTTTTCAATTATTTATAATGACAGCCTCAGCCCATTAGGGCTTCCCTGGTGGCTCAGATGGTAAAGAACCTGCTCACAGTGCAGGAGAACTGGGGTTCAATCCCTGGGTCAGGAAGATCCCCTGGAGAAGGGAATGGCTACCCACCCCAGCATTCTTGCCTGGAGAATTCCAGGACTCTAGCCCTATAGTCCAAGGGGTCACAAAGAGTCAGACACAACTGAGGAATTAACACTTTCACTTACGCTTTTTCCTCAACCCATTAGATTGATTTTACAGCCCACTAATGGGTGTTCATTGGAAGGACTGATGCTGAAGCTGAAACTCCAATATTTCAGCCACCTCGTGCGAAGAGTTGACTCATTGGAAAAGACCCTGATGCTGGGAGGGATTGGGGGCAGGAGGAGAAGGGGACGACAGAGGATGAGATGACTGGATGGCATCACCAGCTCGATGGGCATGAGTTTGAGTGAACTCTGGGAGTTGGTGATAGACAGGGAGGCCTGGCGTGCTGCAATTCATGGGGTCGCAGAGTCGGACACGACTGAGCGACTGAACTGAACTGAACTGAATGAGTCAAAGCCAAGAGTTGAAAAACCCTAACGTAAAGCCTGCCCCCCTGACCTCCAACCCTGTGGAGCAGCTGGTGTTGAGAGATGGCCTCTGCTCTTTGCACCTGTCTCCACTGTGACTGCTGCCCAGAACCTCAAGAAGCTTCATTTCACTTTTATCAACTGCCACAGGCAGCTCCTGGTTCCCTAACCTCAGCTCCCAGAAGTCAAGGAGGCTGAGAGGTAGTTATGAAGACTGCCAGGCTGAATGGCCACGTCAGCTTCCTCCCAAGAGGCTCAAAGTCCACCAAACACACTGCATATCAGGACTGGCGGCAGCAGATTCAGGGCTAGAGACAGAAGTCCTTCCGAGATCTATTGTACAATCAAGCTCTAAGATCCACCTCTATGTGGTGGCCACGATTCAACAATTCTGTAACCTATCAATGACAATATCAACGCATATGCAAAAATACATCTCAAAAGGACTTTCAGCTAAATAATGTCTAGTGTCATGATTGAGGTCCTCATGTCTCTTATAAGCATTTCCTCTCCTTGCAGGACTTTTTTGTCCCCTTCTTTCAACTACCTTATAGATGAGAATTTAGGGAAATGAGTTAAAAGTTTTATATGTATTTCTCTTAAACTTTCTGTTTTTCCCTTGTAATTAGTTTCATTTACTGGTTCTCCTAAAACAAGTTGAGTAAAATCCCCTCCAGAATGATAATTCACCCTTTTAAAAAGGAAAAGACATGTTGGGTGACTTCTAGTTGTGTGGAGTGGAAGATGCCCATTTCTGTCACAGACCATCTAAGGATAACCCTGAATCTGGAAGGCAGAGCACTCCTGACACTGGCATACAGGTCAACCTCTTTTCATGGCTATCTGCTCTACAGAGCTTTGTATTACATGGTAGCTTCAACTAAGTAACAGGAATCTGGTAAGTCCTATTTTGCAGCTGAAAAAGCCAAGGCTCAGGGATGTGGAACAATTTACCCAAGGTCACAGAACAGATGAAGGAACTGAAATTTAAACCAAAGCTCTGAATCCAAAGCCCACTCTCCTTCTTCTTCAAAAAGACTGCCTCAAAGTAATAAACAAGAGGGACAAATAGAAGTCAATTCCATTTGTATCAGTAAGTATTTTAAACGTGAATACTGGTCTAAATGGACCAAAAAGGTGGCCTCTCCATTAATGCACATTGGCTTGCACATTAAAAAATATTCTTATATTAATACTACATATGAGGATTCATTATCTAGATATTTTTTTCCACGCAAAGACACATCAGAAATCAAAATTGCAGTCAAGGTTAAAATGCAATTTGATGAATAAATTTTAACTCCAAAATGTATGTAGAGTATATAATGAATGGCATGAAGGTATAAATTAGTATACTAGATAGGATACATGACTCACTTTCTTAAAAATAAGCAAGGATATTTATACTTCAAAAAATAAGGGATTTGCTGTATTAAAAAGGAATACATCACTGTGAGGGTGATGTATAAGCAAAAATGCAACTCAAAACATCAGAATGCAAATTGAAAAAAAAAAATGTAAATTGTTTGCCCAAAACAAAGGAATTCTTACAGAAGCAAGTTCACTGTGCATTTGAAACATTTATTCAATTTTACTTTCAAAGAATTGTTATGTCCTTTAAAAAGCACTACTATGTAAAGTATGGTTTACTAGTATCTTTACTCCATCAACTAACCACACAAGAAAATAGCAAGAAGTTCATCCATATTTAAAATTAGTTGGGCTTCCCTGGAGGCTCAGTGGTAAAGAATCTGCCTGCCAATGCAGGAAACACAGCTTCAATCCCTGGTCTGGGAAGATCCCACATGCCATGGAGCAACTAAGCCCATACACCACAACTACTAAGCTCACACGCCACAATTACTGAAGCCCGTGCTACCTACAGCCCATGTTCCGCAGAAAGAGAAGCCACTACAACAAAAAGCCCACCCACTGCAACTAAAGAGTAGCTCCTGTTCACTGCAAGTAGAGAAAAACCCGTGCAGCAATAAAGACCCAGCACAGCCAAAAATAATAAATAAAATTAAGCTATCAGCACAGGTCTCAGCATTGGTAATAACCAACACGGTGATGAGGATGGATACAGTTCTCTGCCCCCTGAAGTTTTTGACTGAAGCCAGGGGCCCTGCATTAATGCTGGAAGGCAGACCCCTTGCAGAGGGTAAGCAGTGCTCCCTCTGGACACGAGGTGGTCCTCACTCCCTTCCTTCCAAAAAGTGGCTTAAACCGCTTATAAATGCTGCATAGGAAAATCTTCAGTCCAACCTTGACCCTTCTGCTGAGGCCAACATGCAACATGTTTATACATTCAAAAAGCCTCTTAAATCATTTCAGCTTCAACAGAAACCTAGTTGAAAAGACAAACTAGGGCTAGAGAGTGAAGAGGAAAATGAGTAGCCAAAGTAATCTGAGATGGAACACAACTATCAGACAATTCAATGAGAGATTTGAAGTCAATCTCCAGCCAAAGACACTGACTTGCAATACTTACCATCCCAGGCCTTTAGATCATTTTAAAATAATGTTGACCTCCCTCTCTGAATCTTTTAAGCCTCAGGATATATGTGGGGTAATAAAAAATGTAAATGGATTGAGAGCTTGGTTCTTATGAAGTAAGACGGTTAACTTCAAGTTAACCTGTCTAGACATGTGAATAAAGTCTTTTAAAAGTAGAAGGCCCAACAGGGCCAAGATAGGTTTTTCCAGGGCTGTCCTGTGGCTGAATAATTTTCCATGAGCTCAACTCACTTCATGGAACAACTTTAAAAATAACAAAGAAATAATAAATCTTACCATATGGAAATCTCTTTGGCCTCCACTTAATTCTCTGCCTTCTCTCTTTTTGCATTAATATCATAGCTTTCCATAGGGGGTATGCAGCGAGTGTCTGAATCATCACACCCTGCAAAGACTGGCATTCCAGGTCATTTTTCTACCTTGACCTACTGAGGCTGTAACTGTCTAAACCCAAACGGAGGATATCACTATGGGGGCAATTTGGTGGTTTAGTTGCTAAGTGTTGTCCGACTCCGGCAACGCATGGGCTATAACGCACCAGGCTCCTCTATCCATAAGATTTTCCAGGCAAGAATACTGGAGTGGGTTGCCATTTCCTTTTCCATAGGATCTTCCCCACCCAGGGACTGAATCCAGGTCTCCTGTACTACAGGCAAATTCTTTGCCAACTGAGCTACCTAAGCAATTTAGAAGAGCATTATGATGGAGAGAATCCTCTGGGCATAAGAGGATGACATCAGTGATCAGTACTACCCTTGACAGGATAAGAGGCCCCAGCACTGGGACCCATGCTTGGGGGCCAGCTCAGCACCCTCTCTGACCTGTCCTTCCCGACGAGTACCCTGAACTCCAAAATGACCTGCTCAAATAGCCCTTCTTCCTTTCCCATATACTAACCATGGAGGGCTCAATTACAGCAATGAGCCAGAGGGCAGGGAATATCACCAAGAAAGGAGAAGATGGGAATTCCCCCCACCTCCCATCCCACCAGAAACATGTTACCCATGAGGGGCTTTATCCGTGTGGAAAGACATGACCTAGTATCATACTGGGACTCCAGATTACTATATAGGATTGGGTATTCTAAGGACAGTGAGAGAAGGACAGGTTCTCCCAAAATCCAATAGAATGTATTTATAGACATATACACATATATGTGTGTGCATATATATAGATAGGTAGACACATATATATGTGCATGTATCTATATATACATACACATTTATAGAGATAGAGAGAGAGGTTTATTTTAAGAAATTGTGGAGGCTGTCAAGTCCAAAATCTGCAGGGTAGACCAGCAGACTGGAAACCCAGGGAAGAGTTGTTGCAGCTCAAGTCCAAAAGCAGTCTGCTAGCAGAGTTTAATTTTCTGTTAAGTCTTTTTCTATTAAGGCCTTCAATGGACTGAATGAGGCCCACCCACTGTATAGAGGGTAATCTGTTTACTCAAAGTCTTCTCATTTAAACCTCAACCTCACCTAAAAAATACTTTCACAGAAACATCTAGAATAATGTTTGACCAAGTATCTGGGTACTGTGGCCTCACCAAGTTGACACATAAAACTAACCATACACAGAGAAAAATATGTTTCTTGTTGATGTTGATCATATCCCACAAAGCAGGCCTGTTTGATGTACTTTTTACTTACACACACACACACTCACACACACACACACACACACGTCATTGTACGCTTTGTGTGTTCAATAGTAAGTCTACATAGATTTCTACCCACCAGTAGTAAAAAGTAGAATAAACACACCTTAGCTCCCCAAAAAGATCATAAGTTCTGTGCAGAGAGAAAAAGTTTCATCTTCTATGTCCTTGTGGCATCACCCTGGTGCCAACAGATATGTAGTCTATGTTTAAGGCCTCTGTACTGACTGATTAGCCCTCTTTTTGCAACAGTAATGCCAAGCCTCCATCTAAATCATGTTACTGTATTTTTGGGAGATCAGGTTGACAAATGTGGAATCCCTGGGGAGAGAATTCCCCTTTAATCTTTTCTTTAAATCGATACTTTTATTGATAAATATTTTATTTTTAATTTTTGTTGGGGTAAGTTGACTTACAATGTTGTGTTAGTTTCTACTGAACAGCAAAGTGAATCAGCTATAAGTAAATATATATCCTTTCTTTTTTGGATTTCCTTCCCATTTAGGTCACCACAGAGCAAAATTCCCCCATTACTTTACTTGTAGGCAAAGCCAGGAGCAGAGGGAAAGAAAGAAAGGGAGGGAAGGAAAAAGGCCAAGCAGAAAAGCAGAGGTATCTATCACATGAGCCATTGGGTTCACCCCAGAGCTTTCTCAAGCACAGTTATGGCATCTTTATGTACTGATCCACAAATATCTATTAAGCACCTACATTGTGGTAATGTCTGTCCTCTTAAAGTTATCATCCTTATTCTAAGCAATACACAATTATATGAAATCCCTTATAGTTAGGAGGGGTCTGCAGGGTTCCCCTCTGGGACACACTCATTGCTTCCCTGCTGAGTGTCACATTGAGAATTTTAGACCAGAAGTGACATCATCTGGCCTCCAGTTTCAGCTGTGCCACTGTCTCCCTCAGCGATGTCAGATCAGTCACCCTTTTCCCTTCATCTACTAAATAGCATGGCAATTATAATGACTTAACTACTTGTGGACATGTTATGAAGATCAGTGAGATAATGCATGTGAGAGCACTTTTTGTAAAAGTGAATACAAATATAAGGTATTTCTAGAAGCTGTCCTGAAGACTTTTCCTCCTTTTAGGAGAAGCCAACAGAGGTGACAGGCAATAGCATAAGGCAACAGCCACATTAGGGTGAGACTCTGGAATTTTCCAGCTGCTTGATACCTCCACCAAGGTCCCTCAAACATGCCAGCAAGGCCTGATCCCAAATAATCTGCCCATTAGCCTTCCATATATATCTGATATTCACCCGCCAAAAGTCATGCCTTTGGGTTAAATTTCCCCCCAAAGAACCAGCATATTAAGTTATAACTTATAGCCTTTTCTATTTCAATGTGCCTTGACTTACTGAGCCTCATTCTAATATCACTGAGCTTCCCTGTTGGCTTAGATGGTAAAGAATCTGCCTGCCATGCAGGAAACCCAGGTTCAATCCCTGGGTTGGGAAGATCCCCTTGAGAAAGGAATGGCTACTCACTCCAGTATTCTTGCCTGGAAAATTCCATGGATTAGAGGAATCTGGAGGGCTATATGGGGTCATAGGGTCACAAAGAGTTGGACATGACTGAGTGCCTAACACTTACACTTTCACTTTTCATTCTAACATCACCACCAGAAGAAAAGGCATAGTTGGAAAGTAGAAGAAAAAGGGATCAGTGAAAAACACTGTTTTACAGATAGGGGAATTGAGGCTGAAAGAAATGAAGATAGTTATCTAGCATCACATGGCTAATCAGTGACAGAACTGCAGCAATCTCTCAAGCCACTGTCTTCCCTCCTGTAAGTACTTCATGCTGACAATTTCTCTGTACCAGATGGATGAGAAAAAATGCTTTGTTATTACAAATCTACTAGACCAAAGGACTCTATTTAGCACCTAGCCAAATTATAGGTACACAACAGATACTCAACAAATGCTTTTTGACAAATTATTAATAAGACTTTATGGTAGGGCATAGTGTTATTTTTTTCCAATTGCTTCCACATTTATAATCTCAATTTTATCTGCATAGCTAATAGGGCTGGTGTTATACAATTCAAGAATAGGAAGCTAAGGCTCTGAAAGGTTACAGGGCTTCTAAAGTGGGAACAGAGATAGCAATCCCACTACTGGGCATATATCCTGAGAGACTACAATTCAAAAAGACACATGCACCCCAGCATTCACTGCACCACTATTTATAATAGGAAGGACATGGAATCAACCTAGATGTCCATTGACAGATGAATGGCTAACGTAGATATGGTACACATATACAACGGAATATTACTCAGCCATAAAATGAAATTAATTTAAGTCAGTTGTAGAGAGATGGATGAAACTAGAGCTGTTACACAGAGTGAAGTAAATCAGGAAGAGAAAAACAAATATCATATATTAATGCACATATATGGAATCTAGAAAAAGATTGAACCAATTTACAGAGAAGAAATGGAGATGCAGACACAGAGAACAGACCTGTGGACTCAGTGAAGGGAGGAGAGGATAGAAGAAAGTGAGAAAGTAGCATTGGCATATATATATATATACTATCATGTGTAAAATAGATAGCTAGCCGGAAGCTGCTATATAACAGAGAGAGCCCAGCCTGGTGCTCTATGATGACCTAGAGGGGTAGAATGGGGGTGGGGAGGGAGGTTCAATAGAGAGGGGACATATATATATATATATATATATATATATATATATATACACACACACACACACATATATATATATGACTGATTTGCACTGATGTACAGCAGAGACCACCACAACATTATAAAGCAATTATCCTCCAATAAAAAAAGGAAAAAAAATTAAGTAGGCACAGAGCCTAGCTAGAACTCAGGTGTCCTGACTTGCTGCCCATGTTCTTCCATGGGCCAGACTCAACAACACTGCAGGAGCCGAAAGAGTTAATGTGGGTGCAGCTGCAGCAACAACAGATGGCTCTTTGCCTACCAACCAAGGTGGCTTTCTGTCCTGAGGAATCTTTCTCCACCCTCATGATAAGGGAGGGTAGAGGCAGGTACTGGCTTTATAAGTTCAGTTTATAATGAGGAAATGCTGGGCTTGCCAACAGGGAGGGCTCACAAGGCATCCTGGCCTCTTCCATCAGGATTCTTGGCATTTCGCCCTCAGAGAGTCAGCTCTACATTGTCATTTCCTCATGGGTCATCTAAAAATTCGTGAGCAAAATTAACACCTTTTTCATATAGGGTGCACACATACACTTTTTTTTTAATATCATTTTTTTAAAGTATTTATTTATTTAGCGATTGGCTGTGCTGGGTCTTCCTTGCTGCATGAGAGCCTTCTCTAGTTGCAGTGTGCAGGCTTCTCATTGCAGTGGTTTCTCTTGTGGAGTGCGGGCTCTACGCGTGGGAGCTTCAGTAGTTGTGGCCCATGGGCTTAGCTGTCCTACTGCATGTGGGATCTTCCTGGACCAGAAATCAAACTCATGTCCCCTGCATTGGCAGGTAGATTCTTTACCACTGAACCACCAGGGAAGCCCCCATGCACACATGCTTTTTACATAGCTTTGAAATTAATTATTTACATATGACTTTTTTCTAATTAGACTCTTGGACAACAATGTCAAACTCTCTGTCTTGATTTTATCCTTGTATCTCTAGCATCCCACTTGAGTGACATAGAACTTCAACAAATGTTTGTTGAAATAAAATTAGGGTGGCTCAAATACCCCTGGGAAGGGTAAAACACTAAGTCACAAACACTTCAGTCTGAATTAGTTTGCCCTGGGTCTTTAGTGAGGACAGCTGGGGTCCTAGACACTTGAGGGCACAAAGCAATGAGAGAAAGAAGGAGGAGCTGGCCAAGGACGAGTCCCCAGTGGGAAAGTCCCGACCCCAGAATGTGTATGTATGTGTATGTATATATGTATGTGTGTTGTATGTATGTTGCTCAGCTGTGTCCGACTCTTTGGGACCCCATGGACTGTAGCCCACCAGGCTCCTCTATTCATGGAATTCTCCAAGTATACTGAATACTAGAAGAATACTGAAGTGGGTAGCCATTCCCTTTTCCATGATCCCAGGATACCAGGCTCCAACACTGTGGTTTTACTCCCTTCAGTGTCATTTGAAGAACAAAATGGTTCAAACATTAAGATTCAGGACCAAAAAGTTTCAAAATCTGGTATCAACTAAGCTCATGGAGGACTGTCAAGGCAGTAAGTCCCACAGAGGGGCTGACAAGATCCGCCCAGGCCTCACCTTCCCCTCCCACAAACGGGTTCAAGGAGCAAGTCTGGCCGGTATTGTTGTTCAGAAAAGCAGGGCACAAATGACCAGGGCTATTGGGGTATACAACTAATGTCTTCTCCAGGGATAACTGGGGTGCTCATTTATCATAGTTTCAGGTCAGTTTTTCCAAAAGAAGTACAATAATGTGCCCCTCCTGGGATGAGGCCAATCTTCAGTGATCTGGACACAGCATTTCATGCAGTCTGATGAGATTACTCAGTGAGTGGAAAAGGAGAAGGAATTTCCCTGTCCAACATATGGAAACAAGATTGAGTTCTGAATAAATCAAAACCATCAAGTGTTTGTTTTATAGACACAGGCCACATTTTTGAGAAAGGGGAATATAGGGTTGTTGTTCTTATCTCTATGGCTCATTGTGGCATTCTTGGATTCTGTTTCTGTTCATCTGTTTGTTGATTTTAGTAGTCTAGTTCTTACTATGTACCCAACATGGCTCATAGATTATCCTATTAAACCTTCCCTTTAGATCTATATATTAGACATTCTTATGTCCACTTCCTGGACAGGAATATCAAAAGAGACAAATTAACACCTAACAGCCAGCACAGCAAAGTGATCCACATTCAGCCTTAGTTGACTCCAAAACCCTTGCATTCTCCAGCATTCAAGGACATTTATGTGTCCTACCATCTCCCTTCTGCTAAACGGGAGGGGAATCTTTTCTAAAGACCAACTAGGTACAGAACATCATGTTGGTCCAGGGGTGGGAAAAACAAAAGAAGTGGAAGGTCTGGTCCCATCCCCTCAATGGCATCATCATAATGAATAAATAAAGTATTCAACAAATGTTCATTACTTGAACTATAGCATATGGCTAAGGGATCCAACTCCCTTTGTATCATCTAAGATATGACAATAAGTCAAATGCATACTTCCTGATCCCCACAAGATGAAGACTGAAAAGGTCTTATCATGCCACCTGCAAGAACTTGGAAATTACTCAGTATGCACAAAATTACCATCCATGGCTATACATTTTGGGTTCAACCATTTTTTTTCCCTGTAGAATTTTAAAATCCAAGAATTAGGAGGGTTTTCTTCCCTTTGTTTGGGAAATCAAGGTATACAAGTCATCATTTTAAGCTAGGTCAAATTTTTCTTCTTTAGGTTATTAATGTTAGGACCTTAGAATAAAACTGGAAAAAATAGAATGAGTCTATATATGAAGTAGAATCTGAATTACACACACAGTCAGGCATTTTAAATACAACAAATATTACTGACTCTTTTGCTATAGAGCACACACACTTAAGAGTCCAAATGCCTTACAATGGGCTATAAGACCTTTTATGGGCCTGGTTACAATCTAGCCTCCCAATCTTACTTCCCCGCTTTTCCTAAAACACACACTGTCCCCTAGCCATGAACAACTTCACTCCATGTTCCTCCAGGCTGTTGTGGCTTTGAGCATGCTGCTCCTTCTAATGAGCTGACTTTTCCCCACTCACCATCTAGTGATTTACCTTTATAAACCTTCTCCATCACCTCCTAACTAATGTTTTCCTTCACTCCCTCAAGAAATATCTTCCTCTACTCCCTAATGTGTATGCATGCTCAGTCATTCAGTCATGTCTGACTCTTTGCAACCACATGGACTATAGCCCACAAGGATCCTCTGTCCATGGAATTTTCCAGCCAAGAATACTGGAGTGGGTTTCCTACTCCAGGGGATCTTTCTGACCCAGAGATCAAACCCATGTCTCCTGTGTTTCCTGCACTGGCGTGTGGACTTTTTACCACTGTGCTACCTGAAAAGCCCACTCCCACAATACTTGGGATATAACCAAAGTAGCATGGAGCTCTGGATTGAGGCAGGCTGAGTGCACTGCTGAGACTCAGATCTGTTTGGGCTTATCTGGTGAACAGATGGGGCCAGAGCTTCCTAAGTTAGAACTGTTCATAAAGGAGATGCAGTCAGGTAATAGAACTTTCATCACTAGGGTGAGCATCACCAAGCAGGGTGGGATGTCTCAATCTCAGCCCCCATTAGACTTGTGTCTAGTTCCCAGGGACAGAAATGACTGTGAGTAAAACCCCAAAGCTCTGTTCATTCCATTCACTCTGCAAGATGTCAGACACAGTTTCCTTAGGTTCCTCTATCACTGTATGTCAGTGCCATTTGTACCACAAAAAAGTCACAGATGAAGCAGCATTTGGGGTTCAAGGAGGTAGGGGTGGGGAGGGCATCTACAGAGGAGTAGCACTCAGCAACAAAGGCCCAGAGGTCAAGGCCCAGAAAGTGGCCATGACAGAACCAGAAGGAGAAGAGAAACAGGTAGCTACCCATCAGCTGACTAGACTTGGGTGTGAGTCCACAGGAGACAGATGGCAGGTGGGGGGACAACGTTAGGACAGACTTTCTATGGAGCTGAGGTAGGAACAGAGAAAGGTGACATATAACACCAGTGACTTGTTTGGTGTTGACTGAGTGTCCATCTCCCTGCCCCTTCTAGAAAGAAAATGCCACAGCGATCAAAAGAGAAGTGATCTTGCCTAAGCTTTTTTTATATCCTTCCACTGGAAACTTACATGACATCTGACACATAGTACCTGTTACTCAAGACATGAAGGAAGGAAGAAAGGAAGGGAGGAAGGCAGATCTAGGGACAATGTTAGGGATATTGTGATCATCTCAGAAAAAGTAAACAACATGAACAAGAACACAGAGATAATAAGAAGGACATGGGGAGAAAACACAAGCCTGACTCAAGTTAAGAGTAAATATTAGGGAGTGGTGAGAAAGTAAATCGGGGTGGGGAGGGGGGGGATGTGGGGTAGGGATGAAGAGCCTGGAAACCAGAAGGAGAGGAGATTGGTTAGATTCTGGATGGGGCTTTCCTGGTGGCTCAGATGTTAAGAATCCACCTGCAATGCAGGTTCAGTCCCTGGGTCTGGAAGATCCCCTGGAGAAGGGAATGGCTATCTACTCCAGAATTCTTTCCTAGAGAATTTCATGGACAGAGAAGCCTGGCAGGCTACAGTCCATGGAGTCACAAAGAGTCAGACACAACTAAGTGACTACCACACACAAATAAGTGATATCATATAATATTTGTCTTTCCCTTTCTGAGTTACTTCACTTAGTATGATAGTCTCTAGGTCCATCCATGTCGCTGCAAATGGTGCTATTTCATTCTTTTGTAAGGCTAATATTGCATTATATACACAAACCACAACTTCTTTATCCATTCATCTCTTCATGTACACTTGGGCTGCTTCCATGTCTTGGCTACTGTAAATAAAACTGCTATGAACATTGAGGTGCATGTATCTTTTTGAACTAGAGCTTTTATCCTTTCCAGCTTTATGTCCAGGAGTAGGATTGTTGGAGTTATCATATGGTAACTCTACTTTTAGTTTTTTAAGGAAAAAAAATACTTCATACTGTTCTCCATATGGGCTGCACCAATTTTACATCCTGGGGGGATATCTTGAGGACAAGGCACAAATTTGTTTTTATTGATTTAATTGTACAGACATGATGGTCATGTAACACCTGTTTCTTAGATGAGAACAATGAAGACCAGAGAAATGAAAAGAACTTTCAATAAGACTTGGCATCAAATAGACTCCCATATACCCGGTCTCTTTGCTGGACCAAGAATCTTCTCCCACTCTGTCCCCTTCATGTGGGTATTTGAGTGAGTAGCCTGCCTCCAACTAGATGTCCGTGCAGTTCTCAGGGCCTTTTATAACTGAATTGCTCTGTTTCTGGCTTCACTTTCCTCACACACCCACTTATTGAAATCACTGGTAAGACATTAATTAAGATTTTTCAGAATTACCACACTTTATCAGAATCTGCTATAAGTTCCAAAAGATTCTTCTGCAATCTGCTTTACTCTGTTCCTTCTTTGACTTGTGAACAAAGTCTGGCAGGACGGAAGGAGACAGAATGGAGGGAGGGAGGAGAGGAGAAGAACAATTTATTTCATGCTTAGTTCGGCAGCCCTCTTACCTAGGTTTCCCCAACTTTAGAGGCAACATATTTCATGATACTTATTTGGATGCTTTCCTTCCAAATTTCTTTAAAAATCTCTGAAAATCCATTAAAATGGCAGAAAGAAAAAGGAAAGAAAGGAGAGAGGGAAGGAAAGAAAAAAGTCCCCCAGTTTCAGGTCTCTTTGTCCCTATGGAGACAGTTTCCAAATAATTCATGACCACTTAGAACATCTGCCCCACCTATTACATATGCCCTTCAAATTGGCTTAGAATGTTACTACAGCTTTGGCTAATAAAATTTTCCTGATTCATAGAGAATGCTCTCTGGGTAGAGCATGCACTGCCCCAACTCCACTTCTGAAACTTGCCCACTGTAGGTAGGTGCAGCATTATTGGCTGATTATATTTTATAGATGATTTCCCTTTCCCAAAACAGATGTTTACAAAGTCTTGTCTCCATGAAAAAGTGCCAAGGATGCAGTCCTCATAAACCATTTAAAAGGAGGCAATGAGAACATTTACTGTGCAAAGGGTAGTATATATCTCCATGCAGATCCTGGATAGTATTTTTAAGGTAAGATTTAATTATAATGATAATGACTTCATGGTTGTATTTCTAAAAAGGGGGAAAAAATAAATTTTTAGGTACTTTATGGTCATGTGTTATTACACTAGTGAGAAATGGCCTTTTTATCCAGGTATCCAGGTACCGGCTTATAATAACAAAAAATAATGTTCTACTTTTATAGGCCCTACATTCCAAAGGCCCTTCAGTGCTTCATATCATCATCATCATTACTGTAACAGTTAATTATACACAGACTGTCTGGGTATGTGAGTAAGAACACTTGATTATAATCTGACTCACTAATAATGTTGAGGTCAGTGGTTCAAACCCTGGGAAGGATGCTGGCAAACAAAAGGGGTTGCTGCTTCACAAATGCCTCATGTCAGCAAGAATGGAACTGATGGTCTCACAGGAAAGGGAAGGTTGCAGCTTCAACATTGCTGCCATAGCTCAGGCCTGATGAGGAGACTTCAGTGTAACTGGACTGAGGTGGCCGGTAACCACTTGGTTTAGAAACGTGTGTGTGTGTGTGTGTGAGTCACTCAGCCGTGTCTGACTTTTTGAGATCCCATGGACTGTAGCCTGCCAGGTTCCTCTGTCTGTGGAATGCTTCAGGCAAGAATACTGGAGTGGGCTGCCATTTCCTTCTCCACTGAGACTACCCCAATTTCAAACTTTTCTCTTTTGATAGCACATGAAATGCAAAAAGGCAAAATGGCTGTCTGAGGAGGCCTCACAACTAGCTGAGAACAGTAGAGAAGCTAAAGGCAAAGGAGAAAAGGACATTCGAATGCAGAGCTCCAAAGAATAGCAAGGAGAGATAAGAAAGCCTTCCTCAGTGATCAGTGCAAAGAAATAGAGGAAAACAATAGAATGGGAAAGACTAGAGATCTCTTCAAGAAAATTAGAGATACCAAGGGAACATTTCATGTAAAGATGAGCACAATAATGGAGAGAAATGGTATGAACCTAACAGAAGCAGAAGATATTAAAAAGAGGTGGCAAGAATACACAGAAGAACTATACAAAAAAGATCATCATTACCCAGATAACCATGATGGTGTGATCACTCATCTAGATCCAGACATCCTGGAATGCAAAGTGGGCCTTAGGAAGCATCATGATGAACAAAGCTAATGGAGGTGATGGAATTCCAGGTGAGCTATTTCAAATCCTAAAAGATGATGCTGTGAAAGTGCTGCACTCAATATGCCAGGAAATCTGGAAAACGCAGCAGTGGCCACAGGACTGGAGAAGGTCAGTTTTCATTTCAGTCCCAAAGGCAATGCCAAAGAATGTTTAAATTGCACTCATCTCACGCGCTAGCAAAATAATGCTCAAAATTCTCCATGCCAGGCTTCAACAGTATGTGAACCACGAACTTCCAGATGTTCAAGCTGGATTTAGAAAAGGCAGAGGAACTAGAGACCAAACTGCTAACATCCACTGGATCATCGAAAAGGCAAGAGAGTTCCAGAAAAACATCTACGTTTGTTTTATTGACTATGCCAAAGCCTTTGACTGTGTGTATCACAACAAACTGGGGAAAATTCTTCAAGAAATGGGAATACCAGATCACCTGACCTGCCTCTTGAGAAATCGGTATGCAGGTCAAGAAGCAACAGTTAGAACTGGACATGGAACAACAGACTGGTTCCAAATCGGGAAAGGAGTATGTCAAGGCTGTATATTGTCACCCTGCTTATTTAACTTATATGCAGAATACATCATGCAAAATGCCAGGCTGGATGAAGCACAAGCTGGAATCAAGATTGCCGGGAGAAATATCAATAATTCAGATACAAAGATGACACCACCCTTATGGCAGAAAGCGAAGAAGAACTGAAAAGCCTCTTGATGAAAGTGAAAGAGGAGAGTGAAAAAGTTGGCCTAAAACTCAACATTCAGAAAACTAAGATCATGGCATCTGGTCCCATCACTTCATGGCAAATAGATGGGGAAACAGGGGAAACAGAGATTTTATTTTCTTGGGCTTCAAAATCACTGCAGATGGTGACTGCAGCCATGAAATTAAAAGATGTTTTCTCCTTTGAAGAAAAGTTATGACCAACCTAGATAGCATATTAAAAAGCAGAGACATTACTTTACCAACAAAGGTCCATCTAGTCAAAGCTATGGTTTTTCCAGTAGTCATGTATGGATGTGAGAGTTGGACTACTGAATGCTGAAGTATTGATGCTTTTGAACTATGGTGTTGGAAAAGACACTTGAAAGGCCCTTGGACTGCAGGGAGATCCAACCAGTCAATCCTAAAGGAAATCAGACCTGAATATTCATTGGAACGACTGATGCTGAAGCTGAAACTCCAATACTTTGGCCACCTGATGCAAAGAACCGACTCACTGGAAAAGACCCTGATGCTGGGAAAGATCAAAGGCCGGAGGAGAAGGGGACAACAGAGGATGAGATTACTGGATGGCATCGCCGACCTGATGGACATAAGTTTGAGTGTGCTCCAGGAGTTGATGATGGACAAGGAAGCCTGGTGTGCTGCAGTCCATGGGGTTGCAAAGAGTCAGACATGACTGAGCAACTGAACTGAACTGAACTAATTGGCTAAGGATGCCCTAACAAAATGCCACAGGCTTGGTGGCTTAGCGAATTTATTTCCTCACAGTTCAAGAGGCTGGGTGTCCAACACCAAGGTGTTGATGGAATTGGTTTCTTCTGAGGCTTCTGTTCTTGACTTGTAGATGGCTGTCTTCTTCCTTCTCTTTTCAGCCAATCCCCCTTTTCAGAAGGCATTCTTGCTTTTGGCCCAAAGAGAAAAAAGAAGCATCAGAAGTTAACCAATATATAAACCTCACTGTTTTCATTACAAACCATCGTCTCCCCAAAATCATTCCACCAGAAAGCACCAAATCAAGGATTTATTGTGCTATACCAACAGCCAGTTTCTGAAGTGAAGAGATTATAATTTATTGATGAGGAATGGAGATGGGATACATATTCCCTGGGGATTAAAAGATTTAATATTTTTGTTTGGTTGGCTTTTTCAGTGATTTTACTTCTCTCTTCTGTGTTTGACTCCCGAGCCACCAATTGCTAGAGAAGGTATCAGTTTGTCTAAAATGAACAGCAGAGTCTGCCCAGAATGTGTAAATGATGAATGTACTTATGTTAGCTGTTATCACTCCACAGCCAGCAAGCTGGAGGGGAGGTATATTAAGTCAGATCATTCCCAAACATGTTAGGAGAAAGAGAAGATGGAATGGAAGAGTTTATTTTGTTTCTCCCAGTAGGTCAGTTTTAGAATCACAAAGTGCTCTGGGGTCACTCGGAAAATAAAGAAAACAGAATGTATCTGACTGCCGCCCAGGCTGAGGAAGCAAATCCCCAAATCACACAGAACTAGGAAGGATTTGGTTTCATTAAAAGCAGCCACTGGCATTTAGCCCCTGAAGATGAAAGCCAAAGCCCCTTAAACAGGCTCGAACACAAGCTGAATTTCCGGCCAAGCCCCCGGGGTGCCAGGATTGTTACAAAGGAAGGTACCAACATCCAGAGGTTGGAAAGAGCAGGGACGTTCCAAACATATTTATCCCAATAGGAGGAGGAAACAACACGCTGGGTGCTGCAGAGACTCTTCAATTAAACACTCAGAACAACTATATCCAGGTTCCTATTTCCATTTTACTGGTAAGGACACCAGGACCTACCAGAAACACAACAGATGTCTTTCTGACATCAAAATTCCATGTTCCCTCAACCACCTGGAAGAATGAGTATGTCCAAGTCAGTGGGTCAGAGTCCCACCAGGCCTTACCTCTCATGTCTTCTTAAATCAGACCCTCGAGTCTTTTGAGTCCACCAAAGTTTACACTCTGCTCTAGCCAAGTTTTCAGAGCCCATTACAAAAAACTTATGTCCCAGCTCAATGTCTGGGTGAGGAAGCTCATTTACCAATTTGGCTATTCATACTGACCTTCCTCTAAAAAGGACAGAAGTTGGCTATCCTAGATGATGAAAGGGATAAAATATGAAGCCAGGAAAAATGTGTACCCTAACGACATATGCTTTTATGTCTGGTAGGCCACAGGTTGGAAGTTCTGAACTTTCTAACAAAAAAGAAAAGGAGGGGAGATGCAGGAGAGAAGGGAGGGAGGGAGTGAAAAAAAAGTAATGTATCAGATTCATTATGTCCATGAAATTAAAAAGAAAAACATCAAATGAAATAACAACACTACATCTGACATCCCCAGAATAAGAGACTAAGTACACATTGCACAGAGCCGTTAAGTCAGCTCTCCTACAGAACATTTCAGTAAAGGCAGTTCTGTAGGGAGTCAGGCCACGCCTTCTCCTACCTGCCCTGCTTGGCTCCCTGCTAAGAACACAGCCAGTGTCTCAGGTGCAGAAGTTTGAGACCACGTTCCTGTCCCGAGGACATCTCACACCCATTCTGGGTCGTGAGAAAGGTCACAAGAGAATGTGCATGGATCCCTGCAATGCCACGCTGGGAGAAAAACATCAGCCTCTGGAACTAGGATGTCAGCCCCCCACCATTTCCAGGCCCAAGGTAATGTTGAGGGTACTCCTAAAGGCCCAGAGTCACACCTAAGGGGGTGAAAGCGCCTTCTTTCTCTTAAGGAGTACCTCTGGTCCTGGGAAAGTCACTTCCTAAGGGTCTATCTGAAGTCTCCACATGAAAAAGTACCCACCAAGACCTAGTTTCTGGTTTAAAGAGTCTAGATTTTTTTTTTTTTTTTTTAATCACCATACTCTCTTTGTGGAAACTCTGAAATCTCAAGGAATGATCTAGTTTATCAGATGATTTGTAGCCTGAGTTTGCAGGCTCAGGTTAATTCTACACACAACCTTCATTTCTGCTCCACGATTATCCCCTGTCTTCCCTCTCACTAAACCCCACCTGGAACAAACAGCAAGGGGACAAGAAGCCACTCTGGCTGTCCCTCCACCATGCGAGGCCAGGTGAGGGAGAAGCCAGAGTGTGAAGCAGCAGGAAGAAGCACGTCAGCATGCACGACTCCTGTACCTGTTGTCGGACAGGGCTTAACAGAACCCTCTCCTGGTCTGGCTTTCCTGCATGGTGCACCCTTGGAGAGGTTGAACCTGAGCTCCTCTGCCAGCCTGGGTTTCTGAGTGTCTCCATGCTGAGAAGTGCGGCACTTGACACTTGGCTGCCATGCTGCTGTGAGCACGTCTGACTCTGCACAGGCACGTGGAAACCAGAATGTACCTGTCACAGGTGTCAACCTCTGTCTGACAGGTACAGATCTGGCGAGTGGTCATAACTTGCTGTTTCCTCATTGCAAATATCTTCTTTGTGACCTTTCCTCTGCAGATGGGCAGGCACCAGCCTTTAAATGCTAATGTGTCCCTTTATATTCCGTGGGTCTTCTTCTAGTTCTGTGACTGTATGATGGGGACTCATGAGAGACAGTAACTGGGGGGTGGGGGGGGTGAGTGCTATTCACATGAAGACCATGTGAAGCCTGCTTGCAAATGGCACTGACTTTTTCTAGCTAACAGGACACCAGTAAAAAGTTCCAACTTTAATAGAATAAATTAACAGGCCAATCCTTTTTTCACTTAAGAATATATGACCCAAAAACATTCTAATTTATCTTACTATTTATTTAGGTGTGCTCTGCCTCATTTGAGAAAGAATTAGAGAGAATTATGACTTTTTGTAGAGCACAGACAATTCTATTGTATTAAGTTTCTGTAACATTCATTGGGTACAATCAACTGACTGCTTTTTAGGAGACACAATTTTTCATTAAGCATACCACCATTGATCGTAACACAGTTGTTTGAGCTGCTGGTTAATCCAATGGCATCAGGTCCTTTCTTTGATAAATGGTGGCTAGAAATTCACTAGTCTTATGAAAGTTTAGAATTTTCTCAATGAGTTTTTAATAGTTTTGATTTACCGCATTATCACTTCGGCTTATCAAGACAAAATACATTTATAGCCACAAAAAATTTTATTTAAATTTATGACCACAAGATTATTTTGTAATCATATTTTTTGTGCATCTGAAACAGTCTAAACTCAAACCTTTATAGATGAAAACAGAGTCATAGCCAAGATCTGCCTACCTGGAGCAGAAATCAATGGGGCCACAGCTAAAAGAAACAATCACAGGATAATTTTGACAAAACTGCTGGAGGCTGAATGTGAACTAGCAGGAGAGTGAGAAAGTTTTGTGGGCCACAGTCTCAGACCCCCAAGGTTTTGTGGGTTTTACTTCTAGGACCCCCAGCAGGTTCTCACAGTGAAGACCCTAAAAGCTATGGGAAAAGAAGGTGAAACATGTCAAGGTTTTTCTCCCTACAAAGGCCTATTCTCTAGGAAAGACTTTTCCTTACTCTTCATATAGCTTTATCCCATATACGGGAAAGGTCAATTATCCAACACCAGCACCCTGAGCCTTCCTGTCTCACCTAAGTAAGAAAGAAATTAAAACACATCTGCAAAGGCCCAGAGATACAGGTCCACTAAAAGACTAATATTTTATCATAACATTATAGAACACTCCCCCACACATCTTGCCACCATATCAGGAAGACTCCAGAATAACAGTGGATTACTGTTGAAAGAGTGTCTATGCACATACTCTACTTAAGTAGGAATTCTAAGCAAAGCCCCCTCCCTGCTCCAAAACAGGAGAAACAAACACAAGTACACCAGAGAAATTTAAGCCTCTTGGTACCTAAAGCTACAGCATAACCCAGCTCTAGGCTAGGTTAACTTAAAATCTCACACTAAAGGCCTTTACATGTGTGTGTGCATGCTCAGTCATGTCCAACTCTTTGCAACACCATGGACTGTAGCCCTCCAGGCTCCTCTGTCCATGAGATTTTCCAGGTAAGAATACTGGAGTAGATTGCCATTTCCTCCTCCAGGGGATCTTTCCAACCCAGGAATTGAACATGCATCTCCTGAGTCTCCTGCATTGGCAGGTGGATTTTTTACCACTGAGCCACCTGGGAAGCCACCAAAGGCCTTTTGCCCAAGTTCTTATTACCCAATACATCACATCTAACTTTTAACAAATTACAAGATATCCTAAAAAAAAGCAATGGGAAAAAATAGTATGAAGAGATAAAGCAAGAATCAGAACAAGACTGAGATATGAAACAGATTGTGAAATTATCAGACAGAGAATTAAAAATAACTATGATTAATATTTTAAGGGTGCCAATGGAAAAAGCAAACAACATGCAAGAACAGATGGGCAAGGTAAGCAAAGAGACAGAAACTCTAAGAGAGAATAAAAAATAAATGCTACAAAGCAAAAATGCTGAACAGGAATGAAGAATGCCTTTGATGGGCCCATCATTAGACTAGATATGGCTGAGGAAAGAATCAGTGAGTTTAAAGAAGTGTCAACAGAAACTTCCCAGATTGAAATACAAAGAGAATAAAGAATGATAAAAACAGAATATCCAAAACTGTGGGACAATTTTAAAAAGTGTAATGTAAGCATAATTGGAATTTCAGAAGGAGAAGAAAGAGAAAATGAAACAGAAGAAATATCTGAAGTACATCAGTTCATAGAATATGTTCTAAGACCCTCAGTAAATGCCTGAAGCCATGAACAATACCAAACTCTATATGGGTCTATCATGTTTTTCTTATACATACATACCTATAATAAAGTTTACTTTATAAATTAGGCAATTAAGAGATTAACAACAATAACTAACCAAATGGAACAATTATACAATATACTATAATAAAAGTTATGAGAATGTGGTAGCTCTCCCTCTCTCTCAAAATATAATATTGTACAATTTAATGCCTTTTCTATAGTAACTAAGTACTATACACTGTGGCCATAACTTTTGCCATTTAGGTGCAATGGTAAAACTAGCACAGATTTCTTTTTCCTTCTTCACAATTTCACAGAGAGAAGATTCATCTTTACCATAAGGCTTAGCAACCTCAGCATACTATTTTTTTTTCTTTCCTTATTAAGCCAAGAACTTTCACTTTTTCACTTAAAGGGAGTATATTACAGCTTTTCTTTAGCATATCCAAATTGCCAACATTGCTACTCAAGCACTTTGGACTCATTATTAACTAAAATAGGGGTTACCTGAACACAAGCACAATGACACCATGACAGTCACTCTGATAACCAAGAAAACTATGAAGGGACCAATGGGTGGGACATGCTGGTCAAAAGATGATTCCCATCCCAGGTAGGACACAACAGGGCAGCATAAGATATCTTCACACTCAGAAGAGTGCAACTGAAAACTTATGAACTGTTTATTTTTGGAATTTTCCTTTTAATATTTTTGGACGGCAGTTGACCACAAGTAACTGAAACCACAGAAGGCAAAACTGCTGATAAAGGTGAACTACTATAATAATGAACAAGAATTAAACAAAATTAATGACTAAACTACAGATCAGAAACCTCAGCAAATACCAAACAGAATAAATTAAAAAAAAAAAAAACTCTACATCTAAGATATATCATATTCAAACTGAAGAAAGCCAAAGACAATAGGAAAAAAACTTAAAAAACAAAACAAAAAACCTTACCTGTAGAGGAACAGGACAAGATTTAAAAGAATAACAACATGCTTCTCATCAAAAGCCATGTATGCTAGAAGAGAATGGAGTGAAGTATTTAAAGTGTGGAAAGAAAACACCAAACTTGAATTACACGTCCAACAAAATTTTCTTTCAAAAGTGAAGGAGAAACAAACACTCAGACAAACAAAAAAACTGAGAGAATTCACTGCCAAACCTCTCCTCTAAGAAATATTAAAAGATATTCTTTATGGAGAAGAAAAATTATATAGGTCATGAACTCAGAACTATATAATAAAAGGAAGAGTGAAAGAAAGAGAAAATGTTAGTCACTCAGTTGCGCCTGACTCTTTGTGACCCCATGGACTGTAGGCTGCCAGTCTCCTCTGTCCACGGTAAGATTCTCCAGGTAAGATTACTGGAGTGGGTAGCCATTTCCTTCTCCAAGGGTTCTTCCCAACCCAGGGATGGAACTTGGGTCTCCTGCATTGCAGGCAGACTCTTTACTGTCTGAGCCACAAGGCAAGACCAAAAGGAAGAATATAGTAGATGAAATTTTTAAATGTAAGGTGATTGTTATTTTACTTATTCTTAACTGATCTAAAATACACCATTTGTTTGAACTAATAATAGTAACAATGTATTGGGTGATTGTAGCATATGGATAAATAAAATAAGCAACTGGAATGTCATAAAGGATGGAAGGGAAGAATTGGGGATACTCTGTTATGTGGTACCTACATTATACATGAAGTTGTATAATGATGTTTGACATAAACTTATATTAGTTGTAAAAGTGTATTGCAAACTCTAGGGGAAAAAAAAAACATGTTTAAAGGTAATAATTGAAATACCTTTAAGAAAAAAGAGAGAAAATAAAATGAATCAGAGAGGTAAAATAATAAGCTCAAACAGAAAACAAAATGAGTCATATAAAATGCAATCAAAACAAGAAAAGGCTGAAAAAGAGAGGGAGAAAACAAGTAATAAACAAGTGGAACAAATAGAAGTCAATTCCACCTGTATCAATAAGTATTTTAAATGTGAATATTGATCTTAATATACCAGTTGAAAAACAAGATTGTCAGAGTAGATTTTTTAAGAAACACAAAACTATAGACTGTCTACAAAACCACTTTTAATATAAATAAAAACTCAAGTAGGTTAAAGGTAAAGGAAGAAATATCTACCATGATAACAGTTAATGTAGAACAAAGCTTCAGTAACTATAATAATTTCAGACAAAGTAGACCTCAGAATAAAAGAAATTATCAGGGATTAAGAGGATATTTCACACTGATAACAGAGCTAATTTTCCAAGAAGACAAGACAATCCTTAATATCCATGTACCTAACAACAGTGTCAAAATGCTTGAGATAGAATTGATAGAATCATAAAAAAAGAGACAAATCCACTATTATAGTTGGAGACTTCAAACATGCTTTTTCACTTGATAAATCAAGGAATCATAAAATAAGTAAGGATATAGTTGACCTAAGCAACACTATAATCAATTTGATATAACTGACATTTATAGAATACTTGACTCCAAAACATCTGAACACATATTCTTCTCAAGCTCTCATGGAACATTCATAAAGAGAAATCACTTTCTGGACCATAAAACATACTATCACAAATTTAAAGGGACAGAAATCACATAAAATATGTCCTCAGACTACAATAGAATTAAACTAGAAATCAGAGAATAAAGATAGCCAGAAAATCCACAAATACTGAGAGTTTAAACAATTCACTTCTAAGTAAGATATGAGTCAAAAAAGATGTCTCAAGATAAAACATATTTTGATCTAAATGAAAATACAACTTATTAAAATTTGTGGGCTGCAGCAAAAGCAGTACTTAGAGGCAAATTTACAGCACAGAATACACATATTAGAAAAGAAGGAACATCTGAAATCAGTAATATAAGCTTCCATCTTAGGGAAGTAGTGAATGAAGAGCATTTAAGCCTAAAACAAGTGGAAAAAAAGAAATCTTTAGAAATGCAAGCAGAAGTCAATGAACTTGAGAACAGTTAAATAATAAACAAAGTCAATGAAACCAAAAGCTTTTTCTTTGAAAAGACTAATAAACTTATTAAACATCTACCAGTTTGACTAACAAAAAAGGGGAGAAGACACAAATTACAATGGAAATGAAAGGGGTTATCACTACTAATCGCATGGGCATTAAATTTTAATAAAGGAATACTTTGAACAACTCCATGCCAACAAATTTGATAATTTAGATAAAATAGAACAATTCCTTGAAAGACAGAAGATAATAAAGCCTACCTACACAAGAAGAAACAGGTAATCTGGGTAGTCCAATATTTTATAAAGAAATAGTTAATAAATCTTCCCAAAAAGGAAGCCGAATGGCCTGCTGGTTTCACCAAATATTCTACCAAACATTTAAAGAAGAAATTATACCAATTTTCCACAATCTTTTCAGAAAATAAGAAGCAGAGGGAAGACTTCCTAACTCATTCTGTGAAGCCAGCATTACCCTTATACTGAAACCAAATAAAAACATTACAAGAAAGAAAAACTATAAATCAATATCTCACATGAACCTAGATGCAATAATCCTCCCCCAAATATTAGAAAATCAAATTCAAAAATGTATAAAAATAATTTTAATTATTTTTTAATTTAATTTTTTAAACCCATAACCAAGTGGGATTTACTCTGGGTAAACAAGACTGGTTCAACAGTCAAGAATCAATTAAGGTAATCCTACACATCAACAGGCTAATGAGGAAAACTCATATAGTCTTGACAATAAATGCAAAAAACACATCTGAAAAAATAAGTTTTATGCAAAATTCTGATAAAAGAAATCAAAAAAGACCTAAATTAATTGCCAGGCATTCTGTGCTCATGGTCCAATTATTCCCAACTTGATCTACAGATTCAACACATCCCAACCAAAACCACAGCAAGCTATTTTATAGATAATGACAAAATGAATCTAAAGTTTATATGGGAAGGCAAAGACCTGGAAAAACCAATACAGTACTAAGAATAATAACAAAGTAGAGGATTCACTATAAACCTACAGTAATCAAGACAGTGTAGTTCGGGCAAAAGAATAGATACACAGACCAATAAAACACAATAGGAAGTCCAGAATTGACCCAAACAAATCTAGCTGATTGACCTTTGAGAAAAAGAACAAACATAACCCAATGGAAAAAGTATTTCAACTAATGGCGCTGAACAGTTGGACATTCAAATATTAAATTAAATCCAGACATAGACTGACTACCTTTAATAAAAATTAACTCAAAATGAATCGTAGACCTAAATATAAAACTGAAAACCATAACACTTCCAGAAGAAAACACAGGAGAAAAATCTAGGTGCTCTCAGGTTTGGCAATGAGTTTTTACATAGAACCAAAACAACAGTCTATGAAAGAACAGTTGTATTTCATTAAAATTTAAAATTTCTGCTTTGTGTAAGACATCATTAAGGGAATCAATACACAAATCACAGGCTGGAAGAAAATATCTGCAAAATACATATCTGATAAAGGACTGGTATCCAAAATGTACAAAAACTCTTAAAACTCAACAATAAGTAAAAAATACAATTTAAAAATGAATCTAAGTTCTGGATACCTCAGCAAAGAAGAAATGCAGATGGCAAATAAGCATACGAAAAGATGTTCAACATCATATATCAATAGAGAATTACATATTAAAACAACAATAAGACACCACTAAATACCTATTAGGATGACTAAAAGAACTGATAATATCAATGGTAGCAAAGATATAAAGCAACAGGAGCCCTCATTCATTATTAATAGGGATGCAAAAAGTTTCAGTCACTGCAGAAGACAGTTTGGCAGTATCTTATAAAGCTGAACATAGTCTTATCATACAATTCAGCAATGATGTTCCTAGATATTTTCCAAACTGATTTGAAAACTTAAGCCCACACCAACACCTGTACTCAAATGTTTATAACAGCATTATTCACAATCCCCCAAAACTGGAAACAACCAAGATGCCCTCAATAGGTAAACGAATAAACTGTGATATGCCAATTCAGCAATAAAAATAAATGAGCATCAAACCACAAAAGACATGAATGAAACTTGGAAGCATAGTGCTAAGTACAAGAAGCCAGTCTGAAAAGGCTACATACTGTATGATTCCAATTATATGACATTCTGGAAAAGGCAAATCTGCGAAAACAGTAAAATGATCGCTGATTGCCAGGAGTTCAGAGGAAGAGGAGTGTGCTAAATAGGGGAAGCACAGGGCAATTTTTAGGGCTGTAACTCTTACTACATAATGTAACAATGGATACATGACATATGTCAAAATGTATAGACTTTTAAAGCACAAAGTATGAAATTTAATGTATGTAGAATTTTAAAAATCATACAGGAAGTTGGGTGATCCCAAGGATGGAATACAGACAAAGGAATATAAAGAAAAGAATCTAACTGTATGACAAATGCATGAAACTACATCACTGAAGGAGGCAGAAGGAAAGGTTACTGACCCAAGTAACTCTGGAAATGAGTGGAACTTTGAAGACTAAAGGCAAAAAGGAACTGTATATAAGCATTGTACTCTAGTTGATAATGCTGTGTTCCACAGGAATAAGTGTTAATAATTCTGATATGACTATACATGCATACAGGAATTGAACAATTAAGTAAAAGGATGGCAAATGGTGGGAGTCAGGTTTGTCGCTGTTGGAGTGAGTATATAACAGATAAGCAAAGAAGAATGATAGAATGATCCATGTGGCAATGAATTAGAGTTACAGACATCAATATAAACTTAAGTTTAACCTAATATAGATATAGATGGTTACACTTAGAAATATATATAGATGTATGCATACATACATGGATTTGTATGTGCATATATATTTCCTTGCCCTGCCAGCTGAGAGAGCCTAGGAAAAACATCACCATAGTAGCAATGAGTTTATCTACCATACAGATCTTGGCTTTTAATACCATTCTCCAATAAATGGAAACAGAGGTCCTTGGAGAAAAGCTCAATTCTATGAATGGAGCAGGAAATACACAAGTCTGGAGTACCTGGTAGTGTCAAAAAGTAGGGACACGCTAGGGTAGAAGTGACATTTTAAAATGCTGAGGCTATGTCACAGGAACACAGGCGTCAACTAAAAGAGCTCCCAGTGGCCAAAATTAAAGTACTTTGAAAAACAAAATAAAATAGTATTGGATCATAAACCAAAGTAGAAAATAAATGAGTACATACTAAATAACCAAACTGGATATAATATGTAAATCTCCTATGCAAAAGAATTCCAAATTATTTATAAATACTCCCCACCTCAAGCACATAGAGCATAGTTCCCCATTCCTTTAATATAGATTTCACATAGTGACTTCCAAAGAGGCCAATATAGAAAGGGGCAGGGAGTAATTTTACAGTGGAGAAATTAAACAAGTATTACTTCAACCAGGTGACCAAGGTCAATATCGAGTGATTAAATTATGTTGATAGTATATACCCTTGATGTGATGTGATATGATGTGATGTGATGTGATGAAAATGGCAATTTACCTCTGTGATGTTCTTTCCAGAAAACTATAATAACCTCAGTCCAACTGTGAGAAAAGCATCAGACAAATTCTTAATGAGGGGTATTCCCCAACACACCTGACCAAAATTGTCCAGGTCATTGAAAACAAGAAAGTTCTGAGAACCTGTCACAGAGGAGAGGAGTCCAAGGAGACATAACTAATTGTGTGGTGGTTATCCCGGGTGAGACCCTAGAACAGAAAAAGGACATGATATTAAAAGTAAGAAAGTATGAATAAAGTATAGACTTTAGACTTTAGTTAATAAGAATACATCAATATTGGCTCAATTATTATAACAAACATACCATACTAATATAAGATGTTAACAAGGAAAACTAGGTGTGGGATATACAAGAACGCTCTGTATTATCTTCCCAATTTTCCTGAAAATCTAAAACTGTTCTAAAAAATAAAATCTATTTTTTAGAAATGTTTAATACATGATTGTGTACTTTTCTGTATATGTATATCTTTACCTCTAAATCTATGGTTTTTCGAGTAGTCATGTATGGATGTGAGAGTTGGACTATAAAGAAAGCTGAGTGCCAAAGAATTGATGCTTTCAAACTGTGGTATAGGAGAAGACTCTTGAGAGTCCCTCGGACAGCAAGAAGATCAAACTAGTCAATCCTAAAGGAAATCAGTTCTGAACATCCATTTCAGCTTCATGCTGAAGCTGAAACTCCAATACTTTGGCCACCTGATGCAAAGAACTGACTCACTGGAAAAGACCCTGATGCTCAGAAAGATTGAAGGCAGGAAGAGAAGGGGACAACAGAGGGTTAAATGGTTGGATGGTATCACTGACTTGATGGACATGAGTTTGAGCAAACTCTAGGAGTTGATGATGGACAGGGAAGCCTGGGGTGCTGCAGTCCATGGGGTCACAAAGAGTCGGACACGACTGAGCGACTGAACTGAATGGATTTATTAAAAATTTTAAAAATTAAATAAATTATGTAACCTTGATTATCTATAAGTTTTTTCCTAACAAACAAAGGGTTCAAGTTTTAAGAAACTCAAACTTATCATCGTGTCTACTTGTCACTAAGGTGATAATTAAAATAACCCTTTTATGTATATTTGTAATTTTATATTACCTCAACGTGACAATATTTATTACATATTTCATCCTACTATTCATTGGTTCTAAAAAAGTTGATAAGTTTCTGTATTACCAGTTAGGGGGTAAAATTAGACAATGGAAAAATAAATACTAAGTCAACAGGCAATAAATACTAAGGCAACAGTATCCTAAAATATGCAGCAAAATCAATGAGAAAGGCTGTGAGCTCAGCTGGCCTGACATCATCTTTCTTCTTTCTGTTTTTGCTTAAGAATTTCATGCTACATTTTCACATTTATTTCTTCAGTATTTTCTCCCATATAGATACATATTATTTTATGTCTTATAATCAGTTCCCCCACTGAGATCTTCTTTCTCTACTTCTGACTTGCTGACCCCAAAGGATGAGTTTCAAAGTACCTAAGAATCTTATTTCCTTATATTAGTAAGACCAGGGTTTACTGATGTCATTGTTTGCTTTTGATGTACATGGCTGATTGGCCCCTGGGAAGGATGACCTGTCTCTCCTTCCTCCCTCTTCCTTCTGCCCTCTCTTCGCCTCTCACCAATCAGTCAACAGCTGCCCCATGGAAGCCAGCAGGAAGATCCTTTCTGGCTACTGCTCCTCTGAAGAAAAAGAAAGCAGAATGTCTGCAGTCTGTAGCCTGAAGTAGGCTTGGCATTGAGTCCTGAAACAACCCCGCCACCTTCCTAAGACAAAATCTATCCTTAGCCCACTATGACCCGAGTTTTGATTGAGCTCAGAAAAGTGTAAAGGCCAAGTAGTAGGGAGCACAGCTGAGAAACTTTTGTGACTTTGTGGAGGAACTAAAGTGCTAGTGGGCCCTTACTCAATATTTTTTGAATGAATAAATTTATGAATTTAGAAGCCATTGCTTAGAAGCCATTGTAATGTTTCATTGATGTGTAACTTGCACAAATCCCTAGAATAATAGCACTTTCAAGTGGCAGAAAGGCGTCAAAAAGAAACATTGTCAACTAACCCTTCTACTTTCTAAAGAAGGAAACTGGTTCCAAGAGGTCAATTAACTTGTTTAAGGTCCCTCAACTGGCTGATCCTTAAACCAGAAACTTTTTTTTTATCATTTCCAGCATTCTAGTCAAATATACCAGGTAATGGTACACACTTGTTGGTGTTCAGCCTAGGTTTCATTATGTCTCTCAAGGAATCATTTATAACTCCTCCCTCTCTTGCTCTGTCTCTCTCTTCTCCTTCCGCCTTCCCTCTCTGCCATTTCCCTTATGCACTTTGTGTCAATACATGTGTGTTTTTCCTTTTCCTCCTCACGTATCCTCAGTTTTTGCAATATTACGGCAGATTTAAAGAGTTAATCTTGTGATTATTACACTCTACCCCCAGGAAGAGAGCAACATAAACCTCCCTATGGCTTAACAAGGACATCCATGTGCATTTCAAATCAAATCAGCAAACTAATATTTGATCTCTTTTAAATCAGAAATTCTTTTGGATCAGTTCTTCACTGGCAATATAGCTAATTCAATCAGCAATCAGTTTAATCAATATGAAGAAATCCAGCCCTGATGATACAAATCTGAGTTTCAGGCATGGTGCTTCCCGACATAAGTGCATTGTCATTGCCTCAAACGTGAATCATGTTGTTCAGTCACTCAGTCATCTTCAACTATTTGCGACCCCATGGACCACAGCATGAATGTGTTTACTAATGCAGCCCTCATCCAAGAATTTATTCTTGGTCAGGCCTCACACTTTAGAATGCATATGTGAATTGTCACTTCTGCCCTCTAAATGAAAACAGAAGCTTCATGGAAGCATCCCTTATACTTTGATATGTTCATGACAGAATACAACGCAAGTCCAGTTTGGGCCCAACGTACAACTACATACTCATGTCTAACTTCTTGGTCCTGATGCCCAAGAATAGAAAGTTTTAAATGGTTCCAAGATTCTGTCATGACAAAAATTCTCTCTTTACTAGCTTTGTCTAATAAGATAATTTCTCATTTTAGCCTCCAAAGGTTACTATTTAAATTGCAAGGCAACATCCATCACTGTCAGTCAGGAACCTCCTGGCTGTAATTAACTTATCCACACTAGGTCACATGATAGCTGAGCTTTGACAGGAATGAGGACTTCATAGTCCAGAATAGACAGCAGTACCAGAGTAGGCCCTGGATAGCCAAGGATTAGCTAAGAGCATGGTGGGAAACCAATCAGCATTCCGGGTACTCAATGTGCAGGCCTTTAGATAAAACAGCAGTATGGAAATAGTTGACTGCTTTGTTAATAGTCAATGTTCAATTAATATTAGCTAGAGTGAATTGGAGGCTTCCCAAGTGGCACTGGTGGTAAAGAACCTGCTTGCCAATGCAGGAGTCATAAGAGGCACAGGTTCAATCCCTAGGTCAGGAAGACTCCCCTGGAGGGGAGGGCATGGCAACCCTCTACAGTATTCTTGCCTGCAGAATCCCCACAGACAGAGTAGCCTGGCAGGCTACAATCCATAGACTCACAGAGTCAGAAACAACTGAAATGACTTAGCATAGCATGAACACAGAGCGAATTGAGAGATATTTTTCCTGGCTTCAAAGAGTTTCCCATCACTGGAAATAGTATATACACAGAGGGTGGATGGTCATAATGAGACCAATTTGGGAAGAGAGTGGTCTAGTAGTACAGCTAATGACCCATGAGTGGTCTATGACATTAATGTGCAGGGTCATGGTCAGATTAATGCACAAGGCATTAATGTGCAGGGTTTAATGGAATTAAATGGGAAATCGTAAACAGTATTACACACAGCAAGGACAAATATTTTTTGAGAAACTTTTGTTTCAGTTGTCTGTGTATACCTATGTGCCTAATTATAACCCAGAGATTGTGGTAAGAAAAGCAGAACACTGGTTTAGCAGACATTCAGAAACCATGTTTCTATTTATTCTTCTTCCATTTAGACTTGAATTTATACTATCTGGTCCATGGTGGGTGCTCAATAACTGATATTCACAATATCAATCTTAGAATTTCAACAACAATACCAGGTATGTATTCTGATGTTGGTTTTAGGGAAGATAAGATTAAATCACTTGCCTATGTTAAATGACTTGTTCAAGGCCACACAGCTGATAAGTCTGCGTGTCTAATACTTGAACCCAGTCAGCAGAACACTACAAGTCCAGATGTGGGTTGTACTCCAAAGCACTCTTCAGAAGACTGAAGACCGAAAGCAAACTTAAAAGTAGAAATTCATCCAAAAAAATTTTGAAGCTCTGCTAGAACCACCAATGATTTCAACTTGAAAATTCTCATTATTAAAATAAACGAAACTCTGAATCACATCATCTAAAGTGGCAGGGCCCAAATGCCAGTCTATAGATTGGCTATATCAAAATCACCAGAGAAGCTTTAGATAAATACAGATTCTCAAACTCCTCTCCTAGAGAATATGACTGAAGAGGTGAATTTACAAAGCCCCCAGTGCTTCTGCTCAGACAGGTTTGGAAAGCATGGACCTAGTCTACTTCCCTCCATTGAAGATCTAACAGAATTCTTAATTGGAAGAAATGTTGGATACCATCTAGCCGTTGGATAGCAATAGGTTTCGTCTTCAGTGCCAACTGCAAGTGATAAGTAATCCTGCTTGGAGGATCGGTAGAGATAGATTCCAAATGGCATTCAAACTTGATCAGATACACCCCAAGATTAATTAATAATGTCTGTTATGGATGAGGAGGTGTAGAGGGGGCATTGCTACGATCCAATCCTTTTATTTTCCAGTCTTGTCTGCCCCAAAACACACTTTAGTGACAGAGGATTGAAATCCAGGCTTGCTCATTCCTAGTCTAGTGCTTTATTTAAAACAATTTCCATTGTCCATAGTCAGGCTTATCAGAAACGCTGGTTTCTAGAGTGCTTCTAGCTAGTATATGGCAGAAAAAGCCAACATTTACTTTACTTGAAAGATTAAGGCAAATCTCCCCTAATTGTTCCTACTCATTAATGCCTCAGCCACTAAGGCAGGTAGAATATTTTATTCCATTATTAGCTATAAAATTTTAAATACTGAGATCCCTTGAGAATTAATCAAGAAAAATCATGTGTTTAAAAAAAAAAAGCCTAGCACAGTTTCTGACTTGGGTTTAAATTCATACTAAAGAATGTAAGGTCTTTTCTTGAAAGTAGGTTTTGATGAAAATACAGAGCATAATACATAACTGGATGCCTAAAGGATAGCGGAAACATCACTAAAAGAGGGAAAATATACAAGAGAGGGTGTCTAGGGTATCAAGGGAACTGTCTACTTCACAATTGTCCCTAGAACAGCCTGTTCAGAAACTATACCCCTAACTTCCTCAGCTGGGGCCTTAGGCAAGTTACTTAGTGTTAATTTCCTCTTTGGTAAAATGTGGGTAATAAATCCTGCCTCTCAGGGTTGTTTTGAGAATTTACTGAGAAAAAGCTTATGTTCCAGAAAGGGCTCAGCACATTTCATGGCATATACAGTTAATAAATGTTTATCAATCTATGTGTTTGATTTGCACAAAGAAGTTCCTATGAACTGATCCCATGAACATCAAAATTGAGGTCTGTTCAACTCAGGGCTCTATTTAAACTGAGATCTATGAGTCATCTAAGACTAAAAGCCAAAGACAGAGGTTATTGAGAGGCAACATTCACTGTGCAATAGGCTCAAGATGGCCGAGCTGGTCACTGAGTCAAAAAATTCTGAGATGGGAAGGTCCTTTTCTTTGCCCATCTGCTACTGTCCATCCTGCTCATTAACACACAAGGAAACTCTAAACCACAAGACACTCTCAGGAGGGTGGCCACATGTCCCAGCTTCCTGAAGCAGTTTCCTGGGTGGCACCCCCAAGAAAACAGTATTTCCTGTACTGGAAAGCTCCGTTTGTAAATTAAACACAAGGTTTTATAGAAAATTAAACATTTTGACTTCTCCCCTTCTCCAGCATGTCTGCCGAATATTTCCAATAGGTACTTTTGAACAACACCTATTCTGAGGTGATATGGGTAAATGGCAAAACATTAATTTACTATTAACATAATTACAGGGTTTTTTCTGCTCTCTAGAATTTGTTTAGTGCTTGGGGCCAAATCCCTTTCACTCTCACAATACCTTCTTTGTTTTAAAAAGGAGATACTACAGTGTCTGGTTGGTGGGGGGAAAGTGCCCTTTGAAATTTCCTGTTATCACAGTCATAAGCTGCCTCTAATCACAGGCAGCACAATAAATAGACACAAGACTTCTTTAAAATGCCTACAGTCTGCTAAGAATTAAAGGTCTTCCTTTGCGTCTCTCCTCAAAATATATTTCTAAATAGTTGCTCAGTCCTAAGCTTTCCCTAATAAGGTTCCATTTAAATAAGTTTGGAAATATTTTCCTTCTCTTAAAGAAAGCCACTCAATTTGGAAATGTCAGATAAAAATACATGTACATTATAAGGCTATCACCTATTTTCAGCTCGGTTTTTCCAGGCTGTCTCTTTCCTTTCTTTCTTTTTTCTTCTTCTGTTTGCTGTTCCCAGCAGCTTCTGGGAGCTTCTTCACCCAAGAGGACACAGCTCATCAGATCACAAACAATTTCATCTGTTTTCCTGGCGGTAGCCATTATATGAACAAAACTGGCCCCCATCGCCTGATACAGCCCTTCTGAGTAACCTCAGCTCCCCAAACCCCAGCCCAGGCCACGTGACTGAAATGAAACCAACTTGCCCTTAACTTTGGAAAATCAGTCACTCTCCTCCTTACTGCACCATGTCAAAATTAAGGAGTAAACAGAGGTCCCCCAATCCCCCTGATTGCATTAATCATTCAAATGACGTATTAGCATTCTTCAGACTCTTCTGTTGTGCTTCCAAATTAACACCTCTAGGTTCAAGGGAATAGAAATTAACTGAATTATCTGGCAGCCCCAGATGTCCTAGCACGCTCTTCCTTCTCGCTGATTTAATATGCCTGAAGAACAGTTATGAGGCAGAAACACTGCTAATGGTCAAGAAATAATTTATGACATATGTAACAGACAAGATAGCCCCCCACCCACATTCCAAAGTTGTCAGGATTCCAGGCAGCTCCGGACTGCATCTGCCATTGGGCATGGCCACCTTGTCCACCCTCTTTCTCTCCCACGTCCCCGTGAGTACTGGGGTGGCGGGCCCTGCTCTAAGGCAGGCAGTCTAACTCCCCAGTACCAGCTTGGTCACACCCAGCAGCACAGGCACAGAGATGATCCAGGAGCCTGTCCCAGAGCAGGACAAGGAGAAAGGGCATGAGGGCAGAGCCCACAATCAGACGGGGACTCTCGGGCATTTCCCAGCCCTGGACATGGGCAACCTTCTTGCAAAGGCATGAAAAGGATCAGTGGTTCCTCAGTGTTGTGGAAGGGCCTTTTAGAACATTGATGTAATCCTTCACAACAGAAGCCTGTTTCCCTTGGGGGTTAATCCTGTCATTTGGGAGTGTCTCCAGGGCATTAAGCTGTAATTGCTTGAATAACTCCAAGAGGCAAACAGGAAGCTGGCTCATACAGGCATTCACAAGCTTCCTCAGAGCAGGCAGGTCCTGTCCCTGGCATGGCAGCCCCTCCCAAACCAAAGCTGCATCTCCCCACCCAGTCTGAGAGAGGGCCCCATAAAGGGGTGGAAGCCTGAGGGGTCACCCAGGAACCTTGCCCCATCCCAGCTCCCAGCTGCCTGGCTCTCCCAGAGCAAGAAGTAAGGAAACAGGTGTTGTTGTTGTTATTGTTTAATCACTAAATCTTTTCTGATTTTGTGACCCCATAGACTATAGCCTGCCAGGCTCCTCTGTCCATGGAATTCTCCAGGCAAGAATACTGGAGTGGGTTGCCATTTCCTTAGGTGATCTTCCCAACCCAGAGATTGAACCCACATCTCCTGCATTGGCAGGTAGATTCACCATTGAGTCACCGTAAGTGAAGTGAAGTCGCTCAGTCATGTCTGACTCTTTGAGACCCCATGAACTGTAGCCCACCAGACTCCTCCATCCATGGGATTCTCCAGGCAAGAATACTGGAGTGGGTTGCCATTTCCTTCTCCAGGGCATCTTCCCAACCCAGGGATCGAACCTGGGTCGCCTGCATTGCAGGCAGACGCTTTAACCTCTGAGCCACCAAGGAAGCCCTAGGGAAGGTCAATGCCAGGCATCACCTGAACACAGAGGCCTCACAGTAAAAGGCAGAAATTCAGATGCTTTCTCCATGCCTTGGTGGGAATCAAAACATCAGATGTTTATTAAATGACATAGCAGTGGCGACTACTCTGCACAGCTAGCCCAGAAGTGTATGCTGTCACTTTAAAAAAAATTGAGCCGATGCCAGGCTAGTCATGGTAATGCTCCCATGGCATGATTAGATTCATGCCCAGGGTTGTATTTGCATATGATATTCAGGGCATGATTTTTTTATTGTTCTTAATCAGAGCCGAATGTCAACAAAATAAATGAAGTTGCGAGTTGAAGTGAAATTTTTATCACATCAGGGATGTGCTTTTTCTCCCATTTATCACAGCCCATATTGAGAGAGTGAAATTTTTTGAAAATGTGGTAATCAATGGAAGAGCTCCATATGGCAGGGATCAAAGGTGTTACATAGTGTGTGGTTCTGCTTTATTGCCAGCCAGTACTGTTAATTGGACAACAAGATCAGAGGCAATATTAAAATCCAATTAAATTGATATGAACAGATTGCCAAGTGATGTACACTAATGTATAATTGAGTATCAAGCAAATGCAAGTCCCCGTCTTCTGCTTCTACCTCCTGAATAAATGATGGCGCCATAGAGGACAGAAACAAGTTTGCACATTAGCTCCACAGCTCTGGGCTCTCATTTGTTACTTTCCAAGTTGATGACTTTTGGTTTTCCTCCTAGTCTGTCTTAAAGAGACAGACCCTTCCCCTGTTCCCCAAAGCCCCTACCCCTTGCCCCCCACCTGGGGTGAGTCTTCCGCCTCAAAATAATTTTCTCCTTTTGGGGGTTGGAAATGAAATCCATGTTTCCTATGCTTCATTACATGCCTATTGCGTAGCAGGTCCTAAAGAGCGTGCATTGGTAATAGATTGTGCTAGTTGTAAATGATCTGTCCATCCGGACCAGAACGCTAACAGATCCTTAATGCTTTTTCCCAGTTATAAATTAGATAAGATTGTTTCTCAACCCAAAAGGAAAGCAAAAGAGCAAAGCGCAGAATGAGCACCACTGAAATACCTCTTCACACAATGAAGGATCAGAGCCTCAGTTGTGAGATGCGGATCCCAGCAGTGGATCCCAGGGCCCAGCCGGCTACCACACTGCCAGCAGGAGCTGAAGTGGGCCTCCATTCATTCCACTCCAAAGAAGGCCGGGAAGGGACAGAATCAAGAGGAAGGCAGCCCCTCCCACTCAATTAAAGCAATTAGCTCACAGGCCTTACCAAGGCCAGGCCTGGCTGAATAGGATCCCCCTGCCCCACAGTTTGTTATCCAAGCTGAGCTCACACAAATTAATGAGGAGCAGGAATGAGTAAAGCCAAGGGCTGTTGCTGGCAAACACTCTGGGGGCCTCGTCCCTTCCTCCTGTAAGAACAACCCCAGATTACCCCCAACAATAAAACCTGTTAACTTATACAACTTTGCTTAAGAAACAAGCCTGATGGGATGTTGGCAGACTTCCCTGCTGCCAAGCAAGAACTATTGCGGGCAGCCGCGAGCTTCTCAGGATTTAAGCCCATGATGGAATGGTAAACGAGGGAGCAGACTGTTTATTCCAGCAGCCAGATTGTCTCTGGCCATAAAGTTCTGTGTTTGGAAAGTTTTTTTTTCTTCCCAGTATATTACAAAAAAAAAAAAAGGTGGGAGAGAAAGGTGGGGGAGGGAGTGTTGAGCAAAGATCATATTTTGCTATTATTTATTCAAGCATCTCAAAGAAAAGCATCAACCTTCCAGATTTTGAGTTGACTTACTAAACATAAATCCCTTTCAGCATCTCAGAGAAAGGAAGAGAAGAAAGAAGGCAGCTAGAACTGGAAGTGAGAGGGAGAAACGAGAGGATGGGAGATATTTAAAATCAAGACTAAGGGATGGGGTTTTAACTAGTTTGGATTTTGAGTTGCTAAGTGACATATATTTTAAATCTCATCTCTTTACCAACAGGTACACACTTTGAAAGATTAGATTTATTTGTGGGCCTTAAAAACACTGAGATGGTATCTATGCTCATAAACCAGTTTGAATTTTCTTTTTTTTTGGCTTATAATAGTCAAAACAAGGGGGGGATTCCTGGTCAGCAACTACTCACTAAGCAACTGTTGAATCAAAGTGATGTTTTGTTTTCTTTTTCCCAAACCCTCCTGACTTTGGTCCAAACAGCCTCACTGCAATTCACCTTGAAAGTAAAGCAAATAGAAACTCAGAGTGAAATCAGACCGCCACAGCACCCAACAACACCGTTGAAACATGTGAGCCCTCCCACACGAACCACAACAGATGAAGTTGGCAAAGGTTGGCATCCTATTAATGGAGAAGGCAAGACCAGACCATCTTCTGCCCAGAGCAGAGTTATGCTTTTCAACAAGGCAGCCAGCTCGGGGCTGCAGCTCCTCTCTGCTTCCCTATTGTAAGAGTTCACCCACGAATAAGAGAAAGGCTCCTTGGCACTAAATATCTAAAAGTTTCTTGGAACTTTGATGAGGTAGTTTCTAGAAGCTGCTGTTTGACTTCAGTAATTTCTTGGTGCGTCCTTGCCCATACCATGACTACTGGGTTGCCCTAAAAGCTGTTCCAAGAATTGGGGAGAAAATAAGGCTAAACAAAAATACCCTGAAATGTATGCAGGAACTTAGGACTTTATGATATTTTAGCAAAATAAGTTGAGGAGCTTACAACAGACAGAAACCAAGTTGTTTATCTTGAAACAATATCAGCCTTGCTTGGGAACAGTGGCCCAATATTCCTGGGCCTGTTCTGCGGCTCAAAATGTAGGCAACCAAAGCACTGAAGAATTAGGTAATGTTGTCCCACACACAGAACCTCTCCTGGATGCCCAGCATGGTGCTATGCCTTCCACAACCTTTCCTCTTTCATCACCACAACCTGCAAGGTGGAAAACACTATCCTCATTTTTCAGAGGAAGAAACTGAGTCTCAGACAAGTTACTTCCCTGAGGCCAAAGAGTGGAGAGATGGAATTCAAATTTAAACCCATCCCTGCCTCATTTTAATCCATGTTTTCTTTTTTCTAGTCTACACAATTTAGTCTCCCAGAGTTGCTCCAAAAGAAAAGGCCAATGGTTCAAAAATCCACTTAAACTGCAAACTCACCCATCACCACACAAAGACTTGGAATCAAGATATTTCAAAAAATGAGAGATACTCCTGAAGAGACTAAGGACAGCCATTCGCGAATGTGGCTCTAAAGATACTACATTAGAAATCTGAGGGTCTAGGTGTCAGATCTTCAGTGGCTTCAGGTAAGTCACTAATTCTTCCTCCCTATGTCCTTCCACTTCCACTTCCTACAAGAGTAGTGATACCAGCAACCTACCTATCTCTCTTAATCGTGGATTAGATGTAAACACTGAGATCACTTTAAACGCTTCAGGGAAAAGTCCACACAAATCTCCATCATTACCTATAATCACACTGATCATCAGGGCAGTTCTCACTTATTCTGAGCCTGCTTCCAAACAACATGATAGAGTCTGATCTAGGTATGGCCATGTGCCTTGCCTTAGCCAATAGTGAAGGTGATAAATTTCTCTTCTGAGTAGACACAATTCTCGGTGTTCTTTCTTCCTTACAGCAGTGATGTGGGATGGACAGGCTGAAATGGAGCCTCCAGCACCTTAAATCCTCAAGATGAGCAGAGTCTCACCATTGCCCAAGATGGACATGCAGCATGAATGTAAAGTCACAGTGATGTTCGTCACTGTGACATAGTCTACCTGACAGATACTATATAGAAGACCTATTTCTAGAGAGTACCAACAGAGGAAACAGGCCAAAAAGTAAAGAAACAATGAACAAAATCCATGCATCTAGGAAATATTTATTAGGCACTTATTTTTGTGACAGGGTGTGCCGATGTGCTAGGGATAGATTATTATTCTTGAACTCAGGAATCCAAGAGAGCATCCTCTAACAAAGAACAAGCAGTGTTCTTTCAAGGAACTGATTTGAAATTTGAAAAATATTTGCCTCTGACAGATAGTTTCAACTACCAAAATCGATTTATAGCCAAGGGAAAAAATTCCCCTCCTGAAAATTATCCACAAATCTACCTTTCAAGTAAATCTCACTAGATGTTTTTCATTCTCTTTTTAATTCTCCATAGTTTTTCATTTGCAAAGGTATAGCTTAACTATACCTAAAAGAGGAAACAATCCAGACGTATTAAAAACATTCCAAGATGGTGACTACCATTTCAATAGACTTCTGCTAAAGGCTAATATTAAAGACCAGGAGTGAAAACCAAAATAGACCCTCCAACTCTGGGAAGTCAATCTTTATTACCACTTAGAATCAAATAAATACACTTGTGGTTTTGCCATTTTAAAAAAGTTTGTAGTAACTTCACTTTTGTTTCTGAGAAAACAACTGTCCATTGTAATGAGTTCACCCTATAGCTTCACTCTCTTTTCCATCTCTTCTGGGCTTTCTTCCCAGGTCCAGTAAGATTTTCACATTTCTAGAGAGTGGCATTCCATCATAAATGACCTAACATTATGAGCTAGAAGGGGCATTATGTAGCATAAGACCTTAAGAAAAACATTATAGGAGATTTGTTATGTGAGGAAATGTAAAATTCCATAGTCTCATGACTACTTTTCAAACCTTTTCAATTTTTATAATCATTTATGAAACTGGAGTTTGCTATAATTAAGTCTGTCCATATATTAGATAGCAATTCATATCTATAAATATATATTTCATATACATATGTATATATGCACACATACGTATACACACACATAAGTTGACGGACTTGTGGTGTTGAAGGCAAGTCTCAAGACTAAGGTAGAGAGAGATTGCGGAGTGTGAAGAAGCAACACTGTGTTGGAAAAAGCCCCACCTCAGTTATTCCCAATCTCTGTCCTTCAGGCAAATCCCTTCACTTCTCTGGGCTTCTGCCACTTCAACTGCAGAACAAGATCAGGCCAGAGGATTTCAAATGCCCCTTCTAGCTCAACTATCCATGGATCTACTACTGAAGTTGCCTCCAATTTGCAAATTTTATTGAGTAAATTGGGTAAAGTCTGGGTAGCTAGGATTCCAACTGTATAGAAATATACAAGCCAACAGCAAAAAAAGTAAAAGTTAAACATGAAAAAAGTTACAACATACAAATAGTAAGATTGTTAGAGATTTTTCTTCTTTTTTTCTTCTTCTAAATTCACTTAATGTTATTGCTACACTAGTTTTATAATTTTATAAATCAATAAAAATTTAAAAAGATATCAGTCTCTGTGGAGGGCAGTGTTTATAATTACCTGCAGGGAGTGTCAACACATGAATATAAACCCCTTCTTTGGATTTATAGGTGCATAACATTTACAACAGACAAATCCATATGATTATCAATTCTAATTTTTCAAAGCCAAAATTCTCTTAAGCAACACCATTTATTTGTCTAAAGATGTCAAATAAACTAGATTGGCAAACAGTTTCATTTTTCAACTGTCTGCTTTGGCGTTGTGCCTACTATAATACATATCTAATGTCACTCACTCCCATCTCACCCTGTCCGCCCATGCACACAAGCTTGCAGACATGACAAAGTTGGCGTGCTCAGGTTAATCTTTATGCCAAAGGTCATAAAAGTCATGTTAAGCAGAAGTGCCCAGGGAATTTGGGTCTTTCTCTATTACCTTACTCTCTCCCACTGTCCAAGTTTTGACAACATAATGTGATTACATAATAACTCAAGCAGGAAGAAAATTAGACCCCATATAGGAAACCCAGGTGAGGCCCCCATGGAGTTATCTAAGTCAGTTATCCTGCTGCATGTGAAGTCCCACAAGAAACAAACTTCTTAGCATTTTGAAGCCCTGAAAATTCCTACTCACTCCCCCATCCCAGTCCCACCCAACCAAAAGAAATCTCTTCCATAGGAGAAAATCTCCCACTTAGAAGATGGTATCTTTTCCAAACTGTACACTGATTGTAACAAATGAATTACTTCAATCACAAAAAAGCTTGTTGCTCCAAAGAACCAAAAGTCAGCTGCATCGTTCTCTGTGCATTCTCATTATATCAAATAAATAAATAAAAAGTTCCATCTGACCTGAGAAGTTCCAAGTGCCCTGAAAAGTTCCATCTGATCCCTGGCAATAAAGACCTAATCTCAGAATAGTATGCCCTAAGCTATTAGCACCAAAACCACCTATAGTCAAATCAAAGTTAATTTTAATAGCTCCTTCAGAAGAGTTGAAGAGTTTTTACATGAATTCTACATCCCACAAACCTAGAAGCTCACCAGAAAAGCAGGCTCTCCCAGGGGTTCTAAAACCCTTACCTGCAAGATCTCAAATCGGGTTGCTGCCAACACGTCTCTGAAGTTTACAAAGAAAGAAAATGCAACTGACAAGGACCCTCCCCATCCCCACAGTGAGTCTGACTTCAGCATTGATATGCCTCCTCCTACTTCGACAGAATAAACCACACAGAGCAGGAAGCCAAACAGGAGTCCTTGGCAACAACCAAGAATGAGACAATAGTTTCAGCAGCACTTTCATAAGCTTCTCATAAGCTTTCAATCTTTCATCTCATTATCATTTTGAAGCTGGTTCCCGTTTTCTTCTCCAGCTACTGCTGTTGCTCTTATAATAAAGAAATAAACATATTTCTATTCATTTTGGAACATACATTATCCATCTAAGATTAGGAGGTCCTTAAAGAAGACAGGAAACTGGTAAAAGGAGACAGTAACCAGAGCAAGAATCACCTGAAAATCCCTGAGACCAAGGACTGTATCATCCAACATATGACAGCAGATAAGAATATAGACTCTGAAGCCAAGATTACAAAGGTTGTAATCTCAGCTCCATCACTTACCAGCTATAATCTTGGGCAGTTGATTTCATCTCTCCAAGTCTCAGTCTCCTCATCCATGTAACAGGGATAATAACAGTGACTTCTTCCTTGGCTCACTCTGAGGATTAAATAAACACTTACAATAGTATTTGATACAAGGTAACTGCAGTGTATTAGCTATTAATAACACCAGTTTCACCAACGTAAGTTATCACTGTCCCTCCTTGAGTGTCCAAGTTCAAAAGGAAATTAATAATATCCTTATCCACCAAACTTACCTCACAAGGTGGTTGAAAATATCAAATAACCCAGTTGGTGTGAAAAGTTACTTGGGATGAAAAAAATATATATATTATGATCTGTAATATATCATTTTTAATACAATAATATTATACCTCAGTCAATTAAAACTAAGTCTTTCATTTCAAAGAGGTGAAAAAAAAAAAGGAAAGCTAGTCCTCAATTGGCCAGAAACAGTCCTGTGGGCCAAGTTGAGAAGAAGACTAGGAAGGGAACATGCCAGGCTGATTTTTACTTCCAACAGTATATTTCAAGCCCGTTCTATAGAATGAATTGGGGGATGTGATGACAAAGCTGTATCACTGTGGATTTATGGCTAGTCATTTGTGTTTGCTAAAAACGTCAGGACAATACATTTTCTGATCAATCTGTCTTGCTACAAGCGTATTCTGAGGTCAGAAATGTTTGGGGTGCTGCGAGTGATTGGTTGACAATGCAGATTCTGACCCCAATAACTGTGCGGGGGGAACTGGCAGATGCCACCATCAGAATTGCCCAATCCCAACAAACAGCCAGCCAGGCGAGATGATGATTTGGAGCCTGGACTTCACAAAGGCAAGCCACCAGCTCTCCTTGAATGTTGGTTGGACTGAACTTTTGGATTGAAATGACCATTTGTGCTGAAGCCAGGTGAGAATGGTTGGAAGCACTCAGATGCCAAATGAGTCAACTTCCACCGACACTCCTAGTCACTGGTTGAATGTATCTCTCATTTCTTAAATTCTGTCATCCCAATGCTTGGCTCATCCATGCCAATGGCTAAAGAACTATATGTTTTCTCTATACTGACCCTTCTCTAGAGTGCTATGTCCTGGACTATCAGCATTATTTCTACTTACATCAGAGCCCACTTACATTTCCATCTAGCCCATGTGGTTTTCAGTGACAAGAGTTTCCCTCCTAAAAAGCTCCCTTTTTTTAACTCACCATGCATGCAATGACAATTTTACTACCACACATTTATAGAAATGATAATAATTACTGACATTTATTTAGGTTACTTTGAGCTACACATTGACCTAAGTGCTCTATATTACTTATCTCAATCCCAAAACAAGTCTATGAGGTGAGGACTATCATTATCCCCATTCATAGATGAATAGATTAAGGCATAGGGATGGCAAGCATTGTGCTGAAGGCCATACAACATTCAGGCGGAACATCTAGAAACTGGTAGAACCAGGATATGAGTCCAGGAAGTGTGATTCACAGAGTCCCCAATTTTAGCAAAGTACAGTATACTACAATATACACACAAGTGGGAATGTGTCTCTTCACAACCGTACAACCCAAAGTAATTTCATTTCACACCAGCCCCTCTAGGAATGGTGACTCAGGTAGTCATGTCTCAGATATTTTAAGAAATGCAAGGAAGAAACACTTTAAGGCTCTTTGAGTGATAAAGCATGGGCTTTGAAGTTGATTCCAAGAATACAACTATGGATCCTTAACTATGTACAACTACATATTCCTCTGTGCTATGTACAAACTTTCAAAAATATAATTACACCTTCCAGGTAGGATGCAATATCTCTGTCAATCAAAATGTAGGCAATAGCTGGCCAAGAACTTACTGTGCCTCCCCCTGGGAATACAGTGATGAAGACACCACTCATGAACCTGTCCAGATGGAAATTGTAAAAGACTGATAGAGAAGACAGACATTCAGGGAATGATTGTAAATAATTAAAGGAACAATGACAAGAAAGCAAAATGTACTAAAGAAAAATATAGGGTGCTTTTGAGAAAATAGAAAGAGAGAGGTAGCTAATTTCCTTTAAACTCATGGCATCCTTCTTGGAATCTGAACTGAATGCTTTCAAAATTGCCCCAAATCCTGAAATCACTTAATAAATATTTCTGAATTAATATCCGAGACAAGGGAAATGAGGTAATGCTTGCAAACCAGAGAAACACGTGGCAGTTTCTTTATACTCCCAGTGCTGGGAGAAAGTTGAAATGAGCTCAAACAGAGAATGACAAGAAATACAGGGCACACTTTGCTGTGGTTACAGCACTAGCCACACTAGCTGGATTGTTTGGGGCCTCACTTTCATGAGGCTTAATACAATCAGGAAGGGCTTAGACACCCAGCCAGGATAAATACCCCACCAGGAGCCTGATCAAGGAGAGAACCAAAACCCAACCAGCCCAGGCTCTCTTGCGGTGCCCAGACACACATGTGGGCGGCTCCATCAGCCAAAAATGCTGGCCCCCTCTGGGGGCTTCCCAACCCCCACCAATCAACACATTCTTAAAGTAGCCTGGGGCTGCTGGAGCTCATAATCAGACCTGGGTTGGATTGCAAACATCTCTATAATGCCAATGCTGGCTAACGTGATTAGGCACAGAGCATTAGCCAAATAAAAGGGATGGGAAACAAGGAGCCAGAAAGACAGGGGGATGAAGAGACGAGGAGGAGTATGCAAGTCCGCACAAAAGCGGAAAGGAAGTGGAGAAAGGTCCTGAGACACTCCCAAAGGGAGGAAATTAAAAGTCAGAGCAGCACCCAAATCTAAATCTTTTACTGTTTAGCCAAGCGGCCAGTCAAGGGAATTAACCAATATTGAGGATGTTGTGGTGACCAAAATAGGTAGACCTCTGCCTTTAGCAGGCCCACGGCCTACTGAAGGGCAGACCGAAAACAAATGCCATCATAGCCCAATTCTTCAGACATTCAGGAAGACTGTACACACTTTTACAGTAGATATTTTGGAGGAGGGAATGAATAAGCCAAAAAAACAAACGACTACCCCCACTGTAGTGGTTAATTCCATGTGTCAACTTGGCTAGGCTATGGTATCTAGTTGTTTAGTCAAACACTAGTCTCGATATTGCTGTGAAGGTCATTGTTAGGTATGATCAATATTTACCATCAGTTGACTCTAAGTAAAGCAGGTTACTCTCTATAATATAGGTAGACCCAGTCAGATGAAGTCATTAAGGGTAAAGATTTCCCAAAGAAAAAGAAACGGTGTCTGAAGACTGCAACACAAAAATCCTGCCGGAGTTTCTAGCCTGCTGTTGTATCCCATGAATTTTAGACTTGCCAGCTTCCATAATCACATGAGCCAAAAAATCTCTCTATATATACACAGAGACAGACATAGGATATAAATGTATAGATAGGATATAATATGTAACAGGATATATCGATATATATCCTACAGGTTCTATTTCTCTGGGGAACCATGTCTAATACATCCCTTAAATTTGCTGACTGATTGTGAGACAGGACCTAATTCAGAACTGTGAAAAGGTGAAAATGTGTGCTTCTTAGAATGGAGGAGATAAGATCACTACAATTAATTTAACAATTATCAACATACTGAGGATTGCAAAGAAGAAACAGGATGCTGTGGGAGTGAGGGCAGGGCATGCCCACCCCACCGAAGGGGTGTCAGAAAGCTGGGTCAGCAGAAACATGAAGCATGAGGAGGCATCGCCACCAGGAGAGGAGAGCGAAAAAGGAGGGATTGTGATAAATTGAAACCTGAATGTGCTGCCCACAGACTCAGTCCCGCCACTCAAAGCCATTACCAAGTCACACTGCCCACAGCCCAGCGCCTGAACAAGCCCCACCCATCTCTTCTCTGGGTCCTGGGAGAGCTGCACTGGAGCAGAGCGTGTCACCCGCAGGCTCAGGCCTCCAGCTTTCCCAAGAGCTGGGAGCCCACACCCTACTGCACAACCCCAAAAGGGTTAATTCCCATCTCCCCACCTCCCCCACTGTAAGTAGTGGCAATCTTTCCTAATCATTTCCATTTCTATTCCTCTTTAATTCTCCCATTCCCCTCTTTGTTTTCATGACCTGTGGGAACTTGAACTCCAGCTGGAGGTAGAGTCTGCCTTTATACTTAGAGCAGATATTTAAGCAATTATCCTGTCACTGGGCCTAGCCTTGCCTCCTCCATATGGGTCGCTCCTAAGCAAGGCATTTGGTTTCTCCTTTGTTCCTGGTGCACTGAGTAAAATTGTTCCAGAAAGTCCCTGCCCTTGAGCAACAAGGCTGGTAAGACGGGGGTGAACTGAGCCGGGGACCCTCAATGCCAAAAAGCAGGCAGGGATTGGGAGCCATCAGTCCCTGTGGCTCTGCACCCTACCCCACCTCTTAGAGAGGCTGTCTGTCTCCTCCGGCAGAAGAGTCAATAAACGACTCATATCCGCTCCTGGCCAGAGGCTTGGCTGGTCGGAAAGGACAGGGGTGTGAGGATGAGGTGAACTCTGCCTGCTCCCGTGCTACAAGAGCACCAGCTGCCTACTGGCACAGCAGTAGAAGTCAGCAACCAGGCACCCAAAAAAGATCCAAGCAGACCCCTACTGGGTTTACTGGGACTTGAGAGTAACCCCCACACACAGAGAGAACTGGGGTGCCCACAGAGAACCTCGAGTGTTACTTCCCATGGCTACTGTAACAAATTACCACATACCAGGTGGTTCAAAACAACAGAAATTACTCTTTCACAGTTCTATAAGTCCAAAACTAGTAACATGGGGCCAAAACCCGCTTCAGAGAGAGGAGGAGAGAATCCATTCTTCCACATTTTGGCAGCTGCAGGCATTCCTTGGCTTGTGACCACAATACTCCAATCTCTGCCTCCAGAGTCACATCTTGTTCTCCTCTGTATGTGGGTCAAAACTCTCTCTGCCTTTTTTAATTTTATTTTTTATTTTACTTTTTAATTGGTTTACAATGGTTTTTAATTGGGCCACAAAATTGCTTTACAATGTTGTGTCCGTTTACGTCATATAACAATGCAAATGAGTCAAAACTATACACACACAGATATATATATATATATCCCCTGCCTCTTGAGCCTTTTCCCTGCCTTTCATATTAGGACACTTGTGATAGTACTTCGGCCCCTCCCACCCACCCACCTGCAGTATTCAGAACAACTTTCTAATCTCAAAATCCTTAATCACACCTGCAAAGACATTGCCATATAAAATAATGGCAGGTTCCAAGAATTAGGACCTGATATTTTTAGAGGGTTGTTATTTAGCCTACAGCATTCTTCTAGAAGACATGAAGTCGCTCAGTCGTGTCTGACTCTTCGCGGACCCTGTGGACTGTAGCCTACCAGGCTCCTGTCCATGGGGTTTTCCAGGCAAGGATACTGGAGTGGGTTGCCATTTCCTTCTCCAGGAGATCTTCCCAAACCAGGGATCGAACCCAGGTCTCCTGCATTGCAGACAGATGCTTTACCAACTGAGCCATTCTTACGTCTACTCTATCTTAGAGAAGAGATGGAGCCAAGAGGGATGGTGACATAGGCTTCTCTCCCACCCTAAATTCCTGGGTGTTGAGGGGAAACCAGAGTCTTAACAGACCAGCAGCAGCAGTGGCCAGCTCATTCATAGCCACAGAGGTCAAAGAGGAAAGAGTGGGGTGGCTGGGCTTTAACACACCACTATTACAATAATGGGTAGAATTAGGTCATAAAAGGAGGTCTGGGCTAAATTTGCTAATAATGTGGCTCTGAACAAGTTAACTGGATGTGTCTAATCCTCAATTCCCAAATCTATAAAATAGGCACAAATAATCCCTAACTTAGTGAAAAATTAAGGATCACATATGAGTATTCACCATGTACCAAGCATCACAGTTGGCCCTTTGCAAATATTTTCTTCCTTAATCCTTACAGAGATGTATAAATATTACTATCCTCATTTTATAGATGAGTAAATGGAGACCCAGAGAAGTTACATAATATGCCCTAGATCACACAACTTAAAGGCACTCATTGAGCCTTGTTCTGTTGCCAACATGTGTGCGTGCTGTCCCTTCAGTAGTGTCTGACTCTGTGCAACCCTATGGACTGCAGCCCACCAGGCTCCTCTGTCCATGGGATTCTCTAGGCAAGAGTACTGGAGTGGGATGCCATGCCAGATCTGGCTCCAAATCATAAGGCAATCAGCACAAAGAGAAGTAAGAAATAAGAACAAAGTTAAGAAACAAGAACCAGTACAAATAAGAACCCTGGTTCTTATCCCTGGCTGCACATTAGAATCACCTGGGGAGGCTACACTACTTAGATACCCTGACCAACTGAATCAGCATCTCTGAGGGTTGGTCCAGGCATTTGATTAAAGCATCCCAGATGATCAATGTGCAGCTTGGGCCAAGAACCACTCAGTTAAACATACCCCTTCCCCTCCTCCAACTGTGTGATGGCTGGCCTTCTTCGACTGCACACACCCCACTCCAGCCAGAGCACCTGCTATGATTTCTAATTGCACATCCTCGGACCGCTCTTCTTGATGGTCTTGATACCTGAAACAAAGACCTTCCTTGCTGAGCAAGGAATATCCTCAGTTATTCATTCATTCATTCACTATAAATGAAAGCAAACTTCGTGTTGCTTTCTTTCCAGCCTCCTTAGAACAGTACCTGGCACCTAGTAGGTATCTGATGAAAATCATTATTTCATTTAGTGTCTATTGTAATTCAGGCAGTTATAAAGGTTTCCTTATTATTTACCCTGTAGGTATGTTTCTTTCCCATCTTGCCTAATTTCTTCTCCCCACTGAGACAGGTCCTCTGATGACTAATGCCTCCATTCTGGGCATCTCCTGTGTGGGCCTGTCTCTGGCTTTCGCTATGGCCTCCCAAATGATACCTCCCCTCAAGAGACAGCCTCACTCTAATCCCTAGAATCTATAAATGTTACCTTTGGGGGAGAGATGTCTTTGCAGATAGTGATTAAGAATTGTGAGATGAAGACATTATCCTAGATTATCTGAGTAGACCCTAAATGCCATAAAAAGTGTCCTAAGAAAGAGGAGAGTGAAAAAGTTGGCTTAAAACTCAACATTCAGAAAACTAAGATCATAGGATCTGGTCCCATCACTTCATAGCAAATAGATGGGGAAACAGTGGAAACAGTGACAGACTTTATTTTGGGGGGCTCCAAAATCACTGCAGATGGTGATTGCAACCATGAAATTGAAAGACTCTTGCTCCTTGGAAGAAAAGTTATGACCAATCTAGACAGTATATTAAAAAGCAGAGACATTACTTTGCCATCAAATGTCCATCTAGTCAAAGCTATGGTTTTTCCAGTAGTCATGTATGGATGCTGGAAATTAATGCTGAAGAATTGATGCTTTTGAACTGTGGTGCTGGAGAAGACTCTTGAGAGTCCCTTGGACTGCCAGGAGATCCAACCAGTCCATCCTAAAGGAAATCAGACCTGGATATTCATTGGAACAACTAATGCTGAAGCTGAAAATCCAATACTTTGCCCATCAATGCAAAGAGCTGACTCATTGGAAAAGACCCTGATCCTGGGAAAGATTGAAGGCAGGAGGAGAAGGGGACGACAGAGGATGAGATAATTGGATGGCATCACTGACTCGATTGTCATGAGTTTGAGTAGACTCCAGGAGTTGATGATGGACAGGGAGGCCTGGTGTGCTATAGTCCATGGGGTCGCAAAGAGTCGGACATGACTGAGCAACTGAACTGAACTGAACTGAAGAAAGAGGCAAAGAAAGACAGAAAAGAAGAAAGCAATGTGTCCATGGAGGCAGAGACTAGAACAACATGGTCACTAACCAAGGAATACCTGTAACCAGCCACCAGTTGCTGGAAGAGGCAACAAGCAGATTTATCCCTAAAAGCCCTTGATGGATGCATGAGACTACTGACTAGTTGATTTTGACCCATTGACAGTGATTTCAGACTTCCAGCCTCCAGAACTGTAAGAGAAGACTCTGTTTGGTAGTATGTTACTACAGCCAGAGAAAACTAATATATCGCTTATCCTGACCTGGCTCTGACCACACCCTGTCTGGCCCCAATACCTGGTCCTTCCCATGCTACAGTTACTGTCTGCCTTGTCACTCCAGAGGGGCTTTTAACCCTCCTGCTCACTCCAGAGAGCCAGGGTCTGGCATTCCCTTGCCGGGTCAAATAGACACAATGCCAGACACCAAGTTCAAAGTCTCCAAGACAAGACCCTGAGAGAAGAGAAATGGAACACGAAACTTATCCTAAGAGACCATCAGAATCCCACCCACAGATAGCCCAGCAGGATAGCTCAAGTACTGGGAATGCCGAGACTCCAGTTTTGCAGAAAAGGAACAAGCTTAAGTAAAATGTCAGAACCACACCCTTCCTTCCACTTCTCCTGCAGCCTCTCCATTTAATCCATCCCTACAAAGGATCATGGCCCTTCCATCACCATTAGTGACAGGCCCTCACATTTATACAGCACTTAGTGCTTTTGCAAAAATGTCTACAACCATCACTTCATCTGAGATCCACCCTGTGAAGTAGATGAGCATGTAACTGTCCTATGTTACAGGCAAGGTTTGAGGGCTGAACTGGGGTCCAAACCTTTTGGAAATTAATCTAAAAACTAATCTAACACAACAGCAGGTCTCATGACCCTGAATCCAGCACTCTACCCATTTCACTTTACCTCAAGCCTTGTGGATTACACACTCAGAGATGCAAGCACAGAAGGGCCAATATATCAGTTTTCCCGAACAACAGCTCACCAAACAGCTCACACACTTCATATAAAGAAACTCATTTAATCCTCACAACAGACCTATGAAGCAGGAAAATTGTCCCACATTCAACTGCTTGTATATGGAGGAGGAAGAATTTGAACCTAGGCTATTTAGCCCCAGATTCCGCATTCTTAACCCAAAAGGAGTTAATGTAGTACTGCAAGAACTTTTCCTGAGAGCTGGAATGGTACAAGAGTATATAAAATACTGATGATATTCTAACCACTCTTTAAAATGAAGAACCAGAGGCAAAATGAACTAAATTATCCCTTTAGAATGAAAGTGATAGTGCTTTGAAATTCCCATTGGAAACTCTTTCCACCATATGTGTCCATTTGTAATGTGGTCATCATTAGGCACACATGTTTGGGGTGGGTGGGTGTGTGTGTTGGGGGGCGGTGTCTGTGCTCATGTAGACTAAGATGAGTGGCAGACCCTCCAGATGGTTCACCAGAACTTTTACATCAGGGCTCTCCCAGTGCCCCTGTTCCATCAAAGGGACTTTGAGTTTGGAGTCTGAGTAAATTAACAACATCCCTGTTCTTTATTTGTCTCCCTCTGACTGTGATAAATAACCCTGGGGAATCCTTCCTATTTCTGGGGTGAGAGAAAAATGAAACATTCCTGCCTACATTTCACACCAGTATGGAAAGTAGGGTATTTATTGCAAGCTAGCTGTATTCTAGCATTATAGTACATGTTTTCAATCTCCCCAAAGTAGCAAACATGTTCATTGTCATCATTCCAAAGCCTTTCTAGTTACCTTGACCAGGTGGGGCAGGATGCCAGCGCTATGCAGGCAGAACTAAGCCATCCCCCTAAAAACTGACAGTCTAACCCACAGGTCTCATGCATACAGACTACAGATCAAGAATAATGCTGAGAGATGGCTTGGGAATGTCTTCCAGTCTAATCTTTTTTATCAAATAGATATGAAACCTGAGGTCCAGAGATGGGAAATGATTTGTCCAGAATTACACAGCAACATAATAGCAGTGCCTATTTGTATTGGCAGACTAGAAAATTTGGACAAAACTTCATGAAGAGAACAACCAGAAAATCTGGGCAATATATAAAAAGTATCTGAAACTGGAAATGTTTTAAGATAGGTTAGAATCGCAGGACCTAGCCCCAAAATAAAAGAAAACCCAGAGAACCCAGTCTGGCATTTGAGGTTACTTCTACCCAGACTCTGGGGTCTGAGCCAACTCTAGGATACATGGCTGAGAAGTATGAAACTTAATAGACCTTCTGACGGACTGTCTTGCAAAGAGGGGAAAAAAAAGTTTAGGACCCACCAAGACAGAGGAACTAGCAAATCCTTAAGCTTGGGGTTAGGACACTAAAGGGACACAGCCTTATCCTAAATGTAAAGTTGAATCGAAAATCAACCAGTCCTCCCAGGGACCAGGAGCCATGTTTGACCCATCCATACTGATTAAGGTGTGGAGTTGGTGACCTTGGATTTTCAAGGGCATAGCTTCCAGTGAGGAATAAATTAAATCCTCTTTAGAGTACGATACCATTATGCTAAGCCTCAAATTAACCCTAATTTTTTTTTCATATGCAATACCTGGTATTCAATCAAAAACAACCAAACATACAGTATGACCCAGAAAATAGTTATCAGACACAGGCTTTAAAATAACTATGCTTACTTAATATATTCAAAAAATTTAAAGCCAAAATGGACAGTTCTAACAAACAACTGAAAACCACTTTAAAAATATGGAAATAATGACACTAAAAAATACAGTACTAAAAACTATAATAATTACAAATTTTAAATAAATGGAAGATTATAACAACAGATTAAATACAACTGAAAAGTTAATTGGTGAACTACAAAATAAGTCAGAAGATGTCCAAAACAAAGCACTGAAAGACAAAAGGATGGAAAATAGAGAAAAAAGTATACAATAAATCGAGACTTATTGCATGAGAAGAAAAGGTCTAAGTAATATAACTCCTGTCATAGAAGGAGAAGAGAGAGAGAATGGAGGAAGAGCAATATTTAAAAGCATTTTCCAAAACTGCTGAAATACACAAAGAAGCATAAATTCAAGAAGCACTTACTATGACTATTAAGCAGGATATAATTTTTTTTAATATCTGCTCATCATAAAATAAAAAGTGATTAACAAAAAAGAAGGATCTTTAAATTAAACCAAGAAAAATTAAAGAAGTAACAATAGAACTCACAAATCTGATTTCCCATCAGAATAGCACAAGCCTGACAATAATGTTAGTAATATCTTAAAAGTGCTAAGAAAATACCTGCCATCCTAAAAGCCTATACTCAGGTAAAATATCCTTGAAAAATAGTGAAATCAAGATATTTTTCACAATAACAGAGAATTTTTCAGTAGACTTTAACTAATGGAAATGTCTATACATAGGAAAACGATTCCATTGTGAAAGCTTAAAGATGCAGGAAGATATGAAGAGTAACAGGAACAGCAAATATGTAAGTTAAATGAGTACTTGCTATACAAAACAGTAACAATTTTGTTTTATAAGATTTTAAGTATCTATAAATTAAAAATAATAACAATAACATAAAAGTTGAAAGAGGAAAAATATACACTATTCTAGGGTCTTTGCTTTAACTAGTAAATGATGAACATTCTTATTTTATACTTGTTATGTCAAGCATGTTTGTATAAATTTCTTGAGTAACTACTATAGTTATCACCAAAAATATAACTATAATAAAAAATGTATCAAGCTAATAGAAAATGAAAATAATTTAAAAAATCAATTCAAAAGAAAGGAGAGAGCATGGAATACTATAGGTAAGATAAATATAAAACAAATATGAGTATATATTTAAACCCATATATCCATAAATACTTTAAAAGGAAAATGCATAAAATGTTCTGATTAAAAGAGAAAGACTATTAGGACAAAAACCCAAAAATATTGCCTACATGACACTCATTGAATATGATCATGCAAAAAGGTTGAAAAGAAAAGATGGGGAAAAAAAACTATGCAAATACTAACCAAAATAAAGTTTGTATAGCTAAATTATTAATATCAAAGAAGAATTTATTGCAAAAATCATTCCTTGAGATAAAGAGGAACATCTTACAATACTAAATATATTCAATTAACCAGGAAAGTATATCATTTTAAACAGATACACATAGATATTAATATAGCCAGTTACCACTGAACTAGGTTCAAAGTGATGAAAGAAGAATGCCCCTGGCATCACAGGATCATCTTAAATGAAGACAAGTAAAGGAAGAAGGTGAAGAAAGCTGAAAAGGACAGGAGCTGAGTCACAGAGATAGAGAGGAAAGAGATGGAGAGAGAGAAACTATAAAATAGAGCTGGATATGAAGGGGGAAATCTAGGAAAAATGAGAGAAACGAGAAGCAACCAAAAAACCAAGAGAAAACAACTGGAAGTAAGGTGGAAAATGTTTTGAGAGAAAAAGTGTGGAGTCAAAGAGATTCCACAAAGGAAATGTATCTTCTTCAAGGCAGCTCAGCTTTTTACCTCTCGGGATCAGAGCTTCCTGTGGCACATAGTGACGCTGCCCATTAGACTCCTGCCTTCATTAATTTTAAATGTTAAACTCAGTAGTAAAATGGAGCAGTCATGACCATGACCCGCCTTTCTGGCTTCAGAGCTTACATACAAATATGGTGCTCTCCACGCTGCAAGCGCAAAAACACTCACTCATTTCCTATCTTCTTGTAAAAGCCAGTAAGGCACAGATCACCTGACCACGGCCTACCCCAGCCAAACTGCCAGGAGCCCAGTCCTGCTTGGAGTCCTATCAAAACCAGAGAGGACTAAAGCCGAGCGGAACTCACCTAAACCCTGAACTCCGTTTTTGAACCCATTTTCTTATCTCTCCACAGTGGGAGTTGACTCCTGGGTGAACACAACCAGGAAGTTTGTTTGGTAGCAAATGTATACTTGCTGTCCTCTATCCACACTGAATCCTTCGCCCTGCTTTGTTGTGCTTTAGTAACAATTTTGAAAATACTGATGGCCAAGACCTTCAGCTGTAAGAACTCTATTTAGCACATTGACATAGTGTTTGCAAAAATTAGGGGATCTTGGAGGAGCAATTCATTATTCTACCAATAATGATATTACAGTGAGCAAACCAGACATCACCCTACCTTAATAGAGCTTACATCCTAGTGAAGAGAACATAAAAAGTTGAATAAGAAATATACAACTTGTGATAAGAGATGGGACAAAGAATAACTAGAGAGAAGAGAGCCATCTCCAGGAAGTGTGGTCAGGAAAGGTTTTCCTTAGGAGGTGACATTTTGATGAAGCATAAACCATGAAAGAAACCAGCCATATTGCAGCCAAAGAAAACTTTTAGGAAGAAGAAAATGCATGACAGATGTCTGAGGGGAGAAAGGACTTCTTGGTATGTTTAAATACTAAGAGCCAAGTCCAGGGGTGGCTGGCACTTGGTGGTGGAGCAATAGGAGGGGCAGTGAGGGTGGAGATCACACAGAAGCTATAGGTCAGGAGTTTGATTTTAATCCTGCCAGCCATGGAAAGCCTCCCAAAGGTTTTAAGTAGAAGAATGATTTGATCCATTAAGCAACTAACAAATTATACAGCCCTCAAGGGCAACTGTAGGAGGAAGTCTATGAAACTCAAAAGGGAACTACTGACACCTAAGCCAGTAGGTAAGCAAAGCCCAAGAATGTCTCTGCCGAGTCTCCAAAGGCTCAGCCTTCTATTGTCTGAACAATAGCCATGTTCATAGACATAAAAATATGTTCATCGACATCTGTTAGTGGACATAGACATGGAACATCAGACTGGTTCCAAATTGGGAAAGGAGTATGTCAAGGCTGTATATTGTCACCCTGCTTATTTAACTTATATGCAGAGCACATTATGAGAAATGCCAGGCTGGATGAAGCACAACCTGGAATCAAGATTGCTGGGAGAAATATCAATAACCTCAGATATGCAGATGACACCACCCTTATGGCAGAAAGTGAAGAACTAAAGAGTCTCTTGATGATAGTGAAAGAGGAGAGTGAATAAGCTGGCTTAAAACTTAACAGTCAGAAAACTAAGATCATGGCATCTGGTCCCATCACTTCATGGCAAATAGATGGGGAAACAATAGAAACAGTGAGAGACTTTAGTTTCTTGGACTCCAAAATCACTGCAGATGTTGACTGTAGCCATGAAATTAAAAGACACTTGCTCCTTGGAAGAAAAGCTATGACCAGCCTAGACAGCATATTAAAAAGCAGAGACATTACTTTGCCAACAAAGGTCCGTCTACTCAAAGCTATGGTTTTTCCAGTAGTTATGTATGGATATAAGAGTTGGACTATAAAGAAAGCCGAGTGCTGAAGAATTGATGCTTTTGAACTATGGGGTTGGAGAAGACTCTCGAGAGTCCCTTGGACTGCAAGGAGATCAAACCAGTCCATCCTTAAGGAAATCGATCCTGAATATTCATTGGAAGGGCTGATGCTGAAGCTGAAACTCCAATACTTTGGCCACTGAATGCGAAGAACTGACTCACTTGAAAAGACCTTGATGCTGGGAAAGATTGAGGGCAGGAGGAGAAGGTGATGACAGAGGATTAGATGGTTGGATGGCATCTCTGACTCAATGGACATGAGTTTGAGTAAACTCCAGGAGATGGTAAAGGACAAGGAAACCTGGTGTGCTGCAGCCCATAGAGTTGCAAAGAGTAAGATATGACTTAGCAACCGAACAACAACAAGAATAAGTCAGTTAGCCTATGGAGAACCAAACACAAGCCAAACTGGAAGAGAGAGAGGAGATTCCACTGTTGTTGAGATTTTGACCAATATTTCTCTGAGTGTGGCCCATGACTCACTTGCAATAGAATATCTTAAAAGACCCATTAAAAATGCAGATTCCTTGTCTCACCCAATCCAGACCTCCTGAATCAGAATGTGTCTTTGAGTTTGGCATGGACTTTCTATGGCAAATGCATTCCTGCCTAATTAATAGCATGATATAATGTAAAGGTTAGATAAACACTATCAGTTATATGCTGTGATCTTCTAGAACCCCCAGAGAGTTCTGAGCACCCCTCTTATTTAATGAGTCACAATTTTAATATACAAAAGTATAAATACTTGAATCCAGGTATTTATTTTGTTAAGAAATATAAGTAGCTTAAATATATTTTTATTGTTTCTCAACAACCTCATTCAGGTATAGCTGATATACCATAACCTCTACATGCTTAAAGTGTATAAATTTTGACATATACACTCTGAAACCATCATTAAATCAGAATATTGTTTCCTCATGCCACTTGAGAATCCCAAACTCCTACCTCTCTCCACTTTCACCTCATTCACAGGTAACCACTTATCAGCTTTCTATTACTATAGTTTAGCTTGCATTTTCCATATTTTTTTATAAATGGAATCATATATCCTCTTTTTTTCATCTGGCTTCTTTCACTCAGAATAATTACTCTGATATTCGGCCACTTTGTAGGTATCAATAGATAATTTTTATTCCTGAGTAATGGTCCATTTTATGGATATACCACATTTTTTTAATCCTTTCAACTGTTCATGGACATTTGAGTTGCTGAAATTTTTGGCAACTACAAAACAGAGAGCTATGAATAGTCTTAGACACGTTTTTTCATGAACATATGCTTTCTTTTTTTTGGATAAATACCTAGAAGTAGAATGGATGGATCATCTGGTAGATGTATGTTTAACTTTTAAGAAACTGCCAAACTGTTTTCAAAACTGTTTCATCATTTTACATTTCCATCAGCACTGTGTGAGGGTTCTAGTTGCTACATATCCTGCCAACACTCAAAATGATCAGTAACTTTTATTTTAGACATTCTTTTAGATGTACAATAGTATATCATTGTGATTTTAATTTGCATTTCCTTTATAACTAACAATGTTGACTAATAAGCATGGACTTAATTGGTCATCAATATATACTTTTTTGGTAAAGTGTCTAAAATCTTTTACCCAAGGGGAGAAGGATTATTTTCTTATAAATAAATCTTGAGATTCTTTAAATGCTCTGGATACAAGTCTTTCATCAGATGTGTGATTTATAAATATTTTCTCCCTATCTGTAATTTGTCTTTTCATTATCTTGAGTGACTTTTGAAGAGCAGAAGTTCTTAATTTTTATAAAATTTGATTTCTCAATTTTTTTCTTTTCTGAATCATGCTTTTGATCCATATGTTAATGAACATACAAGAAATCTCTGTCTAATCCTAGGTCAAAAGATGTCCTGTATGCTTCTTCCGGAAGGTTTTATTTAGGTCTGTGATCCATTTGGAGCTAATTTTCGTATATAGTGTGGGCTGAAGTTCTTTTTGTCTTTCTGTTTTTTCATGTGAATATACAATTGTCCCAGCACTGTTAATTGAAAAGAATATTCCCTTACCACTATGTTCTCTTTATAACTAACAATAAATTTCAGCCTTTGAAATCAGTTGACATGTATGTCTGCTTCTCAACTCTAATCTGTTCCAATGACTACCTGTTTATGCCAGTTCCACACTACCCTTATTATTGTACCTTCACAATAAATCTTCCAACATTGTTCTCTTTCAAAATTTTATTAGGTACTTTAGGTTGCTTGCATTTCCATATGAATATAAGAATCAGCCTTGTCAATTTCTACCCTCCAAAAAAATGTCCACTGGAATTTTCAAGGGACTTTTTTGAACTGTGGTGTTGGAGAAGACTCTTGAGAGTCCCTTGGACTGCAAGGAGATCCAACCAGTCCATCCTAAAGGAGATCAGTCCTGGGTGTTCATTGGAAGGACTGATGCTAAAGCTGAAACTCCAATACTTTGGCCACCACATGCAAAGAGTTAACTCATTGGAAAAGACCCTGATGCTGGGAGGGATTGGGGGCAGGAGGAGAAGGGGACGACAGAGGATGAGATGGCTGGATGGCATCACCAGCTCGATGGGCATGAGTTTGAGTAAACTCCGGGAGTTGGTGATGGACATGGAGGCCTGGCGTGCTGCGATTTATGGGGTCGCAAAGAGTCGGACATGACTAAGCGACTGAACTGAACTGAACTGAACAGATAGAACACTGGAAGAGCATCTTAGCAATATTGAACCTCTTGATCCATGAGCATGGTACATTTCTCCAGTTATTTCTGTCCTCCTTAATTTCTTTCTTAATTCCTCTTGGCTTTGTTTTGTAGCTTTTGGAGTATGGGTCTTGCACAACTTTTATCATATATGTCCACAGTATTTCATAGTTCTAATGCTATTATAAAATGTTTTACTTCAATTTCTGATGGTTTGTTGCTAGCATATAGAATGTAATTGAATTATGTATATTGATCTTTTATCTTACAGCTTTCTTAAATTCACTTATTAGTTCTAGTAGCTTTATGAAATTTTTCTACATAGGCAACAATACTATGCACAAATATACTTTTACTTCTTTTCTTATTTGAAGGCCTTTTTCCCTTTTTCTTGCCATATTGTACAACCTAGACCCTCCAAAAATGTTAAAATAGAAGAATAGACATCCTTGTCTTGTTCTTAAGCTTAGGGAAAAGCATTCAGTCTGTTATCATTACGTAAGACGTTAGTTCTAGATTTTTTACAAATGCCCATTACTGTCAGGAAGTTTACTTATATTCTTGGTTTACTGAGTACTTATATCAGAAATGGAATTGAAATTTGTCAAAACATTTTGGGTTTGTTCTGCTTTGCATCCACTGAGATGACCATATTATATTTAAATTGTTAAACTGGTGAATTCAATAGCTTAATTTTCAAATGTTAATTCAACATTGCATTCCTAAAATAAACACCACTTGGTCATTATGCATTATCTTTTTATACATGATTGCATTTGATTGCTAACATTTTGGTAAAAAATTTGTATCTTATGATCATGAAGACCACTGGTCTGTAATTTATTTTCTTGTAATATCTTTGTTATGGTATCACTGTCATACTATCTCATAGACTGAGTTGAAACATATTTTCTTCTCTTCAATTTTCTGTAAAAGTTTATATAGAATCATTATTAATTTTTTCCTTAAATGTTCAGTTAATTTCATCATGAAACCCCATGGCCCTGGGGTTTCTTTGTGAGGTTTTAAATGATAAAGTCAATATTTTATATAGGATTATTAAGGTTACCTATTTCTTCTTGGCTCAGATGGTAAAGAATCTGCCTGCAATGCTGGAGATTCAGGTTCGATCCTTGGTTCAGGAAGATCCCTTGGAGAAGGAAATAGCTACCCATTCCAATTTTCTTGCCTAGAGAATTCCATGTACAGAGGACCCAGACAAGCTACAGTTCATGGGGTTACAAAGAATCAAAAACAACTGATCAAATAACACACACTATTTCTTCTTGAATAAGTTTGGTAGTTTGTATCTTTCAAGAAATTTGTCCATTTAATGTAACTTACAGAATATACTGGTATAAAATTCTCCTTTATTACCCTTTAAATATCTTTAAAATCCATAATGATATTATCTCTCTCATTCCTGACACTGGTTACTTTTATCTCCTCTTTTCTCTAACCAGTTTTACTATAGATTTATCAAATTATTTTTACCTTCTCAAAGAATCAGTTTTTGGTTTTATTTATTTTTCTGTATTATTTTTGTTATCTTTTAAATTGATTTCTATCATGATGCTCAATATTCCTTTCTTCTCCTTGCTTTGAGTTTCATTTGTTCATTCTCTTTTTAAGTTCTTAAAGTGAAAGTGAAGGTCAATGGTTTGTAACCTTTTTTTTAAGATTTATTTATTTTTTTATTTTATTTTTGGCTGTGCTGGGTATTCGTTGCTACACATGGACTTTCTCTAGCTGTGGCAAGTGAGGGCTATTCTTCTTTACTGCAGTACACAGACTTCTCCTTGTGATGGCTTCTCTTGTTGCAGAGCATGGGCTCTAAATGTGCTCTAGGCACGCAGACTTCAGTAGTCACAGCACACAGGCTTATTTGCTCTGTGTCATGTGGGATTTTTCAGGATCAGAGATTGGACCCATGTTCCCCTGCATTGGCAGATGGATTAGTAACCACTGGACCACCAGGAAAATCCAGTTTATAATCATTTTTTCTTTTCTAATATGGAAATTTAATACTGTAACTGTCTCTTTAAGACCATGTTAGCTGCTTCTCACAAATTGTAATACATGGTTTTTCTTTTTGCTCAATTCGAAATACGTTTTTCCTTTTGATTACTTCTCTGGCCCATGGGTATTTTTACATGTGCTTTTAATTTTCATACATTTGGGGATTTTCAAAATAACTTTTTGTTATTTGGCACTAATTTATTTCCCTCATAGTCAGAGGACATACTTTGATTTGAATCCTATTAAATTAACTGAGGCTTATTTTATGGTCTAGAATATGTTCTATGTTGGTTTATATTCCGTGTGAACTTGAAATGAGGGTTTTCTGCTGTTGTGGGGTTGTGTGAGCTACTGGGTTAGCCAAAATGTTCGTTCGGGCTTTCCTATAACATCTTGCCAAAAAAGCCAAATGAACTCTTTGGTCAACTCAATACAAATGTCAACTAGAAAACATTGGTTTACAATGTTTTCCCCTATCGTTACTGATTTTCCATCCATTTGTGTCCTTAAGTACTGGGAGATGGGAGCTAAAATTTCTGACTATAATTGTGAATCTATTTTTGCTTGCAGTTCTGAGAGAACTAAGAGTTTTTGCTCTTGTATACTTGGGATGGTAATATCCCAGTGAAGAATTACCATTTTTACCTCTATGAAATGGCACTCTTTATTCTTGGTAATACTCTTTCTTCGGAAATCTACTTTTGTCCAGTGATAAAATAGCCGCTCCTGCAGGAGAACTCAATGTTAAAGTTAGAAAGATGAAGACACTGGAACCCAGAGGGTTCAGCCCCTCATCCTGAGTCTCATAGGTGATAGAGCTTAATTTGGGGGCCTGTCCTCAAGAACAGTGTCTCAAGTACATCAAGGTTTGAAGTGGGTGAAATGTCTGCATATACAAAGAATATCTCTGAAAGGACACATAGAATGTGTGTGACTAGGGTTGCTTCTGAAAAGGGGAAACAGGCGGTCAGGACACAGAGACAAGAGGGAGATTTAATACTCACTAAACACCTTTTGGACCTTTTGAACCTTTTGAATTTGTACTATGTATATGTTACCTAATGAAAAATAGTTTATTTTTAAGAATTTAAAAAATTTATAGAATAAAAAAATAAAACAGTCACTCTTCCTTTTTCTTTCTGATGTCGGTATGATATATTTTTTTTTCATATTCTCACTTTTGACTTATTCTTGTCTTTAAAGGATATTTCCTATAGGCAATATAGAGGTGAGTCTTGATTTTTTTTAAATCAAATCTGACAAATTCTGTCCTATGATTGGAATTTTTGGACCATTTACATTTACTTAATGATACAGGCTTCCCTGGTGGCTCAGATGGTAAAGAATCTGCCTGCAATGTGGGAGATCCAAGCTCAATCCCTGGAGAGGACGATCCCTTGGAGAGGGAATGGTTACCCACTCCAGTATTCTTGCCTGGAGAATTCCATGGACAGAGGAGCCTGGCTTGCTACAGTCCAGGGGGTCACAGAGTTGGGCACAACTGAGCAACTAACACTTTCACTTTCAATGATATGGTTGGATTTTAACCTATCACATTGCCATTGATTTTCTATTTGTCTACTTTCTTTTACTTCTTTCACACCTTCTTTTGGATTACTTGAATATTATTTTATGATTCTACTTTATTTGCTTTTTGGTTTATTAACTATAACTATTTTTATGTTATTTTAGTTGTTTCTTTAGAGTTTACCTTACTTTTCTAACTCATAACAAGCTACCTTTCAGTGATAAAACACCACTTTACATTTATGCTACAACTATCAAGTTCCATTTCCCACTAACTTTTTCATTTCTAATGGAAAATTTTAACCATGATTTCCTCAAATATTTTTTTTCTGTCCTGCTTTTCTCTCTTCCCTTTTAAGGAGTATGTGAAAGTGAAAGTCAAAGTCACTCAGTTGTGTCTGACTCTTTGCAACCCCATGGACTGTACAGTCCATGGAATTCTCCAGGCCAGAATACTGGAATCGGTAGCCTTTCCCTTCTTCAGGGGATCTTCCCAACCCAGGGATCAAACCCAGGTCTCCTGCATTGCAGGTGAGTTCTTTACCAGCTGAGCCATAAGGAAAGCCCAAGAATACTGGAGTGGGCTTCTTTCCCAACTGAGTTACTAGGGAAGCCCTTTAAGGACTATAGTTACACATATATTAGGCCACATGGAGCTGTCACACATTTCACAGGTGTTCTGCTTTTGTTGTTGCTGTTTTTCAGCCTGTTTTCCTCTCCATGTTTTATTTGCTGCAGTTCCTATTACTGTGTCCTCAGGTTCACAGATGCTTTCGTCTGCAATGTTTTATCTGTTGGTCATCTCATCCAGTATATCTTTCACCTGACATTATATTTGTATGTATTCCATGTCTCTACCTTCCATGCTCAATAGTAATGCTAGTTTCTTTAATTTGTAAATTTAAAGCATCTATAACTATTTTAGAGTTCTTATCTATAAATTCTATCATCTTTATAATTTCTTAGTTGGTTTTGATAGATTTTTCTCTTCATTATGGATCATTTTTTCCCACCTCTTTGCATGTCTTATTTGTTTAAAAGCTTCCTTGGGTAGGACCAACATTTAATTTTTGCCTATTTTTTTCCACTACTGACTCAAAACTCTTCCAAATATTCTCCTCAGTGTCCTGTGATTTCTCTAGTTTTCTACTCCAGATGATGAAAACAGCAACCATTCCTGCCCCTGTATGATTTTCAAAGATATTCTTCCTCTAATCCTTTTAGGTGATTCTTTCTGCAGCCTTGTACAGCTTCCTCACATGCATGATCAGTAACACTCAGTTGACAACATGATGGGACCCTCTATAGATCTCTGGAGCTTTTTCTCTATGAAGAGCTCTCTACTCTGCTACTTTGCCCTGTGAACTCTAGACTCTGCCTCCATAAATTTCCAAGTTTTCTATTCTAAACTCAGAAAACCAGATGGGATCCACTGAGTTCTTCTTCCCTGTACCTGTGGAGACTCTTTTTAGACATAAGCTGGAGTGATCATAGGATTCATCTCATTTGTTTCCCATATTTCAGGGTTACTGTTCTTTGTTGCCTTATAACCAATGACTTGAAAGCCATTATTTCATATATTTTGTCCAGTTTTACAGTTGCTTGGGTGGGAGAGTAAACCCAGCCCCTGTTATTCTATCCTGATTGGAAGAGGAAGTCCTGAAAATACCTTATCATAGCACTTTCCACATTTGTTTATATAACTGACCCTCATAAGAACATACCCTCTTTGAGGCTAGGGAACACACTTTACTCACGAGTAAATGTATAAAATACATTCCACTAGTACTGATTGAACATTGTTATTATGGTAGAGCATGTCTCAATAACTCCCACTTTAGTAATAGCATGGGAGAGACAACTCAGTCTTGTCTAGTATAGGGTATGGGTATAAAAGACTTTATTTCTGAGTCCTGATCCACTTCTGCCACTGACAGGTATATATAATTTTGGACAAAGTACACAATCTCAATAGGTCTCAACTGTGAAATAAAGATAATTTTCCTTGCTAATTTCACAAGATTGGTTGAATGAATTTTTTAAGGGTTAATAAATCAGCCCAATGAAAAGGTTATCAAAAGCAATAGCAAGAACTCCCAGGAAGTCTAAGAAACTTCCATACATGGAAATACATTTTTGAAGTTAATATGATTAAATATTTATAAACATTACATTCCAGAAATGTAAAATGCTGGAACTAGAAAGAATCCTTGTACATATTACAGATAGGAAAACTGAGGCTCAGAGAAGTTAAGTGATCTGTGCAAGGTCACACAATCAGTGGCAGAGCTGGGAATAGAACTCTTCCTATCACAATGCAATGTCTTTCAATTCAAAAGATACTTTCTTATTGTTTTTATTGATGATTGTTTATCCTTATTCTTTGATTTCACAACCTCAGTGTGATGCATTTCCATGGATGGAGTAGATTACAATGTCATAATTTTTTTTTTAATTGTGAAATTCAAAAGTCACTTGTATAACTGTCACGGTAGACAGTAGGAGGATGACTTACAGATTAAAAAAAAAATATGCAACAGCAAAGGATCCTTCTGGTAGTTAATAGTATTCATCTATGCTACATGCTGGAATTTGAAGCCAGAACATCCTTAGAGAAAGAAAACCCAAGACCAACATGTGACTGTAGGTTAAGCCATGCTTAATGGGAGTAATTAAATGCTCAATGGGAGTAAAACACGAGTCTATCTTAGGGCACCAATCAAGACCAAGGGTTTAGCAGACAAAAGTAATGCAGGGCAAGAACTGAAAGAAGAAAAGCCCAAAAGAGAGAACGGTTGGGTGAAATCTACTGAGCTCCCCCTATTGGAGAGACCCAGAAGGCACAGCCTACACAAAGGGAAAATCAGGAAACAATTCTCCAAAACACAATTCAGTACAAATTTAAGGGGCCTCCCTGGAGCTAAAGTTAAGGGCCAAATGAGAATGGCTAAAAGTATCAGGCACTAACATTTTGCTTAACTTATGCCAAAGATACAAAGTGGTAAGAGTCCTCTCCTTATAATTTTCTTGAGGACTTGAGCCATTTCCAGTGCATCATTGGAATGAATTCTCTAGTTTTCTGTTGCTGGTGGAATGCAGTTACTCCCTTGCTCCCAAAAATTTCTTATAAATAGACCTTCTGCTAGAGGAACCCAGCAAAGGGTTTATAAGCCACTCACACTGTGGTCTTTGAAAATGTCCTGCCACTTAGGTGCTCAGTGCACAACCTTGCAACTCTATGTGGCGGTTCTCCTTTGATATCTTGAGACTTGAAATGCAGACATAGGAGCTATCTGGGATCTGATGATGACGTAAGACTCATCTGTCTCATTCCGCCATCTAAACAAAAACATATCTCTTTCTCTTTGGCCAGGATTTGGGTTTCTGATCTCTACTTTCCAACGCTGAAAAGAATAGGGGGCTAGCTAACTAGAAAAAGATCTTTCTTCAGAAGTAGTTAAAAAGTATATATTTAAAGTTTAAGGAAAAGAAACCACACTGGGATATATTCAGTTCAGTTCAGTTCAGTAGCTCAGTCATGTCCGACTCTGTGACCCCATGAATCATAGCATGCCAGGCCTCCCTATGCACCTCCAACTCCCAGAGTTTACTCAAACTCATGTCCATCGAGTCGGTGATGCCATCCAGCCATCTCATCCTCTGTCGTCCCCTTCTCCTCCTGCCCACAATCCCTCCCAGCATCAGGGTCTTTTCCAATGAGTTGACTCTTTGCATGAGGTGGCCAAAGTATTGGAGTTTCAGCTTCAGCATCAGTCCTTCCAATGAACACCCAGGACTGATCTCCTTCAGGATGGACTGGTTGGATCTCCTTGCAATCCAAGGGACCCTCAAGGGTCTTCTCCAACACCACAGTTCAAAAGCATCAATTTTTCGGCGCTCAGCTTTCTTCACAGTCCAATTCTCACATTCATACATGACCA